>NC_044395.1:14685122-15885122 GCF_006542625.1 Nomascus leucogenys
TGGAATCCTGACTGCTGCTTATAAGCTGTGCAACTCAGGCAAACTGCTGAGCTCATAGATACAGGGGCCAGGCTCAGTGAGGAGACATCTGCAAAGTCCCTTCCACAGTGCTTGGCACAAGTGGGGCTCCGTGAATGGGAAGCATCGTCCAAACAGCACAGGGGAGTCCAAGTGAGCGCCTCCTGCTGGGAAACTCTGGCAGGCCATGCTTACGTGTGGCGCTCCTGGGCTCTGGGAAGGGGAGGGCCCGTGGTGTACACCTCTGGGGTGGCTGAGTGGAAATTCCTGCAGAGCAGCGTGATGCTGCGCTGGATGTGGGGGCAACACTCCCCTGCTGCCTGGTCCAGCACACCTGGCCGGCTCCTCCTCCTTCTACCTGCTTTGCTGCCTCCTCCCTTTGGCCAGCCTCCCCAGGATTTTTGGTTGCGGCACCCTGGCTGCTGCACGCGTCTTCAGGCGGCTGCATTTGGTAATGGGCTGGATGATGCTTGGTGGTCACTTTGGAGAAGGCAGCTGTGCTGCTCCGGCCCCGGGGTCCCCTGACCACCAGCGCTGCTCCCTTTGACCTGAATCTCTTGTCTTCCCAGGCTATCCCTCCCTCATGCGGAGCCAAAGCCCCAAGGCCCAGCCCCAGACTTGGAAATCTGGCAAGCAGACTATGCTGGTAAGGGAAGTGCTGCCGGGAGGGCCTGGGCATGTCCAGAGACCTGGGCACTGAAGGGGGCTCCCTGGAGGCAATAGGTTCCAGGGCCTGTGGGAGGACTTCTCTGGGCCATGGGGTGGAGGAGAAGGAGGCAGCAGTGGCCTGAATACCTGTGCACAGCAGAGGGTAGTAGAGACCCGGGGCTAATGGGCAGGGGACTAGCTAAGCACACACTGTCTGGACCTCAGTTTTCTGATCTATAAAGTGGGCAGCCTTGGTTTTTTTATTTGGCAAATGCTTGTTGGATGCCTATGCTAGTGGAATGACAGCTTGGGTTCTGCTAGCTCTGGGATTGTAAAACAGCCCAGCGGGAGGACAGGCCTCCTCCTAGAGATGGGTCCCACCTCCCGGGGGGCAGTTCTCCAGTTCTGACAGCATAGAGGCCATTGGGGTGATAGTGTAGGGGCGGGAGAGGCTGGAGAGTTGGGAATAGATATATTTAGGGTCAATATCTAATGACCCGAGGCCAGGCATATCAGAAGAGCAGCATGACAGGGAAGCATGACTTTGGGGTCCAGGCCACCTGCTGACTGTGGGGTCCTAGATGAGTTAGATACCCTCTCTGAGACTCTTTCTTGCTTTTTATTATGTGGGGACTGAGATGATCCCCAGTGCCCATTAGATCTGGCATATGTGACCCTGACTGAGACCTCAGTGATCGGGGACTGTAGTTCACATGCAGAGCCCCCATGTGCCTGAATGCCTTGCTCCTGAAGGTCCATTCTAGGCCCTGCTACAGGAGTCGGCCAGCTGCCATGGCATGTGGGTGGCATCAGGAGCTCTGCTGGAACCAGGGCCGGAGCCCTTGGCTCTTGCTGTCCTTGCAATTGGAGATCAGAGCAGGAGGGGTGATTTGCCCTGGACCACAAGGAATGGCTGGGGATGGTCTAATTGGACAGAATCTTTAATTGCTGGCGATGGGAGCTAAGTGATCGTGTGTGTAATTTGGAGCTGGACCCAGGGGCATTGCAACAGCAGGACTGCAGAAAGCAGATATGGGGAGAAAAAAGAAGGTTTCTGTTCTAGACTCAGTCCTTCCCCTCCCTACTACATACTTTTCCACCCTCTCAGAGCCTGGGGTCCTGAAGAGAAGGCTCATCAGCACTTTGAGGCCCCTGGCAGAGCAAGGTTTTGGTGTCCAGCAAGCACCCAGCACTGGGAGAGTGGAGACAGGTGCTGGGGTGCAGAGAGGCTGAGCTGGGAATCAATTTCCGTGGGGGCTGGCCCCAGCTGTCTCATTGACTTGCTGTGTGACTTTGCATGAGGAAAAATGATTCCTTTGTGCCTCAGTTTTCCCATCCATAATTGGGATGATTTCCCAGCTCTTCCAACTGCCGTATGTGCTGTGACCTCAAGCCAGGGAGGGGAAGGGAGAATGAGGAGAGCATTTTGCCCTGATGCCCACCTACCACTCCAGGCTTTTAACCAGACAATGCCATTCATTGACCTGCAACCCATATTATTGACCCAGTCTTCCTCAAAGAAAGGCTTCAGCCATTTCCAAATCTATTCACTTTGCCCTATTAATTGCTTGGGGTCCAGGCTGGCCCCTGGGGGTCAGGAGACCTGGCCCAGGCTCTGCTCTGCCAGTGAGTAGCTGTTCTTTCCCTTCCCTGGGTCTCAGTTTCTTCCTTTGTTTAATAGGTGGTTTAAGCAAGGTCTGAGCATCCCTCAGGCCCACAAGTCCTGCTGTGGACCAGACATAGGCAAGGAGCTGACCAGGAGGTGTCAGTTCCGTGAGAGACAGGGCCAAGGGCAGTGCACCCTTGAGGTGTGTGTGTGAGGGGCAAATGATGTCTCCTGTATTGGGATCCACAGGGCATGGGGGTGGGCTCAGCCTCTGACCCAGCTCAGGGACAAATCATCTTCCTGAGACCCTCCGGGGGCTGACGGTGCTTGCATGGGTGAGCAGCAGCTAAGCTGTGCTCTTCCACTCCATCCGGAGGGCTGCCTCTTCAGGGCCCTGATGAAGTGATCTGGGCAGGGTGGGGCATGCTGATTTCATGAAATTACTGGGAGATACGATACATGGAGAAGGCTGGGAGAGCTGTCACTTGGCTCTCTCTCCGGAGATGCTCCCTGTACCAATGGCTGGGGGAGGAGGAACAGGACGAGAGAGGCAAAGGGCTGTGGGGAGCCTGGGACTGTGTTGGGCTGGGGCAGTTCTTTACCCTCTCTGCAGCCCCTCTGTAAGGGAAATTTATGCAGAGAGAGCCGAAGAAAATCCTGGAAGCCCTCGCCGTAAGAGAAGTGATGCTGAGAACTGGCAGCTGGGGGTGCGGGTTTTGGAGGCAGCGTGCTGGGGCTTGGATTCAGGCTCCTTGCTTACCAGCTGAGTGACCTTGGGCAAGTTGCCTAGCCTCTCTGTGCCTGGGTTTTATAGTTGTGCCTTCAACTATAAAATGAACATGATAATAGTAATCTATTTAATTGGGTGGTTGTAAAAATTAAATGAGTGTATCCACATACAGCCCTCGGCACAGTGCTGTGAAGTTCTGAGGAGTAGAAAGTGCTATATAAATAGTAGCTGTGGTGGCGCTGGAGGAACCTCCCGAGCTGTGGAGAGAAATTTTGACCAGTGTGATGGGGGGTTGAGGTCCAAGGTCACCCACTAACTATGGGAATGGACTCTAATTAGGATCCAACCTGGAGATCCTGACATTAGGGACCAGCCCCTGATCACAGGGTAGGTAGATCTTGCAGATTAGGCCAAAAGGCCCCTGGAATTGTCGGAGCTTGGATCACTGCTGCCTCCTGAGGCAGGTTAGGGTAGGGTGGGTCTAGCTAGTGGGCTCATCTGTCGTCTGGCCTCGCTGACCACTCTTGTTTCTCCCACAGTCTCACTACCGGCCATTCTACGTCAACAAAGGCAATGGAATTGGGTCCAACGAAGCCCCATGAGCTCCTGGAGGAAGGAACGAGGCACCACACCCCTGCTCTTCCTTCTGACCCTGCTGCTCTTGCCTTCTAAGCTACTGTGCTTATCTGGGTGGGAGGGAGCCTGGTCCTGCACCTGCCCTCTGCAGCCCTCTGCCAGCCTCTTGGGGGCAGTTCTGGCCTCTCCAACTTCCCCACTGGCCACACTCCATTCAGACTTCTTTCCTGCCTTGTGACCTCAGATGGTCACCATTGTTCCTGTGCTCAGTGGCCACCCCATCACAGGGGTGAGATAGGTGGGGCCTGCCCTAACCCACCACCCTCCTCCTCTCGGGCTGGATCTGGGGGCTAGCAGTGAGTACCCGCATGGTATCAGCCTGCCTCTCCCGCCCACGCCCTGCTGTCTCTAGGCCTATAGACCTTTCTCTCCAAGGCCCCATCCCCCAATGTTGTCAGCAGGTGCCTGGACAGCACAGCCACCCATCTCCCATTCACATGGCCCACCTCCTGCTTCCCAGAGGACTGGCCCTACATGCTCTCTCTGATCCTACCTATCAATGCCCAGCATGGCAGAACCCGCAGCCCTTGGCCACTGCAGACGGAAACCTTTCAGTGTCTTGACATCACCCTAGCCAGGCAGTGGGTCTCCACCACAGCCACTTTGAGTCTGTGGTCCCTGGAGGGTGGCTTTTCCTGACTGGCAGAATGACCTTAGCCAAGATATTCCTCTCTTCCCTCTGCTGGGATAAAGAATTCCCCTAACACGATATAATCCACACATGAAAATAGCTACTGGCCTAGCTACCATTTACCAGCCACTATACCATTTGCCTACAGAATTTCATGCAGTCTATAATTTGGCATTCTTTCTGACGATGGAGAGTGTGGCTGGGCTGACCGCAAAGGGTGCCTTACACACTGCCCCCACCCTCAGCCATTGCCCCATCAGAGGCTGCCTCCTCCTTCTGATTACCCCCCATGTTGCATATCAGGGTGCTCAGGGATTGGAGAGGAGACAAAACCAGGAGCAGCACGGTGGGGACATCTCCCATCTCAACAGCCCCAGGCCTATGGGGGCTCTGGAAGGATGGGCCAGCTTGCAAGGGTTGGGGAGGGAGACATCCAGCTTGGGCTTTCCCCTTTGGAATAAACCATTGGTCTGTCACTTCTCTTGTATTGAATGACCATTTCCCTGAGGGTCCCCAGAGGAACAGGCTGCAGTTCTTCTGAATGCACTTTTTCCCTCTGATGAGGGCACGGTCATCTTCCCGCTCTCCTCTCAGAGACGTGGCTCCCTTGAATCTCCCTTGACTTCTCTCACCCTGTCTGGGATACAGAGGTGCAGTGCAGGAGCCTGAGCCTTAGGGAGGCAGGCCTTGGCTAACAATGAACACAGGGAGAATGACGGTGGGGTGTGGGCCTAGGGATATGCTCAATACCTTCTGCCATGCTCAGACCTTCTGGCCAGCCCACCCCAGAGTTCCCAGGGGGAGAGGGGCCCAGAAGTGGCTGGGAGCCTGTAACCCCAAGCACTCTGGTGCTCAGACATGGGCTGGAGTGGAAGCCCACTGGAGGCTTCAGACCTGAGGGCCTTCTCAGTGCACAGAGGGCCTTCTGGGAAGGAGAGCTCACCTTTGAGGCTGGCAGGAGAGTCAGACTCCTGAGGACAGCATCATCTTGGGCTTGGGGGATGGAGGAAAGGGAAAAGGCCTTCCAGTCCCTGGAAACCCAGAGAGGCCTGGAAGGACAGTCAGGGAAGGCTTCCTGGAAGAGGTGAGCAAGCCAGGAGGAGGCATGATGGTAGAGAGGGAAGAGGGTGGGAAACAACCACATTCTTTCCCTGGTGTGGCAGGGACACCAGGGCCCCTCTGTTCTCACTGTTCTTCCTCACTCTGCTCCCCACCAGGGGCCTGATGACACCAGGGGAGCAGTCCCTCTGTCCTAGTAAAAGTCCCTAAGTGAGCTGGCTGCTGGTCCATTGTGGAGGGACAACACTCTTCCTTCCTCCTCTCCACCCTGCTGGGCCAGGGAACTTAGGAGCCAAGCAACCAGGCTTGCCAGGAAGGGGCTCTTGGGAATGAGAAAGCGAGGGAGAAATGGCTGAGAAGAGAGAGACGGGGGATACAGCAGGGTAAGGGTGAGAAAGGAAAGGAGGGAGAAGGGGCCAAGTGTGTTCATGGAGGACCTTCCAGCACGGTCAAGAAGAGAGACCACAAGTTGAACCCGCATGCTTTGGCCACCTGGGTGGTGGTCTCCCTTGGGAGCTGGGACTGCAGAGTGTCCCTGGGGTTAGTTGCTGCTCCCTACAGCCCCCTGCCCCGGGTGTTGGTTCCCTACCCAGTGCCCCAGCAGGTCCACCTCTGTGGGCACTGTGCCCTGCAGCCTCCTGGCCCTTCTTGAGGACCCTGGGGTTGTGATGGTGATAAGGGCCCATTCCTGGGCTCCACAGATGCCCGGACTCTCAGAAAGACCCTGGCCACAAGAGGCTCCCCGTTCTCCAGGCCCTGCCCTAAGCCTACCAGCTCCAGAGAAGGGGAACTGGATGGGACAGCAGGTCTGGCTAAATTCCCCCGTGAGGGCAGCCAGGCCCTTGCCTGTCCCATGCCTGGGCCACACCAGGGGCTGCATCTGCTGCACAGAGGCTGGCTGGTGGGATGTTGGGAAGACCGCTGTGTCAGGAGGCCCAGGGCTCTGCTGGGAACTGGGCGGGGACGTCGCTGAGCATCACACTCTCCCCATCAATCCCCACCAGGTCCATTATCGTCTGAGCTGTGATTATAAAGCAATCAGGGAAATCCTTTCTTCCCAGTTCTTGAGAATGCCTCTGTCCCCAGCATGAGTGAGAATAGGAGGATTACTCCAGGCCCCGAGTGGCTCAGGGGAGGGGAGAGAAAGGAGGGGGGCAAGGCTCTATGTCCACTTCTGTTCCTCTCAGACCCAGGCAGAGTCTTGGGCCATGCTCCCCTGTCTTCTGCCCTCTCCCAGCTCTGGCTGTTTGGTGATTCTCAGAGGTATAGGTAGCCCGCTGGCAGACAAGTGAGGAGGGAGGCAGCAGAGGGGCTCAGCAGGGAGCTCTGGCTCGGTAGTTCGGAGCCCTGAGTCTCATCCAGGCTCTGTCGCTTGGCTGTGTGATCTGGGCAATCTGCTTGCCCTTTCTGGGCCTGACCTTCTCCATCTACAAAATGAGGTGTATTCATTGGATCATTTCCCAGCTCCAACAGCTTGTGAGGTGGAGACCACAGCAAAAGGAGGGTTGGAAGGGACAGGAACATTGAGCTTGGTGTCACGTTGGGAATCCACCATCAGACTTGGGCTGATAGGCAGGTTGGACTCCCAAATCCCCAAGGCTCCCTGTACCCAGTCCCCTGCCTCTCCTTTCCTTTAGACCCTGTCAGGGCCATGGGTCCCCATCTGAGAAGCCTTGTCTGTCCGGGAGGGAGGAAGGCTGGAGACCCAGGAGCTTCTGAGCTCTGCTCTGGGCTTCAGGACCTGCTGGAATGTGGACTCGGTGATAGCAGGGGTTATTCCATCATGTTGTCCTAGAACAGTGCCTGGCACGTGGGTGGGCCTTGGAGGCTAAGAAGCAGTTAACTGGGAAGAGGAAGTGGGAGACGAAGGTGAAAAAATCAAAAGGGGAGCTGGAAGACATCCAGTGAGGGGTGCCTGGTACATTTCACTGTGTGGAGAGCTGAGGCATAGGCTTCTGAGGGCAGTGCGTGGAGCTGGAGCCACGCTGTCAGGGCCAGAATCCTGGCTGCACTGCCCATCAGCTGTAAGACCAGGGCCAAGCTGCCCACTCTGTCTGGGCTTCAGTGGGGATAACATCTTAAAGGACTGCTGTGAGCAACAAAAAACTGCGAAGAACCTGGCTTAGCAAGGGCCCAACCATTGGGAGATTATACTATTATTATTGTGGAATTAACAACAATGACGACATTTCAACCTGGGATGAAGCTTGATTTCCCCTCTTCTTGGCCTTCTGCACTTGTTGGAGAGTCACAGGGTGGAAGCTGCTGGGCCCAGCCCTAGGAGCCTCACCAGGGCTCCTGCAGTTCTGGGGCACGGCCGGCAGGTGACAGCATTTCACTGTAGTGAGTGGGTGCCAAACTCCTGCCCCAGCCCGGGCCGTCACGACTGGGTCCCAGGGCCCTTCCACAAGGTGAGCCTCTCTCTCTCTCCTCCTTCCCTCACTTCTGTATTAGCTGAGTAGACCCTTCTGTCCTAGCCTGTAGAATATGTGACCCCAGGACAGCAGTCCCCTGGTGTGAGTAGGAGATAGGGGCTTACTGCTCACCCCACCAGACCTTGCCCGAGCTGGCATGGAATTCTGCAGAAGGGGCAGGCTCCTCCTATGTGGGCACCACCTTTGGGTTCCCTCTGCAGGTAGCTGGCCTGAGGAGGGGGCTGGGTGGGCACAGCAGGCTCAGTTCTGCATCCCCCAAGGAGGGCTTGCATGAGTCAGACAGGGCTCTACCCAAGGCAGCTCTTGGTGAAGAGTGAGACAGAAAGCCAGAGTCCTCAAAGTCCAAGGGGGAGGGGACACTGAGGGGCTGCGAACTGCCAAGCTGCTTGACTCCTGTCCCCCTTCCATGTCCCGGCTATGACATGGGGACCTTTGTCCTTGCCTCCTGATGGACCATGGAGAGAGGTCAGAAGGGTAACAGGTGGGACCCCAGGAATGCCTATCCATAGGGGTGGGGGCTGGATGGCTGAGGCAGGGCCAGCTCATATCCCACCTCCCTTTCCCACCAAACCCTCAAATCACCTCCCAAGAGTGACCCAGGCAGTTTTATCTTTCTGAGTATTGACTATTAAGTTTGAAAATGAACTGTTGTTCAGCCACAGAAACAAGGAAGATAAACACTAATTGCTTGGTGAATGTGCCAACTCCTGGCTCCTAATTCATCACCTTGCCAAGGCAGAGGCTAAGAAGAGGCAAAGGAGTGGGGAGGGGGTGAGGAAACTTGGGAACCAACAGACTGTCTTGCAAGATGTGGCAGTGGATGGGTGACCTCAACCCAGGGGATGAGGATGGTGCCTGGGATCCCTGAAGCTCCCCAGGAAGGACAGGAAGCCGGGTGAGGGAGGGAGGAGAGGTCTTTGGCTGGGCTTATCTTTATCAATACATTCATTCCAAGTGGAAATATAACGTGTTCCCTCGCTGGCCTTGAGGTTGGTTTTGGTTAGCAAATTCTGCATTTTTCTGAGGTTGTTCCTATTATCATGTTAAGATCCTCAACTGGCTGAATTGAGGGGCTGCAAACCCGGTTATGGATTGGTAACTTGCAGGATTCAGATCTGGCTGTGGAAGGTGGAGCCCTGAGAGCTTGTCTGAGAAGGAGGCTCCATATTCTTTGAGGGTGTGGTGTGGGTCTTTGATGGTTCAGATATGGATCTGCCTGGAGCGGGGACTGCACTAGGTGACCTGAGCCCAAGGCTGGGGGCATTGCAGAGGCCCAGGGGAGAGAGATGAGCACAGATATCTGATAAGGAGCAGGAATGGAGGCGTGGCTCGGGGGAGGCCTGCATTCATTCAGATCTTTGTGTTGGACCAAGATCTAAGCACAAGATACAGGAGACAGAAGCTGCCGCTCTGCATGACTTTGCAAGCCTGAGCTTGTGAGCTGATCCAGAAGGTGATCGGAGCATGCAGGGCCCAAAACAGGGTGATGAGGAGGCATGTCCCCTGAGGAGGGGACAGCTGTGCTGAGAGTGGGTTGAGAAGATCTGGGGGGACCAGAGGGATCTGACTTGGAGAGTGAGTACTGCATGTGTGAGAAAGGCAGGGCAGGATCATGCCGGGCTACATAGGGGCTGAGGTTTTCTGTAAACACAGTGGCCACCTCCATGGGAGGGTGAGTAATCAGATCAGTGCTCTAAGAAGAGGACTCAGGAATGAACCGAGGTGAAGCAAGAGTGGAGGCCCAGGTGTGCTATGCCGGTGACTTGAGACACCATTGATGGGACCGACTGTGGCAGGTGGAGACGCTGGTGGCATTGCAGGTGCAGGAGCAAGCAGAGACACAAGCAGGATGTGCAGAGGATGCAGGGTTTAGGAAACGGTTGAGAGCTAAGGGCCAGTGGGTGGAGGAGGGGAGTTGGAGAGTAGGTCCCTGTCGCAGGAACGCTAATGCCAGAGAGGGAGACTGCAGCACAGCTGCCATGAGCTGAGGGGGATGGAACTGCCATGAGGTGGGTGTGGAAGCGGGGAATACTCTTGGGGGGGTGATACAGTCCCAGAGATCACCCTCTGTTTGTGCCTCTCTGAGGGAGGCAATGTGCCACCCCGTACCTGAATCCTGACTTGGCTGGGTCAATAGAAGAAGCTACTTACACTTCCTTACCCTCAGTTTTCTCATCTGCCAAATAGGGCTAATCATAGTGGCCGTATGGGTTTGTAAGAGGATCAAATGAAAGGAGGCAAGTAAGTGTCGCCACAGTGTCTGGTGCATCGTCATTTGATAAATAGGTGCCCGATGCACGGTGGAGAGCAGGACAGAGGGTCCTTTCCCTGCCTCAGGCACTTCTTCATTGACTGCTGCTTTTGTTGCTGGTGGTGATGGCAGAGTCTAATCCCTGGTGTTTCAGGGTGGGCCTGCTTAGCTCCTCGAGGCCACCTGGCTCTAGTTCCTGGGTCCCTCCTTCCCTGGTGGCCATGCAGCCATGGGTCCTCTGGGCTGCGTCTGGCAGGAAAGCCAGACTACAGGGGGAGTGGAGACTAATGCTTCTCCTCCCAGTGGCAGACCAGCCACTACATGCATGGGTGGCCAGGGTAATTAATTTACACATTTTATCCTGCTTAAACTAATAAGCTTCTCTAGCTTCCTCCACTGAACCCGAGCCTTTGAGCTGAGCCTGCCAGAAACGTTATCCTGCCCCCCAGGAAGTCTGATGGGGCTTATAGTTGTCCTGTGGGCTCGGGCCAAGGCTCCCAGGCCCTGTGTCCACACTTCTGAGGCTGCTTATTTTGGCCGCTCCTAGCCTGCTGGTCCAGGTATGCCACAGAGGCATCTTAAGATGCCAATCAACACTGCACACCCTGATGGAAAAGCAGGACTTGGGAGCCCATCGTTCTAGTCCCCTGCCCTGCAGCCTCCCGCTCCTAAAGTAGCAGGGTCTGGCTCAAAGCCGCCTGGGAACACAAAGACTTCCTCCATGTAGCGAAAAAGAAGTCTCTAAGAAAGGTTGTGGAGTGAAGATAGTGACGTGGGAATAATGTGTGACATAGCCGCTATTTTCTTGAGAAAGGAAGAAACGCACATCCACATTTGCTTGCATGAGGATAAAGCCTCCTGGATGGGTGTACAAGGGACTGGCTACTCCTAGGGAGGAGCTGGAGAGCTGCGAGGCAGGGCAGGAGGGAGACTTTCCCTGTGGACCCCTTTGTACCTCTTGAGTCTTGAAGGCTGTGAATGTATCACATGTTCAAAATGCATCAACTATTGGAAAATAAATGCAAACACAATGGAAACCCCATCTGCATCTGTGCAGCACATGTTTAGTGGGTGCCCCTCTGTGCTTGGGAGCAAAGGTGTGAGAGAGCAGACTGTGGTCACACCTTTCAGAAGAGTGAGGGGAGAGGAAGAGAGGTATGTCTGTGATTATAATCACCATTGGTGAGTTCAATGCCAGAGGAAGCATGGAGTCCTCTGGGCTCACAGAGGAATCCAAGTGGGTAGTTAGAAAGGGCTTCCTGGAGAAAGAGATTCTTGAGCTGTTTCGAAGGTAGCATAAGAGTTGACTGGTTGGAGAAGGGAGGGAAGGATTGGATGAGATTGAAGTGTGGGTTTCTATTCTGACTGCCAAAACCTGTGGTGCCTTTGGGTGTTAGTCTTCCCATTCATAACATAGGAAACCTTGGTTCAGGGAGCCAGGCAGGAAAGTAGGTCCAGCCCCTAGAATTTCAGCTCTCAGCTACCACTCTGAAGCCGCTGTGGGCACCCTAGTTCTGTGCAGGCTGCTGCTTCCCAGAGAGGTGCTCTCGCTAGCTGAGGACAGCAGGCCAGCCCCTTTCGGCTGCTTCCCCTACTTATGGATTCATCTTGTATGCTCCGATTCCAAATCCTGCAGGATTTAATATCCACTCTGTAATCTACTGGCACCAATAGGCATTATCTAACTAAACCTTAAATTGAAAATGCTAGGCTTCTATTTTCCCCGCGCTGTCGGGAGAAGTCGGGACTCTCTTCGTCCAATGTAATTTACTCTTGCACTAATTAAAGTGCGTCACTCTGCTGTCCTTGAAGGCACGCAGCCTGCCCCCGACAAGGAATGCAGCTGGGGGTGGACGAGGCAAAGCAGGGGCTGGGCGGGCTGGCCAATCTAGGGCTGCAAGATGGTTCCTCTGTCCATCCCAAGTGCCTCTTGCTTTAAGGCCATTTCATTTCCTGAGAGATTGAGAGTTCACTTGCTGTAATATTCATTCATTCATTCACTCACTCATTCACTCCCTACCTCCCTCCTGTGTTTATTAAGCACTCAAGGCAGGCACAGAAATAAAAGCTGCTAAACATATGGTCAGGCTCTTCTCTCCAGCCGCTTCCCCAGTGTCGTGAGGGTTTCACAGGATGCAGGTTCCCAGGCCACATCAGCTCGCAGAGGAACCCAGGGATGGGGAGCAAGAATAGCTGATGTTATAGATGCTTCCTTTCACCCAACATTATTTAAATAACTCTGTTTTTTTTTTAAATGAAACTTCTTATTTTGAGATCATCGTAGATTCACATGCAGTTGTAAGAAATAATAGAGATCCAATGTGCCCTTTGCCCAGTTTCCCCCAATATGAACATCTTGTAAAACTATAGTACAAGATCACGACCAGGAAATTGACATTGACACAGTCAAGATGCAGACTGTTCCATCACCACAAGGATCTCTCCTGTTGTCTCTTCATAGGCACTTTCCCCTTTTCTCTTCTTTTCTGACCCCTGGCAACCAGGAATCTCTGTTTCTATAATTTTGTCATTTTAAGAACATCACAGAATCATTTAACCTTTTGGGATAGGCTTGAATAACTCATTTAACGCTTTTTTATTTTTTATTTTTTGATAGAGTCTTACTGTGTTGCCAGGCTGGAGTGCAATGGCGCGATCTCGGCTCACTGCAACCTCCACCTGCCAGGTTCAAGTGATTCTCCTGCCTCAGACTCCCAAGTAGCTGGGACTATAGGCGCACACCACCATGCCTGGCTAATTTTTGCAGTTTTAGTAGAGACGGGGTTTCACCATGTTGGCCAGGAGGTCTTGATCTCTTGACCTTGTGATCCGCCCACCTCGGCCTCCCAAAGTGCTGGGATTACAGGCATGAGCCACTGTGCCTGGCCTCATTTAATTTTTATAACAACCTGATGAGCAAGGTCAGCATCAGTGTCTTCATTTTACAGACATACTAGTTGAGGCCAGGGCAGTGAAGTAACTTGCAGAGACAGGATTTAAGCTCAGGTCGCCCTGACAGTAAACCAGGCTCTCAAGTCTCTTCAATGTAACACTGACTTGCAGGCACTGCTTGAACTGATGGCCCTCAATCCTCCATGTGTCAGGTTGAATTTCCTCTGCCTCCAAAACACAGCTGGGGGTCTTGGCTCTGGAATGCTAAGGTCTCAGTCCTGGAGGCTGGAGAGGGCAATCCTAGCCTGTCCTGTCTAGCCTGAATTCTCAAGTGCAGGCTATCATACAGGGGCCCAGAGGTGATGCTTCCTGGAGACAGAGGTGAAGCTCTAGCTGTGTGCAGTGGTTGGCCGGGACTCAGTGCTCACTCCTGCCTCAGTGGGGGAGGTAGAGGCTCATACCGTGACGTGCTTCTCCTCCCCAGTGCTCTCCAAGGCTGTCCAGGCCTCACAGCCCAGAATTGGAGTCTCAGTTACTGTGGTCAGGTCCGCTATGGGGCCACGATATGCCAGCCCCGAAGTAGTGTCACTTGCAGAGCTAACCAAGCGTGAGATTGCTCAGATGGCTGGAACAAGTGAGTCCCCTGTGCGTCCCCTCTCCCTTCAGCCAGCCACAGTCTCCTTTAGCTCTCACCTAGGTCCTGTTCCCACCATAATATGACCTGACACTGATGAAGTCACAAAGCCAGTATCCATGGGTCCCACTCACTGTTGACAAGGGCCTCATCTCCCAGTGGGAAGCCTCAGTCCCTGGTCCCTGGAGAGGGGATCTGGCTCTCTCTGCATCCAGTGGGAGAACCTGAATAGACCTGCGGGAGGTGGGTGCTCCCAGCTTCATCCGGGGGTCAGATGGGCCAGGGCTGGGGCTCTGCCTGTGTGTATGAGTGGGG
The DNA here is from genome assembly GCF_006542625.1 of Nomascus leucogenys. NCBI lineage: Eukaryota > Metazoa > Chordata > Mammalia > Primates > Hylobatidae > Nomascus > Nomascus leucogenys. The sequence goes on from NC_044395.1 coordinate 14,698,978, forward strand.
GATGAGGGAGGACTTCTGTATACTAGAGTTGGAGTCAGCAGCATTGACCCTGGCCCCTGGGCATCAGGGATTCTCTAGAGGGCAGAACCAGGGCCAATGGGAAGGAGTTATGCTGGGAGATCGGTGGGTTATGCTCAACAACAGTGAGATTTTTATAGTAAATAGAAGAATCCAACAGCAGAGGAGACTGCTTTGTGAGACAGTGAGGTCCCCATCAGTGAAGGCATTCATTCATTTAACACACATTCGTTGCCTGCCTTGGCTCTTGGCACTAGAGTTACAGAGATGTGGGTTCAAGTTCCAGTTTTGCCACTTATGATTCCATGATCCACAGTGAATTTCTTGTGGCTCAGTTGCCTCACTTGTAAACAGGAGTAATAACAGTTCTTTACCTATCTCTGTGGGAAGGTTGAACAACTCCAAGCTCCATGCCTCGCACAGGTAAACACACAGAGTCTCGAATGTCCTATTTCACAGGTGTGATTACCTCTATCCTGCAAGTGAGTTAAATAGCACATTCTCCATTACTAAATGTCTGAGTGGGGATCTGAATCCAATTCAGTCTAATTCCGAGTCATTATCTTCCCTCTGAACCATAAGGCTGGGCTCAGTTAGGTATTCAAATCTGAGCTGTGGGACTTGTATCTAGAATATATAAAGAACACTTACAACCCAATAATCAAAAAGACAAATAACTCAATTAGAATATGGGCAAAGGATCTGAATATACATTTCTCCATGGAAGGCATACGAATGACCAAAAAGCAAATGAAAAGATGCTGCACATCATCAGGCATCAGGGAAATACAAATCAAAACCACAAGGAAATGCCACTTCACACCCAGTAAGACGGGGATAACCAAAGACAGACAATAGCCAGCGCGAGGCTGTGGGGAAACCGGAGCCCTCATACACGGTTGTGTGGGAGTATAAAATGGGGCAGCCACGCTGGAACACAGCCTGGCAGTTCCTCAAACGGCTAAACAGAGAGTCACCATAAGACCCAGTAATTACATTCCTAGGCTGATACTCAAGAGAATTGAAAACATACATCCATGCAAAACTTGTACAAAAATGCTCAGAGCAGCATTATTGATAATAGCCGAAAAGAGGAAACAACCCGAATATTCATCAACTAATGAATGGATAAACAAAATATGGTCTATCCATACAATGGAATATTAGTCAGCCATAGAAAGAAATGAAGTGCTGATACATGCTACAACGTGAGTTAACCTTGAAAACATGATGATAAGTTGCCGGGTGCAGTGGCACGTGCCTGTAGTCCCAGCTACTCTGGAGGCTGAGGTGGGAGGATCACTTGATCCCAGGAGTTCAAGGCCACAGTGTGCTCCAGTGGCATGTGAGTAGCCACTGTACTCCAGCCTGGGCAATATAGCAAGATCCCATCTCTAAATAAATACAAATAAATGATAAAATTTAAAAAAACAAGATTTAAAACTTATTCCACTTATTACATAATTCAATTTATATGAAAGTCCAGAATAAACAAATTTGTAGAGAGAGAAAGTAGAGCAGTGTTTGCTTAGGTTGGGAGCTGGGGTGTGGGGTAGGGGAATGGAGGAGAGGTACCTAAATTGTAGAGGGTTTCTTTTTGAGATAATGAAAATGTTATAAAATCGGCTGTGGTTATGGTTGCACATATTTGTGAATGTACAAAAAACCATTGTATTGTATAAGTTAAATGCTTGAATTGTATGGTATGTAAATTATATCTCAACAAAGCTGTTAAAAAAGAGAGAAAGAGAAATAAACCCATAAAAAACGTGATGATGCAAACCTGTAGTCCCAGCTACTCAGGAGGCTGAGGCAGGAGGATCACTTTGCCCAGGAGTGCAAGACCAGCCTAGGCTTTTTTCTAAGACCTCCATCTTGGAAAAAAAAAATCCGAGGCTGTGAGAGAAGTGGGCAAGGTGTGGGTGGAGATGGAGTCTGGGGAATCTTAGCACGCAGGTGCAGGGGAGACTATGAGGATGGGTGACCTTGCTCAGGAAGAATTTCCCAAGTGGGAAGATGGATGGAAGCTGGAGGAAAGCCTTCTAGGGGAATAGGCACTTCTTGGGTGTGCCCCTGGGTGGGGTGGGGGAGAGGAGGCTGCACCAGTGTCCTCTGGCAGCACTCACAGCCCAGCAGGAAAGGGCACATCAGTGTTGGGATGGGGGAGTTCTGATCATGGCTGGACAGGTGCCCCACCCGCCTGCCAGACCACTCACATGATCCCATGGAGATGAACAGCACTTGACCCACTTTGTGTCTCCCAGGAACACAGGTCTGGAGGCAGCAGAGCCAGGTCTGGATCTGGGTGTTTGCTACCTCTGTGGCCTTGGTCTCCATATCAACGGTATGAAGGTGGCGGTTTCTCCCTCACTGTGTTGCGTGGCGTGAAAGTGGAAGCTGTGTCGAAAGCACACGGTGAGCCTTCAGATGGGGGCCAGAATTCATCTCAGCCAGCCTTGGTCGTCACTTCAACTGTGGGTAGTTAAGTAGCATTACTGTTCCCATTTCACAGATGAAGAAACAGAGAGGCTGTGTGTATTGGTGACTTTCTAAAGGACATGTTGTGAACAGGGATAGGACGGGACCCTGCTCCAACTGTGTGCCCACCAGGCCATCCTTGTTGCCTCGTGCCTGATAACCGAGCAGGGCTGGAAAAGTGCTGTCAACAAATGACTTCTTTTCACCTTTAGGACAAACTTCTGCATATGTAGGCCTGGTGGCATTCCTCTCACCTTACAGGTGAGAAAACTGAGTCAAGGGACATGCATGAGGTCCCACCGCTGACAGCGACAGGCCAGAACTGTAACTTTCCATCATTCAAACCTGGTACCCACATGACTCAAGCGAGGGAAAGGTCAGGGCACCCCTGCCTCCCACTGGCCTTAGAGCAGCCACAACCATGATCCTGGAGCCTTCTGGACTCTGAGATGCAGCAGATCAAAGGCCTTGTGATAACAGTGGAGACCTAGGTAGGTACTGTGGATGGGGAGGACATCCAGGCTGGGGTACATGTCTAGGGGCTTGCAGACTCCATGCCATTGCCTGCAAAGCCAGTGTGGGTGACCAGGCAGCCCCTTCTGTGGATGCTCTACCTTTCCTGGAGGCTGCTGTGGCATGAAGGAAACTGGAGCTTCTCTGCCCAGGGAAGGTGGCTGCATTTCAAGCGGGAATCGTACAAGCACTCTTGATAAACAGCAGGTAGCCCCACTCCCAGCAGCTAACAGGATTAATCTAAATGCACACAGACGCAGCTGGGCAAAATCAAAACACAGAACCCAGGCTAAATTACACCACTTAACTGGAGCCCTCAGAGCCTCGGAGCACGTCACCTGACTGGTGCCCGGCGTGGGGTGGGGACATGGGAGGAGGCCGTGTGTGCTGATGCTTCCTTTTGAGGGGCCATGGAAGCCCTGCTGCAGTGTGGGGGTCAAGGGAGCCCTGAGGCAGGGCTGCAGGGCTAGGCAATGGTGCGTCAGGGAGGCCAGGCGTTCAAGCCACCATGGCGGGGAGCAGGGCCGTCTCTGAGGGCTTGGGGTGGCAGGTGGGGCGGTCAGCCTGGAAGGCTGCAGCAGCTTCATGCTCTGGGAAAGTGGGAGAGGCCTTCAAGTGCTCCTGTTGACTCCCACTCCCACTCAATCAGCCCCATCCAATGAAGGGTCCCATTCCAGGGACGGGACGTTCACAGGAAGGAGAGAAGCTGGGGCTTTGGGTAGCCCTGGCATCCTGTGGCTTGTTCTGGCCTCCACAGGGAAAAACAGAGGGAACACCACACCCAGACAGCCGCAGCCCCTCTCCACTCCAGCCACTGTCAGCTGCTTTTACGGTGGAGGACGCTGAGGCACAGCCAGTTTTCAGGTCATGCTCTTTGCCCTGCCCCAAGCTTCCTCCCAAATCAAGGCTCTGGTGAGAAGCAAGTTCTCTGTCCTGCACCTGCCTCGGGCTCAGGTCAGTTCCACACAAGGTCACAGCAGAGCCTCGTTCCTCCCCAGAGCCCGGAGCCATCATCTGTGGGGTCCTCCATGAATACTCTGTGGGGCCAGCCGCTGTGGGCTGGAAGGCCCCAAGGAGGAGCCTCCTGGGGAAAAGGAGAGTGGCCATGGGAATCACTTCCCGGCCCCTCAAACGGGGTGAGAGCTGGGAGTTCATCATTGTCACCTCTTGGCCTTCAGAGTGGCCAGTAAGCCAGCAGGTGACCCCTTTTTCCTTGAACCACAGGAATGATGGTAACAATTGCTAATGTTTACTGAGCACTTTTTCACCCCTAGGACCCCAGCTAAGCCCTTTGAATCCACAATCTCCTCGAATGCACCCAGCAACTTTACGAGCTGAGCACTGTTTGTGGCAAGATCTCCATTATACTGAGGAGGTTCTGAGGTCACATGCTGGGAACCAAACCCGGACCCCAAAGTCATGTGATGTCACCTTTCCAGGATTCAGCTCCATTCCCAGGCCCTTCAGGAAGGGGTAATGGGAAGGGAACGGGTAGTGTCTGGAATCACAAGACTTGAGCTCAAGCTCCTGCTTCTTCCCACTAGCTGACTCTATGGCCCGGGGAGCAGGGGGACCCTTTACTCTTTGAACCTGAAATTCCTGGTTTGTAAAACAAACACGGAGAAAAATCTTTGCCTTACCTGCACTGCTGCGTTGTGGGAATCAAATGAGAAAAATATATGACCGTGGTTTTCATGCTGCGAGGCGCCACATAAATGTGAGTTATTATACCACGCCCCAGAGCAGGCATGTTCCTGGCTCTGTGTGATTTTTGTTGTTAAAACCGTTAGGAGCGATAATTACTTAATAATAATCCTATTCCTAATCCATGCACCTCTGCATGGGGACGTCAATGCCCCTGGCATTGAGACATAATTGGTCTCTGCACAGGGCCCAAGAGCAGGGGATAGTGCTCCCTATTTTGCAGTGGGGTGAACAGGCTTCCAGCATGAGCAAAGGGATGCCCAGAGTTCCCCAGCCCTCCAGGGCGATGTTCTGGGCTTAGAATCTGGGATTGGAGCCTTCCCCCTCCTGCTGCGAGGGCTCCCAGGCCGCCCTGAGAGTGATTTATGGCAGGAATCTGCAGTGAGTGCTGTGTCAGCGCTCCCCGCTCCCACCTTCCCGCTCTGTCTCCGCCCCCCTTTATCTGCCTTCTCCCCGTTTCTCCTGTGCTGCCACTCACCTCCCACAGCTCTGTCTTTCCTGGGTGCCCCTAGGCTGATCGGAGCCTAATTTCAGCTCCTTTCTGGAGCTGAGGAGCTCATGCTGCGCTGTCAAGAGCGGCTGGGGAATTTGAAGCGGGAGGCCCATGGGGGAAAGCGCAGAGGGAGGAGTCCCTGTCCTTTGTCCCAGGCCATCAGCCCTGAGGCCCTTCAGGTCCTCTTTCTGGAAAGGGTCAAAAGGGTACCTGAGGCAGAAAGGCCAAGTCACCTCTTTGCATTCATGTAACCTGTGTGTGGCAGAACCTGCATTTGAGCCTAGGTCTGCGGAACGCCCAGGCCCATGTGTGTGTCCCACACCTAGGATCATTAAAGCCTGGCACCAGGGCTGTGGGCAGAGCTGTCCCCTCAGGGCCATGCAGACCCCTTCACAGAGATCCTGGTGCTTTGCTGCAGCATCTCAGATTCCAAGTCCTACTGGGAAGGAAATTCGGGGGCAGTGTGCCAGGGCCAGGAGGGCAGGAGCAGACATCCGAGCCTCCTTCCTGAGCTTTGATCCTGGCTGGTAAGGTGTCAGACCAAGGGCTTCTGGAGAGGCATTAAACAGAGCCTGTGAGTGGGCACTGCCCAGGCAAACAGCATGTCACCAAACAGTGAAAACCAAACAGTTGAACATTAAATGTATGAAAGCCAAGGATTTGTTGTATTGCTAACTCATTTTTTAACATGCATAAAATGGAAACTCGGAGAGGCTGTTTAACTTGCCCAAGGTAACACAGTACCCTCCTGGCACAGAAGCTAGGGTGTGGGTCACTCTCTGGCCAGTTGCTGGCTATGCTTTCCCTCCTTCCTTACCCCTTCCAGCATCCAGAATCCCAGGAGGCTGCTCTGCCCTTGGCTTCTGGGGTGGGCCAAATTCAGAGTGACCACACTCAAGGCCACTGCCGAGCCTCCCTCCCTGGCTGCCCAGGGCCATGCGCTGCTCCTCCCTCTGCACCCAGGACCCGCGTGGCCTGGGGAGGCTGGCGAGGACCTGAAATCACTATCTAACTCTCGTTTCTGGGACCAGAGAGTCAAGTGGGTACTTTGGAGGCACTGGTGGGTACAGAAGGAAGTTGGGGGAGCTGAAACAGGACTCTGAGATTTAAGGTGCTCCAAGGGAGAGCAGGTGCAGAATGGGAGGGGCAGCTGTGATCTTTGAGTCACCAGTTGCAGCCTCTCAACCCCTCTTTTGGCCTTTCCCTAAATTCAGGGACAATGAAACACTAGGGCACTGGGCCAGCGGGGCCACCTGACTCTCCAAGGCCGGATCCTCCTGTGCTGACTCTGACGAGCCCAGCTGAGGAGGCTGGCACTGGCAGATTTTCCATCCTGTGGACAAACTTGTTATTTACGTTGATTGGTGCATGATTTACAGCTAATTTGTTAATCAACCACAGCCTATGCAATGTGGGTGAGGCTGCTTCTCCTTAATGATCCACCAAGATCCTGTTCTGAGAGGCTGGCCCAGGCAGGCTGTGGGGAACCAGGGTGGTGATGTGGGCCTGGGATGGGATGCACCTCACACCCAGGAATCCCCATCAACCCTCACTGCCTCCATATGAAGCTGCTTCCTCTGGCTCTCCTGGATTTCCATCACGCCCTCCCTCACCCCATACCCATATTTTAAGGCCACTCTTGCTCTAGGACAGCAGCTACCGGTGCCTTGGGCATCTCACCTCACCCCTCTGAGCCTTGGTTTCCCCATTTTTTGGTAGAGGTAGCTTCCTGATCTCTGAGTGAGGAAGATGGGTAATTTCCATGAAAGCACCACACTCGTCAGGGTGGTGTTAGAGCTGGCATTTATGGGCTCATGAGAGTCGAGCATTAAACCTTCAGTGATTTTGTGAGCTGGTTGATAAACATAGCCATTATTAGAAATTATATAGTAAGTTATATTAAACATCAGGGTAATAAATACTCAAAACTCATTACTTCCTAATTATTTTATAACATTTTACTATCTATGCTTGTGATTATTTCCATTTCTGGTGTCTGTCTGGTGGAGAGGCTGTATGATGCCACACCAGCAAGCATCTCTCCCCAGTGCCACACTCAATGATGTCAGCTTGAAATGAGCCAGGGTGGGAATATTCACAATATGGAATTGACAAAGACTCTAAATCAGGGTTTCATTCATTGTTCTGTTCTTTATCCAGACTTTAAAAAGCGATGGAGAGGCTGGGCACAGTGGTTCACACCTGTAATCTCAGCACTTTGGGAGGCCGAAGCGGGCAGATCACCTGAGGTCAGGATTTTGAGACCAGCCTGGCGAAACGGTGTCTCTACCAAAAATACAAAAATTAGCCAGGTGTGGTGGCACATGCCTGGAATCCCAGCTACTCGGGAGGCTGAGGCAGGAGAATCGCTTGAACCCGGGAGGTGGAGGTTGCAGTGAGCTGAGATCGCACCACTGCACTCCAGCCTGGGTGACAGAGTGAGATTCCATCTCAAAAAAAAAAAAAAAAAAAAGATGGAAATATCTTAATGATGCAGATTAAACTTAAAAGTGTGCTGTGTCTGTGGCTTTTACACATCAGTGAAAAATGAGGAAATATTCTTGCAGTAAGTGAAAACTAATATCTGATGCCACAGAGAAGTCATTCACATCATTGATGAACAAGGGAAGTTTCAACAAATAGTTTTGTCATTTCACTTTTTTTCTTTTCTTTTTTTTTTTTTGAGATGGAGTTTTGCTCTTGTTGCCCAGGATGGAGTGCAATGGTGTGATCTTGGCTCTTTGCAACCTCTGCCTCCCGGGTTCAAGCAATTCTTCTGCCTCAGCCTCCTGAGTAGCTGGGATTACAGGCGCCTGTCACCATGCCCAGCTAATTTTTTTGTTGTTTTGTATTTTTAGTAGAAATGGGGTTTCACCATGTTGGTCAGGCTGGTCTTGAAATCCTGACCTCAGGAACTGCCCGTCTCAGCCTCCCAAAGTGCTAGGATTACAGGCATGAGCCACCACACCTGGCCTATTTCACTTTTTTTTTTAAACCCATTAACGTAAATGAAAATATCAACCAACATTCCTCTGGGAATTACACTAGCTCGTCAACTGCGATCATAGGCTGGCTGCAAATACAGGAGTTCTGCAAAAATCAACTAAAGCATTCTGTGAGAATCAGTTGTTTACATGGAATTTATGATAAAGGATAGTATATATCTTATTATTATTTGTAAGATATATGCCACACATTCTTTAGACCTGTAAAATGACACACATACATACATACACATGTTTTTCCCAGAGAGCCCACTGTTAAAGATTTACCAGCACACCACCGACTGTACTCATGGGAGAGACCATTATCCTTTTCCTCTTGAGCCCCTGCTTCAGCTCTAGGACTTACATGATGTCATCAGCCCTTAATGGCTCACCCAGATTTTGGGGAAGGAGCTAGAACTTGTCCTTCTCATCATCCTTTCCAGCCCCAACCAGAGCAAAGACTATTCCTAGCTGCGAGTAGGCATTTCCCCCTGGGGTCCCAGCAAAGAAAGTGTATTTAGGACACTTCCCTGGGCAGAGAGCAGAAGGGCTCAGAACCCTGGAACTTGCCTGCGAAGCTCCGGGGCGTCTCCATCTTTGCTTGACTCCATCCAGAGTCTGAGCCCTGGCATCACCTTGGGTGGGGGCCCCAGGCCCTCTGGTCTGGATTTTGACAAGAGCCTCCTAACCAGCCTCCCTGCTTCTATTCTTGCCCGCTTTACAACGTGTTCTCCACATGCTCCCAGAGGGATTTTTTTTTATTATTTTAAAAATTGTTTATTTTTTTAAACTGGAGATGAGGTCTCACTTTGTTGCCCAGGCTGGAGTGCAGTGGTGCAATCATGGCTCATTATAGACTCCTACCCCTGGGCTTAAGTGATTCTCCTACCTCAGCCTCCTGGGTAGCTGGGACCACAGGCATGCACCACCACGCTCAGTTTCAGAGGGATCCTTTTAAAACCTAAATCAGGCCTGGCTTGGTGGCTCACGCCTGTAATCCCAGCACTTTGGGAGGCTGAGGTGGGCAGATCACGAGGTCAGGAGATCAAGACCATTCTGGCTAACACGGTGAAACCCCATCTCTACTAAAAATACAAAACATTAGCCAGGCATGGTGGCACGCACCTGTAGTCCCAGCTACTCGGGAGGCTGAGGCAGGAGAATCACTTGAACCCGGGAGGCGGAGCTTGCAGTGAATTGAGATCACACACAGCACTCCAGCCTGGGTGACAAAGCAAGACTCTGTCTCAAAAAAACAAAACAAAACAAAAAACCAAAAAAACCTAAATCAGATTATGCTACTCCTCAGCCAGAAACCCTGCAAAAGCCCCACCTGGGTGTCCCCTCAGGCCTTGGGCTACCTCATTCCCATGTCTTAGGGCTCTGCCCTTCCCTCTGCTCTCTCTCTGCACCAGCCACACTGGCCTCTGCAGTTCCAGGCATCTCCCCTCTCAGAGCCTTTGTTCTGGTTATGCCTTCGGTCTGTGTTAATCTTCACCCAAATACCTGCTTGGCTCATTCCCTCACCTCCTTCAAATCTTCACTCAAATCCCACCTCCCTACAGAAGGCTGTCCTCATTTCCCTTCAACACTATCCCTGGCCCCCACCCCAACGCACCTAATCACCCAATGCTGATCTACTTTCTGTTTGTTCTTAGTCTTTCTCGCCTCGTAATAGACTAATTTTCTTACTATCTTTGCAATGGAATCTGAGCTCCATGAGGGCAAGGATTTTGGTCTGTTTCGTTCACTGATACACCCATACTCCAAAAGCCTGGCACACGCTGGGTGTCAATAAATATTTTTGAAGAAATGCTTTGGGGAAGGAAGGGCAGCTTATAGAGAGGAGCATATGTGGAAGAGCAGGAAACACTTTCTTTCTCTATTGGTTGCGGGGTGGGAGGAGGCCAGCCTTCTCAGCCGATTTCCCAGCTCATCTCCCACTCAGAGCCTCTGGGGCCCTGTATTAGTCAAGGCTCTCTGGAGAAACAGAACCAATGGGATGTGTATATATATGTATTAAGAAAGAGATTTATTCTAAGGAATTAGCTCATGCAATTTTGGGGGTCAGCAAATCCCAAGATCTGCAGCCAGCAGGCTCGAGACCAGGAAAAGCTGACGTTTCAGTTCAAGTGAAGAAAATACCAATGTCCCAGCTTGAAGACAGTCAGGCAGGAGGAATTCCCTCTTAATTTTGGGAGGGTCAGCATTTTTGTTCTATTTAGGACTTCAACCGATTGGATAAGGCCCACCTAGATTAGGGAGGGCCATGTGCCTTCTTTAGTCCGATTCGAATGTTAATCTCATCGAGAAACACCCTCGCAGACACACAGAGTAATTATTGACCAAAAGTCCGAGCACCTTGTGGCTGAGTAGAGTTGACATAAAATTCACCGCTGCAGGCGCTTTGCCTGGCCCAGCCCTCACAGAGCAGGCTCAGGGACAGGTGACCTTCCACCAAGGAACAGTGCTCTATCAAGGTGGCCTGTTAGCACCACTCTTTCTCTTCTCCTGTTCTCCACGGGCCTGGAACCTGGGTAGAAGGAGAGGGAAGGTGGTCTAGAATGACCTTTGAGGCCTTGGCTCAGCCTTTGTTTTCTCATCTGTAATATGAATTTAAAACAGTATCCCTTATCTTACAGTCATAAGGCTGAAATGAGAAAATGCTTTGGCAAACAATGCATTTTGCAAGCCTGCAGTCTAACCTTGCAGTCTACTCACACCTACACTTCTCTGGCAAGTGTCTATCCACAAGGAAAGGGTTAAACCTGCCTTCTTATTTGTACAGTTTCTCACGTCCCTAGGAGGAGCAAAGAACAAGGCTTATAAATAGGACCAGGGTCTTTGCAAACAACAGTAGCAACAACACATTTGTCTGAGAGGCTAGGTTGAGAATTGGTGCTTGCTCTATCTTGTGCCCTAGAGACAATCCTCGGACTGCTGAATTTCTCCACTCTCACGGCATTGCCCATCAGGAGGGATTGCAGTTCTGAACATGATGGATCAGATGCAATATCAGAGGTGCTTCCTGTCTGCAGGCCTGTCCCAGGTGAGTTCTGTGCAGGTATGTCTGAAAGCCAGAGGATGAATGGGAGACCCGAGGTCCTAAATGCTCAAAGAATGTATGTTCTCAGTGGTGCTTCCCACCGTCCTCAGCACATCATCCCTTCCTCCTGGCCCTGTGGGCTTGGGAAGCAGAAATGAGAAGGCACTTTCCTTTGTCCAGACCTTTTTTCTCGCTCCTCCACCCAGTCACTGGCAGAGCCAAAGTTCAGGTAGGAACTTGCACAGCTGGATTGCCAAAACACCAGTGCCATCCGCCGCCCACCTGTGAAAGCTGCCTGGCAAGATGGAGTATGGATGCCTGTGCCATGACACCGGGTGACGAGAGGCACAGGGTGTTCCCAGTGATGGGCCTATCACGGAGACAAATGACTGATGGAAACCTGCATTGATTGGGGCAGGGAAGTGTCGGTCTGCCTGTCCCTGCCAACAGCAGAGAGCAGGGACTCACCCCATCCTTGTTCTCTGGGAGGACCACACCCCAGTACCCATCCTTGGATACTGTCTGTGTTGGGGCTTCACTTCAGAGGTGGATATGAAGCTGCTTGGTTTCATCTCGCAGTTGAGGTGAGGCTGATTCATTCATTCGATAGTTATTTATTGAGAGCCTATTCTGTGCCTGTGTATTGGCACTGTTTTCAATCTGGGAATCCAAGAACAAACAACATAGACAAGGTCCCTTCTGTCATGGAACTTACATTCTAGTTGGGGAGACAACAGCACACATGTGAACACGTGTAAAGAGGAGGAGAATGGCCCAGGTCTGGGCCTTGGATCTATCACTGACTAGTTGTACGACCTTGGGCAAGTTATTTAACTGCTCTCAACCTCAGTTTTCTCATATTTAAAGTCAGGAGGATAATAACAACATTGATGTCATAGGGTTGTTGTGAGAATTATTTGAAAGTATATGAAGGACACAGTAGAGTGCTTGGCTCATAGCAGATGTTCCCATGTGCACATGTACCCATTATTGTTATGCTGTTGTTATAGTTAACATCACTTACCTAGAAATGGAATCAGAAGAGACCAAAATGCCATATTCTTTCTTTCAGCAAAGTGACACCCAGGAAGGGGTGAGCCACAAGCCATGTCTGTACAGCATCACAAGCTTTTAGTTGGTAAAACATCAATTCAGCCAACTCCTTGTGTGTTTGGTCAACAAAGGCTTTAACAACTGACTTGTTTGGTTTTTTTTTTTTCCATTGGTGGGATCAGGTGGTTGTTTGAATTGGATGAACCAACTGATTGTTCTAATTGAATGAATCAATTCATTGTTCTAATGTCATGGTGACCCAAACTAAGATTGGTTACAATTTTATCTAAGGCCCTGGCTGCTTTCTCTTTCACAATGAGCCTTTTGGCCTGGTTCTTAGTTTTATAGCTGTTAAAAATACATGATTGAGTGTGAGGATCCACGTGTGTGCATGTGTGCACATACACACATATATACACAGACGACGTGCCAACCCATCACTGTCCCTGCTGAGTTGAGACCGCGAGAATGCGAACTTTATATTTTGCCAACAGCTTTTACCTCTTCTCAGCCAGTTTTTTTTTTTTTTTTCCAGAGCAGAAGCCAAAGAGCCAAATGGCATAGTCTGAATGTGGTCACTTTCCTGCCAGCCACTGGGCCAGACTCTGGCTGTTGGCACAGGGTTCTGCTGCCTGTCGTGAGATAGCATCAGCTCTGCCTGGCATGGAAAAGGGAGAGTTGGCATTGTCAGCCTGTAGGTGCTTGTGGGGAGAAGTAGAGGATGTTGGTTACTGGCAGGTAAACCTGTTGCCACTAAAACTTGGCACGTCTGGGCGGCTTCAGCAGTCCAGACAGAGAATTAGCGAGGAGGAAGAACTCCACAGAAGTGCCCGTCTGGCTCCTTGGTACTGTCCATGGGAAGAGATTTCTTTCTTGGTAGAGAACTTGGTACCTTGCAGAGGCAAATATATTCATAGTGGGGTAAGTCTATAAGTCTAACCATAATCCTAGGATGACTTTGACCCCATCATCTAGGAGAGGTCTCCTAGGGTTCTTTTTGCCCTATGTGTGGGAAATACACACACACACACACACACACACACACACACACACACACGCACATTTTAGATGGAATTTTGCTCTTGTTGCCCAGGCTGGGGTGCAGTGGTGCCATCTCAGCTCACTGCAAGCTCTGCCTCCCGGGTTCAAGCGATTCTCCTGTGCCAACCTCCCAAGTAGTTGGGACTACAGGTGCACGCCACCATGCCCGGCTAATTTTTATATTTTTTAGTAGAGACGGGGTTTCACCATGTTGCCAGGCTGGTCTTGAACTCCTGATCTCAAAGTGATCTGTCCACCTTGGCCTCCCAAAGTGCTGGGATTACAGGCATGAGCCACCGTGCCCAGCCCCAGGACATATTTTCTAAGTGTTTCCTGTAGAAGCAACAAATGCCGCTTCTGAGCTCTTGGAAATTGGTGAGCTGGTAACGTCTTGAAAATTTCTCCTGTCTGCTCTGGGAGCATCATCTCCCACTGTCACCCCAAGCCCTTGATGGAGTCCATAAGGGCTCTGCTTCCCTGGGCCAGGAGACAGGCTGCATACCCAAGCACCTTTCCTTCCACATGCAGACAGCCCGAGAGCACTGCCTGAGGAGCCAGGAGACCAGGATCCCAGGGTCAACACTGCCTTTTACAAGCTGTGGGACAGAGACAAGTTGCTTAACTTCCCCAGCCCTCAGTTTCCAGCTGCCCTACTTAAAGCGGTGAGGATTAAACGAAATACTACAGGTGGAAGCAAACTGTAAATCGATGAACTTCAAACACATGCAAGGGGTTACATTACGCTCTCCACACAACCCTCCCACCAGATGAGCTCCCTGGGATGACTTTCTCATCCTGTCTTGTTAGAAAGCTGCTTACTTGGATAAAGCCCTCAGGACATGTAAGATGTTCATCCCGAGGGAACCTCCACTCCCTCCTGGCCTGTCTGCCTGATCCCCAGATTTTTCTCCACCCTGAAGCTTTCGGCCTTCTCCAAAGCTAGTCCATGAACAAGCACAGACTTCAGCAGGGGAAGGGAGAAAAGGGAAGAAAAGATTAGGGATTCTCTTTCTATTCCTTTCTTGGTTTCCTGTTCTGAGATGGGTGAGCAGCCTGATTTATTTTTGACAAATGTATCTGCATTATGAATTATACTGGGGATGGAATTGTTACATTAAATCAAAGTTAATTTTCGACTTCTGTTCAGGGCGCCATAAATAATCAACTCCAGGGTAAGGTTATGGACTGAAGTCGCCCAAATTATGCTAATGAGGATGATTAAACTTTGGAATTCTAAGTTTCTGTAAGAATAACAATCAGTTAGCATTTACATTTCTGCCATGCCCTAGGATCTGCTGCTTTCTCTGAAGCTGCTATTAAATATAAATAATAATACCAATTTTTAAAAGTCAAGTTGAGCCCTTTGGGGCATATTCTATTCTCTTTCCTGGTGCTCAGCTTCTGCAGATGTGTCTGAGGCAACCAGAGAAGGAAGGGAGGGTGGCTCAGAGTACGCAGAAACTGCATTTGCATTTGCCTTAGAACTGCAAAGGGATTTTCAAGTTCTAACAGAGACAATAATTAAATTTCGCCTTGGTCCATTTGGTGAGGAATGCCAGGAAGCCCTGTTGAGCTTTAGAAGTGCTACCCTCAGTAAGCCGGCAATGACTTCTAAGGGATTTTGAATCTAGGATGGGGTGGCAATTCTTAGCCTTTTCTGCTGACTTGCTGTGTGTCTTTGGGTCTGTTGCATTTACTTTCTGTGCTCCGTTGTCCCTCCACAGGCTCTGGGGACCTTATAGAGGATGCTGCTGAATTCCCTAGCTTGGCTTATGGAGGAGCAAAAAGATTCAGTTGATTTCCAGCCTCATGTTTAGCCACCTGTTATCAAAGCCTGCCCCAAGAGATGTTCATCTCCCGACATCTATGTAGGGCCCAGGCAGCTGCAATTGAAATGACAGGTCAGCTCAGAGGTTAGGTTGCTGGCTGAGTGGCTATTGTTTATCCCAGTTTCAATTTCATCGTCATGACAACCCACACAAGTCATTGTCCCAGCTGATGTCTCTGTGTGACGGTGTGTGAGGAACACGCTTTGTCCCAGCTCGCTCCGCTGATCTCAGGCGGCTGCTCCTTTCTTTCCTCTTTTCTTTCCTCCACGTGTTCTCAGTGTTCTTATTTTCTCCACCACTTACCCAGAAATTGTTTTTGAAAAGTGTCTCATTTCAACCGAATTTGGCACAGAGCGATTGGGAACATTGCTCGGCTGGGATTTGCTCTCTCTCCTCGGCAGTTTTGCAGGCCTTTTCTCACTCCTGTGGGCTTCCAGAACTGCTGAGACCCCTGGCTGAGATCAAGGGGGGGCAGTAGATGGGAACCTGCCTGTTTAACACTCGGATCATCCAAGGGAAGACACGAACATTCTGCACACAAAACTTGGTGTAAGCTCAGCACTTGCCTTAATGCATGTTCCAAGCTATGCAGGACCCCCTCCTTGAAAATTTCAAGAAACAGATGGCTGGTGTTTCTGTTGTGCTCCATGGCTCTGAGAAATCCTGTGTCTGTGTAGGGCTGTGGAGATGCCAGCTCTGGATGGTAACATCGGTGAGCCTGGAAGGCTTCGCCTTGGAAGCATGGGGCCTGGGTCTATTGAACTCCTCTTTTGGGTCCTCCAGCACTTGATGATTCTGAGAACACATGTTCCTTTACTTTAGGAGGCAGCCTCAAAAGTGGACCCTTCTTTGTTTTGGCACGGTGGTGATTCCATCGGGAGGGGCCTTGGGCCAGGTTTGTCCTGTTGTGGAGGCTCACAGGTAGGCCCAGCACTGAGAGAAACCCTGCCTGGCCCAACAAGCCTTCTCCTGAGGGTGGCTTCTCCTGAGGGTGGCTTCTCCTGAGGGTGGCTTCTCCTGTGGCTACAGGATCATCTATGTTGGTCAAACAGATGGTTAAGTGGCCTGAAATAATGGTACAAGATGCTTTTAAAAGATATTGGGATTGCTTTGACTGAAAGAGAGGCTGTGAGGGACTGGGGTGTCATTAAGAGTCTCAAAATCAAGGAAGGTTTTTATGGAGACAGGTTGATCACTGCTGTGGGAAAGGCTGGGGTGTGACAGGTGGGTCACTGCTATGGGAAATGCTGAGGTGAGGCAGGTGGGTCACTGCCGTGGGAAATGCGGGGTGAGGCAGGTGGATCACTGTGTGGGAATGCAGGGGGGCGGTGGCCGGTGGGAATGCGGGTGAGGCAGGTGGATCACTGCTGTGGGAAAGGCTGGGGTGAGGCAGGTGGATCACTGCTGTGGGAAATGCTGAGCTGAGGCCCATGTGCATGGCCCCTGTTGTCATGGTGGGGGTGGCCGGGAGACACAGAGTTGAGCCAGGCAATGGGAAAGGGCAGAAAGCAGATATGCAAGTTGAGAGCCAGGGGCTGAGCCAGCAGAACTGGGAGCAGGAGCGCTGTTAGAAGGTGGTTTGATCTGCGGCTCAGGCCGACTGAGTTGGTCAACACTGAGAGCCAGCAGGCTTCACCTTCTTCACCTTTATTCATTCAACAGACATTTTTGGAGCATTTACTACATGCCAGGTACTATTCTAGGCGCTCATCAGTGAGTGGTGAGTGAAACAGACAAAAATCCCAACCGCAACAGGGTTTTACCTTCTAGTGGATGCAGCCAGGCAATAAGCAGATCAGTTAGACACTCAGGATGCCAGATGGTTCCAAGTTCTGTTAGGAGAGGGGCATAGGGATGATGGGGGCGCTACAGTTTAAAACAGAGGGGTCAGATTAGCCTTTGTGAGATGATGCTTTAGCAAAAAACTAGCAGGGGGAGGGCTGGGGTCATGGGGACACCTGGGGGAAGATCAAGGCAGAAGGAGCAGCTAGGGCAGCACCCATGGGCCTGATGTGCTGAAGACCAGGGAGGGGCCTGTAAAGCTGGAATGGGGTGACCAAGAGGTGACCGCAGGGATGAGGTCTGAGGTTCCAGAAGCCAGAGCACGCTGGGCCTTGCCATCTTTGTAAGGGCTTTCTAGGTGGAATGGGAGGCCGCGGGAGGGATGGAGCAGAGGAGGGATATCATCTACAGGCTCTTACAGGATCCCTCTGGCTGCTGTGCTGAGAATATGTTAAATTTGAGATGATCTGCTTAGATTAAGTCCTGACTTTGCCACTGTCACTGGACCGAGAAGGTCTACATGACTACCAGACTATCTCAACTCTACTAGGATTTGAACATCTTTAGGAAAATGTTGAATTGAATGTGTCACAAATTTGTCAAAATGAGCAAAGTTATAAAGAGGCAGACTCAGCTCAAAGTGAATATGACCTTGCCCCACTGCCCTCCCTGGCGTTAAGGACACCAAACACTGCCAACTGCAAGCCCTGGCTCCCACCCTAGTCAAATTCTTCCAGGTCCCTGGAGCTTTTCTTGCTGCTCCAGGGCCCCGCAGCCAACTGCTGCGGGCTGGCCTTGCAGCTCTCCACTCCACCACGAGGGGGCCTCGTTCAGGCCACTGTGCCACCCACCACCATCTGCTAGCTTCCCGCAGCCTTTGCTTTTCCCTCCTGCCCACCGGTGGCTCTCCGGGGAGCGTTGTCTGCAGGCCCTCTTCCGAACTGAAGGAATCTGCGCAAAACCTCCTGGTGCCTAACTCAGATCTGCTGAAGCTCCAGCAACTCCAGCTCCCTGACGTTAGCTGGGCCTCCATGCCCTCCTGGAGTATCCCAACCCAAGATTAGCAGCACCTATCATCTCCCTGGTTTTCTTGGGAGTTTTCATTTAAGAGTCCCAAGACCTGCCCATCAGACCTAAGAATGCTCCTCATTGCTTCTCCCATGATCCCCAAACCAGGAAGTTTGGTGATAAGCCCCAGGGGCGTGTCACTCTTCTGCAGCCTCCCTCTCTAGGAGGAGGAAGGTACAGGAGGCAGAATAGTTCACACTCCTTCCTTCCAGCAGATTGGCCGTGGGAGGCTCAATGTTGTGAGAGGGGCTGGGCCTATGTGCCCCCCACAGTCCTTCCCCCTTCAACATTTACAGCGTCTGTGTGATGTCACTTGTTGGTGTTCAATGAATGGGAACTGATTGTCTTGTTTTGCAGGGGTGGGTCTGGAGGTGTCTTTAGGGACACTCCTAGCTGAGTTTTTCCACGCCACTGACAACCATGCTTTGTGAGTTACCGACTGAGGAGAGATCTGAACTGGCAGAATCAAAGGACATGGGTTTAGGAAAGGATCCAAATTACACTGAGGGCGATCCCACTGCTGTTCCAAACAGTCAAATGCCCCCTTTTGATTGAATAGGCTTGTTATTAAAAATGCATTTAAAAAAATGAAATCGAAAGCAAATCCCTTCAAATAAAATTTCAGCCTTGTCTTAAATCCAGGGGTTTATTTGAAAGTTCCATCTTCTTCTCACACTTTGCACAGAGCTGTGCTGGAGAGATCATAGCCCTCTGTCCCCTGAGCATGATGAACCAGGAAGGTAGATATCAATCAGGTTTCCTGAAATCTGTGCAGAATGCTCCTTCCTTAGTTATTTTCTGGGTACTGACATGGGGGAGGTGATCGCCTAAATTGTGTTGCACGTCACTCCACAGAAATTCTCATATCCCGTAAGGACTGAAGCTTGAACTGATATGGAACCCATGACCCAGTAGCAGTTGCCTGCTAGCCCCTCCTGGGCTTCTACTCCTTTGTCCATTGCATCGCCTAAACTCAGCCGATCTGGTTACTTCATATGTGTTGGCGGATTGACTCCCTCCCTCTAGACCACTTTCAATAAGAAGATCTTCCTTATTTGACTAGGAACAAACGCCACGTGGCTTCCCTATGACCTGTAAGCTGCCTTGATCTTCTACCCTTGGAAGAAACAGAAGGAGTGAGAGAGTTATGTCAGCCAGGACAGCGTTAACTTTAATCCTACTTAATTCCAGCTCCACGATGAAAGCCTCACTTTGAGACTTGATTGAGGTGAGTTTAGGTCAAATAAGAGGAGGTTTCATTCAGCCACATTGTCATTTATTCAGCCAACGTTCACAGAGCCAGGCACAGAGCTTGGGGCTGGGAGTCAGAGGAACAATACTTGGTCCCTGCCCTTCAGGGAGACAAACAGAAGCAAATAGGAAATAACTGCAACATAGGCAATCAATTCTGAAGTGAAAGGAGGCAGGCACCCACGCTGGGGAGAGCCACTCATGGACACAGAGGCAGGGAGAAGGCAGAAGAAACTGACTCGAGGTGGATTTTAAAGGCTGAGTATAAACTTGTAAAAGTAAAATTATGGGGCCGGGTGCAGCGGCTCAGGCATGTAATCCCAGCACTTTGGGATGCTGAGGCAGGCAGATCACCTGAGGTCAGGAGTTCGAGAACAACCTGGCCAACATGGTGAAACCCCGTCTCTCCTAAAAATACCAAAAAAAAAAAAAAATAGCTGGACATGGTGGCACACATCTGTGGTCCCAGCTACTCAGGAGGCTGAGGCAAGAGAATCACTTCAACCTGGGTGGTGGAGGTTGGCAGTGAGCCAAGAATGTGCCACTGCACTCCAGCCTGGGTGAAAGAACGAGACTTCGTTTCAATCTCTCTCTCTCTCTCTGTCTGTGTGTGTGTGTGTATATATATATATAATGTAAAATTATGGAGTTCACGACCTCCTGGAGAGATGACTAGCAGGAATTGCAAATGGATTCTGAAAGTATTTGTAGAATGTGGATATCATGGGACAAAGCCTAGACTTGCACCTGGAGATGAAGGTTCAAGCTATGTTTGCCAGGATGTCATCCTTGGCAAGTCACTCAACATCTCTGTGCCTTAACTTCCTCATCTGTACAGTGGGAAACATAACAATGCCTGCCCTGCTTATCTCACCGAGCTGCTGGGAGGATCAAAAGTACCAGTGTATATGAACGTGCCAGAAATCAGTTAAGTGTGAGGCACATAAAAGCATTTTAAAGCATTATGTTTAGAAATAATTTAAAGTTTACAAAAAGTTACAAAATGAGAAATAGTACAAAGAATATTCATATTCATTTTACCCAGATTTACTTATCATTTGTAGTTTAACCCATGTATTATTTATTCTTATTCTCTGTCTCATGTATATATACTATATGGACATGTGGTTATATATGTATGTTTATACATAATTTTTTCCTGAACCATTTTTATATTATGTTTATTACGGCTCTTTACCCCCGAATACTTAACAGTGTGCTTTTCCTAAGAATAAGATTATTATATGCCACAGTATAGTTAACAATTTTATACACTTACATTGTTACAAATACTCTTATCTAATCCATCACCCATATTACAAATTTTTTGCTTGGTCTAATAATACTCTTTATAACATTCTCCCTTCCAGTGCAGGATCCAGTCTAAGGGGTCAGATATTGCATTTGGTCTTCATGTCTTTTTAGCCTCCTTTAATCTGAAAAATCCCACAGCCTTTCTTTGTCCTGAGCAATGCTGATATTTGTAAAGAATACAGTGCCTCCATTTTTGCATTCATCTACTGTTTCTTCACGTTCAGTCTGGGTGCTAACCTTCCAACTCCAGCATTCTCTCTACTTTTACTAGTTGGACCTCAGAATTCTACTGCAACCAAGAGCGTTCCCTTCTTTTCTCTCTTTCTCTCTTTTCTTTCCTTTTCTTTTTTCTTTTCCTTTCTTTTCTTTTCCTTTCTTTCTTTCTTTTCTTTCTTTCTTTCTTTCTTTCTTTCTTTCTTTCCTTCCTTCCTTCCTTCCTTCCTTCCTTCCTTCCTTCCTTCCTTCCCTCCTTCCTTCCTTCCTTTCTTTCTCTTTCCTCTATCTCTCTATCCATCTGGCTATCTAGCTATCTATGTCTTATCTATTTATCATCTATCTCTCTTATCTATCTATCTATCTATCTATCTAATCACCTATCTAGTCTAAATATGTATCTATTATTGGTATGGATTCATAAGTTTCTATCTTTTCAATGATTTATTATCTATTTTTATAGTTAGTTATTTTGGTGCTCAAACTGTTCCAGGTTGGGCCAGCAGGAGCCCCTTTAGATGGCCTCTCTATTCTGTGACATGCCCCATCCTTTATTATTTTTGGAGCATTTCCTTACTCTCTGGCATAGGAAGATGTTTCAGGCTTGTCATGTACCTACTCTGCTCCAGTCCTGGAATCAGCCACATCTTTGTGGAGTGCCGGTTCCTTTTAGTGGGAAATGGTATTGGAGACCAAGATCTGGGCACTAGATGTGCTCATTGCTAGCAGGGCATCTTTGCTTCTTGGCCCTTTCAGTGGTCAGAGCTAGAGACATGTAAGCATGAAGATACAGATATCTTCAGATATAAAAACATTCATACATACACACATATTTTAGAAATTGTGAGTTCACACCAGTATTTTCAATTCAAGTTAATTCCCACAGGGTTCTTCTTACCTTTCTCCATTCCACGTTTGCATGTCCCTTCTTCCTCAGCAAGAGCCCTGTAGTTCATTCCACTACAATCAATGAATCTACTATAAAGAGTTCAGGATTTGTTTCCACTTCTTTCCCTACCACCTCCCCTCCTCCCCACCCCAACACACACCCACTCTTTCTTACCCAGACTGAGGGTACATGGTTAAATACTATTTTCATAAGTTACTTGGATTCGTTATTTCTTTCTTCTCCCACCTTCAATGTGGTTATAATTCACACTTGAAATACAATTAAGGGCCAGGTGTGGTGGCTCATGCCTGTAATCCTAGCACCTTGGGAGGCCAAGGCAGGAGGATTGCTCGAGGCTAGAAGTTCAAGATGCCTGGGCAATATGGAAAACACTGTTTCTCTTAAAACTATAGAAACTTGTTTCTACTAAAAATATAAAAACTCTGTTTCTACTAAAAATATAAAAAATTAGCTGAGTATGGTGGTGCGCACCTGTTATCCCAGCTTCTTGGGAGGCAGAGGTGGGAAAATCACCTGAGCCTGGGAGGTTGAGGCTGCAGTGAGCTGTGATCACATCACTGCACTCCAGCCTGGGTGTTAGGAGTGAGATGCTGTCTCAAAAAAATAATAATAATACAATTAGATTCATTTGTTTCATTTTGCTTTCCGTCTTTTCCCCTTTCCTATTCTTATTTAATTTTTTGAATATTGGTATGCTTTCAAAAGTAAAAGCTCTTAAAAATAGGTATATTCAGAGAAGTGTTACTTCCTCCCATACCCCTTCCTCCCCATTCCTTCCTACTCCTTGTATGCACCCAACTTCATTATTGTCTGGCTCAGCCTTCCTGTGTTTCTTTTTGTATGAAAAACGTGTATATGTACATTTTCTTATTTCCCCTTCTTTCTTACACAAAAGGTAGTGTACCATGTATGTTCTTTTATACTCTGTTTTTTTCTCAATAGCATCTGAAAACCACTTCATATCAGTTCGTAGTGATTTCCTCTTTTTAAGGTTGTATAGTACTCCACTGAGTGTATATACAGGGTGCATTCAAACAACCTCCTGTAAAGTCATTTTATTTTTCAAGATGATAACACTCACTGTAGAAGCCTTGGCCTTGCTAATTGCACATTCTGTGCAACTGGACATTTTGAGCATCTTGACTGGACGTAAGCTGGGCCTCTGTCCTCACACCTCCCATCTGGGGTTTGGGCATTTCTGACAATTGGGGTTGTTAGGCAGCACCTCTCTCAACATGCATGCACTCATTTACACAGCGAACAGGGAGCTCCTGGGATGAAAAGACAAGCCTTGTCTGCAGGGCACGGACACAAACATGTCTGATGGATGGGGAGTGGGGGGGCAGATAACATGGAGAGTGACAGGGCACTCACCGAGAACTCGCCTGAGTGGGCAAGCCAGACCCAGTCCCTGGTCCCTCCCTTCATAGGGGAGTGTGGATATTTCACCTCTTCGTGACCCAGCCCCTTGGTGGCATGTATGTGTTTGTGAGAAAGGGGTCTCTGCGTGCCCATCTGTAACATGAGGCTGTTCAGAAATCCTCGCTGCATGACATCCCTGACTGAGTGAGAAGAAACACCCTCCTTGTTCACAAAATCAGAGTTGCTGGATGAATCGCCAGAGATCCCTGCCGAGGCGGGGTCCGCAGCTACGCTTGGGGTAGAAGCGAGGGACCAAGGGGATGGGTCATTGGAGCAGCTCCTTTCCTGGGCTGTGAAAGCTCTTGCATGGCCACCAGGGATGGGAGTCTTGGTGGAGGCCTCCCAACTACAGTGCAGGGGAGCAGGTGGGCCCAGAACCAAAGAGCTCTGTGGAACAGCTGCATGGCTAGCTGGATAACATTTTAGGTGCCAACCTCGTGTTGCCCTCTGCGCTGTGAGCATTTCCCCTCTCACTTAGCAAGAATGACATCCTGAGTTGCAGCTTTCCCAGTGGTTGGCAAAATCTAGGGAACCCTTCTGTTCACTAACTTTGGACTTCACTACTGTGGTGATGGGCTTGGTGGTGGCAAGATACTAGCAATAGAATAGAGTCCAAGAAGTGATGCCTTGAGGGGCCTGGGACTTTGGTGGTGGGAGGAGAGAGCAAAGCCAGGGTGGGTCTGTGCAAGCATGGGACTTCCCTGAAGTCTCAGGGATATATGGGAGCAGTGACTCCCTAAAACCCTGGACTTTTGGCTGGATACGGTGGCTCATGCCTATAATCCCAATAATTTGGGCCGAGGCGGGAGGATTGCTTGAGCCCAGGAGTTTGAGATGAGCCTGGGCAATATAGGGAGACCCCATCTCTACAAAACCTAAAATAACATAAAATTAGATGGGCATGGTGCTGCAAGCCTGTGGTCCCAGCTACTTGGGAGACTAGGGTGGGAAGATCACTTCGAGCCCAGAAGTTGAAAGATACTGTGAGCCATGATGGCACCACTACACTCCAGCCTGGGCAACAGAGTGAGACCCTGTCTCAAAAAGAAAAAAGAAAAAAGGCCTGGACTTTCCACCACTACACAGCTGAGGGCTTAGGGCATCGAGATTTAGGCATTAAGGTTAACGGAACCACCATTTTACTCTCCGGCTGCAGAAGCCTGTGACATTCAGGTTGCACTTGTCCACAGAATCACCGCAGAGACGGATGCCCGCCCCTCCCCGCACGCAGCTGTCCCTTGCAGCCGGCCTGACAGATGGCCAGTTTGCATCATATTAATTGGCATTTGTTCCTTGGCTCCTGTGTGCCTACCTTACGCCCTTTACTCTTGTGCTCGCTTCATCCCTGAAGGAAGTGGCCGTCTCTTCCCTTTTCCTGTGTTCACGCAGATGTGCCTCTGAACTCCAGGGACAATCAGGCCCCGGGGTTCACAGATGCACTCTTTTGCTCATCACCCCTCATGACCAGGACTCAGATCCGGGGCCCATGATCTTGGATCCCAGGCTGCCTGAACACCCTGAGCGAGGGAGGTAGGAAGTGGGGTACTTGGCTCCTGTGTCCCCTCTCCTGGGAGACCTCCCTGACCCCCTATCAAAACAGCCCCCCCAACTGCCTTGCCTTCTTACCCTGACTTAGTTTCTCTCAGGGCACTTTTCACTCCCATATTTTACTGTTTGTTTGTTTACTGTCTGTCTTTGCCATTTGAATTGAGCTCTACAAAGGCAGGGGTTTGTATGTTTTGTCACTGCCAATTGTCCAGTGCCTAGAATAGTGCCTGGCACATAGCAGGCCCTCAGCAGATATTTGTGTTTGTTGAATGAATAAACGTCACCCTGCTGCTGCTAATGATGCCAATAGTGAAAAGTTCCTGGATCCTTCTCAGCACCCATAGCCAGAAACAAAGACATTCAAACATCTGGCCTTCTCAGTCTCCAAAAACATTGATGCAAAGGTGTCCTGTGACTTGGAATTCACCTAGAAGGGGCCCTTCTCCTGTTCTTGCCTGGTTCTAACTCCCTGGAGGAGGGGACTTCTTAGGAGAAAACGTGGTGACCAGGGCCTGGGACTTCCAGAGCTCTTGCCAGTGTTCTGGAGAGGACAGGCTCAATGCCTCATTGGACTGGGCTGGTCTCAGCTTCGGTGTCCCTCTGCTGCACCTCTCTCAATGGTGAGGCATGCGTTGCTTCTGAGCCCAGGCCAAGAGAATTAGTATTCCTAACTGAATGCTCAGAGACTCTGTTTCAAGTTATGCTTGCTGGTAATGAGGCCCTGATCTTGCTCCCAGTTCTAAGAACTGGTCATGTGTCTTAGAATGTGTGCCCAAACCTTGTTCTTGGTGTGGCACATGTAGTAAGGTGGTACCTGCCTCACTCCATAACTCTGTCCCCAGGGTGTGTAGGGCCTGGGGGCTCCCCCTCTGCATCCCAGCACCTAGGATAGGCCCCTGCTGGCTATAGGACAGCATAGGAAACAGTGTCAGAGGCATTGTGGGGAAGGAGCAAAATCCTCTCTTCCTAGCTGACAGTCCTTGAGCAAATCTATTAACTCCCCTGAGCCCATCGTGCAGAATTGTTGGGGAGAAGAAAAGATAAATACTTTTTTTAAAAAAAGGCTGAACAGTAGTTCTTCTGACTATTAGTAAGTAACTGACTTCCTTGATGCTGGATGGCTTGCCTGCTCTTGTCTCCTGGGTTCCATGTCCCAGGTCTGTCCCCCTCCCCTGGGGCATGCAGGCCTTCCAGCCTGCCACCTTCCACCACCCACCCACACCACCACGGGCTCCTCACCCCGATTCCAGACTCTTGCCCTCCTCCTGAGGCTCTTTTGTTTTTAACAAAAACTCACTCAAGCTTCTGCAAGAGACAAAGTGTGCAGTAATACCTAAAGGATGTTGCTGTGGTTATTCACCTTGGTTCATAAAGAAGGGCAATTAGCTGTCAGCCCATTCATGAGCTGAAAGTACTATGATATAAAAGAAAGCAAAAATAGCAAATGAGTTTTCATTGATAGGACCTCAAACTAGTGTTTGGGGTCCTAGTGTGCTGCTCAAACTTTGCCTTCCTAAGGAAGATAAAGCAGCTGAGCCAAAAATAATTAGACCTTCATGCCATAACAGCAAAGGGCTGCAAGGCATACCAGGATGGGCCAGGGGTGGGGGTTGGCCCAGACTCAGGTAGCAAGGTCCACACTGCAAAGAACTTGGAAACGACAGTGACTAAAATTCAGTCTGCTTTTCTTTAATCACTATTCCCTGGAAATTCTAAACAATATCAGTGATAAAATTCTCCTTCCCAAAAAGTCTTTTATTGGTTTAAGTTCTAAATAATTGCAGCAGTTACAATTGAGTATTGATGATTGCAACAGTTACAATTGAGTATTGATAATATATATATAAAAAACCTTCAGACTGACACACTTTTACTTTTTTTTTTTATTTTTGTGAGACAAGGTCTCACTTTGTCACCCAGGCTGGAGTGTGCAGTGGTGCTATCTTGGCTCACTGCAGCCTCAACCTCCTTGGCTCAAGTGATCCTCTGGCCTAAGCCCCCTAAAAAGCTGAGACTACAGTGCACCACCATGCTTGGCTAATTTTTGGTATTTTTTATAGAGACAGGGTTTCACTATGTTGCCCAGGCTGGCCTCGAACTCCTGAGCTCAAGTGATCTGTCCACCTCGGCCTCCTAGTGCTGGGACTACAGGTGTGAGCCACTGTGCCTGGTCCACACTTTTATGACTCATTCTTTAATAAACAGCATATGCACATGGAAGTTAATTCAGAGAATTTATAGTTGTTTGGAAGGCCTCTGACAGACATGGACTTATGTATATGTGGTTGTTTTAAGAGTCAGTTCATAATTATCTGGAGTTGAGCTCTATTCAGGTATAGGTTTGTCCCTAACTCTTGGGGTACTACATATTTCTGCATTTAAACAGTGGAATCTCAATCAACAATGACAGCAGCTAATTTTCAAGAAGCAGCAAATCTTCAGTTACATCAAATGTCAATTCTGTCGTTCTGTGGGACCACTTGGAATTTTTTATTTTTATTTTATTTTTATTTTTATTTTTGAGACACGGTCTCACTCCAACGCCCAGCTTGGAGTGCAGTGGCGCAATTTTGGCTCACTGCAACCTCTGCCTCCTGGGGTCAAGTGATTCTCCTGCCTCAGCCTCCTGAGTAGCTGGGATTATAGGCATGCACCACCATGCCTGGCTAATTTTTGCATTTCTAGTAGAGACGGGGTTTCACTATGTTGGCCAGGCTGGTCTTGAACTCCTGACCTTAAGTGATCCACCTGCCTCGGCCTCCCAAAGTGCTGGGATTACAGGGGTGAGCCACCACACCTGGCCTGGAATTTTTATTTCTGCTTGAAATACGAAACAATAAAACAAAGTGGGAACCACAAAGTATAATATTTTTGTTTGGTAGTTGCAAGTTTCAGTTCATACATGAAATATTTTGCTTAATATTTGGCTTAGTTTAAATATCTTTAAAATAGTATCTTTATTATTTCTTTATATTATCTCTATAATATCTTTAAAATCATATTTTTAAAATTAAAATGTATTATTCTTTTAAAGGTATTAATTGTTAATCATTTTAAAGCTAAAAAAATGAAGCCAAAAAAAGATAAAATATAATATCATTGGCACAATTTAGTATTTGCCTAAATTGTCCCATTTGCAAATGTTTGAGTTTTATTAAAATTCACTTATTAATTACTAGACAATTATTTACCTAAAGTATTTTTTTAATCTTTATTGGAATGATTATATATATGAGGTTCAATAAAAGAATACTTCCACTGTTTGTGTTTCATTTCTGGCCATTATTAATATTTGTTTCATTCCATGGTTATTACTGAAAATAATTTTGTTGAATAGAGGAAAGGGTTTTATAAAAAATCCACTCTGAGTGTGGAATGTGCTAGAACGCCAGTGACCATGCCAGTGGGAGGTGACTCCTGCTTCTGGTGTCCTGGCTCTAAGTACAAGGACCCAGTAAGCACAGGCTCTGCTCTGATGGGTGGGAGGGCGTGGAGGAAGCTTTCTGGGGGGTTGAGCCTTGCCATGAAGTGGGATGGCTGTGGTGAACATATTCTCTGGGTGGAAACTGCACTAAGACTCTGTAGTTAAGATATAGTTTCAGCTGCAGTAATGCTATAAAAAACTCTGAAACAACAGTGGCTTTTACGAAATAGAAACGTACGTCTCTCTCCTATAACAGGATTGGTGCAGCTGCTCCCTGGTACAGGAACCCAGGCCCCTTCTACCTTATTGCTCTGGCATCCTGGGATTTGGCCTTATTCAGTGGTTTAAGGTGCCTTACCACCAGGTCTGCATTCCAGCCAGCGGGAAGGGTGAAAGGGAAGAGGAGGGCATGCCCCTTTCCATAGCCCTGATTTGTAAATTGTATACATTTTGCTCACATCCCATGTGGCATCCCTTTGGCACAACTTAGTCACATGGCCCCATCTAGCTGCAAGGGAGGCTAGGAAGGTGTTTTCTTTGTTTTGGGCTGCTATGTGTCCAGCTAAAAATTCTATTGCCACAGAGGAGAGAAAAATGAATATTTGGGAACAACCAGAGATTTCTTCCACAGAAGTGTGACTTTCCTCTTTTCTGCAACTAAACTTGTTGGTCCAGCAGTGGCCCCAGAAGGCACTGACATCATATCCACCTGGTGAGATCCATCCAGAGGGAAACTGCTCCAACGGTTAGAAAAGCCTGCCTAGGGGCCAGGTAAAGGATGAAGGAGATGAGAAATTTGTGCAACATCCTTTTTTTTTTTTGCCTGGCTGGCCCCCAAAATGGTATATTTTTCTCTTTTTAAGCAACTTGGTGTTTGTACATTCAATTCAGCAGACTCAAGTGGATGAATTAAGGGGGATGGGAATAAACTAGTGTTTCCCAAGTTCGCCATAAGACTCACCATGGGTGTTTGTTAAGTTCACATCTTGGAGTCCATCCTGGGCATTCTGATTCAATGGTCTGAAACGGGACCCTGGAGTCTGCAGGTTTAACAAACTGCCCATGTGATTTTTAATCAGGCAAATTTATGAACCTCTGAGCTGTTTCCCTAGCGTATCCAGAGCCTGCCAGAACATGGAGATTAATTGCATGGATATTCACGATAACATCTCGATCAGGAGCTACGGCACGGGGGAGCCCTCATGGGGCCTGGGCTGGGAGACTGGGTGAGGCAGGGAGGTCAGGATCCAGTGGAGCTCTCGGGGCATGGCTCTCTGAGGTCTTACAGCAGCCAGAGTTTGTGGCTCTTCCTTCCAGACTCTGCCACCAGCAGGACTCATCTGCTGTCAGGGAGCCTCCGTTCACTTCTACCACTCCCACCAGCTGCTTTATTATTTCCTGTTTCCATTGGGAGAGAGCGTGATTGGCTCAAATAACTGCGGTTGAGTAAATTGCCTCCTACACCGAGTCATTTATCAGGCCTCTGGTCAGCCTATGAGTTGGCTGCCCATGGCTCAGGTGCCCACCCCCAGTCCAGCCAGTCATAGGGTTCTAAACAGGGGTTTAGAATCCTGCCTTGGTGAATAAGACCATGCCTGGTCCCACCCTGAGAGACAGCGTGATGAAGCATGGGAACGTGGTACAGCCACGGAGGCACCGGTGGGGTTGGGTCTCAGGTGCCCACGGCTGTGATGCTGCACTCTGCCAAGTGGCCTCTCCCTGTGCTCCAGCAGGGCCTCACCATGCAGCCTCCCCTGCCTTCCAAGCACATCGGTGAGGTAGGGGATCCACACAGCAGATGCGGAAGAGTTAATCCAATAGAAGAGATTATTATTCACAGATCCTTCTACCGCGCTTAGAAAGTATGCATTATTGAGTCTCCTTAGCTGTTGAGGAGGAGATCTGAGATCAATGGAGAGGAAAGTGAGCATGAGGGATTTTCTTGCCAGCTGCCCATCTTGTCACCCCAGGGGAGCTGCTTCCTCCCTCTGACAGTCAGGCAGTGGAGAAGCCAGGCTGTAAGCCAGGGTCTGCCTGAGCTCCGGTCCTGCCCTCCAAGCACCTTGTGCCACCTCTGAGGTTGGCAACAAGTGGCAGCCCCCTCCTCTCAGCAGGCGAGAGGGGCGATCTGTCCTTCCCAGCCCATTAACACAGCACACACAGAGCGAGGTTAATGGACTCGAGATGGAGCTGGCAGGAGAGGGAGAGCCCTAGGGGAGCACGCAGCCCACCTTCTGTCTCTTAGCCCACTCTCTCCTCTTCCAAGCTCTGGGCACATTCACACAGTGGCCATCTGGGCACCTCAGCCTCAAAGACACACAGGGAGGTGGGGCAGGGGGCAGAGGGGCAGAGAAACGAGGGGGTCATTTGTCTCCAGCACTCTCACCCACAGGTCCCTGAGGGATGGCAGCTGTCAACTCGGTTAAGGGAGTCATTAGGACAGAAAATCAGCTTTTATGCCCACTCAGGTTGTGTGATTGAATTGTGGGTGCAGACAGAGATAGACTGCAAATCTCTGTGGCGCTGGAGCCTCTGTGTTTGCTAGACGAGGCCCCAAAAGGGCGAGAGAGAAGAGAGGCATCCACATGGTGTGGGCGTTGTTCCCATCAGCCTAGCTCCTTGGAACCATCATTTACTCCGAAGTGAAAAGAAACAGCTCCAAGAGATGCAGATGGGTCTGAGGTCTGCCAGCACATCAGATGCAGATTAAATTTGAGGTAGGAGGTGAGAAAGTCCCCCATTTTCAGGGAGGATATGAGGTTAGTGGGTGCAAATTTCACAGATGAAAATGACACATTTCATAACCCGAGTTCTGGGTGGATTTTCATACCCATTGATTTGAAAAACAGTCAAAGCTGCTCAGATTACTTTCTTCTGATGAGGTAAGGGGGGCACCCTCCCAGCAGTCCCACCTTACTGTGACTTGTTGGGCAGTGGCAGTGGTGCACGGCTCAAAGTTCTGCGTGGTCCAGGCCTCAGATGTGAGAACCTCCCAGACTGACCTTCCTTTTCCTCACCAAGATCATTCTCCTAGAGTGGGGTGTGCACAGAGTGTGTGTGCGCACATGCAACACACCAAGAACAATTCAACTGTCTCACACACACTCAGGTTTACTTCCGACGTGCAGGACAAGTTGTTTCAGAAACAATTCAGGTTGGATACTGGGAAAGACTTCCCAAACAGTTACGAGACAAGGGCAGCTGTTACTGGGGGAGCTACAAGATCCTTTGCCCTGAAAAGATTTATAAATAAGGTTGCCAGAAACACCGTCTAAGATAAGTACCCCTAATAGCTCACCTTTCCAAAGGACTTGGCAAGGCATTTTCACACCCCTCCTCATCTGTTTCTGGCAGGCAGTCACGTTTCACTACACTCGTTTTCACAGAGGAAGAAAACAGGCTCAGTCATCCAGTGAATTGACCAAGGTCACACAGCACCAACTGAGGAGCTGGGCCCACAGCTGAGGTCTCTGGACTCCTATTCTGGTGCTCCGCGCACCTGATACTGCATCTGGCACTGGGGGTGGAGAGCTGCCCTGGATGCCTCTGGAAGGTCCTGCCCAGCAGAGAGAGGATGAGAAACCTGTCTTGGGGCTGCCCCATCCTTTTTGTGTCCTTGTTCTTAGTCCAGGGTTCTTTCACCAAAACAAATTAAATCCAGGCTCGAGCTGTGTGTCTGGAGCCACCACTGGCCTTCTGAAATTCTTCTTGGTGTGGGGCCGAGTGGATAAAGGAGGACCCTGCAGGGCTGCTGGCATCATCAAGCAGGAGCGGCACTTCGTCTGCTTCCTCCCAGTTATTGCAAGTTCTTCCCAGGCTCCCTTCCATTTCCCAGCTGATGCTAAATGGAGAAGAGGAAAAAGGTGCCCTCTAAAGCTTGGTTCATGGGGATATTCCCGTCTTTGGGTTTGGAGAGATTAGAATTTGAACGGAGTGGGGGTTATGCGTATGTGTCTGTGCGTACATGCGTGGTTTGGGAACAGGCAAATTCTGCTTCCTAATAAAAAAAAATTAAAGCTTGAAAGGGATTTGTTAAATCAACTAAAGGGGGCCCTTGGGGTCTCCATTTCTCTTCTGCGCAAACCCTTGCCCAGTGTGTAAATGAATGAGGACCGCATGGATTTGACTTCACTGAGAAATGGCACTGGCTTATAAAATCCAGGGAGAAACATCATCAAGAGCCAGGTTTGTTTTCATCTCTCTGTCCACACACTCCCAGCAGCTTGTTCTAGCTGCTCCAGCCTCCAGGCAGTGGAGTGTTTTCATGTTTGGGTGAGAGAAGGAGGAAGAAAAGTCACAATCATGAATCGACCAAGCCCAGGCCATGTGAGCACTTGGAAGAACTGAGACTCGCCACTTTATTTACCAAAAAGGGGCTGGGTCCTACTCCCCAGATGTAAGGATTCAGCCTGGGAAATGGAGCAGGAGGTAGATGCTTGGGTCCGCAGTGCATGGCTTCAAAGCAATAGGGAGCGTAACTTTGTCTTCCTTTCCATTTCTCCAGTCTTACTCTTAGGGCCTGACTACCAATGTGATGTACAGGATGATGGTGGTCTAGAAAACATTCCCCTCAAAGGAAGCCCGTGGTCTTTGTGGGGAGGAATCAGTAGGGGGTTGGGGGGCACACTGTTGGTGTGCATTGGGGGGATCTGGTAAAGACCTCCTAAAACCCTTGGAATCTCCTGAGTGATAAAAGTCTCTGGCATGCTAATGAGGTGACTCTGAAGAGTGAGTTCAGTCACCAATGGCCAATGATTCACTCAATCATGCTTATTAAATTAAACCTTTTTAAAAATCCCTAAGCCACAGAGTTTGGAGAGCTTACAGGTGGGTGAACAGGTTGAGGTGCTGGAAAGGTGACATGTCTCAAGAGGGCGTGGAAACTCTGCTCCTCCCCACCCCCCACCCTGCGTATCTTGCCCTACACGTCTCTTCCATTTGGTTGCACCTGAGTTGTACCATTTATAATAAACTGGTGTGTGCTTGGTAATTCGGTATGAACTAATTACTGAACCCCAGAGGGGACCCTAAGAACCCCTGACTGGTGATGGGTGGGTCAGAAGTATGGGTGGTTCCCGGAACTAGTGACTGGCATCTGAAGTGAAGGCAGACTTGTGGGACTGAGGCCGTAAAGCAGTGGAGTCTCAAGTGAACTCTGGGCAGTTCGTGTCTGGACAGGACTGAATTGTAGGACACCCATTTGTGCCGGAGAATTGCAGAATGGGTTTGGTGGCAGAAGTGGTGGGAGAGAGGGAGAGGGAGAAAGAGAGCACTCTTCTGGATCTCTTCTCAAGAGGACGCTAATCCTATTGGATGAGGGTCCTACTCTCATGACCTCATATAAGCTTATTTACCTCCTTAAAGGCCCTGTCCCCAAATACAATCATACTGGGGCTTGGAGCTTCAACAGATGAATTCTGTGGGGACACACACTCAGTCTATGGCAGGCAGGGAGCTGGGGTGATGAGACTCGGGTCTGACTGGGCCCCTTCTTGCTTTGCAGGGACTTCAGAGGGAGAGCCAGCTCCCTCCGCATGGCAGAGGGTCTCTGCCTTCTAGAGGGAAACAAACATGCCCTTTGCCCTGCTCCAGGTGTCCAGGCCACACGGTCCCAATCCACCCTTGAATGCTCTCAGTCACATCTTCCAGCTTAGGGGAGAGAAGGCTCGGAAATCCTCTTTCCCCTGCAGCCTCCAGCCCTGTTTCCCAAGCCTTGTTCTAAGGGGAAAGCAGAAGCGCAGACAAGTCACACAGCTTGTCCAGGCTCACATAGAATCTGGTGGCTGTTTCTGGGAACAAGAACGTATGTCTCCTCTTTCCTGGGAAAGTGTTAAAGCAGCCACAGGCCCGGCGGCTTCTCCCATCTCTAGGAGAGCATGGGGTGTCCTGGCACCACACCCCCCTTTCTCTCCCAGGCTGCTTTTTTGTCTGACAGTGGGCCTGGTGCCTGCGTCCTGTGAACTTTGCAAGGGCCTCCGGAACTGCTGGATACCTGAAAAAAGAATTGATTGGCTCCAAGATGCAAAAAGGGAACAACAAAATCAAAATTAATAAATGACTACATGTCTACAAAACATGCCAACTAGTCAACGGCCACTTAACTCCTAGTTGTATCCAAATTATAATTAGTGTAGAATGTGTCTGCAGTTTAAGAAGACTGATATGCTCTGGGCCTCCACATATCAGACTGAATAGCATACGGAGGTCATGAAGTGACCCTGGCCCTCCTCGTCTCTGCCTCTGACTCAGAAAACTCACAAGGGATGGGAAGGCTAATCCCTCCCTGGGGAGGGGCTCAGCTGCACTCCTGATACAGGGGTCCCGGATCACCCCCTCCATGAAACTTTACATAACTCCCATTCTTTGTCTTTCGGGGCAATGTTTCAAAACTACGGTTGATCCAAACATCACTTGGGGTTGGCTTTAGGGCAGGGTCACACCTGAATACCCCTAGGTTGAGCCTCCAAGTTTCCTGGGCTCCATCTGTGTATGGATGACTAAAGGGACCACCAAGGCAGAGAAAACTCCATGTTTACTCAACAAGATCCAACAAATATCTGTGCCAGGCATTACGTTAAATGCAGGGGGTCCCAAAGGGAGCAAGCTTACCCCCTTCCTTCATGACGCTTGTGTCTAATAGAGGATAACCACCAGCATTTGGGCCATAACTGTTCCTCATTTGATTCTCACAAAAACCCTGGGAGCAGACAGGGCGGGTGTTAGTTTTTAGTTCAGAAAATGGGGATCTGAGAAGCCATTCCAGGTGTCTAAGGTGGCAGCTGAAGAGCCTGGAGTGAACCCCTCAGGTCCTGTCTCCACATGCCCACTTCTCCCGACTCCATCAGGTTTCCCAGCCATGGTTGCTGAGGGCTGCCAGGACACTAAGGAGAAGCGTCTGGGTGGGCTGCTGTCTAAGGCCACTGGCTTCAGGACCCCCCTCAGCTCCAGCTGAGCCGTGTGTCCAGTGAGGCAGGGGTGGCTGCCACCCACTGCAGTGCACAGCGAGCTCTTCTGTGAACCTCCTAAGCTATCTGGAACTAATTAGCTGTTTATTTCAGCCAATTCATTATGTTCTCTTTGAACCATGCTTCCCTTTCCCCAGAAAAGCTGCCCTGGAATTTGTTTGAGTGTTGCAGGCAAAATGTGCTTGCAGCCTGCATTCCGGAGCCAGCTTCGTGCTTCTCCCCTTGGCTGCCACGTCTCCCTCCCATCCCTCCCTCCGCCGGGCCTCCTGTGTCACTGCAGCCTTCAGCCAGGGATGGATGGGAGCGGCCTGCGGCTCTGTGCCGAAGCACAGGTCCTGCCTGTCCTGTCTTCCAAGGCGCTAAATCACCCCTCCGCCTCCGCCCCCGGGGGCCCGCAGCCGCTATCTCCTGCATCAACGTGTCCCCCGTGCTCCATCAGGGCTCTGGGCTCTGCAGCAAATCCTTTGTCTCCAGCTTCAATCCCTCCCGACGCCCCGTTCAATCATCCTCAGCGCCAGCGCCGGGCTTAGTTCTGCTCTAGCCCTCCCTGTTGGTTCTGCCCCCTGATGGCCCTGCCCTGGTCCTGGCGTCTGCTCCAGCAGCCCCCCTCACCCCCAGCCACCCCAGATGAAAGCCCACCACTTCCTGCTGCCCCTCTGCTTGTTTCCTAGCCACCCTCCCTTGCACCACATTCTACCACCTAATGTGCTCGACTGGGCCTGTGCAAGCCACTTTCAGAAACTGAGAGAGGCCGGGAGGTTAGCGCAGTGGGAAGATGGGAGGGATCACAGGGGAGCGCTCCTCCTCCCAGCCTCCAGACGCTGCAGGTGCTGGCCAAGGTGGGATGACCTGGCCAAGCCAGCTGGGAACACCCTAGAAACCATGGCCTAGTGCTCCTGTCAACCTCTCCCAGCCCCAAATAGGCAAGCACCAGAAAATGCAGTTTCACCACAGGACACCTCCTCTCTCTAGCTTAGTAGCCCCAGCGTGGGGCTGCACCACGGGACCTGGGTTGAAATGTTGTGATTTTCAGAACATATCATTAGGAACTCCCCAAGATGGTGGCGTGGGCCTACAGGTTCCCTGGGAATCCAGTTGCTGTGGCAACAGGAAAGCGTCCCACGGAGGAAGGGCGAGGCGGCCTGGAAAGTGCAAAGGGATGTGAGGCTCTCTGTGGTGTTACTGCCTGGGGACCAGAGGCCTTTGTGCCCTCCTTCCCCCAGCTCAAGAGAAGTGACCTTTCTAGAGCACAGGTGGGTAGCCATCCTGTGGTGAGGATGGGGGACACCCAAGTCTGTTATTTTAGCAGAACTGGCAGGGGAGCAGTAGAAATGGTACCACTGCAAATTCGGTCAGTCGTCTTGGGGATGTGGGTGTACAGAAATAGAAGAATTATCCCTAATTCCAAACCTGTGACTCATCTGTCTGGCCAGAGCTCGCCTGTGGCAGTGTTTCCAAGGCCATCTAATGGGAAAGGCTTTATCCTAGAGCTCACAACCTCCAAGTTAGGGTCATGCTGAACACCCGCCTCTCCCTTAACAGCCCTTCAGACTCATTCACGAGTGTCCTAAACCATTCTGTTACCTAGTTATGTTTTCTAACTGTGATACTTCTTAGGGAAATAAGCTCCCTGTACCAGCTGCCCGGAGGAGCATTTCCTTCTGACCTGTCCCGTGACCATTTGATGTAGGTTGTGAAGGACTCCCTTAGCGTCAATGTTTTGAGATTTGGTGAACTACTCTCCAGCTGACTGTTCCAACCCTCATGATGTTACACATTTTCTTTTTTTTTTTTAAGACAAAGTCTGGCTTTGTCGCCCAGGCTGGAGTGCAGTAGCATGATCTCGGCTCACTGCAACTTCTGACTCCTGGGTTCAAGCCATCCTCCCATCTCAGCCTTCTGGGTAGCTGGGACTACAGGCACGTGTCATCACCACGCCTGGCTAATTTTCTTGTATTATCATCATTATTATTATTTTTGTAGAGATGGGGTTACACCATGTTGCCTAGGCTGGTCTCAAACTAGTGAGCTTAAGTGATCCACTCGCCTCGGCCTCCCAAAGTGCTGGGATTACAGGCATTGAGCCACTGTGCTTGGCCGATGTTACACAATTTAATTTCAAGAATGAATATTTTAGAGGGCCTGCTGCTTCCATATGACTTTAAAATATGATCTTATTTATTCCTCGGGACCCCGTGAGGTAGAAATTATAATCCCGATTTCGAGATGAGGAAACCAACTCAAGGAGGGTTGACTTGTCCACCCAGCTAGCATGGGCAGGGTTAGAGTCTGAACCCAGGTCTGAATATTACTAGCAGTCCTTTCCCCAAGGAGCCTCAGCTACTTCCAACCCTATTGGTCCTGGAAGGGCGAATACAAGTTTAAAATAAGAAACTTAATTCCCTCTTTCTTTTCATATCAGAATTTCTTTCTAGGTCCTTTTCAAACATATGTAAATCTTTATAATGGTGAAATAAGCCTCTTGCCAGTCAGGCATGGTTCAAGTACCTGGTAGCCATTTTTTGAAACCCTAACACTGAAGAAGAGAGTGCCCCCTCTCTCCCAGTTCTTGTGAGAGTAAGAGCCTAACTTTGGTGGGTCTCCTGCTTCAATTTGCAAAACTTGTTTTTCCTCTGGATAAAGCCAATAAGCTAATAGATGGTCACCCTAATTACCAGGTGAAGTTAGGATGAGCTATGTGTTACAAATGGGGATATTGTAAAAGTTGCCAGTACCAAAATGGAGTCACCCATGTCAAACGCTTAATCAAATGGAGATGAGGGAGGCCATAAGGAAGCGGCCACACACACATCCCTGTAACAGGACTATCACGAGAACTTCCTCAAGATTGCAGTGTTCCAGCTAAGCCACTCACACAAGGACACTCACCTTGCAACGGCTGTCTCCACTGATGAACAAAGGCCGGCTCCTACGACGAGGAGCTTGTGACCTGTGATCTTTGTTTCAAAGCGGCTTGTGTGGACTTCTCTGTGTCTTTAAAAGACTGCCCTTTGCCCTGACCCCTCTGGATATGCCTGTGGTCTGTTATAACACACATAGCCCAGATTGCAGTCTTCTGCTATTCCCAGATAAACTCATTTGTTCTGGAGAGCCTGTCTTTCTGCATTTCTTTTTAGGTTGAAGTTTTCGGGCCCTCTTCCTTGAGAACTAGTTTCTGTTTATTTTGAAAACATGTATGCAGTGGATTATATCTACCTGGCTATACAGGAGTTGAGATTACATTTTGCACTCTGTCTCTGCAATCTCTCAGTGGATTGCCTGTGATGTACATCACATCCTGATTTAATGCTTACTCAATAATAAAACTGTTTTCTGTCTCTACTACCTTTGAGGAGAGGTTTTCTAGGTTGAGAGAAGATTTTATTTTTTTAAATTATATTTCCCCAACATTCTCCCTGGCCTCCGCTTGCTTTCCAGCTATAGATTTTGGGTCTTCCGAGTCTGTCTTTCTCACCCCTGCCTCCTCTAAGACCCAACTTCCACTGACCTCCGGCTCCGATCTGTCTGGGGTGTGGCCTCTGTTTTGAATTCTGCCTTGCTGGTGTGTTCATTAGACAACAGATCATGTTAAGGGGTGTCCCTCCCTGCCTTCTTAGGGAACCCTTGGGCCATCCAACATTTCGATGGAGACTTCAGTAGCCATAGCTTTTTAGCCCACAGAGCTGCCCTTATGTCATTCACCTTTTCAAAAATGTTCAAGATCTAGGAGGTAAAGGTCACAGCTTGGTCATATGGGGACACTACAGCGGACTCAGCCTCCCTTCCAGCTGTATCTTCTGCTGCTCTTCCAATCCATCTCCCTATTCCCCAGGTCCCTCAGTCCACTCAGTACAGGACTCATTCAACAGGGCCTCACTTCATTCCCTCCAGTCCGGAGTGTTTCCTCCTCTGCTCCTCACCTGGGCAAGGTCTACCAGGGCTACCAAGGTCTTCCTCCTGGAAGCCTTCTCACTGGGAGGACCGGCTCCTGCACCTTGGGCCATCACCTCCGTGTTTTGTCTGGTCAGAGCTTTCCCCCAAGTCTGCAGCATGAGTGCTGCAGTAGACAGTTCTTTGAGGACAGGACCCTTCTCTCTTTGCTTCACATTCCCCACCTACACCAAGCATTCATTTTCAGGCTGGACCATCCTTGGTGACGTCGTGGCTTCTACAGTCTCTAGCTGTGAGGGCCAGGGTTTCCCAAAGAGGAGGAGCTGCATGGCTTTACATTTCTTCCTCCTCTTCTGTTTGGGGGTCACTGACCCTTTCTCAGCTAATTGGTGGGTGGAAATGTAGCCGTCCTGCTTGGGCCACCCAGCGCACAAGGCCTTCTTGCTCCCCTTCTCTCTCCAGAGTAATAAACAGAGTCGTTACCAGGTGCCTCTCACAGCCTCCAGTGCTGGCAGGTTATTTATATGCAAATTTGCCTGTCTGTGGTTGTGGAGGCTCATAAACATGATAACAGCAGCTTCTGTAGGGGCTGGGACGTGATGGAGGGTGGGGAGAGGCCCTCTAGCTTCTGTGGGAGAAGTTAATATGGGATTAGCCACAACCAATTAGATGGTATCAAACCCAAAGGGATCCGACGGTTTAGCTAAACTGAAGATTGGGCTGAAGGAGGGGGGCTGCGGCTGTCAGGCGGGCCTCAGCAGACCCCTTCCCCAAGAAGCCAGGCTTCCGGCAGCATCTCCAGTCCCACAGGC
This sequence comes from Nomascus leucogenys, assembly GCF_006542625.1. Classification (NCBI taxonomy): domain Eukaryota; kingdom Metazoa; phylum Chordata; class Mammalia; order Primates; family Hylobatidae; genus Nomascus; species Nomascus leucogenys. The sequence continues at coordinate 14,738,740 of NC_044395.1, forward strand.
CTTGGAAAGGAAAGGCCAGGAGAGGGAAGGCATCACCCTGAGCTTCCCACAGGGCCCACATCCTGGCGGGAAGCCTCCTGGTTGGGGTGGGGCTTCGGCGCGGGTGCAGCTGGGGATGAAGGAAAGCTGCTCGGCTGGGCAATTAAGCTGCATGCTTTCCTGCTTTGGCCCCTTGGCCAGCAAGCTGTTCTGCCCACTTCTCTGCCCGGTAACTGTGACTCATCCTCTGGGACTCTCCTTCATGTTACCTCCCCTGGAAAGCCTTGTTTCCTCTGTCCTGGTCTGAAGTCCCACAGGACTTTGTCCATGCCTCCCATGTGTCACTCATTACACTCTATGTCTGTCTCCCCTCTAGACTGCGACTGCTTGAAGGCTGTACAACATTGCTTCATTGGTCTTTGACTCCACAGAGCATGGTACAGTGATCAGTGCAAAGTAAATGGTCAGTAGGAGTCTTTTTGAGAGGATGGAAAGGAAACACAAAGAAGCCAAGGTTTGTAACGCTTTTGTGGTCTTGGGTAAATTCTTTCACTTTTTGAGACTCAATTTCCTTATCTGCAAAATGGGGATAACACTTTCTCATCTGACTGTCTATGCACTGCCATTATAAAGCTTGGCCCTTAGCAGTTTGCCTAGTTAAGTTGGTTACATTTCTCTTGCTAGGAATTGCTTCCCTTCCCACCCCTCCAGGGCATCAGGCCATGGGTCAGATATTCTCTTGTCTCTCAGAGTCTGTTCCTGGGGAAGGTAATCAAGTAAGATGAATTCAACAATCAGGAAAGCAGAGGTTCCTACATAATGGGGAGCAGGAAAGGAGAGGAGAGTTGGTTGGCGAAAGGGGAAGGAGAATGAGCCTAGTCTCTGGAAGCACCTTTTTATTTTTACTGCATCCTTAAGCAATAGCAGGAAGTGCGGGAGGGACAGTGATGAAGAAGGTGAAGAGAAGGAACTGTGAGCCTGGAGCTAGGGGTGGCGGTGCTGGTCTGCTTCCTGGCCCAGTCAACAGGTAGGAACTAGCACCTGCTATGCCCTTGGCCCTCACCAGGCAGCTGCCCTAGACCCAGCAGAGGAGACCAGAGTGAGGCTGCAGAGAGAGTGGCTGCTGCCTTCAATTTACTTACAACTGAGGGGGCCGCCGCCAGGTCCCCTAGATTCTGCTCTAGGAATCCTTCCCTGTTGACCCCGTGGGCATCTGGCCACTTCGCACTCCTGCCAATGTGCTGTGACAACGCATTCTGCTTCATCTGGTGCTCCAGCCAGTCCTCACAGGCTCAGGCTGGAAGGAGCCGTGCAGAGAATCAGGTTCAAAGCACTAGTTTTACCAACGGAGAAAATGAGGCCGGAGAGCCCGTGGGATGGGCTCTGTCTCACACCCCTCTTTGTGGCCCAGCCCGGCCCTCTGAGTCCATGCTGGAGGCTGGAGCCTGCTCTGAAGATTTCCCATCAGTGCAAAGGGTGGTCCACTCCCTTCGGCACCAGCCTTGGAGACACTCTCACTGGCCAGTGCCCAGGTAGGAGAGGCCAACGGGGCACTTGGCAGCAGGGTTGCCACTCGATTTCTTTCTCAAGGTTTGTCAAGGTGCCACTTCCTGGCTGGGGTGGGAGTCATAGCTGTTTGTGGCTCAGATCTATGGGGACTTTCTCTCCCACGAAAGAAAGAGAGAATGCATCTTCTCCTCTATTGTGACTAGTAGCACCACCCATTTCCCCATCAGTCCAACTGGAAACCCACAAGGCATTCTCCACTCCTTCCTCTCTTCACCTCCATAACCAATCACTCACCAAGTCCTGGGGACCTCAGCCTCTCTTGAATCCCCGTACATCTCATAAACTCTCTGAATTTGGTCATTCCTCTCTTTAATTCTTAACCTCAACACTCCCTGGCTAGGCCCAGGCCTTCTAAAACAAAGAGGCAGAAAGGCCTGGCTTCTTTTTTTTTTTTTTTTTTTTTTTGCTTTAAGACACACAAAAACAATGTCAACTCCCCCCTGTGGCAAGGAAAGCCCAAGTCCCAAAGACATAAAAGCCTGGTTCCCTCCCTGGGATGGGAATGCCGAGGAGAAGAGCTGAAATACCTTTCATTCCTTAGCAGGAGCCTACAATGGAGAAAGCAAGATACAGCTAGTCTCTCTCAATAGGCCATTTGGCCACATTACATTCTTGGTAAACCACTCTGCTACATTTCTATTAAAACAAATCCCATCATGTCTCCTCTCTGCCTAAGATCTTTCAATGGCTCCCCATTGCCCTCTGGATAAAACCCAAGCTTCCGGCCACATAGCACATGTCAGGATCTGGCCAGGGCTTATTCCTCTGACCCTGGGATTACTGCTCCCTTCCCTCTCTCTGCTGTGACCAAACCAATCTAGAAGTCAACCATGTGTGTAAGGCACAGAATGCTCTCTCTCGCTGTCTCTCGGTTCCTCGGACACACTATTCCTTCAGCCTGGAACACCTTCCATCCTTTGTTTCAGCTCCTGTTCGTCATTCAAGATTCAGAGGGTAGGCCTGGTGCACAGTGGAGGCTCAGTAAGTGTTAAGTGAGTTCCACTCTCTGAGATGCCTAAGAAATCTGAGATGAGTCCCATAGTTGTATCCAGGGCACCCTATAGCTGCTTTATCCTTGAAAGTGCTGGTATTAGCCCAAATATCAGGACAAGCTCATTTATTTTTATGAGACTCATAGTTTCCTATGCTATCTTTAAAATAATTTGATGGAGGAAGTGTCAATGCAGAGGGAATCAGGTCAGGAGCCTTTGTTCCTAGTGAGGAAAAGAGTGGCTCTCTCCTGTTCTCTCCCACATTAGTGTCTCCAGTGAGAACCATTATCTAAGTCCAGGGGTCTCTCTTGACCCCAGAGGGAGGCTTTCCCCAACTCTCAGGATCACACTGAAGTTCCTGACCCTGAAGAGCATCAGATCTAGGGCAAATCTTAGCCCAGAGAGAGATACTGGAACAGTATTTGTGCCTCCGGGTACCTAGGCTCATTCAAGTCCCAAGTGTGGCTGTCCAAGAAGAAAAACGAGTGAGAAGTTTCCCGAATTTTTTTCACTATTCTTGTCCTGCAACCCAACCCACACCTAAGCCATGAGGGGCCTGAGAAACAAGTAGCCAGGGAGCACCCCCGGGGAGGGCTTTGCAGGCCATCCTGATTCAGCACAGCCCATTAGCCAGGTGGACCAGAATCCCTGGAAGAGGCGCCTTGGGGTAGAGCACACAGAGGGTCATGTTGAGCATGGGATCCTTCTTCCTCAAGTGCTCACAGGGGTTTATTACATCCTCTTTCTCTTGACCTGTTTCTTAACCATGCTAAACAATGGACCATGGCTGAGGATGGTTCGGGCAAGTGTGACCCAGCTCCTAGAGCTATGTGTGAGGTTGCTCATAGATGAGGTGCACCATGGCCTTTCATGTCCTGCTTCAATGCCAGCGGAGAGCCATTGCTGCTGACCACATTATCGAGCTTGTCACTGCCTGGGAAGGAGCAGCTCCATTTGTGCTCAGTGACAGCCTCACAGTCCCCGGCACCACACTAAAGTTAGCTTGGCTAGTCAAAGGGTCTCTGGGACAGCATTCGGTCATGAACACATCCTTGGAACTGCTGGGGAAAGAGGGCGGGAACTCTGAACTTGAGCGCTTGAGTAGCCGAGGCGTGTGGCAGGAGCCCAGGATGGGAGAGCAGGTACTTTCAGGTTGACATGCTCACAGCACCCTCCCCAGGAAGCATTCCTGGGCAGGTCCACCAGGCATCCCATTTCCCCATCAAAACCTCCTGGAACAATGGTTTCAATGGCATTCCCATCCTCTCAGCTACCAGCGCCCAAAACCTTGGAGTCAATCTTTTTTGATAGGTCTCCATATCAATTTGTCACTGGGTCATTTCCATTTCTCCTAAGCCATATGTTTTGTTTGAGGCCATTTCCTGGGTTGACAGCCTAGAGGGACTTCAGACTCCAGACTCTGGATCCTCTGGTCTACTTTTCATGCAAATGCCCACATGAGTCTTCCTCGCATTTTGCTGTCATCATGAGGCTTCCACACTCAAAACCTTCCATGGCTACCTCCTTCCTTGCCCATAGAATCAAATGTGCTATCTAATTCTTTCTTGCCTATTCATCCTAATATTCTTCTGTTCTTACCCTGGTCACCACTAACCTTCACATTGGCAAATCAATGGCCTCTTTTCAGTCTTCATCCTACGTGACGTTTCCTGAAGCTCTCCTCTCCTCAGATTTCCTTAGAAACACTCGTTCTTATATTTCTCTTCCTATCTCTTGGCCGGCTCCTGCTCAGTTTCTTAGATCACTCCTGCTTTTAAAATTTTTGCCTAACTTAAGTATTGTCATTTCCCAATTTCTCATCCTTGGAGCTTTCTTCTGCCTCTATGTGTCTCTTCTTGGGTGATCCCATTCAACTCCAGAGCTGCAGCCACTGCCTATTTGCTGTTGATTTACAAATCTACATCTTCAGTGATCTCCAACGAGGCATGTGCCAGACGATCTCTTGGGGTATGAGAAGAAAATATCACATTTATTTTTATCTAAAAAGTAAGGAAAAACTAAGCTTTACAAGTATTTAATATACACATTGGCATAGATATTAATTATGAACAAATATAAATATATTGGGGTTTATGTGCTCAAAAGTATTGTGCTGACAGGGGTCCATAATCCATTTTGAGGGGTGTATGGCAGAGATTCCTAACCACCCCTTCTCCTCTTCTTTCATAGTGATGAAATAAACCATGTATGTGGCTGCCTGGAATAATGACTACACTGCCCTGCCTCCCTTTCAGCTAGATGCACGCTTCTGACCAGTTTCTGGGATGTGAGCAGCAGCGATGTGTGCATGTCTTAGCATTATACCCCTAAAGGGAAGGAGCTTGGTCTCCCTTGCTCAGTGCACCCTTTCTTCTGGCTGGTGTGTAGGTGGTACTGAGGCATCTTGGACTATGCATATGCAACCAGATGGAGGAACCTGGACCTTGACCCCTCAGAGCATTATGTCAGCCCTTATGCTTGTGATTCCTTATGCTGATGACAGAGCGGATCCGTATCTCATTTAAGTCACTGTTATTTTGGGGTTTTGTAACAGCAGCTGAGTCTGTAGCCTATCAAATATAAGATACGTGGATTACCTTGGTCTGGATTTCTCTTCTGGGCTCTTAACCCACATATACACCTGGCGTCTGTGAGCACAAGATGTCTGAGGCAGAGCTCTGTGTATCCTCCCTCCCACCACAATCTGCTCCTCCCTTAACCCTGTTTGGGCTCATTGCATCCCTTTCACTGCAGCAGGGTTCCCTGAGGACTCCTGGCTGAGATGCAGAGCTCAGCTGCTTGCATGCTTGCAGGGCTGGGGGCCTTCAGGGTGTTAATCTTCATCAAGTCATATCCCCCAAGCTGGCTTATGGAGGCAGAAGGAAGTTCTTTTTGTCTTCAAGGGAGGCTGAAGGGACGTGAATGGAAGGAGGTATCCAGGATCATGGGGACAATGGGGTAGTAGGAGGCCCTGACCTGACCTCTTGGACTTCCTTGGGGCTCTGACGGGGAGAGGATGGAGGCCTGAGGCTGATGGGTCTCACTGTAGACTTTGGACACAAGCTGGGCTGCCTCAGTCTTGGGTAACCAGGCAGGACAGAAGTGCACAGCAGGCTCTTCTTCCTGCTGTGGAGCCCGCCCTGCTCTGGCATGTGAAAATGAGCATCAGGAGATAGCATCTTTGGTGGGAACATTGGTGTTTCATGATTAGGGATCATTGTAGGGCAAACCAGGAAGGGTAGAAATGATGCTATAAAGGCATATAGCAAGATTGTATTTCCCAGCCCCCTTGTAGCTAGATGAGATCATCAACCTGAGTTATGGCCAAAGGAGAGTGGGCAGAAGTTATGTGCTCCACTCCTAGGCCTTGCCCTCATCTTGTCTGGTTCCATTTCCACACTCTTTCATTTGCTGACTGGCTAATGCTGGGTTGATGTTCAAGCTACAGGATGGTGGCAGCCTAGGTCTCTAGCACTACTAAGAGGAGAACCTCCCAGGAGAATTGTCCAACTAGGAACACCCAAATATACGTTATGAGCAGAAATTAATTTTTATTATGTCAAGCCACTGAGATTTTGGGGTCACTTGTTATAGCAGCTACCATTTATTTTCCTAACTAATGGAGTTCTCTAGTGGCTTTGTGAGTGAAGGACAGTGACAGACAAGAGGTGAGGCAGAGAGGGAACAGGGGCATTGTGTATTGACTGGAGCTCGCAGGCAGAGGTCCAAGTCTGTGTGTGAGGTTCCCTTTAGGGACATCTAGGAGATGAGATCTCATTAACCTCTGAGTCTGGATGACCCTTCTCCACAAAAGATTTTTGCTTTCCCCTTCTGTGGGCTCTGTACAGACACTTACAAAAGTCCATGCATTTCTCTGTCTCTCTCCCTCTCTCCTTCTCTCTCTCTAATATCTATATATATTATATATAAATATATATATATGAAATATACATTCTGTATACATATACATTTCCATATACATTTTTTAAAACAATTTACACTTAAAAAACAAACAAACTCATTTAATTTCTTGGAAGCTTGCCCTATGTAATTATAAACTGCATGGGCTTTTATAAAAATTAAACCTTTTCGGCTGGGCGGGGTGGCTCATACCTGTAATCCCAGAACTTTGGGAGGCCGAGGTAGGCGGATCACCTGAGGTTAGGAGTTCGAGACTAGCCTGGCCAACATGGTGAAACACTGTCTCCACTAAAAATACAAAAATTAGCCGGATGTGGTGGCACGTGACTGTAGTCCCAGCTACTTGGGAGGCTGAGGCAGGAGAATTGTTTGAACCCGGGAGTCAGAGGTTTCAATGAACCGAGATTGCGCCACTGCACTCCAGCCTGGGTGACAGAGCAAGACTCCATCTCAAAAAAAAAAAAATAAAATAAATAAATAAACCTTTTCTTTTGAGAGAATTGTAGATTTACAGGCAGTTGGAACAAATAATACAGAAAGATCCCACGTGCCCTTTACCCAGCTTCTCTGATGGTAACATCTTGCAAAACTATAGTACAGCATCAGCCAGGTTACTGCCATTGATACAGTTCAGCTACAGAACATTTCCATCCCCACAAATGACCCTCGTGTTGCCTTTGTGTAGCCACACCCACCTCTCTCCCATTCCCCTCTCCATCCCTAGCAACCCCTAATCTGTTCTGCATTTCTATAATTTTGTCTTTTCAAGAATGTCGTATAAATGGAATCATACAGTATGTAACCTTTTGGGATTGGCTTTCATCACTCAGCATAATTCTCCAAATTGTTGCATCTACCCAGAGCTTGTTCCCTTTTTATTGCTGAGAAATATTCCATGAAATGGACTTACCACAGTTTGTTTAACTATTCACTGCATCGTTGCTAGGTTTTGGCTATTATGAATGAAGCTGCTATAGCATTCACGTATAGGTTTTTGTGTAAACAGAGTTTTTATTTCTCTGGGATAAATGCCCAGGAGTTCAATTATAGGTTATGTGATATTTGCAGTTTTAGTTTAGTTTATTTTTTTTCTCCTTTAACGAAATTGCCAAACTGTTTATCAGAGTGGCTATATCATTTTACCATCCCACCAGTGATGTATGAGTACAGTTTTTCTGTATCTTTGTAAGCATTTGATATTGGCACTATTGTTTATTTTACCCATTCCGATAGGTATGTTGTAGCGTCTTATTGTTATTGGTTCTAACTTGTATTTCCCTCACGGCTAATGATGTTGATCATCTTTTCTTGTGCTTATTTGCCATTAGTACATCTTCTTTGGTGAAATGTCTCTTCGTGTCTTTGCTCATGTTCTAATTGAATTGTTTGCTTCTTTTTTTTTTAAACCACAATGTAATCAAGAACTCAATTTAGTCAAGGTGACATTTAATTTGATTGTTTGCTTTTTTTTTTTTACTATTGAGTTTTTCCCACTTAGAGTGGGAAAAATATCTGCAAACTACATATCACACAAAACACTAGCATCTAGATGGTTAGGTTATCTTTACTCCACTGAATTTCTTTTATATTTCTGTCAAAATCAGTTGGGGATATATGTGTGGGTCTAATTATGGGTTCTCTATTTGTTTTATTTATCTAGATATGTAAGACTCTCCAAATACCACACAGTCTTAATTATTGTAGCTATATAGTAAATCTTAAAATTGGGTAGGCTGATTCTTCCCACTCTATTTTTCAAAATTGTTTTTGTTGGAAAGAATTGAATCTTTACTATGCTGAGTTTTCCAGTCCATGAATACCATATGGCTTTCCATTTACTTAGATCTTTGATTTCTTTCATCAGCATTATGTAGTTTTCAACATATAAGTCCTATGCATGTTTTGTTGGATTTATAGTTAAGTAATTAATTTTTTGAGTGATCGAAAATAGTATTATATTTTTAAATTTTGGTGTTAAGTTTGATGTTTCACTTCAGTATGCATTCAGTCTTCCATAACTAAACATAATGTCAACTGTTGGTTCTTCAGCGGATGTTCTTTATCAAGTTGAGAAAGTTCCCCTTCATTTCTATTTTTCTGAGAGTTTTTAAAGTGGATATTGAATTTTATCAAATGCTTTTTCTGCATTGATTGATATAATTATGAGATTTTTCTTCTTTAGCTTGTTAATATGGTGGATTACATTGATGGATTTTCAAAATATTGAACAAATTTTGCGTCTCTAGAATATGCTCCATTTGTGGTATAATATATAATTCCTTCTATATGTTGCCAAATTAAATTTGCTAATATTTTGTTAAGGAATTTTACATCTACTCATGAAGGATATTGGCCTGTAGTTTCTTATTTTTATCCTTTATCTGATTTTGATATCAGGATAATCTGAGCTTTGAAAGATAAATTGGGGGCTGGGCGTGGTGGCTTATGCCTATAATCCCAGCAATTTGGGAGGCTGAGGCAGGTGGATTACTTGAGGTAAAGAGTTCAAGACCTGTCTGGCCAACACAGTGAAACCCCGTCTCTACTAAAAATACAAAAATTAGCTGGGCATGGTGGCACAGGCCTGTAGTCCCAGCTACTCAGGAGGCTGAGGCAAGAGAATCGCTTGAACCTGAGAGGCGGAGGTTGCAGTGAGTCGAGATTGCACCACTGCACTCCAGCCTGGGTGACAGAATAAGACTCCATCTCAAAAAAAAAGAAAAATTGGAAAGTATACCTTCCTCATCTATTTTCTGGAAGAGATTGTATAGAGCTGGTATTAATTCTTGCTTAAACATTTGGTAGAATTATCCTGTGAAGGCATCTTGGTGTTAAGATTTCTTTTTTGGGAGTTTTAAAATTGTGAACTCAACTTCCTTGATAGTTATAGAACTATTCAAATGAAATTCCATTTCATATTGATTGAGTTGTGGTAGCTTGTATTTTCCAAGAAATTGAGCCATTCTGTCTAAGTTGTCAAATTTATGTGTGTGGAATTGTTGTGGTACTCCCTTATTATTCTTTTGATGTCTGTAGGGTTTCTACTAATAGCTCCTGTTTCATTTCTGATATTGGCAATTTGTGACTTCTCTCTTTCTCCCTCTCTTTTTGTCAAAGTACCAGCTCTTTGTTTCATTGATTTTCTGTATTATTTTTCTCTTTTCAGTGCTATTGATTCTGCTCCTATCTGCATTATTCTCTTCTTTCTTCTTCCTTTGGGTTTATTTTGCTTTTCTTTTTCTAGATTCTTGAATCAGAGATTAGATTATTGATTTGAGACTTTTCCTATTTTGTAATATATGCTTTTGATGCTATGCATTTTCCTCTCAGTGGTGCTTTGGCTGCATTCCACAAGTTTTTATATACTGTAGTTCCATTTGCATTCATTTCAATGCATTTAAAAAATTTTACCTTGAGGATGGGTGTGGTGGCTCATATCTATGATCCCAGCACTTTGGGAGGCCGAGACAGGCAGATTGCTTGAGCTCAGGAGTTTGAGACCAGTCTGGGCAACAAGACAAAACTCCATCTCTACAAAAATACAAAAATAAGCTGGGCATGGTGGTGCACGCCTGTAGTCCCAGCTACTCAGGAGGCTAAGTTCGGGGGATTGCTTGAGCCCAGGAGGTGGAGGCTGCAGTGAGCTGAGATTGTGCCAAAACAAAAAACAAAACAAAAGAAAAAAACACAACCATTTACCTTAAGATATCCTTCTTGACCCATGTATTATTTGAAGTGTGTTGTTTAGTTTCCAAATGTTTGAAGATTTTCCTATTATCTATTTCTATTTTGATTTCATCATAGTTGGAAAACACTCTGTGTGAGTTTCACTCTTTTAAATTATGTTCTAATTAATTCTGTTAACTTTGTCCTATGGGCTAGAATATGATCTATCTTGGTATATATTTTACGGTCCCTTGGAAAAAAATGTGTTTTCTATTGTTGCTAATTGAAATGATCTATAAATGTAGATTTACATCAGTTTACTCTCTCCTATTTATAAGATAGTTGCGTTAAATATTTTCTCTTCATACATTTAGAACCACATTAGACAGTGTGATAATCTTTGCTTCAATCATAAAACATAATTTACAAAACTCAAGAGAAAAAGGAAAGCCTATCTACCCATAGTTTTGCTTACTGTGCTCTTTCTTTCTTCCTGGCATTATAAGGTTTCTTCTTTTATCTTCTCCTTTCTTTTTAGAGGACTTCCTTTAGCTGTTATTTTAGGGTAGTTCTGCTTATGACAAATTCTTTCAGTTTTTCTTTATTTGAGAATGTCTTGATTTCTCCTTTATTCCTGAAAAATAACTTTTGCTATAGTATTCTGGGTTGCAGTTCTTTTCTTCCAGCACTTGAAAAATATTGTCCTATTTCCTTCTGGCCTCCATAGTTTCTGATGAGAAATCTGCTATAATTAAAATTGTTTTACCCTATAGGTAAAGTAGCTCTTTTTTTCTTGCTGCTTTCAAGATTTTTCTTTTTGTCTTTAGTTTTCAGAAGTTTAATTGTGATGTGTCGTCATGTGGATTTCTTTGAATTTATCCTGTTTGGAGTTCACTCAGCTTCTTGAATGTGCAGATTGATGTTTCTTGCTTAATTTGGGAAGTTTTCAACCATTATTTCTTTGAGTGCTTTTCGGCCTTGTCTACTTTCTTCTCTCCTTCTGAAACTTTGATGACTTGAATGTTAGATTTTTTTTTTTTGTTATACTCCCAGAGGTCTCTGAGGCTCTGTAAATTTTCCTTGTTTGTTTCAATCTATTTTCTCTGTGTTTCATAATGGGTAATTTCTGTCTTCCAGTTTATCAATTCATTCCCCTCTCCCCTGCATTCTTCTGTTGAGCCTACCCATTGAGCTTTCTATTTTGGTTACTGTATTTTTCTGTTCAAAAGTTTTCATTTGTTTCTTCTTTTTATCTTCTATTTCTTTGCTGACATTTTCTATTTTTTCATTTGTTTTAAGTGTGTTCATAATTGCTCATTGAAGTATTTTTATGATGACTACTTTAAAATCTTTGTCATATAATTCTAACATTCTATTATGTCAGTGTTGACATTTGTTGATTATCTTTTTTCTTCAGTTTGAGATTATCCTGGATCTTGGTATAATAAGCGATTTCAATTGAAACCTGGACATTTTCATATTATGAGATTCTGGATTCAACTTTCTGTTTTTCTGAGGTAGAAGTCCAGGTTCCCCACTCAGTCTTTGTTGATGTCTGATTTGGGATGGAAGTAGGGAAGGTTCCTCGTTTTGCTAGGCAGGGATAGAAGTTCCAGGTCCCCAGCTGATCTCCACTGACACCATGGTGGGTAGGGTCTTTTTACTAACAGGTAACAGTAACAGTTCTGACTCACCCCTAGACCTCCTCTGGCACCTTTTCCCTAGAGGGAAAGGCACCTTTTTACTGTTGGGTGGGGATGGAAGTTCATGCTTCCCAGGTCATCTCCAGTAACATTGCATGATGATTCTGAGGGCTTGCTACTGCTTGGCAGAATTAGTCTAAGCTCCCTACATGGACTTCTCTGACACAACTTCAACAACTTCAAGGGTGTTGAGGGGCCTTGTTACAGCCTCACAGTATTGAAGTCTAGGGTCCTCACTTAGTCTTTGCTGACATGAGTGGATGTGGGGGCCACAGTTTTTTCTGTGGTGTTTGACTGAAGTGGAACTGTTATTGTATAAAAGTTATCTGTCTTCTGTCTTACTGGAGAGAGTAGGCTTTTGTTGGGGCATTTATTTTTCTGTACCTGTTGGCATTTTCAGGTTGCCAGCTTCTTCAGCTAAAAGTTTGGGATATATGAGGCAAAAAAACAACCCCAGGTAACTCCCCACTATGTCATTCCCGAGGTTCTGAGGTCCTTCTCAAGGCTGTTGATATGATATGGTTTGAGTGTTTGTCCCCTCCAAATCTCATGTTGAAATGTGATTCCCAATGTTGGAGGCAGGGCCTGGTGGGAGGTGATTGGGTCATGAAGACGGATCCCTCACGCACGGTTTAACACCATCCCCATGGTGATAAGGGAGCTCTCACTCAATTATTTCACACGAGATCAGGTTGTTTAAAAGCCTGGGACCTCCCCGACCCCAGTCTCTTGCTCCCACTCTCATCCTGTGATGTGCCTGCTCCCCCTTCACTTTCTGCCATGATTGGAAGCTTCCAGAGGCCCTCACCAGAAGCAAATGTTGGACCCACACTTTCTGTGCAGCCTGCAGAACTGTGAACCAAAGTAAACCACTTTTCCTTATAAATTACCCAGTCTCGGGTATTTCTTTATAGCAATGCAAGAATGAGTTAATAAAAAAATTGGTACCGAGGAGTAGGGTGCTGTTATAAAGATACCAGAAAATGTGGAAGTGGCTTTGCAACTGGGAAATGAGCAGAGGTTGGGAGAGTTTGGAGGGCTCAGAAGAAGACAGGGAGATGAGGAAAAGTTTGGAACTTCTTAGAGACTTGCGAAATGTTGTGACCAAAATGCTGATGGAAATATGGACAGTGAAGGGCAGGCTGATGAGGTCTCAGATGCAAATAAGGAACTTATTGGGAAATGGAGCAAAGTTAACCCATGTTACACCTTCGCAAAGAGCTTGGCTGCATTGTGTCCAGGCCCTAGGGATCTGTGGAAGTTTGAACCTAAGAACGATGAGATAGGATACCTGGCAGAGGAAATTTCCAATCAGCAAAGCATTCAAGAAGTGTCCCAGCTGTTTCTTACAGCCTATGACCAGGTATGGGAACAAAGAAATGACTTAAGAGTTGGAACTTATATTTAAAAGGGAAGCAAAGCATAAAACTTTGGAAAATGTGCACGCTGACCATGTGGCAGAGAAAGAAAAAGTGTTTTCAGGAGAGAAATACAGGTGGGTTGCAGAGCAACACTTGCTAGAGAGAGTTGTGTGACTAAAAGAGAGCCAAGTGTTAATATCCAAGACAATGGGAAAAAGGCCTTGAGAGCATTCCAGAAATCTTTGAGGCAGCCCCTCCCATCACCAGAGGCTAGGAGGAAAGGATGGTTTTGTGGGCCAGGCCCAGGGCCCTGCTGCCCTGTGCAGCCTCAAGACACCACTCCCTGAATCCCAGCCACTGTAGCTACAGCTGTGGCTCAAAGGACCCCAGGTACAGCTCAGGCCATTGCTCCAGAGGGCACAAGTCATAAGCCTTGGCAGCTTCCATATGGTGTTAAATCTGCAGTTGCACAGAATGCAAGTATGAAGGAGGCTTGACAGATCCCCACTAGATTTCAGAGTTGTATTGGACAGCCTGGGTGTCTAGGCAGAAACTAGCTGTAAAGGCAGAGCCCCTAGAGAGATACTCTACATGGGCAATGCCAAGGGAAAATGTGGGGTTGGAGCCTCCGCACAGAGTCCCCAATAGGGCACTGCCTAGTGGAGGTGTGGGAAGGAGGCTGCTGCCCTCCAGACCTGAGAATGGTAGATCCACTGAGAGCTTGCATCCTGAGCCTAGAAAAGCTGCAGGCACTCAACTTCAAAACATGAGATCAGCCATGAGGCTACACCCTGAAAAGTCACAGGGGTGGAGCTGCCCAAAGTCTTGGGAGACACTCCCTTACACCAGTATGCCCTGGAGGTGGGACATGGAGTCAAAGGAGACGATTTTGGAGCTTTAAGATTAATGACTGCCCTGTTGGGTTTCAGACGTGTAGGGGGCTGGTTGCCCCTTTCTTTTGGCTAATTTTTCTCTTTTGGAATTAGAATGTATACCCAATTTCTCTTTTGGAATTAGATTGTACACCATTGTATCTTGGAAGTAAATAACTTTTGTTTTTTAATCTCACAGGCTATTAGATGGAAGGCATTCATCTCCAGATGAGACTTCGGACTTGGGACTTTGGAGTTAATGCTAGAATGAGTTAATACGTTGGAGAAACTATTGAAAAGGCATGATTGTATTTTGAAATGGTGAGAAGGACATGAGATTTGGGAGGTAGGTGGGTGAAATGATATGATTTGGATGTCTGTCCCCTCCAAATCTCATGTTGAAATGTGCGTCCTTGTGTTGGAGGTGAGGTCTGGTGGGAGGTGACTGGATCATGAGGGTGGATTCCTCTTGAATAATTTAGCATCATCTCCTTGGTGAAAAGTGAGCTCTTACTCGGTTCACAAGAGATCTGGTTGTTTAGAAGTCTGGGACCTCCCCTCTTTTGCTTTCTTGTTCCTGCTCTCACAGTGTCATGTTCCTCCTCCCCCTTTGCCTTCTGTTATGATCGGAAGCTTCCTGAGGGCCTTACAAGAAGCAGTTGCTGACACCATGCTTCCTGTACAGCCTGCAGAATTGTGAGTCAAAATAAATCACTTTTCTTCATAAATTACCCAGCCTCGAGTATTTCTTCATGACAATGCAAGAACAAGCTAATACAGCTGTCGTCTTCTTTCCATCTTACAGGTCTTTTAATGCTGGTTTTATATATAATGCACAGGGTTTTCAGTGGTACTTAGCGAGAGGAATAGGGAGAAGTATATCTACTCTATCTTCCCAAAAGCAAAAGTCTCCCCATTATATTTTTAACAGCTTAATTGAGGCGTACTTCATATGCCAAACAATTCACACTCTTAAAATGTACAATTTAAAGAATTTTAGTGTATTCATAGAGTCATGCAAAGATCACTACAATCAGTTTTAGACATTTCTTCATCCCCAAAATAAACTCCACACCTTTAGCCATTACCCCACATACCTCCTCACTCCCCACTCCAGCTTTAGGCAACCACTAATCTACTTTATGTCTCTATGGATTTGCCTATTCTGGACATTTCATTTAAAAGGAATCATACATTATGTGATCCACTGTGACTGGTTTCTTTCACTTAGCATAATGTTTTCAAGGTTTATCCATGTCGTAGCATGTATCAGTACTTCATTTCTTTTTATTACTGAATAATATTCCATTATGTGGATATATCGCATTTTATTTGTCCATTCATCAGTTGATGAACATTCATCAGTTGTTTACACATTTTGGCTCTTATGAATAATGCTGCTATGAACACTTCTGAATAAGCATTTTTGGACATATGCTTTCAACTCTCTTGCATAAATACTTACGAGTGGAATTTCCAGATTGTATTGTAACTGTGTCTAACCATTTGATGAACTACAAGATAGCTTTTCCAAGTGGCTGCACCATTTTACATTCCAACCAGCAATGTACAAGGGCTACAATTTCTTCATATCCTTGCAAACACTTGTTAATATCTTTCTTTTTGGTTATAGTCATCTCAGTGGGTGTGAAGTTGTATCTGGTTTTGGTTTTCATTTGTAATTTTCTGACGACTAATGATATTGAGCATCTTTTCATGTGCTTATTAGCCATATATGTATATCTTCTTTGGATAACTGTATATTCAGAGCCTTTGCCCATTTTAAAATTGGGTCATTTGTCTTTTTATTATTGAGTCATAATGGCTCTTTATAGACTCTAGGTAGAAGTCCCTTGTCAGACATATAATTTGCAAAGAGTTTCTTGTATTCTGTGGGTTATCTTTGTACTTTCTTGTTGGTGTCATTTGAATACAAAATTTTTAAATTGTTGATGTCTAATGTATCTGCTTTTTTCATTTGTTGCTTGTTCTAGGAATCATTGTCTAACCCAAGGTCACAATGATTTATGCTAATGTTTTATTCTGGGTCTTATAGTTTTAGCTCTTATATTTATATCTTTAATCCATTTTAAGTTAATTTTTGTATATGGTGTGAGGTAATGATCTGACTTCATTCTTTTGCATGTGGATATCCGGTTGTTCCAGTACCATTTGTTGAAAAGACTATTGTTTTGCCATTGGATTATCTTAGAACGCTTGTTATTGACCTTAAATGTGAGGGTTTATTTCTGGATTCTCAATTCTATTCCATTGATCGATACTCTCTTATTATATTTTAAACCCCTGAGGACAGAAGTCATGCCATATTCATCTTCATATCTCTCATCTCTTAAGGGTCTGGGTAAAGGTAGGTAAGTCTAGGTGTATTAGTTGGCTGGGGCTGCCACAACAAAATAGCACAGAATGAATGGCTTAAACAACATAAATTTATTTTCTCATCGTTCTGGAGGCTGGAAGTCCAAGATCAAGGTGTTAGCAATGTTGGTTTCTCCTGAAGCCTCTCTCTTGGGCTTGGAGATGGGCACCTTCTTGCTGTGTCTTCACATGGCCTTTCTTCTGTGTACACTTACTCCTGGTGTTTCTACCACTTCTCATAAGAACACCAGTCCTGTTGGACTAGAGCCACACTGTGACCTCATTTCACCTTCATGACCTCTCTAAAGTCCCTATTTCCAAATATAGTCACATTGGGGTTAGGGCTTTGACATATGAATTTGGGACTGGGCAGGGAGCAGGCACAGTTCAGTCTATAACACTGGGTAATGTCTGTTGAACTGAATATAGGGCAGGAGTGCTTGCTGTCAGCTGTGAGGCTGCACAGCTGAGCATCAGTGGCTTGCAATGCCCCAGCATAGTCCCTGGCAAGTAGAGGCCAGTCTGAGAAGCTAACCTGACTTCCTCAAGTCAGCTGACGGCTGACAGGTAGGAGAGGGCTGTGTGAGTGGGGGTTGTGAGGGAGAAGTCGACATGAGAGGGTCCTCTGAGAGGGTAGAGAGACATGTGCATATGTGTGCTGCACGTGCCCCAATGGAGAGAGTGTGCAGGGAAACACTCCCAGGCATCTGGGAATGCTGAGAGGGTCTGGTGACAGCTGTTTTCCCTACAGTGATTTCTGCCTGCTATTGCTAAACAATTGGTGTGAACATTCTTAGGGCAGACAAAACAGGCCAGGCCTAGCAGAGGCAGGACACACACAGGGAGGCCCCTTTGCTGAGAGAAGCTGATAGTGGAAGGATACCCAGCATCTCTGTTGCACAGAGTTTCTCTTAGGCTGTTACACATTATCCATTCTTTGCTCTACCGTAGGCCTGGGGTGGTGGATTGAGAAAATATCTCACTGAGATGCAGCTTCACTGTCTTTATAAGAGAGATACGAAATGCTCAACCCATGGGCTTGTAGAGAACCTTAACATCCAGTCTCAATGGGGAGAACGAAAGGGATAGGGAGAGGAGGTTGCTGGGGGTGGGGTAAGCTGGGCCTGAGTAGGGGAAAGAATAGGAGTGATCATGCGTAAGGAGCCTCCAATGCCTCCCAAACTGGAAGAAAAGTTGTGTTATTGTTCCTGGTGGAGGCCCAGACAGCATTCTTGCAATGCAATAACATCAGAAGGCTCAGGAGTAAACAATCATAATAGTTTTCATTGATCAAGCCTTTAATCTCACTCACTGCCTTTAGGAAGTTCAAGTCAGGGGTGGGAACGGAGTTAGGCAGGAGGGAGGGCTGGGGAAGTTAACTGAGAACTCAGCTCTGCTCAGCCCATTGCCAGTGGAGAACAGACATGACCTGGGCACCGGGTTTATATGGACATCAAAGCCAGTTTTCCTCTGCACCATTCAGATGCACTGGTTAATATCACCCCCTCTGGGCTGTAGAGATAGGGGGCAGACCTGGAGATCTATAGGCTGAAATGGATCAAAGGAACCTGAGTTTACCACCTCTGCCTCCTTAGGGGAGCTTGGGAGCTTTCTCAGACCAATTTCTTCCTCCCTCCCATGCTACAGTGTTGAGGTGTTTACAATTTTCTCCTAATTAACAGGCCTCAGCTATGGAAAGGCATTTTGGACACCTGGGTCCTTCTTCCCCACCTCCTTGTCTTCCTTTTGGTACATGGCTTTGGGGCACAGGCCCTGAGGATGCCATCTGACACGTTTGTAGGACTCTCTGCCTTCTACCACGTGTAGTGTCTGTACCAAGCCCCACAGCAAGCCTGCATGTGAGGCACAGAGAGCCCAGGTCATAGGCCTTAATGACACAGAGTAAATTGGTTAAGGCCACCAGAACCAGACCTCAGGAGTTTGGATGTTCACTTGCTTTTTCCAGTATACCTCTTGCCCGAAATAATATAACTACTCAAGTGACTCCTCCCCCATTGTGTCTCATTACCCTTTCCCTTCACCTTCCCATCCATGGTGTGTAGCCAGAGTTTCTAAGGGTGGTGGGGGTGGATGGCTGGAGAGAGCCCTCTTGCAAATCTTTCCTTAGGGGCCTGGAATTTAAAGTAGAGCTTCTCCAGCTTGGAGGGGCTTCCACTGGCAAAAGCTGGAACAATCCGAGCATTGAAAAGAATATGAAGTAGAATTTATTGTAAGTCATTGAACAAATATCCAGCAGAGTATGACAATAAGATATAGATAGATAAAAACTGGATGAGAAGAGAGAGGGAAACTCATTTACCAGCATTGAAAGTGATTATTGAACCAATTCCTTATTCAGGAAATTAGTAATTAAAAAGAAAGAACCAGGCATTTGCCTGTCCTTTTCAGAAGGCAATGTAGTTAATTCCTGTTGATAACAGAAAACTCCTCCTTGTGAAAAACACTAGTCAATAAATATGGACATAATGGCAGAATTAGAAAAACGATCATTTTGTTATATTGAAAGAAATAATTGATTAAGGCAAAGATCATCAATAAATGTTCAATGCATCAAGTGAAAAGTTGTTGGAGAATAAGATATTCTAGGGGCCAATGTATTGTTTCCCAGATTACTTGCTGATTGTCAAAGGGAAAATGAACCTTTTCAAGGGACAGATATGGCAGGGGCCACCTTAACCAAGTGATAACGATTAATGGGACAGCCTGACATAATATGCCTTTGGATGTGATGCAATATGTAGTTTATGGCATCACCTGTGAAGTTGTACTACTTATCTATTGACACATATATTAGTCTTTTTAGACTGGCATAACAAAATACCATAGACTGGGGGCCTAAATAATAGAAATTTATTCTCTTATAGTTAGGTAGTCTGGGATGTCCAAGATCAAGGTGCCAGCCAACTTGGTTTCTGGTGTGGGCTCTCTTTCTGGCTTGCAAATGCCACCTTCTCCATGTATCCTCACAGAGCAGAGAGAGATAGAGACAGAGATCTTCCTTTTCTGATAAGGCCACAGTTACTAATAAGAAATACCTGAGGCGGGGTAACTTATAAAGGAAAAGGGGTTATATAGCTTACAATTATAATGGCTGGAAAGTTCAAAATTGGGCATCTTCATCTGGTGAGGGACTTAGGCTGCTTTAACTTATGGTGGAGGATGAAAGGGAGTTGGTGTGTGCAGAGATCACATGGCAAGAGAGGAAGCAAGAGCGAGAGGGGGAAGGTGCCAGGTTCTTTTAAACAACCAGATCTCACAGGAACTAATAGCGTGAGAGCTCACTCATCCCAAGAGAGCACATTAATCTATTAATGAGGTATCTGCCCCCATGACCCAAATACCTCCCATTAGGCCCCTCTTTCAATACTGGAGATCAAATTTCAACATGGGGTTTAGAGGGCACAAGCATCCGAACCATAGCAGGGCCTCACCCTTATGACCTCATTTAGCCTTGTTTACCTCCTAAAGACCCTAACTCCAAATACAGTCACTTGGGGATTAGGGCTTCAATATATGAATTTAGGGGAGGGGCACAATTTATTTCATAGCTATGCATAGCAAAATGCCCCAAAACTTAGTGGCTTAAAAAAACAAATATTTATTACCTCAGAGTTTCTGTGGGTCAGAAATACAGGCACAGCTTAGCTAGGTGCTTTTGGCTCCAGGTCTCTCACGAGGTTGTAGTCGAGTTGTCAGCTGCAGCTGAGGTCTCATCTGCAGGCTTGACTGAGGTGGGTTGGGGAGATGTGCTTCCAAGCTCATGCACATGGCTGTTGGTGGGCCTCAGTGCTCTGCTAGTTGAGCCTCTCTTGGGGCTGCTACTTCTCCCAGGTCTAGAGATCCAAGAGAGTATGAGAGAGGACATGTGAGACAAAAGCCACAGTGTTTTAGTAACCTAATCTCAGAACTGACATCCCATTACTTCTGCCATATTCTATTCATTAGAAGCCAGTTGCAGAATCCAGCCCACATTCCTGTAGAGTAAGAATGTGAATACCCTTGAGGTGGGATCACTGGGGCTGTTGTAGAGGCGGCCTGCTACAGAGCATTCTTACCAAACATCTTTAACTCGAATCGAATCAAGCTCAAGATCTAATGTCCAGTTTACAGGAATTACAGGGAGTAAAGTGACAAATTAAATAGCACCACAAGGAAGTGATCAGACAAGCCCAGAAAGCAAGACATTCTACAAGACCACAAGCTTGATTTCTTTAAAAAAAAGAAAAAAGAAAAGTCAATATTATGACCAAAGAAAGGGGTGGGGAGACTGTTTTAGGTAGAAGAGACTAAACAGACATAACAACCAAATGAAATGCATGCCCTTTGATTGAAGTCTGGCATTACAAAATAGCTATAAAAAATATTTCTGAGACAATTACAGAAGTTTGGGGACTAGCTATTAGATGACATTAGGAAATTATTGTTAATTTTTCTTAGGTATGATAATGGTGTTTTGGTTATGGTAAAGACTGTCCTTATTTTTAAAAGAAACAGGTTGAAATACCTAGGTATGTACTGGCTTGATGTCTGCACCTTACACCCAAGTGGTCTAGAAAAACATAGAGATAAAGCAAATTTGACAAAAATGTTAATTGTAGATTGTGAGTATATGGGCTATTAATGTATTATGCTTTGAGCTTTCCTGTATGCCTGCATTTTTGGTAGTAAAGAATTGAGAGCAGAGAAAAAGTCAGACTTCTAACCACAACTATCCGACCCTCAGAGATGAACTTCAACACCTTTCTTAGGCTAATGAAAAGTGTCCCTAATTTTTTCTTTTATTTAGACACTTAGTGTTTGCCTGTGTCTTTCTTCATGCTCCATCTTGTTCTAGAAAAGATTTGAGGTGACTCCTGCCTTCCTTCCCACCTTCCTGGGGGCATCAGGAGCCTAGAGATGGAAGAGGAGGGCTCTGGCTTCCCAGTTTTCTCCCAGGGCTGGCCTGTGTGTGGGTCTCTGGTTACGCGGAGGTGAATAATGGGTGAACACTCAAACAGACCTGATCTGATTCCTGGCATTGCTGCTTGCATGGATGCGGGGAAAGCCTCTTAACTGTTCTGAGCCTCAGGTGCCTCAGGTATCCAAGAGGAGAGTAATCTGCCACAGGGTGGAGGGGGATTGGAAGCCATGATGTGGGGAAGCTCTATGCAACTGTGGCTCTTGGAATGCTGGCTGGTCTGTCCATGAGATCCAGGAGTGTGAGGGTTTCAGGTCCTGGAATCCCAAATGCTCTCTGTGGGGACTCAGGCAGGGCAGAAAGACTCTGAGGGTTCCCTGAGAAGCAGAGGAGGAAGTGGGTTGGACAGTAACCCCCACCCCCCGGGGACACAGAAGGAGCCAGGAAGGAGGGATATTCAATTAGTAGGTGCCATGGGGGCTTTGGGCCGTGCTGGATTGTGTGCGAGTCCCAAGGCAGAACACAGCCCAGGAAGTGGCTCTTCTCATTTCCTTTCTTACCTGTACCTTTCCTAGTAAATCAGTCACTCAGAAACAGCTCCACAGCCTTTTCCACTTGTATAGCTTGGGATCACAGCCGATATCCCTCTCCTGTCTGCCTGCTCCCCTCTTGTTTATGAGTCCAGCTGCTGTGAGGGGGTGGCTTGGCTGAGTGACAGAAGATCACTCAAAAGGCTTCCAATGCCAGCCACCTGCCCACCACTGTATCTTGAACAAAGCCCCTCTCTTGTGATGGGAAGCTCGATGGCCTGCAGGATTATCTGCAGAAGGAAGGAGCCGGCGAGATGCACTCATACTCATATGCTCATCCGTTCAAAACCCCAGGAAGTGAACTTGGTTCTCTGAGACCACAGCCAGCGTGGCAACTAGCCTGGCTAGGGCCTGAGAAAGGCTGCTAAATGAGACTGTCAGATTCCCTGGCTTTGCCCATAATCTAGAAATTCACAAGCTGCAGAATCACAAATGAATGGAGCCCGGGGCTTTGTTTTCAGCTGACAGCGGGAGGGATGAGGCGCTGAGCCAAGGTGAGCCAACTCCTCAGTCAAGGAGAGCCACTTGGAACCATCAAAGAATGAAATGGAGAGGCCTGGTGATCCCTCTTTGGGAAGGCAAAAGGTCTCAGGGCACCTCTGAATGGTGTGGCCCAGAGGGCGGGACCAGACTCAACCTCTCTTGGAGCATGCGGAACCCTAAACATTGGGGATTTGAGAGGTGTCAGAAAGACTCCTCTGACCACAAAGCCTACAATTCCACCAGTCACATGCTATACCTCTGAGTTACACGTCACCCTTAAAAACAGCAAATATCCTGAAAAGAGTAAGTAATGAAGCCACTAACCTAGTCCCTCAACAAAGCACTGTACATCAACAAATAATGTATTATTTGAGCTCCTTCTGCTCAGCCAGGCCCGGTGCTGGGCTCTGGGGACACAGAGAGTGAGACAGAGCTCCTTTCCTGGCATTGCAGTCCGCGGTGAGCCAGCAGGTAAACAAGCAATTACAATGCAGTGCAATAAAGGCTGCTGTAGAAATGGGAACCCGCTTTCTGCTTGGCTCTGCAGCAGC
Source organism: Nomascus leucogenys (assembly GCF_006542625.1). Classification (NCBI taxonomy): domain Eukaryota; kingdom Metazoa; phylum Chordata; class Mammalia; order Primates; family Hylobatidae; genus Nomascus; species Nomascus leucogenys. Next base: position 14,761,721 of record NC_044395.1, read on the forward strand.
CTGATGCTGAGGCCAGGTGGGGAGAGTGTGGATGGGGAGAGAGGAGGAGGCAGGCTGCAGAGGGTTTGAAGGGTCCAGGCAGTAGCTGGGCTATTTTGCCTCTCCTCTGAGGGCCAGCGAGGGACAAGCTGAGGCAGTGCAGGAGCTCAGGAAGCCAGAAGGACTAGACTCTAGGCCAGCCTTCTGCACCATGTGGCCTATGGCAAGTCACTTCTCTCTGACCCCATTTGTTCAATGAAAGGTGGGATGAAGAGGCCACTATGGCGGCTTTGTCGGACCTCAAACTCTGGTATGTATAAGAATCGCCTGGGGTTCCCATGCCAACCCCAGACTTACCCAATCCCTGTCTATAAGGACGGGGCCTGGGCAACTCCTTACCAAAACCCCTCCCCAGTGAGAGCTGAGGGTCAGTGTTCTGGAAAGCAGCAGGGATAAGAATGAGGAGGGAATGCCAGGGCACATGGAAGCTTTCTCCAAACCTCTGAAATCCCAGGACTTCTTTGTGAAAGTATCCAGAGTTCAAAGGAGTCCCCTGCGGGAATTCAGAGCCTCCTACTGATGGATTAAATGAGATAATGCTACCAAGCATGGAGCATAAGTGGGAGCTGAATAAATATGCATCTTCCCCCTCTCACTCCAGTGAGTCTCTCGCTGAGTGGCTGGGTCAGGAGAGGGTAGTCTGAGAAATGTGGCAAAATACCATCAAATATTTTCCAAGAAAGAAATGGGAGGGAGTGGGGGTAGTTTGCAAGAATTCTTTTTTTTTCTTTTGAGACGGAGTCTTGCTCTGTCCCCCAGGCTGGAGTGCAGCATCACGATCTCGGCTCACTACAAGCTCCGCCTCCCAGGTTCACACCATTCTCCTGCCTCAGCCTCCCGAATAACTGGGACTACAGGCGCCTGCCACCACACCCGGCTAATTTTTTGTGTGTTTTTAGTAGAGACGGGGTTTCACCACGTTCGCCAGGATGGTCTCAATCTTCTGACCTTGTGTTCCGCCCGCCTCAGCCTCCCAAAGTGCTGGGATTACAGCAAGAATTCTTTTGAGGTCTCTAGACTTTTCTTCTTCCAGGCCAGTGACAAAACTGGTTGGCCTGTCTGGGGTGAAGGGGCCTTAGATGGAGTGAGCTGTCCACTATGGGCAAGGTGGACGGGCATCAAAGACTCTGCCAGACTAAAACTGGAGGTCTCGGTAGGAGCGTGGGTCACCCAGAGGAGAACAGACTTCTGGCTCCTCCAGAACTTGGATGGACAAAGTAGACAGGGAGTGTCCCAGCAGGGCTCCCAGCCAGAGCCATTCCATTGCTGTCTAGATAAGGACAGCCCATCAGTGCCAGGCTTGCTCTGCGATGAGAGCTGGATTAGAGCTCAGGCTCCCTCGAGAATCTCCCAGCATCAGTCCTGACACTGACCAGCTGGACCCAGGCTGGGCTTTCAATGAATCCTAGGCAGGGATCAGGACAGCAGCTTCAGGAGGACTTCGGGGTGGGGTGAGGTGGGGTGGGGAGGCAGGAGCAGCAGCAGAGGGAAGAGATGGCAGAGGGTGGGAGGAGGCGGAGGGTCAGGAAGCAGGTTGGGTTCTCCCAGTACGCCTCGTTCCTCTCTTCCAGTCCGTGGTCTCGTTGTTCCATGGACCCCACCTGGCCCCCTGCCCCCATTTCCACCCCCATGCTTTTGCCTGTGTTGTTTGCTCCCTTTGAATGCTGTCCCTTTCCTGCTTCTGCCAATTCAAATCTCTTCCTTCCTCAAGTGCCGTGTCCTCAGTGATGCTTTCCCAGACAACTTCAGCCCTTTCCTTCATTTCATAAAGGTAGGTTTTTTGTTTGTTTGTTTGTTTTTCCACTAGGGGCCAGAATATGAGATGAAAGGTCCAAGATTCTCGCCTTCAAGGAACTCAGTCTAAAGCGGGTGGGTGACTGATATGTAAATAAACAAAAAAATTAAGACACACAGGTGGGACACAAAGGGACTGAAGGACTGAGGGGCTGTCTGGGGTGCCAGGAGATGCTTCGCATAAGAGGACAGTGACGTGGAGCAGTCCAGGGAGGTTGGGGTGCTCTGAAGGCAGTTCCAGGTGAGGATGCCTGGTGGGGACAGGCAGGAGCTCATCTGCTGAAGGGGTAGGTGGCAGGTGGGGAGCAAGGACCTAGGGGAAGCCAAGCTGCCGGAGCATAGGGAAGGGACGATGAGGGAGGGAGGAGGCACCTGCATCCGCTCTGTAGCTCTGGCAGCTCCAGGGGCACCTGGCACACGAGGGCACTCAGTCTGTGCTGGGTGCTGCAGACTCCTATGCTCCACTGAATCTGCATCCTCATCCAGCTCCCCAGGCTGGGCCCACCCTCTCCTCCCTACTTCCACCCCACCTTACCTGACCCTTTGGTCACACAGTGTTGTCCTGAGCACACAGATGGGATTTGACAAATCATTCTTGATAGTCTCCCTAATCTCCTTCCCATTCCTTCGTATATCTTCACTATAACCCTGAGACCAAGGGAATGAGTCTCCCTGTTTGTGTAAGATGTGTCAGTCAGGGGGCCTGCCTGGCTCAGACGCCTTCTAAGAGAAACTGCACCCCCGTTCCCTACGCTCAGAGCCCTTGCTGCAGGGGCAGCCCTCGCTGGCTGGGTTTTATATCACGTGACTCCTCCAGCTCTGGCCACTTCTATTCAGTCAAGAATTGGCTTCAAAGGCTCTGCCTAAACAGGGAGGGCTGGGCCATTCAGTGTCTTCTTCTTGAGAAGCTGAACTGGGAAATCCAGAAAGAATCAAGCAGGGAGCCCAGAAGTAGAAGCAAAAGCCAGCACGGACAGCAAAGGCCTTGGTGTGGAGTCTGGGCCCCCATGGGTCAAAAGCCACCATTATGGATGAGAAAGAGATGCTGGGAGGCAGAAAAGGGCTCAGCAGAGGGTGAGGGTGTGAGCAGGCAGTGGGGAGAAGCAGAGAGAGCTGCAGGGACCCTGAGAGCAGCTGAGATGCCTGGGGAACACAGGAAAGGGACAATGCAGAGTCAGGTCCTGCTCTAAGATCCGCATTGTATTGATTCATTTAATCCTCACAACCACCCCTGGGGAGGAGCTACTCCCCCATCTTACAGATGAGGAAACTGAGGTACAAGGGGTTTAATGTCTTTCCCAAGCTCACACAGCTACAGAGTGGCAGAGCCAGGATTCAAACCCCACAGCAAAGCTCGGCTGCAGAGTGGGTCTCACTGGAAAACTGGACAGGCCTTGCTTCCCAACAACCCTTAGGTTTTCCTGTCTGGGAGCTTGGCCCCACTGTTAGAATTTCCTTGGGATTCTGTCTCCCTTATTTATTACTCTATGTCTCCTTAAAATACCGCCCCATCCCCACATTTATACTTGAGCTTATCTAAGGAAGGTATTGTCCTTTGTGTAAGTGATTTATCATTCAGGCTACATTCAGTTGGGAACTAACATGAAATATTTATTTTAAAATTTTTTCTTATGCCATTTTTTCAACTGTACTCTTTTGAATCTCCCTTTTCTGTCCCTTGACAATGTCTTGGGCAGATTCTATGAGTTAGTTTTGATTATTGAATAAATTGAGTTTAAGATTCCGATCTTGCATGGGATTGAAACTCACCTTTCCTCGCGTAGGACACCCTGTGGCTTGGGGCCTGGAGTGGGGCAGGAGGTGGTCTCCTCCTCCCTGTTCCCCCAGGAGTGAAGAGTGGGGGTGGGGGAACACCTTCCCTCTGGCATGCCAGCTCTCCCTCCCTCCTGGAGGCTCCCACAGTGTGCAGGTGAGAAGAGGGAGGGAAGTACCTTGTACTACCAGGGCACTGAGGTCTTCTCGGTTGGGTGTTGCTGCTTCTCAGGCTAATGTTAATCAGCATTAGTGAGCCCCAAAAGTGGGAGATCTATTCCAGCTCAACCCTTTCCAGCCTCTTTAAGTGCGGGGACTGTGGGGGACCCAAGAGGGTCCCCTGGCCTCACAGACTGGGTTATCAGCGAAGTGGCCTAAGCCACAACCTTCTGCAGGGTCCCTTGAGCCATGGAAAACTCGTCCATCCTTTGCCACATCAACAAGGGGCGTGCAGGCCCTTTCCCCTGTTCAGGTTGGCTTAAGGCATCTCATCAAGTCTGCTGCCTAAGCAAATGGCCTACTGCTTGGGAATGGGGGTGGTCTCTGAATTCCCTCCCTGTAGGTTTTCCCAGTCTCTAAATGAGTTTTGATATGGTTTGGCTCTGTGTCCCCACCCAAATCTTATCTCGGATTGTAATCCCTACATGTCCTGGGAGGGTCCTGTAATCTCCAAGTGTCCAGGGAAGGAGGTGATTGGATCGTGGGAGTGCCTTCCCCCATGCTGTTCTCTTGATGGTGAGTGAATTCTCTGGAGATCTGATGGTTTCATTAGGGGCTCTTCCCTCTTCGCTCTCTCTTCTCCCTCCTGCCACCATGTGAAGAAGGTCCTTGCTTCCCCTTCTCCTTCCGCCATGATTGTAAATTTCCTGAGGCCTCCCCAGCCATGTGGAACTGTGAGTCAATTAAACCTGTTTCCTTTATAAATTATCCAGTCTCAAGTATTTCTTTATAGCAGTGTGAAAATGGACTAATACAAGTCTCTTTGAGCTGCAACCCCTCCCCCAGGCCTGTGGTCCACATATCAGCAGACAAGAGCAAGAAGCCATGGCATTTGGGCTAGCCTCTTAATAAGCCACAAGGAGTGGTCAAGGCCCAATTGTCTTATGGTACAGCGTTCTTGATACTCTTTGTTTTCAGCTTTGGGTCCTAGTTATCTACTCTGGGGTAGCCAAAAAAGGTAGAGGCGCAGCCCAAGTATCCAAGATCGCTGCCCCCAGAGGGAGCCAGATGCTTGAGGACCAACTCACTCCTCACAGCACAGGGATGGCCCTGGCTCACCCTTTGACTGGGTTCACTTCTCCCTGCCCCTACTGAGGGAAGAATGGTCCTGATTTCCCACCCTCCCCAGATGAGCAGGCCTGGACAAATCAGGGGTTTCTGAATAGGCCACACCCCTCAGGTGTGCCCATCGCCCATGCTGCCCAGGAGCCCTGGCTCCTCCTCTTTTTCCCTGCCCCTGCCTGACACTTCTTTTCTAGATCCTTCTGCGAGTTTGCCACTAGGACCACCTTTTGTTCTTGGCCTCCCGGGACATTCCTCCCACCCTTTAATCCACACCCCCACTGCTTTCCAGAGCTCCTTGCTGCCCCGCTCCCTGGACTGCTCTTCTGTCCTCCAGCCCTGGTTCCCTCGGACAAGCTGGGCTCATCCAACCCGGGAAAACTCCTGGAACACTCAGGCTCCATCACGCCAGTTCCATTTCGGAGGCTCCAACCCGAGGGGCCAAGAGTGGGCAGTGGAGAGGGTGCCTTGTGCACTGTGGCTCCTGGCCACAGAGCTCACACTCCATCCTGCTGGGTGACGGGTCCTTCCCACGGATCCAGCAGAGGACCTACTTGCTGGAACTGAGCTCACTCTCTCTTGCACAAATATGCACACAGATACAGAGGAGCCAGTGCACAGGGAGGTTGTAGACAGGGAGAAAATTATAAGGTTCATTTAGAATGCAGTAAAGAGGGGATTTCAATTTCCTTTCAAAATCACAACACGATTATTCTTCCATGGTGACTTCTGCAGGAACACTAAGATTCTGCTCTTGGGCCCAGGGCACTGGCATTGGGGGAGGCTGCTGGGGAGAGATTAGGTGGGGGCGTCACATGTGAGATGACTTCACGGAGGGAGCGGGTTGTGGGAGCGAGGCATGGAAGGCTATGTGTGGGAGGGGTCAGGGAAAAGGTGGAGCTAGGGCAACTGTGTGGGTGGACTCAGGGATGGAAGATGACAAGATGGGCCCTCACACCTCACATGAGTGTCTGCCTGCATGTCAGGGACTGGACCGGGGCCATGCCAGCAAGATACTTCAGGCACAAAGTTAAGGAGGCTTAGCTTTCAGATTTGTGTAAGTGGGTACTATTTGCACAGGATGCTGGCTGGGTTCTGTACCATTTTTAAGGGGACATTATTTTATCTACTGTATCTCATGATCACCCCCTCCTCTCCTCTTCCATCTCCCGCCATGGGTGCTTAAAAACAAACACTAGAAGTGAATCTGGAAGAGGAAAGGCAGTAGATGAGCAAACATCTGTCCATTTGTCAATGAAAAGAGAAGAGGAAGTGGGTTTAAGTAACAAATAGAGGGGATTAATGTAGATATGACAAAGCACTTATATTGACGACTTTTGAGCAGAATTATGGAGGAAGACCCTCAGCTGAAAGGCAAAGAATATATTATAGCTGTACGGGGAATGGTGCTGACTGCAGAGCCAGACAGACTTGGGTTTGAAGCCTGGCAACTGCTACTTTTTAGCTGTGTGACAATGGCAAGCCACTGGACTTCCCTGGGCCTCTTCTATAAAATGTTGATAAAAATATGAACTGCACAGGGTTATTGTGAAGCATAATGAGATAGGTTAGAAAGCGCTGAGATTCTCATGAGATCATTAAAAGTGGTCCTGCCCTGAGGGGGGCAGTGGGAGGAAGTGATCTTGGAGTCAGGTGTGAGCTCCTTGACAATGGGCTGAGCCTGCACCTGTGGAGGCCCTGGGTGGATGTGCAACCAGCTTTTGCTGTTGGATGAATGCAGAGCTGGACTGCCCTTTGGCAGGACCTCCTGTCTCTGGCTTCTGAAGATCAGCTGTGATCTGGGGAAGGGTTCCTGCAGAGGATCTAGATAAATCACATGACCTCCGTGCTACCCTGTGGAGCTAAGAGCAGGTTGGGGCCCCGGAGTGGGTGGGACTGCTGACAGTTGAGGACGACGTAGTGGCACCTGCCTGCTCGGCGGTGGAAAAACACCTGACCCCTTTGTGACTACACAGGCTGGCTCTGCTTGATGTCGATATGCTTAATGATTTGTGACGTGATTGATATAGAAAGGGAACTTGCTATATTCCATCTGTTGAAAGGGAAATGATGGCAGAGTGGCACATTCCAGGGAAAATCAGGATGCTGAGTGGAGCACGCTGGTGGGGCCCTGGGCTGGTGTCAGGGACTAAGGGGGCAGATTCCAGCAAGATTGAGCCTGTGTCCAGCCCGGGCAGCCTAGAGACCCGGAACCAGAAAAAGACCAGACAACACGAGGAGCATGAGGTGGGGGATCGCGGAATTATTCAGAAACTAGGAGCCCAGCGGACTGGAAGCCCTCACTTCCTTCTGTGCCTGCTCCTGTGGGGCTTGGGGCAATTGGAGAACACCCCTGTGCTTTTGCCCCTGTAGCAGACAGCGCCCACCTAGGACCCACGTATCCCCCTCACCACTTCTGTGCACCTGGCTTTACTTCTGCCTGCTCTGCTGGTCAAAGTGTATCCGGAATTGGTGGTTTCTTGGTCTCACTGACTTCAAGAATGAAGCCGCGGACCCTAGCGGTGAGTGTTACAGTTCTTAAAGGCGGCGCGTCCAGAATTTGTTTCTTCTGACGTTTGGCTGTGTCCGGAGTTTTTTCCTGCTGGCCGGTTCGCGGTCTCGCTGACTCAAAAATGAAGTTGCAGACCTTCACGGTGAGTGTTACAGCTGTTAAAACCCCGCGTCTGAAGTTGTTCGTTCCTCCCAGTGGGTTCGTGGATGCCGCCGGCTTTAGGAGTGAAGCTGCAGACTTTCGTGGTGAGTATTACTCATAAGAGTAGTGTGGACCCAAAACGCAAAAAGAGCAAAAGAACAAAGCTCCCACAGCGTGGAAGAGAACCCAAGCTAGTTGCCACTGCGGGTGCAGGCAGCCTGCTTTTATTCTCTTATCTGGCCCCACCCACATCCTGCTGATTGGTCCATTTTACAGAGAGTTGATTGGTTTGTTTTGACAGGGTGCTGATTGGTCCGTTTTGACAAGGTGCTGATTGGTGCATTTACAACCCCTGAGCTAGACACAAAAGTTCTCCACGTCCCCACTAGATTAGCTAGATACAGAGTGTGGATTGGTGTATTTACAAACCTTGAGCTAGACACAGAATGCTGATTGGTGCATTTACAAACCTTGAACTAGATAGAGTGCCGATTGGTGCATTCACAACCCCTTAGCTAGACATAAAGATTCTCCAAGTCCCCACCAAATTAGCTAGACACAGAGCGCTCGTTGGTGCATTTACAAACATTGAGCCAGACACAGAGTGCTGATTGGTGCATTTACAATCCCTTAGCTAGACAGAAAGATTCTCCAAGCCCCCACTCGACTCAGGAGCCCAGCTGGCTTCACCCAGTGGATCTCGCACTGGGGCCGCAGGTGGAGCTGCCTGCTAGTCCCGCGCCGTGCACTCGCACTCCTCAGCCCTTGGGCGGTCGATGCGACCGGGGGCCATGGAGCAGGGGGCGGCGCTCGTTAGGGAGACTCAGGCTGCGCAGGAGCCCACGGCGGTGGGGGAGGAGACTCAGGCATGGCGGGCTGCAGGTCCCGAGCCCTGCCCCGCGAGGAGGCAGCTAAGGCCCGGCGAGAAATCGAGCGCACCGCTGGTGGGCCAGCACTGCTGGGGGACCCTGCTCACCCTTCGCAGCTGCTGGCCTGGGTGCTAAGCCCCTCACTCCCCGGGGCCGGCAGGGCCGGCCAGCCGCTCCGAGTGTGGGGCCCACAAAGTCCACGCCCACCGGGAACTCTAGCTGGCCCGCAAGCGCTGCGCGCAGCCTCGGTTCCCGCCCGTGCCTCTCCCTCCACACTTCCCCGCAAGCCGCAAGCCGAGGGAGCCGGCTCCGGCCTCGGCCAGCCCAGAGAAGAACTCCCACGGTGCACTGGCGGGCTGAAGGGCTCCTCAAGTGCGGCCAGAGTGGGCGACAAGGCCGAGCAGGCGTCGAGAGCGAGCGAGGGCTAGCATGCTGTTACCTCTCAAAAGCTTGCACCTGCAGCCTTCAGAGGATTGCTCTGGGGCACCTGAGGCCACCACAGCTGGACGTGCCTGGGTGTTTACCACCCTCTCCTCTTCCCCCATCCCTGTAGAGTGCAAGGATAGGAAAGTCCAGTGCCTTTGCCTTAAGATGGGAAAAGAATCTCTGTGATGTAATTCACACGCCAGGGCTTTCCATGGGTGAGGCTTTTCAGGCTGAGGCTGCGACTTCCCTGAAATCACAGCCTTTCTTGTCTTCTTCCCCTTCCTTGTTCGGGAGGGACCCACTACTGGCCCACTACCTGTTTGGTTCCTCCATGTAGCATTCCTCTGATGAATACCTTCCGCATGTATCTTTTGCTCAGGATCTGCTTCTAGGGAATCCAACCTCAGTCGGCTCCTAAGCAAATTCAGAAGAAGATAATCGATAGCAACAGCACACATGCTTTTTTATTTTTAAATTTTAGAGACAGGGTCTTACTCTGTCACCCAGGCTGGAGTGCAGTGGCACCATCACAGCTCACTGCAGCCTCAGATGCCTGGACTCAGGCAATCCTCCTGCCTCCGGAGTAGCTTGGACTACAGGCATGCACAGACATGTCTTGCTAAATTTTTTTTTTTTTTTTTTTGTAGGGACAGGGTCTCTCTGAGTTGCTTAGGCTGGTCTCAAATTCCTGGCCTCAGGCGATCCTCCAGCCCCAGCCTCCCAAAGTGCTAGGATTACAGACCTGAGCCACCTTGCCCAGCCAGTATGCACACTCTTTAGTTTATATCAGTCATATAGCATGACCACCTGGCCAGGATGGTCAGGTCCCAAGTATCCATGCCAGTGGCTGGAGACAGCGAGGCTGATAATTCCAAACTATGTAGGAAGTGTATGCTCATGTGCTTGGGCTCGCCGCAGGCATGGCTCTGCGAGGGTTTCTGTGGCTTCCCACCCCGGTCCCACTTTCTGCCTCTTCCTGCCAAAAGTGGACTTGCTTTCCTGTGTCTGCTTTGCTCGGACAAACATGACAGTGAGCTAGCATTCCCTGAGCATGCACTGTCTGATAGCCTGAGTAGAGGCAGAGCTTGCTGAATTACGGAATGTTCAAAGTAATGTAGTCTGGCCGCCTGGGTTTTGCTTAGAAACCTGCAGTGCTGCGGGACTCAACCTGGATAGTCCAGAGAGAATCTGCCACAGACAGATAATTGAGAATTCACTGTAAATGCAAACAGTTTCTTAGGACACAGCATTTTTTGCTGGCTCAGACTTCTTGAATAGGAAAGCAAAAAGATATGTCTTCTTTCCAGAATACTTTCCTACTCAGGCACAGAGGGTGAGTGGCTCATTTGTTCACCCCCAGGATAAACACCTGCTAAGCATCCATTGTATAGGCTTCTGCTGTTCCGACTGCCCAGCCTCCGCTCACCCAGTGGGACGTTGCTGCTCTCCGGTCTCTCTCTGAAGAAATCCCCTTTCCTCACTCCCTTCCTTGTAGGAGGCCCTGACTCCCCCTCCAGGGGTAGGTGTGTGATCAGGCCTGGCCAATCGGAGTGCTGTATCTCCTAGGCTCTATCTTCCTTCAAGGATGGACACATCACAAATTTGGACCAGTGAGAGTGGCTTTGAGTTTTTGACTCCTGGAGAAACAGCTCTAACTTCAACCTGCTGGACATTAATTGGTGAGGATATGGGTCTGGAACTCTGAGCAACCACAGGGAACTGGAGAAGAAACCAAAACATGGAAGAAAGATGCAACAAACAGAAAGACCATGCACGTACTGATGACATTGAGCCCCTGAACCCAGCTGTGCCAGGAGTCAGACCCTGGCATTTTCAGATCTATGAATCAATGCACTTCTTTTCGCGTGGGATAGTTTGGTTTCTTTTGTTACTTTTCAACAAAATTGGTGCAGAAGTTGGTTCCAGGAGTGGAACGTGCAAGTGGCAAGTCACATGTATGTTGTTGGCTGAGTGGAGTGGAGGTGTCAGGTGATGAGGACTCACGGACCCTGGCTGAAAGGTTGGAGATCTTGCTAAACAGAAGTGACCTTCAGTAAGGTCCTATTAAAAAGTGACAAGCTTAGGTTGAAACTGGCTGGTTTGAAAGCAGGTGGCATTTACATTAAGCTTTACTGAGAGAGGCACTTCTTGCCTATGACTTGAAATTCACAGCAGCCAGAAGTATGGAGAAATGCAGCGTTGGAAAGCTAAAGGACCTTTTCCAACCTAAAATTAGTGTGCATAAAGACAGGAAAGCAAGCAACCTGGGGACACACTGATCCCTTAGACCCTTCCCAAGCACCTCCTGCGATGAGCCTTCCACTCAATGCAGGGGATGTGGCTGGAGTCAAGGAGCCAATTAATCCCCTCCCCTCCCTCAGACATTGTTTCAAATTGCCTCCTGGAGGTGGAGTCTCAGATGGAGGCCAGTAAGCTGTTGGCTGAGGGAAGGGCAGAGCACTGCCAGGTTGCACATCAAAGTCAATGGCTCAGTGAGGGCTGGGGCTTCAGGTACTAACCCATGGGGAAGGCTAGAAGTGGACACCAGCAGCTTGCTAAAGATCTGAGAGAATTATTCTACAAAAGAAACACCAAATCTGCCAAATAACCTATCTAAGATGCCCATCATTTACTCAAGATCTGAGAGAAGTTTTCTACAAGAGAAACACCAAATCCGTCAAATAATCTAAGAAGCCCATCATTTAAGGCAATCAATCCATGGGTCCCCACTATCCCATCCAGTAGAGAGCTGCTTCCCAGAAGTTGCCTCTTCCGTGTCGCCCATCCCAAATGTGGGCTTGGGAGAGACAGTGGGCAAGGAAGCTCTCCTGGAAAATACGCTGAAGGACAAAGAACCTTGCTTCCTGCCAGGCACTGGGAGTGCTATGCTGTGGACTGGTGCCCTCTGTGCAATTCTCCTTTAATCGAAGTTATTCTGCTCCTCCTCTACCGTTCTATGCTGTTGACATTTCAGGGGACAGGGACAGGGTGTTAATTGTATAGGCTGGTGCAAAAGTAATTGTGGTTTTTGCCATTGAAAGTAATGGCAAAACAGCAATTACATTTGCACCAACCAAATATCATCTAGACAATGGTGGCCCGGCCATAAGGGGCCACGTTTGGAACTGATCAAGAAAAATGCATATTTTGGGGGGCAGAATTATAACGTGTTTAATGCATGGGTTCTGGAAGCCAACTGCTTCCTTCGTTTCCTCACTTTTTCACCTCATAGCCGTGTGATCTTGAGCAAGTTACTTCACATCTTTGTGCCTCCATTTTCTGTTCAATAAAAGGGATTAGTAATGATGTCTATGCATTTTGGATGGTCTCTCTTTGGCTGCCATCTTGCTACTGCCTGGGCAGGAGATGGAAGCTGAGTGCAGGGGAGAGGTGGGGTGAGGCCAGGAGTGATTGACATCATGTGAACCCCAGACTCAATTGTGCCTGAATTCGGCCTATGCCTTCTTGGCCACTTTTATGGAGAATACATTTTCTGTGTACTTAAGAGAGTCTGATGGAGTTTTTATCACTTGCAATAAAAAAAAGGCTAGTTGATATACCAACTGTGGGTGTTAACCACTGTATATACAGCCTTGGCTCTCAGGAGTTCTCAGCGTAGTGGGAAGACAGACACGTAATGCAGCATGGAGAGAATTGAGATAAGAGAGGTCTAGGGGGCCATGAACACATAGATGAAGAGTCTCTAATATAGATATTGGGATCCTAGAAAGCTTCCTGGAATAGGTAACATCTTGGCTGAGTCCTAAAGGAATGGTCAGAGCCAGCGGAAGAGGGCAGAGGAGAGAGCGCACAATCCCAGGTCCATCTCCCAGTCACTGGAGATTCCAAGGATGGGCTGGAAAACCACTAGCTTGGAATGTTCAATGGAGGATTTATGCCTTGACCAGGAGGTTAAAGCAAATCCTTTCAGTGGAGAATACAGCCCTTGGGCTCCACTGTGATTCCTGCCCCAAGGGGACGTTGACCTCTGGGGCCTTATCACAACCTGGCCTTTGGCCTGAGAATGTGTTTTGTTTGGCCCATACCATATTTGAAATTTTTTGGATTTGTTGTCGATATTTAAAATTGGGACAGTTTACAGAAAAGCTTGAATTTTTGGCTTATCTTGAAAAAGCAGGAGGCCTGATTACACTGGACATTACCAATCATGTGGGAATGTAGGCCCTGAAGCATGGTGCTCCTCTTACACAAGACTTGTGTGTTCCTGGGTCCACCCCAGTCCCCACCCCTCCCTCTTGTCTCTCCGTGGGCCCACTTCATCCACTTACTTACCTTCCCTGGTAGGCCTCTGTAGGAATTTGCATTTGTGAACCCCATTTTAGACTAAGGATTCAGTGGACATGTATTAGGCTGTATGTGCCAGTGGATGATGCCCTAGAGGATGAAATCAACCCAAGTGCATGAATGCCCCTCTCTGGTTCCTTTTCCACTGGTGCTGGTGGATGTGGCTTAGGTAGGAAGAGCAGACTCTGAGGCTTGGGCTTGGGCACCAGGAGCAGGAGGAGGGGTTGGGGCTTATCTGTTTTTATGGCTTTCCAGGCTGCCTGGTCTAGCAATGGTGCTGTCACATGACAGTGTGCAGCTCTGACCAGAGTTCTGCAGTGGGTTGAGGACAAAACTATGACTGATAAAAACATATTTCTTTGTCTTGCTTTTCCTCCTTTGTATCCATTCCATCTCTTTAAGGATTCTCCTTGGGGATAGTTTTCAGTTATTCCCGGGTAGCCAGGATGGAGTCCATCATAATAGTATCTCTCTCTCTCTCTCTCTCTGTCTCTGTGTGTGTGTGTGTGTGTGTGTGTGTGTGTATTCTTCTTTTAACATTTTTTTGACATTTGTTCTTTTAATTCCAAATTTGGGTTAGATTTAAATGTTATTAATTTAAAGGTGTTTCTCTAAATCCAAAATTAAGGTTGTTTATAATAGTCTTATACGTGGCCTTTCCCCAACTCGACTGAAGTATAATTTATAGACCTATTTTATGTGTGTAGAGCTCAGTGAGTTTTGACGAATGTTTTCCCTTACGTAACCACCACCACAATCAAGATATAAACATTTCCATTACCCCCTGGCTTCCCTGGTGCTCCATCCTACTCAATCTCCCCACAACTCATGGTCCCAGGCAATCACTGATGTGCTTTCTTGTCACAATAGATTAGATTTCTCTTTTCTAGAGTTTTATATAAATGAAATCATATACTATATACTCTTTTGTGTCTGTCTTCTTTTACTTGGTGTATTTTTTTTTTGAAATTCATCCATTTTGTTGCATTTAGTAGTTTGTTCCTTTTTCTCCTGAGTAATATTCCATTGATTGTATAGCTATGCTAGGATTTATTTATCCATTCACCTGCTAATGATGGGCATTGGGGTTTCTTCCAGCTGGGGGTATCACAAATAAACTCGCTATGAACATTCATGTATGAGTCTTTATGTAGACATATGTTTTCACTTCTCTTGGGTAAATATCGAGCAGTGGAATCGTCAGGTCTTAAGATAAGTGTTATGTTTAACATTTTAAGAATCGGCCCATTTTGCCAAAGTGGTTTTTGCACCATTTTCTGCTCCCACCAGGAATGTAGGAGAGTCTACCTAAAGGAGCCGTGCAGGACGTACAGAGTGCTCCCCATCCTTGTCAACACTTGTAATTTCATTCTTTAAAATTTTAGCCCATCTAATGAGTGGGTAGTGGCATCTAATTGTAGTTGTAATTTGCATTTCCCTGATGACTAGTGATGTTGAACATCTTTTCATGTACTTATCGGCCATTTGTATATCTTTTTATGCATCACAGCATCTTCATACCAACTCTGCCAACTTCTAAGAGTCAATAGAAGATTATACAGAAAATTAATACACAGTCTAGCAAGTCAGTTCTATGAAAAGGACTGATAAAAAGCTGCCAGAGAGCTCACGTCCAATCTCTGAGCTGGACGTGGAATGCTGGGATTCTGTCATTTTTTCCAGAACTAAGCAGCTGGGGAAAGTGACAGGCAGGATTCAGACCTGTTCCTGTGATGCAAATGGTTCAGGGCTTGGCTGGAGGCTGCCTCCCCTGCAGGTCAGGTACCTGTGGGGTGGAGGCTTGATAGAGTGGCAGACCTGGAGATGCATCTCCTTTCGTTAGGTTTGCTTGCTCCTGGGTATAAATTCTGAGCCTGCCTGGGTATGAGCCTTGCTTCTGGGTATAAGTTCTGAGCCTGCCTAAGTCCACTGAAGCCAGCTTTGCCCTTGGCAGCAGACTCAGTATAAAACAGGTCCTGACCTTCTGTCTCCCCATTGTGGTGGGGTGGGGCTGAGGTACACAAACATGCCCAGATCTCTCTGCTGACTGTGGCCCCATGCAGCGGGGAAGTGCGAGAAGAGGGCGCATGAACTGATGGCTGGACCAAGTTGAGCAAGATTTCTGCCGTTGAGTGTGGAGACATAACCTTAACATCACTCAGCCTGCTGGCATCATGGCTTTAACTAAGTCTGGATGTCCTGTTTGACCTGAACTGGACAGGTTCATCAATTGACCAGTCTGCTCCATCTGAAAACTGCTTTGATTGATTTTTTTTCAATCACTAGGACTTTTGTCTGACTGCATCAGTGAAAGTGAAATTTGGCTTCAGGAAGACTCAACTGAAGTGTGGAATGTCTTGTTCCCTTTGTCGGATCAGCTTATCTTCTACTCCAAGAGCTCACGGATTTGTCATACGCATCAAAGTGCTGGAGTCTTCTGCCACTAATTGGCTGTATTCTCAACATGACACAATCAAAACGGTGTTGGTTTTGGGATGTTCTGAAACCCAGGCTTAGTCACAGTTCTGTCTATAAGCTGTGTGACCTTGGACAAGTCACTCTTTAGACCTCAGCTTCGTCTGTAACATGAGGGCAGTAAAATTTACCCGACGGTATTGTTTTGATGATTAAATTTGGCAACGGACATAAGATTGAGGTGTGCTTGTCATTTTTAATGGCACTGGGTTTCAAGCCTCTGTCTCTGAAAATGGAGTAGGCTGGACTGGGTCACCTCCCAGGCCTCATCCTTCTCATTCCCGTATGACTCTGGGGAACAGAGCTATGCTTTTATCCAAATCACAGAGTAACTTTTCTTCACAGCTTGCTACTGAGTCTCAAGAGGGGAGGACACACTATGGTATGTAACCCCCAAAATCCAGATTTCTGTAAGTAAGAAGAAATTTTAGCCTTAATGATAGCCAATTTAACACCTACAAAGTGCTACCCCTGGGCTAAACTACTTTCTTCTTCCTGCCACCTCTTCAGGCAGCAGCAACATCAAATGGATCTATTTGCTCAAGCAAATCCCCTATCAAGACAAAGGCAAGTCTTGGATTCAGTGGTTGCCTCTGTCACAAGGAAGTACCTTGTGGCGCCTCAGTTTCCCTTTCATACCAGGAATTCTTCAGGCCTTGCTCATTCCCTCCCGGGTGGCAGAGCTGTGAGTTATCCTCTCCAATGCCCTCTGAAGCCCTCCAATGGGAGTTGGCAGGATGAGTGGCAAGAATTATTAATTAGTGAAAATATGTATAATCACATAATTGGAGTGTATAATTGATGCTTCACTGCTGCAGGCAGAAATGGAGGGATGCAGAGATGAAAGCCAGGAAGAAGGAGGCTGCCATAGATCCCAACTGCTGTAAATGCAGGAGAAATGCAGAGTTTAGCACTCCTGGTACCCTGCAGAACGTGGATGGAATAAAGGTCGTGTGCTGGGGAACCAAACAGCACAAATAAACAGCAGATGAACAGGCCCTTAGTACTCGTAGCTGACACAAATAAAGCTGCTTTCCCCAGGAGACCGCTTTGTGCCCACATTTTGAGGCTGCTGTGTATTTCTCTCTCTCTGTCTCTCTTTTTTTTTTTTAACAGCAGCATCAGATTTCTAATGAAAGAGCTCAGCCGATCAACATCACTGCAGTAGCAGAGAAGAGATGATAACAATCTCACATGTAGCTCGCTTCCTGAGCTGCCCCCTTGGATTTGCATATCTTTGAGTCCTCAGTGCTCTCTCAACACCCAAGCAGAGCATCCATTCCCTCTCTGGTCCCAAGGTCCTGGGTTTTTATACATGAGTCGTGACATCTGGGATCTATTTGTTTCAGGGCTCATTTGTTGGAAGAGGAGGAATAAGGTAGTGACTGAAGAGTGTCTTCGCAGTATATTGCACTCAGATTTTCCTCTACCTGATTGAGGATGTGGAAGGAGGGTAATCGGGGGGTGGGAAGCTGAGGCAGGATGGGACAGAAAACAAGTGTGGGTGATTCTTGGAAGAGGGATACAATAATAACAACAATAACAACAGCAAACACTCCCGTCTGCTGACTGTCGAGACCAATGTCAGGCTCTGTGCTGGAGGTGCGTGGTCTGCACAGCTCATGGAGTTGTCACACGCCTCTGTGCTCTGTGAGGTGGGTGCTGGAATTATCCTCATTTTGTAGTGAAGGAAATGAAGCCAAGGGAAGAGAAGTCACTTGCCCAAGGTCACCCGGCTGATAGATGATGGAGCCAGGCCTCCAAACCAGGTCTTCCTCCAAAGCCCACGTTCTGTAACCCACCGGCTCTGCTCATCCTGGCACATGGTATTATCAGTTCTGCTGCCACCACCACTGCCACTGTAGCCACCTCCACCTGTGTTTGTGCTTCCTGCACGAGCTCCTACCAACCCCATAGGCTTGTTGTCAGGATCAAGTGAGCTGATACTTATTAAGTACCTTGAACAGTAGTTGGTCCTTTATAAGCATGCAATAAATGCTAGTTGTTATTTTTTTTTTCTAACATGCTGTTATTATTTATCTGTGGCAAAACTCTGCTGGGTGCTTCAGGATGGTACAGGCAAAACAGATGAGTCCTCACCCTCCTGGGATCTTACACTGGGAGAGAGGACAGACACAGAAATAGAAGAAAATGTCATGTTTGATACACATCAACTGCATGGCTCACAGTAAAGTCCAGCATGAGGAGTGACCAACCCTGCTTGAGTTGAAGGAGCGCTTCATGGAAGAGGTGAGGTGTATGACCTAAGGCTGAAGGAAGGGCTGAGTTTTTAAAGTTTAAGATGCAGTGTGTGAGGCCAAAGCACAGGTGGAAATCATGACCAGAATGTCAGTATCTCCCTCTACTCTGCACCAGGCACTATTCCAGGTACTAAGGATACAGCAGTTACAGCAGCTTTGTAGAAGAAGAGTGCCTGGTACAGAGCAGAGTCTGAAAAGCCATATGTTGAAATAATAAATAAGAAAAAGGAATGTTAATAGGAAATTGTGATGGGATAAGATCAACAGACTGATTTGGCCAGAGTAGAGAGTGGGTGGTGGGGACTGAAGGAGAGAAGGGGGAAGCAGAATTTAAGCAAATCTTGAAGAATAAATCAGATTTGGCAGGTGTATAGAGATGAAGGAACTGCATTAGGCCTGATGTGGCTTCGGATGAATGCCTGGAACAACAGGTGGGAAGTTCACGATGTTCCAACCTGGCATGTTTTTCCCACCCTTGACACCTGGAATAGGAGGTGGAACGGGAGTAGGAGCCTGCTTCAGAGCAGAGCTCAGTTCCCCAGGCTGGTCTGGAGCACAGAAATAGCAGCGGCAGCATGTGGACACCTGGTTCCCTTACCCTGCATCCCATCAGCACGCATGTCCCCGTCACGACGTGCAGTCCACAATATTCACCTGCTTCAGTTGATGGCAGCATCTCCACCGTGCCACAGGCTGGTCTCAGCTAACTCCTTGCACTGACTGCTTGGTATCTTTAGTCTAAGCAACTGCTCACTGGACTCAGTGTTCCTGCTTTCCGATAGCCTGCTGGGAATTGTGCAAGAATGGTCTGTGCGTTTCTCAGTAAGTGTTAGAACGGCTCATGTGTATCCCCGGCTCCCAAGTTGGACCTTTTGCTCTTGGAGGAGGAGGGTCTGTTCTCTATTTTCTCTGCTAGTTCTCTGCAGCAGGCCTGAAATACGTGATACTGAGCAACTGATTGGAAAAAAGAAAGTTCCTGTGGTTACGGTGCACCCAAGCTAATGCTTTCAAATTGGGTGTGGGTAAACTTGGAGAGTGTGGGTTAGACTTGGAGCAGAATCATCTATGAGTTGATCCCAGTGACACATATAGAAGATTAAATGTTGGGGTAAGGAGTGATAAAAGTAGAAAACATAGTGACATTTTCCTATTACTTTCTCAGATGAGACTTTGTCTTAGGAGGTTGTATGGGGGTAGAAGTAAGAAAATTATTTGAAGCTGACAGATCTGAATTTAGTGTCTGTTACTTACAAGTTGATTGATTTCTGCAAAATTCCTTTAACCCAGTGGTTCTCAGCTGGAGGTGATTTCACACCCAGAAGACATTTGGCAATGTCTGCAGACATATTTAGTTGTCACGACTGTGTGTGTGTTTTGTGGGGGGGTAGTTACTGCTGTCATCAAGTGGGTAGAGGTCAGGAATGCTGCTAAACGTCCTACGAGGCAAAGCCAGCACCTGCTCAATGAAGAATCATCTGAACCAACATGTCAGCTAACGTTGAGAAGCCCTGCTAAGCGTATTGAGCCTCTGTTTCCTCATCTGTAAATTGGAGTGAAGAGCAGCAAGCTAGAAGGATTAAATGTAGTCAGGGGTGATCCCTGGAACATCGTAGACCCTCCACGCAGTTCCTTTTGGTCCCCTCTCAAGGCACTTCTTCTTTCTGGGTGTGGAGAAGTTGGGGAGAATTCAAAAGTGTTGCCAAGCTAATTACAGGGCACGGAGTCACGTTCTGAAGGAACATGAAAAGTACTGGGATTCTTTAGCCTGAAGAAGAAAGGTGGCTTAAAGGTGATTTAATAATAGTGTGAAAGCCTAGGAAGGGTTATTATTTAGGGGAAGATAATCCACTGCTCTCCATCTTCACTGAGGAATGAAAATGAGCCCCGAGCAGGGTGGAATCGGCTGGATATGAGGCAGGACTTCCTGCCTGTGGAGGTCCTCTGAAGAAAGAGGCTTGATGGCTTTGTGTGTGTGGGAGGAGCTGTGGGCATGGCGGAGGTTGGTGTGTGTAGGGAAGCATAATGCTGAGGACAGCTCCGTCTCTGCCCTTAAGGAATTCATAGATTAGTTCGGGGTATATGGGGAGTGATGCAAATGCCACAGGCAAAGGGCTCCAGGAGGCCAAAGGTTTAGGGGATAAGAGAAGGCGGAGGAGGAGAGGCAGGATTTGAAATGGATCCTGAAGATTAGTCAGATGTGGGCAGATGAAGAGCAGAACCAAGGGGCACGGGAGGTGGGCGGGAGATGGGAAGATGTGGCTGTGTTGGAGGAGCAGTGGTGAACCCTCCAGGAGGTCTGGGCCAGATCATGGGTGCCCGGGGATGCCACATGAGGGGTTGTCCTGTGTTCAGTGTGGCAGGGGTCTGGGCAGGAGAACGCTTTCTGGAGGCTGTGTAGTTTGGGCTGGAGGCAGCCTGTGGGGTAGAAAGGGCAGCTGAGAACTGCAACCTGAAGACTTAAGTCACAAGAGAGAGGTGATGAGGGTGGCAGCAGCTGGTGGGGGGGCGGGCACATCCTCTCCGGGGCCTGATTTCCTGGGTGGGCCTCTGGTCTTTGGTAGGCAGTTTGCTCCAGGTAGGCAGGTTGGCTCCAAACTGGGCCACCCGCTGCTCCCAGCACCCTGGTGCCCATCCCGAGTGTGGGGTCCTTTCCTCTCCACTCTGGAAACCTGGGGCACAGCTGGCCGCCCTGATGCCACCGACGGCTCTGCCACTGCAGGGGCTCTGCTTGTGGGGGTGTGCGAGGCCCGCTCCGGCTGCCCTGGGTACCTGTTCTCTCTTGGTGTTTCCTCTGTGCTTCCTGCCGTTGCCCGTCTGGTGCCGAAGCCGGCTGGGCTGCCCTCCTCAGTGGTAATGCTGGTGGAAAGGGAGTGTAGGAGTAAAGGCAGGAGCCGGGGGTGGGGCCTGGGGACGCAGAACCATCTAGGCTTAGTAGGGCTGCTGACAAAGTCCCCCATCCTTGCCTGCCACATCTGTCTCTGAGTGTACACAGACCCCTCCGCCACTGATAGTGCCAAGCCCCTCCAGGGCTGCTCCTGCAGCCCGCAGCCTGCGGCAACAGGCAAAACAGACTGCTCTGAGCAGAGTGGCTGCTGCTCCCCGGGGTCCCTCCGAGCACCAGCAGCCGCACAACTTGGCAGCCGGCACAGCCCCGGGCAGGAAGCTCTGCGGGGGGACTCCGCGGAGGCCTGGGTGAGAGGGGAGGGGCTGCAGTGAAAGGCCTGTGGGTTAGGGTGGCCCTAAGGGAGGACTTTCTGGTCCTACATGGAGGTTGGTGCAGTGCAGCGTCCCCACCACCAGACGGTGCATGGGCGCCTCCTAGGTACCTTGGCAAACAGAGATATTCCCAGGCCCAGCCACACCTGCCGAGTCAGGATTTGGGGGCATTGGGCAGAGCTCCACCTACCCTCATGTCCAGGAGGCCGAGCCCTTTGTCCCCTCAGAGGACAGCCCTTCAGAGGCACTCTTCTCTGACATGGGACAGCAGCTGCGGACGGTTGCTGGAGGCGGTCTGATACGCCTCCGCGTTAGGAGGATTGGGGTTTGTTCCAGGTCTGTGATATTAGTTCTGGGACTATTGTCAAGGTGCAAAATTGTACCAAGCTTCATTTTCTTTATGTGTAAATGAAGCTGTCAGTACCTATTCTATAGGATTACTTTGAGGATCAATGAAATAATGTAGTGTCTCTACATGGTTGGTTTTTAACAATTAATATTCTTTCCTTTTCCGTGCCCCAGGGCCAGGACTCCAGTGAGCCCAGCCTGGCGTTTTCCAGTGTTTTCAGGAGGCATTCATTTTCAGGGGCCCACCTGGGCTTGTGGAAGCCCGAGAGTGTGTCTCTCCTTGAATTTTGCAACCTGGATGCCTCACTTGCTCACCCTGGACCCAGCCCTGCCCTGCTTTTGAGCGATTTGTAGTCTTGATTTAACAAAGTGTGGAGAGGACCCTCAAGGATCTCAGAACCTACTGGATGAGGCAGGAAAGTAAAAAGACACAGCGTGTGCTGTGTGATCAGCAGAGATGAAGGTTAGTCTGGGAGGATGGGGACCTGGGGCAGCCTCTAACCCAGACAGGGGAGGGGGCCAAGATGATCAAATTAAGGGAGACAGGGAGGGGGCTGAGAAGGTGACAGCAGAGCCCAGATGAGCAGATTAACCAGCAGGAGTTAACTATCATCACAGACTCTCCTGTAATGGGATCGAGCCCGCTTAATCTCCACCATGGGGAGGACATTTGGCCTGTGCCCACTCTGAAAGCCTACGGTTATGCCCAAGGGATGCCAACCACTTGCACAGAGAGCACAAAGCTCACCAGATGCTTCCAAAGCTCAGAGGGCTGGCGGCACACTGATGCTGGCCCACATTAGCTAGCACGCAGCAGTCCCAAGGGGGTCTGGGAAGATCCCCACCGAGGGGCAAATCCCCCTAGTCACCCTACAGCAAGCCCATTAACTTCTTGCTCCTCGGGGAGTGAAGGCACTGTGCTTGTGAGTCATGCCACTCCCCAATTATTTTGAAAGAAAGCTTCCTTAATGAAGGAGGAGAATTACAGAGCAGCGCCCGCGTTGGGGAAACATGCTCAACTTCCAGCAGTCATTCCCGCTCGCCTCCTTTCTCTTTGCTCGAGGTGCGTATGACAGGAGCTTCCAAACAGCTTAAGCACAGGAAACTCTGGGAGTGTGTGTGTCTATATCTGAGCTACTTTCATCTCTCCATAGGTTCAGTCTGTCTGCAAAGCCTCCCTTGTCAGCAGTTGGCGAGGCAGCTCAATAATAGAATGATGCTTGTTTCACCGCTTCCAACTGGGCTCCCTCGCCAAGCTCTCTCCCCCCAGCACAGAGGTGCATCTGCAGTAGACCTGAGGGCTGGTGGTGGGGTCTTCAGCAATGTTTTCCCAGCTTGATACTCAGCCCAGAAAGAGCCTCTCCTCTCCACCTGCTGCCACAGAGCCCACCACCACCTCTGGCTGCTGCCTTGTAGAAATTCCAGCTAGCTCCTGTGGAAATCTCTGGGCTGGTGATAAATACACAGTTGGGCAGGGCTGCCTGGGGATGGGGAGATTGTAGAAAATGACTTCTGGAGTTCTCTCCAGACTTCCATGATTAGGACAATTGTTCCCAGGGGCTTTGAAGTCTCTTGCTGTTTTACGCCATTTTCTTTCTATAGTAATGGTCAGATTCTTCAGGGCTGGAAAGACTTTGAAGGCCATCTGGTCCACTCTCATTTCCCTCCCCTCCAGTGCCTTCTTCTCTCCCCATTCCATGTTTAAATCTCCTCTACAAGTTAGGCAACATTTCACTTACACCCTTACAGCTACAGGATGCTCAGAGGGTCTCAAGCTCCCTGGCTTTTCTTCTGTTGAGCTGGAGTCTGTCCATATTGGGTTGATAACCACTGGCTCTGCTTTTACCCCATGGAGCAATAGGATGGAGTCTCAGCTTTCCCCACCACGATAGCCTGGCTCCTGCTGAAACCCTGAGGTTTCTCCTTCAGGAGAACAAGGCTGACTTCCTTGAACTGCTCCTCACATGCACAGTTTTAAGTCCCTTTGATTGGAAACAAACATTTGAAATCCATCTCGATTCAGACTTCCTCCTTCTGAGGGATTTAGTAGACAATATGACAGCTCCGAGTCCAGCATGTTGGCTTGTAAAGGTGACATCATAGCTGCTGCCCCCAAAGTATGTCATTTAGCCCTGAAAGCCTTGGCTGGCTGGTGGTGTTCAGACCCATGGGAGTCAGTCAGTTGCTGGAGCACTCACTGCCCAGAAGCCCAGGCTTCGAGGGAAGTACGAAGGAAGAGGAGGCCTGAGCCGGCTCGTGTGGGGCCCTCAGATTAAGGCAGGCTGGGAGAAACACCAGAAAGAGACTTAATGACATTCACAAAGGAGCCCAGAGGGCTGCAGTGAAGCATGTGCAGATGCTGGGGCCTGCCCAGGGGGCCTATGCAGAGGCTTCCAGAGAAAGCTGGGTCAACGGGCAAGAGAAAGTGGAGAGCAAGAGGAGGAAGAGCTTCCTAACGGCAGAGGTGGAAGCCAGAGATTCAGTAGTGTGAAGGACACTGAAAAGGCAGAGGGGGTGAAAAGGCTGTGTGTGTGTGGGTGGGGTGGGGTTAATAGAAAGTTAGAGGGGCGAGGTGGAGAACTTATCAGGACTGAACCTGTAGGGCAGGCTTTTCCAGAGGAGGAGATGAGACTTGTGCCTAGAAAAACATATTATTAGGAAGAACACTCCCTTTTATTTTGTCTTTTTTTTTTTTTTTTTTGCTTTTTGTGGAGAAAAGAGTCTCACTATATTGCCCCGGCAAGTCTCGAACTCCTGGGCTCAATCTGTCCCCCTGCCTCTGTCTTTCTAAATGCCGGGATTACAGGCATGAGCCACTGGACCTTTTGTCTTCCAAATGGGACACTGCTGAATCCCCAGGGACATTGTCCTCAAAAGACAGTAAGCCACTGAGATGTGAGCTTGGTGGAGCCCACACTGCATCCTGGGTTCTTTGTCCTCCAGTGTGTACAGATATGTCTGGCCACCAGCGCTTTCACTGATGCCAAGATGAGAAATGTTTTCAAGGGTTCCCAGATAGCCTTACCAGGAAATCACTGTTGGCAAGAGAATCAACCAATCTTTTCAGGTGACAGTGGCTGCTAGGGAAGAATTACAGGCCAGGAGCGGCCTCCGCTTGGGCCACCTTTTGCTGATGAAGTGGCAGAGCAAGCTACCTTCATTCCATGGAGATACCACGCACACCTGTTGGCTCTCAGGTCCTTTCCAGAGAGACCAGCTCTTTGGGGAGCTGCATCCCAGCACGAGAGCATTCCACTTCCTTCCCTCCACCTCTGTGCCCGATTTCCAATTTGTTGGTTTTTTCCATTTCATTTCCCTCCTCCTCACCTTTCCTCCCTGCGGGATCATTTGGGGCTTTGATTTCCTTTTGTCAGAGCGAGCATTTCCTTCCTATCACACCTTCCCTCTCTGCCCCTACTCCCATGACTTTGTTTAATTTAGCTGCTTTCTGCACCTGGCTCTGCCTCACAGCCATAGGGGAGGAGGGATTACAGCCAGAAAGCACGCTTCACCTCCCTCCTCATAACAGTCGTCTCTGCTAATAACAGGAAGAAATGAGCTTTAATGACTGACACCGCTGTGCCTGGACTGGGGACTTGGAGAAGGCTCCAAGCCGTCCCTGGTGGTCTGCCCAGTATCTTGGCAGCAGGATGCTGGGAGAGCCCCAGAACCCTTGGCTGCTGGAGGTCCCAGCCTCTCTCCCTTTGCCTGCAGGCAGGATAGCCCCACAGCCACTTGACATTCTTGACATGGATGAAGGGTGTGGAGGTTGGGGGGAGGAGGCAACAAGTGGTAGCCTCTCTAAGAACTGCAGAAAAGGAAATCCTATGATCTGTCTTCCATGCTACCAGTTCTGGGACCCTCCTGTGGAAATTAATTGCTCTAACCTAAACTTTGCCCACTGTAGTTTTAAATGAGTTTGCCCTCAGATGTGAGTAATCTGGCCGTCTTATCTTTCACTCCACTGATCTCCAGGGTTGGCCTGACAGGTCAGGTCAGGGGTCCTTATCTCCTTCCTGACTTTATCCATCTCACTCAGGTCTTCAGTTCAGGCTCCACAACTGATTGATGCTGTTTTCCTGTTAGTGTCTCCCTTTCATCATGCACGATCCTCCATAGTGATGGAATGGAGAAGCTTCTCAGAGAAAGCACAGCTTTGGAAGGTAAGTGCCTTTTTGATGGTGAGACCATCAGACCAATTTAACTAGGTCAAGACTCTGATCAATGTTCTTAAACCTATGTAACCCACTGCCATAGAGATTTCGAAGTGAGGAAGGGTCCTGGATGCCCATTCATCCATTATCAATGAATTATTCATTTGACCAGCACTTTCTGACTTTCTAGCTTCAGCCAGACACCGTACAAGGGACAGGGGAGACTGAGATGAAGAACGCTCGGTGCTTCTTCCCAAGGCACTCGCAGTCTCAGAGAAGAAGACCTATACTCACACAGATGTGTACGCTACAGCACTGTGTGATGATGCTATACATGCACAAAGTGCCCAAGAACAGAGCGGCTGTCCCTGGCGACCCAGGGGAGGCCTCACACGAGAGATGACTTTAGAACTGGGCCTTTAAAGGAAACACAGGATCTCTTCAGCAGTCAAGAAGGGGAAGAGAAGACTTGGTATTAAAAAATCATGGGTTCAGGACATACTGCCCCACAATATGGCACTTTGGCATGTTGAATATTTTAAGCTAGAGGAATTTGAGAAAACAGCAGAAGCAGGAAGATCCCCTGAAGCGGTCCCCTGAAGTGGTCATAAACTTTGGGAAGGACTCTGACCTCCTGCAGCAGGTCATAAAACCCTCATGTGAGAGTTGCCCTTCCTGTAGCTGGAGGAAAGGGGCATCCTTATCTCTCAAGACAAAAGGAGATGGAGAGGAATCCAGAAAAACAAGCCTTGCTAAGCTTCCCCAGTTCACCACACTTACCTTGTACTCTTTGCCCTGTGATATTTCTCCATGACTTTCCCTTCCTTATCAAACCTATTATTAAAAACACTCCCGGCCAGGCGCGGTGGCTCACGCCTGTAATCCCAACACTTTGGGAGGCCGAGGTGGGCGGATCACGAGGTCAGGAGATCAAGACTACAGTGAAACCCCGTCTCTACTAAAAATACAAAAAATTAGCCGGGTGTAGTGGCGGGCGCCTGTAGTCCCAGCTACTCGGGAGGCTGAGGCAGGAGAATGGCGTGAACCCGGGAGGTGGAGCTTGCAGTGAGCCGAGATTGCACCACTGCGCTCCAGCCTGGGCGACAGAGCGAGACTCCGTCTCAAAAAAAGAAAAACAAAAAAACCTCCCATTTAACTGTTTCTTCAGATCCTCATTTCCTTATGAAGGCTCTCCCGTCACATAAAACTTGTATTAAATAAATTTCTAAGCTTTTTCTCTTGTTAATCTGTCCTTTGTTACAGAGGCCCCAGTCATAAATTTAGGTATATTAGTCTGATCTCACACTGCTAATAAAGACTGAGTAATTTATAAAGAAAAAGAAGTTTAATGGGCTCATAGTTTTACATGGCTGAGGAGGCCTTGCAATCATGGCAGAAGGCAAAGAAGGAGCAAATATACATCTTACATGGCTGCAGACAAGAGAGAATGAGAGCCAAGAGAAAGGGGAAACCACTTATAAAACCATCAGATCTCACAAGACTTATTCACTACGACAGAACAGTGGAAACTGTCCCCATGATTCAATTATCTCCCACCAGGTCCCTCTCACAACATGTAGGAATTATGGGAACTACAATTCAAGATGAGATTTGGGTGGGGACACAGCCAAACCATATCAGGAGGATAGAAGGAAAAGACGTTTTTTCCTCCCCTACAATAGTTTAGGGCAGCAAGTCAATTTCAAACACTTTTCATTGTGTTTACCTCAATGCAAAGAGGACCATGTGTGAAAGGTTTATGAAATTACAAAATATGTCATTAATTCTTTCAATCAGGTGATAAATGTCTTCAACATACCCATCTCTGTGCTCTGGGTGTCTTGCATGTGACATTAGCTGCTATTCGTAAAAACTGGGGGCATCAGGCCACACAGAAAGCCCACGTCATTTGTATCCGGAGTCAGGCAAGCCATCCACCCCTCACTGAGGCTGATGCAGAAATCTTCCAGGAAAGGGCTCTGCTTATTTTCTGAGTCTCGAATTCCCAGGGGTACCAACTCTGTTCTAGCTCAAGTTTTAGAGACAAGGAGAACATAAATCCATCCAACTATGGGACCAGGGGAGTTCTGATTTTGGTGTTTGCTCTTTAATCAATAGCATTAGGCTTTTCTATGGAAAGGTCTTAATTTGATAATTTCCCAGAGGAGTCATTGGTTTGATGTGGACATATTACAAGCTTCCTGACTACCACAGAGACAGGGCCGGCTTCCCAAAGGAATGGGGATTCTGCTTTCTTTACTTTTCCTTTGTATCAAAAGCCAGGAATGAGCTTGGTTTTCATCATAGCTTCAAAGGTAAGAGCTGGCACAGACCCTAGTTAGTTCACCCTTCTACCCCTGGAAAGACCACACAAGGCTGTTGGTAGGCCACCATAGCCAGGCAGAAATAGTTTATACTGCCAAAGAGAATCTGTGATTTTCTTGTCAGAAGAGTCTGAAATATCACTCTTGGTTAAATTTCAATAATTCAAGCTGCGATTTGCGTTGTTCCTTCACATTTAGACCTGGCAGACCCATCATTGAGGAGTTAGAAAGACAGCCCCCAAGGCTAGGGAGGGTGTTCTGGGTGGAGTGGTTGTTACCTGCTGGCATCGTTGCTGAAGAGTGAAGGAGTCCATATTCTCAAGCTGCAGCTCAAAGGAGAAATGGCTGTGTGGTGTTCATTCAGCTATCTGCACCAATGACCTCTTCCCTGAGAGACCTGCCCTGATTACATACCCACAGTGTCCCCAATCCTACTGACCTGTTTTATTTTCTTCATAGCACTGTGATATGGTTTGGATGTTTGTCCCACCCAAATCTCATGTTGAAATGTGATCCTCGGTGTAGGAGGTGGGGCCTGGTGGGAGGTGTTTGGGTCATGGAGGGCAGATCTCTCATGGCTTGGTGCTGTCCTGTGAGATCTGGTTGTTTACAAGAGTGTGGTACCTCCCTGAATCCCCTTGCTCCCACTCTCCTCCATGTGATACATGGGGTCCCCCTTTGCCTTTCACCATGATTGAAAGCTCCCTGAGGCCTCCCCAGAAGCTGGACAGATGCTGGCACCATGATGTACAGCCTGCAGAACCGTGAGCCAAATAAACATCTTTTCCTTATAAATTATTCAGCCTCAGGCATTTCTTTATAGCAATGCAAGAATGGCCTAACACATGCTGCTAGCTAAAATCATTTTATCAATATCCATTTTCCCCACTGGAATGTCAGCTCCGCTAGGGCAGCAACACTGCTTTGTTTGTTGTGAATGAACAGTTGATGACAGAATATGAAAAGCTTTTGCCTAGACTCTGAAGGATAAACTAGACACATATTTTCCTGAACTAATAGTTACAAGACCAAGTCCTAGTCATTGCTAACATGTTTTAGTAGAACCTTTGATCTCACCAAGCCTTGTTTTCTCATCTGTGAAATGCAACCCTACTTCACAGGGTTACTGTGAGGATTACACAAGATAATATATGTGGAAAACTCTTCCTACATTCTAAAAACTATGTAGACATAAAGTGTAGTAGATATCTCATATTTATCTATTCATCGTTTTTTCCACTGGGGATCCACCAATCCCCAAGGTTCTATTTGGCCTGTCAATCACAACATCAGACCACAGAGACAGGCATGTGACCCAGGCCTGGACAGTCCTCCCCTCCCTTGGGACAGTGATTAGTCCAAGAACCGAGCACATGATCCAAATAAGGTCAACTAGAGTTTTCCCTGAAATATATATTAATGCTAAGAGAACACAAATCTATGAATTGAGTTGAAAGCCATATTCCCTGTCACAAGGGAGGAGAAAAACAGCCCTTCTGCAGGTGAAGCAGAGAAACAAACAGAAATGAGATGAGAGATCAATTTCTGATGGTGTCAAGTCCCAGTTATAGCTCCTGGTTATTGGATACCTGAAGGTCTTTCTCAACTCTCCAAACACTTAGCTTTTTCCGCACTGTGTAAGCCAACATTTTCGTAATTGGTTTGAGCTGGTTTTTAGTCCTATGCAACTGAAAAGTTATTCCAGGTCATTCACTTATGTGTTCATTTATTAATTTAGTCATTAATATATCTAGCCAAGATTTATTGAATGTGGGACGCCTTTGTTGTATAATAAAGAATTTAACTGACTCTTGGTCCCCGGGAATGAGCCTCTAAACCCTTGCAATTTCCTGAGTGATAGAAGTGTCTTTGTTATTCGTGTGGGCCCTTGGAACACACCTGAGTTTCTGCTAAGGAGATGACTCAAGATGAGGCTGGTCATGCCAGAAAGGCCAACTGTGTGTTTACAGGGTTGGAGCTTTCAGCCAGGTGATATCAGCTTGACCTCCTCCAGGCAGGGGAGCTGAGATTAATTTCAGTCACATGATCAATGATTCAATTAATCACACCTATGTAATGAAACCCCGGCAAAAACTCTGGGTGCCAAAACTCAGTGGAGCTTCCTGGTTGGTGAACACATCAGTGTGTTGGTGATGTGTCCTGATTCCATGAGGAAAGGACGTGGAAGCTTTGCATTTGCCCTGTGTGTCTCTTCCTTTGGCTGGTCCTGATTTGCATCTTTCATAAGGAAACCGTGATTTTAAGTATGCTGCTTTCCAGAGCTCTGTGACTCAACCTAGTGAATCCTAAAACCCGAGGAGGTTGGGGGAACTCCTGAATTTGTAGCCAGTTGGTGAGAAGTGCAGGTGGCCTGGGGATCCCCAAGCTTGCAGCTGGCATCTGAAGTGAAGGCAGTCTTGATGGGGACTGAGCCCTTAGTCTGTGGAGTCTGCGTCAAGTAGTTAGTGCTAGAATTGCATTACAGTATTGTAGCCATGATATATATGATACAGTCGTTCCACTCTAGGTATTTATTTACCAAAGAGAAAGGGAAACAGGGTTTTTCATCAGGTGAAAGACTTGTAGAAGGATGCTCACAGCAGCTTAATTTTAATAGTCCAAATGTGAAAACAGCCAAAAATAGGTGAATAGATGAATAAATTATGGTATATGCAATCAATAGAACACCATACATTAATAAAAAGGAATTAATAAAACATGCAGTAACATGGATGAATCTCAAAATAATTATGCTGAGTGAAAGAAGCCACACAAAAAAGACACATATGTACTATAAAAGATACAAATGTACCATATGTTTTCATTTATATGAAACTCTAGGAAACACAAAGTGATCTATAGTGGCAGACAACAGATCAGTGGTTGCCAGCAGAGGAGGGGTTGGGAGGGGTGGGAGGGACGGTGCTGGTGGGGGAGAGGACAACTTTTTAGGGGTGGTGATGATGTTCACCATTTTGGTTGTGGTGATAATTTCACAGGTGTATATAAATGTCAAATTTTATCAAACTATACATTTTAAATATGTGCAGTTTATTGTATGTCAATCATACCTCAATAAAACTGTTACACGTAACACCATGGTAGGTCCTCTGAAAGAGCTAGAAGATTTCCTCCAATATCTCACCAGTAACTTAGACACATTATATCCAAAATGGAGTTTCTTTTCCGCCCTATCTCCAATTTGCTTTTGCTCCTGAAATTTCCTCCCCTGGTTAGGGAACTACCATCTACCTAGAACCCAGAAAACTGAGAGGCATCCTGGACTTTTTACTCTTTTTCCACCAACAGCCAATTGGAAATTAAGTTCTGGTGATTCTCTTTCCTCAACATCTCTTAACCCAGCCTCTCCTCTCCAGCCTAGTTTAGGTCATTATTTCCCCAAATTTAAACTCTTGCAATAGCCTCCTGACTACTGATTTATCAACTTCCAGATGAATTGCCCCCCACCAGCTCCCATCCTCCCTTTTAGTCCCTGCCCATACTGTCCATCCTTTATGCTTTTATCAAAGGCAAACCTTTGTAGAACCCATGTATGATCTCAGAGTTGCCTTAATACACATTGTTTTCTTCCAGATACAAAATAAAAACTAAAATATTCTCTTTGTCTAAATAATCCCTTCCCTGAACGTTGATTCTTTTTTGAGGTTGGGGTCTCGCTATGTTGCCCAGGCTGGTCTTGAACTCCTGGGCTCAAGTGATCCTCCTGCCTTGGCCTCCCAAAATGCTGGGATTACAAGCATGAGCCACTGCACCCGGCTAAACATTGCTTCTTCATGGAAACATTCCTAGCCCCAGTCTAGTTATGTCTCCCTGTCAGCACCCTGAACTCCTCCTTTGCAGTAGTTTGTGCTCTCATAAATGCTAAATTAATTTTAATTCGTCTGTCTTCCCACCAGACTGTACACTTTATAAAAGAAGGCACCATGTCTATTTTGTTAACTACCATCCCCAGTGCTTTGCACACTGTCTGGTGTACAGCAAGAGTTCCAGAAATGTTGGAGCTTTCAAGTCTGTTAGGGCCAATAGGATGATATTAGGCAAATTATAGGTGCTGTAAAGCATGGCCCAAATAAAACACTACAGTTGATGGAAGGAGGAAGGAGAGGGATCTGGCTGTGGATGAGGAAGGGTTTTGAGAAGGAAAAGTGAAGGGAGCTGGGCCAGTCTTTTCCTGTGGTAAGAATAAACAACATTAAGGCAGGTGCAAGAAACTCCATAGTGAATATGGAGGCGAGAGCTGTCCACTTTGCCCAGATTATACATTTACAGAACGAAAAGACTAGCTAGAAGGATGGCTTAAAATGCCTTGAGGCCAGAGCTTAGAGGGTATTAAATATCCAATTTTTTGGTGGCCAGGGAAAGCCATTGAGGATTTTTGAACAGGTGAAAGACTTGATCAGCTATGCTGCTCCTGCTTCTTCTCTTCTTCTCCTCCCCCTTCACCTCCCCCACATCATCTTTTTTGGTGGGAGGATTCATGGTAGCAATGAAGCATAACCTAGATTGGAAGGGAACGGAGGCTGGAGTTGGACGTCCATCACTTGGACTATTGTCCAAGTACTTGGGTGTTAGTCTTGAAAACAAAGGAGCTGAGTCAGGTGTGAGAGATGTGGTGGAAACAAACTTCGTAGGACCTGGCATCTAATCACTAAGGAGGATGAAGGAAAGAGAACACTCAAAGACAAATTGGTACTTTCAATCCTGGTTTACCCAGAGGATGGTGGTATCTTTACTGTCATCAAAGAGCTGGTTTGGTGGGGAGTCCAGACTGAGTCGGAGAGGGGAGGGGGGAGGAATTAGGATGAATTTGCCTTTTATAGCTAGATGAATGTAATTCCTGGCATTCTTTGATCAAGAAAGTCTGGGGGCTTCTTCCCTGCTATGCTCAGTCCTCCAGGAGCCTCTGCCAGTCAAGTGGATGGGAGATCCGTCTTCACTAAGAGATCTCTTTCTCCCTAATAAATAACAATGCTAAATTACAAGTGTGTGGGGGAGGATCAGGACGTGGCTCCTCAATCCTGCTATTGTGTTCGCGCTCTGGGTAATTAGTGTCTGATAGTTTTAAACAGATGGGTCTCTCTGGCAGCAGGGATTACAGCTTGAAATCAATCCTGAACAAATATTATATTAATTTCTCAACTCCCTCTCTCTGTGGACAAAACCGGTTCTTTTCCTCCGAACACTGTAATGATGAGAACATTAATATTGGATCATTTAGAGATGAAACGGAAGTGGTAGAGGCGAAAGAATGAATGGGACTTCACAGGAGCTGAGGAGGAGGCAGATGCTAAAAGTTTCATGTGGCTCAATGCAGACAGGAAGCAGGAAAAGGAAATTCTGAGAGCACACAGGGCAGGTGGCGGGGGCTGGCGGTGGGTAGTTGTTCAGGGTTCCAGTGCTCCCCAAATGTTCAGCCTTAGCTTGAGGTTGGCACCTGCTTTGACAACACCAAGGGCTGTGTCAGGCAGGCTGGGCAGTCTCTGATGCTTATTTTGTCTCAGAGAGGAGACCAATTCCACATAAATAGGTCTGCAGGGGGCCTGGCTAGACTTCTGACTTTCCAATCAAACCAGGCAATCTACAATTCAAAAACAAACCAGGCTGCCTGGAGTGAGCCTGCAGCCTCCCCACCGCCACCCGGGAAGCATAGCCCCTTCTCCTGGACTGTTAAAAAGGACTCCCCCACCTACAACCATACCCCTATTTAAGGGCTGCAGAAAAAGGTCAAGCTCAGTTCCCAGCCTTGGGAAAGAGCTGGGCCTGGAAATGTTTAAATGTGCAGGCAGCTCTTGATTATGAATGCTAATGTAATTCTGAACCAGCTCTCTTTAGCCTTGTAGGATTTTTATTTTACTTCTATCAGGCCTTACCTACCTAATCATGCATGGGTCAGATTGACATTAAAACATGAAAACGAGCAGCAACTGTGGCATGGAGAAAAGAGCACGGGATGTGGAGTTGGTCCTGTTCTGCTAATGAGTCTCTGTCTGAGCATCTCAGTTTCCCTGGCCCTCAAATGGGGACTGTGTCACCCCTCCCTGACAGCACTGTCGAGAAAATCAATGACAATGATGAATGCAAAAGTACCTAATGATTGGTAAAAAACCCAAGCCCAGGTGGGATTATGAAAACGGTGTTGCCTTCTGTGCACGGGATTCCTGGGGATGGAAGGCTGAGAGAGAACCCACCTGCAGGTGAACATGGAATGTGGATGCAGGTGATACTATTGAAAAGCCCCGTAGAGAGGCTGGGCTGATGGAGTTTTGTGTATAGGGGAGGGAAGGCCACTGAAGGAAGCAAGAAGTGTAATAGGACGGAGGGTGTTAAGAACTGTGAAGGGTCTGGTATTTTACCCTACTCACACACTAATAGATTAGCATGCCATAGTTACATGGAGGCTGACAGAATACATGAAACTCCTGGGTCAGAGACAAAGGACTTCATTACTTACAGCAATAACAGCAGCCAGAGTCTCAACATTGGTGCAGTTCCCCAAGCCCCAATTCCTACAGGGTGACTGAAAGACGGCCAGGTGACGCCTGTGCATCTAGTGGGGAATTCCGAGCTTAGGGAACCTAAATCTTTTATAATGGGAAGAAAGCCAGCCTGACTCTTGCCTTTTGCCTCAGAAGGAGACATTATCTTCATTACACTGGACACTTAACTAATTTTCCCTTTGCTCTGGAGAGACGTTACCTCTATATTCCAAAGCTGTTTGGATTTTTTTCAAATCTTTTAAGTTCTGCTTCCTTTTTAATTAAAAATTCCATCTTCAAATTGTTTCTCTCTGCTTGCATTTTACTATATAAGTATTCAAGAGAAGCCAAGCCATGCCTTCAATACTTTGTAGACATTTATTCAGCCTAATATGCTATTTCATTGCTCATAAGTTCTACCTTCCACAAAACACTGGGACATGAACACAATTCAGCCAAGTTCTTTGCCACTTTATAACCAGAACTGCCTTTCCTTCAGTTTCCAATAACGCAGTCCTCATTTCTGTCTAAGACCTCATCAGAATGGCCTTTGCAGTCCATATTTCTACCAACATTCTGTTCGTGGCCACTTAGATAATCTCTAAGAGGACTGAAACTTTCTCTACCAGTCTCCTTTTTTGAGCTCTCACCAGCATCCTCCTTTACAATTTATCCATGACAATGTAGGATTTTGCCACACACACCTCAAAACTCTCCCAGATCTACGCATTATCCAGTTCCAAAGTCACCTTCCCACTGAGGTACTGGTTATATACAGCAGCACCCCCACTTCTAGCTACCAATTTTTACCTTAGTCCATTTGGGTCACTATACAAAAGTGTCACAGACTAGGTGACTTATAAACAACATAAATTTATTTCTCATAGATCAGGAGACTGGGAAGTCCAAGATCAATAAGCTGGCAGATTCCATGTCTAGTGAAGACCTATTTCCTAGTTCATAAATGGCACCTTCTCACTGTGACCTCACATGGTAAGAAAGGGGAAGGCAGCTCCCTCGGGCCTCTTTTCTAAGGGCTGTAATCCCATTTAGGAGGGCTTTGCCCTCATGGCCTAATCACCTCCCCAAAGGTCACACCTCCTCGAAGATCACACCTCCTAATGCCATTGTCTTGGGGGTTAGGATTTTAACATATGAATTTGGAGGAGACAAAAAATCTGATGAAATCATCCACTGAGCTAAAATTTCTTATCTAAAGTCTGCCTTTACCTAGAAGCTCCATGAAAGCAGGGACCACGTCTGTCTTGCCATCCATTTATCCCTGGCACAAAGTAGGTACTCAATTGGTACTTGTTGAAGGATCAGTTAATTATTTCACTTAAATCCAGGCCAGGCCGCACGTGGTGGCTCACGCCTATAATCCCACCATTTTGGGAGGCCGAGGTGGGTGGATTACTGGAGGTCAGGAGTTCAAGACCAACCTGGCCAACATGGTGAAACCCCGTCTCTACTAAAAATACAAAATTAGCTGGGAGTGGTGGTGTGGCGTGTGCCTATAATCCCAGTTACTCAGGTGGCTGAGGCAGGAGAATCACTTGAACCTGGGAGGCGGAGTCACAGTGAGCCGAGATCGCACCATTGCACTCCAGCCTGGGTAAAAAGAGTGAAACTCCATCTCAAAAAAAGAAAAAAAAAAATCCAGGCCAGTTAGGCCAGGGGCCATGAGGGATGCCCTATCTGGAGCTGGAGAGGCCAGACAGGAAATCTGAATCTTCTGCTCAGATGTTTGGCCTCCTGGGAATGTTCCTATGGAACCCAAAAGACCCTAACCCACCCTTTCTACTATAACCCAAGGGATTATTTTAGGGAAAGAATAAGGTCCCTGATATGGTTTTGGTCTGTGTCCCCGCCCAAATCTCATGTCAAAGATAACCCCCATTACTGGAGGTGGGCCCTTGTGGGAGATGATTGTATCATGGGGGCAAAATTTCCCCTTTGGTGCTGTTCTTACGATAGTGAGTGCATGATCATGAGATCTGGTTTTTTAAAAGTTTGTAGCATCTTCCCCCTCTCTCTCTTCCTCCAGCTTTGGCCAGACATGCCTGCCTCCTCTTCGCCTTCCCCAGTGATTATATATTTCCTGAGGCCTCCCCAGCCATGCTTGCTATACAGCCTGTGAAACCATGAGCAAATTTAACCTCTTTTCTTTATAAATTACCCAGTCTCAGGTATTTCTTTATAGCAGTGTGAGAACAAACTAATATGGTCCCTAAGCACCATCTTATCTATTTTGGGGACATACTTTCCATAGTAGGCCCAGGTCAGCAGAGCTTCCAGGGCCTGAGGGCCATGGTCCTGCCAGTAAGAAGTACTTGATGCTAGGAAAGGAGGAGTGAAGGGAGGGATGGAAAGTAACTTTGGGTAAACACTTATTATGGCTCCAGTACTTTACACACTTCATTTTATTTAACCATTGCCTAATACCCTGTGTAAAGTTAATAGTTTCCCTGTCTTATGAATGAATAGAATGGAAGCTCACAGAGAGGCTGATGGTCTTCAAGACCATAGAGCTTCTTAATGGCACAGCTGAGATTCCAGACCAGCCCCATTCAACATGGTGCTACGATGACTTCTCTCTTCCTCTCTGTTTTGGGAACACATTCATGGAGGGGTTACTGGAAGTCAAAAGGTTCACTGTCCTGGGTCTCCATCATTCAGTAGATAAGCCAGAAGTCCCACAGAGCCGGAAGTCCCCAGATAGTCACTACTGCATAAAGGACAGAGCCCAGGACTCAGACACATGCTCAGTGACCCTAGTTAGGTCACACCCTCACTCTCCTTTGTGTCCTCACATGTAAAATGGGAGGTCTGGTTGGCCTATATGCTTCCAACATCCCTCCCAGATCTGACCTCAGGCTCCAGTGGGCTGCTTTCATATCCTGCAAATGCTGAGGCAGACCAGGCCAGGGTCAGGTTCACTATGCCCAGCAGGAAGGAAAGGATGCCATTCTTAACTTGACCTTCATTGCTGGTCATCCCTCCAGGCCCTGACACTTCGGGTCCAAATTAAAGAGTAGGAATAAGAGACTTGAGAAGAATGAGAACCCTTAGCCCCCAGCCTCCATATTTTCTTTAATAGGTTTAGCCAACTAGAACAGTGGTTCTTCCTTGGTTGCACAGTAGAATCACTTGAAAAATGATAGAAGCAATTTGAAAAATGCTGATGCCTGAGCCTCACCCCTGAGATTCTGTTTTAATTGGTCTGGGGTGTGGCCCAGACATTGGAATTTTAAAAAGGTTCCTGGGTA
Organism: Nomascus leucogenys; assembly: GCF_006542625.1. NCBI lineage: Eukaryota > Metazoa > Chordata > Mammalia > Primates > Hylobatidae > Nomascus > Nomascus leucogenys. The sequence continues at coordinate 14,799,405 of NC_044395.1, forward strand.
ACACTAATGTGTAGGTTGAGAGCAACTGAGTTACAATAGATTGCATTACCCTTCGTACCCCATGGCAATATTTTGAGAAAGTGATGGCCCAGCCTTCTGATCGGAACAGCTGGACTTTATTATTCGTCCCAAAGAGGGGCTACAGGATTGCCATGTGTCCTGTCCCTGGACACTCCAGATAGCCCTGCTTGCTGTGTGTTGGGTGAAAATGCTCCTATAATTTTCATTTTAGCCTCTCCATCTTCCCAAATACCAAGTTTTCTGGCTGCAGGGCACTGGCCAAGAAAGAGAAGTATGAAGGCAATGTCCAGGCAGCAACAATGTCCTGTTGGTTAACGTGCCACCCCACCAACTGAGTCCAGGGAAACCAGGGCTTTGGATTGCAGAAGCAGCAAGGAGGGCTTGACCTGCTCACCCTAAGGAAATGCCACTAACCTGGGCCTGGGTAACCTTGGAGTTGCTGTTGGGCTGGGCAGGGCTGGGATTTATTCCTTCAGTCATTCAAGTGCTAAGTCCTGCACTTGGCCATCAGGGCAGGGTTGCAGGACGGTGGTGGGGGAGAGGGAAGGGGAGCAGGGCCCCTTTGGGGCTGTCTTAGCTCTAGGCCCTCCCCGTTAGTGCTGGCTCATCAGCCACTCAGATCCATGCATCGGGGACACAAAATATCTAAAATCTCAGGCCACAGCTGCCTAAAGTGTGTTGGTGGGAGAGGACGAACTAAATCCCTGTTTTCATTTCTTCCCCCAAATGGAGCTCACGTAAAGCCTTTAAACCATCGGCTTTTATCTGTTTTTAGTGTCCAATTTAGGGCTTTGCAGGGGCTCCCTCCTGGGCTTTCTCAATGGATTTATATCACAGCCAGATAGCGTCTTCGAAAGCTCATCTGAGCTGGAAAATAGAGAAACATCCTTCTCTATTGTCAAGTGACAAGTGATGGCACCCAGGCAACTGGCTTGAGCACACAGGGAACCCACTATGGATGCCATGGCTGGGGTGGGCCCTGTCTTGAGAGGGGGGCAGCCAGAGAGGGGAAAAAGGGAGAGGCCACAGCAGGGTTCTGAATTGTCTTTCTGCTTCTGAGAGCAGAGACTCCAACCCTGAAAGCTTTTCAACAAAGCACTAACTGTCCTCTCGGCCCGTCACCTGTGGGCATGAAGATGTCAGCTCCCTGGCCAACCACCAGGTGCCATTCGCAGAGACGTGTGCATGGGGGATGGAGTGGAGGGGGCAGAAGAAGCCTGCTCTGGCTTGCCTGGTAGCAAACAACAGCCCTCTTCTTTTAGCTGGGCTGACTTCTTCCAGCTTCCACCAGGAGCTGCATTAACCCCCTATTCTCTGCCTAGTTTTCCTCTCCTAAGTGGGGCATTTATCTGTTTTTTCTCCCCATGAACATTTTTTTTCTCTCTTGAGACAAAGTCTTGCTCTGTCACCCAAGCTGCAGTGCAGTGGCATGATTTCATCTCACATGCACATTTTTGAGCAGCTACTATATGCCAGGCAGTGCCAGGTATGGGGACTCCCATCCTCAGGTTGCTCATGGTGAGTGTGAGAGACAGAGAAGCAAGTAGGTGAAGTGGAGGCAGCAGTCCCTTGTAAAGAGGGAAGGAAGCATTAGGCATTGGGTTGATCCAAATTGGAGCAGGGAACTTGGCCTGGTGGCTCAGGAGTCTTCCCAGAGCAGAGGCCCAAGGACCGTAAATATCCCAGGTGGGAGTGTAGAGACAGAAGCCTTCTTTACCCTAAGAGATCGAGGCCTGATGAGTATTCATAGGATTTCCAGGGCATTCCTAGTTTATACTTGTTGTCCTGGCAACATTTTCATTCTAAAAATGTCACAGTTTGGATGTCAAATAGCCATAGGGTCAGAACTGTTTCTGAAAACCTATGAATACTATATTCATAGGGCATGTGTCACCCAGGGCTGGAATTCTGTTTTGTGATGCAGAGTCAGCATGCCTGGTGCATCTTTGCGAGGATACATGGTGAAGGAGTATTGTGCGGAGTGTGTGTGTTGCTCCATTGTGTCACTAGACATATTGAAAGTGACTTGGTGATTGGACATAGCAGTCATAGACACAGTAGAGAGCATTTCTCGACTGAAGTCCAGAAAGGGAAAGGAGAGGAGTAAAGAGGAAAAGAGAACAGTGGTGGGTGCCTATAAAGAGTCACACACCTTGCTGCGTGCTCTATATGTGGGCTATTGTTTGTTCTCACAATGAATCTGAGTAGTAGATATAGCATGCCCGTTTTCCAGCTGAGGAAACTGAGGGTTAGAGAGATTCTATAACTTGTGCAAGGTTATAGGCTCTAAGTAGCAGATTAGTTCTGACTGGAGGCCAGCGTTTCCTCTGGCCTCTGTGGCATCACAACTCAATGGGAGTATGACTTGGGCAGCTCCAGCTGGCTCCTCTGCTAGTCTTGCCACAGTCACCAGTTTTGGTAGAGTGAGAGAGGAGCTTTCCACTCCTCTGAGAATGTCGAGAGTCTGTCTTAGCCCTCGACGCCTCAGTCTTTGTAGATCTCATCCCAGAACCCCAAGGGAGAGGTAGGAAGAGGGGCCTCCACTGGGGAGAAGGCCGGAGACATGCTGGGCTCTCTTTGGGGTCTGGCCCTGTCCCCGCCAGCCGTGGGATCTTGGGCACATGATGGGTGTGCATGAATGAGCCAAAAGATCCTGCCAGCGTTGGTGTGGCTATGACTCCCAAGTTTCTGTCCCCACTTTTACCATGGGCCCATTCTGATTCTGGGGGTTAAATGTGGGAAAATAGCATCTTCAAAAACCCTGCTGCCTTCTCCTTGCAATATTGGAAAAGCAGATTCCTTGGCCATAGCTGGGGCTGAGGGTCCAGAGAGGTTAAATGGAAGCCATGGAGGCTGCCTTTGCCACCGTGGGGACCTCTGCTGTGAGGGTGCTGTATGAAGCTCTGCTCCCTGGCCACTGCTTTGCCCTGGGCTCCAGGTCCCTAGAAGGGACAAGGATTGGGGATTGGTTAGGAATCCCAAGGGAGCTCTTTCCTGGGTTTGGGTCGTGGAGGAGGCTGGGGCTGCTTGTTCCAGGCTCTTGAGCAAATAGCCCTGCCAAGACTTGCCACTGCAAAGTTCCATTGGCATGAACCCCCTTGGCTGGCATCCCTTCCCAACGTCAGAGCCCTGCCCTGGCCCTGGCTCCCAAGCTCAGAACACCTGCCTTGTCCCTGCCCCCACAGGGGGACAGTGGTTCCTGCTGATTAGCCAGGGCTGAGCTGCAGATTAGAATAGGACAAAACCATGAAGGAAGGAGATCATTTGCATACCCAGACTTGTTCAGGTGGTGGTGTCAGGGGTGTGCCAGAACACTGAGCTCTCACGTCGCCTCTCCCAGGTGTGAGAGCTGGCTTCGCCTGCAAAGCACCAGGTGGGGCTCCACCTGGGTGTTCCTGGTTGGAACTGTGGCCCTGGCTTGAGGATACCTATAGACTATAAGGGTGCCAGCACCAATCATCTGAGGGCATGAGGAGAGACAGAAAGACCCTGTTCTTTGACCTTATGCCCAATAGGGCCAAGGACACTGAGCACATTACCAGCCCCTGGTGGCTGTCTTTACCTCTTACCCCCGTGGCTGTGACACCAACCTCCAACCAGGGGCCCGGTGCCTGCAATCCTGGGGACTCACTGCAGAACTGCAGCATCTGTTTTTCCAAACTAGGGCCATCAAACTCCACCCTCAGAGCAATTTCACACATTTCTTTGTGTTTGTGATACAGTGCGACTTTGCTCTGCCCCACTCTGCCCCATAAATGCCCCCAGGTCAGAGGGTGCCTCTCACAAAGCATCCAGGGTCATTCTGGGCCTGGAAGGAACTCCTGTGTGCTGTCACTTGAATAAGAAGCCAGGCAAAGTGTGTCCATGTGAAACAAATAATTGGGTATATCTGGTACCTGAGGGAGTATTTCACATCTGCGTTCTCATTCAAGTTTTCTACTGTGTACTGTGAGGTGAGCAGGACAAGGATTATCACCCTTGTGATACTTTCTAGATAAGGAAACCCAGGACCTAGGAGGCCAAGACCAGGGCAAGAGTCAGGCAGAGAGACCAGAGCGCAGGCTGTGTGGGCTCTTTCCACTATGCAGCAATCAAGGCTCCCTCCCCTGTGTGGGCTCTTTGGGTCTAACCTGGGAACCAGAACTTTGGGTCTAACCTGGGAACCAGGAGACTTGTGAGTGCTGAGCAGCTGTGCCCCAGCCCGAGCCACAGGGGGGCCTCACATTGAGAAGCCCACACTGTGTCGGCCTCCAACGAGCCTGGAACCGACGGTGCCCCATAGAGAGGGCCCTGTGGGGAGGAGGCTAGCCATGCAGACAGCCTGCTGCTAGGTGTGCGGTGGAACCACAGAGCTATTTGCAGATCTGGTCACCACCATGCTGAGCGCCAGGGAGGAGGGAATGGGGAGACATTAAGCCCATGAGACAGGAACACAGTGCTTAGTGAAACAGAGCCAGCCGGTGCCAATGCAAATATTGACTTGAGTTCATAACCTAATCTGCCCGTGGGAGGGGGAACATTTGACAGAATGCATCAGCCGGGGGTGGTGAGCCAGGCGCTGGGAGAGTGAGCGAGACAGGACCACGCGGGGATGTCCTTGACCACGACTGCCTTCTCTCAGGGTCTTCCCACCCTGATGATCCCGAGGAACCCAACATGCCCCCTACGGCAATTCCGTCCATTTCCAACCCCTCATTGGCTTCACATGGGCTTCCCAGGCTCATTGCTCATCTGCGTGGAATCTGCTGAAGCCACAGCACTGAGCTGAAGCTCACTGGTTCTTGAATGTCACTAGCTGCTCCTGTCCCTGGGCCATTCAATGTCAGTGTCCGCCCTGTGGCTCTTCCTTGCTTTCTAGCTGCCAATCAGCCGCTTCCCGTCTTCCTCTCTTCAGTCCTCTCTCCCTTCCCCAGTGCACCTTAAACTCTTCTGGCTGCACTGATGGGCTCTTCTTTCTAGCATTTCTGTCTGATCTCTGACCCTAACCCTGTCCTGGCCTGGGAGTGCCCTGAGGTCCTGACTGCCTTTCTTGGCTCCCAGGCAGGGCTCAGTCCCGGGAGATGGGCCTTAGGAGGTGCAGACTCCTGCTGGGCCCACTTAGCATTTTCCACAGCAGGTGGGCAGGCAGTCACATGGTCACATGGCCCATCCCAAATCTCTACATCACAACCCAGATTTTCTCCATTAAGGGTATCGATTTCCTCGGCTGAACTGCTGGGATCAAAGGCAGCCTTGGCAACTCGGCAGTTCATTAAGTCCCGGCTGTCCCAGGGGACTGGCCTGGTGGCTAAACATGTGAGCAGGAGGCCATGCTGAGACCTTGAGGGCAGCCTGCTGCCAGGAATGCTCAGGCTGGACCTGGGCAGGGCGGCAGGAAGGGCAGATCTCAGGCTGCCTTTTTGTCCCCTCCCTCCAGGAACTGGGCTTTGGGGCCCTCCCCAGGGCCAGCAGGAACCATATGGGGATACTGCACCTGCTCCCACCCTGCTCCTGCCATTTTCCTGCCTGCCCTCCCACCAGATGCCTGCCAGGCCTTGTGCTGGGCACTGAAGACACAGAGCTTCCTAAGCCTCTGACCCCACCCTCAAGGAGCTCCCACTCCAGTGAGGAAGGCAGACCCCATACCATAGCGTTACCAGGCTGCGTACTAACATCTGATCGTCAGAACCATTCCCAACTCAGAGATTGTGTGACAGGCAGCCTGTTTCAACCACAGCATTTCCTCTAGATTTTTGTTCTTGCTTTTCAAAGCTACTCATTGGAAAAATTTTGGTTGATACAGACCCTGAAGCACAAAGTAGAACATGAAATTTACACTAATCAAGGCTGTTGGTTTTTCCAACTTCCCTTCCCTCTGCCTGATCTGGAGATGCAGGTAAAGCAGAGCACACCTGGATGGGGTTGGCCCTGCATCTCAGGTCAACAGTGTCTGTCCTCCACAGGTGAGGGTGACCTGAGATGGTGCCAGGAGGGAGGATGCAGCTGTCCTCTTGCCCCCAGCCCCCGACCCTGAACTTTCTCCTCCTGAGCTCCAATCCGCCTTCACTTCCTGTGTGTTCTCTCTCATTGCCCCCAACTCACATGAATGTGAGCACTTAGATGCAAGGACTTTCTAGGGAAATTAAAGCTGTAGAGTATCCCCACTCCTTCCTTCCTTCACTCCCTTATCCTGAGGACTAAGAGGAAGAGCTGAAGGGGCAACACTCCAGGGGACTATTAGAGGCCAGGGGACAAGCAGGCCTGGCAACAAGCCACGGTTGCAGGTGCCGACCGGCCCCCCCATCCCTGCCCACTGGGTGCCCAGAGTGTGTGAGGTGGAGGTGGCCCTACAGGTGGAAGAGCTGCCCCCTGAACATGCAGGGCCTGTGGTTTCACTGAAGACAGCAGGTTAACATGGATGAAACAGGATGAGACAGGGCAGGCTGGCTTGTGGTCTTTTCTGAGTGACCCCTAAACCAGGGACTCAGACAGGTCTGGGGCTGGGGAAGCTGCTGGATGGGAGCATTTTCCCCGGTTCCTATAATGCAAAGTAACAGTCACTTCCCTTGCTCCAAAGCTTCATTGCTGGCTGCAGTCGGAGTCTGGACTCTTGCCCACACTTCGTTCTTCTCCTCCAATCACAGGGAGGGGTTGGTGGAGTCACTCGCTTGCCCAGTCATTCCATCAGCAGATGTTTGCTGAGTGCTGATTGGGTGCCAGGCACTGTGCCTGACCCTGGGGACACAATGCTGAGCAAAACAGACGTGGCCTCTTTCCCCTAGCGGACCTACATCTGAAGGCAAGCATCCCAGTTTTCAGCTTGAAACGACCCGGCAGCTCCAGGGATGGGACAGGCAGGTGGAGAGAGGAGGTTGTGTCGAGACTGTATAAAGACTCAGACTGAACCCTTACTCTTAAATTAGGCAGAGTTCTGCTACTGCCCCCCAAACACCCTTCCCCAAAGAAGGGCTGCTGGGAAGGGGTGTGGGGATAGGGAACCAACATTTGTTCAGCTCTGAAAGTGCTAGGCATAGGGTAGGCTGAGTGACTCACATTTCTTGTCTTAATCCTCACCGAAACCCTGGGAGGTGAATATCATAATCCCAATTTGCAGACCAGGAAGCTGAGGCTCAATGGAACAAATTATCTCATCATTAAAGTGGGTAATGCATAACCAGGTCTGGCTGCAGGGCCTATGCCTTTTCCACAACATCAGTTGTCTCTGGGAAACATACAAGACCTTTGTTCTCCCCTCTGAGCACTGCAGACAGGTGAAGACCTTGACCCCCTGGGAAATTGTTGCCACTTTCTGCTTTGAAGAAAATGATAGAGGAAGTGCCAGAGTAAACTCTCTTCCCTTTTTAAACGTTGGCCTCTCTTTTCCCTCCTGCATCTTCCTAGTCCTGGAAATCCCTGTTGTCCCCGCCTTTGTCCCAGAAAATCCCAAAAACGCTTCACGTGAGTCTATTTAAATCCCCACTCTCAGCACTCAGGACCGGTTCTGGTTTCCTGGTGTGGCCTGGGCCTCCATCTGGTTTGGAGGCTATTTTGATCCACCGGATGCAGATTAGCTGCTGCGATCTGGGGCTGAGCTGCTGGAGAGATGCCTTTATCTACAGAAGGACAATTTGAAAACTAACTCAAAGCATCGAGAACAAATAAATAAATTCCTCTTTCTGTTCCCAGCACTCTCCATCCCATTTCTACAGGTAATTGCTGAAGGATTTTTGCTTCAAACAAGCTCTTGTTTGCATCAAGTGTGGGGTGCAGCAAAGTGGACTCGGGACTGGCCGATGTCTGGCTAGAAATGCCAGGCAAGGGAAACAGTAACTCTAGTGGGGTCAGGAGTGGGGCATCTGCTGGCCCAGGAGCCCAAGGCAGAGGGGTGAGTCTTTCTGAGGTCAGTATAAGGTCCATTCATTTGCTCTAATGTAAGCCTTCTTGGGCAGGAATCATCTTCTCCTTCTCTAATCACCAAGGAAATGGGCCTTCAGTCCTGCGCTGGCCTGGGCCCAGATGAGGGATGTTAATTTCATTGTCAGTGTCTTGATGTTTCAGGAGCTCACGGCACTTGAAAATATGGGCTTTGCATCATGCAGGTGGGTAGCGATGAGGGCTACCCTTGCTTGCTTGGGAGGCAGAGGGGGCTCAGAGGTGGGAGGTAAAAAAGCTTGCAGCTTCTGAGAAGCTGTGGGTACAAGGGAAGAGGATGAGAAGGAGAGAAGCCTAAACATCTGTAAACTTCTCATTTATTCTTCACAAAGACTTCATTGTCCCCCTTATAGGTGAGGCGACTCTGAGGCAGGAGGTCCAAGTTTGCTGGACAATGGCAGAAACAGAATTCAAACACCTGTCTTCTAGGAGAAGTTCTGGTCTCTCCTCGGTGCTGCCGCTGCCCCAGGAAGAGTTTCCAGGAGCTGACAAGCATTCAGGTTAGTCAAGATGGGATCAGATTGAGAAAAGGAGAAGGGAGAGCATATTCGTTCTCTTTCTACCTCCCTCCCACAGCCTTTCATGCTGATCTCATCTGACGAGGCTGCTTCCTTCTCCCTGGACTCTACAAGCTCCTGTCATGGTCAGAGGCAATGTTGTCCACAGTGGGTGGCCAGCCTTGATCTAGCAGTAAAGGATGGATTCTGTTATTTCAGTGATGTGGGGCTCAGGGTAATGAAAGTGATCATCAAAAAGCAAAAGTAAAGTTGTCCTCACAGGGTTAACAAGAATTCCGGGCAGAAATAAGGCTATAATTAGGCATTAATCAGGCTGCACTTTGACCCACTTCCTTGTAACTGACAGACACGGTAGGACTAGATACTGGCCGTTTGCATCCCTAATGTTCCTGTAGATGGGATTTCTGATGTTAGAGCTATAAGGCTTTTGTTTAAGATAGACAGGATCTTTGACATTAGAGTCATAAGGCTCCTATTTAAAAATTGCTTAAGATGTTTCTCAGATCCTGAATTCCAGCAAAACAGACGATACTAACAAGTTTGAAGACCCCCATAGAGGAATGGAATCAGTATGAGAACACAGTTTCTTCATCTCCCTGTCCCAGAACTTCACCCTGGACTCCTCGACCAATCAACAATCTCCACACTTCAGCCCACTCTAAAACTCCTAAAATCCCAAGCCCCAAACTCCTCTGGGAGATGGATTTGAGGCTTCCTCCCATTTCCTTATGTGGCAGCCCTATCATTAAACCTCTTTCTCTGCTGCAACCTGATGTACTTGGTGTATTGACTTGCCATGCACATTGGGCAAGGGATCTATTACGCTTACAAGAGCACCTAAAAAGGGCTACACTGGGCTGGGTGTGGGGCAGAGTAAATGGGAATGGGAACACTCTGGACCTTGGAGCATGCTGGTGAACCCTGAGCCTTCGGTCTAGGCTCATCTTGTGCTGATGGGGCACATGGCCTTCTCCCGCAGACCTAGACAGTGGATAGAGGTGGCAGCATTAGGGACCTTGCATTTGTATGCTTGTCTGAGAGGCCACTATGATCACCCCTCTTTATAGATGAGAACAGAAGGCTCAAAGAAGTCAAGCCCAAAGTTGAATACATAGCAAGGTGTGGATCCAGTATTTGCATCCAGGAGTGTCCCATTTCAAACCTAAAATTTCTACTAAAGAGAGGAACAAACAAAAACATCAACAACTACAAGTAATGTTTCTGGAGGGCTAACTTCATAGTGTATTTTGCTGGGCACTTTGAAGACAGCATCTCACATAGCTCTCTTAGGGTCCCTATTTTGCACATAAGGAAACTGAAGCTGTGATAGGTTCACACATTACCATGAGTAACACAAATCTTAAGCCAGGGCCAGCCCCAAAGCCTATGCTCTTAACCTGAAGACACCCTGCCACTCAAAATGTATACCTGAACAGAAAAGACCAAGTGCTAACATTTTATGCCGGGCAAATGTGGGTACTATTTGGATTGAAGGACAAGAGAAGGGAGTTCAGGGAGAGAGCATGTGTTGAATCCCTTCCTTCCCGCCTGCCTGCCTTGGTCTCAGCCCCTGTTGGAGTGAGCATTGAGCAAAGTGTAGCATATACCTCTGGGGTTTTTGGGGGTTTTTTTGACATAGGATCTGGCTCTGTTGCCCAGACTGGAGTGCAGTTGCATGACCATGGCTCACTGTAGCCTCGATCTCCTGTGCCCAAAGGATCCTTCCATCTCAGCTGGAACTATAGACACATGCTGCCATGCCCCACTAATATTTTTTTGTTTTAATTGGGAGATGGGGTCTCGCTATATTGCCCAGGGTGCTCTCAAACTCCTGGGCTCAAGTAATCCTCCTGCCTTGGCCTCCCAAAGTACCAGGATTCTAGGCATGAGCCACCATGCCCGGCCCAGTATATGCCTTTGTTTATGTGCCTACCATGTGGCTGGAATGGAGCTCTATGAGGACAGATCTGGGCCATGTTTCTTTAGTATCCAGCTGAGGTGTAACAAGAGTTCATAGCAACAAGTGCTTGCAGATGAGGAAGTAAGGCCCAAATAGGCTAAGCGGTCCTGAAACCCAGAACTCTAAACTGTCAGTGGTGGCAGATCAGACATCTCCTGTGAGTTTGTAGAGGATGCTGTTTTCGAGTACAGTTGGCCCTTGAACAACACAGATTTGAACTGTGTGGGTCCACTTATATGTGAATTTTCTTTAGCCTCTGCCACCCCTGAGACAGCAGCCAACCCCTCCTCTTGCCCACCAGCCTACTTAACAAAAAGAAGACAAGGATGAAGACCTTTATGAGGATCCACTTCCACGTAATGAATAGTAAATATATTTTCTCCTCCTTATGACTTTCAAATAACATTCTCTTTTCTCTAGCTTGCTTTATTATAAGAATACAGTATATAATACATATACAAAATATGTGTTAATTAACTGTTTATGTTTTCAGTAAGGATGCAGGTCAACGGTAGGCTATTAGTAGTTAAGTTTTGGGGAAGGCAAAATTATACGCAGATTTTCAATCATGGGGAGGAGTCAGCACAGCCCCTTAACCCCTGCATTGTTTAAGGGTTAACCATACAAACACCTTCCTAAAGTCCCTCCAATCACCCCATAAAATCACCTGATTTTTCTTCTTCCCTTAGGTCAGTTCTGCTACTGCCCTCTGCAATGTTAAGAGCTAAGAATGTAGAAGTCAAACTCGTAGCACAGGGAAGTCCAGGTTGTGCCTAAGTTTCATGACGTTCATTTTGTAGATACCAAAGCTGAGGTTCTGCAGAGGGCAATGCTACAAACGTAGACCTTTAGTCCTGCTAGAAGGCCAAGATCCCCCAGCAATAAGGTGGAAATGACAGCTCCACCCTCAAGGCTTAGACCTTCCCTGGGTCCTCTCCCTCCGAGTGAGTGGTGTGGGCCTACACACCACCAGACATGATTCGCCGTCAGGCTCGCGCTCGAGGAATGCAGGAGTTGACTGGGTGAGACGCTCGGAGCCAGCGCGCTCTGCACGGCCCTGGTGGCGGAGGAGATGAATTTAGATGGTCCAATTTTTGTGGCTACTTTCCATTTGTGACAGGGGATAGGCTTTCTATATATGGTAATGATGTAAAATTCCATTTTAAAAAGCATTTAAGTAAAGAAAATGAGTTAATTTAGAGGCAAGAATGAAATAATGTGATTTAACTTTAGAGAAACAGAGATTAAAGGGGATCTGAAAAGGTACTCCTGCCCCAGAATTCTCTCCCCCAGCAGTTCATGGAACTGGAACAAGGTGCTGCCCATTCTGGGAAGCTGCTGTTCAAGCTGCAGGCTTCCAGAGCCAAAGGCTGCCCAGTTCAATCCTCACTGCAGGAATGAAGAGATGGAAGCCTGACCACAGGTCACCGAGGGGGAGTCACCAATGACAGCTTCTGAAAGAGCCTGGCTTTGATTCAGTTTCCCACTCAGAGCCAGGAGCTCAGGGCTTGGCTGATCCCCACTATCCATGTCCCCTCAGTAAAGCAGAGAAGCTCTGGGCAAGGTTTTATGCACAGTGTGCTTTAAAACAACCTAGGGAGCCTTGAAACAATACATTTGACTGGGCCCTGTCCCCAGAGATTCTGATTAGGTGGTCTGATTTGGGGGCAAGATTCAGGGATGCTGTTCTTTAAAAATCTCCCCACCAGCCCACCCTAGGCTGGAGACCAAGGTTCTGACATGAGATGCCTGGGCTGTACAGGACTCGGTTTACCCCATCCCCCTTCAGCATTCTCAAGGCTCATCCAGTCCCTAATCAGAAAGAGAAAACAAACAGACAGGTGTGGGGGGTGAGGGGAGAGAGTGAAAGAGAGAGAGAGTGAGAGAGAGAGAGACAGAGAGGAGGAGGACAGGAGTGAAGACAGAGAAGAGACAGAGTGAGAGGAAGGCAGCAGTCATGGCCTTCACACTTGGGCAGATCTGGCTTAGTTCTGGTTGCACCACTGACATTTGCAGGAGGTGTTACCCAGAAGATGTTTCTCAACTTCTTTGAGACTTGGTGACCTTGCTGGTTCAATGATGATAATATTAATCACTGTCTCATTAAGTGGTAGTGAGGTTTAAATGAGATAACCCACGTAAAGAGCCCAGCACAGTGAACAGCACACACTGAGCCCTCTGTACAGGCTAATTCTCAGCATCTTCATCTCTAACACAGGGCCAGAAGCCAGGATGATCCTGTTGTTAAGTGAAGCCAGAGACTCAGTTGGAACATTCTTCAGGGCAGAGAAGGAGTTCATTAAATGGCTCAGAATTAAGATGGGCAGGAGCTAAAGAAGAGCGAGACTTAATTCCCTTGCATGCCCAGGGGAAGGGGTCTCTTTTGGAAGAGATTTGCATTGGCTTTAGTTGATTGCAATTACGCTATCCATTGCCATGCTGAAAATAAAATGAAACCCTAACAAAGTTCCAGGTTTAATTGAAATTTCCTGGGATCTGTTATTACATCGCTGTGATTGTTCTGTGCCACTAATGAGGCTTTGCTAGCTGATTATCCAAGTGTCTCTCCAGTCACTATTCCATTATTGCATTATTAATGATCAGATATGATTGTCACAGTTGATGGCTTGAACATCAAACAAGCAAGAGACAAGTCAGACAGCCAGGCAGACAGACAGATGGCAAGAGTGGGTGGGGCAGGGCAAGTGGGCAAGTGGGTAGGCTGGACTAGCCGACAACCTGGTACCCAGGGTAGGCGGGGGAAGGGGCACGGACATGTTAGTGTGATGAGGGGCTGAACTGAGGCGGGAGGCAGGGATGGAGGAGGCGGTGGGTGGGGCGTGATGATGGCAGGACCCAGTCCTTGCAAGTTGGTGAGTTCTAAGGGTCTATAGCTCTCAACTCTCCACTTATCTGGAGAAATAGCCAATGACTCTTGGTCAACAGACAAAGCAAGAACTAGCATTTCTAGATCAATGAGGTCTCACAGCCTGGGAAATGGGAAAAGGTTAGTGTAAGGGGCAAGTCACTCTTCCTTGGCCAGCCTCAGGGAGCATTTTGAAGAGCTGCTGAGCTCCTCTCCCCTTCTCTGACGAGCCTGGATGTCCAGAGCGGGGACTTGGGGTGCAGCGAGAAGGGCTGGTGGGCCCTGGAAAACGCTTTGGAACAGGAACACGGGGGAGGCCTGTCCTTCCTAAGGCAGCCATGTGTCCCGGGCACTGTGGGGAAGACCTGCCTCCGCCGGTGAGGTGGGCTCAATAGCGCCCTCTCAGCCTGCTTTTAACCAGTGACCTCCCAGCACCCCAGAATGACTGGAAGGGAGCCCACGTGTTGGTACCGAGGGAACTTTGAAGAGTTTTCTGGAAAGTACCAGCCTTGGCCTGTGCTAGTGGTCTTCCCTAGAGATGGTAGGGAGCTGGGCTTGGGGGCAGACTGAGGACAGGAGCCCCCGCCCCTGCGCATAAGCAGGAGGCCTCTTTTAACTCTGGAGCACCCACAGGCACCACAGCTGGGTTTCCCGGCCGCTTGCCCTGTGGGCCTCTCCCCACCCCCTTTGGGGAGGCACCCTTTCCTGAAAACACCAGACAGGATGAGGTCATATTAGGCACTCGATGGCTGCCAAATTTCATTCTTCAAAGACCAGCGTTGCGCTAACGTGAAATGCAAGCCAGGAACATGAGGGAGGAGGGGGCTGGACTGATGAAATGGAAGGGGAGAAAGCCACATGCAGGAGAGAAGGAATTGACATTTGAACATGGTTTTATAATCGGAAAATTGATCCCAAGGCTGCTCCCGCCCCCAGTGATGGGCCACTGCGGACGCTGTGGTTTCCCTGAAGCCTGTGGTGGGGGCTGCCTGTTCCGTCAGACTTGCTGCCTCCAACTCACTGTCTCCATGGCGAAGAGGCAAAGGGCTGGGGGCTCCTGCAGCCATGGTTTCCCTGGCAACACTCACCAGCAGCCCATCCCGGGCTGCACGTACCGGTTTGTCCCCACCACCACTGAGAGCTATTTCGGAGCAATGGAAGCCTCTGCCTGCACAGCCACCCACGGTCCCATGAACCCGCACACAGGAGCCCCCTCTGTGGGCTCCTGGTGCCCATCCACCCACGGCTCCCACCCAGAGCCTGTCCAGCCTGCAGGGAGCTGTGCTGAGCAACCAATCACAGGGAGGCGCTTGGGGAGTGTGGGATGCAGAGACCCCGGGTAGGCACAGCCTGGACACCTCCTTCTCCAGCCCTCAAGCCGGAGACTGAAGAAATCCAAGGCGAGAGCTTGAATGAGGAAGACGCCCTCACCACCACCTTGCAGTCCCCCTGCCGTGACCCAGGGCCCGTCAGTAGTAAGGATTATGATGGACATCATCATCATAATGCCACCATGCCAATCTTCTGTCCTCCTGAAGTGAGCAGTAAGTTATTATTATCATCCCAAGTTATAGAAGATGAAGCTGAGCCCCAGAGAAGTTAAGTGACCTACTCAAGAGTAGGAGCACACAGCGAGAAATGGCAGGCTCAAACCCAGTATGCAGTGAAGTGGCCGGCCCTGGGTATCTGGGAAGATCTTTACCCGCAGTGTGTTGGTCATGCTGTGCGCATAGCAGGGTGGGGATTAAGGGTGGGGAATAGAGAGAAATGGTGGCCCTGACCTTGGGAAGCTCCCGGAGCACAGGGAACTTACAAAGGTGTGTGTATACTTGTGCCCTCATACGGGACCACACACTGTTCTGTGGGCTCACAGGCAGCCGGGAGTGGGGAGGCTTCCCTTGCAAGGGATTGGTGGTCTGTGGCAGAGGCCTGGAGATGCGAAAGCAGCTGTTCCCTGGCAATGGGTTTCACCTGCTTCCAAGAACCCTCAAGAAGGGCTGAGGCTGCTCATAGGATCTACAGTTCCCACCACGGGGCAGCAGCCCCAGAGCTCCTTCCATGAGGAGCTCCTTGGGGCCAGGAGGGAGTAAAGAGTTTGCTGGTTGAGATCTCGGAGTGCACTGAGCTGAGACTGGGGAGAAAGCTCAAGTCTAAGAAGCCAGAGGTGGCAGCCTGGGCTGTGCTGAAAACTACCACAGAAGGGGGCCTGGTGGGGCACAGACAGTGGAATGGGTAAGGGGAAGAGTTTGAGGCTCCTGTCTCAACAGGCTTGTAGCTGAGGACCAGGACAAGGAGGCTGACAGCCTTTCCACTTTCCCAGGTGGGTTTCATGGGGGCCTCCCAGGAATGTGGAGGAGAGGGGCCCATGGCTTTCCCGGTACCTGCTGGAGGTTACAGGAGAGGTAGTGAAAGAAGGTAAAAAGCCCCAAGATGCTGGTCCCATGACACACCCAGAGCCCAGCACTGGCTCCATGCAGTGTGCGCCTAGCACAGGTAGTTCTTGTGGCAAAATCAAGCCTGTCTCCCTTCTCTTGAAGAAGGATGCCCCAAGTCCCCCTGCACCTTTCCTGGGAGATCAGGGTCCATTTGTTCTTAACGTTCCCCCGAGGAGGGGGTTCCACCATTCTCTCCTGGAAGCTGCTTTCCACATCTCACAGTCTTTGTCAGAAAATTTAAATCAGCGGGTTTTCCACTGTCTCCTCTGCGCCAGGTAAAGGGATTCACACACACACGTTGTCTTGGGTGAGCCTCACCATGGCCCTGCAGGGCTGGGAGGGCAGAACCATGCCCCTTTCAGCCACCAGGAAACCCAGGCTTGGGCACTTTGAGTGAATCATTTCCTCAAAGGACGCAGTTTGCAAGGATTAGAGCTGAGATTTGAACCCAGGTCCTTTGACTTCAAGTCTCACGTCCTGTCTCCCCAGCAACTGGCCACAGCTCTTCTGGCAATCATGCAGTCTCTCTCCACTGTGGATGAAACAGGCAGCTCCAAAGCCTCTGGCAAACTCTGCAGCCACCTCTGGGGTGGGGACCAGCCAGAAATCTGAGGGGGGAGCCTGCTTCCACTGGCCTGTGGCCCTCTGACCCACCCCTCGGCCAGTTGTCCAGCTCAGAATAGAAGATGGTCTGGAAGAGTCCTCAATCCTTGTCGCCGCCAATCCCTGCCCCTCTGCTCCGGCCTAGAAATGTTGAGTTGATTATAGTCTGTGCTCAATCACCAGGAATAATCAATCTGTAATTAAGAGCATCCCCTGGCCCCCTCCAAGCCTTTCCTAGGCCTCCCGCTCCTCCATCCCCACCCCACGCCTACCACCCCCAACACCACCGCTGCCCGCTCCCACCCACATTTCCAGCATGGAATCGTTTTAATGAGATTTCTCTGTTACAAATGACCGGTTTGTAATAATTATATTTTGTGCAGCAATCGTGGTTTTAAAATGATTTAAAGCAGGAAAGGCTCCAATTTATTAGGCATCAAATTTTCTGTGGTGAACTTTTAACTGGAAGCTGCCGCTCAGACACGGAGGGGGCCATCTCTGCCACCCTGGGCTGAGCAATAGTCCTGAAATATTGATGGTTTGTGGATGGAAATGTAGCCAAGGAGATTTAACTTTTACTAAAATAAATGAATCTTGCAACAGTAGCTTAGTGGTCCTGGGTGCACCACTCCCTGCAGTAGAGGGAATGGGTTGTGGGGGAGGAGAAGGAGAGGGGCCCCCACCTGGAACAAGGCAAGGGAAGGAGAATGAGGGCTTTTTGGGGACTCAAGGCAGGGCTTTGCATTTTGAGGAGAATTATCATTGTATACTCCTTTTAAATTCTGTGAAGAGCTTTGTTGAGAGCTGTTGTGGGTAGCGTTTGGGACTTGTGACTCTGGAATTACCCTGGGTTCATACCTGGACCTTGCTATTTTCTACCTGTGTAACCTTGGGCAATGAATCCACCTTTCCAATCCCAGTGGAGAATTCCCTGAGATAACACTTGTAAAGCCCTTTGTCCAGGGTTGGGTGTGCAACAAGCACTCAATAACTGACAGGTATCACTATCATTTCAATGACTTTGCATCTGTTAACCCATGAGGGTGTCACTACCCTGTGTGGCACATACAGTGAGTGTCCTTGTCCTCATGGAGAGACAAAGGCCTGGGTAGGTGAAGTGCCGTCCCATGGTCATAATCTAAGTGGTGGAGCTGGGTCAGAGCCCCATCCTCTTCCAGCTCCCGGTTCCATTTGTATTAAACCGAAGGGAAATTTCTGGAGAAAGCAGGACTGCCATTGCAATAGAAAATAACAGCATGTTATTTTAAAATGCAGCTGGGGAGGTCCAGGTCTGAGATCAGGAAGATCATCTTGGTATAGAAGGTGTCACAGGAGAAGAGGTGATTGAGGGAGGCTGAGTGAGCCCCTCCCATTCAGAACATAGAGGCTTCTATGCACCAGGTGAACAGCCTCCTGAGTCCACTGGCACCCAGGCCACACCCTTAACAGGGCCAGCCTGGAATGGGGCTGCTTGTTTGCCACGTCTCCCCGTGGTGTATGAGCTCCTGAGGGCAGAAGTTCTAGCTCATTCATCCTGGACCTTCCTCTATTGCCTGACTCCAAGAAGGGCACACGGTAGGTGTGCAACAACCTGAACTGCAGGCTTCATGAGGGCAGGAACTGGGCCTGCTTTGCTTATTCCTGTAGGCTAACCCAATGCCTGGCACACACTGGGTGCTAAATAATAATACTGATAATGATAATGAGGGAGTGAATGAGCAAGTGAATGAACAAGTGTTTGTTGCATCAGGTGGAATGGTCCCTCCTCTTCTGACCTCACCCTCCGGAGCGGGCAGTGGTGCCCACCCTTTCTGACAGAGGGGCAGTGACCCATGGGATGTAGACAAGGAGAAAAGCTTATTGCTCTGGACTGCTGGAGCTGCATCCTGGGACTCTGGGACCCCAGCTCTTAGACCAGAAATGGAAAGAGTTACCGAGCTCCTCACCCCGGAAGCTCTGTTGTCCCAGGAGTCACTGGTGCAGGAGAGGGGTCAATGGCCTCAGAGGTTGGGAGGAGGAGGGAGGAGAAGAGGGCAAGGGAGGGTGCCCCTGCTCTGTCTGCCGGCTCAGCCCTCCAGGCTCTGGTCGTGTGGTGTCTTATCTTCCTGCTCATTCTTCTCATTTTCTGACCAGCTGCTGGGGCAAGAGGGACCTGGGCCTTCCCTCTGCTTGTGGGCACCTATCTGGACCTGGGGAGGGTGGAGAGGGCACGTGCCAGTCCCTGGTTGTGTGAAAAGGACACTCCTACAGGCAGAAGCATGGAAACCCATCTTGTGAGATGCCCCTATTGTGGCAAACACAGAGGGGGCTGGTGGTCGCCGGGGTGTCCCTCACTCCCTGTGTTTGAAATGGGTTTCAAACTGTTCTGAGAATCATCATGGAGAACATCAAGGACCTCCTGAAGGGCAGGGGGACTCCAGGGAGCTGTTGGGAGGCAGAAGTCCTCTACCGGAAGACTCGAAGATGAAATGAACATGGTGCATCAGATGCCTTTTGAATGTGAATTCACGCGAGCCACTTCTCCCTGCCTGGGAGCTGCGTGCATCAGCAGTGGAGCCGGACCCTCCTTCGCCACCTTCTCCATCCTCACCTTGGCACCCTTTGCTGGTGCCTAACTGACTCATGACCTCAGGGAGGGTTTTGCCAGCACAAAGATGCTTTCCAGGGGCTCTCCTCCCGGGACTTGGAATAATGTAGTGTAAACCTTGCCACATTTAACAGCAAACACTGCGTTTCTCACTACAGCTTCGTCCCTAACTGGCTACATGACTCCGTACTAGTCACAGGCTCAGACAGAGACTCAGTGCTGTCTTCTGCAAGGTGGGGACAATAACGATGGCACCCCCTTCCTGGACATTCCTGCCCTGGGAGGCCTCGTGAGCAGAAGCCAAGGCGTTTCCTCTTTGCTGCCTCAGCCCAGCACAGAGCCTGGCCCAGGGGAAGTGCTGAAGGATGAAGGGTAATCAGGAGGGGCAGATCAGCGGCCCCGTGGGATAGTGTGTAAGCGCTCCCACACAGGCAGCCTCAAGGGGACCCTCCTGCCCAGTCTGCGTCTCCCTCCATGGCCTTTCTTCTCTAGGCATTTCTGAGTCAGGCAAATCTGCCCTGCCCCCTTACCTCCTCCCCACATAGCCCTTTCCTCTTCCCCATCCAACAGACCTGCTGCAGCCCCTCCCTTTCCTGTCCAGTTATTCTTCCATCTCCACAACCAGATGCCAGCCTGTCTGTCCGGTCCCCCCAGGCCCCTACTCCACTCCTCTGTGTTGGCTCCTCCCGCCTCACCAACCTATCTCCTGGGACTGGGGGCGGCCTGCTGGCCACACCTCTGGACCCAGCCTGTCCACTATCTCCTGGACTCTGCATGGGCCTCCAGTACAGGCCCCTTCTAGACGTCCTTTCCCTGTCAGCCAGAGTGAGCCTTCTGAACTGAAAGCCTGACCGTGCAACTCCCTTGCTTAAAGTCCTTCAGAGACTTAGCCGTAATCTTTTTGTTTAGTGAGTTAGTCACCAGGTGCTCTGGATAAAGTCCTAACCCCTGTACATATACACAAGGTCCTCTGTGACCTGCCCTGGCCTAGAGCTCCTGCCCCTCCCTAGGCTCCAGGCATGCGGGGCTGCTTGCAGGTCCCAGAGTGCTCTGAGCGCATTCAACGGCTTCCTGCTACACTCTGTCTTCTCCCTCTTGCTCCACCTGCCCATTGTGGCTTCATTAACTCATATTTTAGGACTCAGTTGTGATATCACCTCCCACAAAAAACCTTCCCTGAGTCACAAGGCTCCTTCATATTCAGCCACGGGCTTCTACGGCATCTGTTGCATGTCCCAGCATACTTGCCATTCTGTAAGCTCTGAGCATGACCCACCAGGCTCCCTCTCCTCTATGAGCCCCACAAGGGCAGGTCCACAGCTTATTCCTCATCACACCACCAGCACCCTGTGCTGGGTCTAGGTGTTTGTGTATCCCTAACAGTCATACGTTGGCATCCTAGCCCCTAGGGTGATGGAATTAGGAGCTGGGGCCTTTGGAAGGGTGGGGTCTTCATACACGAGAGTAGTGCTTTTATAAAAGAGCCCACAGAGATCCCTTGCCTCTTCCACCAGGTGAGAACACAGAGAGAATGCCCTCACCAGACACCAAATTTGCTGGTGCCTTGCTCTTGCACTTTCCAGCCTCTAGAACTGTGAGGAATAAATATCTATAGTTTATGAGCTACCTAGTTTGTGGTATTTATTTTATAGCAGCCCAAATGGACTAAGACACCCTGCATACAGTAGGTTCTCAGAACGGGGATTTTGAATGAACAACCACATCCACTGACCCTTGTTTTTCTTTATGCTTAAGTATATTTTTCAGTTATATGCCCTGCAGCAGGGGCAGGCCTACTGAATAATGACAGGCATGATTAATTAAGTACTTAGTACTTGTCGAGCATCTGCTAAACTCTTAACATTCGTTAACATTCTCATTAAATCCTCATTACCTGAGGAAGGTACTACTGTGGGTAATTATCTCCATTTTCCAGATAAAGAAATGGAGGCTGAGAGGGGTTGGCTACCTTGCCCCAGACCACACAGTGAATGACTGTTGAAGCCTGCACTTGAACCCAAATGTGTCCAACTCCAAGGCTGGGCACACTGTCACCACCCACCCCTGGAGGAGCCTCCCAGCCTAGCCCCTGAGAAGCCAGTGTCAGGTGGGAGGCAGCTCGGGTGTCCTGGTCCCTTACCATGTCTTGGCATCTGCCGTGCTCCGTAGTTGCTGTCCCTCTGTGCCAGGCACCCCCTGCACACACATCAGAGGGAAGGCTTGTCACTCCAAGTCCCAGCTGGCTTCTTCCTGGGACCGGCCTGGTTGTGGCACTGGAGGGGGTGGTGCTGTTTCCTCTTGCAGGTGGTAGGCAGGGAGGGTGAGCCTGGGCCCCGCTCCCCACTGGCTATCTGTTGAATGACAGCAAGCCAGAGTGTTTGGGTGGGTGGTGAGCTTTGAGGGCCCACCGGAGACTGTTAATTTTGGCTCTGAGTCCGCAGTGGAGCTAAATGACTGGAAAGCTCCCTCGAGGGGGATGTGTGCAGCCAAGGCAGCTGCAGCTCTGATAGCTCCACTGTCTGCCAGCGCCGAGATCAAGTCACTTACGGGGCGTCCTGGCGGGAGCGGCTTCTGTATCCAAGCAGGGAGGGGCTCCGAAGCCAATCACTGCCCCGTGGGGAGCCAGCAGTGTTAGATGCAGAGGGAAAAAGCTTCAAAGCCTTCCGGGGCCCCAGGAACTCGCACAATCTCTCCAGCTAGGGAACTCATCTGGGAAGCAAGTTCCCAGAGTAAAGAGGTGGATTTCTTCTGCCTCATTTCCAGGGAGGAACTGGCCCCAGGCCGGAGGTGGGGTCTCGTGGGGTAGGTGAGTGTCTTTCCAGACTCTCCCCATGTGTCCGTCAGGGCAGCCCAGCAGGGCCTGTGGCTTCTAACTTTCTGAGTAGGATTGGATCCCAAGAAACAGGAACCAGAATTTGTCAGAAACGCCTCCTGGAGGGAGAGTTTGCCCCCAGAGTGGTTATGCTATTATTGTACTATTGTCGCACCTTATACTTGGGCTTACATTTGAATACTTAGAAATCAACACCATGCAGAGTAGATCGCTGGGGACTCTGATTCACAGGTCTGTGGTGGGGCCTAGGAACTTGCTTTTCTCACAGCTCCCAAGTGACGCCAATGTTGCCCGTCCTGGATAATGTGGCTTCACCCTTTACAGGCTAGAGCACATTGTTGAGTCTCTCCAAGGCTCATTCCCTCACCTGTAAAATGGTAATGACAATAGCCACCACCTATAGGCTGCCGAGAGGATTAACGAGCTACCATATGTAAAGTCTCAGTGAGTTGGGGAAGACCCTGTGGTAAAGCACCTGGCACGTAGCAGGTGTTCAATACAGGTGCCTTCTCTTCCCTCAGTCGAGATGATTTTGCACTCTTAATTTCATCTGAGCCAGTGAGGCGAGCAGAACAGGAATTGCTCGTCCCTATTCTACATATGAGGAGCCACTAGTGCACTGACTTAGTGGCTGAGGGAGACCCTAGGATTCTTGCTGAAACTTCAGTGTTCTTCCTACCACCACACTTTTTTTTCTGGTCAGATGAGAGATTTATGTGTCTACCAGATGAGGAGCAAGTCGATACTAATGGTGAAAACCCTAACAATACTGCAGAAATCTGTGCGGAACTCTCACTGGGCACACAGCCACAGCCGGCCTTCTGGAGTCCTGGGAGACAGCTCGGAACTTGGAAGACAATGTTCCATTACATGGCTCCCCTCTGGGCCTGCCTGTATATTGATCTCAACAAGCATTTCAGGGAAGAACAAATGCTGGGGCCATCTTCCCCCAGGGGGAAGGAGGCAAGCGGATCAGAGATGAAAGGTAGAGCTGCTGTTGTCCCGTTTGTGGCCCAGGGGCCTGTCTTCCTCCCGACCCCAGCCATCAGAGGTATCTAGATAGACAGGGCTCAGAGAAGAGAGCAGGAGGGACCTCTGGCCAGACTCCACATCTGTCTGCCACAGCCCTGAGGGGCTTGGAACAATTCAGCACATTCTTCCCTTCTTCCCCAGCCTGCCTAGCCACATGTTGGCCATGGCCTCCCTAGCTGCCCTCTCCCCTGCTCTGGATGAAACCCGGGAAAAAATACCTGGTGCCCCTGGAGTTTCTGATGCACTATGTCATTTACCTCCTCAGGCATTCTCATTCACAGATGTCAGTCCCGTTAGTCAGAAAAGCAAATGGAGCCCCAAGAAGACAGCAGAGGGCACACTGGATCCCAGGCTGGGGGTGTGATCTTGCAGCCTGTGTGATGTCTTGGGGTTGAACCCTGCTCAAGCCAAGGCCTCCAGTTCCCATTTGGACTCTGTCATAAGGGAATTCCACATGGCATTCCTGGATTTCACATTTCCATTTCAGCTATTTGTGAGTGTCCTCGAAGTCCTCCACCTGCAGCCATTTGTCATTTTGCTGAGACAGGAAACGGAGCCCCATGTGCCATAAGGCTGGTGAACAGCAGCAAGCTTCAGTCAGCAGGGAGCCAGGCCCAGGCCCCCTCTGCCTCTCAGACCAGCTGGGTTTTTTGTTTTGTCTTGTTTTTTTGTTTTTGAGACAGGATCTCATTCCTGTTGCCCAGGCTGGAGTCTGGAGTGCGGTAGCACAAACACAGCTCACTGCAGCCTCAACTTCCCAGGCTCAGGTGATTCTCTCACCTCAGGCTCCTGAGAAGCTGGGACTACAGATATGCGCCACCATGCCCAGCTAATTTTTTTTTTTTTTTTTTTTTTTTTTAGTAGGGCTGGGGTTTCGCCATGTGGCCCAGGCTGGTGTTGAACTCCTGGGCTCAAGTGATCCACCTGCCTTGGCTTCCCAAAGTGCTGAGATTACAGACATGAGCCACTGTGCCCAGTCCTGTCTTTGTTTTATAGAGGAGGAAATGAAACCACTGTATGGCATTGTGTGGTTGAAAATATGGAGATGCATTCACAATAGCAAAGTCAAAGAACCAACCTCGGTTACCATCCACTGATAACTGGATAAAGGAAATGTAGTGTGTGTGTGTTTGTGTGTGTGTGTGTGTGTGTAAAATGGAATACTATGCAGCCACGAAAAAGAATTTAAAAGAATGAAATCATGTCTTTTGCAGTAACATGGATGGAGCTGGAGAACATTATCCTAAGTGAAATAACTCAGAAACAGAAAGTTACATACTGCATGTTCTTATCTGTAAGTGGGAGCTAAACAATGGGTACACATGGACATAAAAAGATGGAAACACTAGACACTTGGGACTCCAGAAGGGGAGTGGGGTGGAAGGAAGTGAGGGTTGAAAAATTACCTGGGTGCATGGGTGCACCAGAAGCCCAAACCTCACCATTATGCAATAGATCCGTGTAACAAACCTGCACATCTGTCCCCCGAATCTATAACTATAAAAAAGAAAGAAAATGTGAAGATAGAAGACAGCCTTAGGTTTCCTCTTTCTCAAAAAGGCTCAGGGTCTCCTGTACCTTATTTCTAGAGAATCCCCAAGACTTGTGGAAAAGGAAGAAACAACGAAGACTAGACTCTTGTTGTAAAGTTCACAACATTGACGGCGTTTCTAGAAGAAACATCCAGCCTGTCTCCTCTCCAGTTATGAGGTCCAGGAAAGAGACATCACAGCCCCAGGGAGCCCCTTCCAGCAGGTCAGGGGCTAGTTTGCCACTAGATTTCTCAAATATTCCACTAGAAGAGCGTGGCTTTGGCTGGGCACCAGGCCCCCTAAGATCTTAGACTACCTGCACCCCAACTGTCAGACTGT
The DNA here is from genome assembly GCF_006542625.1 of Nomascus leucogenys. Taxonomy (NCBI): domain Eukaryota; kingdom Metazoa; phylum Chordata; class Mammalia; order Primates; family Hylobatidae; genus Nomascus; species Nomascus leucogenys. Next base: position 14,824,042 of record NC_044395.1, read on the forward strand.
CCCCTAGTTAGCTCTGGCACCACCCCAGGCAGGGGCAGGTGCTCCAGGTCCCGCCATCAGCATAACGACCCAGTCTGACATGCACTTTACAGTCATGAAGCACTTTTACCTGTGTTGTCTCACTGGACCCACACAACAAAGTAGACTGGATGGGTGTCTGTCTTAGTCCTTTTAGGCTGCTATAATGAAGCATCACAGATTGGGTGGCTCCCCAGCAACAGACATTTATTTCTCACCACTCTGGAGGCCTGGACATTCAAGTTCAAGGCCCCAGCAAGTTTGGTGTCTGGTGAGGAACTGCTTTCTGGCTCATAAATGGTGGTTTGTCTCAGTGCCCTCATATGGCAGAAGGGCAGAAGGATAAACAGGCTCCCTTGAGCCCTTTTACAAGGGCACTAATCCCATTCATGAGGGCTGCACCCTCACGACCTAATCACCCCCAAAGGCCTTACCTCCTAACACCATCACCTTGTGGGGGTGGGATTTCAACATAGGAATTTTTGAGTGACACAAACATTAAGAACATAGCAGTGTTGTTATTGCCAATGTACAGATCAGAAAACCAAGGAGCAGACACTGAGCATCCTGCCTAAGTCACAGGAAGAAAGTGGGGACTCCAACTGAGGTCTTCCAAATTGTGTGACAAACAACACCTTCTCTTAATAATCTACCAGTGCTCCCCATGATACCTGACAAAATGCAGAACACCTTCATGGACATAATCTCATTTTAATCTCATAACAACCCTGTGAGGCAAGCAGCAGTAGGTGTTATTATCCCCATTTTACAGGCACAGAATCTCATGTGCTCAAACTGTGTACAGGTAGTTCTTTTCAGGGTAGGAGCGGGGGCAGGTTAGATGTCAGAAAATTAAAGAGAGGGCAGAAGCTGTGTGTCCAGCCAGACCTCGGTACCCTACTTAGAAACATTCTTGCTACAGCGATCTTACCACTTTCACAGAAGGCTGTTAATTAAATGAATTATCCTTGCTGAATAGGCCTTGGGGGTTCCCTAGGGCAGCACAAAGATCCACATCTTTGTGCGATCTTGGTGCCACATCTAAACTTCTGGAAAATTGCAATGCCCCCCATCTTCCCTCCCCAACAGTTCAGGTGCCTGCTCCCAGCTTGGGCATCTTCTCTTGCCTGCCTGGAGACAGCACTCTGGCCAATGAATGTGTCTTGGCATTTTACAGGACCAGGCGGGGGCAGAGCCTCACGTGAAGTGAGTGGGAGCGCAGGGTTGGGCCTGCCTGTGTGCCATGTGTGTGCCTATATGCATAACAATGAACATAGTGATCTCAGTCCCTGTGTGCGCAGATGTTTCCCCGTGTGTGCAGCACTGCATGCGTCCACCTGTGAACCTGTGACCAATGGACACAGACCCCCACCCAGGGTCCCTAGTCTAGGAGTGCCCAGCCACCTCCTTCAGCCCCGGCTTGTCTCATCCCCACAGCCTGCTGTGGTGGTGAGTTGTCAAATGCAAACATCAGCTGCACAGCATCTTCTTTATGAGGAGGCCAGGACAGGCAGGTAATTTATCAAACATTACTTAAAATAGTCCCCCAGCCTCTCGCTCCCTCTCTCTTGTTGCTGTCTGATTCTTGATTGTTTCTTCTTTCTGTCTCTTGTTTTTCTGTCTGGAGATTGACAGCCCCCTGCTAATACAGCCTTGGAGATGCCACATACTGGTGGAACCGACACCTCACTCTGCCTCAGCCTCCATCCCAGAACTAACTGCTCCACGCTGACTCCAGCGGCACTGCAGTTGCTCCTGTCTGCATGCCCGTGGGGCCGGCTGATGGATGAGGCCACATCCCCCGCACTGCAGAAAGCTCAGGAATCAGGGACACATGCACTGAGATCTGCTGAGTTATGGTCTAGCTAATAAGACTCCTCCTGACATCAGCGAGCCCTTGACTGTCCTATTTTTGCCCTGTTTCCAATTCTCTGGCCTTTTAAGCAGGCCCATGTCTTGTGACTGGATGAGCCAGTCTGCTGTCCTCTGAAGAGATGTAAAGAGAGTGAGATGAATTAGCATTCTCTGTCATTTCCACTTCCAAGACAAAGCGACTAAGGCCAGCCAAGGGAAACAGTTTATTACTGGGAAATGTTTAAAGACCTACTCTTTGCCAATTACTGCACTAGGTGCATGAAACTATTGTCTCATTTAATTCTGTGCAATCGATGTGATCTCCGTTTTATAGAAGAAAAAGCGAGCCTCCGAAGAGGTCAGTGGACTGCCTTAGGTCAGTGTGTCAGTCAGCGTTCAAAAATGGACTCTAGGCTGGGCGCGGTGGCTCATGCCTGGTAATCCCAGCACTTTGGGAGGCTGAGGAGGGTGGATTACCTGAGGTCAGGAGTTTAAGACCAGCCTGGCCAATGTGGTGAAAATCTATCTCTAGTAAAAATTCAAAAATTAGCTGGGCATGGTGGCGGTTGCCTGTAATCCCAGCTACTTGGGAGGCTGAGGCAGGAGAATCGCTTGAACCCAGAAGGCAGAGGTTGCGGTGAGCCAAGATCGCACCACTGCACTCCAGCCTGGGCAACAAGAGCGAAACTCCATCACAAACAAACAAACAAACAATATAAAAGGACTCTAGCTAACTTAAACAGAAAACAAATTTGGGAGCAAGATATTGATAGCTCATGGAATATACAGGGAACTTAGAAAACATGCATGATCCAAGATGGTTAGAGTCAGGGCCAAGACACACAAGGAAGAGCCCGCTAGGAGTCCACTGCACCAGACACGGATGGCCACCACCAAGGTGAATTTCAAACTCTCCTTGCACCTTTATGTCCCTATCTTAAAATCTAAATTCCCAAGTGGTGTCATCTGAGGGTGAGTACACCGTGCATTCACTCCTCAATGCCAGGGTCCAGGGAACCCTTCATCGACACTGGCTCCAATCAAGAATCACCTGATGGGCTCCCAAAGAAATAAAGGGGACTCCCAAACTGAGCAGCCAACACCCAATGAACTAGCAAACCAGACCCATGTTCCCAGCTGCATATAGCTGGTGAGGGGCTGAGCTAGTACAAAGCTACTACTCCCTGACTCCAAAACATGCTCACCATAATCCAGGGTGAAGTTCAAGATATTGAACAATTGGTAGAACACTGGCTCTGGCCAATCAGAATAGATGCCACCAGAAATAGCTGGTTCAGCCATGGCAGTGCCACCAACAGATGATGAGTTCTGCACACAAACAAGCCAGAATTGGAGCTCAGGGCTCTTGACTGCCCAGGCCAGAGGCCCTTGCTACTAGGACTACGCTTTCCACACTTTTTCATAGAGGAAGATAATACTTGATGACACACTGGGGTAAACTTGAGAGCATTAAGATGGATAAATAGATAGATAGATAGATAGATGGATGGATGGATAGATAGACGATAGACAGATGATAGGTAGATGATAGATGATAAATAGATTGATAATAGATAGATGATAGGTAGGTGATAGAGAGATAGATAGATAGATAGATGGATAGCTAGCTAGATAGATAGATAGATAGATAGATAGATAGATAGATGATAGATAGATAGATGATAGTAAAATATATATGGCTGGGGGTAAAGCCCCCTATAATTTTACATTATATTATTATGATAAAAATAAAATAAAATCCCTCTATACTGCAGGCTTTTATATCCAACTGCCTAGTTGACATTTCCTCTTAGATGCATCATAGGTATCTCAAAAACAGCATATTAGTATCTGAACATCTGACCTGCCACCATCTTCACCAGCTCACTCCACCTGCAGTCTCCCCCAGCTCAGTTAAGGTCTTGTTAATCCTTCCAGTTGCTGACGCCAAAACCTTTGGAGCCATCTTCAACTCTTTCTTTCATATTCTCTATCCTCTAGAGCCTGTATATATTTTATGTGATATGTATGTATGCCCATGTTCTACATCAGAAATCCTCTAGCCTCTACCACTGGAATACATTCATAAACTGGCCACCTTCACTGCTACTGTTTCGTTCCAAACATCATCACCTCTCCCTTGGATTCTCATGACAGCCACCTAAGTAGTTCCCCTACTTCTGACCTCCATCCCCTTCAGGCAAAACAATGATGGCAGCTGGGCCATCTGGTTTACCAGCTGTGAATGGTCCACCCGGGGCTTGAAGGTCCTATCCCAACCCCATGGATCGCAAGAGTTCCATATCTTGATTTTCTTCCGTGGGTCAGATATCATTTTAGTGTCCATCTCCTAACAGAAGCTCAAAACAATGGCCAGAGGACTCCTTACTAAGCATAAATAAGACATGATTCTTCTACTTAAATCCCACAGGAGTCCCCAGTTTACTCAGAGTCGAGAGCACTGTTCTTAAATGTCAACAAGCCCCCTTACAATCTGGTATCTGTCACCTCCCTGACCTCATCTTCTACTACCGTCTTCTATGTTCACTTCTTTCCAGCCACAGAGGCCTCCTTCTGTTCTCTGAACATGCCAAGGTTGCTGTGCCTCAGGGCCTTTGCACATGCTCTCTATCCCCTGTCTGAGTTCTCTTCCCCTGATGTCTGCATGGCTTACTTCCTCACCATCTCCAAATCCTCACTCAGTGTTGCCATCTCAGCAAGGCCTGCCCTGACCACCTTATTTTATCAATATATGTATTAGTTCTTCTCATGCTACTATAAAGAAATACCTTAGACTGGATAATTTATAAAGATAAGAAGTTTAGTTGGCTCATGGTTCCATAGGCTGTACAGGTAGCATGGCTGGGGAGGCCTCAGGAAACTTTTAATCATGGCAGAAGGTGAAGGGGAAGCTGGAATGTCTTCACAGGGCCAGATCAGGAGGAAGAGAGAGAGGGGGAAGGTGCTATACACTTTTAAACAATCAGATCTTGGGAGTACTCACTCACTATCATGAGAACAGCAAGAGGAAAATCTGCCCCTGTGATCCAGTCACCTCCCACCAGGTCCCTCTTCTAACACTGAGGATTACAATTTGACATAAGATTTGGGCGGGGACACAAATCCAAACAATATCAATCTATTTTACTCTTCTCAATTTTTTTCCATAGTACTCATCTCCTGACATGCTATATTTATGATATTATTTATTCTTGGCTTTTCTCTACTAGAATGTCAACTTTTTAGTAGTTTTTGTCTGTTTGCTCAGTGATATACTTCCTGGAGCTAGAATATTGCCTACCTACTCTCAACTCATATTTGTGGAGGGAAGGAATCAAAACACAAAGTATTAGGGATAATATTAAAGTTTAAATTTGCATAGATTTTAGATATTAGACATTAGAAAATAGTTTTCAGTTTTTAATGCTAACAATATTGTTTCCATGAACATAGCTTGTTATATATGCTTTTATGTTTGAAATGCTCCCATGTATTAAGTTGGTGCAAAAGCTATCTCGGTTTTTACTGTTACTTTCAATGGCAAAAACTGCAATCACTTTAGCACCAACCTAATAATTCTTGTTCCAGGTTTTCAGTACTGATCTCTTTAAATTCTTAAAAATCTCATTGACAAGTAACTTTATGAGCAAAATTCAGCAGCACATTCAAAAATTACAGCAATTGAAATTATATTTAAAGATTCCCGGAGGTCTTCCTTTTCTTTCATTGACAAATGCAATTTTAAAATATCTTGTGATAATGCTAATGGATTTGAATGCTACCAAACTTTTTCATATTAAGTATTTCAAAATAATTCAGAATCTCTAATTTGTAGCAGGTATGTGCACTGTTAAACAGCAGTCAACCTGCAGCTAGCTTAGATGCTACTAAAAGAGCTGTAAATGTCTAGAAGCATTTGATATTTGCAAAGATAGATAGTTGGACCCTATCTGGAGCTGCCTCTACCAAAAACCCCACCAAGCCTCCCTATCCCACCCCTGTCTGGCAGTACCTTGGGGTCTGCATCATACCATCTGGGCACTTAGAACCAAAAGTCCTCCAGCAGCACAAGGGGTCCCTTGTCCTAAAGGACAGTGGCCTGATCTGAGCTGAGAATTCAAGCAAACATCCAGTTGGTGGAGCATCTCCTAGGCTGTGTTTGGTACCTCACTGTGCAGTGGAGTGTGATGGAGTTGTGCAGGGCCATTCCCAGTGAGGACCATAGGACACACCATCATATCCCACTCCACTCCAGCTATCCTCCAAGGAACACTGGCAAGGGAATTCCCAAGAGTCCCAGTCCCCGCCTGTGTGCCTGTAGAGCTTTGAGACCAATGGCAGCACATCAGTGTGGCACAGCACACCATTTGGGAAGCTCTACTTTGGATCCCTTGGTCTGGAGTCCCCTTTCTTCCACTAACCAGTTTTGTGTCTTGGGTGGGACACCTCACTTCCTTGAACTTAGGCTTTCTCATTTATAAATGGAGAATTCGAATAAAAGCAATGCTGGTCAAGGACCTGTCAGGTACTGCAGGGGATAGTTTGGGATGAAGTAGGAATAAAAAGCATCCAACTGGAAAAGACTTTTCCTCACCTTCCTCTTCAAACAGAGCTCCTCCACTTTTATCAGTTTTATATATTGATACTCCATAGAAGATAACATAAAATTTAAAAAACCAGTATATTTTGAGGACCTCTCACCCCTGGGCTCTCTGCTGCCCACCCTTCCTTTGTTTAAGGAGCAAATCATTCTAAATGAACTTTTTATAACATTTTATTACTATAAAGAAATGCCACCTTTCTTTAATAAAAATAAGACAAGAACCCCCACAGTAGCAATAAAAAGGATTTTCTTGATATGAGGTGTGGATGGCCCGCGTGTCCTGTCTCTGTGTCTAACAGTCCTCTTTCCTTTGAGATTTTTCCATATGACTGTTTTTCCCCATGGCACAGAGAAGGCAATGTTGGAACTTGGTTCAAATAATACTTTACGAGAAACTAGGGGATGGCAAAGAGGGAAAAATGCAGAATGTGATGCAGCTGGGCCATCTGGTTTACCCACTGTGAATGGCCCACCATGGCTGGAAGGTCCCATCCCAGCACCATTGGTCCCCAGAGTTCCATATCGCTGGATTTTCTTCCATGGGTCAGATATCAATTTAATGTCTGTCTAGCAGAAGCCAGATAAAGACACTTACAATCCTCAATGTCCAGGGCCATCTCTTGCACCTAGGTCTTGCTCAGGATTGCAGGTTTCTTGTGGGAAGACCCTCCTTTTCTCTGCTAGTAGCACTACTCATCCCCGCCTGGTGAGATTCCACCCTCTTAAAGGCATCCCTCACAGGTTAACTCTATGACAAGAGCGCAGGTAGTCCCCCAAAAGATGGATCCAGTCATTACGAAGAGATAGTTTTCTTTACAGAAGCAGAAGCACAGAGGGGTACAGCAATTTTTCTAATACTCGACAGCTTCACAAGAGCAAAGAGAGGATTTGAATGTAGGGCCTTGGACAGGACACCAGAGCTTTTGGTGTATGTAGGTGCCCTTCCCAAGGCACCTGTGGGGAGGGGAGAGAACCCCTGGACCCAGAGCTCTCAGCTAATCCTGGAGACAATCGGAGTGCAGGAGGTGCAGGCAGGAGTGAGCAGGAGCACCTCCCTAACACCCTAATACCAATGTCCAAAATTCAGACCCCACAAGAATGGCTCTGCTCTGGACAAGACAATCTAGTCTTTCTGGTATCTGCAGCCCAAGTCTCCTCAATGGGCAATTGCGGCTTCCAAAAGCTTAGAAACAAAAATGCTGAGAATGTCAGAGCCTAAGGCTTCCCTTCCCTAAGATTCTGAGAGATCTGCATGAGTACTTTTGTTTGCTTATTTATCCTGTTGCCTCAAATTAGAAGTGAAAAGCAGAACAAAGAAACAAAAGACATTCCTCAGGATGGAATTACCTTCCTAGCCTTGGGGTTTGGTCTTGCCAAGACAATTTGGAGTCTGTTACAGTGTTGCAACACATCAGATATCCTAAAGTTTCCCTTTCATCCGCTAGAGTCCAGGGCTGTTTAAGGCTAATTCGGGAGGAAGGGGAAACTGGGGTTTCCAGTGTTGTGGCAAGTCTTTTCAGGCACCCACAGGCAGTTTCATACTGGGAAATCTTTCCTGAGTCCTCATGCAGTGGGGAAGGTGGCCGGGAAACTGGAAGAGGATCCTGGGGGAAAGGTGCTACCCTGGGGCTGTGATTCAGCTCTCAAGGTCCTTTTATCCCAAGTTGAGGCCCCCTGTTTTAAAGTCCTGCCTGCCCAGAAAAAAGCCTGGGGCATCTGGTCAGAGACTGGCTTCTCCTTCTTAACTGCTCTTGAGCAGGGTATATTAAAGCTCCGAGCCTCTGTTTTCTTGTCTGTGAAATGGGAATACTAATAATATCCCATTTATTCTTCTCTCACAGTGATGGTGGGGATCAAATGAGATAATGCCTGTAAAAAGCCCTGTAGGGTAACAAGTGCTTTTCAAACAAGTTTCCAAGGTGTGTGTGTGTTTGTGTGAGTGTGTGTGTGTGTGTGTTTGTCTGTATGAGTATATGTGTTACATAGGATTGATCCATTGGGGCAGAGAGACAACTGGCTCTCACATAAGAGGTCCTCCATCTTCTTCCCTTGCTTTCTCAAAACTTCTCATTTTTCTGGAGCTTCCCAGGAGAGATAGGCACTCCCCACTTCCACCCTGTCCTCACTACTGCCTCTCCCTGACTCCCAGCTAGGTTGCTGAGAAAGAGATGACAGAGGAATTGAATTTGGTTCAATTCCACGATGATGTATCTGGCCTCTGCTCCTGTGCTTCACATTTTTCATGGTGCTCAGTTGACAAAACTCAGATCAACTACCTCCCTTTGATTCTCATGGCAACCCTGAAAGGCAGGTAGCAGATCAATTAGCATCTTTCATTTCCAGAAAAAGAAAGTGAGACCCAGGGATTAAGTGATTTTCCTAAGGTCACCTACCCTGTAAGAGCAGAGCTAGAACTCACACACAGGGTTTCTGGCCACTGCTTAAAGTTCTTCAGCAGCTCCTCATCATGGCATCCAAAGCTCTTAATGATCTGCACCCACCTCTCTCCACTCTGAAGGCCTCCCTGCCTTGCCCACAGGGTTGTCTGCTTCACCTGCTCTGTCCTTATTTGTTTATTCCCTAGGGACTCTGCTCATCTCTGCATCTCAGCTCCTAGCACAGTGCCTGGTAGGTAATCCACATGTATTAAATAATAAATATATTCAAGAATAGGCATTTTAAGTAGGGAAATGATGGAAATGTCCTAAGTGGCCAACAGTAGCAGAATGGTTAAGTAAACTATGACATATCCCCTAGATGGGATATTATGCTATTAAAAATTAGGTCAATGAAATTTAATACTGACCTGAAAAATTCATAGAATATAATCTTATGTGAAAACCCAGAATGTAAAATCGCACATACATTATGGTCACAGCTATATAAAACAACACAGATGCAAACTCTCAAAAATAGTGCAAAGAAAAAGAAGTCGAGACGGTGGGCGATTTTCCTTCCCTTCATCTTTCCGCAGTCTCTAGGTTTTCTGTAATGAGCATGCATTATTTTTACGATGACTACAACAGCAACAAAAATGGTAATCAATAGGTAAGGAGATATTAAGAGATACTAATTTCTCTCCCAGCTTCCATCTCCAGGTCAAAATGACTTACTTCTCAGGTGCTGAAAACTTACTGGTAGGACAACTCCTAGAGGATAGGAAAACATTCAGGAGACAGACAATCTAAAGATGTTGTACCCAATTTTAGCAAATAAAGTAGTAGCCCTTAGGAGCTCTGCCTTAGGTTCTCCAAGAATGAAGCATTCCAAACTCACCTTATTTGCCTCTTTGGTGGGGTTACTAGACTGGTAGATAAGGAGAATGTTACAGACATAATGTGTATTGATTCTGCAGTATAATTGACAAAGCCTGTCCCATCCCTATGAACAACGTGGAGAAATGTGGACTGGAAACCAGCACTTTGGTGGATTGAAAGATTGAGAAACAAATGCAAATAAAGTAGCTGAGTGGCTTTGGGGTTATTCTGAAGCAGAGATGGCAATTTGTGACATCCTCACCCCTATCCCTAGACAGACATTTATTGCTAATCCATCATATCTCTCTTTTCGTCTGAATTCAGATAGAGCTTAGAATCCTTCTCAGCACAGGGCTCCAAGCAGCCATTAGGCAGCCACCAGCCATTAGGTTTCTGTGGTTGAAACTTATTAGATGTCCTTGACTTTTAGGGAAGTCTCAGGCCTATGCCACAAGACTACTTTTTACCCAATCCTGTTCAGCAAGTCTATCAGTGATTTGGAATGAAAATCTGGAAAAGGAGTATATTCAATTTATAGATGATCTAAAGTTGGGACGGAAATGTGGTAGGGTCAACATCTACAAAATACCTGACCAGATTATAATATAGGACAGAAATGAGGAGTGATTCCCTGGTAATGCTTATAATCCCATACTTGAGTTTAAAAATAAATTTTAAAAGAACAGGATAGTGATGATAATGATTTGAGAGCAGTTCAAAAATGGGGTGGGGACAAATCTGAGGTTTTAGCAGACCACAATCTCAACTTGAGCCATATATGTAGCTGTTGGTAAGGTCGATACAATCTTGGGCTTTGTTATTAGAACTCCGGGGTCCAGAATATGAAAGATAAAGATGGCTCAAGTTCATCTAGAGCTACAGTTGAACTACAAACTTTAAAGACCTTGAGCACCAACAAAAATAAATAAATAAATAAATAAATAAATAAATAATAATGGTTCACCCATCCCCAGCTCTTCTATGTAGCTCAAAACAAATTAATAGTAAACCATAAAATACAGGTAAGTTAATTCTGCCTTTTCCCACGAAAACGGGTTTATGTTTGACGTGTAGAAGATGAGATTTTAAAAAAATTAGTGCCTTTGCTTTGCTGCAGCCCTAAGCATTTGGTTAGTTTATACATTGGATACACCAACAACGTGTGCAGCATATTCAGCCCTGGAAGTCCCATTTGGAGAGGGGATTTGCTGTACCAGGATCTATATCTGATTATGTCCCTCCTAGCTTCCAAAACCTCCCATGGCTTCCCTGTGCATGCAGAATAGAGTGCAATCTCTTTGCAAGCATTCAAAGCTTGCCAGGACCTGACAGAGGCTGCTTTTAAAAATCAAAATAAGCCAAATGATTTAAAAGCCAAATGTCCCAAAAGGCTTATTATGACATACAGGAGTCCTCGGCTCTACCCTTCCCAACAATTTCAGTCCTGCTCCTCAAGGGTGACCATTTTAATCTTTTGGATTTATTTATTCTGCCAATTACTCTCATATCTCTAAGTAATATGTTTTACTGATATATCTTAATTTATGTACTTAATGCATTATCTATTGATTCCCTGTTATGAAGGTTGAGTGTTTAATTTTCTTACACCAACCCCCAACTCCCTTTCCCTCATTCTTTCAATATCACCATTTACGGTAAAAATCAATAAATGATGTCTATTGCTTTGCTTATGAAAATATTGTTTACTGACTCATCAAATTACTTACACATCCTTTTTGCATAATTTTTTATTTTCCCCAGAGTTTCTCATTCCTTTCCATGTGTCTTGCATTATTTGCCTTTATAGAATTCCTCGATTTTTTCTTTCAATTTTCGATTGCCTCAGGTATTCCATAAGCCTCTTTATTGTTTTTCTTGGAAAACTCTTCCCAGAGACCTGAGTCCACTTGTTCCTAGCTGGACTCTTTGCTCTATAAATGATCCGGACAGTGAAAAGTCTAGGGATTGACCCTTACTGCTTTCCTGGGTGGGATCCAATGTTTCCCTCAGCCCATTTCTTCTCTCTTGAGTTATTCCATTTTTCAGGAGCACTCCTCAAATAAATTCTTAAGAAATTGTACGTGAAAGACAAATTATCTGAGTGCTTGTGTACATGAAAGTATATTTGTTCTGCTTGGTACACATTTAGGAACAGGATTCCAGGTTTCTGGGTTGAAAATTATTTTCATTCAAATCTTTGAAGGTTTGCTCCAATGTCTTCTTGCATCCAGCATTAGAGATGACAAGTGTGATGCCAATCAGACTCTAGTTCTTTACAGATGACCTGTCACCTTCTCCTGCTACCTGTATACCATTTGCCACACTCTTTCTTCAGCCTTGATGTTCTGACTTTTCATTCTTCTTTTTTTTTTTGAAAATTTCCTTCTGCCTATTTTCTTTGTTTTGTTTTTGGGATTCTCTGAATCATGTCTTTTATTTTTTTCTTTCATATTTTCTCCTTCAGGAAGATTTCTTGGACCTTATCTTCTTAGCTTTCTATTAAGTTTTTAAAATTTATAAAAATTTTTAATATATATGTATATTTTCAAGAGATCTTTTTTGTTTTTGATTTTTTTATAGCACCCTGTTCTTGTTATAGGTATACAAAATCTTCTTAATTTATCTGAGGATCTAATTAGAGTATTTTAAATGTTTACTTTTAAATTATCTTCTGTTACTAGTATAATCTTTCAGGATTACTTTTCCTGTGTTTTTTTTTCTTGCAATCTTAAATATTTGGAATTATTGGATATCCTTTTAAATATAAGAATAAGGGATAAAAAGGCACTTGGGAGCTTTGTGTTCATGTGAAGGACTGGCTGACTAACGGACTTCATCTTAGGGTGACTGGGCTGTGAGCCAGCCATTTTACTGGGGGACCCCTAAGTGTCAGAATAAAGCAGGATTCTTACTTGAGACTTATTCAATTTCTTTTTAGGAGAAACTTTTAAAAATTGTTTTTGTCTAAATGGTAGAAATGTGGCTACTTGGAATTCTATTAATACATAGTGTGGGAATGGGCAGCTACTGTTTGGTCCTGAAAATGGATTTTTCAGTCAGCCCCCCCGGATTCTAGCTCCAAATATCCCACTCTCTGACGTCCCTAACATCTGAGATCAAAATTTTCTTCCCCGGGCGTGTTGGCTGCATTCTCTGTAGCATCCCCACTTTTCCTAGCTTCATCAGTGACTATTTAACCATCTCAAGACAGTCCAAGATATCTCTCATTTGCTGATATATCCTCTCTCATTCTCTTGGTTGTAAGCCTTTTATATTATTATGATTATTAAATTATTATAAATATACAGGAAAGTATGGGAGATAGTGTCAAAATATTGATATACTTATCTCCCCAGTTATGTTAAATCATTCATTCTTAATATTTTGCTATGTTTACTTCCTAACTTTCTTCTTCAGGTTTTTAATGCCTTAATTTTTATTATTATTTTTTTTAACTTTTAGCTCAGGGGTACATGTGCAGATTTGTTACGCGGGTAAAATTGTGTCATGGGGGTTTGTGGTACAGATTATTTCATCACCCAGGTATTCAGCCTAGTACCCATTAGTAATTTTTCCTGATCTTCTCCCTCCTCCAACCCTCCACCCTTCAATAGGCCCCACTGTGTGTGGATTCCTCTTTGTGTTCTTATCACACAAAGTGTGAGAAACATACAGTATTTGGTCCCACCTTTACTTAAAAAAAAAAAAGAAATAAACTAATAGACTCAGTTGACATATATCCGTATTGTATCTTATTTTCCACCCTCCCCAGTTGTAACCACTGTTCTGAATTTGTCATTTTTCACTTCCATGAATATTTTTATACTTTTGTTACATATATGCGTGATATACAATATATGTGATTGCCTTACATGTTTTGTGTTTTTGTATGAAGGTATCAAAGTGTACCTGTTGATTTTCAAATTGCTTTTTAAACAACATTTGTTAGGGATCTATCCATGTTGTGTATGCCGTTTTACTGCTGTATAGTATTTCAATCATTCTTCTGCTGTTGAAGATTTAGATTATTTCCAATTTCTCACTGTAACATACAGAGCAGCCTGAACATCCTTGCACTTTTCTCCCTGAGCACATGTGCAACAATTTCTTTAGGCACGTACACTGTATCTATGTCATGGTGTAGCCACTCTTCAACTTCACTAGAGGTTGGAAAATTGATCTCTAGAATAGATGTATCAATTTATCGTTCCAGCTACCCTTAAAGGGTTTTCTTGTTTCACATGTTTGCCAGTAGTTCATCTTGTCAGCAAACCAGATTTGCTAATTTGGTTAGGGGGAAACAGTACCTCACTCTTAGTTTGGATTTGTTAATAGCAAGCAAGTGGGGCTTCTTTCTATTGGCATTTAGGTTTCTTCTGCAGATTGAATATACATAAGTTTTTCCCAGCTTCCTATTGGGTTGTTTAGCTTTAGCTGATTGACTTACAGAAGTCTTTATATCTGGCATAACCTGGGAACTTGTTAAAAATGCAGAATCTCAAGCTCCACCCTAGATCCACTGAATCATCATTTGAATAAGATTTAGGTGATTTGATTGCATATTTAAGTTTGAGAAACACTGGTTTAGAACATTTTGCATAAGACTGGGATTCTCTGCAGCTTGGATAGTCGGCACAACTTCCCTGTAAAACCACCTGGGACTGATGTTTTGTTAGTTATAGCTATTTTTGCCGATGTCGGCAAATGTTTAATTACTTATTCACTTTCTTTAATAATTATAGGCCCATTCTGATTTTTAAATTTCTTCTAAGTTTTACTGGGCTTTTTTCTCCTAGAAAACTGTGCATTTTATTTATGGTTCTTACTGTATTTATAAAAAGATATTCATATTAATCTCATGATTTTTAAAATTATCTCCTGTAGCTGGAATTATATCTCCTTTTTGCATCTTAATACTGTTTATTTGTATTCTCTCTCTCACCAATCCTGCCAGAGGTTTGTCTATTTTATTAGTCTTTCAAAAGGACCAGCTTCTGGTTTTACTGAACTTCTCTCTTAGAACACTTTCTATTTCACGAAATTAAAAAAAAAATAAATTCCTGCCTTTATTTATTTATTTTGTAAATTAGAATCTTGCTCTGTCACCCAGGCTGGAGTGCAGTGGCATGATCATAGCTCACTGCAGACTCAAATTCCTGAAAGCAACCCTCCTGGCTCAGCCTCCCGAGTAGCTGAGACTACAGGTGTGTGCCACCACACCTGGCTGATTTTAAGATTTTTGTAGACACAGAGTCTCACTGTGTTTCCCCAGCTGGTCTCAAACTCCTGGTCTCAGAGACCCTCCCCCTTTGGCTTCCCGAAGTGCTGGGATTGCAAGCATGAGCCACTGCACCCGGCCAAGTCTTTATTTCTTCTCCTTTCTACCTTCTTTGGGTTTATCCTGTCTTACTTTTCCAGCTTTCGAGTTGAACTCTTACCTCATTACCTGTTCAATCTTTCTTTTTTATGGTTTAAGCATTTGAGATGCTATATTTCCCACTGTAATTGTATTCTACATGTTTTGATGTGCCATATTTTTGTTATCTTTTAGGTCTAAATGTTTTCTAATTTCCATTTTATTTCTTCTTTGATCTATGAATTATTTAGAAGTGTGTGTTTTAAGTTTATGACTATGTAGGATATTCTAAAAAAGATTTTAAAATGTTATTTCTAACTTAATTACCCTGTGGATCAAGTACATGGTCTGTGTGATATTAGCTCCTTGTTAGGGCTTGTTTTAGGATCCTGCACATAATCTATTTTATAGATATGCCGTTTGTATTTGAAAAGAATTTGCATCCTTCAATTGTTAGGTGCAGCTCAAGCTTGCTGGTTGCATTTCTCAAACCGTTTGTCCTTACTCATTTTTATCTACTTAATCTATCAATTGCTGAGAGCTATGTTACAGCTGCCATTATGATTTCAGATATGTAAATTTCTCATAGAAATTCTGTCAATTTGATTTTATGTATTTTAAGGCTATATTATTAGCTTCATGCAAATGTAGGATGGCATTAGATAACACAGGTTTGAACTGCGTGGGCTCACTTAGACTTGTCTTTTCTTCCACTTCTGCCATCCTTGAGACAGCAAGACCCACCCCTCCTCGTCCTCCTCCTCCTTAGCCTATTTAACGTAAAAATAATGAGAATGAAGACCTTTATGATGGTTCACTTCCACTTAAGGAGTAGTAAATATATTTTCTCTTCCTTGTGATTTTCTTAGTAACATTTTCTTTTCCCTAGCTTACTTTAACGTAAAAATATAATATTTAATACATATAACATACAAAATATGTGTTAATCAACTATTTGTGTTACCGGCAAGGCTTCTGGTCAACAGTAAGGCTATTCGCAGTCAAGTTTTGAGGGAATCAAAAGTTATACACGAATTTTTGGCTGTATGGGGTTGTTGGTGTCCCTAACCCCTGCATTGTTCAAGGGTCAGTTGTATCATATATTCATGGCAAATGGTAGCTTTTAATATTATGGAGTGTTCATCTCTGTACTTAATAATAAAAACTATATTGATATACAACAAAATAGTTCAGCCCCAGTGCTCTTTGGATTAATATATCCAAAGAATATATATCTTTTTCCATCATTTTTTGTTCAACTTTTCTGTGTCCTTGCTTTTTTTTTTTTTTTTTTGAGACAGAGTCTTGCTCCGTGGCCCAGGCTGGAGTGCAGTGGCTTGATCTTGGCTCGCTGCAACCTCCGCCTCCCGGGTTCAGGCGATTCTCCTGCCTCAGCCTCCTGAATAGCTTTTAAGAGATGTCTCTGATAAGCTTCTTAAAAATCTCTGACAGCCTTTGTTTTAGCAAGTGAGTTTAGTCAGTTGACATTTTTGTGATTATTTATATATTGGATTTAATGCTACCATTTTATTTTGTACTTTTTATTTACTCTGTATTCCAGTTTGTCTGCATAACAAACTTCCCCAAAACTTTGTGGTATAAAATAGCAATTTATTATGCCCACAGATTCCGTGGGTCAGGAATGGGACAGGGCTCAGCTCCACGATGTCTGGCACCTCATCTGGAAGCTTTGAAGGTTGGAATCATCTCAGGACTTGCTCACTTACATGTCTGGTGATTGGTGCTGGCTGGCTGCTGAGATCTTAGCTGGACCTGTTGGTCCAAACAACATGTAGGCTTTCCATATGGCTGTGGGCTCATCACGGCATGGTGCCCAAGTTCCAAGGGCAAGAATCTTGAGAGAGAGAGAGAGCGTGCACACACACTAAATGGAAGCCGTATTGCCTTTTATGATCTAACCTCAGAAATCACACAGCATGACTTCCACCATGTTCTACTGGCCAGGGTAGTAACACAGCCCTTCCAGGTTCAAAGGGAGGCATAAGAGACTCCACCAAGTCTTGATGGGGAGTGTCTGAGTTCTGGAAGTACAAGAGGAATTAGAAATATTGCTGTGGCCATTTTCGGAAAATACAATCTACCATACTCTGCTTTATTTTTCTTCTTCTCTGCTTTCTATTGAAATGATTGAGGCTTGTAAAAAATTATTTTCTCCTATTCTGCCTACTGTTTCGGAAGTTCAACATTCTATTTTGACTTTTTAAGTATGTTCTCTTAATTTTTTTGCATCTATATTTAACATAAAGTCTGAAGTTAATCAGTTTCTGCTTTCCTCTTGAATGAAACAATGCCTTGATAATTCATTTTAGCTCCTATCACCTCTTCCCCAACTTATATATTCTGTTCTTCATATTTTAATTCCATTTTGTCATTATTATTTTTATTATTATTATTAGTAGTAGTAGTATATGTTTCGGATTTTCTTAAAAACAACGTAGGCTTGTTTCAATTAACTGACATGTACTGGCGATTTTGTTTGTTTGTTTGTTTGTTTTGAGATAGGGTCTTGCTCTTTTGCCCAGGCTAGAGTGCAGTAGCACGATCTTGGCTCACTCCAACCTCCACCTTCCGGGTTCAAGCAATTCTATTGCCTCAGCCTCCCGAGTAGCTGGGACTACAGGCACCCGCCACCACACCAGCTTGCTTTTTGTATTTTTGGTAGAGACGAGGTTTCACCATGTTGGCCAGGCTGATCTTGAACTCCTGACCTCAGGGGATCCGCCCACGTTGGCCTTCCAAAGTGCTAGGATTACAGGCGTGAGCCACTGAGCCCAGCCCCATGTTATTTTTTAAACTATGTTTTTACTATGCTTTCTTGTATTTACTCCATAGTAAGTTTACTTTCAGCAAACATCTGTAGTTAAAAACTTTCAATCTCTTTACATCTGAAGATGTCTTTATTTCACCCTCACTCTTGAAAAACTGGTTTAGGGCTAGGCATGGTGGCTCACGCCTGTAACCCCAGCACTTTGGGAGGCCAAGGCCAGTGGATCACTTGAGGTGTCAGGAGGTCAAGACCAGCCTGGCCAACATGTTGAAAACCCATCTCTACTAGAAAAACAAACAAACAAACAAGTTAGCTGGGCATTGCGCTGCCTGCCTGTAATCCCAGTTACTCGGAAGGCTGAGGCATGAGAATCGCTTGAACCTGGGAGGTGGAGGTTGCGGTGAACCAAGATCAAGCCACCGCACTCCAGCTTGGGTGACAGAGCAAGACCCCATCCCAAACAAACAAAACTAGTTTAGCTATGCATAAAATTAAAGCTGACAGTTATTTTCTCTTGGAATTTTAGATATATTCTTCCATTATTTTCTGGGGTCTACGGTTGCTTTTGAGAAGTCTGAAGCCAGTACAAATGTTTTTTTGTAGGTCTTCTGTATGTTTTATCTCTGCTTGCTTAGATCTTTGCCGTTGTGTCTCTGAAACTTCATAGCAATATTGCTAGATGTGCATTTAGCTTTACGTATCCTACTTGGGATTCTTCATGGTCCCAAACACGAGGATTTCCAATTCTGGAAAATTCCCAGTCATTATCTCTTGGAATATTGCTACTTCCCTAGTCTCTCTATTCTGTCCTTCTTTAACTACCATGAGATATGTGTTGAACATTTTCATTCCAGTCTCTATGTCTCTTAATCTCTACTATTTTCCATCTCTTTATATTTTGTGTTGCACTATAAGTCATTTCTTAAGATTTATGTTTTAGTTCACTAATTCTTTGGCTATGTCTAATATAGAGTTGTACCTTGGTATCTGCAGGGGATTGGTTCCAGGACCCCCCTGTGAATATCAAAATCTGCACATTCTCAAGTCTTGCAGTCAGTCCTGCAGAACTTGCTTAAGTGAAAAGTTGGCCCTTTGTATAGCCAGGTTTTTGAAATCTGTGGATACTATATTTTCCATCTGCCTTTGGTTGGAAAAAAACTCACTATAAGTGACCCCATGAAGTTCAAACCATGTTGTTCAAGGGTCCACAGTGCTACTTAAGCTCTCCATAAATTTTTAACTTTAATATCTACATATTTCATTTCTAGAATTTAGGGGGCTCGAATCTACCCTTATGTTTTCTTAGTGACCTTTTATGCTTTCAATTTCTTCTCTATACCTTCAATCATGTCAAGAAATAGAATATTTCCAGCACCCGGCATCCTCTTCATTTGCCAGGCACAGCATCTGCTCTTCTGAAGAAAATCATTCTCCTGACTTTTGAGGTGATCTTTCCTTTTCTTCCTCCTTTTACCACCTACATTGTTCTTTGTGTTTCTGAATTTTGGACTGCAAGCTTATCTTCAACAGAGTTTTATCTCTAGAATCCTGAGCACACTTAGATGAGAATGTGTTTTTCTAAGATATTTTGCATTTGCTTATGTTATGAGTCCCAAATGTATCACTAATCCAGAACTATTTTAAAATAAAACATTATCCAGTTGTTTCTTTCTGTATCAAGAAGCTAGCATAAAGTCAAAGACCAAATCTGCATGAAGAGTTGGTCCATGGTTATAAATTGCCAGATGAGAACTCCTTGTCTAAGTGGAGTCAAACTGACTTCTTTGTCATCTTCCTGGACCAGGACTGTACATTTTCTCTTCCACTCTTTCATCGAAGTGTAATCATTTGAAAGTCAAGCTTCTATGCAAAGATCTCAGTTCCAACATCCCTCTTCAGAAGGCCCAGTGCCCAGCCACTGGGTCCCACATGAGCATTAACCCTATGTGCTTGGGTCCCCAATGCCGGCAAAATCATGTGGCTGCTGTAGTGTCAATTCAAGTGCTTCCTGCTCCAGATCCTTTGTGCCTGGCTCACAGGTGAATTGGCTTAAAGCTCAGCTTTGCATTTAAAGGATGCTTGCCTTTCTAGATCTTTGTCATGGGCATGCATGCTGGTTATCTGGGCCACTACACTGCTGGAACCAAACATCTGGCACCCTCTTCCTCAGCCTCGAATCCCACCATGACCCATTCCTTACATCCTTCTCTCCAGCACGTGAAGCCTGATCTGATTCTGGGGCTTTTCCATCCATTCCTGGGCCTGAGTGCCCTCTAGTTCCAGTGACTTCGGGTATTGCGGGTGAGTCTACAAACTTTTCTGACAGCCCTCTTTCTGCAGCCCCTTAGTCCCTGGCATCCTGGTCCAGTCACCACTCTCCCATCTGCCTCTGTCTTAGAGAAATAGTTGATGTCTTTTATATGCGGCAGTCTCCTTTCCTCTTCTTGGGGTTCTTATGAGTTTATGCCTTTCTTATATTCTTTGTTTTCATTTTAGTGGAGACTTGGAATGGAGAGGAAATAAACACATGTGTTCAATCTTTCAGGTTTAGCTGGAAGTCCAAACAGCGTGTTATATCATCTTTGTGTTTCTTTCATTGTAAGTGAGGTTGTCCTTTTCAACATATGTTTATTTTCAAATCTTTTTGTTGCATGAATCCTTTGCCTGCTTGTTGTTTGATCTCTTCACCTCACCCCATCTTAGAATGTTCCTATCAATTTATATATTAATTATTTATATGAAAACATTAACACTCTGAAATGTTGGAAGCAAATATTTTTCTTCAGAATAAAAACAGTTTCTTTATTTATTTTTTATTTTTTATTTTTTTTGAGATGGAGTCTCGTTCTGTCACCCAGGCTGGAGTGCAGTGGCACAGTCTCGGCTCACTGCAAGCTCTGCCTCCTGGGTTCACACCATTCTCCTGCCTCAGCCTCCCGAGTAGCTGGGACTACAGGTGCCCGCTGCCACACCCAGCTAATTTTTTGTATTTTTAGTAGAGATGGGGTTTCATCGTGTTAGCCAGGATGGTCTCGATCTCCTGCCCTCGTGATCCGCCCGCCTTGGCCTCCCAAAGTGCTGGGATTATAGGCATGAGCCACTGCGCCCAGCCAGTTTCTTAGTTTGTTATACCCATGCATTGTTAATTTTATGTAGTTGAACTGCCAGGTTCTATCTTTTTTGTGATTTCTTCTATGGCTTCTGCATTGACTGGGAGAGTGGAGATGCTCCCCAAAGCCTTTCTTGCTGATACTCTACTTTGGTTCTATGGAGAGGGAGTCCCTGCAGGGAAGCAGAAAGAGGGCAAAAGAAGAATTTTCACTTGACCCTGGTCATCTGTTAGTGTATGGATAATTGAGAATCGACTACAAGTGAAACTGACAATACAGACCTTCTTAATTATGTGCCAATAAACTCCATCATTCACTGTGGGCAGGAAAGCAATTTCCAGGCTTGTCCTTAAAGATGTGTTCACCCACCCTCTTCCTTGAGATTTTGCACTTTGTGACCTGCTCTTCCAGTGAGTTCTTTTTAAGACCTATTCACCTCCTGATGCCAAAAGTGCTGAGAGATAACAGCATTGCGACTTTATTGTTGCCTGTGTTCCCGGGCCCCCAGCTAGTGCATAAAGAGGAAGCAGCATATATCTCAAGCGCCTCTGATCGTAGCTGGCATGATGCTTGATAACAGAATTTCTCAGACAACAGGCCCAGGCTGGGGAATTTTAATATTGTCTCTCCCTACAAGTAATTTCCAATGTTTATGCTCTGTGGAGCCCCTTTTGAGTGTCAGAGCAGAACAAATGCCAGTTTTAATGGACTTGCTAAATCATAAAAACTGCTTGCAAAGTTGCATCTGATTAAAACAGGAAAATGTTCCATTATTCAGAAAAATCTCCCTGCAGAGGCTCACGGGGGCGGCAGGAGGTGGAGAAATGTAGGGAGTGCCCAGATCCGATGAGTTTTCTCTCCATTGGAAAAGAAGTGGCCACGTTCACAGTCCTCCAGTTTCCTCCTCTCTCCTCCCCAGGTCCTTAGTCCTTCTGCCATCGCTGATGAAAGTGAAATTGACATTAGTCATTTTGTAATTAATTTATACAACAACACGCTATTAGCCAGGGCATGGTATGTGTGACAGGTACAGACAGTTAGGTGGGGTGGGGTGGGAGTGGGAGAATATTCTGAATACTCTGAAATCTCTGCATTGCCTGTCATGGGCTCCCACAGAGTAAAGACCAACATGGCAAACATCAAAAGGCTTGCCCTCCCCGGTGGGACCACGCTTTCCTGGCTAGCAGCAACATGTAAAATGAAATTGAGTTATTCTGCTGAAAAAAGTCACACCCAACTTATGAGCCACATTCTGTGTATTACCAGTGGAGTCTGATTTGGGCATTTAACTTAATATCAAGCTAGACAGGCAGGCAGACTGACTGACCAGCATCATGACCAAGCATCACGACCAAGTATTCTGTGTTTAGGGAACAGTTCCTAAGTCTGGAGAGAAAGCAAAGCAAAGAACTGTCCTGTCCTCATGGAATTCGCAGTCTAGGGTGAGCAAGAGGACACAGTGGAAGAAGGAGCAGTTCTGGCCAGTGTAGGTCAGTTATCAAAGCCAGGATGACATGCTGGGCAGGTCAGCACCCCAGGAGGAGAGTCTGCACTAATCAGGTGTCTTGGTTATCCAGCACAGTGACTTATTTTTTTCCATGATTCTGTCGGGTGGCTGGGCTCCACTGGGCAGCTCCTCTATGCCACATGGTGTCAGATTGGGCCATTCACAAGGCTGCATTTAGCCAGGATATCCACCATGGCTTCCCTGACATGCGTGGCAGCTGGGGTGACTGGAGGGCTGGCCAGGCTTCTCCCTCACTGCGCCGATCCATGTGATCTTCAGCAGATGTCAGTCTAGACATGGTGGCTGGATCCCAAGAAGGTGAAAGTAGGATCTGCCAGGCCTCTTAAGACTGAGGCCTGGACCTTGCCTGGTGTCACTTACACATTCTATTGGCATATTGAATATGGTTTCAAATAAGTGAGCCATCGACTAGGACATAGAAATTGCTTTTGTCATACAGAAAGTTTCATAGCAGCAGTACTTGTGTTAGCAGGATTTGACTTGTAATACTGAGCACTTATAGGACCTTTGTGATTCCCAAGCACTTACCATACATTTGTGAAATGCATAGTGTAAAAAAAGTCAGTGTCAAAGCAAGTCACAAGACTAGCCTAGATTCAAGGGGAGGGGAAATAAATTTCACCTACGGATGGAAAAGAGTGGATATGTACAGGGCTGGAGGATTACTGGTGATGATCTCTGCAGATAATCCGTCACACTGAGGCTACCTAGGAAAAAGGGTTGGATTTGAAGTCAGCTGACCTGACTTGGAGTCCCATTTCCCCACTTCCCTAGCTGAGAGATCTGGGGCAAGTAGTGAGGCCTCTGAGTTGTGGCTCCCTGCTCTATGGAAGTCTCTCCACTGAATTTTTATCAGTGCCAATTTTGAGGGATCATGCATGGCAAAGCACTTTGCCAGTCGTGGCCTAACTACTTAGATGGGAAAGAAATTGCAGTGGCTTCTACTCTCTCCCTATACCACCGCTTGTTGCCTTAGCTAATCAGGAATCTTCTCTCCTTCTGGATCTTAAAATAGACTTTTAAAAAATTTATTTAAAATGTCTTAATTCCTCTTGGACTCACATTATTTCCAGTTTTGCTTTCTGGCTCTGTTTTCCAGTGCTTCACGAGGACGCACCCCAGTGTCTCCCCATGGACTGCCATGAACAGTTGTACAATATTTTTCTGCATCAAAGCACCTGGCCTTGGGGGCACTAGGGGGCTGAACTTCGGCTGTGTTCTGCCCACCAAGCCATGCATCCTGGGGCAGAGCTGCATCTACCTAAAGGGGTCGCTTGTCCTTGTGCCTACAAAAGCTCTGCATGGACTGAAAGTGACCATACCTGGTGCCAGCCCTAATTGGGCTTGAGAGGCCACCAGTGGGGGCCCATCAGCCGTCAGCACACAGACCCTCCCTGCTCCATGCTTCTTGGCTGTCCAGGGCTGCATATGGTAGAGCCTTCTCTGTTTGACTCTGGGGTTGAGGGGTCCCGCCTGTTTACCCAGTGGCCTGCTTGACTTCCCTTCCCAGCTCTCTCAACCCCTCACCCAGCTGCTGCCTGTCACCCTCCATCCTCCATGCTGCAGAAATTATTTTTATAAACTCCTCCTTGACTGAAGTGCCACTTTAAAGAATTTAAAACACCACTGCTGTCTCCTAATGAGAAGGAGAAGAGACGCAGAGGCACTAAATTCTCTAGAGCTTTCCTGTAGCATTCTGATGTCGCCATCTCTGGAAATATTTCTCCTGCCACAACACACAACATATTGGCTGGAGAGCATCACTACGTATTTTAGAACCATCCCCTTGAGCACTTTGTAACCTTCCAGGATTTCTAAACTACACACTGTCGACACCTCAGACTTCAAAATTTGAGGGTGGGCATGCACATTGGAACAGGATGCTGGGCTCTGATTTTAACCAGTGTTTGCCAAGTGCCCCCATGCAGCCACCCCTCGGCTGGGCCCTGGGGAGGGAAGTAAAACCACACAGGACAAGGACATTGCTTCTGTCTCATCCCATCCTCGATGGGGTCCCTGATGTCCTGGTCCTCGGAAGGATGTCAGCTGCTCAGGTGCACAATGAGGGGAGTTCAACCTTGATTTCTGGAGCCAGCCGGACCCAGGCACCCTTAGCACCCTGCAGTTGCAACTCTACCATTTTCTATGCCAACCTGCCCTCATTGATCTAAGTTATTCTTTGTTTTCTGGACCTAATCCTCTGACTCCCTATTTGAAACCAGCCTCTCTGGCTGCAGCTGACATCCCTCATCCTCATCCTCCCCTGGGGCTGCTTCTGCAGAGCCACCAGGCCATTGCCTGCTGAGCTGCAAGTATCATTTGCCATCTCAAACATCCGCCACATGGCAGCCTGGCCACCTATAGAGCTCCTCCTCCCTCTCCAGATGCCCTGGGCATGGCAGTGGGGCTTCCAGATGCCCTGTCCCGCCTTTGGAGCCAGTCTCTGTAACTGGTCCTTCCCTGCACCATACTGCCTGTCCCAGCTTCCTTTTCCTCCCCACCAGCCTGTGTGGCTGATGCCCCATCAAGTTCACCTCCTAAAATGCTCTTTCATCTTTCACTTCCTTTGCATCCACACCAAGCCTGACTTCACCCCGCCAACATCTATTGCTTAGATGGTAAAATAGCCCCTAATGCATCTCCCTGCTTCCAGCTCTGCCCTCTTGAATCCATTCTTCATAATGAAGCCAGAGGAGCTTTTCTAAAGCCACAGGCTGGCATGCCTTTCACCCGCTGGAACATTTCATGGATGTCTTTCCACAGCCTTCATGCCACTCAGGACCAGCCCTGCCCAACTGATGCCTTATGACCCTTCCCTGCACCACACCAGGAGACTAAGCAGGTGCCGTTCCCCTGCCTGGTGACCTCTTTCACCTCCAGAATCTGAGTACTGGGTTCAAATCCTAATGCAGCTCATTAATAACAGTGTGAGCTTGTCATTAGGGGAGGTTAATCCGTAACTGTTTCACCAGAAGAGGTTAATTTAGATGTGAAGTCTGAAGTTAATAATAATAGTAACAATTATGATAATAATGATCACTAATATTTAGATTGTGTTGATTAAATAGGGAAAATATTTATCCTCTCAAAGCCTCAGTTTTTCATCTGTAGAACAGAGATTTATTTGAGGCGTAAATGAAATAATGCGTATAAGCCTTTACTGTATGCCTGGCATTGGCAAGTGTTCTATAAAAGTGAGCTATTGTTATCATTGTGCTGATCCAAATACCTGGAATTCTAGTCTGGCTCTCACCACCATCCCACTCTCTTGACCCTTGGCCCTTTCCTTACCTCACCTGCCTGGATGACTCTCATTCATCTTTTAGATGTCACTTCCACCTTGAAGTCCTCCTGGACTCCTTCTATGTTAGGCACCACTTCCCTGGATCCCTGCTCTGAGTGCTGTTGTAGAATGCACCTCTCACACTGAATCTTGATGGCAGTTTGCTGGTCTACTTCCCCCGCAGCCTGTGAGCCCTTGAGAGCAGGGTCTGCATCTTCCTGGCGTGGTCGTCTCATACCTGGGTAACACCTGGTACTCAGCAGGTGAGCAGGAAACATTCAGTGCAGGAACCAATGAAGGCCGGGTGGCCTCTACACACTTGCTCCTTAGGGCAGGATCTTCTCTGTCCTTGAGGACTTCAAAGGCAAGAATAATAAGCATCAAACAATGGTGAATGGTACAAGATGGTGCATGCATGCTTTGCAGAATGAACAGGACAGACAATCAGCCTGCCTGCTCAGAGAAGGGAGCTATTACTGTTGGCATATTGAATATTGTTTGAAATAAGTGGGCCATCGACTAGGATGTGGAAATTGCTTTTGTCATACAGAAAGCTTCATTGCAATGGTACTTGTGTTAGCAGGATTTGACTTGTAATACTGAGCACTTATAGGACCTTTGTGATTCCCAAGCACTTACTATACATTCGTGAATGCACAGTATAAAAAAATTCTAATTGTTAGGAGATTGGCAGCTCCAATTTCCTGCAGTAGGTCTTCAGTTGTTCCTTGATCACAATCCTCCAGTGTGGCCTGGGGTTTCTCCTTCATGGCTCCTCTGAAGTGGGCATGGGTCTCTGGCCAGGAACAGTGCCTCCTGGGACACAGGCATGCCCACCTGCCCTGGAGCCATGACTCTGTCTTTTCTTCAGACTGGAAAGGCTGGTGCATCTCAACATAGACTCTGGGGAAAGGTACCATTTTCTGTCTAGCAGCTCCTCCCCTGCTTGCTAGGGGATAGCACCATGTTTCAAAGCCAGGCCACTTCTATCTCTTTCTCCTGTAGAAGGGAACATGACAGACACATTTCAGCACTCTTGCTGGGGACTTCAGGACACCCAAAGGAAATTCCAAAGGACACCCAAAGTCATACTCCAGATGATCTGTCCCTGGGCATCCAACCCCAAAATGTACCATCTCTGTTTGATGTGATCTGCCACATGTTGCAGCCCAGTAGTCAGGGCTTCTTGTGGCTGTAGCCACCTGCCTAGCTCAGTTCCCATCCCTTGCCACAGAGAGCAGCCCCTCCTTCCCCACAGTCTATATTCCACCCACCATAGGACAGTGCCTAGTGCATAGCAAGCACCATCTAAGCATTAGCTGTCATCGTCGTCATCATTTTCTTCTTCTTCTTCAAAATCCAGATCTAGGCCAGGTGTGGTGTTTCAATCCTGTAATCCCAGCACTTTTGGAGGCCGAGGCAGGCAGATCATGAGGTCAGGAGTTCAAGACCAGCCTGACCAACATGGTGAAACCCTGTCTCTACTAAAAATACAAAAATTAGCTGGGCGTGCGGGCACACACCTATAATCCCAGCTACTCAGGAGGCTGAGGCAGGAGAATTGCTTGAACCCGGGAAGCGGAGGTTGCAGCAAGCTGAGATCGCACCACTGGACTCCAGCCTGGGCAAGAGAGTGAGATTCCATCTCAAAAAACAAACAAACAAACCCCCCAAAATCCAGATCTAAGTTTACCTCTTAGGTTTCTGGTTAACCGTACCTAACGATAATGGATTTTTCTTATTGGAATTTTCAGTTTACAAAGCACTTTCACATCCATTCTCTAATTGCAGGCTCGCAGCACATCTGGGAAGTTGATCAGCTGGAGCAGGGCGTGCCACCTCCATTTTTCTGATGGTGAAGAATTTCTGAAAGGCCTAGAGCTTTGGCTCATGGTGTGTGGGTCAGAGTCAGGAACTGTGCTGATCCCAGACTCAAAGCCTAAACTCCTGTGAGGCACACGTACTTCTTAGATCATGTAAGAAAAAAATTTTATCTCAGGATCCAGTACACACACTCACCTCCCAAAAAACTGAAACAAAGTTTTATAACGTAACACTTTCCTTACTGCATGCAATGTACACTGCCTTCTCCCTACTCCCCTCCCTTCCCCTCTCCTCCTCTCCACTCTCCTCCCTTCCTCTTCCCTCCCCTTCCCTCCCCTCATTCTATTCTCCCCCCACTAACAGGGCATGGCTTTTCACTGCATATCTAGGACTCTTCCTATCCCATTCTCCCAGCCCCCAGGTCTGCTTCTCACCTTGTATTTCTTCTCCTCACCCGCTTCCTCAACCTGGATTCACTACTTTGCACTTGCCTGTATGTTGCTTGGCAAGCATCTTAAAGCCCAATATGTGTCACTCCCAATATAGGTCATGAACCAGGCGAGGGTGGGGACTGTTTTCATGCTGCTTCTGTAGCCCCTCATGATGCCTGAGACGGGTGGGAGTCCCCCACCTGGACTCCGTGGACCGGTCTGGCAGCCCCAGCACATCCTGGTCTGGTGGCCCCAGCACATCCCAGCCTCTCCTTACTCCTCAGTGTGCTCCGCCCTCAGACCAGCCCTGCCTCTCCCGCTCTCCTCCAGGGCTCTCTGAAGGACCCTAGCTGGACTCTTGGCAGGTGTGTATCTCTGTGATTAATATAAACCCCTTTCAGATCTGGGAACCTGACACCTGCCAATTGTTTATTGGGCCAAAAGTATTGGAAATGCAGCATCTAGAGATGGCAGGACTCGAGCCTGGCCACAGAAGGAGAGGAAAGGCATGGTAAGGAGGTGGGGGAATGGCAGGCTGGGGCTGGCAGCTCAGCTTCAGGGGAAGTATCCTGGTGCAACAGACGTGAGCTCTGCGAGGGACATTCACCACCGTGATGCTCGCCCTGGTAGAGCAAACACTAGGAAGTCTCAGTGTTGGCCCCCAGGGAAACCCTCACACTCACCACTTTCTCCAGTGAATCTGCCCAGAGGCCGCAGGGCCAGTGCCTCTCATCTGGGCAGGGTTCCTGGGGCTCTTTCAGAATCTCGTTTTACCTTCATCATGGCCTGGAGAGGGAGGTATTAGTACCCTCCTTGCCCAGACAGAGAAACTGAGGTTATTCAGTGATATCAAGAAGATAGTAAAGACCAGAGGTCCATGCCTTTCCCCCTGACCACCACATCTGCTTACAGCACTGGTTCTCGAGCTGAGAAGATGCCAATAACTCTGATACTTGGGTCCCACCCCAGACGCTCTGCTTTAATCGATTTGGGTGTGGCCTGGGCCCAGCCCTGTCATGGGTAAGCACCACTAATGCACAGCCAAGGTTGAGAGTGACTGATTTAGATGCTATTAGAAGGAGTGTGTGTGTGTGTATAGAAGTACCTTCCAGATTGACATGGGCAGAGGGGTAGGAAGGAGATCGCAGGGTGGGAGAAGATGGTGCAGGGGTCATGCCACCATGGGGGTGGGGTTTGCTAAGAAGCTAGACAGCACACTCCCACACTGTCTTTGGAATGTCATTGGCATTTCTGTGACCTCTATCACGTCCCAGTGAGTCATAGGTCACCATCTGTGCAGGAGAATATTGCATCAGCTGGTTAGCATCTTAGCACCCTTCTCCCTGGAAATTCAGAAAGACAGTAAGCTCTGTGAGGTCGGCGAATCTGTCTGTCTTGGTCGTTGTTAGCCTTGGGGGTCTGAAGTGTGGTGGCAGCTCTGGAAGTGCCAGTGGCATGTTGAGTGGATGAAACCCAATAGCTGGAGAACTTGCTTAGCCCTGTGTTACAGACAGGGACATGGATCTGGAGAGGGAAGACTAATAAAGTAATAAAGTAATGGTAATAATCGTTACCATTTACGGAGTAATTCACATGGGTCAGGCACAATATGAGGCGCTAAACCTCTGTTAACTCCTTTAATCTTCCAACAGCCCTGTGCATAGGCATCATGAGCTCCCATTTTGCAGATGAGAAAACTGAGGCTCAGGGAAGTCAAAATTTTGCCAGGTTACATAGCAAGTCAGTGATCAGTCTACACTGTCCCATGCTGCCCTAGAGCTATAGCAAGCTGGAAACCCAGAGGGTTCCGGCTCTCCTCCTCCTTCCCACTCAGGCACGCTGGCTACCGGATGAGTTTACATTCTCTTTTTTCCCCTCTTCACCGGCTTTTGGATGATTAATAAATTTCAAAGCAAATCATGCAGGGATCAGCACAGACTTCTCATTTCTCTAAACAGTGTCTTCTCTGAGAAACAATGGAGAGTGGTCTTCGGGGAGGCAGCCGCCTGGACTGCAGGAATAAGGGGAAAGTCTCTTACCGAGAAGAACCTGCACTTGGCCCCATGGGGATGGGCTGCCTCTGACCTCAGCGTCCTTTTTCATCTCTAATTTCTGTGATTCTGGGATTCAACATAAACCTCATTCCTCATGCAGCGCCCTGAGTGGCAATGGAGTTGAACTTTCGTTAAAAAATGTCAAGGTGTTCCATCACGTCCGCGGTGATTAGGAAGAAGGGTGAAACGGCTGATCGCTGAGTTGCTGCTCTCCCAGGTGCAATGGCTGAAGACAGATATGTAGCTGGGTCTTGCTCACCATCCCAGCCACTCACAGCCAGAGGCCAGGTCTGGCCCTCTCTTGGCCCCACAGAGCATCGGCTGACCTGGCCCAGGTGCCAGGGTAGGTGCTGACCATCAAGCAGATGGCCCCTGCTCTCAGAAACTCTGTTTTTTGCTCCCTGCTTTTCTCTAGGTGCCCGCGTTTTCTTAGGCTCTGTCTCATTTCTCGTAGGTCAAAGGCTAATGGATCCAGATTCAGAGTGGAATTCCAATGTATTTCGGCAGATAGGGGGAAGTTGATGGAGCTGGATTTAGGTTGGATTCAGGGCTGTGTGGCCAGAGTGTGGCATTTCTATAATCTGGGACCCCAACGGGGCTGACTAGTCAAGCTTCTAAGCTGGGCCAGGAGGCAGTGCTGGGCCTGCTGACCCAGCAGGAGGGCTCCTGACTTGAGTTCAAGGCTGGTCATGACTTTGTTGACCCTGGGGAAATGACCCAGCACCTCTGATCCTCAGTTTAATTACCTATAAAGTGGACGCCATAATGATAAACACCTCATCTAATTAACATGGGAACCACCCAGCACTAGATGTGTGACAGCATTTTGCCAAGTAAAAAATACTACACAAATGTTAGTTTGGCCTTGTGCTTTTAAAATGCCTCCCTGATTAAGAAAAAAAAAAATTCCTTCTCCTAGAGCCTTGGGCAAACACATTCCCCACGCAGGGTTCCTTCTCCTACTTTTGCCATGACCTTCGTCCACTGTGTGTTCAGGCAGTGTGGGGCACCAGAGAGGCTGTGGCTGAGGTTCTCAGAGCGTCACATCCTGTGACCTTGAGTCATGCCCTTTATCCTGGTAGGAGAGACAGGAGCCATCTGAGAAGCTCTGAAAGAAAGGAGGATCCACAGCAGGGAGCTATGGGGTCCCAACACCTGCTTAGCCCATGACCCAGTCCAGCAGAAGTCCTAGCTCAAAAGTTAGCACTCTGCCGGCTGCAGGTCCAGGATAGCAGGCCGTCTCCAGCAAGGCAATGCGTGGACCTTGTGCATCTCTTCGAGTACATCTCACTCATGAGGTTATACCTGGGCCATTGCCTTTTGAGGGACCCCAACATGTCTGAATGGATCCTGATGGGCAGGTGGCCAAGGGCATCTGAGTAGAGGGGCGGGGATTCAGCTGACTTGAGAAACTTGCTCTCTTTGCTGTATTCCTACGTGCCAGCTACCTACCAGTACCAGGCGGGCTCTTGGGTAAAAGGATGCCCTGGACCTTAGGCCCAATCCCGGGCCCTCCTGGCTGGGTTTCCACCCACAAGTGGCCTCCTTCGTGTCAGCTCCTGAGAAACACTGGGAGAGGTGCAAGCGTGGTGTGAAACGCCGAGCTATGAATGACTCCAGAGGCTGCAATTAGCTGGTTCTCAGCTGCTGTATTTTTAGATACAAATATTGTCACCAGATGCTTTGCAGCCACTGAGAAGCCTACTCCTCTCAGGAGGCCCCTCTTCTTTGGCAGGCAGGAAGTTCCTCTTCTTAGGTAGAGCTGGGATTCCAGAACTACCTGGGCCTTGGAGCAGGTGCTCCCTCTTTAGCACTGAAAAACTCAAGGGAGGCCGAGGAGGGGCATGGGGCTGGGAACCTGGGTACTGACTGGCATGCCTGGCCCTCCCACAGCCTCACTTGGTGACTGGAGATTCCTGAAGCCCAGAAACGGCACAGATGAGCTTCTTTCTCCTTGTGCCTTTATGCCTATCATGTGAGTGAACCGAGAAAGGGCATGCCTAGCAGGGGAATTCTAGGTGGTGTGTTCATCTCTCAGGCACAGAGTGATATTTCATGAGGCAGAGAAGCAGAAGAGTCTTTCATGATCCATTGACTCTATTGCCTAACTTTGCAGATGGGAAAAATCAGCTGAGAGAGCACTGGCTTGTCTAAAGTTTTGCAGCTAGTCATGGAGGAACCAGGAAACAAACTCAGGGCCTTGTGTGAAGGGCCTGTTTTCCTGGCACTCTGGATCATTCCAGCTGGGGAACAGAGTAGCCCTGTAGTCATGCCAGGCTCAGGGCATTCTGGAGCTTCTTTGGGTCTAGAGAGATGTCCCGCTTCATAGAGATTTATGCAAGTGTTCTGGTTTTCGACTGCTGCATAATCTCTCTGCCCCCGACCCCCTCCAAACAAACAAACACTTAGTGGCTTAAAGCAACAATTTACTATTATCTTCCACAGCTCTGTGTGTTGACTAGGCTCAGCTGCGTGGTTTTCACTGGGGTCCTCATACAGTTACAGTCACAGAAGCTGGATGGGACAGGACATCTGTGATGGTTTCTTTGCTCATGGGTCTGGTGCTTCAGTTAGGGTGGTGGGAATAACTGGGGACTAGCTGGGCTTCTCCCTCAGTCTATGCAGTTTCTCCACATAGCTAGCTGGGCATCCTCACAGCATGGCGGTCTCAGGACAGTTATGCTCCTTACATGCTGGTTGGCTTCCCCCAGAGTGAGCCCTCCACGAGGTCTAGAAAGACTCTCCAAGGCTGCTTACAACTTAGCTTCAAAAGTCACACAGCATCACTTCCACCACCATCCAATGGCCAAAAGCAAATTATGGGGCTAGCTCAGATTCATGGAAAGGGCAGCACACAAGGGCATGGTTACTGGATGGCATTTTTGGAGGTGACTACAGCAATTAAAAACACACAACCTAAAATACATAAAAAGAGGCGAGTGAGACATTTGTATCACCATGTCAATAGTTTTCTACATAACTCGACTCTCCAAATTAATGCTTTGCCCAGTGCCTGCCTCCTTCTACTCCTAACCCCTCTCCGTCCACCCCCAAAGCCATATATCTCCTTCTGCTATTCCCCTCTGCCACCTCATTTGGCTTTTTGGAAAAAGAATGGACTTTGAGGTGAGACAGCCATGCATTTGAATCTTGCTGCCATTACTAGCTATATGAACTTGAACAGTTCAAGCCTCAGTTTATCCATCTTAAAAATGGAAAGAATTGTAGTGGTAACCGTCTTATCTCCTTACAAAGCCATTGAGGTGATGAGAGGTGCTCACACATAGGTACCCTTCTGGCACAGAGAAGTCCATCTGAGTGCACCCAGCCTTTACTGGTGCCTCTTGGAGAGCCCGGCACTTGGAGGCAGCAAATTCACAGAGTCCACTCCCAGATATGCTCCCAGATCTTTCCGGATTCACACCACACTGAGCCTGTGCCTCCACCTGCTATTCTCTGCTCCTGCCACAAACAGCAGCCTGAAGAAATAGGGAAAAATTCAGTCTCTCAGCTGGTTGTTTGCTTCACTTGATGCTGACCACCTGGCTTGACCGATTTCTCCCCCTTTGAAGGTCAGGATATCTGAGAACTGCATTAGGCTCAGCTTGAGTAAATGTCATTCGTTTTAGAACTATTGCCTGATTTCCTTTAACTCAAAGGGATCTGGAGTTGGTGTCAGAAAGTCCGGTTTGCGTCCTAGCTCTGTGTGCTATATGACCCTGGCCAAGCCTTTGAGCTCAGCTTTCTCATCTGAGAGATGGGGATGCTAATACTTCTTTATTTCTCATAAAATGAGATCAGGCATTTTTTTATTTAAATCTACCTTTTTAATGGACAAATAATTGTATCTATTTATGAAATAATGTATTTGAGAGCACCTTGTGGACTGCAGAGTGCTATATGAACACAAGGGATGCTTTATGATTGAAATGACTGTTTAGGCCCAATATGGAGAGGGAGGGAGGGAGGAGAGGGGTGGGGGAGAGATAAGAGAGAGAGAGGGGTGGGGGAGAGACGAGAGAGGGGGGTGGTGGAGAGATGAGAGAGAGAGAGGGGGATGGGGAAGAGACAAGAGAGAGAGAGGGGTGGGGAAAGACGAGAGAGAGAGAGAGGGGTGGGGGAGAGATAAGAGAGAGAAATCTTCACAATAACCCTATAAAATAGGTTACTAAGATTATTCCCACTTTAATTAAGAAAACTGAGCCTCTAAGACATGAAATCACTTCTCCAAGTTCACACAGCTAATGGTAGAGCTGAGATTTGAACCCAATCAGATGAACCAGAATCCAGTCTGCAGTCACCGAGTGTCCACCTATCTTGCCAGGCACTGTTGGCCCCTGCAACAAAAGATGAGGAAGACCCAGTCTTTGTTCCTAGGCAACTTACCACCCGGGAAGAGGATTCCAGCTGGAATGCATGTCTTGGACTTGTTATTAGAGACAATTTGGCCTCCAGGTGAGTTTTCTTGTCAGTGACCCACTGAAACGAGAAGTCATCAATAAAGAAAAATAGACATTACCAACTTGACCAAAGCATACCATTTTTAAATGTATCCATCCACAAAATTACATTTTTTGGAAGATAGTCTGTGTTTGCTAAACATCTGAGAATTGAAAAAAAAAAAACTACCCATGGCACAGAAGAAAAATAATACAAATGTGTTTGCAGTGCTTTATGGCTTAAAAAATGACTTCATCAATTCTCACTGAGTTTCATATTAAACAGGCGAGGGAAGCAGAACTGTCTTTGTGTGATGTGCACGCCGGGTGGTGGATGCTTCCTCTCTGCCATTTCTAGACCTTCTTGGGTCCCCTCTCTGCACCTGGAGCCCATCACTTTCCTCCTTTTCCACCCTTGTTGCCCATCACACCTGCTGTCTTTAGCCAACAGAGCACAAATCACATTTTGCACATTTCAACCTTGTTGCTTAGACTGTCCACGGAAACAGTGGGGACAAAGGACAGCTCTCACAGGAACTGTGGTGGCTGTACATTGAGCCCCCGCCATTTACCAAGCGTTGTGCTTTGTGCTAGATAACCGTGACTTCATTTGATCCACAATCAGTGCTATTATTATTCCCATTTTCAGAAGTGGAAATAGAGGTGGCAAAGCTCAAATAACTTGCCAAACCTACATGGCCAATAAATGGCGACACCAGAATTCAAACCCAAGCCTGATACCATAGCCCATGCCCATAACAATTATGTTACACTGTCTCTGCTCAGAAGAAGGCACAATGAAACTATTCTAGAAGTTATCAGTACCTTTGTCTTGGGGACCTATGATGTGGAGTAACTTCATTAATTCAGTCACTCATCTTTTCATGTATTGGTTCATGAATGCATGTATTGATGCATACAACATACATTAACTCTACATCTGGGGGTATATTTCTGCATGGTGGTTGAAAGTGTGGGCTGTTGAGTCAGATCCCAAGCATTCAAATCCCAGCTCTCCCACTTACTAGCTGTAGGACTTTAAGCAAGTTCCTTAATCATTGTGTGCCTTAGTTTATTTGTTTGTAAAATGTGGTAATAGTAGTTACCTTGCAGGGTTGCTGAATGGATTAAATAATACAAATCAAACACTTGAAACAGTTTGGGGCACGTAGTCATTGTGCCAAAAATGTTAGCTATCATTATTATCACCTGTAGTAGGCACTGTGTTAGGTGCCGTGGTAAAAACTGTGGCATGAGAGTGAGAAGTGGCTCTGTTCTATGGGTAATAGGGGGGTCACTGAAAGTGTTGATGGGATTTTGTTTTAGGAATTTTACTTTTAATCTGGCAGCAGAATAAGTTGGATCAAAGATGGGAGACTGGCCAAGAGGCTGCAGTAACAGTGTCATCATTCCAGGCTCAATTTTGATGGTAGCAGAGACAGCTGCAAAAAGCATTCTGAAAAAGGATGTGGCAACTGGCTGGACTGGGGTTGCCACACAGGGGAGAGCGATGACCTAGAAAAATGAGGCTTCTAGCCTGGAGGAACTGGAGAACTTAGAGCCACCAAGACAAACAGGGAACAGAGGAGGAGAGGCCACCAGGAAGGAAGATGTCGACCAAGTCTCCACTTCTGTTGCACTGGGAAGGGAAAGCCACCCTTGTCTGCTTGAGCCTTTGGACTGTTGTCAGGAGCCTTGGCCTCTTGGGAACTGGCCAAAGACAACTGTGCTCACAGGGTCTGGACCATGAGGTTTGAGGCCCCCAAGAGTCCCCAGTACAAGGCCCAGTCTGAAACTTGGCTTTCCCACGGTGAACCGGGGCTTCATCTACATAAGCCATTGTCATTCTTAGCTCCATACTGCCCCATCTGCTGTCATGTTTATGGGGCCAGAAGCCAAAAAAGGAAAACCATTATTGAGACCCCTACCTGCCCACTGGGGTGAAAGGCCCGTTTCACCCCTGAGGAAGTACAGGGGCCAGGGCCAGGAAGCTCCTGTGGGTGTGGCCCACATCTCCACCCACATTGTGCCCCAAACAGGGAAGGCTCTTGCCCTTCTGGGAGAGGCACTTGCAGTGAGTGGTGCTGAAGACGGAGCCCTTGAAGGGCCAAGGATGGAAACTTCAGGTCCAGTGCGGGGGATGGTAAAGCGAGGACAATGGGAAGAACATAGCCCCAGGTTATTGGACCCCAGCTTGGTGAGTGGCACCCTGGCTAGCTCTCAGAATGGCCCCTCTGCTTTCCTTATAGACCCAATCCCCAGCACAGCACCTGGCACTTAGTATGTGCTCAATAAGCCTACTGAATGAATGAGCAAACGCCAGGTTACCAAGCTCTTTCCACTTGGGGTAGGACAAGGGGAGGTGAGGGTGGGTGGGAAGCCTGACTGCATACCCTGCCCTGGTTGGGGAGGGGGTGTGAGAAGTAGCTGAGCTGCCATAGACTGGCTGCCTATTCATGAGCAGAAAGCAGAGCTGCCATCCTGGGGGGCCTGAGAGGGTTGGGGATGCAGGCGCAGCATCCACCGTGGCAAGGGCAGCTGGGGTGGGAGGATTTCCAGGCTGCCTGCCAAGGAAAACCAGCCTGCTGGCCAGCGTGGCTCCCGGGCAGAGGTTGCAGACCCCGGGATAGATGGCAGTGTAGGAGATGCAAATATATGCAAATGATGGCACAACCATTTTCTGGGTTCCCAGAGAGAGGATATTAACATCCATCACTGGACAGCTGGCCTCTGGCAGCAAGGATCCCAGTCATTATCCCACCATCCTGTGGCAAACGCCCCCAAACCTCCCTAAAATCATGCTGGCTTTGGGTCTCCCTTTGGGCCGGCTGGAGACAGAAGGATAGAGCAGACACTGAATTACAAATGCTCTGTGTTGTTTTATTCATGCCACTGTGGTCTGGGATGAGACCATGACCTTAGATTGGGGTCTGGAGTGTGAGCTCCGGGCCCCTCCCTGAGGATAGGTGGAAGCTGGGGAGGAGGCGGTATAGCTGGGGAGCTCTAGTCAGGCCCCTCCTGCAGGAGAAGGCAGGCAGCTGGGGCTCCTCAGACTCAGGGAGACCCATTTCACCCTGAAGCCAAAGAGGAGGTGAGCTAGAGGTCAGAACAAGGACCCTGCACTGCCACGGACCAGAAAAGGTGATGAGAGATGGCCTTAGTTGAGGAGTCTGAGCAGAGGACAAGGATCTCTGATGGTGGAGGAGGGGACAGAGGCTGAAGACAGTGAAGAGAGTCTGCAGCGAGACCAGCTATGTAGAGAGCAGTTGGGCCAGGATGCCCTCACATGCAGTCCCTCCCTCATTCATTCATTCCACAAAGGGCATCTCTGTGGCAGGCTCTGTACTTGCCTCTGAGCAAGTAGCAGCAGACAGGGCACAGCCCCTCATCTCATGGACATGAAGTCTAGTGGAGAGAATGGATGTTAGGCAAATCATTACGAGTTCACTGGGTAACTGAAGCATAAGGGCAGGAGAACAAGGCATGTCTGATATAGTCTAGGGCAGCGAGGAAGGCCTCCTGGATAACCTAATGCTTAAGTCAAGACCTAACAGATAAATAAGAGTTATGGAGTTACTAAATGGGAGGCTGGGGGTGGCGGTAGAGTGGAGAGGCCATTCCAGGTAGAAGGACTAATACGTGCAAAGGTCCTGTGGTGGGAAGAGGCAGAAGGCTCCCTAGAGGCTGAAAGAAGACCTGCGTGGCAGGAGCAATTGGCGGGGGTGGGGGGCGGGGCGGGGGCATGTAGGATGAGGGTCAAGAGTGGTCAGAGGCCAGGGCACACTACAGGGCATGTTCAGGGCTTTGAACTTGATCTTGA
Organism: Nomascus leucogenys; assembly: GCF_006542625.1. Lineage (NCBI taxonomy): Eukaryota > Metazoa > Chordata > Mammalia > Primates > Hylobatidae > Nomascus > Nomascus leucogenys. The sequence goes on from NC_044395.1 coordinate 14,862,407, forward strand.
AGGCAATGGGATATCACTCAAGGTCTTTAATCAAGGGGGTGGCATGATCCGATTTATAGTTTTGTGATGTCCTATAGATGCTGGAGAATGGATGGAGGGAGGGGAGAGCTATAAAACTTAAGCCCTTGAATGACATGTGCGATGCTGCCGTTGTCATTATAGGATGAGATATTGCTGGATATGAGAAATGGGGAAAGAACTTGGAGGTTAGGAGTGAAGTCCAGAGAAAAATCACTTCTTCCTGGTCTTCTGGTGGTGGCATAAAAAAATTAGCTACAGTCCCTAACCAGGGGACAAACCACACTGATATTTCTGTCCTTTTCTTGTTTTCTTTGCTTCTGCTCAGAAGGGGAGGGATGGGGGACTTCTCTGCCCGTCTGGCCACTTGCCCTGGTTCTTAGCATTCAAAAGGCCTTGCTCTCTCCCTTGGTTCTTGGTAGTTCTCACCCTGGCAGGGCCGAATCCTGGAATTGTGCCTTTGACAGAAACCGCCAACACCCCCAAGGGCTCATCCTGCTGCCACACACACCCCCATCAGGAAAGGCTCCAGGGGTAACGGAATGGGCTATGGTCCTCGTTTTGTGATTCTGACATTTGTCCTTCCCAGGGTCATCCCTGCTGTTCCAGGTCCTCCACATTCCTGCCTTGGGGGCCAGTTTTATATTCCAACAAATGCAGATTGCAGAGGAACAAGATTGGCTTTCAGAGAAGTGGTCCCTGGCCAGTGATATCTTATTCTGTAGTTATAGACAACACAGACAGGGATGTACATGGGCCATAAAAGAAAGAGACAACATGTGACATTCAATTCAAGATTAAAAGAAATCATCAATTGGAGCTGATTGTGCTCATCCAGATGTCACCAGAAACAGCTGTATGCCATCTGCCAGAGAGGGTGCCACCAGCTGGAGCAGCTCTCCTTAAGACCCTGGCTTTGCTTTGCTCCACAGCAGGAAGGCAGAACTGAGGTTGGAGGCCAGCCCGAGTGACAGTGGAATGATGAAGGCAGTGGCAGAAGCTGGGAGGAGGAGTAGGAAGCATCGTCCCCCACCCCAACTTCTCTGTCTTGTTGATGCTAACAAAGAAGAGTAATGAATTACTGATAACTGGCCTCTTTTAAAGGGAAATTATTCAAGAGAGCAGGTGAGATGCTGCAGGCATTCATCTTTCCAGCTCCGGGAAGCTGGCTGGGAGATGGGAAAAGGTGAGAGAGATGATTCATGGCCCAGGCCATTCATCCATCACGGGGGTGCCCTAGGCAATGGGGGAGCAGGATTGATGGGTCCCCCGTCTCAGGTTGGCAGTGTGTGGTGAGAATCCACCGGCTCCACCTCATCAGCCAGGCCAACAAGGCTGAGAATCAGTGGGACCTGAGTACCCAGCCCCCATGGGAGGCCAAGAGCCCGTCAGGGTGAGGGGTAGGGCAGGGGATGGGTTGACTGTGCCCTCACCCGGGTGCAGTTAGAGGGAAATGCCCTCACCTGGGTGCACTTAGATCCTAAAGAGGGGAAATTCCTGACTCATGGCAGGCTAGAGATCTTGCTAAGGCCAGCCTTTTAAAAATGGGGGAAAGAACACTGGTCTTGGAGTCAGAACATCCAGTGTCAGGCTCGGCCCTGCCCCCTTCCCCTCCTGGCCCATTTCCATAAGATGAGTAAGTCAGAAATTGCAAACCTATGGGCCCCTGTGGGAATATTCAGAAATATTTTATTTGACCTGCAGTGTTGGCCCACATCATTTTTTAAAATCTGAATTGCTTATCAACTTTAAAAGAAAACTCAGTAAACTAGCTTTCTTGAAAACAAATCAGAAGATTGAGCAATTGGCTGGGGCTGAGTGCAGCTGCTCTCCTTGAATAGAGCACATACCCTCCTATGTGCCATCGAGCCCACGATCCCTTGATCACTCTATCAAACCCTTATTTTGCACCCCCTTAGATCCTCTCAGCCTCGTCTGTCTCTGGCTTCAAGGGCATCTGCAGCTAACAGCTCTTGATGGGCTCCAACTAGCTTCATGCACATCAACCAGATAGTGCCTTGCTTCATGCCTGCACTGTCTGCCACGGGCCCCTTGCCTCATATCCCTGGGCTTCCCTTTTGAGGTGCAGACATTGAAGAATCCTGCTCAGCACCCACATGTGCACAACCTGAAAGTGCTAGGGGTTAATGACCAGTTTGACAAAACTTTGATCAGTGGAAGATAGGAGTTAATGGAAAATGTTTCCCTCTTTCTCCCTCCCGGCAGATGCTTCCGAGGCAGACAGTTTCTTGAAATGATCTTGCAAGATTGAACAATCAGTTGCACTTGGCCGCAGAGAGCTCAGTAATGTGCCCTCCTCGTGGTGGCTCTGTCCCTCCCTGTCTTGCTCTCCTTCCTGGGATTGTGTTCCCTAATAAAGGAGAAGCACAGAGGACTTTGCCTCAGCCTTAGCTTTCTGGAAAACCCAAGAGAAGACAGTTGGTATCAGGAGTGGCTCCAGCAAGCAGCCCTCAACATGGGATTCTGGAGCTGGATTACTCACTGGAGTTCTGGCAGGAAGAACCCCATCCCTGGCGATAAGTTGGGTCGTGATAGTCCTGGCATGCAATGGCATCAGGATTATCCAAGCTATCACCTGTAGAATACTGAGCAGAGCTGCAAGTAGAAAGTGAGGCCTTGGGGTAGAAAGCCGTGGCCTTGGTGCTTGAACATTGCCAGGGGTTGGGTAGAGGAGGGAGGTGGGGGAGAGAAGGCTGCCTGGAGGAGAATTTGTGACACTCACTCTTGATGTAAGCCCTTGACATGCATTGAGTGTTAGGACCTAGAACTGGTCCGAACAGTGTAATAGGATGGCATCTTAGAGCTTGGCCATGACAATGGTTTAGAGCAAATGAGTAGAAATACCAGAACCTCCTCAGCATAGGATTGAAGAAGGGGTCAGAAGGCACAGGGAGGTAGGAATTTTAGAATGCATTATCTGTACAGGACCTGGGAACTTACCAGTTGGCTATTGTTATGGATTGAATTGCATTCCCCCAAAAGATACATTGAAGTCCTAACTCCTGGTGCCTGTGAATGTGACCTCAGTCAAGTCTTTGTAGATATGATCAAGTTAAGATGAGGTAATTAGAGTGAGCCCCAATCCAATATGACAGCTGTCCTAAGAAGAGGAGAGGACATCCAGAGAGACACAAAGAGAGGATAGCCATGTGAAGATGGAGGCAGAGATTGGAGTTGTGCTGCCACAAGCCAGAAGCTGGAAGAGCAAACAGGTATCCTCCCCTTGAGTGTTTGGAAGGAGCATGGCTCTGCCAACACTTTGATTTTGGCCTTCCGGCCTTCAGAAATGAGAGAAAATACATTTGTTTTGTTTTGTTTTAAGACACCCAGTTTGTGGTACTTTGTTAGAGTAACCAGGGGAAATGAATACAACTTTCTCCAGGAGCACCCAGAAGACCCCCCTCCCCAAGGCAAGAAGGGATGCCTTGGTTCGGGGTGGGGAGCACAGGCATCTCTGAGAAATTCCGTGGTGGCCGCCCTCAGTAGGCTGAGGCTGATGATAGAATTCTGCTCTGCGTCATCAATGGGCAGGACAGGATTCTGGAAGAACAGAGGCCAGGTGCTGGCCCTTTAACACCAGAGGCAACATGAGTAGCAAGCTAGAGAAGCAACCAAGGAACACAGACCTGCAGAGATAGTTGACGATGGCTAATCAGCCATGGTGTGGGACAGATGGACAGCTACAAGGGAGTTGCTTAATTTGTATAATTGTAAAAAATATCAAGAAATGGCAAGCAGAAGGATGACATCAGACCCTCACCTGGTCTCCGATCTAAGTCAGTTCACGGACCCAGCATCCATTGAGAGAAGAAGAAGAGGGTCCCCTTGAGGAAGGACCACAGGATGCCACCACAAGGGCATAAGATTTGTATTCCTCCCATCTTTTCCCAAAGGGACCTACAGCCATTTGCTAGAGTGACTGCATGGAAGGAAGGGAAATGCCCATTTTCAAAGGAATGATAGATACCAGGAGTGACCTAACACTGACACTGACAATAAGGGGCCAAGTGATAAAGGGACATGGGGTCCAAGTCTGTCCTACAGTGGGTCCCGTGGATCTGTAGACCACCCCTGTGGTCATTCTTCCAGTCCCTGCAAGTGTATTTGGATAGATGCCGGCAGAACCCTCCCATTTGATTCCACAACCCATTAATAAGGGGCCATTCTGGTAGGATGGGCCAAGTGGGATACCCTGAAACTACCACCCCACTCAGACAAGATAGTAAAATGGAAGAATTATTGCCACATTCTGGGAGAAATATCAGAGATTAGTGTCCTCGTTAAAAACTTAGAGGATGTAGGGTGGGTGTTTCCCATCACATCCTCATTCGGCTCATCATTCTGGACCTGCTAAAACCAAATTGCTCATGGGGAATGATGAAGGACTCGCATAAACTAAACCAGGCATCAACCCTGATTGCAGCTTCTGTGCCAGATGTGGTAATTTTACTAGAGCAGGTCAAATAGCCTCTGGCATTTGTAAGAGGCTATTGATCAAGCAAATGCCTTCTTCCCCATCAGTAGGGAGGATCAAAGGCAGTTCATCTTCATATGGTGGGGACACATTTGTTGTCTTACCCCAGGGCTGTGCTAACACTCTTGTTCTTAGTCATAGTGTAGTCCAAAGGGACTGTAGTCATCTTGAATTCTGCAGAATATCACCCTGGCTCACTATATTGATGACATCAAGCAAATTGTACCTGGTGAGCAAGAAATAGAAAACTTGGAGATTTTATTAAGCACTTGAGAACCGAAGGTAGGAGACAACTGCATGAAAATCTAGGACTATGCCACATTGGTGATGTTTTTAGGGGTCTAGTGGTTTGGAGCATTCTAAGACCCACCCTTTAAGGTAAAAGACAAACTGTTGGATTGCATACTTCCTTCCACTAAGAAACAGGCACTGTGCTTAGTGGGCCTCTGGATTTTTGAGGCAGTATGTAGCACATTTGGCAACACCGATCTGACTCAATTTTGGGGTGACTGGAAAAGCTTCTAGTTTTGAGTGGAGCCCAAAGCAAAATAAAGGTCTGCAGGGGTTTTAGCCACTGGTGCAATCCAACACTAGGGTTGTATGTCCCAGCAGATCAGACACTCTAGAGGTATGCGCGGTGGATGAAAATGCATGGGGAGTCTTTGGCAGAGCCTCAATAGAAGAGAAGCAGTGAAAACCCCCTACAGTCTGGAACAAGGCCATGCTTTCTGAAGCACCTTTTGGTGTGGGCCCTGGAAGAGAGAGGGACCATGCAGCACCAAGAGACTACAAAACCCGAGCTACTTATCAGGGGATTCTTCTCGAATCCACCGAGTCATGGAGTCAAGGCAATAGAGTTCCCAGTATGGTGGAAATGGTATCTTCAGGAAGAGGCCCAAGCAGGACTAAAAAGCACAAATGAACTAAATGAACAGATCCCATGTCAACGACCTCTACTGCACTAGCCCCTCTCCCCCAATTCATACCTATGGACTCATGTGGGGTTCTGACCAACAGAGGGGGAAAATAACTTATATCTGGATAACAAATAGGCCAGCACATTACGTTGGTGAGAACAGAAAATGGCCCTAAGATCAGTAGTGATGAAAAATCCTATCAGTGGGCAGTGCCATGAGCAGTAGTACACTTGGTTGTCCACTTCTCAGAGAGAGAAATGCTGCCTGAAACATGGATTTACATGGACTCCTGTATGGTCGCATCACCTGGCTTCTAAGTCAGGAGCTTAGAAACAATCAGGGAGAGGTATGTAGATGGGCCTACGGTAGTGGGCATAAAGCAACAAAACATGCGGATCATGTATCTCCCACTAGTGCCAGAAGCACTGATGGTAGAGGAAATTCTCACCGATCAGATGGAAAGGATGATTCATCCTGGGGATGTCAGCCAGCTTCTCTTATCAGTCACCCCATGCAGGTGCAGAGTGACTATGACAGAAAGGATGGAGGCTACACATGGGCCAACATCATGGGCTCCTTCTCACCAAGACTGATCATGCAGCTGCCACTGCTGAATATGCAAACAGGCAGCAACAGAGATTCATACTGAGACCTTAATGTGGCACCGTTCCTTAAGGAGACTAGCCAGCCACTTTGTGGTAGGTTGACTGAATCAGATTCCTCCAATGCTGGGAGGGTAGCAATTTATTCTTTCCAGCATTGGTACTACTCTGGGTACAGGTCTGCCTTCCTGTCCACAGAGTCCCCACCAGTACCACCATCTGAGAGTGTACAAAATACCTACTTTCTTGCCATGATATCCCATATGACATTGTCTCAAGCCAAGAAACCCAAGTCACCTAAGGAGGTGTATCAATAGGCACATGGTCATGGGATCCACTGGTCTTATCATATCTGAACCCCATCATGCTAAAGCAGCCAGCCTAAGACAGTGGTGAAATGTCCTATTAAGCTAAGGCACCAACTCAGGGACAATACATTGCATATATTGCATCCTAAAGGATATAATATATGTGCTAAAACAATGACCCACATGTCTCCAATAGGTAGAGCACACACAAGTGGGAATCAAGGGGTAGAAGTGGGATTTACCCTCCCACCATTATTCCTAGAGACCCGCTTGAGAAGTTTGTGCCTCCTCTCCTGGTAAACTTAGGCTCTGCCAGGTTAGAGGTCCTGATTCCCAGGTGACGAATGCCAGAGGACAAAGGGTAGGGGGTGCTACTGAACTTGAAGTCGCGACAATTACATAGATACTCTGGGTTCCTCATGCTGGTGGGCCATCAAGTAAAGAAAATAGTTACTATGTTGGCAGGATTGATTACCCTGACTGCTGTGAGAAATTAGGGGTGTTGCTGCTACTCAATGGGGGCAGCGGGGAGTGTGTCTGAAAGCCAGAAGATTCACTGGGGCATCTTTCGCTGCTTCCATGATAATGATAACTGTGACTCCACAAGGGCAAAGCCACTAGGAGCCTGGACTCTGCAGGGATAAAAAACCAGGTCCCTTTGGAAGGCCGAGGCAGGCAGATCATGAGGTCAGGAGATTGAGACCATCCTGGCTAACATGGTGAAACCCCGTCTCTACCAAAAATACAAAAAAATTAGCCGGGTGTGGTGGCACAGGCCTGTAGGCTCAGCTACTCGGGAGGCTGAGGCAGGAGAATTGTTTGAACCCAGGAGGCAGAGGTTGCAGTGAGCCGAGATCACACCACTGCACTCCAGCCTGGGTGACAGAGTGAGACTCCATCTCAAAAAAACAAAACAAAACAAACAACAACAACAAAAACCAAGTCCCACAAGGCAAGCGATCCACACCAGCCAAAGTGCTGGCCAAAGGTGAGGAAAATCCAGGATGGAGGGTGGAGAAAGATGGTGATGTTAAATTGCAGCCTCAAGACCACTTGCAGCAGTGAGACAGTGGCTTGTTTCACCAATCCTCTTACCCGAACTCTTGACAATTATTTCTGTACCCGCAATCCTAGCACTTTAGCAGGCCAAGATGAGAGGATCACTTGAGCCCAGGAGTTCAAAGCTACAGTAAGCTATGATTGTGCCACTGCATCCCAGCCTTGGCGACAGAGTGAGACCTTATCTCGAAAAAAAAAATCTAGCTAACTACCATCTTGGAGGAGACTCTGTGACTGGCTGTATTTGTGCCTTCCCCTTCAGAAAAGAGGTGAAGCTCTCTGTTCACAAAAATGGAGGCTTCACTTTGTATTCTGAGTGCCAGATGTGATGGAAAGTAAAGGTGGATGGAGTAATGCTGGGGTGGATCGTATGAGCCATCTCTTAGGCACCTTTTGTTCTGCTACAGCAGAGAGCAGTCCTGCATGGGCTCCAACAGGCATCATGCAGTGAGTTACTACCTGGGGGGGTCATGCCTGGTGTCTGGGCTGCCCACCACATACCTCTCACCTCCGGCACTGTTGACACCACGACAAGGGATGCCAATGAACATATTTGGGCTGTCATGGATTAAAAATCCAGAAGTGAAGGAAAGTTAGTGTTTGGTGGGGCCAACCTTTGGCAAATGGGATATTGGAGCTGGTAGACAAATCTTCTTTCTTTCTCCCCTGCCCCCACCTCCTGGACAGTTTTTGTAGCTTCTTGGGTGTATTTCCACAAGATTGAGCATGAAGTTGCCCTTGGTGGTGGCCAGTTTGATAATGCATCCTCATATTGTCTCTCTACCTTTCTCTGCCTCACTCCCCTGACATCATACTCTTGCACCCCTGAGAAAATTGTGGCACACCAATGAGCCTCTATCTCAGGCTCTGCTTTCTGGGGAACCCAGGTGAAGACACTCTCCAACATTTAAGATGGATGTCAGTTGTCACGCATCATGCAAACCCCAAATAACTCATTAACACTGCCTTCCTGGTCCTTGTGTCATTTGAGTTGAAATGATCTCTTAGCTCCTCTGCTCAATCAATTTACAGGCTTACGTTTCCAAGAATCAAGGGTACAGATTCTGCCACAAACTCATTAGTCAAATGCTTCTGCTCCCTGGGGAATGTCTCCTGGCCTTCAGCTCTAAAGAGTGAGGTCCTGGGATTTGTTTGTCTTGGACTGCATTTTTAAGGAAATCCCTCTAGGGATTCCTAGAATTAATCTGTCCCCAAATGGGATGCTCCTTCACACCTAGAAATCATCTGAGAAATGGAGGGGCCAAAAGGAACCAGATTACAGAGGAGAGATTTGGAGAGTAGATGAGAGAAGTGGGATGGGTTAAAAGAGCCTGTACCACCAAGAATTTGGATGAGCCTTAGGAAATCTGTTTTAGGAAATAAAAGCCAGGCCTCTAGAGTGTTTCTGAAATCTCTGCATGGGGTCGGGAATCAAGGCTCTGAAAAGCAGCCGACATGTTTGGAAGGCCTTCAGAGAGAAAAGGAGGCAGGCCACCAACCTCCTTCAAAGGGGGGTTAGACCACCAATGCCAGCAGCAAGTATCTGCTTTAGCCAAGTCAAGCATTTGATCAGCACATGTGTTCCCTCCACTATCTGTAAGGTACCGACTCTATCTTGGGAATGAGGAGGAGAGAGCAGAAACTCAGATTTGGATGTGACTTCTGCCAAACTTGAGCTTTCAATGTATTTATAGGCAACAAACCCAAGACAAGGAAATCGGTGCCGTCACCAAAAGCGTGGTGCAGAAAGTGGGGTGATGTGGTCAGAAAGGATTTGCCAGAGGAGGTGGGTGGGGCTACTGGACAGCCAAAGCTCTCATCCAAAAAGTATTTACTGATTATCTGTGATGCATGAGGCAGTGTTCTAGGCTCTGGGAGGGTTATGTAGGGGGGTATGCGGCGGGGAGGGCAAATACATGTATTAACCTACTCTCTAGGGCCTCCTAAGCAGGAGGTCAGAATCAACTATGAATAGCTATAACGCCGATCATGGTGGTTTAAATAGATAGATGATGCACATTAACAAATCCAGGTGCACATAGGATAGAAGGGGTCAGAGCCCACTTCAAGAGGAGGTATTCACTCTGAGATTTGAGAGAGAAATTTCCTTTCACTAGACATAAATGGAATGGAAGAGGGAGCAGAGGCAGAGTTCAGGCAAACGCTGGAAAGCACAATGTGGGTTGAAACTGGTAAGCAGTCCATGCAATCATTCATCACACAGCCGTGTCCTCTAGGGTCTCTGCTAGGGTTGGGGTGTTTCCTGCAGAAATGTGTTCAGCAGCAGGTCACAGAAAAACAACTAGAGAGGGCTAGCCAAACGGGAGGGGCGTTGCTGCTTGTTTCCACATCCCCCGAATCTACAGTCTAGAGCCTGCAGCTCCACGATGTCATGATGCTCCTGCTCCCTCTGTCCCGCCACTGTCTTTAGCATGTGGCTTATTGTTCATGGTCACAAATGGCCACTTCCTCTGTGGCCTCTGATCATGGGAAGGAAAACAGAAGTGGGAGTGGTTATCTTAGGAGAACACAGCTTTCCCAGGAACCTGCCCTCCACTGGCTGAGACTAGTCGTATGGCCACCCCTGCCCAGAAAGAAGCTAGGAGGCAGTTGGGCATGTTGCCACCTCTAGCAAAATTGGGGCTATAGTATAGGAACAAATAGGACTAAATAGTAGACAGGAAATGGGCAGACTCTTCCAGGAGATCCCACTGCAGTGGGACGGTGTCTGCCTTCAAGGAGCCCCTAGTCCAGTGTATGGCCACATGCAAGCTGGTCATTTCTATGACAGAGTTGAGCACCGGAGGCCACCTGAACCTTAGGAAGGCCATCAGAGGTCCGTGAAACCTGAAGAAGTAATTAGCCAAGCCTGGGAGGAGAGGGAGAGTTGCTGGGAGTCCTTGGGAGGGGACAACACTGTCAAAGGCCTGAGGAGAGTGGCCTGTTTACAGAATCAGAGGATCACAGAGGCCAAGGCAGTGCCAGACTGAGAGTTAAGAATGAAAAATAATAGGAGTGGGGCAGAGCATCAAGGAGCTCTTATGTCCCATTCAGGATTTCTGACTTTATCTTTCAGCCAGAGAAGAGTCACTGAAAGGCTTAGGCAGGGAAGTGACATGTCAAATATGTACTTTAGAGTTCAGAGGAGATATAAATTTAGAGTTGCCACCATATAGCTGCATTTAAACCATTTCAGGCCATGTATCTGGCTGAGATTACCGAGGCGCTGTGTGTAGAGAGAAAAATAGGAAAGGCTCAGAAGCTGAGCCATGGGCACCTGCAATGTCAAGGAGCTGGTGAGATGAAGGGAAGCCAGCACCAGAGACGGGAGAAGCCAGTGAAGATGGAGGCAAACCAGGACTGTGTGGGTCTTGGACGCTGGTGAAGAAAGTATTTCAGTAAGGAAGGAGTGCGGTACTGCCAAATGCTGCCGATAGGTCAGGATGGGACCTGAGAAGCCACCACTGAATTTAGCACCAGGAAAGGCAACAATGACCTTGACAAGAGCAGCTGGTTAGAACGGCAGGGATGAGACCCTGAATGGTCTAGAAGAGTGTGGGAGGAGAGGAGTTTGGGAGAGTGAGGGTGGACAGATCTTTCAAGAAGGTTGCTGTAAGTTGGTGGAGGAAGAAGTGGGCACATTTTTTTTAGGACAGGAGAAATAACAGCAGGTTTGCATGCTGATGGGGGTGGACTGGGAGAGAGTGAACAATGGATGATGCAGGCTCAAGCACGGAGAGTGCCCAGGGGATGTCCTTGAGCAGGTGAGAGGAGTCAGATCTGGCACAGGCCAGGAGCACGGACAGTCCCTGCACAGGACCAGAGTAAGGTAGAGGAGTTGAAACACACGTGGGAGGGAGGGCAGTTGCAGGGGTGGGAGTTTGTGAACATTCTTTTGATTGTTCCATTCTTTCAGCGACTAGAAAGCAAGGTTATTTATGGAGATTAGGATGGAGGGGGAGATGGTGGAGGTGTAAGAAGAAAGGGGAAGGTATGACCACTCATCTGGGAGAGCGTGAGAATGAACGGACGAGAGAAATGATGTATGATGCCAGCCGGCAACCAACACCCACTTGAGTTTAAGGCTCATCAATTCAAAGTGGGCCTGTCTGCACACTTGGGGTATTGTTCTCCAGCCACACTCTGCTCACAAAGGTGTAAGCACCACGGAGGGGGACAGTTAGATTTAACCAGGTCGAGGTTTTGCTAAGTGACTGGGAAGTAAGAGGGGCAAGGGATGAGAGCGTTTGCAATGGGATTATTACGATGATTGATCAGGAAACTGCAGCAGGTTAGCAGGTATGCTGGGATCTGAGAAGGGAAAGTGGACAGGTGATAGGACTGACAAGTTACAAGCGGGGCTGGAAGGTGATCCCTGAAGGAGTGAACTGAAGTCACTGGATGCGGGGGCTGGAGAGTAGAAGGCTTGAGCTGGAGACTATGGAACCGTAGAAAGGGGTGATAATGACAAAGCCAAGGTGGAAGCTGGGGGGCAGTTGAAGACAAGCTCATCAGAGGAGAAGAAATCAAAATAGGAAAAGCCCAGGCTGGGGGAAGAATCCCCATGAATTATGCTGGGGAGGACTGGGGAGAATCACAGTGATCTAGAAACCAAAATATTCAAGGAAGGAGGGGAGGTGACGGGGGTCCGGAGATGGCTGCAACCAGGAGGGGAAGGGGGTGGTGTGGTGGGGTCTTCTGACTTCAGATTCAAATCTGGGTGTTTTTTGGGGATGAGAGGATGGATATTGGCCGGAAGCTGAGCAGTGCAGAGCCAGGGGACTCCTACTCCACCTCCAGGCCCTCTGGCCTCCTGGCTTCCGCCATCCCCTGTGCGAATCTCCTCCAAGCAACTCCCCTGTGTGAATCTCCTCCAAGTGACTCCCCTGTGCCAATCTCCTCCAAGCAACTCTGCAGCCAAGTGCTGCCCACAACCTGGGGCGCAAGGAGCCTCACAGATAATCATCGCCGAGGCGCTGAGGCATTCAAACTGCAGGAGGATCAGAGTTTGCTAATGTCGCAGTAACACAGCCCTGGGGATGACCGTTCATTCTGGGAACCACTGAGGCAGCTTATCTTGCAATACATCACGCCTCTACAGGAGAAGTTTGGACGCCAAGTGCCTACAGGATGGAAATTAAAGAGGAAAAGGGCTGGGAGTCGGGGGCAGAGATATTAAAAGAAAAAAATTCAGTATCAAGGCCTATTTTTAGGTCTACTGAAGTAGAAAACATGTGCTTAGACTGTGAAAACCCAATCACTATGCAAGCCCCCGCCTTCAGCGAAAGGCCAGGGGTCCCTGGTTGCAGGAAGCCTGCCGTTCGTTACTTTTGATTTACTGAAGCGCAGACAAGAGGTGCTCACATGATACATAGCTTGTATATTCTTCTATCGATTTCCAAGACTTCATTTTCTAAACTTCCCATCCATCAGCCGCATCTGTGCCTGCTCTCCTCCAGAGATAAAATAGGGGATGGGCCACCCCACCTTGCAAAGGGTGGCAAGTTTTATAAGCCTGGAAGATTGGAAATGGGGGCTTGATTCATGTTTGCTTCTGCCAACAGGTGAGGCCGCATGCCCCGCCATAAAGCTGAAAGGTGGGGCTTAGGTGAGTGTGGCTGCGCAGCAGGGGAACGAGCACCCCTGAAGCCCAAGCAGGGCCGAGGAGGAGAGAGGCAGGGTTGTCAGGGAGGAGGCGTGTGCTCCGTGGTTGTTGTCCCCCCGCGGAAGCCATCCTGGATGCTGCTACTACGAACACGTTGGGAGCTGAATAAGCAGCATGAACACTGCCCACATTCACCATCGGCTTCTGTCCCGCAGCAGAAGGGCCGGATGGCGCCACTGCTGCTGGCCCAGGAGCCCCCCAGAAAAGAGAACCCACTCCCCACTGGCTGCCGTAAGAAGTGATGGTGCCCCCACCGGAAGACACGTTGTTCTGCGCATATAAGGAAACTCGGGTACCCACGTACCACCCTAATTCCTCTTCTCCTGCCAATATTCTCAGAATGGAAAAGGCAAGCATCTGTGATGTTACATCCACCCCCAGCCCCCACCCCCCCATTTACAAAAAGATCCTTTCAGTTTTTGCACAGATCTCATCCCTAGGGGTTGGGATGGAGGAGAATGGAAAAGCTATTCATTGTATCCCCTTTGAGGCTGAAGCACAAAGGGAGGCAGGCTGGGCTGAGGGCTGCCGGGGCCTTTGGGGGAATAAAAGGCCCCCACTCCCTCGTTAAGGGTTTAAGGGTGTCTTGCCTTTGTGGGTTGTTGGAGAAGCTTTGGCTGAGACTCTCACATGAGCTCAGAACAGCCCACGGCAGGAGCAGAGCCAGTACCCCAGGAGCTGAGCAAGAAACAAAGCGTCCGGAGCCCGGGTCCAGCTCGGCTCTGTAGGCCCTGGCTGACCTTCCCATCTCCCTGGGCCTCAGTTTCCCTCAGGGAAGAATTTTCCCACCTCTCTTGGGTATTGGGAGGCATCCAGAGAGTCTCCAAAGTAACAATTTTACAAATAAAGGAATTATCAATGTGATTGATGGTTTAAATTGAGCCTTGGGATCTCTGCTATTTAGAGGCTGGATCAATAGTAATAACAACAATAAGTAGAGAATAACTCAGGAGAGAGTTTATAAAGGACCCCATGGCAGCAGGGCCAGATCATTCAGAAGCAGAAAGAGTCTTCTTGTTTTGCCCACACCGGCTCGGCCACCAGGCTTGCTCTGGGGAGTGGCTGCCCTGCTGCTTAGCCAGCCTGTCCGGGGGCCATTGCTGCTCCAGATGGCATTCCAAAGGGAACCTGGCTGTGCAGGGGACAGGTCGGCAAATGAGGAAATATGGTGAGCAAAAGAAGTTCCCCAGAGGCCCCGCATAGTGCCACAAGCACAAGATGTAGCCAAATGAAATGCTGTCCAGAAGCCCACACATCTTTCCCCAGATGTGAGAGAGCCCTGGAGGGTTAGGGACAACTTGGTCCAGCATGGGATAGACAAGCCACAGCCTAAGCCTGGCCCCGACAGCTTCCAAGAGAGAGCAGAGGTGCTGGAAAGGGCACAAAAGCAGGAACTCGAGGACCTGGTTTGCAGTCTCAGCTCTGGCACGCCCTTGCTCGTGACTCATCACATAGCCTCCCTGAGCCTTGGTCTTCTTGTCTGCAAAATGGAGACAACAATAGCAATCTAAACAGTTGCTACAAGATCTCAGCAGAGAGAAGATTGAGGAACCTTTCTGCAAAATAGTCAGAGTTTTTATTAGACAGTTACAAGGGATGATGGGCAGTATCCCAGGAATACCTCCCTTCCCTAGATATTTTTGCCACACTCTAGTTGCCATAGGACCAGCATTTCTACATTCATCCTTACCAAGGTAGAAACCAGTCTAGAGACACAGCTCTGGTACCACTTACTTTGTATCCCCTATCCCCACCTCTGCATAGTGACTGTAGCAGGTTTTTACACTTTGGGGGTTGTCTCTAACTTTCCTGCTGAGTTACAAGCCCTTGTTGACATGCGATGGGCACAGTTCCTGGCATATGACCAGTGCTCCTGGGTACCAACCACTCAGTACTTACTTGTTCGTCAGATGCCTTTCCTCCAAGAGAAGAGAGCTGATGTAACAGACTGGCACAGAGTGCCTCAGGTGCGATGAGAAAAAAGTCTTTTAAAGGGTGCAAAAATCCCACAAAAGGAATCCACCGGGGATGAAGACAAATACCAGGGGCTTAGAGAATTCTTTCTGGAAGGGGCAGCCCTGGGCAGTGTCTCAACCACAAGTTATCAAATCCCAGCCCACAATCCTGCCCCTTGGCTGTTGAAGAGAATCGACAGTCTGAGGACCATATTGATAAGCTTTCTGTCCAAGAACAAACATCACAGAAATCAGCAGAGGGAAATGTCTCTTGTGTGTACACTTGGCAGAGGAGCTGAGAAGAACACAGACCTGGGTCACATCAGAATCTATTCCTTCATGATGCTATTAAATGGAATGTTTTCACACATGATAACTGGCTGTCTTACAGAGCGGGGCACGGTTCTAGACAAACACATGTTCACACACACTTCCACGTGTACACGTACAGAACACATGGATGACCACAGGCATACGCAAGGCATGCTTGAACAGTAATTCAGACAATGAAACTTCTGGGCCCTTGAGCCAGCAGGGAATTTCAATCCTAGTAATAGACTACTGTCCGTGACCGACCAGAAGTCTGGGCTCTTATAATGGTTTCAAATCATAGAATTATAGTTTTTAGGGGCTGTAGAAATCAGCTATTTCAACCTCCAACCCAGAGCATAAAAATCCTCTCCGACATTCCTGACGTGTTGACACGTAGCCTCTGCTTAACACTCCAATGATGCGGAACCTATTACCTTACCTCAAACCCTACTTGATTGTTGCTATTAATAATGCTACTGTAGATTATTGAGCACTGATGCTGTGCCTGGCACTGTGCTAAACCCTCTAGGTAGACGATTGCAATTAATCCAGTGAGGTAGCTTAAACTGAGTCTCAGAGAAATCGAGCTGTCCGTGGTGATGCATTTAGCATGTGGCAGAGCTGGGATTTGAACCTGGGACTGTCTGACCCATAGCCTTGCACTGCACTTGTCATATTAATGTGTCTTAAGTTATGTTGTATAGGAAATCATTCTTCAGAATAAGCTGAATCCTCTGCTTCTCTGTAACTTTCACTGACTGATCCCCGGTCCCAGCTCTAGAGCTTTGCAGAGGCTTCCCTCTGTTCCTTTGCCCCCTCTCCTTTGATGGCCATTTTCAAATATGGGCCCCCAAAAGGATTCCCAGTGGGATACCACCTGCCTTGTTTGGACATTATACTTCGAGTGTGAACCTAAGATGCCATTGGCCTTTTGGGCAGCAACCTGACATCATGGACCATTTTAAAGAAACTGAGGAGTTTTATTTGGTCTGTCTCCCAGGCGGGAGTGCAGTGGTGCAATCATAGCTCACTGTAGCCTCAGACTCTTGAGCTCAAGAGGTCCTCCTGCCCCAGCCTCCTGAATAGCTGGGACTACAGGTGCATGCCACCACACCCAACTAATTAAAAACTTTTTTTTTTGTAGAGATGGGGCCTTGCTATGTTGCCCGGGCTCAGCCCATTTTCAACATAAACTGCTGTATGCTACTTTAATAGTTAAGTAAAAAATACATTCTCAGCCTATTATTCCACTACTTTTAGGATCTTTTTGAAGTTGTAGTTTGTCAGCCTGTACTTTAGCCAGCCTGGCAGCTTTGGGACATTTGCAAGCTGGGTAAGATGCCTTTCTATACTTAGGAGGTGATTAGAGCCAGGCTGATATTCAAGGGCTAAATTTCTCATACCACCCACTAGAGACCACCTAACTAGTGACGCTGATCTCTTGTGTGTACACTTGGCTGAGAAGCTAAGAGAAACACGGATGTGGGTCATGTCGGAATCTACCTCTTGATTATGCCATTAAATGGAATGTTTTCACATAAGATAACTGCATATCTTATGGAGTGGAGAATGGTTACAGAAGCATTACATTGGTTCCAGCATCAAATGCCAGCCACAGCTGCATATTTGGACTGAAAGTAAAGATACGTCAGGGATTGCTTCTGAAGATTTAGAGGGCAGAGGTCAATTCCAGTCCAGGAGAAAAGGGTAGGGTCAAGGGAGAAATGCCAAAGTTGGGAGACCTCGCACCTGTCCAGGGGGCAAGAGTGCACCTGAACACAAATCCAGGTCTTGACATCAGGTCTGCAAAAGACAGTAGCTCAGGGAAGTATATACCAATATTGGAGCCTGAGACATATAGCACATGTGGGAATGCACAGGCACAAATGAGGCATTTCAGGCAATGTCCACACAAATTCCAGAAGATGGAATTCTCCTGGCCTGGGGCTCCTGCTACAGGCAGGGACACTCAACTTTTCTGAGCATGCACCTGGCTGTTCTAAAGGTACCACTTGGCTTGTTCCACCCAGTCTCTGGTCAACTTTGGATTTACTGGTGTGACTCTACCTAATTATATTATTTAGTTCTCATTTCTTCATTTTGCTCACAGGGATATCTTAAACTGGAGTAAAATAATTTTCTGAAGCTGAAATGCATTATATCTAGGGTATTCCCCTTGTATTAGTTACAATATGTTTTTCTGCAGATTACAGAAGCCCTAAATCAAAGTGGTTTAAACAATAAAGAAACTGGTGGTCTCACATAACAAGAAGCCTAGAGATAGATGCAGCATCAAGGTTGATTGATTCAGGCGCTCAATGATGTCAGCAGACTCAGATTCCATCCATCTCTTGTCTACCATTTATAGCACAATGTGGTTCCCCTTAGGCTCTTAAGGTTGCTGTCAGAGTAACTGGGGCAACACACTTCTTTGTTCCCATCCAAAGAGAGAGAGAGACTGGATTCTCTTTCTCCCCAAAGCCTCAAGCAAGTCTGTCTTCACGGCTCATTGGTTCAATCAGCTTGGTTCAAAATGAACCAATCACGAGGAGTGGAAATGATGTTGGGAAATGTTCACTGCATTCCAGATGCTCTGGTCCAACCATGCTCTCAATAAAATAAATGAGCTCGTTTGACTTGGCTCATGCTTAGTGAACCTATGCTGGTTCCTGATACTCACCATTTCTCTAAGTGATCACAAACCATCTATTTAATGACTGTGCTATGGCTTTACCAAAGATGATAGACTCTAGGGTCTTATATTTGGAGATAGCATTTCTCTCTCTCCCATTCTCAGGATTTTTTTTTTTTTTTTTGAGACAGAGTCTTGCTCTGTCACCCAGACTGGAGTGCAGTGACGTGATCTTGGCTCACTGCGACCTTCATCTCCTGGATTCAAACAACTCAATTCTCATGCCTCTGCCTCCTGAGTAGCTGGGATTACAGGTGTCAGAGTTTTTTTAAGATACAGGCTATCACTCTGTCATCCAGGCTGGAGTGCAGTGGCACAATTATATCTCACTGCAGCCTCACCTCCAACTCCTGGGCTCAAGTGATCCTTTTGCTTCAGCCTCAGCCTCTCAAAGCTGGGACTACAGGTATGTGCCACCATTCCTAGTTTTTTAGTTTTCTGAGATAGCATTTGATATGATTTGGCTGTGTCCCCACTTAAATCTCATCTGGAATTGTAGCTCCCATAATTCCCACATGTTGTGGGAGGGACCTGGTGGGAGGTATTTAATCATGGGGGCAGGTCTTTCCTGTGCTATTCTCATGATAGTGAATAAGTCTCACAAGATCTGATGGTTTTATAAAGGTACGTTTCCCTGCACATGCTCTCTCTCTTGCCTGCCTCCATGTAAGATGTGCCTTTTCTTCTCCTTTGCCTTCCACCATTATTGTGAGGCCTCCCCAGCCAAGTGGAACTGTGAGTCCATCAAACCTCTTTCCTTTATAAATTACCCAGTCTTGGGTATATCTTTATTGGCAGCATGAGAACGAACTAATACAACATCTCACTACGTTGCTATGTTGCCCAGCCTTTTCTCAAACTCCTGGCTTCAAGCAATCCTCCCGTCTTGTCCTCCCAAAGTGCTGGGATTACAGGCAGTTTGGGGATTATTTAAAGCAGTGGTTTGCAAATGTAACTGTGCAGGAGGATGCCTGTGGTTCTTGTCTGGAGTCCATGGGCCACTAGGCCATAATCCACTAGGCCACATATCCTAGTGGTTAGGAGCATGGCTTCTGGAGCTAGACTGATGGCCTATGCTCAAGTTCCAACTCTGCCACCTTCCATGTCCCTGGCCATTCAACTTCTCTGGGCCTCAGTTTTCTTATCTCTAAAATAGAGGTCAAATAGAATCTCCCACATAGGGTTGTTATGAAGATTAAAGGAGAGATATGTCTACATTGTCTAGAACAGTGTCAGGGAGTCATATGCATGTGTTCACTAACTAAATGCTGATCCCCAACCTAGAGTCTGACATTATAAGTGGGATAGGGAGTTGGGAAGGCTGTGCTCTTGCCAAGCAGCTGTGGTGGGGATGTGCGGGTGGGATTCTGATACAGGTGACCACCCTGGAGAAACCCTGCCATAGCAATGACTATTAGTGTGGCCACCATCCTGCACGAGCTCTTCTTGAGCTCTAGAATAAAACACATTTTGGCTGGGGAATAAAAATCTCGAACAACAACAAGTACGTTCTTGCTAGTGCCTCATCTTATTTGGGTTTCAGTTCTCTCGGTTGTATTTTTTTCTACTTTCTCCAGATCAGGGAATATTGTCCTTGATAGGAAACAAGCAAAGTGGGAAGGTTGCTTTGCTCAAACCTCTCTCAACATGATAATGGCCACCGTAAAGAGAGGCGCTCGCCCCTTGTTCTTCTTGCTTCAAAAATTTTCAATGTGCCCATTTGTATTGTTGCTGGCACTGCCAGCTCACTGTGGACCATGGTGTCCCTGGTACCCTTCACACAGGCCTGTGTCATGTTTATGTCTTCCTGGGACATAGACACTGGCCCCGCCGCTCCCTACCCTGCAAGCCCCTTTATAATCTGAGCTCAAGACAGGGCTCCTTGGGTATCACAGTGTTTTTCTATGACAACACCTTTGTTTCCTTTATCAGCTTCATTTGTGATTATAGCACCAGAACTCACTGTTCGAGATGCTCTCAGCCCTCCTGAGCCACCTTACTTTTAGAGCTCCTACCTGTGAGATTGCAATGGTCTTTTTCTGAATCTGGGCAATGCTACCTTCTGAAATTCGACTATCCAATCCAACTAGGCCAAACTTGCCCTCCTTGTCACTTATGAATGCCAAAATGACTTCTTCCAGAGCTTCCTGTCTCATGTATCTATTGCTGCATGAAAAACCACTCCAAGACTTGGTGACTGAAAATGGCAGCTATCCATTTGTTCATGATTCTGCAATTTCTTCTAGGCTTCTGCTCACCTCACCATGGGCACCTTTGCAGCTGCTGTCAGTGGGTGACTGGGGGCCAGGCTTCAGCCAGGTACATCACTGGCATGCCTGGAGCCTCAGTGGGATGGCTGGGATGGCTGGGTGGCGCATTCTGCCTCCACGTGTCTCTTACCCTACAGGAGGTTAGTGTGGGACTCCTTCCACTGTAGTCACAGAGCAGCCAGAGGCCAAGAGCAGAAGCTGCAAAGTCCCTTAAGGCCTGGGCTCAGAGGTCATGCAGTATCATTTCTACAGCATTCTGTTGGTGAAAGCAATTTGTGTGGCAAGCCGGGATCAAAGGGAGGGCAAACCTTGGACTCCATCACCTAAGGGAAGGAGTTGCAAAGAAGGAGTGGCCAGGTTTCATCGATCACACCTCTTTTCATTCAGCCTATTTTGAGGGCCTGCATTGAGGAGACGATAAAGAACATGGTTAAGATCTCTGGAAAGAACTCACAGCCTAGTGGAAGAAATAGAAAGCTAAAGAGAGCATCACAACACAGGGGAATAAGTAATACTAATGGCCACCACCTTGTGTGCATTTGCTGCATGCCAGGCACTGGGCTTCATCTCACTGAGCTTTCACCATAACCCTCTAGGGGAAGTATGTTATCATGCCCATTTTTCAGATGGGAAAATCAAGGCACACAGTTAGGTATCAAAAGTGAGAGGCAGGATTTGAACTCAGCCAATGCCCAGCTCTAGAGCCCTTGCTCTTATGAGATACCATGGCTTTCCTGCAAGGACTGTGGAAGGCACTCCATCAACGTGCAAGGAGATGGGGCAGGAGAAAGAGAAGGGATCTCAGAGGTGTCTTTTCATAGCACACAAACAAGAAAACCCTCTGCCTTTCACTGCTGATCTCCTGGGCCTTTGGCAGGCTGCCTGTATCATCTTTATTATTATTATTATTATTATTCCATTTTCTGTTGCTGTAACATGCCTGTATCGTTTACCTGACTTTTTGTTGTTGTTTTATAAAGATCGGGTCTCGCTATGTTACCCAGGCTCGTCTTGAACTCCTGGGCTCAGTGATCCTCCAACCTCACCCTCCCCAGATGCCGGGATTACAGGTGTAAGCCACACTGTGCCCCCCCTTACCTGACTTCTTACTGAGACCATGCACTAAGACCATAGCCCAGTGAGGCCTGGGACTGCATGACAGGTTTGAGAACAAAGGAGCCACCTGCTACTCTGCTACTCAACTGTCCCGGAGACACGTGATCAGGAGGAGAAATTGTTCCCAAAGCTACACAGGAAACCACGTCTCTGTAAACTCAGCCATGACATCAGCACCACGTCTACAAAGGCCCTTGCGTCTTCCTCCCACTCATCCTCCGCATTAACCAATTACCAAAAACAGCTCAAAATAGCACCCGTCCCTTGGCTGGGGCTGCTGCAGTCATATTGTTTGTGATCATTTTGAGAGGGAACGAATCCGGTGGAAATTGGTGCAGTGAGAGGATTATTATCAGGCTCTCACTCCAACACGGGGCTCTGATTTTAACCTGCCTGGATCAGGCCAGAACATAGATTTTGTGCCTTTTCCTGCAAGATATTCGTGGGTGGAATGTGGCCACTTGTACAAGCTGTAGGCCTAAGGGTCAGCAAGGGATGACCCCCATGAGACACAGGGCACCAGAGGCTCCAGGGTAGGAGGCACCCCAGACTCCACTGGAAGCAGCTGCTCTGAGAAGCTGGCCAAGACACAGGAGTCATTTGGAGACTATTTAGTGGCCTGGCTTCAATCCAGCTCAGTTTCTCCACACCCCAGTTCCCCAAAAGATGCCAAGGGACTCCTGCCCCCACCACTCACTCATGGGCCTATTTTAAAATCTGTGGAAGACATGTAAAGGGGTGCTTATTGTGAAACAGTAAGAAAACAACAAAATAAACATCCATCAATAGGGTTACAGTTAAACTATGTTACCCCTGATCAGTGAAACTCCATGCAACAATTAAATGAGTGAAGTGGATCCCTCCATAAGGATGGAAATGATGCCAAGGAATATTGTCAGGGGAGAAGGCAAGCCACATAAATTATCTATCTATCTATCTATCATCTATCTATCTATCTATCTATCTATCTATCTATCTATCTATCTAATCAAACAATGAATCATCTATCTATCTCCATCATCTATCTACCCATCTATCTATTTCTATCATCTATCTACCTACCTACCTCTCTAAACACTAACCTGACAATGGTAATTCCCTTTAGGGAGGGCAGTGGGACTGGGGAGGGCAGATGGTGGAATTAAATAACGAGAACTTTCGCTTCACTTTTCTTGTTTGAATTTTTACAAGAATATATTCACATATTACTTATACAATTAAAAATGAAATCTATTTCCAGGCAAAACAAAGTAGAAGAGGATGATCCACTAACCCATTTCATTCCTGAACCCAGTCTTGGTCTATTTGGGTATTCCTTCTGCCTGGGCACCAGTCCTGCTCTGGAATAGTCTGCTTGGCACCACGCCTCTCCCCATTTCCCCCTCCTCCCTCTGCTGCTGAAGGATTGCTGTTTCACCTGCAGGTCCAGCCTCACCCCGGGCTCTGGAAGCCAGCTGGGAAAGTGCCGCTATCTTAGGTCTTGAAGTTCTGTCCTGGACCTTCAGTTCCATGGCCAGTGTCCTTGGGGACGACTCCCTGTGTAGACTCTGAGTCTCTCTGCTTGGATGTCTTCAAGTGCTTCTCCTGATGTCTCCCTTGGCTTTGGCCTCTTGCTGGGACCACATAGTCTGTATACTCTTTCCTGCTTCATTTGCGGGCTCCCCCATCCCTCCCTGGCAAAGCCAGGATGATGAGGGTGAGGCCTGTGAGCTGCCTCGCCCTGGCCTGCTCCTGGAGCTGGCTCCCCATAAGCCCTGCTGGTATAAAAGCACCACTGGGTGGCCCCATGGCAGCAACAGGTGGAAGGGAGTGTGGGCTCTGCTGCCCAGAGGCTTAAGCTGGGCCTCCTCAGCCTGGAGCAAGTAGCCTGAATGAATTTTTCGAGGACATGTATGGGCTCAGGGGCCCTAAGCCAACAGGTGGCCAGGGTGTTGGTTTCAGTCTCCTATGAGGGACGTCCTGGGAGCACAGCCAGTGAGCAACCCACATGGGGGTGGAGGAGCCAGCATGAGGCCCTCCCTCGGTGTCTCCAGCCCCCACCTGTCTGCTCAGACCACCCTGACCATCTGGTTCTGCTGACTACATCTGCAGCATGAAACGCGCTGGGAGGGTTTCAGGAGTGGGGCTGCCAGCATTGTTGTGCATGACTGTAGGGAGTTGTGTCAGGTTCTTCCTCAGAAAACTCTAGAAGAAAGGGAGCTCCTTCCCCTCAACTAGGTTTTCAGACTATTTTATCTGTAGCTGGGCTCAGCGGCAGAACAATGAATGAAATGACTCCAATGATAAACCCATGCCAGGACCCAAGCAGACACTGGGAACACAGGGTTGTGGTGGTAATAAGCCTGCTGTTCCCTGGAACCAGACCTTCTCCACCTAGCCAGGTTCCCCTGGCTTATCAGAGCACACACCTGAGGGCAGCCAGCCCCACCTGGGACATCATGACCTGGAAGGAGACACCTGCCCCTCAGTGGGTTGGGCAGGTCCACACACACTGACTGCTTGCTCTAATATCAACGGAGCTGGCCTCTCTCCAATAATCATGATGGATTTCCTTCTGCAGCATCATCAAGGAGGGTGTGCCTGGAATTCAAGCAGACTGCCCTCACACTCGGCAATACCCATCTGTCCCTTGGCCTCTTTCAAGTCCTCTGGTGATCATGATGAACTTGTCCAGGGCTCCAAGTATCTATTAATAAATAACGGTCCTTGAGATGACACAGTCCAATTAACAGGAACATGGCATTCAATGACGTGGTGGAGGGCGTGGGGGATGGCCAACTTTCACATGGCCTTACTCACTTGGGAGGTGAGGGCGCAGGGCTGCAGCAGCCTAGGGCCTTCCAAGGGCACCAGGGCCCTCATTAGACAGGGGAAAAGCTCCAGAGACACAAAGAACAGACAGAGGGATGGTAACAAAGCCACTCTGAACACCAATTCGCGTCTTGGGTTAGTAACAGCTGCCAATATCTTTTGCATAAGTACTGCTAGGTGGGTGTCTGGTCGAAGCCGACGCGTGGGTAGTGAAAGAAACAGTCAAATTGACGAGAGTTAAGAACTGAGGGTTATTTTGAACTCTTACATTTTTAATTTGAGTTTCCTTCTTTTTCTTGTGGGGGTGGGGAAAGTTGTTTTTCCATGGGTAAGCCAAGGGAAGTGGAAAGAGAGAGCTGGTAGAAGTGGCCTTAATTCATTCTTGGTGTGCTCATTTTTCAGGATTGCTGCCTGGATGCAGGGGCATGGCCACGGAGACCTCTGGTGCCCTTTCCTGGGGCTGGAGGAATCCTGGATGGAGAATTCTGAGATGTAAGAAGGATGCCCAGAAGGTTTGAGGGGAAACTTGTAGTCATGGTAACCATGCAACTCAGAATTTCCCCATGAGAGTGGGTGATCCCAGTTTGTGAGAGGCAAAATCTGAGGTTCAGAGAGATAAAGCCGGGCACCAAAATGCCTAGAGGAAAACCAGCACAGCAACTCATGCTCTTGGGGTGAGGGTGGCTCCCTTTGCCAAGTGCCCCATGACCCTCCTATGGGGAAGGAAGGACCAGCAGGTAGCAGAGCTACCTAGAGCCTGGAGCATGCCAAGAATGGGAGAGCCATGAGGGTAGAGGCGAGAGAGAGAAAACACGTTCAGAGCAAACCTAACTAGTGTTTCCACCGAGGTCTAGGATGGAGAACACCCTCATGACAGAGAAAACAACTCTAGTTAACCGGACAAATGGAAGCAGGGT
Organism: Nomascus leucogenys; assembly: GCF_006542625.1. Taxonomy (NCBI): domain Eukaryota; kingdom Metazoa; phylum Chordata; class Mammalia; order Primates; family Hylobatidae; genus Nomascus; species Nomascus leucogenys. Next base: position 14,887,544 of record NC_044395.1, read on the forward strand.
TGGCGTGTCTCGGAGGGCAGAACAACTTTATAAAGTATTTTCAGAATTCTTTTTGTATTCAGGTCACACACACATTGGCTGGTTCTCGTTCCTCACGATTCCATCCCAGACTCCAAGAACTCTATCCCATCCTCTCTCGGCAAACAGTAAACACACACATGGTCAGTTCCCTAGATATAGGGTGCCTCCTTGTGCACTAGGACCTCCTGTCCTCTGCAGCCCTGTGCCCAGCTGCTGTGCAGAGCTCAGGGAGCTCCTTCTTGCCCAAACCTAGGTATTCAGCAGAAATGCCATCATCTCACTTGGCACCGAGCAAAGTGCTCTAATCCCGTGGAAGGCAGGGAAGCCAGATTTTAACTCAGACAATATTTAAGACGCCCAGGAGCAGAGACAAGCGAATGTTTGCATAAATGCCCTCCCACTGAACTTCCTCCCTGCCCATCTGTCCCCTGGCATTCACACTGCTGGGGCCGCCTTGTGGGTAAACAAGGGAGTCCCTGGAGAGGCAGCCAGCCCTCCTGGCTGCCAGACCCCCCGCCCCACCATCCAGCCCTCCTCCACCTCCCCAGCCCCTGTGCTCCTGCTCCTCCACCCCTTTCTCATCCCCTTTATCTCCTTCCTCTCCATTCCCATTTCTGGACCTGGCTTAGCCCTCTATAATGACTTAATCTTGCCAACAGGGTGACAAGCGGATGAATCGAACTCCGAGGCTTTTTTCTGCACTCCAGATTCATTTGAAGATTTCTCCCAGATGCGGCACTAAAACCCTAGATTCAATTTCCCTTTGACATAATAACCGAATTAGTCTCATATTGTCATACATAAATTACTAGCCAGTCAGGGTGTCACCAGAGGGAGAGAGAGCTGGAGAGAAAGCGAGGTGTGAGCTTCCAAAGGGGTGTGACTGTGACAAGTGGGGACCTGAATAACAATGGAAGACCAGAAGGGTAACAGCTAATCATATCTGACAAACGAGGAGAATTCCCAGGCTGCGGCAAAGCTAAAGAGTGTTTACCTTCCTCCCCGTGCCCCAGGCCATTAAAATGTCACCACGGGGAGCCTTGCACCTTACAAGAGATACACAGATCTAAATATCTTCTCAATTAAGTAATGCTCTGTTTGCAAAGGCTGCTTTCAAAGAGGAAAATGTAATTTTGTGGAACTCCGCTGAAGCCTCTTGGCCTGCAGACAGCACTGAGCTGAGCAGGGGACTTGCATAATGCCTGGTTTGGAGTACAGATGCCCATCCTGGGCCCAGGGGGCTCAGCCTGGCTGATTCTGAGCACAGAGGCAGCATCCCAGCCTTGCCTACCCAGGCCCTGGGGGTGATTGCAGGCCAGGAGTCGATTGTGGCCAGATCAGAGCCAGCTGGAATGAGGTTGTCCCACCTGTCCACCAGCCACCCAGTCCAGGCCAGAGCTCTGGGGGAGCTCCTTATGCCTCCCCCTCCATTTCCTCCAGCCCATCTGTCAGTTCTGGTCAAGTCTTCCTCCTAAAGGCTCTGGCCTCTGGCCTGACCTCTGCAAGTGGACGCCCACATTCCATCTTGCTGGGGCCAGTGCCACAGCATCCTGACCGGTTTCCCCACTTTCGATCCTATCTGACAACCCTTGCTCCACTCACCACCAGAGTTTATCTTGCCAAAATGCAAATTTGATGGCAGTACTCTCCCCAGTTACAACCTTCTGGTAGCTCCCTAAAATAGTAAAGTCCAAACTTCTCAGCGTTTCCTGTAAGCCAAACAGGACCTGGCCAGGTTGCCTGTTGCCACAGGCATAACCCTTGCCCAGCCCCTCACACCCCATTTCCCAGGCAAGCCTCTGGGATCTTTCTGAGCTGCTCTTTAGGCCTAGAACATCCCTCTCCTCCTCCCCTTAAGCACAGTCTCCATATAAAGCCTTTTCCGGCCCCCAGCCCTGGTCAAACCTCTCACTGTTCTCACCGACCTCCACTGAGCCCGGCTTTCTCCTAGCATGACCCCTAAAATGTTTTATTGCTCTTTGTGGTCTACTTCATCCATCTCTCCTGCTAGATATCAGGTTCTTTGAAGGCAAGGATGGGATCTTATTCAATGCTACTGTCCTCTATGCCTGGCATAGAGTAGGAATTTGATAGATGCTTGGAAAATAAACATTCAAGAAGGTGCATGAAGCCAGCCCAGAGCAAACCAAGGGCTCTCATACACCCTGTGCAGCTCTACATGAGGGGCTTGTGTGGGCCCATCACACCCACCCAGTGAAATTTTAGTTTTTGTCGCATGCCTGCCATGAGCCCAGCTTGGGCTAGGAGCCATGTGACTTAGGACTTTTAGGTTCTTTGCCTGCGGCAGATGGTTAGTAAATGTGTAAGAGATTATCTGCTACGGGTTCTGTTCTCAGGAGCCTACCGCTTGTGGGGATAATAAAGAACAAGATACAATCAAGTATTCCACAAGATTGCAAGCTCCTAGAAGCAAGGAATGTATCCTATTCATTTCTACATCTCTGTCCAAGTTACCTGCATCCCCAACATGGTCTAGCAGAGCCCTTGTTCCGTACAAGTTGTAAAACTATGGAAATAAATGTGGATTTCATCTATAGTTTATCCTAAATGTAGTTTGGGGGACAGGAAAAGACCTGTCAATTTGTCTTTAACTTTTTATTTGTATTAATATCACCACCTTCTTGATTTGTTTTCAAGCCTGTATTAGAGAAATACTTTCCCTTTATGTTTCTATTTAATTTGTAGTCTTGCAGAATCTCAAAGACTTAAGTGGCTTTAGAGCCAATTTATTAAATAGTTGGACTTGGTGGGAGTAGAATCAGGAAACAGCCTTTTGCCCTGTCACTACAGCCATTCAAACCAGCTCTCTGAGCGCCCCCTCCTCACCCCTGCTTAACCCCACCCCCATGGTATGCAGATCAAATCTCTTAACCTTTCAAAGGTTCTTGACTATTAACTGTCTTCATTCAATCCCATTATAAAAAAGTCCAGATTGACCTAAATCAAAACTTCACTCTCTCATTCAATTGAAGGCTTCTCTCCATCCCACCCTGTCCCAGCCTAGAGAACCTGCAATGGGAAGGAAACCAGCTTGTTGCTCATTCTCCCTCCTGGCCTTCCTCTTCCTCTTCCCTCATGGTCTGTGCATCCCCTGACTCCTCCAGGGTCAGGGCAGGGAACTTTTTTTTGGTTCAAGCTGTTGGTGGTTCTCTTTGGCTATTGAATGGCCTGGAAGATGTCCAAATGCAGGCTTTCTCCCATGTAGGTTCTTTAAAATATCCCTGGGAAAGCTCCACCAGGCAGTTCCCCAACAGGGCAATGGGCTCCCCACTGATCTTTCACGACTCCCCTCATCTCCAATGCAAGGGTGACCCACACAGCCTCCTTGGTCTCCTCTTCTAGCCAGTTCTCAGGGCAGCCATCTTTCAAGACCGCTCAAGCCTCGTTAATCTCTACTGGCCCATCCGGCCTTCAGGAGATATCCTATACCTTCAAACTCTGCCCACGCAGGCAGCTCCCAAGAGCCTCTCTCAGCTCCACTCCAGCAGAACTAGGGACAGGCCTCTGACTTTCTACAGCTTAAGTATCCAGCAGTGGGTGGGGTCAGGTTTCCCATTTGTAGTCAACACCCTCTTTCAATATGTGATTTTCCTGAAGCTTCTTTTACTTGGCTTGGAATGGGCAGGGGATGGGAAACTCATTGTGTTCCCCAAAAGACTCACAGTCTCAGGCCTTCTCTTACCAGGATGGGGTTGGCTGATGGGAGAGGGCTGTGAGCCAGTTTTTCTCTCTTGGTAAGTCTGTAGCTACGTCTGACAATACTTCTATTGGGCAAGGTTCTGGTAGGAAATAGACAGCATACTCAAAGGGGTAATTGGACAGAGTCAAAGGGACTTTACAAAGGTGTGGGGAAGGTTCAGGGAGCCACAGGCCATGGGGAAGCATCTTGAATGTAAAAGGGCAAGGGCAATGGGAAGTTTCTGGAACTTTGGGAGATCTGGAGCTGTTGGACTGGTGCTACAGCCTTTAGTAGAGGGATTCAGCCACCCTCGGACTGTGACCAAGCAGAGAGGGAAACAGGGGAATAAATACCTTGGCCCCTCTCCTCCTGCCCTTGGATCTTCTGCAGGTACCTCCCATTGGCTGAAGCCAACGCAAAGCCTGAGGTTGAGGGAGGCCAGTTGATAATACTGGTAGCAGTCAGCCTGGCAGGACCAGGATAGAGAAGAACGGTGCTAGAGGGGTATGTTGGGAAATATCCAGTACATGCTCCTCTCTTTACAATGTGCAAAAACTTGTCACATTGTCCTCTGCTCGGAGCTGCAATGACATGAGTGAAAGTCCATTTGACAACTAATAACCCATCGCACACTTGTCTTTATCTCCTCCTCTCCTCTCCTCCCAAAGGCATGGCATCTGCATCCCCAGTATAGACTGCAGAGAAGTGGGGAAGGCCTAGAGCCGTGATGGCAGCCTCTCACCTTCTTCAAAGAGTGGCTTCCTTCTGAACCTGATCAAGACTAAGGCCACCCATGTGCAGACATCAGCTGAAAACCGCATAATCACAGTGCAAAGAAGACTGGAGCGAATGTTTGATTATCTGCCATTTGAGATTCTCTAGGCCTCAGCACCCCCATTATTAGCACACATAATTAAGAGCTGGCTCAGGCTTGCTGGCTGAGGAGCCCTTCAAGAGGCTGTGGCTATAGAAGGAAAGGAAACAATTGGGTCGGTGATGCCCGAGGTGGAGATGGCATTCCAATTTGACTTTGGGGGCACAGGGATGAGACGCACGGTGTCCCCTCCCTCATTTGCTACTCTAAGGATTGCTTCAGGCGGTGTCCAGCCCAGGTGGCACAGCCTTGTGGGCAGGGCTGCTGATTGCTGCTGGCAACCAGACTCCTCAGGAGAGCTGGCTTCTCCTGAAAGTGAGGACTGACTTTGAAAGACTCATTCATCAATGTCAGAGCTCCTGCAGACAGGATGAGGCCCAGCGTGGATGTGAGTATACTCACCAACACATCAGCTTCTTGTCACACAAACAAACAATCATGGATCATACACCTTAATGTTCACCTTTTCCTCTCCCACAATCAGGTGGAGTCAGAGGAGGTAAGGGGAGGGATTGTGGGGACACAAGATAGGAGCGAGGAAGGGAGCACTGGGCAACTCGGTCACAGAGAAGCAGGTCCCCAGGGAAGAGCCTGCTGGGCCCACGGCCTTGCCTGGGAGGACTGGAGATGGTGGTGAGGTCAGCCCATACTGCAGACTGTGGTATGGGACACTGGGGCCACCAGGCACCTATCTAAGCTCAAGCTCTAGCTGCTGTGAGCTGATGGTTGTAATGGTTAACTTTAGGTGTCAGCTTGACTGGATTAAGGGATACCCCGATAGCTGGAAAAGCGTTATTAGGTGTTTCTAGGAGAGGTTAGCATTTGAATCAGTGGACTGAGTAAGGAAAATCTGCCCTCATGCAATGTGGGCGGGCACCATCAAATCGGCTGGGAGCCCAGATAGAACAAAAAAGGCAGATTCTCTGTCTCTCCCCTCTTGAGCTGCTCCACGCATCTTCTCCTGCCCCTGGACATCAGATCTCCAGGTGTCTGGCTTTTGGACGCTGGGAATTGCACCAGCGGCCTTGACAGCTTCTCAGGACTTCAGCCTCGGGCTGAGAGTTACACTGTCAGCTTCCTTATTTCTCAGGTCTTTGGATTTGAACTGAGCCATGCTACCGGCTTCCCAGAGTCTCCAGCTTGCAGATGGCCTATTGTGGGAGCCAATTCCCCTAATAAATCCCTTCTTGTAGATACATGCACGTATACACTGATATGGTTTGGCTGTGCCCCACCCAAATCTCAACTTGAATTGTATTTCCCACAATTCTCACGCACTGTGGGAGGCACCCAGGAGGAGGTAATTGAATCATGTGGGCTGGTCTTTCTCATGCTATTCCCGTGATAGTGAGTAAGTCTCACGAGATCTGATGGGTTTATCAGGGGTTTCTGCTTTTGCTTCTTCCTTATTTTTTCTCTTGCTACTGCCAGGTAAGAAGTGCCCTTTGCCTCCTGCCATGATTCTGAGACCTTCCTAGCCATGTGGAACTGTAAGTCCAATTAAACCTCTTTCTCTTCCCAGTCTCGGGTATGTTTCTATTAGCAGCATGAAAACAGACTAATACGTACACAGACACACACATTACCCTATCGGTTCTGTTTCTCTGGAGAACCCTAACATGCTGGCTAAGAGCATAAATGTTTCCATCAGACAGACTTCCATTCAAATCCTGGCTAGGCTACCCCCTTGTCTTGTGACCTTGGGAAAACTGAGGCTCAGTTTTCTGACCTGTAAAATGGAAATGACCAATCTCAAAGGCTGTGCTGAGGATTAAATGGAGTAACATATGCAAACTGCCTGTCATCATACTTGGCACACAGTCTGCAATCAATAAATGACAGCGTTCGCCATTATTGTTACTGCTGGCAGGCCCTCATTCTTCTTGCTTAGCCAAATCCCACAGGGTGGCAATCTTGGTCATTTATTTATCCAAAAACTGTTTACTCAGCACCTCCCATATGGCACTGGAGAAAAAGAGGCCTCAAGAAGCTCTAAGACCAGCAATAGACAGGAGGAGTAGAACTAACAGCTGTGATGTGGGGTGACCACAGGAGGCTGTGGGAGCACAGACGCAACCTGCCTGGCCCAGGCAGGGATGGGCAGGGAGGCCTGCCTACAGGAGGTAGCACCGGAGCTGACTCTTGCAGGATGAGTGGGTGCACCCAGGCAGTCACATTGGGGAAGCCGTTCCAGGCAGAAGCAACAGCCAGAACTGATGAGGAAGACATAGGAGAGTGGTGGCTTTGGAGTGGCCGCAGGTCAATGACAGGTGGAAGAATAGGAGATGAGCTGAAGAGGAAGTCATCATGCTGGACAGAAGCATCTGGATTGCATCTGCAGGAGCAAGGAATTCCAACAAAGGACAGCCAGGAGCAGAGGTCATCAAATAGCCCTCCTGGACATCATCATGACTTTGCCCAAGGTGTCTGAGACTTGCTGCCCTGGAGGCTGTCCAGGGAGAGCCCCAGGCCTGGCCCTGCATCGCCCACTACTCCCTGAAGCGAGGTCAGCCTGACCATCTGGGCATTGCTGCCTGGGAGTCAGCCCCAGGGGCCCCAGATTACCACTACTACCGCTACCACCACCTATCTCCTCCTGGAAGCTGCACCCTGCCTAAGCCAATGCCTGGAACTTTGAGGGAAAAACAGCCCCGGTCCATCCATTTGCATCCACCCCTTGGAGGAGAAGGCCAGGCCAGAGTTGTGCTTTGCCCAGGCTTCCAGGAACTGGTGGATCCTGCATAGAGGTGGCCCCCAGGCTTTCAGATGGCACGTCTCTGCTAAGGGCACATTAACCTTCCTTGGCTCTGACAATTGTCCTTCTTGGAGACAGCAGCTGAATCCACAATCCAGTTCTACATATGGGAGAAATGGAGGCTCCATTCCCTCTAAAGTTCTAGCTGATGCTGTTCGGTGACAAGCCAGCTGCATGCTGTCACTGCTGCTGCAGGGACACAGGGTACAGGAATGGCGGGGGGAGGTCCCTCCACGCTCTCTGAAAATTGGATGTCTTGAACAGCTTCGAAGTTCCACACTTACTCTGCAAGTGACAAGGGCTACAGGCCAGAGAGGAAGGCAAAGTACTTCATAGAATGGGTAGAGGAGGGATAAGGATTTGGGACTAAATTTTTAATCCAAGCCCTAGGTGATCTCAGAAAACTCACTTAACCTTTTTGAGCCTCAGTTTCCTCTCCTGCATTAGGGGGATGACTGCATTACCGGCAAAAATTTATTGTGACAATGATTGCCTATGTTTCTCAAATAGGGAGCTCTGCCCCTGGGCCTACATGGTGATATGGTGAGAAGTACATATTTTCCTAAGGCATATATTTTATCCAAAGATTTTAGAGACAAGCATATTTTAAAACAGATAAATATATATTCTGGAGAAGCATATAACATTTTAATTAATTATAAAGATAAAATTTGAATTATTAAAGCAATTCTACTTTGGCTAGACTCTTTGGGCTATAGCCAGACCTTGGGACCCTGCTTCCTGCTTCCCTGTCATTGGGGATGTGTGAACCAGGCCACTGAGAGGCACAGCACAGGGAATCCTTTTTGTGACACAGGGCAAGTGTTAATATCCACTGCCTGAGAGTGGAACATTCGAGGCTGTGTGTCTTTGTGGCCCATTTTGCCCATGAACTTTTTTATTATAACCACAACTATCTAGTCCATCTATCCATCTTTGATACAATCATAGAAAAACTATGGGCATCAAAGGATACTTGTCCCTGGAGAGTGAATATCCTGGGAATAATTCAGAGAAGTGGATGGGAGGGAACCAGCACAGGCTGGAGGAGATAAGCAGGAGGAGATGGGGCAATTGCTGGCATAGGAGACAGACACCTGGAGAATGATATTGGGGGAGGAGAAATCTAAGATCCGAGGGCCCCAGGGAAAAGTGGAGGCAGAGTCACAATATGCTGCAGATCACACAAAGAGGGCTCAGGACCACCTTCAGTCACAGGCCAGGTGGGGAGCAGGAGCCGCAGGGAGGGAAATGATGGCCCATTGCTAAGTATGAAAATGACCTCTCTAGGTCTCTGACACTGATTTATCCCTGCCCTTTTATTGCAGACCCAGTTTAACAGTCAGTCCTCTGTGTCCCGTTGATCATGTTCTGCCAGGTTTATGGAAAAGCCATCTCAGCCTAGCCTCTGACTGTTCTCTTTCCTCAAGCTTAATACTGCTCAGTGTAGGGAACACAGCCATCTGCTTGCTGGAAGCGCATTAGCCCAGAGATGCCCCAGTTCTTTGACTTGTGGCCTGTGTGATCGAAACTGGGGAGGTAGAGACTGCATGCAGCTTTAATGAATAACAGTGGTGAAGTATATTTAAATGTATAGATTTTTAGCAGCAATAGAAATGTTGAAAGGGAGCGAGGAAGCCCATACCCCATACTCCATGTAATTCCTTTTATTCCTGAATAAAATAAACTGAAATGCACAGTTACAGGCCTGGTGCTTGCAATCCATCAGTTTTGATCAAGTGGCTGAGAGTATTTCTTAATGCCTGAAATTCTTTTTTCTTTTTTCTTTTTCTTTTTTAAGTTCTAGGATACATGTGCAGAACGTGCAGGTTTCTTACACAGGTATACATGTGCCATGGTGGTTTGCTGCACCCGTCAACCTGTCATCTAGGTCTTAAGCCCACATGGATTAGGTATTTATCCTAATGCTCTCCCTCCCCTTGCCCCCCACCCCCTGACAGGCCCCAGGGTGTGATGTTCCCCTCCCTGCATCCATGTGTTCTCATTGTTCAATCCCCACTGATGAGTGAACATAATGCCTGAAATTCTTAAAAAGACCTGTGGACTTTAGCGGGGGCACACATGATTTCTGCCTCCAGGTGGAAGAAGATACTTTCCCAGAACTCACCATTACCCAAAAGTGGGCCTCAGAGTCATGCGTTAGGGGCTACAAATTCAGGGGATACCGTGGGCCACAGTGATTAACTTTGGCATTTCAGAATGTTCTCTGCTATTGGACACCAGATAATGACCTGAAAACCTAAACCTACGTGTTCATCCAAATCTGTGAATCACTTCTGAAGCTGTCACTTTATTTCCAGCAAACAGCTCTGCAATTCTCTAAAATAGGGGATTCTACTGAGCCGAGGGCATTTCATCGATGGGAAATGAGCACAGTCTCCAGTTGTCATCTGTTCAGTCCTCCTGTCCCGATGGAATCTGAATGTCTACATGTCCTAGAACAAATCGGCAATGTTTCCCCCCTGCAGCTTCAAGTTCTCTGTGTTCAGATTTCTTCAGGAAGAAAATAATATAATGAATCACAGGGAATCCAACACATTGGGTGAGAAAGCATTTGAATGAGTTTCTTCGACAAGTGTTCACCACCCAGCAATGGGATGGGCATGAGGATGAAGGAAATAAACCATCAGAGAATGTCCCCCTTACATCATGCAATCAACCTGTCTTGCGAAGTTTGCAACCCAGACTCTTCAGATGACGCGTACTTTTTAAATTCGAATAAACTGTTAAAACTTCCTTTGTCTCCCTTTTCCTGCAGGTACACCATCAGAGAAAGAATGCAGATTTTCGCCTATCCACAAAGCTTGGCAGGCTCTTTACTGGTAGGGGATAAGGCCTTACTAGACTAAGTACATGAAATCGTTAAGTAAAACAAAATGTTTCATTAAAAATGTCAAGTGGGTAGCTTAAGGTCAAGTGAGACAGATTTGGCCTAAAGGCTTTATGTTGTTGTGTACACTTACAGAAAAGAATCCATAAAAAGAGCTCAGCTGGGAAGTTGAAAACACGTGTAACATAGATTACATATTTCAAGGGGCCACAGTGTAAATTTCTTTAAGTTTATTCTATTTCTTGCAGGCCCTACACACAGGCATTGGAACCAACACTTCTTTTTATGCCTGACCCAATCTCAGCAAACATTAAGGGACCCCTGGGCACCAGTCACTATGCTTGGAACTTCCCTTTAATCTGCATACAGCCCACTGAGATAGAGGTTATTAACCCCAATTTTATTGATGAGTAAATAGTCTTATAAAGGTTAAGGGGCATTCAAGCCTCACTAACAGCATCTTTGCCTTTAAACCTCAGCTGCCTCTTAGTGTTTAGAAGGTGGATAAAAATAGAAAAAATAAACCTCAGCTGCCTCCTATCACTGCCAGCTGGAGCTGGGACTGTTTAGATACAGCCTTGGGGAAACAATTTCCTCATAGCATAGTTCTCAAACTTCAGGATGCCTACTTGAGAAACATTACCAAAAAAAAAAAAAAAAAAAAACAGATTTGGGGTTTCCGCAACTGATTCAGCAGGACTGAAGATGAGGGCTGGTCATCTGCATATTTAGAAGCACCCTCCGTGGCTAAGTTGCAGGTGGCCCGCCAAAGATTGCACTTTGACCTCCTCTGGCAGGACGTCTCCCGCAATCACTCCTCTGCCTCCAGGCAGACACACCACACATACCAGCCCATCTTTGAAGAGAATGCTAGATTTTAGAAGCTCTTCCCAGGATCTTCTGGTTTGGTGCAGGAACCTGGAGGCAGTCCTCACCACTTTCCAGGCCGAGCAAGGGAGAGGCGGGAAAGAAAGAGTGAGCAGGGCTCCTCTGCTCCTTCCAGGACCAGCCCTCCCGGCAGGAGTGACTTTTGCAAGCCTTGCTTGTCAAATAGCTGATTCCCACCCTCTCTGCTGCTCATGGGGGCCGGAGCAGCGCGGCTCAGCGCTCCTCAGCAAGAAGGGTTCTGGCAACAATCCTCTAAGAAGGAGAGTTTACAGTTCTGTCTCTGGCATTATAAAATTAATATACTTCTGAAGAGAGCAGGAGAGGACTTTCGGGGTAAATGTCTTTTTCTTTTTTCCCCCAGGGTAAAGGCCACTTAGCTCAAATTCAGTCAGCTGGCTCCATGGGACCTCAAAGTGTTTGGGGCTTAACTGTACAGGAAGAGAATGTTGTATACACAGCCCTGCTGCATTTTCTCACAGTGGGTTCTAGCTCTTCCCTTGAGGCCTTGGGAAAGAACTGCTGGAGTCCTTTATGGCCAGGAATCCACCCTCTCCCAGCCAAGCTCTCCTTGCCTCCACAGCACATAGGAACTCATTTACTCATTCATCTCTCCAGCCAACCATTCCTCCACCATCCTTCCATTCTGCATGTAGCCAACCAACCTGCCAGCCAACAATTCTCACGCTTTCATTCATCAAATGTTTATCGAGCCCCTTCAGTGTACCAGGCTCACCGTTACAAAGCCAGAATCAGGAGCCATTGCTGTCTCTATGTGCATGTGGACTCCAGTGGTTCTCAAACTTGGCTGAAGGTTAATGTGGCCTGGAGCCTTTAAAAATCTCAGTCCTATTCATTGTGTTGGGGACACACAGACGAATAGGACTCCTCGCCATTAAGGAGATTACATCTCAGAAATTTTGCTTCAAAGGTAGAGGGAGACCAGATATTAAAGCTATGGTTGAGATTTTATTCTCTTGCCCAACTATCAAACTCCTACTTACCCGTCAAAACCCAACTCTAATATGCTCAGCCTCCAAAACTCCTCCCCATTCACCCCAGGAGATTAGATATTTCCCGAGTGTCTTACTGTGTTTGTTCGTGGCTTGATTCCAGCCTTGTTGTTGCTATTTGTATCTGTCTCCGGTGAGGGCAGCAACCAGTCTTTCTTAAGTGTATTTCTTGTGCTGAGCCCATGCCTGCTGGGCAGCGGTTTAGTGGCTTTCTAACTTTTGTGAACCTAAGAATCACCTGGGAAACTTGTTAAAACACTGACCGCCCCCCTCCAGCTCCACCCCCATGTGGTCTGACTCAGTAGGTCTGAGATTGAGGCTTAGGAATTTGCATTTTTAGTTAAGTTTCTCGGGTGAATCTGATATAGGTTCTCTGCAGAACACACGTTGATAACTATCATGCCGGTGACTCCATAAAAGTTTTTTGAATGAATGAATACATAAAAACCAAGGAATTAAAGGTCAACAGAAAGTCTGGGAATTTAGTAAGGTCTGTGGATTGCATCCATGTTAACTTCCTAGTTTTGATATTGAATATAGTTATATGAAATGTTACCACTGGGAGAGACTGGGTGAAGGGCACGTGTGGCCTCTCCTTACTATTTTTGTAACTTCCTGTGAATCTATAATTGTTTCAAAGTAAAAAGTTAAGAAGTCTGTGGTTTTCCCAGGCCTCAAGGATGTAGCGTGGCAAGTTGCTTCAGACCACTGATCAACGGACCTTTCATTACACCCCCTAGAGACACCAACCCACAGCTGAGTACGATTAATTATAGACTTAATGATCATGAAGGAATTCTCTACCATACCTTTAATTCTTTGCCTAATTGGTCAATGTCTTCCCAAATAATCTTATAATAAGTATTTTCTTTTGATGTAAGGTATGTTAAAACTATTTGGGGAAGTTGAGGACAGCATTTGAGACGATGGAGACACTATTACAAAGCCAGAATCTGGGGCCATTGCTCTCTCTATGGGCATGTGGACTCCAGGGTTCTCAAACTTGGCTGAAGATTAAAAATCTAAAAAAAAATTTTAAATCGGAGCCTTTAAAAATCTCAGTGCCCAGGCCACACCTCATTCCAATCAAAATGAGAATTTCTGGGTAGGACTCCAGGCATTAGGGTTCTTGAAAGCTCCCAGGTGATTCCAACCAGTGGCGCAGGTTGTTGGCCTGTGAGCACACCTGTGGGCCTGCACAGGAGGAGGGAAAACTGTAGTTCCTTCTGAACTCCTGCCTCTAAACTCAGCTCAGAAAGACTCACAACACTATTCAAGGCAGGACCAGCCCTGTGATCTCTTCTCTACCGTTCTCCTTCCTCCAAGCCAAGACCTGGAGGCAGGAAGGACTCCCGCTTGCCTTCCAGTGGAAGCCTTCGTTGGGTCCACAGCGCTTTCCACATGTGCAGGGACCTTCTTGTCTGTGGGGCTGAAAGACCCCTTTCATAGCGAATGGACACTTCACATGGTCTGGGAGGCCCTCAGTGTCCCTTGGAAGTTCACCAGGGCTGGCTGGCTCATCGACAGGTGGGGTCCCAGTGTCTGTCCTGGTCAGGAAATCCTTTCAGGACAGAGTCTATCAGATCCATGCCGGAGTTTTGCCAGGGTGAAGGGGCTACATTGAGGACCCTTACGGTAGAAAAGGGGCTGGTGCTCAGCTCTGGGGGCAGAGCACCAGGTAAGGGGCTAGGGGAGCCCTGTCTGGTCACAGAAGGGGTAGAGGATCCCTTTGGGAGCATCTGTCAGCCACTGATGATGTGGTCCTGTTTGTCCCATGGAGAGGGCAGGTTTTCGGGTCCTGGGGATTCTGAAGCACGGTCCATGGTGCCTGGAGGTTACAGACAGCCCAGTTCTCTCTAGTGCCTGAGGGCTCTCCACCATCACCCTACCCCACAAGGGTGGGGGTGGGGCTGGGAAGGACCAGTGCTGACACTCCACAGACTGCCACATAGGATGAGAGGGAGTACCCGTGACCAGAGGATACCCTCCACTCAGGGTGGTGCAGCCCCCTGGAGGACCCATTAGAGAAGGCCTAGTTGTCTAACCAGGCTGCGTCCACTGCTAGCTGATCAAGGGCTTGTAGTGAGCTCTGGGCTCCCCAGGCTCACCTGGAGACAAATAACCAGCTTGGCTTCATGGACCTCTTGGCCATCCCTACCCACACCTGCCTGCGTACCTCAGCTCCTTTCTCCTTTCCGCTCACCTCTGGTTTGTCAAAAACTTGTAGATCAAGCTGGGAGACAAAGCCCTCACATTGATTCACTGAACCTTATGACTGCTTTGAGTAGAAATGTGAGACCAGGTGCAGTGGCTCATGCCTGTAATCCCAGCACTTTGGGAGGCCGAGGTGGGTGGATCACTTGAGGTCAGGAGTTTGAGACCAGCCTGGCCAACATGGTGAAATCCCCATCTCTACTCAAAATACACAACTTAGCCAGGTGTGGTGGCGGGCACCTGTAATCACAGCTCCATAGGAGGCCGAGGCAGGAGAATCACGTGAATCTGGGAAGTGGAGGTTGTAGTGAGCTGAGATCGTGCCACTGCTGCACTCCAGCCTGGATGACAAAGTGAGACTCTGTCTCAAGAAAAAAAAAAAAGTGAATTTTCCGGATGATCCAAACAGGAAAGGCAAATTTTAATTTTGGGTCTAGCCACTGTAGTAGCCATTATTTAACCTAGTTTAGCCATTGCATTGTACACATTAAATCCCCCCAACTCCCCATTTTACAGATGAGGAAAGTGAGGTCCCAGCACATACAAACATTGACTTGACTCAAGAGCCCACACATGTCATCGCTGTGTTCTGTGTGACCTCCAGGATCCTTCACACTAAGACCTAGAGGTCGCTCTCATTGCCCCTGGAAGGGACCAGAACCCCTATCCCTGGGAAATGGAGGACAGTCTTCTGTAGTTGGCTGGATCAACACTGTCCACTGAGAAACAGGACGCCTAGAAGCAGGAGATCTGGGGAAGAGAAGCCTTGGCAATGCCCTTCTTGACCCGCTGGGTGAAAATGGCCTAGTGGGCTGAGCCCCGGTTTGGGCAGGAAGGCGAGATTTGTAGGCCCAAGCCAGCTCCCATCTCTGAGGCTCTCCCCAGCCTGCTGGGACATTTGAGGAGGAGGCTAATGTCAAAGATGGAGTGGCCCAATTTCTGTTTAAGTCTGATATGGGGAGCTGGGAGGAGGGGGATGAAGGTGTGAGGAGAGGGTGGGCCCACTTCTCCAGGTGCATCTTCCCTAGATGAAGCAAAGCAGAGAATCCCCAATTGTGGTCTCACACGCTGGGTAACTGAATTTGAGATAAGTGTCTCACGGTGTCCCTCTGTTAATATCTTCTATATCTTACTTTTATCCCATCTCCACTTACTAGCTGTGTGATTTGGGGCAATTTCTGTTTGTCAGTTTCTCCATCTGTGAAACAGGTATAATAACAGTATCCAGCACCCAGGGTTGTAGTGAGGCTTAAACAGTTCAATGTGTGTAAAATACTCAGCACAGTGCCTGGCACATAGGCAGTACTCGGTCGGTGTTAGCTAATAGTAACAGGTCTCTTCTGAGACAGAGTAATTTCTTTTTCCATAAGCGACACTTTGGATAGATCAAAGAACTTTCTTGCCTGTCAAACAGGCTAAGACATGTAAGATTATTCTACAAAGAAAACAGAAGCATCTCCTTCCTGGGACCCTTGTAGAAACTATTGTGGTTCAGGCAAAAATGATAATAAACCTGTGTTGAGGGCCTACTGTGTGGTGGGCACTTCTGTGTGCATCATCTCATTGAGCCCTGATAGCCCTCTGCAGGTGTTTACCTTTTATAGAAAAGGAAGCCCAGGCTCAGAGGAGGTCAAGTGCCTTGCCCCAGTTACAACTATGGTCCGAGCCTCCTTGCCCCTGTCTGCACCCGGCGACAGAAGATGGACAGACAGTATGACCTTCAGAAAACCTCTGCAAACCGAGGAGTCTCACCCGGGCTTGCTCAAGCCATCAGCAAAATGGAGATCTGAAAGTAATCATGCTCCATTCAGAGTGTTTCTCTTCCCTCCCAGTAATACATTCTCCTGACATCCAGCAGAGCAGGGGGGCGGCAGGCCCAGGGCACTGACTGACATCTCTGAGCAGAGCTTTTCAGTGGACGGAGTGTGGACGGCATTGCGTCTGCGGAGGGCCGCAGGCAGGGTGAGTGCTGGGCTCCCGCAAGAACAGGCGGTCCTTGGAGGCTTTTGACTCACACTTCGGAAATTGGTTTCATGCATGGGCTATCAATGGGGGCCTGGCTAGATAATAGGATTTTCCAACACAGCTCTTTCCCCCTCGTCTGCAGCCACCCAAATCTCCGTGCAGAGTGCCTGGAGGGGACGTGATGTGCTTGGCAGGGAGCGCCACGTCAGGCTCCACAGTCCTGGTTGGGGTGATGCGCGTCTAAGAAGCCATGGTTCAGAGCAGTGTCGGAGAACAGCTTATGTGCTCCACAGGTAAGGATGGGGGGTGTCCCAGGCAGGCACCCGCGGCCAAACCTTTCCATGGTGGGTGGGTGTGTGGGGGTTCTCAGGAAGTTCCAGGTCCTCAGGAAGTAGCTTGTAGGGCCAGGCTACTGCTCACAGCTGACTGCAGGGTACCACCAGCCTCGACTGTCCACAGCAAGTCCCTCCATGCCCAATCTGACCCAGAGGGACGCACATCAGAGCCCAGAAGCCCAAGCAGCCCAAGGACAACCATGCCCCAGAAGCAGACGTTCGTGAAGGTGTCGCTGGGGAAGCGTTCGCAGGAGAAATGGGGAGAAGGAAGGAAATAAGGATGTGGTCTGGGCCCGAGATCAGCTTCAGTCTCATCCCACTGGGAGCTCAGGAGCACAAATGATACCACAAGGTCAGACTCACCTTGAGGCAAGGGGCCTGGTCTTTTTTCCCTACTGTCTGTTCGACGGTCATTAGCTGTTGGCTTAGGGCAAGGGAACTGAGAAGGCATGTAGCTAGCCTCTGATGGCAGGCAGCTCCTACTCAGCTAAGGTGAATTATCCAGAGAACGGGCAGCTGGGAGCTTTAGTGGCCAACACACACAGGGGCTGGGGAATGGGCTGCACCCATCCAGCAAAGGGGACTTGGGGGGTACCAACATCCCTGCACCATGCCCATGGGAGTACAGCCAGGGCACAGCTCAGCTGGAACCCTGTCAAGAGCAGCCTGGTGATTCTGACTTGTAGAAAGCTAGAGGGCCAATGTGCCAGACAGCTGTACAATGGGCAGTGTCTGTGACAGCCTCAGCCATCCCCCAACACCCTTACGCTGACACTACAAAGCCAGTGATTCTCAAATCTGCCCTCTTATCTTTTCCCAGCAGGACCATAGGGCTGCAAGTTTCATCAAGGGCAGCATCTGGGAGCCTTTGCCCAGGGCCCCTGAAGCCAGGGCCAGCCCCATCTGCACGCAGGCACACAGACACCTGTCAGAGTTATTCTGTGACGATCCAAAGCCTCCTACCCAAGAGCCTTTAATACAAGTTTGCTGCTGAAACACAAATATCCGCCTTCGATGCGGAAGAGAGATTAAATTAGGAACAATTTTAATTCTTTCTGGCAGAGGGAAGCGAGCAAGAGCTGTCAGTTCCCCAGTGATAGATTGTTAAGGAAATCCAGGTTTAAAGGCATTTCATAAGTTTGCTTTTGCCTGCTAATAAAGAGAGTCGGCTAACGGAATCCGATCACCAGGCGAGATCGTAATGAGATAATGCAATGTGTTCCACAGAGACCCAGCCAGCTCCTTGAAATTCCTCCGAGAGAGTTTCTGAAGTACCACATTGTGACAAGGAAGGAAAAGTAAGAGGGAAAGAGAGAAGGGGAAATGGGCATAATTAGCCAAGTAGATTAGGTGACTCAACAGAGAGCATACGGTCTCAGCAGGCTGCGGGGCTGTGGTATTTATCATCTACCTCCCACCTGCTTCTTGGTCTCCAGGCCTGCGTGTTTTCTCAGTGAGAGAAGCAAGCCACATTCCTGGAATATGCAGAGATGAAGGCCTGATCACAAGCAAGGTGCCTGGAGTCCTCACCGGGTAGCTGGGAGTGGGTCTCAGCGGGGTCTCTTCCAATACCCCAAGGGTTTGAGGGAAGGGGCTGTGTTCTGAGGGACCCTCAGCCTAGGCTTGAGGTCACTCAGCCCCGTGTCCAGCTGGCTGTCAGCTGCGCACTGAGTGTTCACATTGGGTGGCTGCGATAGCTTGGGCTCTGCTTTAAAGGTGTTTGGCCCCTGCCCTGGAGGTTGTTCTGGGGCTGAATTACACCCTGGGTTCATGCCATGGTCTGGGCTGGGCTAACTCTATGTGTTCACTTGGACGCCAATGGTCAACCTATTTGGCAAACCACAAAAGCAGACTCATCCACATGCAAAGAAAATGTAATTCCAGGCTTAAGGCAATAAAATAAACTTCCAAACTCCTATTTGCTATTTCAGCAAGCTCAGCCCCCACACCCACTCTGCTCTTGTCACCACCCTTCTAGGCATGGACAACATTTTTTTGTTCTAACGAACTTTGAGAATCTGAAGGCTATGAAAACCTCTTTCCAGAAAAAGTGCAGACACACATAGACACCAAGTTGTCATGTAATTTCAGGGGCTTACAGATCCTGATCCTGAATCCTAGCTTTCTAAACTCTGGAGAGGAGGGGGTGATCTTCTCTTTGGTGTACCCTGTGCAGACAGATGTGGCCCAGGCAGGAGGCCATCTGGAGCTGGTCTGGCCCTAGAGACAGGGAGTGCAGTTGCATTTCCTGTACTGCCCAGATTGTGTTTCCAGGCCTCTGGATATCTGCGGTGAAAGAGAAGGCAGTGGCCAGCAGGGCAGACAGTGGTGACAAGAAGTGAAGGCCAGGGATGGTGGCTCTCAGGTGCAGGTGGCAGCCCACATGATTGTCTCTTATCTTGAGGGATCTCTGTCACCCCCCCTTTCCCTAAATGGCCCAGTAGATGGTCTCTTGGAAGGAAAAGGGCTTTTGTACCTGCTTTGGAAGGCAGCACAGAGTAGGTGCTAGGAGACCATGTCCTCTGCTATAGCCAGAGGGAGAGAACCCCAAGGGACAGAATGGTGCTGGCTACACGGGAGAGGTAGAGGTAACTGAGGCTCTGGAACCTGGAAGGACTCCCAGAGGGAGGGTGGGTCTGGGGTATTGGAGACTGCTCACCTCCTGCCCGGGGACTGGAGGGGCTCTGAGCTGACTGTATCCATAAGTTTAGACACAGCCATTGGCATTGCTGCCTAAAAGGGGCTTCTTTCTCTCAGTGATCACTGATGTATCGTGTCCCTGTAATTGTGTATTGTATTTTGGCGTTGGTGCATCCAGAGGAGATTGGAAATCCAGATCGAACCCTCTGTCCCTGGCAGGACATCCATCACACACTGAGGGGACTGGGTAAGGTGAGGGAAAGGGGCGGAAAGTCAGGGGGTGGTCGGATCCAACCAGAAAAAAGTGGGGAGCCATGCGGAGGAGGATTTTCTCTGGATCTCAGAATCCTTTGTGGCCCAGTGCCCGGCTAGCAATGCTCACACTGCTCATGTGTCTGGACTTGCAGAGAGGATCAGGGTGTGGGGAATGGGGGCCCTGGCATCACAGGGGCCTAGACTTGTCTCTCAGTCATTCAATGATGAGCACTACTTGGGTACCACCTTATGCCAGACACTGTTCTAGGCACTGGGGATACCACAGGAAACAAAATAGACCACGTTCTTGGAGTAGGTATGCTAGTGGAGGTGCTCAGGCATGGATCCTGGTCTGCACATGTGGGGACCAGATGCCCCACCATCACCAGATAAGCTACCCAGTGTCCCGCTTTTGCAGGGTGACAGGATAGACCCTTCCTCAAAATGGATCAGGGGAAGAGCTACAGGGCTTCTGGCCCCCATCCTCCCATGTCCATCTCCTTGAGCTAGGAAGACAGACATCAGGGTCCATCTCCTTCCACCACCCAACTCACCAGGGTCTAGGCCTGGCTCTGGCAGGACTCTCTGAATGGGCTGTGGCAGGTCACTTCCCTCTCTGCTCCTTGGCATTCTTAACTGTAAGATGAGGCTAATGACACCAGCTCCAGGTGTCATCACATCACCAGAATTCTGTTAGGACCATGGAACCCACAGAAAGTCTGGTCGGAGAAGAGACTTCAGGAATCCTTGAGCCCAATGGCCTCATTTATATAAGAAGAAACCAAGGTCCGCAGTGGCTCCTACAGAGATCTTGTCTTAGAACGCTGCTGATGGATGAGAGGCTCTTTGTAAACATGAGGGGTTGTTTTGTTACTTTTGCTATTTTTCCTTTGAGGTCCACTGGCTGGCCTCCCACGGCCCAAGCAGAGAAAGGAGGCATGAGCCAAGAGTCCCCTGTGGGTCCCCAAGTCCTTCACTTGTCCTCAAAGACCTTGTTGGCCTCAGGCCCCGTGGAGCTCCCCCTGCTGTGACTGCCCAGTCCCTCTAAGAGGACGGAAGCTGTTTATTGCTTTCTTGCATGGTGGGGGAGGCTGGAGTTATAGGCTAATTAAACCACAGACAGATTCCTCAGCAGTTGGCTGGGACCATAAGTGCTGTTACAATAGTAAAAGGCCAGAGATGACAGATGGAGCTTTTCCAGGATTATGTCACCATCAACCCCGAACACGGCCTCCACTGCACCCCTCAGCTTCAGGGCCATGCTCCATAGGGTGATTGCTCTGCACCAGGGAAGTCTATAGATGATTAGGGGAAAAAGCAAAAACAAAAGACAGGAGTGGAACGGGGTCAACCCAAACGCAGTGTCAAGAAGTAGCAACCTGACCACACTGTGGTATCCCCGAAAGAATAGGAATCTGTCCAAGATTCTTCTCAAAGGGAGAGCAGGGATGTTCTTCCCAAAGTCGAACTGAAATCCCTTCTGCTGCCAAGACAGCAAAGGGATAGGGACAAGGAGGATGATTTGCCAAGATACAGATGCTACCAGCTGGGGAAGGGTCCTTTATGGTGATCAAAAGCTACCCCGGGGCATGTCCTGATGGCTCCCTGACAGTTGCCCCAGTCAGGGTTCCTGCCTGTTGCACTGCCTTCAACCTACCTTTTTCAGGAAGTCAACCTCGATGAGATTAAGCCAAAATCTTGACTTTGTTTTCTAGGCTACCCACAATCAATGAGCTGGAGGGAGGGAGGAAGAGAAAGGCAAAGAAATGATCTCACCATTAGAAATAACCTTCAGGAGAAAGTCTTCATCTGGTTATGGAGCCAGCCAGGTTGCCTCTGGGTCCCCTCTCTGCTGGTGCCCAGTGGCATTGGCTTGGACAGTTCATGTAACCATCCCTGGGCTTCTGGTTCCTCCGCTGTAGTAAAAACAGCTAAATATTCCTCCCTTGTGGGTATACTGCGAAGCTCCAGAGAGATCATGCATTTACAACTGCAAAGTGCTTGGTAGAGATGAACTGTGGTTTTTCAGCCACTCATCAGAGAACACAGGCTCCAAGAGGAGCTAGAACCTTCTTTACCCTGGAGAAGAAATCCCCTCTTTCCTTGATAATGAATTCCTTGGAGTTCGCAGAATCAGAAAAGCTACGCTAAAGTCTAACCTCACACCCAGCTGCGGCCAGGCTGCTGAAGGGACAGACCCAAACGGCAACTGTGAGACAGAGAAGCTGGAGCTCAGGAGAGGCCCGGCTCCCACCTCCCTCCAGCTGGGAAGATGATACAAATTTGGCCAGTCCATTCCTCTGTTTCCCAGCCACCCATGTTCCTCAAAACCTACAAGGTCACTCAGCCCAGCTGGAGTTCTAGCTGGAGCACTGACATGATGTGATCTGACAGCCCTTTCTACTGCTGCCAGCCGAGGGCATGGACAGAGGCTGCAGCCTGCTGGTAGAGTGGGGAGGGGTAGCTGTGTCTCGGCCTGGGCATGGCCCGGGGAGGCCAGGAGGACCAGAGGTGCTAAAAGACAGAAAAGCTGAGGAGCAGGTTTGTAGGAAGTCCCCCAGCACTCTCCCGCCCACCTCCCACCTGGCACCATCACCACACACCTCACGCTCTAAGACCAGCCCCAGTGTTCAGGAGCCACCAGCACTGGGGTTGTCTGATTGGGTCACCCCATGGATTGCAGCCCTGCAGGAAATGGGTGAGGAAGAAGAGGGGCATCTGTGATCTGCACATGCTTACGTTTGCCACAGGGCTGGGGTCCCCCACTGAGAGCTCATCTCCTGGGTCATGTCTTTTGACAGCCCCTTTCTGTTCTCCTAGCTGGGAAGAAGAGGAATGAACACTTGGAAAGCCCCTGCTTTGTACTGGACTGCGCCAGCCATGTAAGCTCCCTTATTCATCCGTGGTGGGAGACAGGGACCCTAGGGGACAATGACACACTCACACCCCATACTATGAAGAGAGTTTAGAAATGTTTACAAAAGTGTGGGCAGAGTCTAAGGAAACCAGCCAAAGGTAGTGCCATGTCCTTGCCTGGCAACAGCAGGCCCCTTTCCCCTCCGTGGGCCTGGAGAGGCAAGAGAAGGAGCAGTTACTGCCCCTGCAGAGACCAGCAGGAGAGGTCTCTGGGGAGGCCTGGGGAGCCTGGGGAGGGCTGTCTGATCCAGGGATGCAGCCAGCTTGTGAGGACCCTGCAGGGAAAGAATTAGGGAAATAAATCCCCAATTTTCCTGTTTTTCTCTCCCCCATGTTCTGCTAGTGCTACCCACTGACCTGACACAGACAGAAGCCAGAGAGCAAGGGAGCTCACTGATGCCATCCAGCTGGGGAAGCCTTGGGTGTGGGGCCAGGAGCAGAACAGGTAGACAGTAGACCTAGAGAGGTAGGCAGCAGGTGGCCAGCATGCAGGAGATAGGAGTGACTCCTTTTACAAGGGCCCAAAGTCAACAGCTGATGATGAAGCCAATTTTTATGGCCATGCTCTTCCTAATGTCTTCTGTCAAATCGCTTATCTCCAAGAAAGTAAGACAGGAGGTAAAAGAGGACAGGTCATAGGGTCTGTGTAGCCCACTCAATCCAAGCTTCCAGCTCCAGCAGCTCCCTAGCCTCTGGTACTCTGAAAGTCCCTCAGGTCTACAGTGTGGACAGATTCTAGCCCAGCTTGGCCATCAACTGGCTCCTGACCTTAAGAAATGCCTTAGGCTCTCTGGACTTCAGTTTTTCATCTGTGGGGGAAAACAAGTAATAAAATGGTCAAAAATAATTATCTCTCTGTTTTCATTACAAATAGTTTTAAAGTCTAAGTATTCACATGTACACACAAATGACACTGTTTGGCATTAAAGTCAACCCATAAATGCAAGAGAAAAATCGTTCTTTAGTTCAACAAATTCTTATTGAACAGCCTACAAAGTACAGCCATTGTTCCTGGTGCTGGGGACACAACAGCACACAAAATAGGCAGGTGTTTGCATTCATGGAGGTTCCGGTCTAGTTGGAGGAGACAGACAGTGACAAACAAAGGAATACACAGTAATGTCAAGAGGAGATAAGTGCTTTGGGGAAAAGAACAGGATGACAGCAGGGCCCCTCCCTCACTGTGGGCCTGGAGGAGCAAGAGAAGGAGCAGGTACTGGCCCTGCAAGAGCCCAGCTGCCTGCAGACAGCTGTCTGATACGAGTTGTGGCACGTAGGGAGTGCTGGAAGTGAGGATTACAGTTGTATGTAGGGTGGTTGGGGAAGACCTTCAGATAAATTATTTTTTTCTTTTTTTTAAGACAGGTTCTTGCTCTGTCCCAGGCTGGAGTGCGGTGGTGCAATCATGGCTCACTGCAGCCTTGAATTCCTGGGCTCAAGCAATCCTCCTGCCTCAGCCTCCCAAGTAGCTAGAACCACAGGTGTGCACCACTATGCCTGTCTAATTATTATTATTTTTGTAGAGATGAGGATCTCCCTATGTTGCCCAGGATGGTCTCAAACTCATGGCCTCAAACTTGGCCTCCCAAAGTGCTGGGATTACAGGTGTATAAGAAATCTTTGGCACAAAGGCCTGAAGGAATAGAGACATGCAGAGATCCCGGGAGAGGAGACGGCAAGTGCAAAGGCCCTGAGGCTGAGGCACACTGGGCATGTCTGAGAAGACGCATGGAGGGATGCATGGACAGAAAAGAGTGGCCCAGATGCAGGGAGCAGGAACCACACCTCCATGCTAATAAGCAGAAGGAAAGCGAGGGCGGAAGTGGGAAGCACTGTCAGAAGCTACTGCAGTAGCTGAGGGAAGAGGTGATAGCTTGGACCAGCTGGAGGTCCTGAGGGGTCAGACACTGGCCATCTATTGAAAGGGAAACCAAAGGATTTGTTGATGGGGTGGATGTAAGATATGAAAGACAAAGAGAAGAGGAGTTAAGACTGATTCCAAGGCTGCAGGGCCTGAGCAACTAAGGATGGTGGTGTGGCTTACGGAGCTGGGAAAGATGGCGGGTGGAGCAGCTTTGAGAGGGGAAAGTAGGAATGCTGTCTTGGATGTGCTGAGTAGATATGCATGGTCTGGAATTTGGGAGCAAGGACTGGGCTGAGTGAGGCATCTGGGCGCTGTTGGCATTTAGATGGTATGAAAGCCACGGGTTTGGGGGAGACCAACTGGGATTGGGGAAAGAGAGGAGGGGAGAGGAGGCAGAGGCCTGAGCCACAATGGGGGCTGGGTCAGGCGCCAGCATAAGGGACTGAGAAGCAGTGTCCAGTGAGGCAGAAGAACCAGACAAGGAGGGCCCAAAAACAAAACCACAGACTCATCCCCCATTTGAATACAGCTGCCCAGATCCACATGAGAATAGTAGCATATCAGAATAAGCAATGCATTAAAAGAACAGAATCTCATAAGCAGTTTGTAAATGTAGATCTAGGAGCTGCCATGGCTCTTTTGCCACCATGAGGGAAGCCCACCTGAGAGGGAGGCTGATGTAAAGAGAGGGCCCCGGCTGGGCAGGAAACTTGGAGGGTTCGCCAGGGATTACTTTATCCCAGTAACACAGGCTGATTCAACATTATAATATATATTAAAACAGGTCACTGGATGATAAAGGAAAATTCTATATGGTTATGTCACTACACATCAAGAAACATTTGATAAAATTCTATATGTTTTTCCCATTTTAAAAGATGCCTCAACAAAGCAGGAAGGAAAATTAAGCTGTCTTAATTATATAACATTCAGAAAAACCTTAGAAACATTTCCCATTCTGTCTGGAAACAATATAGCAATGCCCCTCCTATCCAGCACGATTTAAGAGAAGAAAAAGAAGGATGGAAGAGAAAACTATTATTTTCAGATTATATGATCATCTTCTATGAAATCCAGCGGAATGAAATGACAGACTGTTAGATAATAAGATTCCAGCGCAGTGGTAGAGTTAACAGAGCAACAACCAAAACTCAAAGCTTCCCTCCATGCCACCAATTAAAAATAGATACATTCAAACATAAAAAAAGAACAAATAATAACAACAAATGCCTTTAAGGTCCCAAGGAATAAACCCAATAAAATATGAACAAAACTTTTATAGAAAAACTATAAAACTCTACTGAGTATCACATAAGAGGATCTAAATAAATGGTGAGACATCTAATATTCCTAGATGGGAAATATCAACATTGTAAAGATGTCAGTTCTCCCCAGATGCAAAGCAATCTCTGTCAAAATCCCAGCACAACTTTATGGAACTTAATGCAGGTAATTTAAATTCATCTGGAAGAGAAAGGGAACAAGAATAGCCAGGCAGATGTTGAAAAAGAAGTATGATGAAGAAGGATTTACCCAACCAGCATAAAATATATTACAATTACATAAGTCATAGTCATTAAAACAGCAAGATGTTAGCCTAAGAATAGACAAACAGATAAGAAACAGATCATGTGTGTACAGGAGTATATGATAGTATTTCTAATTAATGACCAAGGACTGGACCATCTATAGATAGCACAGGAGCAGTTACTTGTTATATCAGTTTAGTCACTGCTGCCTGCTGCCCATAACAGAGAACTTGACTCAACCAGGCTTTAATAATAAGAAAATACATTGCTCATGTAAGGAAGGCCAAGACAGATAAGGAGGTAAGGAGGCTTCCAGGCTGCCCTAATCCATGGCCCTAGCTCCATCCCTTGACGTTTCATGCATAGCCAGGACCCTCTCTTTACATCAGCCTCCCCTTCAGGCGGGCTTCTTTCATGGTGGCAAAAGAGCCATGGCAGCTCCTGGATCCACATCTACAAAGCATCATGTCCAAAGGAAGGAAGGGGTCTCCTCTCTTCCCCAGGGATCATCTTTTAGCAGTAAGCAAAATATTTTTCCCAGATGCACTCAGTAAACTTGCCCTCACCCTAACTGGGTCATGCACTGATCCTGAACTAATCACCGTGACCAACTTCATGCCATGCTCTGATGTTTAGGCGAGGTATATGGGATTACCCTTAAACCAATAAAGCCCAGCCCTAAAGCCTGAGGGATAAATGGGCACAAGGTGAAAGCCTAAATGAAAATACAGGGAAGGGAGGAATAAACAAGAAGTGGGCCGCTAATAATGGCGCCAAAGCTATCTACTTGGAAAAAAATGCAGTTGGGCCCTATTTCCCACCATACACAAAATAAATTTCAAATTGACTAAAGAGCTGAATAGAGAGGTGAACACTATAAAACTGTTAGAAGAAAATACACTTACAACTTGGGGATAGAGAAGACCTTCTTAAGGATACACACACAAAAACAAGCCCATAAACAAAAAAATGGATACACTGACTGCCAAAATTGTTTGTCTAACCAAAACAAACAAACAAACAAACAAAAACCCTATAAGAACAATTGAAAAATAATGTAAAGACTGGGAGAAATAGATGAAATATGCATAACACATATAAATCAATATCCAGGATATAGAAAGAGTTTCTACAAAATGATAAGAACAGGCAAAAAAAATGAGCATGTAATTCATAGAAAAGGATGCATAAATAAGCAGTGAGTGGATGTAATTTTTAGTAAGTATGAAAATGCTTACTAAAATTAGGGAAATTCAAATTAAATCAAATATTTTATTTTGGTAAAAATTATAATATTGGTAATAATCAGGGTTCCAGGCAGTGTGGAGAAATGGGAAGTTTGATACGCTGTTGGGACTGTAAATTAGCAAAGAGTATTTGTTCAAATTAAATATACCATTACTCAACTAATTCTGCCAGGAATTTCATTTCACATCTATCCTAGAGAAATACTCCTTTATGTTTACAGAAAAGCATTGACAAAGATGTTCTTCGTTATATTGTTTCTAGCAGTGACTCAAATGTCCAAGAGGGGAAAATAATTAAAGATACATACAGACATATGTATATACAAATGCATACATACACATACATAATAGAATACTATTTAGCAGATAAAAATGAGGCAGATCTATAGGGAGTGGAATTGAAATATCTCCAAGTCATATTTTAAGTAAAAAGAGCAAATTGCAAACCATATGTACCACATTTTAACATTTACATAAAAAACAAACAAAAGATCCTACATGATTCTATTTGTATGTGTATGTAAAATGCATAGGCAGCTGTCTGTGAGGCTTCACTCATTCCCTAGTCACCACTAGGAAGGGGGCTGGGAAGGAGCAAGAAAGGGAACGCTTAGGCTTTATCGGTACTATGTGTATTTTTAAAACATAGCTATATATACCTCCTATAGTTAAAAATAAATGTAAACATTTAGTTTTCCTTTGTGCACTTGCTGAGGGTGCGCCACTCGCATGTTCTGGCTCACCCACCTTGTGCTCTACCACCTTGGATGAAGGAAGCACATGTTTCTGGTTCCTCCCCACCAGGGCTTCCTGGCGAACCTGAGGAAGGCTCCGGATTCCCAGAATCCCCTAAGGGCTGGGCATGGTGTGGTTGCAAAGCACAAAGGCTTTGGAACCAGAAGACTTCAAAGCCTGAGTTCTGCCCCCACTTCTTGCTAGCTATGCAACTTTGGTCAAAAGAATCCCTCTGTGCCATGCTGTTTCCATCTGTAAAGAGGGCTAACTGGTAAGAACACCTTCTTGCAGGGCTCCTGGGAGAACTGAATGAGCATCAGATTCACTGGGCATTAAAATATATTTTTTAAGTTTGAAAATGCTTCTCTAACACCAGGTTTAGGGATCGCCTCTCTTCCAAACACTTGCAGTGACCCCTCCCTTACAGGAGGGACAGCGCTGAGTGCGAGTTCCCTACCCCCTCCTCTCCTCTCTGCCTTCCCATGTCTGTGTGTGCTCCCTAGAGCCGGCACTCAGGTGAACAATGACCCCCGTTAACCTCTTTGATTAAGTCTTTGTCCTCCTAGTCCCCATCCACACACATGTTAGCAAGTAGCAAAGGCTGCCCCTGCCTCTGGGCAGCCAGCAGCTCCCCTGTGGCCCTGAGCCTGCTAAGGGCTGAGCTGGCCCTTCCCTGAGCTGTCTTTGTTAGCATGGGATTGGCAGCTTCCTAGAAGCCAGCTGGGAAATGACTTCTGAACCACACCAAAAGGAGCAGAAGGTTAGCAACGCTTTGCCTCTACTCCTCCTTGGGCCCAGGCCTGCCTTTACACCTGCTTCTCAGGGAGGAGTAAACTACTCAGATCCTCCCTCCTACAGGCCAGGCCCTGCCTCTGGAGGGCAGACAGAGATAGTAGGAGAGGAAAATCACTTCTGACCATTGCCAGTCTATTGGCCAGCCAGGTCACTGGCCCCTGTCTCCCGAGACGCAGCTGTAGATGGGAGATGAGGGAGCAATATCTGCCCACATCACTCCTGCTGCTCTCCATGCCGTTCGCCTGTCGCTCTCCTCCAAAAAACGTGTCCATCATCTGTGAGCCCCAGGCTTTTCTCTCTCTCTCTGCTTGGACCCAGGGACAGAGGAAGCCTGAGAAAATTGAGCAAAGTCTCCTGTTCCCCAGTCCTCCTCCCCTTCCTGCTCCTCGAGGGGTACCAGAACCCACAGCCAGCCATGTGTGCAAACAAGCGTGTACATGCCCTCCAGGGTTCACCCTGCAGACCTAGAGGATCGCTCTGAGTCCTCTTCCCCAGCCTTTGGCCCAGAGGGCACCTGAATCTTTCCCTACATTTATTTATTCTTATTCTTATTCTTATGTATTTATTTTTAAATTCATGCAAACCAACAACTTGCACCTACATTTATTTTTAAAGACACCCAAGAGCAAAGATTTCATCATGTTTAATTATCCTTTAAGACCTGGCTCAAGCATCATAGCCTCTGTGGAGCCCTCCAGAGGCCCCCCCTCCTTCCCCATGGAGGCTTTTCCCTTGTGTCTCCGGCTGTTTGGTGAAAGTGCATCAGTCATAGAACTTACTCCATGGGGTTGCATTTTGTCACATCTCCATCTCCCCCACCACACTGTGTCATCTGTATCTAAAACACAGTGATGGCACATGTTAGACACATGTCAATGAATGATGGATGGTTGGCTGGACAGATGGATGGAAAGCCTCCTGCCAAGGACTGAATGTTTGTGTCCCCTTAAAATTCCTATATTAGAATCCTAACCCCCAAGGTGATAGTATTAGAAGGTGGTGCCTTTGGGAGGTGATTAGGTCATGATGGAAGAATCCTCATGAATAGGATTTGAAAGAGGCTCCAGAGAGCTCCTTTACCCTTTCTGCCATGTGAGGGCACAGTGAGCATACAGCTGTCTATAAACCAGGAGGCGAGCCCTTGCCAGACACTGAACCCGCCAGTGCCTTGATTGTGAATTTCCCAACCTCAAGACTGTAAGAAATCAATTCTGTTGTTTATAAGCCACCCAGTCTATGGTGTTGTCATAGCAGCTCGAATGGACTAAGACACCTCCCTTGCTCATCCTCCCCAGCTTCTAAGATGTAATGCAACACAAGTTCTTCCTGCTGCCTACTCTTTCAACCGTCATAACTCTGTTGGCCTATGTATGTATTTATAACACAGAATTGGCCAGGCGTGGTGGCTCATGCCTGTAATCCCAGCACTTTGGGAAGCCATGGTGGGTGGATCACCTGAGGTCAGGAGTTCAAGACCAGCCTGACCAACATGGTGAAACCCCATCTCTACTAAATACAAAAAATTATCCAGGCATGGTGGCGCATGCCTGTAATCCCATCTACTTGGGAGGCTGAGGCGGGAGAATCGCTTGAACCCGGGAGGCGGAGGTTGCAGTGAGCCGAGATTACGCCATTGCACTCCAGCCTGGACAACAGCAGCAAAACTCTGTCTCAAAAATAAATAAATAAATAAATAAAATAAATATAACAGAGAATCTTCATAGACATCATTGCACCTGATAGGCCAGCGGTTCTTCTCCTTTTTGGAGGAACCCAAGCTTCTTTGAGAGTAGAAAAAAATTGTGCACAGAAAAGTGTGCAAGTGTACAATTTTGTTAATAAGCGGCTTACAGATACTACTGAAGGGCACCGAAACGCATCCATAGACCTAGGTTCAGAATCCCACCATGATGGTCTACACAGAGACCAATGTTCTTTCCTCTGCACACACAGCCCTGCATTAAGATGGCAGGACATGAGTGGGCATCTGCCCTTCGTTGAGCTGAAGATCATTTCTGAGACTCTCTCACTCCATTTTTCTTCAAAGTATGTACTTGTTCGCAAAGCATGTGATTTGCCCTACATTCCATAGTGATAATAAACAGGTTTCTTCTTGAGATTATTCTGTCTTGAAAATGGGGTGTGCAATGCAAGTACTTAGGATTCTCTGGACGGTGCCCCCACTGGAGGCCCTGGGCTGGTTGGGCAGCCACAGAACACGCAGAGTGCCCGTCTTGTATGCACCCAGCAAGAGGAGCAGGAGGGCTGGATCCACCCCTCCCTGCCTTCAGGACAGTTCTCTCGGATAGAGTGAGTTAGAGTCTGAGGACCTCATCGCTGAATCCACCAGCAGAGTCTGCAGCCCGAGGCCCGTGGCAGGGGAGGCAGGCGGGGCTCAGCCCTTTTCGGAGGCAAAAAGCAATGAGCTTGAACTTTATATTTATTGATCATGGCTTCTCTAGACCTTTACTATCGTTTAACTCTCGCTTCTAACCAAATCCCTTTTATCTCCTTTTGCCAACTTCACTGCCCAAGATCATTTTTTTCTCACACCGTAAACACATTTCCACTTTAGTGAACAGCCAGCCCAGCCACAGGAGCCTTCTCTGGGTTTATTTTTCTCCCTTATCCTACAGCCTCCTCATCATGGAAGAGAATTAAAGGGAGGAGCAGCCCAGAAGGAGTTAAACTAACCCAGTAAGTAAAGATTGCAAGATCTCAATTTCTGGAACAACTTCAAGGGGTGAAACTCTGGTTGATTTAAAGAGAAGGGCTTTTGGTGTTCGAATGAGCTGGGGGCCTTTCCATATGCAAATAGAAAGACAATCATGTCTCTGGATTATCCAGCAATTATGAACATTTAAAAGAAATTTAAAATGAACATTTAAAAGAAAATAATAAGAAAGGATAAAGTTGCAACTCAAAGCCTAATCTTCCAGCGGTCCTTCCCTCCCCCTTAGTAAAAGCCACTTCATGTTGGGAGGTGACTCCAGGTAGGAATCACGAAAGGCGCAGCCTAAATGGATGTGCCCCTCTCCCTCTAAACTCTCTTGGTGTCTGACTTATCTTCTAATGAGGTTCAAATGTGCTATACCTCGATGAGAATGAAATCAGAAGGCCCCCTTTCCTCTATCGCCGAACTCTGAGTTAGGCCAGATGAGGAACGGCGGCTTGAGGACCAAAAGCCTTAGCACACATCTTCAGGAGTTGCTGCGGCTCCCAGGGGCACACAGCTCTAATCCAAATAGAATCCGTCCACTGGCGGTGCTGGACTTGATTGGGCACAAACAGGATGCAAGTGCGTTCTTTTGCCATAGCCCCTTCCAGCACATTCCTCCCTGATCATTGGAGGACCTCTTTGGAATATCTCATAGCTTTGGGGGCTACTGTCAGATTTAAAAAAGAAAAAAAAAAGTCCCAAGCCAGTCTACTAGCAAAGCCTCCATCCTATCCTATTTGAAACTGCCACCCCCCGGCCTGGGCTGGCTTAAGTTGGAACCTTGAGGACTGGAGGAGGGAGAGTCAGTTCTGTTACTTTTCCTGACTCGTTGTTCCCTCCCCCCAGGTCAGATAGGGTGGGGCTGGGGGAGAAATACGGGCCAGGGAAGGTGTTTGTTGACTTGTAGGATGGTGGTAGGGCACCTGTGCCCTCTGGGCCTGGCAGATTGCACACGCCAAGTCTTTCTCTTGTCCTGGGCTTGTGTAGGTTCTCTCACCTGTACCTCCCTTGATGTGAGCAAGGCTGCTGAGGAACTTCCACCTTCTCCAGCCTTGAGGAAGAGGGCACGCCCCTGCCTCTGGCCTTGGCATGAGGCCTTCAGACTTCCTGGCGTCCCTCTGGGAGATCCACCCCAGCCAGAAGGACACAGGCTTCCTCCCTGCCTTGCCAAACTCCAGGAGAGAAGCCTGTGGTTCCCCATCCTCTCCGCCCTGCCTTCTCGGGCAGTCTAGCTCTCCTTCAAATTTTCTCAGAACTCAGCCAAGCTCTCTTGAGGGTCCCTCATGATTAAGGGGTGGGAGGCAGCCTCCTCCATCCACAGACAGCTCACTGCAGAGGGGGTCCCCCGGCCTCTTGAGCCTCTCATGTGGTATTTTTATACCCTTGAGGTGGATGAGGAGCCAAGGGTTACAAAACCAGTTTCACAAACTTATTTTTATCTGCAAAATATGGGTACGAGGCCTATTTCCAGGTTTGTTGGAAACACAGGCACAGGCCTGGCCCAGTCCAGCACATGGAAGGTAGGGATCCTGGGTGAGGGGTTGGTCCAGCCCTGCTCTCGGCTGCGGAGCCTCCTGCTTCCTGGGAGCCTGCTTCCCTGCTCAGCCCAGGTGTGTGAGGGTCGAGTTTCTCTGAGCCACTCATTCACCCACAAATGTGCTCTGAGCACCTACTGTGTACCAGGCATCACACAGGGCACTGAGGATAAGAACATCCGCAGGGGATGAGACTTGCCCTCTGTGATTTTTCTCTCCTAGTTTTTGAGGAAGGAGAAATGTATGGATAAATAACTACACAGCAGCATGAGACAAGCACAGTGACAGCCCGGAGGCGGGACTGATGGAGGGAGGCACCCCAACATCCGTGTCCCTGGGAAGGGTTGCAGGGCATGGCAGGGGCCCCAGTGGCCAGACGCACAGGCATGTGTCCAGCAGGCTGTGGAGATCAACCCCAGGCTTCTCCTCACTGGGAAGGGGGCCCTTGAATGGCTGCTTCTTGGTGGGCACATTTGGCCAAGTGGTATGAACGTCCGGATAACAACCAGGATGGGCTTCAGTGAAGTTTATTGAACACCTTCCTTGGGGCTAGGCTGGGCCAGGGGTTTTCTCAACAAACCTGGAAATAGGGTCCCTTACCCCCATTTTGTAGATAAATAAACTGAAATTGAAATTACACAAGTGGGTCTCTGCATACAGGAAGCAAATACGCTTCTAGCCTGAACAAGTCCCCAGCCTTTAGCTCCCAAGCACCAAGAGCTTTTCACCACTCCCAGCTCTGTCCTCGAAATGCCGTAAAGGAAAGTTTGTCTAACTCCAGGTTCTTTGCGTTTTGTTTAGAGACGGAGATAAAAATGCGTTCATTATCCCATCTGTGGCGGCTTGAATGAGAGAAAAGTGCTTCTGTATCAGGCAACGCAAGCCACCCAAACCTTTTTACTTCTATTAAAAAAAACATGAAGGTAATTTGCTGGGATGTGCCTGTCACAGTTTGAAAAACAGAAAGGCCTCCTTTATCTTCTGCTTTATTTACAGGTGCAGCCTGGTGACAGAGGCAAGTGTTTTCCAGAGCAGCAACTTGGAGGGGCCCGCAGGGAGACAAAGCAGCTGCCAGACGCTCCTTTGTTTGCTAAAAACCAGCGCAGCATGGTCACCAGCAGAAGGGGCCGGAAGCTGGCCCCACCTACGGAGGGGGTGGCAGACAGGCTCCCACCCTGCTGAAGGAGCGCTCTAGGCTTGTGCTCGTTTCCTCTGACTCCAGGTGGAGAAGGGAGAGCAATTTGGCGGCTCCAGTGGGCTGAGTAGGAGAGAAGCATTTCGAAGAGCTTTCTGTC
Source organism: Nomascus leucogenys (assembly GCF_006542625.1). Taxonomy (NCBI): domain Eukaryota; kingdom Metazoa; phylum Chordata; class Mammalia; order Primates; family Hylobatidae; genus Nomascus; species Nomascus leucogenys. The sequence goes on from NC_044395.1 coordinate 14,921,687, forward strand.
TCCAAAAATCTGATAGGTACAAAACAGGGCCTAAGGGCAGCGCTGACATCATCTCCTTTTCTGGAAATGTTAGTGATAGGACATTCGTTTCTCTGCGGCTGCCTCCACGTTGTGTCTTCCCCAGAGATATCTTTGGATGCTTTGATGGAAACTCTCTCTCAAGGAGCCCTCTGGGTACTGTTTCAACCTTTATCCCTGTTCACACTGAGAGGACACAAAGGGGCCAGCGGGGCACTCAATTCAGACAAATGAACACTAGGGCACGATCGAACTGGGCATGAGAATTGGCCATCAAAGACACTTTCTCCCTGGGTCAATAACATTTCTGGGGCCCCCACTGCAGGAGTCAGGTTTGGCATCAGGGGCAGGAGAGCGATTGTAGATGAGAGGTGATCTCACATACAGCCTGGTGGAGACAGGCAAGAAAGGAAATCACCACAATGTGAAGCCCAACGAAATAAGTAGGAAGTAGAGGTGTCTGCAACACGTCACGTGAGCACAGAGAGGCGATGAATTAATTCCAAGCTGGGACTCGGGGAGGGCAGAGATTCCCCCAAAGGCAGCATTTTCCCTTGATCCTGAGGAATGGAGGCTTTTCAGGAGAAGCCTGGGAGGCGGTGGGGGTGGTGGCAGAGGTGGCAGCCCTCAAGCATATTACCTTGGCCCTGTTCTGGGGTCCAGCAGGGACACAGTCATGCCCCCACCAAAGGCTCCCATTGCCCACAGGGGCTTCTGTCTGGCTCAGCGTCCATCTGGCCCTCCTTACCGTGGTGCGAAGGTCTGGACCCAGTGACCTGGCCGGTTGCTGGGAGCATCACCCAGCAGGAACGCGTACTCTCAAGCAGCCAGGACTCAAGGGCACTCCACCTGCGGGAAGCCACAGCTAGGCTGGAACCTTCAGAGCCACAGGCCGAAAGTGACACTGAAGGAGGTGGGCTAGGCATGGAGTCTGTGTTCAAAGCCACGGGGGCAGGGGCACTGGGATCCACACCTTCTAGTCCCTTCCTCCATTTTAGTTGAGGGCCAATAGCAACTTTGGATTTCTTGATACCAAAAGGACCATATAGTTCAATTTCCTAGCATGAACTTCACAGCCCCTTGACAATCTGGTGCCCACCTGACTGCCCTGACTGCCCCAACTCCCACCCAACTCCTCTCCTCTCCATATACCCCTCTCCAACTTCAGCAAACAGCTTATTTCTCCAGACACGTCATCTCCTTCCACCGCGGCCGGTGTACCACTTGAGGACCTCCCAGGACCTCCCAGGTCCTAGGCGTAAGCCTGTCCCTTGCTTGGTGCTGCACCATTTTGGAGATGTTTTGACCTAATTTGATCCTCGAGGTAGATGTGATTATTCCCACTTTCCAGAGAAGTTGGGTGGCTCGCTGAACGGATGCCACACCCGGCTCTCATGTCTCCTAATTCTGAGCCCAGAGCTCCATCCCCCATCATCATGGCTCTAACCTTTTAACTTCCCAGGACCCCATTTATTATTTTTCCTTCCAGCAGCCCCAGGGACTCCTATGATGTCATTCCCAGCCAATCTGCACTCCTGCGTCGCACAAGATAACCACCGTTAGCATGCCGCCGAGTCCACACAATCCCAGCTAAAAGCAGAGAAGCCCGATGTTTTAGTTACAGGCTGTGCAGCCTGAGTGCAGATAACAGTATGATTTCTGTGAGCTATTTCAGACATCGACAGAAGCTCTCCGAGCCTTATTACTGCTTCCCCTGGGGGTCCAAGGACTTTAGGTTGGGGACTACTGCACTATTCTGCAGTGACCACAATTTTCAGGAGAAAAGCCAGGACTCATGGTGTGACAACTATGAATAGATGTAGGGGGTGATGGGACAGGCCGGATGACATCTATACTGTTTCAGGAAATCTGGGGTAGATGGCTATTCATTCATCACTCATTTGCTCATTTGTTAAGTGCTTACTCTGTACTGGGCACTATGCTGGGTGCTGGGGGCGTAGTGATGACTGGAATACGGCCCCTGCCTTTGGACAGCAGCCTGTTAGTTTACACATAATGACCCTGTCATGTGTAGAGCAGAAGAAAGAGAGAAAGTCTGGGGGGATTAAGAAAGGCCACCTGAAGGAGCTGACATCTGAGTGTAGTTTTGAAAGATAAGCAGTAATTCACTGTGGATGAGAACAGAAGGTTGAGAGGGAAGAGCGTGAGTAATGGCTGGGGGTGTGAAATAGCAAATACATGGGAGCTACAAGCGGTCCATTGGGGTTATAAAGATGAATGCAGAGATGGAGAAAAAGAAGGGGTGAGATGAAGCTGGAGGGCAGGAAGGAGCCTGGCCATGGAGGGTAGTGAATGCCATGCCTGGGGGCCTCTCTCCACTCACCCCATCCCCACCTGTGCCCTCTGCTTTGGCTGGCCCATAAAAACTAGTCTTTGACCACGACATGAGTTCCAGACAATTGCCTCTGACCTCGACCACTCTGATTTTCTCCCTCTGCCTCTGGAATTCCAGGCTCTGGGCACACAGGAATCCATTCATTCTCTCATCACAGCAAAAAAACAAGACAGAAATAGTCCCTGCCCTTATGTAGCTTTAGTCTAATGGAGGAGCCAAACATGAATCCAATAATTAAATGTGCAATGGTAACTTACAAATATCAAATGTAATGTCAATGTAGTTTTTTAAAAATTATAAACATCTAGTGTAAATTATGGTAAGTGCTACCTACCTGATGCTATAAAAGCTTATAACAGATAGATTTAACCTACTTAGAGAGGTGGGAAAAGCTTTCCAGAAGTCACAAAAACCAAGCTGAGACTGTTAGACAAATAGAAATAAATATTATGCTTGCTTTTGCCCCCTGTGGTGTTGATAACCTATGGCAACTCCCTTCGTTGGTGCTAGATTTGGCTTCCTAGTGGCTTTACTTGATCCTCTGACTTTTCCAACTCTCTCCCTCTCTCTTGCTGGGAGAGCCCTTTATTCTACCCCACTCTCTCAGGGTAAATGCTGACCTTGGGGCAAAGGGGGGCCATTCTGGGACTTTCAGCAGCAGGGGACATCTCCAGCCTCGATTCCTCCCCTGAGTATCCAAGTTCATCCCTATTTGAGTTTAAGGTCTCCAAAGCCTAACCTGTCCAAACCATGCTCTCCCTGCCCACTGGCCAAACCCTCCTCTGTTTTCTCTATATAAGAAAGTGGCAAGTCCACAGTTCCAGCTGTCCAGCCACAGTCCTTGGAATCAGTCTTGACTCCTCTCTGTTTGCATTCCATATCCAATCTGTCACAAATTCCTCATCAACTCTCCTTCAAAACACATCTCTCAAATCTGACCCTTCTCACCACTCCACTGCTGTGGCCCAGGTCCAGCTGCCATCCTGTGTGACCTGAATTCTTGCACCTGCCTTCTAACTGATCTTCCTGCAGATTATTCTGCAGTAGCAGCCTGAGTGACCCACCTAAGATGAAGGTTGGATCCTGCCGGCCTCTGTTCCCCACCTTCAGATGGCTTCCACCTCACTCGCTGTCAAAGCCAAAGTCCTCACGATGGCCTACAAGGTCCTTTGCCCACTGCCCTCCCCACCACTTCTGTACCCCTCATTCTGTCCATCCTCCTCTCCAGCTATGCTGGCCCCTTTGCTCCTCAAACACAGAAAGCACACAGTTCCCTCCATCTGGAATGCTCTTCTCCTCCACACCCCAAATACTCACAAGGCTCACTCTCTCACTTCCTTTGTCTTTGCTCAAATGTCACCTTTGGAGAGACATCTTTTCCAAGCACTTCCACAATGGCGCTGCTTCACGGTCACCTCTTATCCCCTTATCCTTCTTTATTCTCCTTCTTAGAACTTACCATCACCTGATATAGAATTACTTGTTTACTTGCTTGCTCTCTGTTCTCCCCCACTCCTACCTCCCCAACTAGAAGGTAAAGTCCATCAGGAAGAAAGTCTATTTGTATCATTCATTTCTATATCGCTAACACTTAGGACATAAGTGTTATGCTTGGAACCTAAGAGGCACCCAAGAAACATTCACTGAATGTATAAATGTTTGAATTTGAATTTGTAAAGGGGTCACTTTGGGTGGAAAAAGAAATGGAGAGGGACAGCCATGGGGACAGTGGGTGACCTGGGAACTTCATGTTGTCACTCGGGAAGGCAAAGTTGGGGGTGATGGAGAAAAAATTCAGATGGGGATGCAGAGTTGGTAGGACTTGGAGGCTGACTGGGTGGAGGGAAGGGGAACAGGAAGGAACCAGATGGCTCTCCAGGTCCTGACTCAATGGCCAAGTGGCTGTTAGTGCCTCTGACTGAGAAAGAAAATGCAGCAGGCCAAGCAGGTTTGGGCGAACGTGAGGAGCTGGTTTTAGAAATGCTGAGGTTGAGACGATGTGCACATCCAGGAGGAGGTGACCAACAGGCAGCTGGATACACAGGTGTGGGTCTCAGCAGCACACCAGAAATGGAGATCTGCTGCCCGATAGTGCCATTTAAAGTAATGCGTGTGTAGCAAATCACCTGGGAAGATGGTGTAAAGTGAGAAGAGAAGAGGAAAAATGGTCAGAGCCCTGAGGAATGTGGACATGTAAGAAAAGAGAATAAGAAATAATGACTAAGAAAAACTGGTGAGGGACGTTTAAAGAGAACCAAGAGACAAGGGTGTCATGGTAACAAAGGCAGGATCCAGTTGTTCAGAAGAAGGGAGCAGTTAACAGTGTCAAATGCCAGGGGCAGTAACAGAAAGATAAGGGCTGAGGAGGGCCCATTTGGTGTGTAATATGGCTACCACCCATGGCCTTGGCTGGATGCAAGTCTGTCATGCAAGAGCAGAAACCAGGCTGTGTTGGTTGAGGAGATACGGGAAACAGCAGAAAAGCAACAGCAAGTACAGACCACTCTTTCAAAAAACTTGGCTGAGCAAGGGGTAGAAAACGAGAGGGCATTAACCAGAAAGGAATCCTGGTGGTCAAGAGCTTTGTTTCACCACATGGGATGACCTGAGCATCTTTATGGGCTCAGGGAAAGGGCCAGGGGGAGGCCAGGGTGGGCTCTAGGTCTAGGCAGAGAGAGGATGGTTAGAGGAGTGTAGCCCTTGGGGTGGAGCAGGAGGGAGATGCACACAGCGGAGCAGGGATGTGTGTGGGGCAGAGAGAGGAGAGACCAGAGCTCACACTGTAATTGCAGCCCAGTGACGCCCACCAGGGTGGGAAGACCAGGAGAGGGACACATGAAAATACACAGGACACCTACAACTGAAGCATGTGAACTAGGGCCCAACAGCTGCTGCTGGGCAGAGTGACAGTGTGGGAGGGGATGACAAAGGGGTTCAGACCAAGTGGGTTCGTAAAGGGAGGCTTTGTGGAGGAAGCAAATTGTAAGAAGAAGATTGAAAAATACAGGGCTTGGGAAAGGATCTTCTGGTCTAGAAAAAGGGCTGGTTTGGAGCCGTCAAGGCAGGCAGAGGGGGAGGTACAGAGAGCCATACGTGATAAGTAAGACACACAGGCAGGTGCACACAGGGAGTCCAGGGTGGTGGTCAGAATGGGAACTATGAAGGCAAGACACTAAGTTCACACCTGGCTCAGTTACAGCTTGGCTGTGTGACTTTGGACAAGGTGTTTAATTTTTCGGTGCCTCAGTGTCCTCATCTGTAAAATGGAGATCATAACATGTAAAGCACTTGGTGCTATGATTTTTCAGGCATCTGTTCCACAACTCATAACTTAGGGCTCAGGTAGCCTTATGAGTTCACAGTCCATCTGTCATAATAGGCAGAGAGACAGACAGACAGCTAGAGATAGGTGTGCAAACAATGCTTATCACCTTTACTTATTTCCTACTTTATCAGGAAACATAATTTGGCCGCTTTTTCCTCGGAGGCAGGAAAACAGTGAAATTGCTCATTTCTAAACTCTCAGTCCTGAAATTGGGGCATCCAGGTGGCTGCTTGGCCTGTGGGCAGGGAGAGAATGGCAGGAAGTTGTTGACACCAAGTGTCTAAACTGTCACCTTCTGGTCAGGTCTTTGGCTCAAAGAAACACAGTCATGAAGGGCTTTACGATCCAACAGAAAAACAAGGGAATTTTGACCAGCTTCTCCTCCCCTCCCAACTGCCCTACATCCCACAGCAGACATGCTAGTTTTCCTTTCAATATTCATTTTTCTCTTCTTCTAAAGCAATAGAACTTCCCTGGGCACATGGCCACCAGAGGAAGGCTGCACAGCCTCCTTTGCAGCTAAGCACGGCTATGTGACCAAGTACCAACGGTGTGCAAGCATAAGTATTGCGTCAGAACTTCCATGAGGCTCCCTTAAAATGCAGCTGGTGCATGTGCCCTTTGCCCTTTCTTACTTGTGTCTTTCTCCATGAAGCCTCCCAGGACATGGATATGATGGCGGCCGTCTTGAACCATGAAGACAGAGCTACACCATAGAGATGGTGGAATAGCCAGTGGGCAGGATCATGGAGCCCTGACATTCCCTGCTGCCTCCAGGTGTTCACTAGAGAGAAATCTCGACTCTCATCTATAGACGCCCCTGTTATGTTGGTCACTGGTAGCTGAAGCAAATCCTAACGGAAGCACAACACCCCAGGTGGCTCAAGCTCCGGGACCCCTTTCTATAGCAACCTTGATGGTTCCTAATTCAAATGAGCAAACAGAAAGAGGATCTACAGCTTCTGACCCCCCAGCCTCCATCTGGCCAGAAACTTCGCTGGAATAATAATAGCAACCTGTATCATGTTTTATTATTCACAATGCGCTTCCTCAAACATGAGCTCATTAGATTTTCCCAGAAACTCTGCGAGGTAGCCAGGACTGGTATTTCTATGCGCTCCGTTTTCAAAGATAAGGAAACGTGGAGAAAGGAGTTTAAGTATTTTGCACGCATCACACAGTCAATAAGGAGTACAGTCAAGAAACCTGGATCTCCCTTCCCCAAGCTTAGAGCTTTTTTCAGAACACTCAGCTGCCAGTCTTCAGGTGGTTCTGGGCAGAAAGAACTAAGGGAAGAAGAATCCTGGGGCCAGAGGGGTACAGTGTGGGATAGTTTTAATATATAAAGTTTTAATTCCTTTAGAAACTATTTTATTATGAAAAACACACATAACATGAGATCTGCCCTCTTCACCAAAATTTTCTGTGTACAATATATTATCGTTAACAATAAGCACAATGATCTACGTCTCTAGAACTCTCTCATCGTGCATGACTGACTCTATGAACATCAATTCTCCTTGAACAGTAACTCTCCATTTCTCCCTCCTCCCAGGTCCTGGTAACCACCACTCCACATTCTGCTTCTGTGGGTTTAACTACTTTAGATGCCTCATATAAGTGAGATCATATAGTATTTGTCTTTCTGTTACTGGTTTGTTTCACTCAGCATAATGGTCTCAAGGTTCATTCATTTTGTTGAATGTGAAAAGATTGCCTTCTTTTTTGTGGCTGAGTAATATTCCACTGCAATGTTATTCACAACAGCCAAGATGAGGAAGCAGTCTAAATGTCCACCTGCATGTGTGGATAAAGAAAATGTGGTATATACACACAAGGAGGGGCTGTTTACCAAGCCCAGGTGGCACATCACACCTCAAGTTCCACCTGTAGGTTACCATAGGCCAGAGAGCACTTCCCAGGATGGCTGGAGGAGACTTCATCCAGGCTTTCATCCAAGCGTTTGGCATTTGCAGCAAGGTACCTTGATAGATGTTGCTGGGGAAACAAGATGTTAAGTAGATTATAGGATGAGTGTGAGAATATCATTTATAACATAAGTCAGAAAGTAACACATGCCATTGAAGAGGTGAAGGTGAAGTCCAAAGCAATCCAATCCAGCCAGTAGCTTTCATCTGCTCTCTGAACAAAAGGCCGGGTGTGAGGCACTAAGAACACAGGAGTGAAGAGGACAGCATGGTTCCTGCCTCTTGAGCTGTTCATCTGGTTCCATCACCCTCCCGAGAGCATGGATTCCAAAGGAGGCAGCTTTGAAGCCTGGGAAATACCTGGACATGTGAAGATAGGTCTGGGGTGGGAGATACAAAGAAAAGGATGTCTGTGCAGGATTCAAAGACATATAAGGCCAAGTCAAGCATGAACCTAGCAATACAAAGTTGCCAATGCCCAGTGCCTAGGGCTGTATTAGTGACAGTCCATGCCATTAGTTCCAGAAGTAGGGACTGGAGTGGTCAAGGAGGACTTCATGGAGGAGGTGAGACTTCAACTGGGACTTACAGAATGGGTAGGATTTTAGGCCGGGCATGGTGGCTCATACCTGTAATCCCAGCACTTTGGGAGGCTGAGGTGGGCGGATCATGAGGTCAAGAGATTGAGACCGTCCTGGCCCACATGGTGAAACCCCGTCTCTACTAAAAATACAAAAAATTAGCTGGGCATGGTGGCACATGCCTGTAGTCCCAGCTACTCAGCAGGCTGAGGCAGGAGAATCGCTTGAACCCAGGAGGCGGAGGTTGCAGTGAGCTGAGATCGCGCCACTGCACTCCAGCCTGATGACAGAGCGAGACTCCGTCTCAAAAAAAAAAAAAAAAAAACTAGAATGGGTAGGATTTTAATAGGTGGCGAGGACAGAGAGGAGGCTTCATGCATGTTATGAGTCAAGGCTGAAATGCACAAGCTGGGGTGGGTGAAGGAGAAATGGTTCATTGGGCCTGAGCCAAGAGTTTGGGCTGAGGAGTAAATAACAGGGACAGTGTCCCCGGCAGGGTTGGTTTGGAATTGAACACCAGGCCACGAAGCTTGGATTTAGGTACAGGAGTGATGTGATCAGGCTTCAGGGAGGCCTCTGGCAGGGCGTGCAGGGAGGACTGAAGGGAGAAGCAGGAGGTGACAGACTAGGAGGCTGAGTGTGTGGGCAGGGTACTTAAGTGGCAGGCAGCAGGGCTGGGTATGAGAGCCAGCAGAAGGAGGAACTCATAGGCCTCAGGGTGTCGCCATCAGAAAGGATGTAGTTCCTGGTCAGCCAGCTTCCAGGGGAGGGCCCAGCCTCTGTGGAACAAAATTGTCCAAAGTGTGGCTGTCGGCCTGTGGCAGCTCCCATCCAACAGGAAGCAGGTATTGCTCAAGCACGCTGTGTTCTCCATATGACTCCTGTGTGACAGCTCCCCAGGGAGCAGACTCTTAGAGGGGCTCCCGCAGGAGAGGCTGAGGCCATCTGGGGTTGTGGCCAGCCCACCTGAGGCCACAGAGGCCACCAGGCCACGAGAGATCAGGAAGAAGGGGAAGGGTTCCCTTGAGCAGGGCAGGGAGAGACATCAGCCTCCTCTCTCCAGGCGACAGTCACTCAGTTGCTTCTGCCCAGCGGCCTGACTCCTATCTCCACCCTGGGGTCAGCTCCAAAAAGTCCAAGTTCTAGTGCAAGAAGGCAAGATGCAAACAGCCCAAGAGGCAGAGCCACTGCCAAGCATAGTGGCCCATTCATTCATCTCTGCCAGGAGTTGGTATGGAGAGCCCTAAGGAGAGGCTCTCCAGTGATTGATGGTGTTTCCAGAGGTTATTAACTGAGCTGGACTTGGTCTCTTTGGGCTGATCTATGATCCAGGGACAGTTTTAAAGTATGTGGATTTTGGGCGCTGGATTATCGAAAAGAGTTAAAATTGAAGTAGTCGTTCAAAGCACTGCCATCCGTCACAAGCTGCTGGCTGGGGCTCCTCCGGGCAGGATGGGAAGGTGGGTGCTGTGCCCTTGTCCCGTTTCCAGTGCGTCCTCCCTGGTGCCCCTGGGCCATGTGCAGTTGATGGTCCGCCCGAAGCAGAAAGGGGTGGTAAGAACCGGGCAGGGGAGAAGGAGCAGGTATCTCCAGCCCAGTTTTTCAGGGGGCAGGTCCTCTTGTTAGGCACACAAACATTTTCCTCCTGGCAGGTAAAATAATATCAATAACAGTACTACTGGTTAACATTTACTGAGAACCTATTATGTGTCGAGTACCAGTCCAGCCGCTTTACCTTCATGAGCTCATTTACTCCTAACTGATAACCCAGTGAACCAGACACGACTATGATCATTTGAGAGAGGGGGAAGCTGAGGCATGAGGGTATGGAAAAGGAACTTGGCCAAGGTCATGGGGGATGATGCAGCCAGGATTTGAAGACAGAAGTCTGGTTCCAGGGCCTGGATCCTAAGCCACATGCCTCATCTCAGGCCCGTGCACAGGCTTGCCCCTCCCTGGGGAGCTTAAGCCCTCCCCTTCTCACCTGGCTCCTCTATGACATGCTCCACTTCCTCAGAGCAAGGTCCCTGCCACATTTGTATTTATTGCTCCGTGCATTTGTTTAACACATGCCTTTCCATCTGGACTGTAAACTCCGAAGGTCAGTAAGAGCTGGTGGGTGGGGCTCCTGGGGGAGGTGGTGGTGTTAGGCGCTGCACAGGGCTGAAAGCGGCTCCGTCGCTTATCCTGCTCCCTTCCGCCCACAGGTGCTGAGCAGGAGCAGCTGCTGCCTTATGGCCTCTGAAGATTCCCTGAGCCTGGAGTGGTCTATGGGAGAGGCTGCAGTTCCCCATTCTCATCAACGCCCCTCCTTCATCCTCAGACATGAAGCAACTCCCAGATCTCTCCAGCTCTCCCTCCACACTCAGCCCTCAGTGATCCTCCCCTCCCAGGCTCTCCATCAGAAGCATGAAATATTAATCGGGGATTAGCCGCAGGCTGCTCATCCTCCCACCAGGAGTGCAGCCCAGAAACTGTGATGAGGGCAGGAGGAAGGCAGGGGGCCTGGCGGGGGTGCAGGCCAGGCTGGGCGCTGGCCACCGTCAAATCGTGCAGATTAAAGGACGTGCAGGCTGGAAGGGCCTCCAGAGGCCATTTTCATCCCTGCTCCTGGCTTGCAGCAGGAAACGACTGCACAGATTCCTAACTCAGGCTGTGTCCAGGGGTAGGGATGGGGGCTGCTTTTGCCCCTGCGTAATCTCCACCAGTCGCCACATCGAAGTAATAATATATATTTTCTGGTATAGGCAATTGACATTTTTCAGTCTTATGAAAAGCATGTGAATAAGAGCGTTTCTAAAAAAAAATCTATTTTTGTCGGTTTATAACAAACATTCTCTGCAAAAACAGTGTGCGTTGCCCGTGCACCATGCATAGGACACATATGCAGCTTCTAGACAGACAAGGGGCCCAGCCCTCTCCATCCCCACCCAGGGAACTCCTGCCCTTTGGGCAGCCCCAAAGCCTCTCCAGTGGAAACACAGGAGCCAAGGCCTCAGCTCCTCTCCTCTAGGAAAAAAGGCAGATCAGAGAGTGGCTCCTGCAGCCGCATTGTGACCTGCCGCACCCTGGAGCTGTGCTGGAGAGCTGCCCCAGAGCTCCGCGGGCTGCCTGCATTACAACACGAAAACCTCTTTGGAAACGGCTTATTACCCCCCTCCCCCACGCTGGCTGTAATCTCTGCAAGGGCAAGCGTCCTGGCCCCATTCACCTGGTGTTCGGTCCATGGGAAGGGCTGAATGAGTGTTTGGTGAATGTCCATCCTCCTCATCCTGCTTCTCATTTGCTCCAAGGTCTCTCTGAGTTCTCCTCCTTGCTCGCTCTCTTCCTCCCACTCCATCTCACCTCTCTGGTCTCTGCCTCTCCTTGTCTTGCTCTCTGTCTTTTTCCCACCTTATCTATTCCCATTCTCTCTCTTACCTCACACTCCAAGTCCCTCCTCCCATCTCTCTGATTTGGTCCAGAAATGACTATTTGGCCAAGATGATGAACTGGTCATAAAAAAAACACGAGCTGTTGGTTGGAAACGTTCGTTTACAACTAATTTTCAAATAAAAAAATTATAAAAACACGGCCAAGAAAGCTGAGCCGAGCAGGTTGAAAACAAATTAGAAATGTTTAAAAAGAAGGGAGGAGGAAACCAATTTGAAAAATTCCACAATTTTTTTTATAGTTTTGTCTTTGGGTTGTGCTTCTTTTTTTTTTTTTTTTTTTTTTTTTTGAGACAGAGTCTCGCTCTGTCGCCCAGGCTGGAGTGCAGTAGCGCGATCTCAGCTCACTGCAAGCTCTGCCTCCTGGGCTCATGCCATTCTCCTGCCTCAGCCTCCCGAGTAGCTGGGACTACAGATGCCCGCCACCACGCCCATCTAATTTTTTTGTATTTTTAGTACAGATGGGGTTTCACCGTGTTAGCCAGAATGGTCTCGATCTCCTGACCTCGTGATCCACTGGTCTCGGCCTCCCAAAGTGCTGGGATTACAGGCATGAGCCACCATGCCCGGCTGTGCTTCTTTTAACTTATAAAATGCACATTATAGAAAATACAGACAAGCACAAAGAACATAAAGAAGTGTAAGCCCCCATTCAGACACAGCCACTGAGAACACCTGGGCACCTGCACCTCTGCATTCTTTCCAGCATGTGCCTGTTACCACTTCCCAAAGAAGGTTCTAGAACTTCAGTCCCTTGAGCTATAAAACAAGAACACATACAGCAGCAACACACCTGGTCAAATTTCAAAAAGTACTGTACATTCTACCCTCTTCTTGGAGCTTTGTAGTAGTATTCATTGTAATGAATACTTATTGTAATATTCATTGTAAACGAATGTAAAGCTCTATAGAGAGCCTCAGTTAGGAAACCCATTTAAACTTTGCCATTCCCTAAACTTTACAAATCCAGAAGCTGTTTTTTCACCAGGTAGCTATTAATGTCCATACTCATGTCTCCAAAAAAAAAAAAAATCTTGCCAAATAATGAAAAATAAATATCTATATATCTACAGATTTAGTTTACAAAAATAGAATCTTATTATACATTCTGTTTTGTAAGACTATGTATGTTTCCAACTAATCCCTGTTATTGGATATTTAGGTTATTTCCCACTTTTTATTATCATTTATATTATCCTAAACAGTACAGAGTAGGAATAAGAGGTTGAGTGTGAATTAGAAATCAAAAACACAAAAGGAGATAAATTCTGAAAAGTAAACATGTCTAAAAACAGATAAAGATTGCAAAACCCTCCTTCTGGTACACCAAAATTCCCAACCCAGGTGCAAATGAATGTTTAACAAATATGTATTGAGCACCTACTATGTACCAGATACCATTGGAGATTTGGGAGTACAGTAAGACAGACAGAAATCCCTGTCCCCATGACCATTACAGGCAGGTATCAGGACACAGCAATGACTGATTAAACAGGGGAGGGAGATGCACGGCAGAGGGGGAGTGGAGGGGTGGCCAGATCAGGGGCAATTTTAAATGGTCTTTCCAGAGACTATCAGGCTGCAAGAGTAACATCCCAGCAAAGGACTTGTGGGAGGTGAGGGAGTGAGCCATGTAGACATCTCAGGAAGAGCAGTCCAGACAGGGGCCAGGCAAGTGCAGGGGCCCTGAGTGCCAGCAAATCTGGTCCTGCCCCTCCAAACATTCGTTAGGCCCAGGGCCTCCTGGGGCCCAGGATGTGGAGGGTGTGTCTGGATATGCCATCTCAGGGCAGTCATGGGTTGGAGACTGGGCTTCAGCATCCTTATTGCGTGGACATAAAGGGGCACAGCCATTGCACCCTAAACTGTTAAGGGGACAGACGTGGTTATGTTTGACAAATTCATTATTTTAATGAGATTTATGTTAGTATCAACATGCTGTCAACAAAACTACCCTCCATTATTTCCCAGTCCATCACTCCAAAGGCCAAGGATGCTGGCTCCATGCTGATGGGCTGTTTTAAAAGCCCTTAACCCTGCTGAAAGCTTCTCTGGCGAGTCCATGGCTTTGCTGCCTCCACCTGCTCTGGCTAGGCTGCCCCTGCCAGTTTCACCAGCTCTGGGCCCAGATCAGGAAACAAGAAGGGCACTGGCCATGGGAGTGGGGCATGGCTTGCAGGATATGCCAGGGTCTAGAAGCTCTGCCAGGCAAATCACCCCAGATAGCCATGGCTTTTCTGCAAAGTGTGTGCAAACCACATATGGGAGGAGGCAGGGCTGATCTAGACATGTAGAAACCACAGAAGGAAAACAGGGAGATAGGGGCAAAACGTGGAAGAAAGACTCAGCGGACAATGACAGGGAAACAGAAAGACTGACCAAAAGGAAGGAGGAACCAGAACACAAGGAGAGAGACCAAGACAAGGATGGATGAAGGGACTTGTGTGGCCTCGTGGGAGGGACACACAGATGGGACACAGGTGGAAAGACAGAGACAGAGATGGGTTGGGGACTCAGGGCTCACTTAATTTGCTTCCAGCTGGCCCTTACTATCATGTGGACATAGAGCCCTACAGCCTCCTTTCAGGGAATGGGAACTACCCAGGAGAGGGGAGACCTGGAGCACCGAGGGGAAGCTGGCCTGCCACCCCAAGCCTATGCGGAGAAGCTATATGCTGGGCGTTGGAGACCTGGTGAATTTGGAATATGACCAGGCTAGCTCAGAAGAGCCTTCCACAGACATTTTTGAGAATGAGACATCTGAAGAATTTAGGGAGTCACCCTTAGGCAAGGACAACACGATGAGGCGAAGTGTCCAGCTTTGGAGCCAAACTGTCTGGGTTCACATCCTAGTTCTACCATTTCAAAGCTATGTGACCTTGGTCCAGTTCCACCACCTCTCTGAAACTGTTTCCTCCTCTTTAAAATGGACATAACATTATTTGTGTGGCTCAAATAAGATAAAGCATATAACGCATTGCACCCAGTGACAGGCACGCAGTAAGTGTACCGTGGTCACCATTGGCTGGTGGCATTATTGCTCCCTGGCCTCCCTGCCTGGGAGAGCCATGACTGAACAGAGAAGTCCTTGCCTCAGGACCTCGTCCTCTCCCTGTGTGAGTGTACCAGGAAGGGCCTGGATCTCTCCCAGCTTGCATCTTGCTCACACTCTAGATTGGCCCTGACAGGTACACGCTTTAAACACTGGCACCAAGTGCAGCTTCTAGGATCCTCCCAGCAAGCCATATCAGGTGACACCTCCTGGGGACAGGAAGCATGGGGGAACAGGGTTCCAGCCAGAGTTGCCTCCTGGATCCCTTGGTCTTTAGTGTGCACAAACCCCTACCTACAGCTGCCCTGCTCCCAGTTCTGCAAGCACTCAGCCAGCCAGCCTCAGCACCCCAGGGTGGTGCCTCAAGTCCTGTACCTGCTTGGGTCATGGCCTCTGCAGCCTTCTTCTTCCCAAGGCTGGGACCTCTCACTCTCCCCTCCTCTCCCACCTGAAGGCTCTGTCCTATACCCAGGTCTAGTTTTAGGGATGGGAGATCTTAGCTGTTCTGCCCTGATGTTCTGGATTACCCCATCATGGTCCCCAGTGCTGGTCTGGGGGGTCCTGGGACTGACAACATAGTGTCTGCATTACTGCTGGTGTGCGAGACCCAGTCTTGCTAAACTTCCCAAAACCCTGGTCTTCCAAGACCTGGGCCTCTGCCCTGCTAGTCTCAGATCCCCTCTCCAGGGAGGTCTGAGAATCTTGCCATTAGTACCAGAACCCCCCACCTCTGAGGCTGCCTGCTGTCCCCTCTATCATTCTACCCACCTGTCAGGATACCTGCTACTGCATCTTGGATGCTACCCCAAAAACCTCGTCCCTGCCCCCTCATCCTAACCCTGCTCCACTGTCTGGTCCAGCTGCAGAGGATACTGTCCTGGAATCCAGCCTTTTTGGAACCTGGCAGCGTCTTCCCCTTCGCAGTTCAGGTGGTCTGAAGACCTTGCTCAGTGTGAGTCTTCCATCTAAGTGGGAGGATGGATGGGGGAGAAGGACCATGAGACCCTGAACTGGGATGGGGGACTCCCCTCCTTTGCACATATTCGCATGAGTTCACACTTGGTGTCCTTCACTGTGAGTCAGATTCTTCACTCCCCTTCTAGGATACGTGGGGCTGAAGCCAACTGCTCAGCTCTTGGTCCCTCAACCAAGAAGACATGAGTTCTCTTTGGATACACTGCTCTGTTTTTCTCTGTGCCTTTATCTTCCTCCTTGACTCCCATGCCTTCAGCAGTTTTAGATCTGTCCTAGTTCCCTGTGGAATAAGAGGTCCCCATCTCCCTATACCTCTGGCTTCATAATCTAGGCACGAAATAAGTCCAGCTCAAGCCCATGCTTGCCAGTTTCCGCACCTCCATCTGACTCTGATCCCGGCTCCCTCTGTGTGCTTCACTGTCTCTCTCAGACTCCCCGTATGTCTCTTTCTCTTGCTCCTCCTCGTCTCTGTCTCCCTCCCTCCCTGCCTCTCCCATAAGTTGCTGTGTTGTCAAGTATTTCCATCGTCAGCACTTGCCGAGTTGAAAGTTCTTCCACTTGTGCAGCAAGCCACGTGGGCAGGCTGGGTAATGTCTGTTTTACCCTCTCTGTAATGAATCCCATCTTCTTCTCTTCTCATTGATGGTTATTGATTCTGTCTTGACACCTTGGTTTGTTTTGTGCCGGTGCCTGCCTTCCCTTCATCTTGCTGTGGCCATTTCTCCACTCTTATCTGTAATTTCCTCTCTTGTTACAGCTGCTTCCCTCCTGGGC
Organism: Nomascus leucogenys; assembly: GCF_006542625.1. Taxonomy (NCBI): domain Eukaryota; kingdom Metazoa; phylum Chordata; class Mammalia; order Primates; family Hylobatidae; genus Nomascus; species Nomascus leucogenys. The sequence continues at coordinate 14,938,127 of NC_044395.1, forward strand.
TGGTGTAGCACCGAGGCTGGGGTTTTGTATTAACTCGGCAGTGCAGCTCCATCAGCCCTTCTGTGATGGGGTGAGTTTGGGTGGTGGCCGAGAACAGGCACATAATGACAGCAGGAGGAGGGGAGAAGAGATCTGGAGCCAGGCTCTCCTCATACTGGGTGTTCTAAAGCAGAGCTGGGACTGTGCTGCGTTCCCCTTCTTAGACACTTCCTGTGGTTCCCCTTGACCCCCGGACAAAGGATGTGAAGCTCATCTGGGGAAGAGTCCTTCACAGCCTCACTCCAATCTGCCTCATCCCCAGCCTACTGTCTTAGAACCACAAACTTCCCACTGCAGATGCACAGGACTGGCTATCAATGATTTCCTTCCACACCCCTAGGCCCTTGCTCTGCTGACGCTGTTCTCCCTGCCTAGTGTGCTCCTCCCCACCTCTCACTCGATTTTTCACCTGGAAAACTCCTATTCATCCTTCAATGACCAACTCCAATATCATCCCTTCTGGGATGACGTCTCTGGCAGGCCCCATGCCTGCACTAGCTCAGAGCAGAGCTAAATCTTCTCTTCACTGAGCTCCCACAATTCTTTATACAAAATGATAATTACTTGCATCCCCGGCTTCTGCAAGAACAGGCTAGGTCTTATTCACCAGGGAGGTACTCAGGAAAAGTATGTCAAGTAGACTTGAATGGAGTCTTCTGGGTCACTACAAATACTCTCCCAAGGAGGTAGGTCAGAATTTGCAGTGGTTCTAGCACACACTAACTTTGCTGAGGCATGGATGTGGACCACGGGAACTTGGATGAGTCTGGAGCAAGGGTCCGGGTACACACCAAGCTGCTCTGATATAGAGGTCCCCCAGAAACCAGCAGCTCTCTCCATAGGATGGCATCATTTGTGGCTGGGCCCTGGAGCTAGGATCAGTGAATAATCAGTGCCCAGAACTCTGCACCTTCCGCAGAGCCCAGGGCACAGGGCACTGAATGGATGGGCTAAATGAAGGACTAGAGCGCAGGGTCCCTGAAATCAAAGCCCATGGACTTCCTTCCACCTCTGCTGCCTGGCACAAGCTTAGGCCCTGGGGCCTGGAGTCTGCCCTCTCCACTCTTTCCCACCTCCCTGCCTTGCCCTCTCCTCTCCCTGCAACCCCTGCAGCCTGCAGTGCCTTCACTTGGGGCTGACTGCCTGGCAGCTTCTTCCGGGACTGTGTAAGCAGCTGCTTCTGCAGGCATTAGCATTCCATGGATTAACCAGGGCTGCATGGTGGAGAAGGAGCCTGAGGTCACCTGGGGTGGGGGGCTCACCTCAGAGGCAAAGAGGGAAGAATTTGGGGTTCATCTTAAGGTATTTTGACCATACCAGGAGAGGAAGAAGACACATCTCCTCTGCCCCCAGCCCGTGGGGCTCCACGGAGCTTTCCTGGGGAGGTGCCAGGAAACTTTTATGAATCCCCTGGCCCTGGTGAGTGGCCCCAGAAGGTGGATGACAGGTGACCAAAAAGCTCGTGGGGTTCTTCTTGGCATGGGGAGGATAGAACCCTGGAAAGAAGGGGTGATCACTTGAGGCTAACCATGGGTTGAACACTCTCAGTCAAGCCTCGGGCAGGTGTATAATTCAGGAACCACATCCTTTTAGCAGATACGGAAGTGGAGGCTAAGAGGGATCAGGTTATTTGCCCAAAGTCACACAGCTGGTAAGTGACTGAGTTTCAATCCCAGGTCTCTCAGACTCTAAGGTCGGCGCTCTTTCCGTTACCCCTGTTCCCTGGAGTTCTCAATCCTGATGCCACCCCTACCTTAAGCATTTTGCCATGGTACCCACATTCCAAGATGGCCCTCATTAATCCTCTTGGAATCCAGACCTGCGTAGTCCCCTCCCACATTGGATCAGGGATGGACTGTGTGACCCATAAAATACAGTGCAAGTAATGGCGTGTGACTTCCAAGGCTAGGTCATAGAAAGCACTGCACCTTCTGCCTTGGCCTCTTGGATTGCTCGCTCTGGGGAAAGCATCTACCATGTTAGGAAGGAACTCAAGCAGCCCTGCAGAGAGCCCACACGAGAGGAACTGACTTGCCAGCCGTATGAATGGACCACTTTAGAAGTAGACCCACCAGCCCCTATCAGGCCTTCAGATAACTTCAGCCCCAGCAAGATCTTGACTGCAACCTCCTGAGAAACCTTGAGTTGAATGCCCCAGCCACGCTGCCCCAGAGCACCAGACACTGTGAGAGATAACCAATGACTGTTGGAGGTTTAAGCACTATGTTTTGGAGTGATTTGTTACATGGCAATAGATAGCTAATAGATCTGCCCTCCCTGAGACACAGGGCACTCATGTTTTCATAGCCTCCTAGGCAGAGACACCAGGCCAAGGGCTGGACAGTTCTTGGCTTCTTCTAAGGTTTCTTCATCTCCATGTAGGAAAAGCCCTGGAGACACTGAAGCCAGAGAGCTTTTTTGTCCAGAGACTCTTTACTCTTCTTAGGGAAGGACAAGGACCCATCTCCCTCTGGATCTCTGCAAAATATCCCACCCACTGCCCCAGCTTTGGAGTGAGACAGGATGAAGATGAAGGAATCCCTCAGATCTCATCAGAAAAAGTGTCTCTTTCTCTCCCTAATGAAGATAAATCGCAGGATCTGAGGAGACACTAAATGGATACGAATGAACTGGCAGTGCAATCAGATGGAGGCGTTTTCTTGAGATCTACAGCTGATAAATTCCTGCCCCAGCTGACACCCAGCCTGCTGTCCCTGGAGAGGTCCCTGGAGACCCCGAGTGACACCTCTCTGTCAGGGAACTCTGGTGTCACCTTAAAGGGCCTCTCTTCCCTGGTCTCTCCCATGTCTAGCTGGAGTCCTAAGGGATGTTTTGGAAACACTATGTTGGCCACCACAATATCAAACTCAAGGGCTGCAGAATGGGCTGGCACTCAGACCCACACCCTGGCATGTTATTAAGTTTCCATAAACTCCACCAGGTGAAGAAGGCCCATGTCACTGTTTTGACTCCCTCTTGCTCTACAGTGGAGGGCAGAGGAAGACTTATTTTTAGGCTGGTGCATTTTGTTCTTATTTGCAAGGCTGCCTTAGAAAGAAACATCTGATTGGTTTATTGGCTTCTGATTGGTTGAGTGCCTTCTTTATCCCCTTCCTTTAGATATTGAAGTTTGTGTTTGTCATGTGATGGCTAGAGACCCTGCCTCTGCTTCCAAGAGGGGCACAGGCTATTTCTGGTTCTCAGGCTTTTCAGAACAAGGATCTGGGAGCTGTAAGGGTTTGGGGAATGGTTCTAACCAGCCTCAGAGACCCCATCTCCCTTTGTCTCCAAGCAATGAGAAAGCATTAGAAAGCTCATCCCACCCCCTTTCATACCTGTCCTAGTTGATCACATGCCACCTTTTTCCACAGGCAAGTTTCCTTGCCCCAGCGCCCTCCTGCTGCAGCTCGGTCCCCTGGTACCTGCGCACAGCATCTGTCTGCTTATTTACTTTCACTTTCTCTGCTTGCCTGGCTGCACCAACCAACATGTTGTTTATCCTTGCTCAGGCCTGTCCCTACGGCATCTCTGGATCATGCTTGTCTCGCCAGCCCTTTGACCTCAAGGAACACATCACGGCTGCCAGCGAATTTGCTCTTTGACAACATTTTCCATCACAGCACCTGTGTCTCTGCAACACTGAGGTCTTGGGCCCACTGCCCTGGAGGAGGCAAAGGGAGCTGCCAGTCATTTCTTCAAAGGTGTCTAGGGAAAGGCAGCCCCTTAGTCTTATCTGTTACCCGCTGTGGATCATTTATGCAAAGTCCTGCCCTGTGGCAGGGTCTCTGAGACTAGCAGGGCAGAGACCCCGGGGACGAGTGGTCCTATCTGGCATTATGAGCAGGAATGGAGTGGAATGAGCAGGGACCTGGCATCAGGGCAAACCCTGGCTTGGTTATTCCCAACTTTATTTATGTCTCTGCATCTCAATGTCATCCTCTGGAAAGTGGATTTTATCTACTGCACAGAGGAGTGAAGGAAGGCATGGAAACAGCTAGTGAATAGTGACTTTGTAGCAGAGTAGCAGTGGTGACAGCTGCCAAGTCAGAGCGGCCCCGCCCGCACTGAGAACCAGGGAATTGAAGAAGCCGCAACGTCCTCACCTTGCAAGCACTGCTCAAAAAGCAGCTCACCTGAGTCAGACGAGGAGCAATCGATAGAAACTTCTCTCTAGGTGGGGTTTGGTCTCTTAGGCCACACATAATCCCAAGACCTCGTGTTCCAACCCCTCATTTACCAGCAGACGGAATTGAGGGCAGCCACTGGCCCACGGTCACCCTGTCCCCCGGTGGAACCTCAAGTCTCTGACACCCCATTGCCACCTAGCCACAGGCTACAATGGCTCCCACTCACAGGCCACAGAGGCAGAGCCGCTCCTCAGGGACTCCGTCAGCAGGAGTGATGAGGGCTCTGTGGGCCGGCTCCCTGAGCCAGCCTGTCTCTCCAGACCACATTCTGGGGAATCCTCCAAGGCCCAAAGACTATTGCTCAAAGAGGGGTTGTTTAAGAAGAAATCATTCAGCCAGCCGTGGTGGTGCACACCTGTAGTCCCGGCTACTGAGCAGGCTGAGGTGGGAGGGTGGTTTGAACCCAGGAGATTGATGCTGCAGCGAGCCCTGATTATGCCACTGCACTCCAGCCTGGGCAACAGAGTGAGACCCTGTCTCTAAAACAAACAAACAAAATCAAAAACAAACCATTAGTATGTGGGAAGCCCCCGCAGAAGAAAGCCATTCCCGCCTGATACAGAACCATCTACAGTTCCTACTGGGAGCCTCTCTGTGACGTAAAATCTATCTCCTCCCATCAAAGGAGAGAGGAGGAATGGGTGGGAGGTCGTGGGCCATGGGGCCAATAGAGGTGACCCTGGGAGGAGGGGGAATGTGCCCCCACTGAGCTGCTCTGGGGGGAAGAGCCCAGAAGTTCTCAGGTGGTGAGCCTGAGGGTCCGAAACTCCATTCCTCAGGTTCCAGGAAGGTGGTGACTCTTCTCCTAAATATACAGAACCCAGCCCTCCTCCCCCACCGCAGTGCTGGATGTGCTAGCACCGGGCAGCTTTGATCTGAGCTCTTAGAGATGCCCAGGAATAGTCTCTTGCACATGAAGGAGACAGAAACTCTCAGCGGAAGCTGGGAATTGGACAGGGAGAGTGGAGAGGGAGATTGGCTGGGGCACGGGAAATGCTACTCCAGCCCCTGGTTTTGCCCCAGGGCAGGGAAGGAGGATAGAAGCAGCTCAGGGGCCCAAAGCTGGAGCACTTGGAACCAGACCACAGTTACTGAGGAACAGAAAGTGACCCTTGCCCCCACCCCCAGGCAGATTCCTAAGATTTGCCTAATGGTGATCCCGGCCTGGGTACAGTGCTTCCTATGCCCTGGCACCAGCCCTCTGTCCTGTTGTGTGTGCAGGACAAGCACTATGTCTTATTTTGCAAATAAGGAGACCAAAGCCCAAGCTGATTAAACAGCTAGCCCAAGGTCACCTAGACATACATGTGCGTGTGCACGCACACACATACACACACACACACACACACACACACACACAAAGAGAGAGAGAAAGAGAGAGAGACAGGATCATCCAGGCTAGAGTGCAGTGGCGTGATATCGGCTCACTGCAGCATTTTCCTGCTGGGCTCAAGTGATCCTCTGGCCTCAGCCTCCCAAGTAGCTGGGACCGCAGGTGCTCACCACCATGTCCAGTTGATTTTTTCTATTTTTTATAGAGACAGGTTCTCACTATGTTGCCCATGCTGGCCTCAAACACCTGGACTCAAGCAATCCTCCCACCTCAGCTTCCCAAAGTGTCTGGATGACAGGAGTAAGTGACTGTACTCAGCCTAATTTAATTTAATTTAATTTAATTTAATTTTTTAGAGATAGGGCCTCGCTTTATTGCCCAGGCTGGTCTCGAACCCCTGGCTTCAAGCAATTCTCATATTTCAGCTTCCAAAATTGTTGAGATTACAGGCATGAGCCACTGCGCCTGGCCTTCTATTTATTAGTTATATTTTCCTCTGACTCACAAGCAATTTGAGGAAGCTTGTATCAAAATGCTTTGAATTTATTCCTTCCATAGACATTTGGTGCTCTCTGTGTGCCTGGCATTGTCCTAGACTCCAAGGAGAATGAGGACAGACAGAATCTCTGCTTCTGGAGAGCTTGTGGTCTGGCATATTGTACTCTTGTGGTAAGTTCTGTGCAGGAAAGTGAGTAAGTAACAGTACTAGCGAGCAGGGGAACCTGGCCTCAGGAGGTGGCATCTAAGCAGGCATGAAGGCCTGAGGCAAACCTGGGTTTGGTGTGTTCAAACTACGAGGAGAAGTGCCCAGTGGCCCAGGAGGGTGTGCGAGGGGAGAACAGTGCAAGCTGAGAGAACAGGGCAGGGCCCACTCTGGAGAGCTCCGTGGTGAGCAGTTAGGGTGTATACTTAGTAGAATGGGAGGTCTGAGGGGGCAACTGGCAGGATCCCAGGACATTTTAGAAGGATACTTCCTGCTGCCTGGAGAATGGGCCATAGGGAAGCAAGAATGGAGACAGTTTGGACAACATGGCATACCTCATCTCTGCAAAAATACAACAATTTGACGGGTGTTGTGGTGCGTGCCTGTGGTCCCAGCAACTTGGGAGGCTGAGGCAGGAGGGTCATTTGAGCCCAGAAGGCAGAGTTACAGTAAGCTGAGATTGCACCTCTGCACTCCAGCCTGGGTTATAGAGAGAGACCCTATCTCAAAAAGAAAGAAAGAAAAAGAGAGAGAGAGAGCAAGGGAGGGAGGGGGAGAGAGAGAAAGAGAGAGAGAGGGAGGGAGGGAAGGAAGAATGAAGGTGGCTTCTGGCAGATAAGAGAGGATGGTGATTGAACTAGGGGGGATGGTATGGGAGCTGGAGAGAGAAACAAGAGGGCAGTCTCAGGGAGCTGCAGAGAAAGGGCAGGAGAAGAACATGAGGAGACCCTTCACACCAGCAGCCCCTGGACAGCTCCTCAAGGGTGAGGACGGAGGGTGGAGGAAACCCTGTTGGAGTTAAGCCATCCAATAGGGCCAGCTAACTTAGAGCACCCTTGTGAGTGCTCCTAGAGAGACCCAGGCTTTCAATCACCTGTTGCTGAGGAATAATAACTCACTTTTCCATTACAGGAAGGACAAGGAAGCATGGTATAAGGCAAGGATGACATGCACACAGCTCTTCCACACCCATACCCGTGGCAGACATCACCAATGAATCATGCCATTCCTTCTGGTGAGCCCAGACTCAGCTTCACTGCCTTTCCCAAAGTAGTCCTCCAGGCAGCCCTTCCCAATCACCTGGTGATGGCACAGGGTTAACCTATTCGTCATTCCCAGTGCACAGGAATGAGCACTGAGGCTGGAGCCCAAAAGACTCAGGTTTAGCTCTGCTTCTGCCATTTAGTTGCTGTGTGTCTGTGGACAATGTATTTAGCCTCTTTGAATTTCATTTTCCCATCTGTTAAAGTGAATCATTATTCCTATGTCACATGTTTGCCGTGAGGACTAAATGAGATAATATTCAAAAGCACTTAGCTCAGTTCTGGTATAGGTGGGCACCAATAAATGTTTAAAAAAATAGCCTCCCTTTTCCCCATCCACATTTATACCCCCAGATGTTCACAGACTAAACACTCCTACACGCTCTCTGACCGTGCCCATTCAGGCACACACTTATACACAAGTGCACACACTCACACAGTGCATAAGAGGATAAAAAACATTATCCTAACAGCTGGCAGTGGAATTGATCTTAGGGAGGGAAGTGTCTTTTGTTCAGGAAATTACCTTGATAAGCCTCTAAGGATATGGATTAGCAAAAGTCAAGGAAACAAAAAGATGGCTGAACTGCTCTGCATTAAAATTGAGACAAAATTTGGGGGCAGGGGAAAGAAAGAAAGCCCAGCAGAGTGGGTGCCGCAGAGAACCAAGGTGGAAGAGAGAAGCAGAGGACATTCTAAGGACGAGTGTGTCAACTATTCAACACGGAACTGCTTGCAGGTTTTGAGATATGAAACCTCTCTGTCTCAAAAAGAGACTGCATGATTCCATTTGTATAGAAATGTCTAGGAAACGCAAAGCAATTCATAGTGATCAGTGGTTGCCCAAGGTGAGGGGAGGAGGAAACTTCTGGGGACGGTGCCCTTGTTGACACGCACGCCTAACGCCAAGCACCTGCAGCCTCTCCTCTTTGCCTTGCACCCTAAAGTGAGGCCCTCCCACCTCTTGACTCAGGTTCACAGGAATGTGTGTCTATCTATATGTGTATATCTAAATAGACATCTAGATCTAGATGTCAAAACTTGGCAAATTGAACACTTGAAATATGGACAGTTTTTTAAATTATACCTTAATACACTGTTAAGATGTTTTAAAAAGTGGTTTATATCGATTCAATCCAAATATTTTTGTTCCTCATGCTTTTACATGTGCTATTTTTTAGCCACCTTTCAACAGATACCGACCCCACAAAACAGTTTCTTCTGTCCCACACCACACCTTCAGTCCAGTCTGACACTGATGTTAATGCCTTATGGGAATGGTGTTGGGGTAGAATGTGAAGGAGAGATTGAATCCTACATCTAAGTCAAAACTGCAGCTGTGGACCAGCATGCGGAAATGTATCCACAAGCTGAACAAATTCAGCACGAGCATGAGCTTGGAGCCAAGACCCTCATGAGAACTCACGCTCACTCTCCTCTCTGGAAATTCTTAGAAATCTCAGGATAAAACCTTGAATTTCCCTAGGATATCAAAAGGGAGTTCCAGCCAGCATCATAGGTCCCAGTTGACGCATGTGTTACGTACACAGACAGAAACACACCTGGGCACTCAAAACACACACGCCCAGCACCAAGCACCTGCAGCCATTCCTCACTGCACCCTAAAGCAAGGCCCTCCCACCTCTTGGGGCTGTGAGCCACATGTGTGGGGAGAGGACGTGGCTCTTGACAACTGTGTTTACTCTCTGAAGAAACTTTTCAGAAATGCAAAGATAGGGCAAAGATGGGAGGTCAGCCTCCTTGACAAACACATGTATGCCGAGATCTTTTCTCTTTTCTTTTTCTTTTTTTTTTTTTTTTTTTTTTGAGACAAAGCCTCGCTCTGTCACCCAGGCTGGAGTGCAGTGGCACCATCTCAGCTCACTGCAACCTCCGCCTCCCAGGTTCAAGCGATTCTCCTGCCTCAGCCTCCTGAGTAGCTGGGATTACAGGCGCCCACCACACACCTGGCTAATTTTTTGTGTGTTTTTAGTAGAGACAGGGCTTCACCATCTTGGTCGGGCTGGTCTTGAACTCCTGACCTTGTGATCCACCCACCTGGGTCCCCCAAAGTGCTGGGATTACAGGCTGAGCCACCGCACCCGGCCTTTCTCTTAGGATCATCGAGTCAGTCCATTCTAATCAACCTCATAACACACTTTGCAGCAATATTCCTTCAAGCCGGCCCAAAACTCATCAAAAAACATGAGGTCAGTTTGCTCCTGGCAACGCCTGGCATTGCTGCAGAAGTTCCTCAGCTCTGCAAGGTATTGTGCTCCAGGAGGCAAACATTGCCCAGCCCCTCACGCCTCTGCCTCTTCCATCCCCCGCCTCCCAACACCACTCCTTGGAGCACTACGCGGAAACCAAATCAGCTGCTCCTTCCGAGGGGATAATCAAAGTGCAGGTCTCTGGAGAGGACCAGCTCCGTGGAGCAAGTCTTTAATTTCAAGCTGACAAGGTTGGGAGCATGTGTCATGGGCTCTTCCATAGGCAAGACAGCCGGATGGCCAGGGAGCGCAGCTGGTGAGCAGGAGAAGGGGAGGGCAGAGGGGGAGGGCTGGATAGGAGCCACAGGCAGCTTCCCAGGTGGGCAAAGGGCCCTCTGTGCTATGGAGGTCTGTTTGCTCTCTGCAAATTTGAGCTGTAGGCATCTCCCAACATCACCCAGAGGGATGTCCACAGCTGCAGGTGTGGCCCTTGTCTGCCCAGAAGGCTCAGGAGCTGGAGGAAACCCTGAAGGGCAAGCCTCTGGCCCAGGGTCACACATGTCTCTGAGAAGAGAGGTGGGGCCCTGAATACAGACCTGGGTGGAGCTTCAGGGCTCCTCAGGCTCCTGAGCCCAAATGGCAGGGCTGCCTTTGGAGCAAGGCCTCACTGAGATGAAGAAACCAAGACTGCAGAAAAATGTCAAGTGCTCAGAAGCAGGTGTTGCTGGGGCTCTTGTCATCATCCCGTCATCAAGTGACAACAGGCCCAGAGAGGGTAGGAATTATGATCCAGGTCATAAAGCAAGGCCATGAAGAAACCGAGGGTAAAATATATTCTATTTGACATTCACGAATAATACATCCCAAGACCTTGGTGAGGCCTCCATTTCCCAAATAAAAAATTGAACTGGTTGGACACCATTGCCCCACTGGGCTGCAGCAGCTGGGCAGCCCCTGGCCAGCTCAGACACCCTGCACACACTGCTCAGTGGTTCAAATCTAGCCTCCGCAGAGGGGCAGATTTATTACTGCATGGGCCTTCAGTGCACTACCAAAAAGCTGAACTCGCAAATAGCGCCCCAGCAAACCAGCCATCTTTCCTATAGCCCTGGATCAGTGACCCAACCATTGGCTCCTGCCATGCTGCATTGGGCTGGGGATCAGGAGGGTCCCTGTGGGCAGGTGAGTAAAATCAGGAGGGAGAGGCAGCCACCTGGGAGCACAGCCCCAACTCTGAGTCCAGAAATGTGCTGCCTCCCTTCCCCTCACCTCATCCACCAATGCTGGGCCTGAGCTTCGTGCATCAGAACCAACAACTTGGATGCCATCCCTTTGGGAAGCCTTCCCCCTTTTCCAGGTTCACAGATGTACTGTGTTCCCATTGCATGTCATTTGGGCTCCTTGTACTTCTAGGATCTAAGCACCTGGCACAGTGTCTGGCCTTGGCAAGTGCTCAGGATTTGCTGACTAAATAAAACTAAACATGTATGTGAATCGGGCTCCCTGCACCCTGGCCCCTCTCTGAGCCTCGATTTCCTGCTGCAGAGGGTGGTTGGAGGCAGGGGTGTTATTTGCTATCACAAGGAATCAGTGCTGGCCAGCGGGTGGGGATCTAGTAGACAGCTAAGGACTGAATGGTTTCCCTCTCAAAATCCATCTGTTGAAGCCCTAACCTCCAATGTGACGGTATTCACCTTTGGGAGGTGATTAGGTTTAGATAAGGTCATGAGGGTGGGGCCCTCATGATGGGATTAGTGCCCTTGTAAGAAGAGACCAGAGAGCTTGCTCATGTTCTGTTTCTGCCATGAAAAGATGGCCATCTGTATGCCAAGAGGTGGCCCCTCACCAGGAACTGAATCATCCTGCACTTTGATCTTGGACTGCTTGACCGCCAGAACTGTGAGAAATAAATGTTTGTTGTTTAAGCCACCTGGTATGGGGTATTTTGCTACAGCAGCCTGGGCTTACCGCTGTAAGACACAGTGGTAACTTCACCCTGACATATCCTAAAGCCATATTACCAGAGTCTTCGCCTTGTCTGTGAACAGAACTGTGACTACTGAGGCGAAAATGCACTGGGTGGGTGCCCAAAACCTGGGTTCAAGAGCCAATCCTGCTGTTTATTAGCTCCATGACCTCAGGCAAGGGATGAAATCAGACTGCACCAGAGATGACATCCACAAGACCTCAGTTTCCCCATCTTTTGCTCAGGGATACTGTGAGTGAGGCTCCCATGGGACCATGTGCAGGTATGTGCCTGGAAAGCAGAATGCACTGTGGGAATGTGCGAGAAGCTGAGGTCCAGCCGGCTTCACAGCAGACCTGTTGGAGGAGGCTCCTCAGGCTGGCAGTGTAGAGCTCCAAGCCCTGGAGCAGTTTTCTCTCTACCATTCCCCACCCACCCACATTCCTCGGACCTAAGAATCCACCCACTGTCTATAGCAAGTTTGGGCCTGTCCACTTGCTTTGTTAGACACCTCTGGGAAGCGTGTCTTGTTTCTGGGCTCCGCCAGAAACCTCTAGAAGGCATGTTTGGGTCCATCTTTGTGTCCTCTGGAGTCAATTTGACTTGATCACCCTCTGCTCTCTGAAGTGACCCAGCCATGCCCCATTTGGAGAAGGGGGGTTCTCTTTGCTGCAGGAATCCCCACCAAAGCCTGCCCTTGGCATTTGGTATTGCTAACGGCAAACAGCCCTGTCTTCCCAGGATGGTGGGATCAATAGGGGATGGCCTGGAGCAGGTCCTCAGTGGCCTTTCCAGGCCTGGCACACTCTGCTGCCACCTGTGCCCACAGGCCCGCACCACCCTGCCTTCACCAGCCATGCCGCACTGCGGGATGCTCCTCCCTAGGTCCTGACTGATGGAAGAAGATGTGACCCCCAATGCCTAAGGACACGGGGCTGCTGGAGGCTGCATGGGCCCCCCAACCCAGGAACCCAGCTGCCCCCTTCCTGTGCCCAAGCATCCCAGTCCCCAGGGAATCAAGGCAGGGGTGTGAGCTGGACGCTCCTGCCTCTTGCCTTCTTCCCTGGTCTTCAATATTCATGAGCACTCCTAGCAGGGGAGCTAAAAATGTTCTGTTCCTAAATCTAACTGCTTTATGGAAGCCTAATTAAATTCTTTGGTGGAAGGGGGGAAAAGTGACCTTCAAAACTGCCAAAGCTATTCGGAATGGTGTGTCCCAGAAACCTTTCCCCTTCTCTCCCCTCCTGCTGTGGGTGGCCTTTGCTCTGGTGATAAAATTCTCCACCTCCCCCTCAGGCTAAGGGCCCAGGGGGTTCCCTGGGGGTGGTAAATGTGCCTGATGACAGGATTGCCTCCTATGGAAGAAACACAGCCAGGCAATGATCCCGACTGCTCAGGGGACCAGGCAAGCTCAGCCCTTGCTGGAAACTTGGGTCTCAGCCAGTGTATAGGGTTGGAGGGAAGAGAAATGGCAGTGGGGGATGGGGTTGGCTCTGGTGGAGAGAGAATAACAGTGCCCCTTTCCTCCTGGGCAGGTGCTTCTGCAGTACGGTGCCCTGAGAATTTCAGGCTTCCTCCTTCCCCAGGCCACCCTGTCCATGCATCCTGGCAAGACCCAAACAGGGGCCCAGGATAGAGAATAGCCCTTTGCAAACCCCTACCTGGGAGCCTGGAATTGGAGCTCACGCCCAGTTGCTTCTCCTATTCACTGGGGATAAGCAATCATTTCCCCAGAGGTCGATGAAGAAACCTGCCCCTTTTTGAGAGCTGCCAACTAGTGGGGGTGAAGGGGTCTGAATCTCCCACCCTCTTCCCTGTGACTTAGCTTCCCGAGAAGGTGGAAGAGATGAGAAGGGGGTGAGGACATGAGCTGCACAGCCCCTCACCTGCGCGGTTAGAATTCACCTAGACACAGGCGCGTTCCAGCAGGCTCAGTCAGGGACCCCACAGACCCTCCTCCATGAGAAGTAGGTGGCTGGCTAGAATCCCCCCAGGCAGGGGGTGGGAAGACACCGAGAGGTTTAGATCTCCACAGCACAGCAGCATGGATGCCTGGCACTCCTAGAACCTCAGTGACTATGTGGATGTAAAGGCTCATGCCTGCCTGATAGTTGAGGACAGGGTGGGGCAGGGGCAGGGGGTGGAGGGGCAGGGGGTCTGAGTGACCAGATGCTTTCTCTTCCATTTTAGGAGGAGGTCATTTTTATCCACTCCAAAGCTGCCTTCTGATTGGTCACCCATGAGTCATTCTCAGGCAGTCACAGCCCAGTGTGATGACTGGTTGCCAGTGACACCTGGCTCTCCACGGGCCTGCTCATTCTGGGATGCATATTCTTCAAAATCACTTTCTAGGTCATTTTGAGGCCCTCAGAACAGACCCTGCTTGGTGCGTGCCACTTCTGTGTGAGCACACCCAATTCTAGTCCACGCTCAGGCAGACTCGAGAAAGCAGTTCGCCAGGCAGTCTGCAGAGATCAAGGCTGCCGTCTGCTAGGACAGCCAGGAAAGATGCTGCACCCTCCCCTCCTGGCCTCACCTGATCTATGGCCTCTTCCCACTCATTGCTGACTCCTACCCGGGCTGCCCTTTCCCCCTCCTCCTCCCCAAATCCTGCCTGCTGCTGTGTCCAGCTTCATGAAGGAGAATTTCCCAGGCCAGGCCAGCTGGCAGTGATCGCCCCTCCCCCCTGCCTGGACTCTCAGGCTGAGCAGCTCACTCACTTCACCTCTGAGCCCCTCACACCCAAGCCCATCCTAAACTCCCCAACCAGACTTTAACCCCTAGGGGCCAATATTCATGCTCTAAATGCCTTTGGGAGCTGCCAGTGTGCCTTTAGAAGGCTCAAGTGCTTCATGAATGAGTGAATGAATGAAAGTGGATGAATAAATGAGGAAATCCACTCATTTAAGAAATACTTCCTAAGTACTGTATGCCAGGCATGGGCTGGGTGATGAGGACTCAGAGGATTCCAACAGACCTGCCCCTGTCCTCAGGGCCCCTCATCATGCTGGGACAAGTGAGTAACTAAAGAAGGGTGAGGGAACAGGGAAGATGAGAATGAGCAGGGACCAGACAGTGCTCGAATGCACAGGCCTTTGGGGACCCCAACAGTGTCCCCCTGGCTGAGGGGGTTCAGGCCTTGTCTAGACCACCCCCAGCCCTGCTCTCCCCTCTCCTGGCTCCCCTGGAGCTGGCTTTCACCAAGGTGTGTTCACACCCCTGCCTCTGCCTTCTCCACCAACCCCCACATCTATTTTGGTGTCTGCACTAGGCCAGCTGATGCCTCCCCCTGCTCCCAGCTCCTTCCTCTCCCATTCTGCCTTCAGAGGCCTTGAATCAAATGGAAACGCCCAGTGCAGCCCTGTCACCGCCATCTTGGGCTGAGAGCCAGCCTGCTCAGGCCTGCACACAGGGGGCCAGCAAGCCCCCATCAGTGGCCCAGCAAGGGGACCTGAGCTGGCTGCCAACCATCCTAAACTCCCCAGTCACCCCTCAAGCCAGGGCATGGAGAGGGGGACCTGGAGCAGAAGGAATCAGGCCATGTGCCCCCATCAGTGGGACCAAAGGCCCTGGCAGCCTTCAGAGGACTCCGTCAAATGCCCTTGGAGATGGCCCAGCAAATACACAAATGTTAAAGCATGTTATTCAGAAGAATAACAGTCAATCCTGCTGTGGTGTGCGAGCTAAGGCAAAGTAGCAAATACTTTTTATTAAGATACATTTAATATTGGAACAGAATTGAGTTTGACAGACCTAGGCTTGTCCTACCATTGCTGCCATAGCTTCATTTAATCTCTTTAGTCCCTTATTCCTGCAACTTTAGGCTTGGCCCTTCCAGCTTCCCTTTAACATGGCATGTGTGACTCTGTGTGTGTGTGTGTGTGTGTGTGTGTGTGTGTGTGTGTGTGTGTGTGTGTGTGTGGAGGATGGAGGGATAGGGAACTAGTGTTTCAATTTTTATGCAAATGTTTCTGATCTAATTGTGTGGCTTTGAACCATGAGAAAAGAATATAGGATTTGGAGTTGACCTAGGCTGATATCTCAATTCTGCCCCATATGAATGCTGTGAGCTTAGACAAGTTCATCTCTGCACCTTCACTTCCATCCATAAGTGTCATAACCTAGCGGATGATGTGGTCAGCCATGCAGATGCCTTCTCAGGTGCCTCCTGCAGCTGCTTGGCACTGCCTGCTGCTGGCTCGCAGCGGAACCCTCTGCAGGAAGGCCTTGGCAGAAAGAAGCTGCCCTCCCCAGCAGTAGGCATCCTCCCTCAGGGTAGGCACCCAAAAGCAGCCTGTGCCAGAAGACTGGTCCATGTGAGACACAGAGGCTTGGCTCTGCTGCCTCTGTTTGACTGAAAGACTATCCCAGCCTCAGCGCTGGGATGGGATAAGGCCTTTAACTATGCTTAATTACAATACAGCTCTAAACACAGTTCACCTGCTTCCTCTGTCCAATCTTGCATCCCTCGCTCCCGTACAGATATTGTTCTCTGGGAGGGCTCCCCAGAAATCTTCCTGCCCACAACACTCTGTCTCAGAGTCTGTTTCCTGGGGGGACCCGACCTCAGAAAGTAGCCAGGCTGTAGTCAGTGAAACATGATAAGTTGCATATAAGGGCTTAGCGCAGCACCTGACTCACAGGAGAACTCAATTGATGACGGCTGCTGGGATTCTCCTTGGAGGTCACTGTTTCCGAGCCCTGATGTACATTGAAATCAGCTGTGAAGCTTTTCTTAAAAGGCCATTTTTTTTCCCGAGAGATTCTGATTCAGTAGGGCTGAGATCAGACCCAGTGTTCTGTATTTTAGAAACTCCACAGGGGTTTCTGATGGACAGCCAGGGCTACAGCCAATGACCTGGGTCATTTTTCTATACCAACATCACCCCTGTAATTTATAGGCAAGATCCACAAACCCATGCAGGGCAAAGTGACCTGTTCAAGGGCAGACAGGTACTTAGTTGCCCAGAGAGGGTTCAACTCATTAATCCTGATTCTCTCAGGGTCAATGCTTGGGTTGTGTGTGTGGTGGGGGGTGCTATAAAGCCCCTGATCCCAACTCTCTCCAACATAAGCACAGGCAGCTGCATTTATTAAGCAGATCCCAGAACATTTGGCCTAACCAGCAATACAAGCAGTATGTGATCAACCGTTGCTTTCACTAGTACAGGCTGTGAGCTCCCAGAGGAGGAGTCCTCATTGTGGCTGTGGTGGTCAGGGAGGTCTTCAAGGAGGAGATGAGCCCTGAACCAGATTTTAGAGAATAGTGAGGCTTCAAATAGGGAGCAAGCAGTAAGGGTGCCAGACCCCAGGACTGGTCAACTCATTCTGTGTTCAGTCCGTTTCTAAGGAAACTAATCCTGATCTGTATTCTCATCATCCTTCTGGCAAGACCGGGGATTTCAGGAGCACTCAGACTCATAGACCAGTGGGCAATGATTTCCCAGGTTTTACGAGAACATATTTTGTTCTAAAGATTAAAACTTAGGTAAGGGTTTGCTTGAAGTTTGATTAACCTGCACTTCATTAGCCCCATTTCTCTTAAGCACTGGAGTTGCACAGCCGTGTGGTCACATGGTGTGGTGGAGGTGAGCTCAGGCTCTACCACTTATAAGCTGTGTGACCTTGGTCAAGTTACTTAACTTCTCTGAGCCTCTATTTGTTCAACCTTAAAATGGAAACAGTGATACTTACCTTCTTTCCTCTGGATTGTTAAGAGGATCAAATGGGGTCATGATCTCAAAAAAAAAAAAAAAAGCACTTCTGTAAATGATAAAGCACACTACGAGTGAGAGCTGCTACTATTTTCCACATTTCTCTTTCTAAACTCGGGATGCAGAAGCCCAGGGAGGTTTCTGCCATTGCTCAGCACCCTACAGTAAGCTGTATGGGGAGCAGAGGCAAGACCAAAGTCCCCCAAATCCTACTCTAATGCTTTTTCCAATACAGCAGCATATCTATTCCTCAAATCTTTCTTCTCTCTCTAATTTCTTAGGCACTACAGGGAATTGTGCATTCTCACCTTGCCCTAAATTTGTAGTCTTTGATGGCTCATAATCTTTTGATCCCTTCTGCAGCAGCCTGCTAGCCTGTGCCCTTCCCGCCTCCGTATCATCTCAAGGGGCTTTCTGTCTATACTCTCTTTACTTTGGACATCCTAAATTCAGCCTGGAACCAGCCCCCACCCAGATGATGATAACCCCCTCCTCCGTGGGACTCTTTCCTCTCATTTATAACACTGGTGCAATGTTACCTTCTGATTCATTCACAGCAAGGAACTTGGGAAACAGAGTCAAAAAGTAGTCTGTAAAAGGGCCCTTGAGGGCTCAGCACCAGCCCTTGCTGGGCGGCATGATGAGGCCACAATGCAGCGGGGCAAGGCGTCTCCTGGAAGCTGGGGCTGGAGGCCTGTACTCTGATCCCCAACCTCTGCTATTCCTCTGTCCCGATATCTCTGCCTGATCAACTAAATCCTCAGCTGCAGAAACCTCCTGCTGCTCTGTGCCAGCCTCTGGGTCTCTGGTGCCAAACCCTTGGCAGCCCCTTCGCTCCCCACTCCATTCTTCCCACCAGCCCTGCACCCCCTCTCCCCACAGAGACCCCTCCAAGTCCAAGGCCCAGCTCAGGCTCTCTATTCCAGGAGACAGGTCATGTCCACCACCCCGGGGTGCAGTGCGAGCCAAACTAATCAATGGCAGAGTGGTAGATTAAGGGGCCTGGCTCAAAGCCATCCATCACTGTCATTTACCCGGGCCTGTCAGCCTGCAAATGGAAAAGGAGATGATGTGAAACAACCCATCTGCAGGTTTTTAACGCTCTTTACAAATTGCCGTGGTGAATAACTTGTTGCCTGTATTTATCCCTTTTCAAATTGTCTCTTAGCTACAGTCATTCGTCTTCATTCTACACCCTGATGGTGCGTGCACCGCCAGTTGGGCAACCTCATTATTTCCCTGCTGCTGCTGCCTGGAGGAGGCAGGGGAGGAAGAAGGAGAAGGAGAAGGAATGGAGGAGAGAGAAAGATGAGAAAGAAGGTAGAGGGAGAGAGAAAGAAAGAAAGGGAGTGAGGTGGGGGTGGGAGGGTGGTGGGAGAGGAGAGACTCCTGCAGTGGAACCAGCTTGGGCAAGAACCTCCTCAGCTAGGGTTCTTCCCGGAGGTCCCCACTTCCCTGAGCTCATGGTGAGAGAAAAACCTATCCCCTCTGCCAGGAAGTTTGTGAGCAGGGACTATCCTCCCCAGAGGGTACCAGATCAGTGGTCAGAATTTCCAGTCCCAGGTCATCGGCTGTGGTCCTTCATCATTCCCACCTCTAAGGAAGAAAGCCTACCTGCCAGGCCAGTTGTAAAGCTTCACCATGCAAAGCCATCTTTCATGTGTCCCCTTCCTCTTCCCACATGCCATGACGTGCTACTTCTAGCTCTCCAATGAGACCCTTCCCTGTGCTTTGGTTTCCACTGCCCTAGGTCTGGCTGACATTCCTTCCTCCTCAGTTTGGGGCTGTAGCCTCCTGCAATGGATGGAATGTTTATTTCCCCCCACAAAATCCATATGATGGCATCCTTACCCCCAAGGTGATGGTATTTGGTATTACGAGGTGCGGGTGATTAGGTTATGAGGGTGGAGGCCACATAGATGGGATTAGTGCTCTTATAAAAGAGACCTCAGAGCTCCCTTGCCCCTTCCAGCATGTGAGGACACATAAGTCCACTGTCCATGAACCAGGAAGTGGGCAAGTGTCAGACCCTGAATCTGCTGGCACTTTGATCTTGGACTTCCCAGCCTCCAGGTCCATGAGAAATAAATTGTTGTTTATAAGCTGCCCAGCCCAAATGGACTAGGACACCTCCTAACTGGTCAGTCTCTCTGCCAGCCCACCTCCTCACTCTCCAGAACAAATGGAAAACTTCTCATAAAGGCCACGTTATTTCTTCACTCTGCCGGTGTCTTCCAGTGATCCATGAGCCTCCTGTATTAGAATCACCTGGCCACCCTGCCCCAGGACTACTGAGGCTGTGAGGCAGGGGCTGCATGTTACATGTTTCCTAGCTGGTTAGTGTGCACTGCAAAGGTTGAGGGCCACACCCCAGAAATTTGTTTTGACACACAAGAAACTGGAGACACAGAAAGATGCAATAATTTTCCCAAGGTCACACAGCTAATTGGCAGCTGAACAGGAACCAGTAAACAGGCCTCTTTTCCTACAATCAAGTGCTCTTCCTCCTATAAACAGTTAGATCCTTCTATGAATAACAGTCGTTTGTTTATCCAACTCTGACTCAAACAGAAGCTCCTTGAGGCCAGGGTCCCATGCACCACCGTACCCCTCCATCCACCTCCAGGCTCAGCACAGGGTTTATTGGTTTACTTTTGGTAAGACAGAAAAGTGTAGAACAGGATGCATCAGGCCAAGACCACATTGAATTCTTCCTCCAGGGCTCTTGCAGGGCTCAGAGCCTCCCACTTCTTGTTGGGGTACTATGGATGGAACCAAAATCCACCTGGCTTTCAAGTGCTGAGTTTCTAACACGGCATCTGATATTTCCACTCAGTCTTCCAGGGCAGACCATTAAACATTTGAAAACAGCTGTCAGGATCCATTTCCGTGTTCTCTCTTCCAGTTTAAAGTCCCAAGCTCCCTCAACCACTCCTTGTCTGGCATGGCAGCAAGACCCTGGGGCATCCCAGGCCCCCTCCTCCAAATGTCATCCCATTCGTCAATGTCCTTGCTCAATTGTGACTCCCAGAATGAAATGCAAGTCTCCAGATGTGGTCTGACCACTGCCAAGCTCAGAGGGCCACACCATTATCTCCCCTCTTCTGAGCTCTGTGCTTCGATTAATATAGTCCAAGATTGCATTGCTTTCCTGGCAGCCTCACCCCACTGTTGGCTCACATTGCTCTTGGTCTGCTAATCCATCTAACTCTATTACTGTCTAATCCACAATTCTCCATCTCGTCCCTGAGGATTACATCAAAGTCCTTACAAAATGCCTTGCTGAAATCCAGATATGCCATGTTCGTGGTGCCCTGCACGTCTACCCGTCTAGAAAACCCAGCAGCCGGAGAAAGGAGTTTATTGTGGCGGGACTTCCACTTGGTGAACCCAAGATGCTTCCTAGTGATTGCTCCTTTTCTTCCTACTGGTTCATGAACCATCCACTCAATAATCTTTCTTTTTTCTTTTTTTTTATTATACTTTAAATTCTAGGGTACATGTGCACAACGTGCAGGCTCGTTACGTAAGTATACATGTGCCATGCTGGCCGGCTGCACCCATCAACCCATCATTTACATTAGGTATTTCTCCCAATACTATCCCTCCCCACACCCCGCATCCCACGATAGGCCCCAGTGTGTGATGTTCCCCACCCTGTGACCAAGTGTTCTCATTGTTCAATTCCCACCTATGAATGAGAACATGTGGTGTTTGGTTTTCTGTCCTTCTGAGAGTTTGCTCAGAATGATGGTTTCCAGCTTCTTTAAAGTTCATATGGAACCAAAAAGGCCCACATTGCCAAGTCAATCCTAAGCAAAAAGAACAAAGCTGGAGGCATCACACTACCTGACTTCAAACTATACTACAAGGCTACAGTAACCAAAACAGCATGGTACTGGTACCCAAACAGAGATATAGACCAATGGAACAGAACAGAGGCCTCAGAAATAACACCACACATCTACAACTATCTGATCTTTGACAAACCTGACAAAAACAAGAAATGGGGAAAGGATTCCCTATTTAATAAATGGTGCTGGGAAAACAGGCTATTCATATGTGGAAAGCTGAGACTGGATCCCTTCCTTACACCTTATACAAAAATTAATTCAAGATGGATTAAAGACTTAAATGTTAGAAATAATCTTTCTTTAGTGCCCTCTACAGAGCTCTTCTCACCCAAGGTGCTTGCTAAGTGTCTGGACTGAGCAACGATGACAGGCAGCCTGATTGATCATGCCGGTTGTGAGGTTTATGCTGGTCAACAGGGGCTGCCCGGGGAAAAGCAGAGAGGGGAGTAAGTCCAAAAACCACAAACTCAGAAATGCCCATGGAGGTTGTAAATAGCTTGATAGAGGGACGATGAGTCTCTGGGTTAGAAAATTTATTAGTAATGCCGAATGTATTTCACTCTCCTTGCATGATGTTTGATTCAAAGAAAATATGAAAACATTACTGGAATCCCAATTCTGCCAAACCATTTCCTTTCTCCTATAATTAGGTACTCTGAATTTTAGTATCATTTTGTGTGTGTGTTTGTTTCTTCTGATTTCCACAGACTATTTTTAGACCAATCATGACTCATTTTTTGAAAGGCGTTAGGAAAAAATAAGTATTTTTCCCCTGCAATCAAATGTTCCTGTCCTCTGGGTGACACACATTTAGGTAAGTCATAGCTGTGTGACAGACATGGGGGCCTGGGGCAGGGGGAGGAAAGCCCACAGGAGAAAGTCTCCTGATCTGGGGGGAGGACACAATGAGGGGAGGATCTACACAGGAACCTTCAGCCCCCAGCCAGACCCACTGATTGATCCCACCCTGTCCTCCAAAGAGGGAGATAGATCCAGGATCCAGGAAGGCCCAGCCACAGGAAGTGCAGGTTGCACCAGGACGATGCCAGAAAGGCATCCCAGCCTTGAAGAGCTGCCCCTGGGAGAGCCATCAGGCTCATTATTCTTCAGGCAGAAGCAGGAGGGACATGAACAAGTAAGTACAACTAGCTCAGAAAAAGAAAGAGCTAACGATGAGATATTCAACTGTGGGATGAGCTACTGGACAAAGTAGTGAGCTCCCCAACTCTGGGAGTGTTCGAACTAAGCTGGTTCTTTCCAAACCTTGATGTCCAAGGCCCTTTCCAACGGTGACTATATGGTATCTGCGAGGGAGGCTGCTGGAAGAATTCCTGCTATAAAAGAGAAACTAAGTCACAATGTCCAAAGTCTGGTCCAACATCAGGACTCTGGGAAGAATGAGACCCCTGCATCTATGTCTGCACTTGTTCCCCAAAGCACAGACAACATGGGGAGGGCTCGGGGGAGTTTCACCTCCTCCATTCGGCCTCCTGCTGTGATCCATCTGGAGGGGAAAGTCTTTGAATGCTATCCCCCAGCCTCTGCCACAGTAACACATACTCTTCCCACCTCCCACATGAAAAGCGTTTTACATACAATTTACTAGCTAGTCATGGATTCATTTTCCAACTCCGTTTAAGTACTCAGACCTTTTACAGAGACTCTTGTAGACCCAGTTCCTTCTTTCTGGGAGTTTATACTCTAAGATAGACATGCTGAAACTAACACGTGTAAAACACACTACCAACAACAGCAACACAAACCTGTATCAATTCAATGTCCCTGGATGTGACAGACAGAGAAAAGAAGAGAGAGAATATGTATGCAGGGGAGGGGAAAGTATCAAATTTACCCTGGGCTGTCTCTAAACTACACATGCCCTTTCCTTGCCCACTGAGAGTCTGCCATGCTCCCCCGCCCCACCACACAACATTTAAGAACCCACCTACATGGAAGGGCCAATGTTACATGAGAGGGGCCTCAGAAAGGTGGAGAACGCTGGAACTTTACAGTTTGCAAATCCCTTTCTCATCCATTACTCTTGGATTGTCCGTTCATTCACCAAAGATTTATGCAGTACCTGCTGTCTTCGGGCACTGAGAGTACAAGAGTGACTCAAAACAGACATGTTTCCTGGAAGCTCACATGAAGCTCACAGCCTGGTGGAGAAGGCAGACACTCGTAAACAATCACCTAGGTGTAAGTGTAAGGTGTAGGTGTAAGTGTGCACCTACAGTACTCTCGGGTGAGTCCAGCAATGGAAAGTCATTTAGTGCTGTGGAGTGTGTAACCCAGGGAGCTGACTTAACCCAGGGCTCAAGGAGGACTTCCTGGAGGAGGTGACATTTGAGTTGGGATCTGAAGGATGAAGGATGGGTAATCGGGTGACAAGACTGAGACTGCACTTTGGAGGTCTGAAAGATACAATCTCCCTGGGAAGGGCATGCGTGGTTCACCCAAGAAACGTGGAGCTGCTACACACATGTCAGGTGCTGCAGGGCACTGGAGACATGTGGTGTCCCAGATAGATTCTGATTCTGGGACACCAGCCCTCCTGATTCTTCTGTCTTCAGTCTAGAAAGGGAGGCAGACAGCTAGATATGTCACGAAACTTCAGGATGGTCAGTAAAGTGCTCGTGAGGAAAATTGCAGGGTGCAGACAAAATAGATGGCCCCACCTGGGCCATCATTAGGAGTGAGAATGACCAGACTTGATGGCTAGTTGAATGGGGTGGGGACCAAGGGTAACTGGGGAGGGTGAATGAGAAGTATGGGGCTTCTACTTTGGATGCCAGGTACATGAGGAAGCTGTTCACCAACGTGGGGAATGTAGGAGCTGGCACACTTTGGAGCATAATCCATGAGTATGATTTGGGCATATCCAGCCTCTCCCAGGTCTGAGTTCTCCCAAGGACAGGATGAAGAGGAGCTAAGGAAGGATTCTAAGAAGAGATACTCATTAAGCTTGCTCTTGAATGGCAAATAGCATGGAAGGATGAGGAAGGAGTATAGTCGAGAATTCCAGGGAAGGGCCACAGCTTAGGCAGAGGCCTGTAGCACGAAGGAGCAAGGTTTGTTTACAGAACTGCAAGTGGCTGAGCTTGGCTAGGGTAGAATGGCACACCAGTGTGGAGGGAGATAAGGATGGAGAGCCAGGCAGGGGGCAGGAACGCTAAGAAATTTTGACCGACCTAAAGGTAAAGGGAGTCACCAAAGGGTCTTGTGAAAGAAAATGGCATGGTCAGATTTGTGCTCTAAAAATTCATCACTGAGTCTGGTCGGCTAACCAAGGGGAGCACAGCGGAGCAAGGAGCCACAGGAACCCAGAGACACTGCGGGCCCTGCTGGCGAGGACGGGCCTCCTATGCGTCTGGGCCCTCCACTCTTCCCTACAGGATCCCCTCTCCCCAAACCTCCTCTGTCTGTCTGTCTTGCCCACCAGAGCTCTGGGTGGCCCTCATGAAGCAGTCTCCCCTCCGTTGCCTGTATAAGGAGGGCCCCACCAGAGTCAGCCAGGGAATCCAGTGACCTCCCACAGCGGCCTGCACACCCCCAGGATGGGCCTGGGGTAGAGAGCCAGCGGTCAGCACAGGACACCCACCTTCCCCCAGGAGAAATGCAGACCCCATGCTGGGAGGAGGTCTCCCATCACCCTCTGGAAAAAACCAAAGTGCCCAGTTACATTAGAACTTCAGGTAAGTAATGGATCATTGTTTAGTGTAAATATGTCTCACGTATTGTATGGGACATACCTATATTAATCCACGTATTTGTTGCTTACCTGAAATTCAACTTTAATGAGGCATCCGGCGACCCGCTCCTTGGCTGTTCTATGAGGGTTGGGAATCCTGGAAAAGGACGGGGGGAATCACGGAGAAATTAATTCCCCAATAGCCGGGGCCCAGCCTACAGCTCCTCACGTCCACTCGGGGCTCTGCAAGGTCTATTTAGGGGGTCGCTGTGCTCCCTGGAAACCCCAGGCTGTGGCCTCAGCTCCCACCCACCCCACATGAAGCACCACTGCCGGAGTTCCCCTACGCCCACTGTCCTTGGCCAGCTCACTAGCAGTGCTGCTTCTGGAGGGTTGCAGCCAATCCAGGCTTCAGCCCTGTCTCCACCCCCATCCCTGCCCCTCCAGTCTGAGAATCCACTTCCTGGTACGCTTTCCTCTGCCCTCTTGAACTGGAGTCCATTTGCTTTCACTCAGCCTGGGTCCAGATGCTTTCAATGAATGAGAACGTCTGGTCCTGCGGTTTTGATTCCAATCTGGAACATTTTCTTTCAAAGCAGGAGCAAGGAAACAGCTGATACCTGCCTTTCTCTTTGTCTACCCTCACAGATCCCTCCAAACGCTATCTATGCCCCCACCCAGGTCTCTCCTGGGCCCCCAGCCTTTCCAGGGATCCCCAGCCCCGTGCTGCCTGGCTGCAGGTTTTATTACTCGTGCTGCCCTTTGCTCCCGCTTAGGCTAATTGAGGCTGGCACACGAGTAGGGGCTGCTAATGGGCTTCCTCTGCACAGGCTCTCAGCCGGCAGATGGAAGGGACGTGATTGCCTCCTTTCCCGACCATTAAGCGGAGCAGCCAACACCACGCACAGCTCCTGGCTGAGCAGCAGGGCATATGGACCAGCCGGGGACATGGGGGCTGGGAGTTCTCCTACCCCAACCCTGCTCAGTTAGCAAAGGCATCAGGGGCTGTGGCTGGCTGAGAGGTCAGGGACAACCAACTGTCAGACTTCCTGCCAGAGGCTCAGCCCAGGCTGTCTTCACATGTATCCCTTCCAGCAGACCCCGAGGGCCTCTGGGAAGAGTCCCCTTGCTCCTGGCCCTGGACAGGAGATGGGGAGATCGGCTAGGGTAGCCCAGCCCAGGGACTCTGGTGGGGGTTCTCATATAGGATAAAGAAGCAAGGGTCACCCACTCCTGGAACACTGCCCTCCCTCTGCACTCCCATGAACCCTATACAGATACATCTTCCAGAATTTGTCTTAAACTTCTCCTTCTCTGGGCAGCCCTCTCTGATGTCCCAAACGAGGTCAGATGTCCCAATATATATTCTCACAGCACCTTGAGCTTCCCTTATCACTCATCAAAATTACAATTACTGCAATAAGGGATGGAATGTACACACAATAACTCGAATTGGTGAGACAAAGTTACTTTATTTTCCATCGCTGACCACTTCTTGATCCAGGTTGTCCATCCCTGCTCATCGTTTGGTGGGTGTGGGGGTCTTAAGGGGTGGAGGGAGTGGTGATCAACTTACCATTAAACAGTAATTCCATTTAAAAGTCCCTTTTAGCACTATTTCTTCCATCCTCCTTCCTTGGATGGCCTTGGGATGGGGGAAGTTTGTGTCTCCTTGTGGCGGCCAGGGCAGGGCCCCTAGCCCACCTGCTGTCCTCTGGGTTATTGTCAGCCTCCATGGGATATTCCCCTGGGCCACCTATCTCTGGGTGTCCAACCTGTTGCCCTCTGGTTGCACCTGATCTTTTCTGACATCAGATGGCACTCCCAGATGAGGTCCCAGCCTCTCCCACCACCTGCCCTCACGTGACCTCCTCATCCTAACTCCAGGCCTCTATGTCCACAATCCTTTCACACTTCTGCAATCTCCCCTCTGGGACACGTGGAACTCCCAGATCCTCTGCTGTGGTGGAGACAGGGCATTGGCAGCCGGGAACACTGATTAAGAACCGCCCTGCACAGCTCCCTCAACCAGAGCTGCACCACGTCTGACCCAGGGCCACGCCAAACCCGGACCTTCTCTGGGAGGTTTATCTTCATCTCAGGCCACACACAGAAGTCAGTCCACAAGCCCCAATATTCTCAGGTCCTCCACACCTACCTGGGGATATTTATTTCTCACCTGTCCCTGCTCTGAAGTTTGACCCAGTGAGGGTGACATGGAGGAAGAAGGAGGCTCACAGCCTCCCCTATCTCCCAAGAAGCCAGGAAGAGCTTCCCCCTTCCTGCTGTTGGGGATCCCTTTGGGTTCCCCAAAATGCTTCCTGTACAGCTTGTAGAACCCTGAGCCCAAATAAACCTCCTTTTTTAAATAAATTACCCAGCCTCAGGTATCACTTTATAGCAATGCAAAAGGACAAACAGAAAGCCCTAGCTTAAAGCTATGGCCAGGCCTCCAAGCTTGGCGCTGCTGATGCAAAGAATTATTTCATAAATGCAACAAAAAGCATTTTATCTCTACAAATTAAGCTGTCAAGACTATGGTTTCACGAAGGCCTTTTAAAAGCCACGCAATGACCTCTTTGCTCCAGAATCACTCAGTTTCTTTTATGCTTTCTTGAATATGAAGGAAAGGTGAGGAGAGACAGCTTTCAAACTCGGTTTTTAAAATAACCTTAGCAGCTCACTGCAAAGGTGAACCATTGCTCACGTGCAACTCGTGAAGAAGAGGTGGTGGATCCCTGAATCCGGTGATCTCTCAAGGCCCTCCCAGTTCTGCCAGTCAGTGGTGGTTATGACCTAGCAAAGGAGCAAGATCAATATACAAACAACTGCAGTGTAAGGCAGGGCCCAGAGAGTGCTACAGAAAGGTGCAAGGGCCCTTAGAAGTCGAACAGAGAAGAGGATTCATCAATTAGAGTGTGAGT
The DNA here is from genome assembly GCF_006542625.1 of Nomascus leucogenys. Taxonomy (NCBI): domain Eukaryota; kingdom Metazoa; phylum Chordata; class Mammalia; order Primates; family Hylobatidae; genus Nomascus; species Nomascus leucogenys. The sequence goes on from NC_044395.1 coordinate 14,965,791, forward strand.
TCTCAACAGTTTTTTTTAGCCTATGACCCCAGTAATGCTTTCTCTTGCTGTCTGAAGTATAATTCCATTAATCCAGAACAGTTTGTTAACCTAACTTTTGGCAGTTTATGGACAAAAAACAATAGACATGTTGAGTATGACTTTTCAAACTACACATTTTCTCTTGCCACCCACCCATCCACACTTCACACAGATTCAGATGAAGCCCCCGCAGGAGGAAGAGGGTGTTGGGTGGGTTATTAAAGTCAGGGGAGGCTTCAGGGGTGGTGTCGAGGCAGGGCTTGAGAGATGAGTGACATCCAAACAGATAGGAGTGGGAGTTTCCAGGCAAAGGGACCCGCAGTAGCAGATGGGCAGGGGAGGAGAGGGGTGGTGTGCTCGGAGTCTGGCTGGCAGTGGGGTACACAGAGGGGAGCAGTGGAAGATGAGGCCAGGAGGATCATTCTTGGATCCCAGGCTGGGGAATCTGTACCTGGAGCTGAAAGGTGCGCTGAAGACTGACTCGGGGCTGAGCAGGGAGAGTTTGCCCAGCTGAGTGGAAAGGGCCTGACCTTCCAGAATGTGGATTCTCTGGCCTTTTACTCTTCCCTCCTTCCCTCCCCCTACCAGCCTGACCCTGGGGACTGAGTTAAGCTTCTGGGAGAGGAGTTCATCTGAAGCCCAGTCTTCCCCTGGAACCCTGCCCAACGCAGGCCTGCAGATACACTCTGCAAAAGCTTTCACGAGGCCTGTAGCTGAAAGAACAGAAGGAATCAAATGTAAAGATATTATACTGTCCACTGTATATAACAGAAAATCAAACTCAAAATTACTTAAATAGGAAATCTATTGACTCATGAAATTGGAATCCCCAGGGGAAATGTCAGCTTCAGGAGGGGTTTCACCCAGAGGCTGGTAATGTCTCATAATCCTTGGCTACATTTCTTTGTGATTCTCTCCACTCTCCTTTTCTAATGTATCAGGCCCATTCTCAGATTGAATTCCTTCACAATAGCAAAATGTGTGCTAGCACCTCCGGGGTCACATGCTTCCTTTTTCATAACCAAGGAAGTTTAAAAGGCTTTTCTTACTCCCAACTTTCACCACAAATCCCAACTTTCTCTCTGATTGGACCAACTTACATCACAAGGTAGCTCTCAAGCCAATCACCATGGTCAAGAGAATCCTATGCATTGATTGGCTTGGTGCTGGGTTATATGCCTTTTCCTTACCCAATCACTGGGGCCAGGGAAGGTAAGAATACTGTCATTGGCTTAGCTCATTAGGGACCAACCCAGAAGTTGAGTCCAGCTCAGGTAACAGGGCTGCTCTGCAGTGAGAGAGGGGTGAATGGATGCTGGGGAAGCAGACAACACTGCAGTCCAACACAGATGTCTATTTTGCTTTTCTCATGAAAGGCTGGGTGAGCGAGAGAAGAGATTAGAATTAGAACTTCCAGAGTAATTTGAAGGCCACCCATAGACTTAACTCGCCCATATCCCCAAGGTCAGACAAAATTGTGGGTTGGCTATAATATATTCTTTCATCTTTCCTTCTCTTTCCTTTTTCTCTTCAATCTCTCTTTTCCTTCCCTATTCCCCCTCTAGTGTTTCCTTATCCCCTGGCTTGCCTGACTTCTTTTCTTTTCTCTATTCCTTCCCATCTCTCCATCATCACAGTGCTGTATTGCCCGTCAATCCTGAATCTCTCCAGTGCCTGGGTCTTTTATCTCAAGCTCATCCTTCCCTCCCTGTGCACATCTCCAGCCACCCTCTCCCGATGCCTCTGAGTTCAATTTCATCTCCTCCAAATTGCTTTATTGGTTCTACAGAAAAACAAGGCCAGCTAGAGCCATTATGGGTGCATACGGTGTGCATTAGACTCAAAAAATATTTAAGGAAAATACTGTGGTAAATGGAATCAATAAACTTCACATCAAACTTTCACCAGGAAGAGGGAGAAGGCTACCTCCAGTTAAGTGTGCCAGGAAACTGCTCACCATTCAGCAGCAAGAGCCGGAGGCTTCTTCACTGCCCCTCCCACAGTGCACATCTGTCTGAGCAAGCTGTGGACTCCTAGTACCCCAGCCTCCCTCTTTCCCAGCTGCACCTGGCTCTGACCACACCTCGCCTCTCCCCTCCCCATCCTCACTTCTCGTCTCTGCTGCTGAAGATCCCAATGGCTTCCACACGAACCCCTTTCCCCCCAGAGTGTAGTCGATCAGTGGTGCTGATGAAGAAAGGGACACGATGATGAGGAGAGAGGGAAGAGGACGAGGGGAACAGAGGCATTTGCATTGTGGTATTTTTAGACCCAAAGGTGAAATCTTTCATAATTGTAATTTTTTCTTGAAAGAAAATGAGAGTTTGATGGGTGGTGCTTGTGCCCCTACCTCCTCTTTGTGCTCTCCCTGCAACAGACAGCGAAGACAAGAGGAAAGAGCAACACAGAAAAGAGAGGAGAGCAAACCAGAGAGGAATTTGTCCTACAAACCTGGGGTCTCCAAGAGCCTTCCACCTGCCCCCAAAGCTTTGGTATGGTGGATTTCAGGAAGGATGAACCGAGGCTAAGGTCACACTGGGAATCTGGGCTGTCTCCCAAGCACTGGGTCGCCCTGAAGACCTGTTTGCTATGAGAGAGGGAAGAACATGACTATAGGAATCAGCTTCCTTTAACAACACTTTTATCACCTCCCTAGTCTATCCAAGTGCTTTCGCATACTCTCCAGTGCCTTTTGGATTAAAAAGCAGCTAGTACTCCCAGGTCCTGCAGGAGAAGTATCCCTTCCTCCGGAAGGGTATCCCCTTCTGGGCCCTCCACCTACTAATATTCCCCCAAAACCTCTCAGGAACCTTATTCTACCCCATGCAACTTAATGAGCTGACCTTCTCCCACACCATGTCCTGTGAGAGTGCTGCCTCTCACACAGAACACAGCAGCACGACTCCACCTGGGAGAGCTCCAGGGGGAGAGGGGAGGAGCAAGTGGGGAGAAGCAGCAAATCAGAGGGAAAGACACCAGAAACAGAGCCCTAGCTCTACCACCAACTGCATGAATTTAAACAACCACTACCGATGAAGACCTCAGTTTTCCCAAATTACAATAAAGGGGTGAATAGATCAAAGGATTTTAGGCTAGGATCCAGGAATCCCCTGAAATTCCACTGTTGTTTGTAAGTGTGCTTTTCTGGTAACAGGCTTCATCACAACCTCAAAGGGGTCTAAGAGCCCAAAAAGTTGAGAGAGAACCATAGAGGGTGCCAGTGGCCAAATTTACATGTGGCTCAAGTGTTCTAAGCCTTCCCAAACCTCCAGGTGGGATAGCTGCTCAGAGTCCTGGCTTTGTCCCCTGAAGATGTACCTTGGAGTGCCCTCCCTAATGCCCACATGTTGCCTTTACAGGGCTGCTGTGTCACCTTTCTCTGTAGCTGATACCAGCATATTCTTCCTTTTAGTATAGTTTAGGCAGGCTCCTTTTATTACAATAAATCTTATTGAAAATGAATAAAATGAAAATAACATTAAGTTGGTCAGGTTCTCAAAAATCCTACCAATTCCACTCAAAGTAGCAAAGCTGCTTAGTTGGAGTCCAAATTACCTCTTCCTAGAGTGACTGCTATCTTCACAGATGGGCCAACGTCTTCATAGGCACTAGTTTTGGTCATTTCCCATCAAACTACCTTTGTCCCCAAACCAGCCTCTAATCCCCATCATCATAGGCTCCAGGTGCCATGTTGCCTCTGGGCACCCAGACACTAAACTCCCTAAACATCTTGCCTCATTCGAGGACAAACATTTTCTTTAAAACTAAGACTTTCACCTGGGTACAGTGGTGCATGCCTGTAATCCCAGCTACTTGGGACTATGGGGTGGAAGGATAGCTTGAGCCCAGGAGGTCAAGACCAGCTTGAGCGACATAGCAAGACCCTGTCTCTAAAAATTAAAAAAAAAAAAAGAAGACTCTTCATTTTCTGATCAAATGCCAATTATAGTGACTCAAGCCTCTTAGGTGCTCAAAAAATAGACATTGAATTGATAAGTAAGTGAACAAATGAATCAATTAGTAAATTAGTGAAGTAAATGAATGAAAGCTTCACTTCTGTTACTCTCCCAAATCCCATTTCTCCTAGGCTAGAGACCTCTGACTCAATTCCCATATAGGCCCAGTGATTTGCGAGTCATTTCTGATCCCTCTGAGCCAGTGAATGGCTGAACCCTCCTGTGTCTGGTACAGATCAATCCACCACTGAACCCTTCTTGAACAATAAACTGATGTCTTTCCTCTGTAATAGAAAATTTAAGTATTTCTTCCACCTGGTTTTCTCTCTCTCTTCTTTCTCCTTTCATCTGAGACTTCAGTTAAATATATGCTAGGCTTTCTCATTTTGTCCTCCTTATCTTTTACCCTCTTTTCTGTATTTTCCATCTTTTTTTCTCTCAGTGCTACACTCTGAACCATTTCTTCTGACCTTAGTTCCAATTCAGTAATTTTCTCTTTAGCTGTGTTTAATCTGTTTTAAAACTCACCCATCAAGTTATTCATTTTAGCTACTGCATTTTAGTTCTAGAATTCCTTTTTTAAAAATTTGTTATGTATTTAATAGTTTTCAGTTCCCTGCTGAAGTTTTCAAGCTAGTATTTTTTATTTCTTTGAACATAGTTAGCATAGTTATTTTATAGTCTATGTCTAATAATTCCAATATCTGAAGCCTGCATGACTCTGTTTCTATTGTCTATTGTTTCTACTGGTACTTGGTCATAGTGTCTTGTTCCCTTATGTATTGGTCATCTTAGAATGTGTGTATGACATTCACCTCACCCCAGCTACTATGTCTCTAATCTCCTCAGAGAACTTTGAGGATGGAGGACATAAATTCAAGGGGTTGCTATTCCTGTCAGGATGCCATTTCACATTGTTGTTCAAAGTCCAGTCGGAAAACTACTCAAAGAGGTCTGAAACTGGGACCCAGTCTTGTCAATACCTGCCCCACTCTTGGAAAGTACTGAAGTGTGCTTGAGGGTTGTGGGGGCAGTGGGGATGGAGGAGTGGTAAGGTAAGAGACTTCTGGGAGACTTCTTCCCACTTTATCACAAACACCAAACCATGGTCCCACCCAAAGGCATCAGTGTCACCTCCTGAGCAACCATAGAAGAGGAGACTTTCAACCAAGCTTGCCTAGACAAGGCAAGGATGAAATCAGGCTTCAGAGGTTGCAAAACTGTCACCTGGCAGAGCAACATTCAGTCTGTTAATGTATTTTATTCATGTATTCATTTGTTGTTTTAAAGTACTGCTCAGAACCAGCAGATTTAGACCAACTTTTAGAAATAGGAAATTTAGCTTCTCTTTAAAGATCAGAGGTTCTGGTAACACTGAGCCCTGATACCAGGAGGTAACAATTGGCTGGAGCTAAGAAGCAGCCATCCCTGAGAAGTAAGTGCTCTTCAGGAGCTGCATTTACCACCACTCAGGCAACAAACGAATTTGCACTTATTCTGCCCACTTCACTTAATTACTGCCTGGCCCTGTAAGAATTTAATTTTTCAGTCCTTGACCTAGAGAAAAGACAGTGTGTAATTCCGATCCCTAGGAGTTGCCAAGACTGAGACAGACAGCACACAGTCAGTAGAGCAAGAGATCAGAAAGGCAGGGGACCTCTCAGAGGCTCCTGCTGACCCTGGGGGAATGTGCCACAGGGTCTGCCCGGCCCCTCCCCAGGTTCCTGGCAAGGCCTCCCTACCTAGGCCAGGTGACTGTGTCTAATGCAGCCTGGCCATTTCCTGTGAGACCAACCTTGGGCAAATCATTTAACATCTCTAAGCCTCTATTTCCTCATCTGTAAAATGAGAATGGTCATAGTTCCAGATCCATAGGATTGTTGTGAAGTTAAATGAGGTAATGGATGAAAAAGCCCTAGCATAACATCCCATAGATAACAGGGATGTCTGCTGCTTCTCCCCGCCCTGCCTACTCTCACCCTCCATGGGTGCCCTTAGTACCAGAGACTGCAAGGGCCAGAGTCACCACCATCCTCTTTGATGTGTAAATGATGAAATCAAGGCCCAGAGAGAAGGAGGTTCCCCTAGATGCTGCAGTGTGAGCATCCACCCTTGGTCCAATGACACAAATCTGTCCAGGCCAACTTAGGCTCAAAGAAGGGACCAATCACAGCCAGGAATGAAGTGAGATAGGAGGGAAGGCTTCCTGGAGGTGGCGAACTCTAAGCAGGATTTGGAAGGAAATATGGAACTCAGATTGGCAAGGAAAGGGGTTTTCTTATATGCTGCTCCCCATAACCCACACTTTGAGTCACCAAAACTGAAAGCATTTTACTGTCTTTGAGCTCCAAACAATAGTCCCTAACCCCATCCTTACCCAACTGCCCTGTCCCAACAAATGGACTCAAAATACCCTTACCTGCTCTCCTACTTCTAACTAGAACTAGGAGACAGACAGACAGACAGACACACACACACACATACACACACACATACACACACACACACACACACACACAGATATGTTTGTCTTCTCCTCTTGTGGGGCCCTTTCATCACCAGCTCATTTTTCCCGTAGAGAATCCCCAAACTGATACAACTCAAGACATTCCATATCAGAATTAAGTTTTCTCTAAGGCAGTGATCAAAGTGATCTTATTTACCAAGGAAATTAAGAAGGCTCCAGGAGGAATTGCCATCTAGAACCAAACTCATCAAACTCAGGTGCTTTCGTTTGTTTTTTTCTAATGAGTTTTAAGTTGGGCTCCCCTTGGGACACTGAGCAAAGCCTGCCGCTTCCTGAAGTTTCTTCCTTCCCACTTCCTACCACTCTTCAGCCAGGCTCTCAGGACCCTCTCAGTCAACCCACCCTCTCCCTGCACCTCCCAGAGAGCTCTCCTCACCTTCCAGACTTCTCCTTGGGCTGCTGTCTCCTTACCATCTCCTCGACTGCTGCAGCTGCCACCACCAACATGCACACACACACACGTGCATGCACACACACATACACACATGCACACACATGCATGCATACACGCACACACACGTGCACACACACAGGCACACACACATGCACACACACACGTGCATGCACACACACTCTGCCGTCGCCACTCGTGGGGTTCTCTCTCTGCCTTTGTGGCAATATGGCTTCCCTCTTCCCTTCCACTGGAACCACTATGGCCCAAGCCATGGTCAGTTCTCTGTCCTTATCTTCTCTGACCTCTCGGTGGCCTTTGACCCAAGAGAGCCCCCTTCCTTCTGGAAACACTCTCTCCTCTGGGCTTCCCTAACCTCCACTGACCTGGTTCTCCCCTCTCCAACTCCTTCTCAGTCCCGTTGTCAGACATCTTTCCCTGACCTCAAAATGCTGGAACAGGAGGTTCTCAGGTTAACTGCAGTTTCACCACATCCTCACCAACACTGCATCTTATTTTTATTTTTAAAAATCTTTGCTAATCTGAAGGCAAAATACTGTTTTGTTGTTTACATTTCTATTTCTTTCCTGTAGGATGACTCGCTAGGGCCTTGCTGTAGGCCATGGCAAAAAGTTTGGGCTTTCTTCAAAACTCCAACAGAGGAGTAGCATAATTCAATTTTCATCTTCACAAGTCCCTCTGGCTGGCGAGAGGAGGCTGGACTGAAAGGAGACAAGGACAGCAGTGCCGGCAAGAGAGGACAGTCGCGTGGGCTGGGGAGACAGTGCAGGGCTGAGAAACGGAGGGACCTGCATGGGATGGTGGTGAGGGTGCTGGAATGAGGGGAGGGGAAATCAGGGATGACCCTTGGGTTTTCAGCCTTAGTAACCGGAAGAGTAGTAACAGCTACCACTTACAGGGGATGGCCGTGCATCACATGCTGCTGCACAGGTTATGCATGTTTTCATCCACTTCTGCTCCTCCACTCTGGGGAACAGGCGCTGTTGGCTTCCCAAGCCATGGTCAGTTCTCTAAATACATGCCCAGTGTCAAGGTTGCTGTGTTTTTTGGTGGTCTATCAAGAAGGATGAAGAGGTGCTGAAGAAGAACTGCCTGCATATCGTCGTGGAGACTCCAGGCCGTATCCTAGCCCTGGCTGGAAATAAGAGCCTCAACCTCAAACACATTAAACACTTTATTTCAAATGAATGTGATAAGATGTTTGAACAGCTCAACATGTGTCGGGATGTCCAGGAAATTTTTCGCATGACCCCACCTTGAGAAGCCGGTCATGATGTTCAGGGCTACCTTGAGCAAAGAGATCCGTCCAGTCTGCCACAAGTTCATGCAAGATCCAGTGGAGATCTTTGTGGATAATGAGATGAAGTTGATGCTGCATGGGTCGCAGCAGTACTACATGAAACTGAAGGACAACCAGAAGAACTGGAAGCTCTATGACCTTCTGAATGTCCTTGAGTTCAACCAGGTAATGATCTTTTTGAAGTCTGTGCAGCGGCGCATTGCCTCGGCCCAGCTACTGGGTGGAGCAAAACTTCCCAGCCATTGCCATCCACCGCGGGATGCCCCAGGGCTCTCTCAGTATCAGCAGTTTAAAGATTTTCAATGGTGAATTCTTGTGGCTACCAACCTATTTGGCCAAGGTATGGACATTGAGCGGGTGAACATTGCTTTTAATTATGACATGCCTGAGGATTCTGACACCTACCTGCATTGGGTGGCCAGAGCCAGCCAGTTTGGCACCAAGGGCTTGGCTATCACATTTGTGTCTGACGAGAATGATGCCAAGATCCTCAATGACATGCAGGATCGCTTTGAGGTCAATCGTAGTGATCTGCCTGATGAGAGAGACATCTTCTCCTACTTTGAACAGACATGGTAAAGGACATGGTAGAGGACACATTGCAGAATGTGACTGTCTGTCCTTCAGGAGAGGACACATCAGGGTGGGGTTGAAGGAGACAACAGTGCCCCCACCCCTGACAGCCCCCACCCCATGGCTTCCTTCTTTTGCATCACCACCACTCCTGAACCCCCATTTCTGATTTGTCAGAATGGCTTTTTAACAAAACTAAAAACAATATATATATATAAAATATTATATATTATACTTTATTATATGCTATAAATATACATATATATACTATACTCATATTATATACTATAAATATTTCATAGTTGAGGGCACTGAGCCCAGCAAGGCCGTGCCAGAGCCAGAATTCCAACCCTGGTGGTCTGGCTTCAGAATCCACACTCCCGGTAGCGACACTAATGGCCTCTATTGAGAGAGTTGAGCACTTAGTGAGACAGAGAAGACTAGGGGTGGAGGGGGGTGGTCCCAGGGTGGGAACCCCCAGGGTCGGGGCCCAGGCATCTGCATTCTTCAGCCTCCTAGTGGCCTGACCACAGGCAGGGTGTGCATAATACTCATACTATTGAGTGCTTCCAGAAACATGCAAAGAGGCAGGGGAACAGAGGAGGAAGATCTGAGCTGGTTTTAGGAAGCTTCTTCAAGGGCAGGAGGGTCTTAAGCTGAGACGGGGAGCTCTGTCTACACAGAGATGCAGATTTAACACTCACCTTGTCTAACCCTTTCCTCCTCCACACGCCTTCCTTTCTCACTCACACACCTGCCCCTTGCCTCTTTGAGAGAGATTTACTTTATTAATTAAAAAATAACAGAGCCTCACTCTGTTGCCCAGGCTGGAGTGCAGTGGTGTGATCTCAGCTCACTGTAACCTCTGCTTCCCAGGTTCAAGTGATTCTCCTACCTCAACCTCCCGAGTAGCTGAGATGATAGGCGTAAAAAATAACTGTTTTCTTAATTATAAAAGTAGATGCTTGTTAGACATTTGAGAAACGCTGAAATGTAGGAAAAAAATCAAATAACGCACAGGTCACCCAGAGAGTTGCCGCTGACATTTCCGTGTTTATTTTAGATAGAAAAACACCATTTTTTTTCAACCAGCATCATAATATACATTGAGTTTTGTGTCCTGATTTTTTTCACTTAAGATACAATGTAAACATCCTCCTGTGTTGTTCAATATTTTTCTAAAACAACAATTCCCATAACTACATGGCAGCCCTGGTCTGTGGGCACCATCATTTAACCAGCCCTCTCGTGGTGAACATTTATGTTGTTTCCAGGGTTTTGTCTTTATAACTAAGCCCATAATGAATTCCGTGTGTATGTAAACTGCTGCGTGCATTTGATTATCTCCTGGAGTGGCCTTGCTCATCCTGAGTTTTGTAAGGTGTTTGATGCACGTCCCTTGTCAAAGCCCTCATCCCAGCCCCTGTCACCTCTCACCTTCCCTGCTGCCATAGGCGCCCACCTGTCCTTCCTGCTTCCTCTATTAACCGCCCCTGGCAAGTCATGGCAAGAAGACTGCTTGAGCTCAGGAAGTTCAAGACTAGCCTGAGCAACATGGCAAAACCTTGTCTCTACAAAAAATACGAAAACTAGCCAAGCATGGTGGCACATACCTATAGTCCCAGCTACTTGGGAGGCTGAGGTAGGAGGATCGTTTGAGCACAGAAGGCAGAGGTTACAGTGAGCGGAGATTGCACCACTGCATACCTGGGCAACAGAGTGAGACTCTGTCTCAAAAAAAAAAAAAAGAGTGGGGTCAGGGGAGAGCATTAGGGAAAAGAGCTAACGCATGCGGGGCTTAATACCTAGGTGATGGGTTGATAGGTGCAGCAAACCGCCGTGGCACACTTTTACCTATGTAACGAACCTGCACATCCTGCACAGGTACTCTGGAACTTAAAAAAATAATAATTTTTTTAAAAAGATTAAAAGGTTCTAGAGATCTACTGTACAGCACTGTGCAGTTAACAATACTATACTGTACACTTAAAATTTTTAAAGAGGGTAGATCTCATGTTATGTTTTTAAAATAACAATAAATAATAATTTTACAAAACGGTGGCAGTTTCCAAAAAAAAAAAAAAGCAGTAAGGGCAGATTGCGTGTGCTGCCCCTGCTGAAAATCCAGGAGGGCCCCCAGCACCCCAGGCAGGTCAGCATTTGCAATGCATCGCCCACCCGCCAATTTTTCCTACTGCTTCCCGTCATGCTCCCCTCACCCGCTGTGCCTCTCTGGCCTCTTCTCAGCTCACCAAAAATCTCTGCCACTGCAGGACCTTTGCACATGCTGTTCCATCTGCCAGTGCCATCTTATTCTCTTCCTGCGGCTTGTTTCTTCTCTAGTATTTGTGACTCAGCTCAAAGCCGCCTCCTTGGAAAAGCCTTCACTGACCTCCCTTCACTCACCCTCTCCCCTCATCTCCACGCGCCTGTGTGTGTGTGCGTGTGTGTGTGTGTGTGTGTGTGTGTGTGTGTGTATTTAGGGCATTTTTTTTTTAATGGAGTCTTGCTCTGTCACCCAGGATGGAGTGCAGTGGCACAACCTCCACCTCCCGGGTTCAAGTGATTTTCCTGCCTCAACCTCCTGAGTGGCTGGGACTACAGGTGCATGCCACCAGGCCCAGCTAATTTTTGTATTTGTAACAGAGACAGAGTTTCACCACGTTGGCCAGGCTGGTCTTGAACTCCTGACATCAGATGATCTGCCTGCCTTGACCTCCCAAAGGACTGGGATTACAGGCGTGAGGCACGATGCCCAGCTCCTTCTTAAGGCTCTTTACATTTTGTAAATATTTAGTTGCATTTTGATGTGTTAATTTCAAGTTTCCCCTGATAAACGGTACTCTCTGTGGGGGCAAGGACTTAGTTTCAGTCGATGCTATCCTCCCAGGTTCTAACCTAGTGCTTGGCAAAAAGTAGGTTCTCAGAAAACATCATCCAATTGTCTTCCAAAAAGGTTGCACTACCTACCCTTCCGCCAGGACTGTGTGAGAATGCAGTTTCACTAAATCCTCACCAGCATCAGGCATGATGCTTTAAAAACAATCTTTGCTGATCTGATGGCAAAACTAATAGTTGATTACTTAGATTTGCATTATTTTGACTCTTAGTGAGGTTGAACATTTTTAATGTTTACCAGTCTTCTTTCGTGATCAATAATAAAAAGGCCTGTTCACGACCTCATTCTTAAAGCTGTTCCAGAAAAGGGCCTCAGCTTCTGAACTCTTCTAGAAGTAAGCATTTATTCCTGAAGTCTAACCTCAATCCTTCCTGCTGCTGTTTCCTTTTTTAGCTTCTTCTTATTGAGCTCCTTGTGGGGCTGGCGAGAAAGCACGTTAAGTGCCCTGTCGCTCGGCATCCCTCTCCTGCCTCTTCTGCCCAGCGTGGGGGAGTGAAGCTTGCGTGTGTCCCCCTCCCAACACCCCCAAGCTCTGAGTGGCAAATTAAACGATTCGATTCAAGAAGACAGGCTGCTCTGGTGAGATGCAATCATCTCTGACTAAAATCTCTTTCTCAGATATATAATGGTCTAATCAATATTAATAGAGCGGCTTATCTGTTTTCCTCATCTCCTATGTCCTTAAGAGTAGATAAAATGCTTGTAAAATAGGGTCCTATTCAGCATATACTGATTGCTTCCAAAACGCATTTTCTCAAGATCTGTCATCAAGTGAGAGTCATTACTGAGCAGCTAGGCCCAGCACCACCGTTGACAAATTTGGGGAAGATGATTTGATTATTTGGCCCAACATGTGATTTAAGGGCTGCAACTTTTTTGGCTTCCAAATTTGTTCTTGTCTGTCCAACAGGGGGATCTTGGAAGCTGGAGGAGTTTTAGATAAATGGAGGTTGAGAGGAGGGCAGGCTTAGGAGCAGGTTCTGGAACCGAAGTGCCATCTTTCCTTCTTCAGAGGAGACCACAGGGCCTTGGGAGGTGAGTAAGTGCGCTGTCCCTGGCGGTAAGGAAGGAGCAGTGAACAGACACCCCTGGTATCCCATATCGGAGGCCCATCTCCATGGGGAGGAGAAGCCAGAAGAGGACAGGGAAGCTTCAGAATTTGGGTGGCTGGGGAGGTCAGTTGGGCCATGGGCAGAGTTGTGTTGAGAGCAGAGGCCTGGACTTGGCATCCCAAGGCACGTGTCATGATCGGCTTTGCCACTAATTAACTGTGTGAGCCTGGGTAAGTCACCCAGACTCTTTGAACCATTTTGTTTGTCCTTAATCTAGGAAGAGCCCAGTGCCTTCCAGACTCAAGTTCTCATCCCTCACCCACCCCAATTTTCATAATGGTGCAACCCAGCAAGTGGTTCACACAGTGTGCATAAAAAATCATCAGGGTAGCAAAACAGAAAATTAGAACCAACTTTAAAATCCACAAATGACTAAGCAAGCTGCAAACATGTGGTCTGACCCAGTTTATCACATATGACATGCATAACATGTAATCCAGTGCAACCATTTACATGGAGGTCTATATGTACCGACACAAAAAGTCCAGCAAGTCATATTGCTGGGTGAAAAAGCAAGTTGCAGAATGACTCATACACTGTGAGGGGTGGGGAGAAAAAGAACACAGTGCATGCACGTCTGCAAATGCTTAAAGAAAGTCTGAAAGCATGTAAAAAGCTGATAACAGTGCTTACTTCTGAGTTACCCCCCGCAGGGAAGGGGAAATGATCAAGATGGGCAGAGGGGGTCAAAGGGATTTTTAGCATTCTTTGTAATTCTTTGAATTTTTAAAAGAGGGAAGGCATTCGTCCATTTCTTGTATAAATAATAATTGTTACTAAAGACACTTAGGTAAATTGAATTCCCACATGGAAAGAAGTTTATCTTCATCCCCTATCCCACATCATCAACAACAACAAAAAATCCCAGATGGATCACAGACCTAAGTGTCAAAGGCCTGATAATGAAGCTTTTAGAAGGAAACACAGAATGTTTCCAAGAGGTGGCGGTAGGAAAAAAAAATTTGAACAGGATCTAAAAAGCATTAACTAGAAAGAAAAAAGCCAATAAGTTAGATTATGTTAAAATTAAGAAATCTTCAAAGAGAAGGTTCCTGCTCCCAGTGTAAAGCTGATGGCCGACTGGCAACCATGGGAGGAGAGCCAGAGTTGAGAAAATCATCGTTCTGGAACGATCGCAGTAAAGATCAGTTCAGGCAAGAATCATCAGTGGATGCTAAATCCAGAGGACATTTTGATGAGAAGCAGAATATTTGCATGGTCTCAACCTGCACATCCCCACTGGTTGCTTATTAGTTTCAAGGGAAAAAAATTGTAACTATACGATGGATAAACTGGACACCACCTTGACAGGCTGATTAAAATTAACATCAGTCATGAGGGACATTGTGTGGCTCCAGGTGTCCGACCCTAAGAAGAACATATCATTTATATATTATTCCATTCAGCAATGCAGTATTACCTCTAATCATAATAAAGTATCAGACAAACAAAATGAGGAATGTTCTATTTAAAAGGGAAGTGGGGGAGAGACTGCATTCTTCAAAATGTCAATGTCATAAAAGACAAAGAAAGGCTATGACATGTTCCCAATTAAAGGAGACTAAGGAGGCATGACAACTAAGTCCAATACCTGATCCTAGATAGGATTCTGTATTGGGAAGGAAAATGATAAAGTACATTATTAGATCAGCTGAAAAAAATAGGAACACAGAAGATCAGATCAAAGTATTATATCAATGTGAAATTGACTGAAGCTGATAACTGTAGTATGGTCACATAAGAGAATATTCCTAAGAAATGTATATTTATACGCTGACCTATTTGGGAATAAAGAGTTGCCATGTATGCAACTTACTCTGCAACGGTTCAGAAAAACGTGTGTGTGTGTGTGTGTGTGTGTTTGTGTGTGTGTGTATAGAGAGACAGGTGTGGAAAGAGGGTGCAAATAATAAAGCAAATGGTGTAAAATGGTAACAAAAGGTGAATCTGAGTAAAGGCTATAATAGAACTCTTGTACTACTTTTATTCTCGTAACTTTTCAGTGAATTTGAAAATATTCCAAAATAACTTTAAAAATAGAGAGTGAAACAGCATGCTACAAAACGGAATAAAATATTTGCAATACAGATGTCCAACAAGGAATTCATAATCAGAATATAAAAAGAATTCCTACAAACAAGAAAAAGATAAATTATCCACTAAAAAAAATGGGCAAAAGACTTAAAGGAGCACTTCACCAATAGGATATTTGAATGGCTAATTAACACAAGGTGCTCAACTTCATTAGCCATCAAAGAAAGGCAAATGAAAACCAAGACACAATATCGCCATACACCCATCATAATGGTTAAAATTAAAAAGGCAGGCAATTCCCTGTGTGGCCAAGTAAATAGAGAAATTGGAACTTGTCATTTCTGGTGGGTCTATAAATTAGAACAAGCCATTCAGAAAAGAGTCTATGGGCTGGACACAGTGGTTCACACTTGTAATCCCAGCACTTTGGGAGGCCAAAGCAAGAGGACTGCTTGAGCCCAGAGTTTGAGATCAGCCTAGGCAACATAGTGAAACCCTGTCGCTACTAAACGTAAAACAAAAATACATGAAGTCCTTGCCCATGCCTATGTCCTGAATGGTATTGCCTAGGTTTTCTTCTAGGGTTTTTATGGTTTTGTGTCTAACATTTAAGTCTTTAATCCATCTTGAATTAATTTTTGTATAAAGTGTAAGGAAGGGATCCAGTTTCAGCTTTCTACATATGGCTAGTCAGTTTTACCTGCACGTTGTGCACATGTACCCTAGAACTTAAAGTATAAAAAAAAAAGCCAGGCATGGTGGTGCACACACCTGTGGTCTCAGCTACTCAGGAGGCTGAGGTGGGAGGATCACTTGAGCCCAGGAGGTCAAGGCTGCAGTGGGCTGTGATTGCACCACTGCACTCCAGCCTGGGCAACAGTGAGACCCCATCTCAAAAAAAAAAAAAAATATAGTTTGGCTGTATATATTGCCATATACCAAATGACTGCAAAACTGAGTGGCTCAAAACAACAAATATCTATTATCTCACAGTTGCTGTGGATAAGGAATGCAGCAGGCCAAGGATGGTACCTCTGGTTCGAAGTTTCTCATGAGGTTGCTGTCAAAACTGTGAGCCAGAACCGTGGTCTCATCTGAAGGCACGACTGGGAAAAGGTCAGCTTCTAAGTTCACTCACATAGTTGGTGGCAGGATTCAGTTCCTCTTAAGCTGTTGGCTGGAAGTCTCCCTCAGTTCCTTACTATGTGGGCCTCTCTCTACATGGGGCAGCTCACAATATAGGAGCTGGCTTTCTTCAGCATGGGCAAGCAAGAGACAGCACACAAGACAGAAGCCACAGCGTTTTCCTAACCTAATTTCAGAAGTGATGTCCCATTACTTCTGCCATATTCTGTTGTCAGAGGTGAGTCAGTAAGTTCAGCCTACACTTGAGTGGAGGAGATTACACAAAGATGTGAAGACAAAAAGGAGGGGAGCACTGGGGGCCATCATAGAGGCTGCTACCACAGACAACATCTTTAAAGCTGAACACAAGCATATACTCGACCTAGCAATCCCACTCTGGCAGAACTGTGTGCATATGAGCACCAAAATATTATGCAAGAATGTTCATGGCAGCACTATTCATAATAGTCCAACTGGAAACAGTCCAAATACCTATCAAGAGAAGAATGGAAAAATAAATTGTGTATAGTCATACAAAGGAATACTACACATCAATGAGAACATACAAACTACAAGTACACGCAATATAAATAAATCTCAAAAACAGTGCTAAGGGAAATTTTGCCAGACACAAATGACTACATAGTGTATAGTTTCATTTATATAAAGTTTTTAAAAAGGGGGGTAAAATGAAGTTAGAAGTCATAATGGCAGTTGCCCTTGGTGGAGGGAGGTGGAGAGGCTAGAAGAAGGCAAAAGGGAATTTCTGAGGTCTAGAGATGTTTCTGTTTGTAGATCAGATGCTGATTTTCCAGGAGTGCTCACCTTGCAAAAATCCATTCAGTTGCACATTTATAAATGTGCACCTTCGTGTACATAGCCTTCAATTAAAAGCCTCCATTAACAAGAATAATCTGGAGACTTGTTGTTAAGTTCAGATTCTAGAATCACTTACGGCCCCTCTCAAAATCCCAAATCAATGAGTGAAGGTGGGGTGAGTAGAGGTGAGTTGTCCCAGAATCTACCTTTGGAACAAGCTACCAGGTGAGTCTCCTTGTTCTGGGTCACACTTGGAGAAACACTGGCAACCCATTTCCGTTTTAATAACAACGGAATTCATGTGTATGTAGTGACAGCATGGGAGAGAGGGAATATTGTAGTACAACCATCATTTCAAATTCTCCCTTTGCCTCCACCCGAGGGTATATAATGTGGGGCCCAAAATCTGTCCACCAGAGGCACCTTTCTTTGGCTCTTTGAAGAGAGTTTTTAAGAGTCAGGTTCCTACTAGAATAGTAGGAATACCATGGGTAGGGAACTTGCCTGTCTTGTTCACTACTCTACCCCACCCAGCAGAGTGTTTCACTTACAACAGGTAAATGAATTAGCTGACTCATTGAATGAAACATGAATGGCTGAAAGATTGAAATATGGTTTATCACACATACATACACACATGGATACACACACATGCACATGCATGTACACACACACACACAAACACACTAAGCATGATGCAGAGGATTGTCAAATCCCATGCAGGGAGGACCTGAAGGAAGGATCTTCAGTCAGGAGGTTTCATCCCCTCTGGGAGTCTTTCTCCATTTCTTCCCAGGGATGCCCCTAGTCTCCTGGTTGTATGATGATGCCCAAGTATCTCAGCCTCTCCTGAACACTTGTGCTATTCATCACCTCCGCCAGATAATAGGTTTTGGTCTCAACTCCTGAGGGTTCAAACTGCCTTCCCATCACCATCAGACTCTGGGGCTGTGGTTATTGTGATGGAGGAGCTATCTCTCAACGTCTTCAGATTGGATATTCATACCTGCACAAAACTCATGACAAGGACATCTTTGCAGAACTTCCAGGCTGTGGGTACACAGCCCAGCAGTGCCCCAGCTCTTCTGTGCCTATTCCTACCAAGGCGATTACGGCATTGATTGACAGTGTCCATATCTATATTGTCTCCTATAGGAGACTGCATTCCCCAGGGCTTAGCCAGGTGCCTGGCACCTCGTAGGTACTTCATATATGTTTGTTAAATTGCCTGAATGGAAGGAAGCAAAGCTGAGAGTCCCCACCCCTGCCAGGAAAATTTTATTTCCTAGTCTACTGGGCCTGTTCTTGCCTGGACCCTGTCACCACCTCCCTCTCCTCACTGTGCCTCCTCCCCTTCCTGGGCCCCTTTTGTCTGCTCCCACTGAAGCTCAGCACCACTCCCTCCCTTTCCTTGCCTTCATCTGGGGACAGGGTCCCCTTTCTCAATATAAGATAATTCTCGCCTTCATTATCCTCCACAGCTTGATCACTGGACCAAACTCCCAGCCTTGCCAATCAAGCATCTTCTCCAGGCCTCCTTCCCCAAACCCACCACCACCCTCTCCCTATGGAGAGGCTTCCAAGCTGTGCACACCTCGCACGGGGCCTGAGAAGGGAAGCCTCCCCGTTCATACCCTCACTCCTACCTTCAGAATGGAAATCATCAGCCCAGTTTAGAACCACATGTGGTTAAAAACTTTAGAGAGGGGTGGAGCAGGCAGGCAAGATAGCCAAGGGGCACGAAGAAACTTTTGGGGAGTGATGGATGTGTTCAGTATCCTAGTTGTGCTGACACTTCACAACAGAATCCATAAGTCAAAACCCATCCAACTGAACACATTAAGTATGTGCCATGTGCACTCTGTCAGTTATGCCTCAATAAAACTGTTTTACAAAAACAACCAAAAAAAAAAACAAAACAGGAGTAACTTTGAAGAGCATGCAGCCTGGGGGTCCCAAATGGGGTTTCATGTCAGAATTACCTGGGGAGTTCATTAAGAAGATGCAGATTTACCCCCAAAAGAATGGAGTCCAAGTCGTTAGGGGTGGAGCCTGGGAATCAAGGTTTTCTCAGCAAACTTCTCAGGTACACCTGATGCAACCAGCCCAGCACTTAAAAACCAATGATCCTCAGTGTGGTCCTGGACCAGCAGCATCACATCACTGGGAGCCTTAATAGAAATGGACGTTCATGACCTATTGAGTCAGACACTCTGGGTGGGCCCCAGCAGTCTTTGGGTTAACAAGCCCTCCAGGTGATTCTGAAACTAGCTACAATTTGAGAACCACTGATTCAGACCAAAGTGTCATTCGAAAATAAAGTCCAGAAAGAGGAAGTGACTCACACAAGGTCTGTCAGAGGATTCTGAGAGCACAGTCTTGACTTTAAATATCCCATCTCCCTGGCCAGTACTCACGCTGTGCTTTTCAAGACAAATGCAAAGTTCCAAGAAGCTTTTTAGAAAAAGTATATGACTGGCCCTAGAGTAGGCTGAGCTCTGTCCCCAGGAAGTTACAGAGACTTGGCCATGACGGACCCACCAGGGCAGCAGGTGTGGTGAAAGCATGGACAGCTCCTCCTCACTCCCTCATGGGTTCAGTGCTCCTCATAGTGGTTACTGAGCACCCCGCTGTGCCTGGCCCGTGCTGGGTGCTGAGACGCAGGTGGAATAGGACAGCGCCCTTGTTTTCCGGGACTCCCCATCCCACAGGGCGTGCAGAGGCCTGCCCAGATCACCATGATAGGCTGACACAAGTAGGGGAGGCTCACCCAGACCAGGCACGACTGTCTGGAAGAGGGGACACCCTGCCCAGCTCACCCCACTTGTAATTCTGCTGTCCCACTCCCCTGGACCCTTCCCTTGCCACCCCTCTCTCTGGCCCCACGTGTTCCCAACCCAGTCCCCTTGCTTTTCTTCCCATCAGCACAATGAACACAGGCTGCCCTTTTATATGGAACTTTAGAGAATAAACAAAGAAGATACCAGAAGTCTGGCTGCCACAGGCCAAATTTCTGATCCTGCCAAGACCAGCAACTCAGTCCCGAGTGCTTCCTTATTCCACAGAACCCAGTTATTCTGTGGCAATTCCTTCCTCTCCATTCTGATGCCCATCCCTTCCTAAAATGTAGCACCAGGTGGACAAGGTCTGGGCAAGCGGTGGGTGAGAAATGGGCTTGGACCCCTCAGTCCTCTCCACAATCAAGCCTGGAAGCCCTGACTTCTTGACCCCATTGCCAAGAGCAGATCAAGCTTCTTCTCCTACAAAGGTATTTCCAGAAAACGTTGGCCACAGGACAGCAGGGAGAAGAGCTTCAGGAGAGAGGAGGGCACAGCTGGGTTCAGAATCAGTAGAGGAAGCCCTATGGGGGCATTGGGAAGCTGGAAGACTCTATCCTTCCATAGCCCCATTTGCAAATCCACACACCCATTATACACAGTAATCCTCACAATGGTCTTTAAAGAGGTAGAAACAGTCTCAAAGGGGTGCGGTAGCATGCCTGAGGGGAGGAAATAAATAGACATTGACCTGGGCTTACTGCATTCTGTGGTAGGCGGAAGAAAGTCCCTCCCAAAGCATCCACCTCCTGGACCCAGAGCCTGGGAATCTGTGACTTTCCACAGCAAAAGCGACTTTGCAGATATGATTAAATTAAGGATCTTGAGATGAGGAGATTATCCTAGATTAGCCAGGTGGACCCAGGGTGGTCACAAGGGCCCTAATAAGTGAAGGAAAGGGTAGGCGGTCAGAATCAAAGTGATGCAGCCCGGGGCAGACTTCACGGGCTTTGAAGACGGAGGCAGGGGCCACAGGGCCAAGGAACGCAGACTCCGGAAGCTGGTGAAGGCAAGAAACAGACTCCCCTTCAGAGCCTCCGGAAGGAATGCAGCCCTGCCAACACCTTTGTTTGAGCCCAGTGAGGCCCATTTGGACTTCTGACTCCCAGAACTAGAAGATCATAAATGTGCATTGTTTAAGCCGCTAAGTTTGTGGCAGTTTGTTACAGCAGCGAGGGGACACTGATCCAAGTCCCTAACAGAGGGCAAAGAAGTTTGTTGACAACGTCTCCTTGGATGGTCTCAGCAATCCCATGATCTGGTATTATTTCCCGTTTCACAGATGAAGGCACTGAGGCTCAGAGGGTGGAGTGGCTTGCCCCAGGCCACCCAGCTACTCTCAGGGCTGGGCTCCTCAGAAGCAGAGCTTGAGGCAGAGATTTGGGGGCGTGTGGCTTCTTGAAGGAGCTCTCTTCAGCAAAACCTATAAAGAAGTGAGGGGGCTGGGCGCGGTGGCTCATGCTTGTAATCCCAGCACTTTGGGAGGCCAAGGCGGGCGGATCACGAGGTCAGGAGATCGAGACCACGGTGAAACCCCGTCTCTACTAAAAAAATACAAAAAAATTAGCCGGGCGTGGTGGCGGGCACCTGTAGTCCCAGCTACTCGGAGAGGCTGAGGCAGGAGAATGGCGTGAACCCGGGAGGCGGAGCTTGCAGTGAGCCGAGATTGCGCCACCGCACTCCAGCCTGGGCGACAGAGCGAGACTCCGTCTCAAAAAAAAAAAAAAAAAAAAAAGAAGTGAGGGAAGCAGCATATGGGGGCTCAGGGCAGTCAACCCTCGGCCTGATGCATGTGTCACTCTGGGGCACTAATCAGCTGAGAAAGTTATCCCCTCTCCGGCAAGGGACTCAGTCCCCTTTTTTTTTTTTGAGACGGAGTCTCGCTGTCACCCAGGCTAGAGTGCAGTGGCACAATCTCGGCTCACTGCAGGCTCCGCCCCCCGGGGGTTCACGCCATTCTTCTGTCTCAGCCTCCTCAGTAGCTGGGGCTACAGGCACCCGCCACCTCGCCCGGCTAATTTTTTGTATTTTTAGTAGAGACGGGGTTTCACTGTGTTAGCCAGGATGGTCTCGATCTCCTGACCTCGTGATCTGCCCACTTCGGCCTCCCAAAGTGCTGGGATTACAGGTGTGAGCCACTGCGCCCGGTGGGGCTCAGCCCTTTGTAGCCTCGAGTTGGCCAGTCGTTGGGTAATGGCTGCTGTGAGGAGGGGTTGGAGGTAACCTCCCAGGCTAGCACAGGTCTCTGCACAAGCGGAAGCTGCGGATGAGCACATCAGCCTGCTAAAGAGGACATGGGCAGGTCACATGGTTCTATGCAAGTGTGGTCATGCCTGTGGCCAGGAGTATCTGTGGGATGGTCAGGGAGCAATGTGCCATCAGCATGTCATGGAGCAGTGGCTGGTGCCAGGGACACGTGTCCAGGCAATGTGAGGTGCCACGGAGGGGTTAGGTGCCCCCATGATGCCCAGGCCTCCCTGTCCCAGCAGCATCCTCACTCCACTCACTCCATGAGTAGGAGCTGCCTCCTGGAAAAAGAAGCTGCAGTGTCAGCACCTTCTGACAGCAACGCCTCGCCCCCACCTGCTGGCTCTTGAGACCAGAGCCTCAAAGGGTTCCAATCCTCTGAGGAAATTGGATGTTAATGGTGTTCACAGTTCCCTTTCTTCCTTCTCCTCCCCACCACCCTTCTTTTTGAGCCTGTCCCTGAAGCTATTAATATCCAACTTGAATGAAACAGCAACTGTATTTCAATATTTCAACTTTCCCATTTTATTTGCCACAAGCTGGGTTGTTTATCCACAGGCCGTGAGAGGAACGGGCTCTTGCTCCATCCCAGCCCCGTGCTCTGATGGCTGATAATACAGAACATAACAGTCATTACCTGGGCTAGGCGGAAACTGAGTGTTTCATTTTCTGCATGTTTTCTGTGTCAGGGGCTCCTGCTCCCACCAGGAACCCTCGCACTCATGTCACAGGCTGGCCTAATGGAGCAGAAATGGGTTATCTGGGGAGGGCTGGGAGCGGCCACAGGGAGTGCTGAGAGGGTCTCCACCTATTGCCACTCCCTGCCACAGGCTGGTGGCCCAGGACCCTCATCAGGATGGGACAAGGGAGGGAGGGTGGAAGGCACCACAGGGGATATGGATGTCAAGGCAAGAGACTGGAACACTCCCCAGAGGATGACCAGGGCTGTTGCACCTGCCATTTGGAGAGGAGTCTGCTATGCCTGATGTCTTCTCAGCCCTTGAGGATCCTAACAAGAATGCTGGGGCTCACCCCCTTCCACAGGTGGGGAAACTGATGCCCAGTTAACCTCATCCTTGCCTGTGGACACCGGTGTGTGTCGGTGATGGAGTTCAGGTCTCCTGACTCACAGACTCCCCCAGCCTCGGGGTCCAGCTCCCCACTCTAGGATGGGAATAAGACAAGGCTTCCTGAGGCCAAGCTGCTCTTCCCTTCCAGACCAGCACCCCCAGCCGGGAGCCAACAGCAGCATGTGCTTCCCACCAAGCCCCTTGGCCCTCCTCCATCACACCAGGTGGCAGGTGAAGGCCAAAGGCTAACTTTAATCCCCCAAAGCCAAATGCCGCATTTGGTTCCTCCCCCAGCCCAGGCACCCAGCCCCACTAATGCCCCAGACAGTACTGGGGACAAGTTTGTCCCAAAGACAGGCTGACCTCACTCCTGATGGGAAGTTAATCAGGGGCCAATTTGCCTAGGACAAAGGGACCCTGGAAGACAAAACACCCCAGATAGCTCCTGGGCGTGGCTAATGGGCTACAGAGCACTCAGCCAAGTTCAGCTGCACGGTGGGTGGTGCCCCTCTCCCCAGGAGGAGAGCTGGCCATATAATTACTAGAAGCTGCTGCTTTTGTGGTGCTCCTGCTGCATGCCATGCGCTGTGCAAGGAGCTGGCATGCGTTATCTCATGGAAGCAGCACATCAGCTTTATGACAGATCACATGAATGAACAGTCCCCACGTATTAAGGCCTTTTTCTTTATATTGCATCCTCTTAAAAACCTCAAGAGATGATCATGACAGAGAGAATGAGCCTCCTTTTGCTGGAGAGGAGGGTAAGGCCCAGAGAAGTTAGGCAACTTCAGGGTCCCCCAGCTGCTCAGTGCGGGGCTGGTCTCCAGCCCCGTAAGAGCCCAAGGCCTGAGCCATTTCCACCATGGCTCCCACAGAGGGTACCAGAGGCAGGCGGAAGGGTGCTTCCGTGTCCAGGACAAGTCCACACACTGGACACTGGCCAGGAAAGTTTCAGGTGCCCACTCCCACTGTCACAGACGGTAGCCCATGCAGACAGCCAGGCTGACAAGGACACTTTGCCCTGGGAGGAGAAAAGAGCCCCGCCCTGGTCTGCCCGGGACACTGCACTCATGAGCCCACACTAGCAGCACATTTGGCTCTGCAGGAGGCACTTGCTGAGCACCTAGTCCTGCCAGATTCTGTGCTAGTTTAAAGGCACATGGCTAGTAATCAGCAGAGCCTGGCAAAGGTGCCCCAGATCTGCCTCCAGGTCTGGTACTGTTTACAGCCCACTATGTGTTCCCTGTTATACACACTCCCAGAAAGGCATCCATGTGCACACGCACTTACACACACACACACACACATCTACACACACTCCTGCTCCTGTCCGTGCACTGCCACTTTCACATAAGTATGAGTGTGCATACACACACACAGCCTTCCCTAACCAGCCACCCCTAAACTAGGTCAGGCCCTCCAGCCAAAATGAGGAGGAACGGAACAGATGGAGGGATGCAATGTCTCAGCAACAAAGTTCCAGAAGAAGAGGGCTTAGAGGAGAGACAGGAGAGGGGACTGGGGAGGGTGTCATCTGCCTAGGAAGAGTGGGCACACCTGGGGAGACAGCAGATGCTTTCTGCAGGGAAGCCTGGGTGTGAGTCCGACATTGGGACAGGCTGGACTCAGGCAGCCCTGTGGCACCTTTAGAGATGGCTCAGAGAGGTAGGACCCGGGGGGGATTGGAGGGTTGGCCCCAGGGAACGTTTACAGACCTGCTCTGAGCCTCCTTTCCCCCATCTGTGAAACGGGGGGATGCTGAGAGTCAATCACCTGCCTCTGCTTCTACCCCACCAATCACAGCCAACACAGCTGGGCACGAATTCTACCGAGCGTCGTTCTCTGCACTTCACATGAATGACATCATTGATCCTCAAGCCCACCCTAGGAGGTGGATGCGGTGCTATAATCAACCCCATTTCCAACCAGAGAATTAAGGCATAGCACTTGCTGAAGATCACAGTGAGCCAGGCTGAGAAGCCAGGCAGTGGGCCCCGAGGTCTGGGCCCCTCTCATTATCCTACCCACCACCCTACCCCTCTCCTCACGGCACCAAGGCTCAGTGAGGGCAGCAGGCATTGGGGTTCACAGTGTAGGGGGAAGAAACTCCAAAGGCCTCTTGTCCAGAAGCATCTCCCCAGCTGGCTTCCCCCAGGCCTTTAAACAAATGTAGGCACTATCTCCAGAAGGGCACTGTTAAAAGACAATCGATACCTAAGAAGGCCTTCGCCTGCGATCTCTTCAGCAGAGATTAGTCATTAGGGTTGGTTAGTTAGAAGGTTGACTTTGATTTTAGACAGAGGCATAGACAGAAATGTGGCCTCGAAGAAGAGCTCAGAACCATTCAAAGTAGAGGAGGACAGGCTGCCAGGGACAGTTGATGGGGGAAGGGCCAAGTGGGGTAAGGTTGGGAGCTCCAGAGACGGCACTGGGTATCAGTCAGGGGGATGTGGTAGGGTACAACACAGCCATTTTCCCACTGTTTTTCTGCAGCACAGTTCTGTTTTTCATACATTTTCCCTGGAAGTGAAATACTGATTGAAGAGGAGAGAGCAGCTCTGGCTGATGGAGATGGGGTGGAGGGAACAAAGCCCTAATCACTCAAGCCCCGATTACCCTCCCACATACGGCATCCCTAGAGCCTTGGGGCCCCCAGAAACCCAGTTTGCAAACCACAAGTCTACTATAAAGAGTAATGGCCCTGGAGTCAGGGTCCTGGGATCCACTTGCTGTGTGACTTTGAGCTGGTCCCTTCCCCTCTCTGGGCTTAAGCAATCGTAAGTTCTCCAAGGGGCCTTTCCTGACTATGACACTCTAGGTAAGTGGGGAGAGAAGTAAAGGAGGTTGGCCAGGAGTGGCCTTTACTGCCGAGTGAGGAGCTGTTTTGAGCCAGGCAGCACAGGAGGGCTGCAGACACACCACCGTGTCTAGCCTGGCTCTGTGGCCACACTTCCCTTACCCCTGAGTCCTGACCTCAGCAACACACAGGCCTCCACGGACACCTGGAATTGGTGTGCAAGAACCGGATGACAGATGGCAAAAGAAGATGAAGTCTGGTTCCTGGAGTCCCGATCCGAGGGTACTCCTGATCTCCTGACCTCTCCCAAAGTCTCCCCGTATCCTTCTGGTCTCTTACTCCTATATTTCCATGTGAAGAGGCCATGGGGTTGGTGGGTTGCTATCAAGAGGTTGGAGTCAGCAGCCAGAGCTAGAGCCCAGTCCCCACTGCCTGGCTGTGTCTTTGCAGACCATTAGGAAACATCACATTTTCTGCCCTTAGAAGCACTGTGGGGCCAGGGGGATAGACAGGGTTCCTTCCCGTGTATAGCTGGGATGTGAGGCTCAGTGAGATAAAGTGACTTAGCCGAGGTCACGCAGCTTAACCCTGGTAGAGCCATAACTAGGACCAGGCCTTTCCCGTGGTGTGACTTCTGCAGGGCAGGATTCCCAGGCTGCGAACCTCTCAGCACTAGGGACAGCCTGGGGAGGGAGATGCCCAGACCTCCTTTTGGCGACATGGTAGAGTGTATACAGAGCCCAGTTAGCAATAGAGGCTGCCTCCAAAGAGATCATGGGGCAGGGCAGGAAGGCAGCCAAGGCCCCTTCCACCTCTCCTTGCACCTGCTAAGGAAAAGTAGAAGGGGCCTTGGCTCTTCCTTGGGCATGCAGCACTGTGGTGGCCACTTGGAAGAGTGACATTTGGCACCTGGCAAGCAAGCCAGCAGGAAGACAGAGCCATGGCTGCAGGTGCGCCAGCAGGACCTAGACATCAACTTGGCAAGGCCGGGAACAGAGCGGTCAGCTCCAAGACAGAAGGCTCTCGACCTTGGGTGGAGGAAGAACTGGAACCCCATATAGAAGCAAACTCAGACAGAAGCCCCCAGCCATGGCCCAGGGCAGCCCACCTACCCCTCATGCTGCAGGGCCACAGGGAAGGAAAGGTGTTTCTGGAGTCTGCATGGGAGCCCTGGATATAGGATCTGGGGCAAGACTTTGAAGGAGGAAGGTGACAGGACGAGGACACTGAGCTGTCAGAGCCAAGGGGCAGGGCATGCAGCGGAGACTTGCTGTTGGCAGAAGGTCTGGGAAGCAGGCATCGTACCCCATCTGAGCCTGCGCTCTTATCTGATGCCTCTTCCCCAGGACTGGGCAGCCTTCGGGGCAGGGGGGCACCGCAGGCCCCCATCTGCCGCTGGAGAGACTCTTCAGCAACCCCGCCTGTGTCCTCCCCAGCCCATTCCTCCTGCTCGCCCACTGATTCCACTATTCACTGAGTGAAGAACTCAGCATTGGAGTTCATCTCTCCTCTCAGCAGCTCCCTGCACCTGTCCCCACCCCCTAGTTTGGGGTGGAGGGAAAAACACTGGCGGGGTCCATGTGGTGTTGATTAGAGTATTGATCCTGGCTGCAGCCCTTGCAGTCGCCCGCCTGGGCATCCATCAATGCCAGGTGGGGAGGCCAGAAACTGGCCTCAGGGCTGGGCCCAGGGCCTTGGTCCAGACCGGAGTGTACCCCGGGCTGCTCTCTAGGGTGGGAGTAGGGGCGGGCCAGGGTCAGCCCCTGGTGGTCAGAGGTGTACCCACTTCTAATCCTGCGTCTCTTGCTCCTTTGCTCCATGGCCCATTGATCTATCGCTGCCTGTATCCGGCCATATGGGCTGATAGCCGCCCCTATCATTTATTAAACACCTCCAGCAGGCTAGGATGGCTCAGCGTTTTCACTTCGCACAGCAATCCATTGAGGTTCTCATTAGCACTCCAATTTTCCACACACAGAAACTGAGGCTCAGAGAAGTCAAGTGAGGTCAGGCTGCCAGTCAGGGTTGTGTCCAGGTCCACGTGCCACTTTTCCACCAGTCACACCGCTCCCCTAGCAAAGGAGCAGTGATGTGAGTTGAGCTGCTAAGTGCCAGGGACACTTTCTCTCACTGAACACACATATTTATCTTGTGATGCAGAGGCTCATTATCCTCTTGTTACAGATGACAACACTTCAGTAACTTGTCTGCAGGTTGGACAGCTAGGAAGAGGCAGGACCGGATTCAAATCCTTATCTGTGGGTCTCCAGACCCAAGCCCCTTACGTTTACATGACAATTGCCAATTCAAGAGCAGTTTCACCTACACTGTCTCGTTTTCTCTTCACACGCACTCTGACAGAGAACTGGTTTTTGTTTTGTTGTTGTTGTTGTTGTTGTTTTTGGTTTTTGAGATGGAGTCTCCCTCTGTCGCTTAGGCTGGAGTGCAATGGCGCCATCTTGGCTCACTACAACCTCTGCCTCCCAGGTTCAAGCGGTTCTTTGGCCTCAGCCTCCCAAGTAGCTGGGACTACAGACACCAACCACCACCCCGGGCTAATTTTTGTATTTTTAGTAGAGATGGGGTTTCACCATGTTGGCCAGGCTGGTCTCAAACTCCTGACCTCAGACACTCTGCCTGCCTCGGGCTCCCAAAGTGCTGGGATTACAGGCATGAGCCACCACGCCTGGCAGAGAACTGGTATTTTTATCCCCATTTTATAAATGGGGAAACTGAGGCATGGTATGATTAAGTAGCTGACGATGGCAGAACCGGAACTCCTAGGAATATCTGCTGACTCCTGATGCTTTTATGCCAAACCCAACTCCCAGTGGCCTCTTCTTAGACTAAACTCCTACCTCCTCTCTGCCTGCTGCTCTGCACCTTGTCTGCCATTCATCGAGCCCTTGAAATCTACCTTCCTCCTCCTTCTTCTCCTCCAGGAAGCGCTCCTGGACTTGGCATAACAGAGTGGCAGCTTCCGTCAGCCTCTCTGCTCCTCTCTGGGGCAAAAACCAAGGATGGTACTGGGGCATCTTTCTCTCCATGGATTCATTTCCTTTCCAGAAGAGAATTAAATGTGCTCAGTTCCACTTCAAAGCCATCACTCCGGACCTTCTCCTTGCAGGAACACCCTGCCCTCTCCCTCTGTAAGCCTCCCCTCTCCCTACCTGCAATCCCTGCTCAAGCACCCTTCCTCCAGGAATCCACCTAATCCCCATCACTCATGTAATGGCCCACCACTGAGCTCAGGGGCTTTGGCAATTTGCTTCTCTCAGAACCTCAGTTTCCCCACCTGTCATGCCCACACACCTCATTAGAATCACCCAGAAGCTTTGTGAACCATTCGAACACCTGGGTGCCCCTACTGAGATTCTTACCCAGTGGATCTGGAGCACCCCTAGATAGCTCAACTGCTCCCAGCTCCACCTTCTCCCACTTTTAGCTCTCGTCGTGGAAGGCAGGTGGGAAAACAGGCGCCACCATCCCCACACCAGCCCTTGAGTGAGTGTCGGCGATGGTGTTAAGGCTGGAAAGCAGCTGTGATTGCAGATTGATCGGTTATGCACTGAGCTGGTTGCCGAGAAGAGAGAAGCAAGTTGTCGATACTGCATTACCCATGGGATGCAGAGCCTCTCCCTTGGGCTACCCAGGAGAGAGGGAGATGCTTCTGTGCTGCCCAAGGTGCTTTTACAGGGTCTTAGGGGAGAGCGT
Organism: Nomascus leucogenys; assembly: GCF_006542625.1. NCBI lineage: Eukaryota > Metazoa > Chordata > Mammalia > Primates > Hylobatidae > Nomascus > Nomascus leucogenys. Next base: position 14,995,234 of record NC_044395.1, read on the forward strand.
GGATGGGAACCCAAGGCACAGCCCCAGCCTCTGCCTCCCCAGCCCTGGACTTCTTCATTACTCCTCCCTCCTCCAGAACCAACTTGGAGCTCAATGTGAAACAGAAGAACTAAAATAGCACATAATTTAGAAATTTACTTTCGTTTGGTTTATAATTGTATAGTTTGACATGGATCTGGGAGCAAAGAACAGGCCATTTGCCTTCACCGTACTTCATGCGGGCTTGTGTTGGCATTTCTCTAGTGCTACCATGGCAGGGGGCCAGGAGGACTGGTGGGGTCCAAGGTGTGGTAATTAGAACATTTAGGGTCAAGTCTACAACTCTACACTGAGCCCACGTGCTCTGAGGGTCTTCCCTTTCCAGCCCAGCCCTGCATGAGGCTGTGCATTGAGAGGAAAGAAGGGCCACATGGGTGCCGGGGCCACTAGCCCTGTGTCACCTGGCCCTGGGGGGAGCAGAGGCCACAGCTCTGTGCCCCAGTCTCACTTTCCCCTTGGGGTCTCTAGCTGACCCACACTCAGGCTTCAGGCTGGGCCTGCTTCACTGTAACTCTGGCCCACACCCAGCCACATGAGCCTCCCATTGGGTCCCTACAGCTCAGCCACACAGGGGCCCATAGGCACACTCACAACTGAAACACAGGTAGCCAGGTGATTGGATTTACAAGCCACGGTGGCTCAATGTCGGGGCTGGGGGTGCCTACAGGGTCTCCTCTGCTTCCACTTCAGTTGTGGTCATAAACATTAGAGCCAGGCTGGAATTTGGACCTGGCTCTCAGTAAGCTAATTCATCGCTCTAAAATGCAGTTCCTCCTCTGGAAAGTGGAGACAAAAATACTTACTCATAACAGTGCCATGAGAGCTAAACCCCAAGCACAGGGCTCACACATGACATGCTCAATTAGTGGTGGCTCTTAGGGCCATTCACAAGGCAGGTGCCAGCTCCACCCCTGCCATTGAGGAACACCTTCCAGATACCCAAGCACCTGCAGAGCCAGGCCAAGCTGTCAGTCTTACTCATCAAGAGGGACTTCCTTGTTCCAATTACCTGTCCCAGACCTTCCTTTTTGGATACAAGAGCAGTGTCTCCTGCTCTTAGGGGAAATGCTGGCTGCTCTCCAAGGCCACACTATCATGGCAGACCACTTCCCAGTGAGCCCAGCATTCAAGCAGGAGCTACCACAGATGGATACATTAGGGGTTGCCACATACCCTGACAAGGAGATCTTTTTAAGTAAAAGAAATGGCCACAGCTCTTCATTGTGTGACCATCCACTGATCACCCTCATGCACCAGGCACAGTGTTGGGCAATACCCGCAAACTGAGGCTCAGAAAGGTCAGGCAAGGTCAGACTTCTGGTCAGCGTTGTGGCCAGATCCACATGTTACTTTTCCACGAGCCATACCACTCCCCTAGCAAAGGAGCGGTGACATGAATTGAGCAGGGCTAACTTGTATCAGTGCCGTGTGAAGCTCTGATGTGAGTTAGCCTGCTCTCGGGGTGCCTGGACACACAGGAGAGAGCCAGGCAAGAGCGGCTGGAGAACCATGCAATGCACCACCAGTGCCAGACCTCTGAGTGAGGAAAGACTTCCCAGAGGAGGGATTGCTTGAGCTGAGTTTTGAAGGATGAAGAGGGGTTCCCTGGGCAGCCACAGGAAGGAAAGCTGTTCTGGGCAGAGACCACCACTAATGCAGAGGCTCCTGTGGCCCCATCACAGAGAGCTACTCTAGGTTCTATCATTGAATTCAGCCAACTCATCTACTATGAATAGATGCTCATGGTAGATTGAGCATCTACTATGTGCCAGCTCCTAGACTGGGCACTGAGAGGCTGAGGGAAATGGTGCTGGGCACTGCAGAGACAGATGGAATGATTCATGGCCCCTGCACCTGGGGAAGATTAGACAGGCATCTGGCAGGCACCCACACCCATAGATAGAGATACGAACAGAGTACAGAGGGAAAGAGGGACAGGAGAGGATGGTTTGGACAAGGACGAGGCAGGAGGATGGGGACTTGGAAAAGCTTCGGGGAGAGAGTGTGGCTCACCTGGGCCTTAGAGGAAGATGGGACTGTGAGAGGTCCCAGGAGCAGTGGGTAATGCTGGGGAATTCAAAAAACACAGGATGTAAAACCTACATAGTTGAATTCAAATAGCTGATGACATCGGGCGACCCAATGTCAGTCAGTCTCTGAGGGATATCAATGGCTCACACGAATCATATAAATCAGGAAGAGTTTAATAAGGGACATTTTATAAATGTGTTGGCAGGATGTAGGCGGAAGCAGAGCTGTTAACACCTCAAGGTCCGAAGGAAGGGAGTGGTTACCAGAACCCAGAAAGAGAGGCCACCCTGTGAGTAGCACTGACCTCCAGTCAATGGACCTGGCCAGCCTGAGGTGACCACAGGAGAGGGAGATGGGGGAAGAAATGCTTTGACTTCTTCTCCAACCTTTGGATCCCCTGCTGGGGTTTCCCATTGGCAGAACCCAGTGGGAATCCAGAGACACAGGGTCTAGTGGACTCAGTCCTAGCAGATCAGCTCCCTGGGGCAGAGACCAGGGACAGAGGATGTGATCTGGGGGTTAACAGAAGTTCCCTGGCACCTGTAACAATCCTGACTCTGAGGTTCTTCCTCTGAAGGTGGGACAGCATGATCACAGCCCTCAGACCTTACCAGAGTTCGTGAAAGGATCACATGAGATAGAAATGTTCAAAGGCTTTGCACAAAAATAATCTGTGCTCCTTACAGCAGGCCTGCGAGGCATCCTTCAGTGCCTTCAGTCGGTCCTTTTAGAATTCATAAGGGAGATAATTTTACAGATGAGAAAACTTAAGTTCAAAGAAATTTAGTCGCCTCTCTATATTAGTTAACTCCTTACTTTGCAACAGACAGAAACCCAAGTCAAACCGGCTTCAGCAAGAAGAAAAAAGTAATTGGCTCTCATAAGTGAGCAATCCAGGAAAAAAATATGGTTTTATCGTTTCAGGCCTGGTTGTATCCAGGCATTCATTCGATCAAGGTTACTGAGTATCTGTTTTCTCTATTGCTTCGCCCTGCTGTCCTGTGCTGGCTTTATTCTCAGGAAGAGTCTTCCTGAGTGGTGAAAAAGCAGCTTCAGTTATATTTCCATCAGCTTAGCAATGCCAGAGGAAAGAGAGCCCCTTCCCCAAATTCCCAGTAAATGTCCTAAAGCTGACTTCCCTGACTCTGGACCAACCTGCATGGCCAGGCGATGAAAGCTCTCATTGGCCAGGCTGGGTCAAGCACCTCCCCTGCTCCCTGGAGCAGGAAAGTAGGGCCAACACGGCTGAGAAATGGCTAGGACAGGATGGGAAAAGGGACAGCCAGAGAGCTGACTTCCCAAAGGGAAGATGGCTGGGTGGCCAGAAACAGAGAGGGGAGCGGACCTGTCCACTGGCCTCCCCAGGTATGCTTGTGGCAGCCCATCCCAGGTCCAACCTGGCTGTCCGACTCCCAAGCTGTGTGTGTTTGGTCAGGGGAGGTTTATTCGTGTATTTTGGGTTTTTAGAAACTCTGCATCCTATGTCAGTGAGGTGCGATAAAAAGACAGGCGCATAGACGTGGCATGCGTACAGGGTGGGGATGGCAGGAGCGATCAGGAAGGCAGGGCCCACTCTGAAGGGTTCTGAGCTCTCAGCCAAGGAGTCTGGGGGCTGAGGCGGGCAGTGCCCAGGTTGGCCTGGCTGGTCCCAACCCCTCCATCTCACGCTGACAGCCTCAGGATCAGGAGCTTGGGGACTGATCTCTCGAGGTGCCCGCCCTGCTGAGTCCTCCTGCCACGTGTGCAACTCATTGCCCCCAGCTCCTCCCTCCTCTGCTTCCCCTCCACCTACTTAGAGACTGATGTATACAAAGCACCACACCGGGAGCGCTTTGATTTCTTTTCTTTCCCAGTTGAAGGCCTCCTCCCCCTCCTCACAAAAGCATGGTGTGTGTGTGCATGTGTGTGCGTGTGCACACGATGGCATGAGGCCCAGGAGCCCCTTTTTCTCTGGGGCTGTGATGTCCCCATCAGGAGACAAGGGCTGCAGGCAGTGCAGAGGGAGCCTTTAAGGCTCTTGGCTCCCCGGCCTCTCTCTCACTTTATTTACCACCCTTCCGGGGCACAGGGAGGATCTAAAGAGAGGATGGGGAATGGGATTTAATGCCAAAGCACTTCAGGTTCAGAGAGAGACAAGATTAGAAAAGGAGGGAGAAAGGAAAGGGGAGGGGAAGAGGGAAGAGAGGGTAGGATGAGGGCAGGGACAGAGAGGCAGGGATGAAGGCTGAGAAACAGAAGGAAAGGCAGCGACAGAGGTGGGGGAAGACAGGCTGGTTCAGAGACAGGCAGGAGAGACACAAATACAGCACTGCCCGGGCCAAGCCCAACAGGAAGCTTGGGGGCGGCCTCTATGGCCAAGCAGACAGGCAGAGGGAGAGGACACAGGGAACCACTGGGTCTAGAGACCCAGGAGGAACAGGGCCGTGGGGCTTCAAGCAATGAGTGTGTCTTGGCCTGAACTGGGGAGACAGATGTCCCCCAGCCTCTCTGGCATTGCATTCCTCTTCCCCAGAGGGCCGAGTTCCAGCACACGGAGTGTAAATGGACGTGACAGGGCCCCTGCCCCTCTGGGCTCCTGTCTCCTTCCCAGCTGGTGTGCTGCATGCCCCTGCTGGCCTCCGCAGCGCCTTCCTCCAAGGGGGTCAACACGCCTGGCTCATCTTGGAGCCCTTCCAGCCCCACCCCACAACTCAGCCAGATCCACAGTCAGAGACTGGATGCCAGCATTAGAGCAAGGATGGGGTGTGGGGCCGGAAGTCCTCCTGCCCTGCCAGGCCCAGGAGCCCCGCCCCATCATAGGAAAGTGGCCAATGGCAGGTGTGGATGAACCTTCCACCGAGTCTCCGTTCCAGCCTGACCACCCTAGAGAAGAAGGTGCTGAGCCTACAGAGGTTTGTCTGAGGTCCCTGGAAACTGCCCAACTCAAGGTGCTGCTCCCCAATTACCACTGTGATCCCCAGACCATGGGGGACTCACTATTCCAGAGATGCCTTGGTGCCTCACTGCCCTGGTACCCTCACCTGCTCATCTGATGGGGCCCAGAGGCCTGTACGAATTGAGACGATTGGGGTCCCCCAGTGCTTCCCTCTCTCCCCTGCCTCCACTCCCCAGCATCTGTGCTGGCCAAGGGCAGCGAGACTTCCACTGTTGTTGTGTTGCAGAATATGCATCATTGTGACATCCCAAGGAAGGCCCCGGACCAGAAGCTGGGAAGAAATAGACGGGCAGGCAGCCTCTCTGAGCCTCAGAGCTCACGAGGGGAGGAAGGGATTTTACATTCAGCCCCTCGCTGTCCTGTGACTCACTGTTCCGGAGGGGCCTCCCTCCCCCTCCATCTCTGCATTTCTAGAATACGATGCTCCATGAATTTTGCATCAGGTTCAGAGGTAGGAGCTATACTGCTGACACTGCCAAGCCTGCTTTCGTTGTGCTGAGGTATGTGTGTGTGCATGTGTGCGCGTGTGTGCATGCCATATATGTGCACACTAACACACGCCTGACCCTGCAGATGGTCTTGCACACTGACTCAACACCCTGACTCACTTGCATCCACGGGCCTGTGCCTTCCTAATGCCAAATCACAATCTCGCCATGCCCACTGCAAAGTCAGGCACCCATCCTTACACCCTCACTGGTACACACGTGCACACCAGCCTGTGGTCACACTCAGATACCAGCCGCACACTCTCAGATCCGCCTGCAGCAGCCAAGGACTCTTCTGATGAGTTTCCTCATCTTACTCAGAGCAAATCCACATCTGGGCAGACACTGTCCCACACCCACGTTCCAACATACACCCCACCTGACCTGCCAAACACACTCAGACATTCCCAGCCTCACAGCTGGTGACTCACACCATCCAGAACTGAATGCGCAAGGCAATGCTCATGCTGCCTTTTCTCAATACTCATTTACGTGCCCTTTAAAAAGCTATGTTTTACTGCTTACGAAGCATTCTTATGCAGATTATCTTACTTATTCCTCTCAATAGCCCCAAGAACTGGCATTTTGATTATCATTTACTGCGAGGAAAGGAAAGCTCAGAGCAGCCAGGGGCCTTTCTGGGGTCCCATGGGTTGTATGAACCAAGGTGGGCCGGGATGCCTGTCTGTGTGGCTTCAGATATTCTGCTTATCCTCATGGCTGGTCACCAGCCTACACAGCACCTTTGTGCCAACTGGAAAGAGGTGTTCTCTTCAGGTCAACACAGCTCTGTGCCGTGTGCCCTACTTGGCAACCAGAGCACGGGCTCAAGCTCAGACCTCACTCACCCCTTGGCTGTGCCCATGGGCACCTGTACCTATACAGCATGCACAGCCGCTCTGCTCTTCCCAGGCACCTGTTGAGGGGTCCCTGCCCTCCTCAGCACCTCCCTCTCTTTCCCTGTGCACTAGGCATGGCAGGGTCCTGTCCTAAACCACCTCTGAGACGTAGCCCCTCACTTGACTTTGACCAAGAACTCCTGGCCCTGGACCCAAGATGCTTGGGAAGCCCCTCTTCATGGGGCCTGGAAGGAAAGTCCCACAGGCAGCTCTAAGCCAGACAGAGAAACTTGGGGTGAGCTCTCTTGGGGGCCCCAGCCTTCCACACCCACCCGGCTCCCTGTTCCTCTTCCCTACACAGTGCCAATGTTGGAGCACGGAGGCCACCTGACCTCCCTTGCAAAGCCCCCTCCACTTCCACTCCCTCCTTCTTTCCGGGAGCTTTCTGGGGCTCGCATGCTGTTTGGTAAATAAATCGAGGGCAGCGGGAATAATATACCTGTCACACAGCAGCTGGCTTCCAATTTCTGCTGTCAGGCCTGCCCAGCCGTGCCACTCCAAACCCACTGACATGCTGCCACAAGCAATACATTTCCCGAGGCCCCCAAGGGCGGGGAGGGCTGGGCTCACCAGGGGATTCCCAACTAGTTGGTGTTGCTGCAGGGCAGACCCGAAGAAGAACTGCCCAATGGAAAAGCTCTTCTCCTCCCAATGGTAGGAGAAGAGCAGTGGCAAGGCTTGGGGCGGCAGGTTCTGGAAAGGGGGCTGAGTTTCTGGGCTGCCTTGGAGGGCAGTGGAGGCAGAGGCAGAGGAGTGGGTGAAATGACCCTCTGACCCTCTCTGCACAGAGGTCATTGAACCCCGTCACCATGGGAGTAGCTGCCCAATACTGGTCCTTCCTAATAAGTGGGCAATGGTATTTTGAGGTAAAATCCTGGAAACTGAGGTCAGAAAGGAGCAGGGGTCACTAATTCCAGCCCTTTTCCCCCAGCTGAGCTGCGCTTTCATAGCCACACGTGTTCAGGGCTTAGCCAATGTTAAAGACCTCCGGGAACAGCTCCACCCAGCTCAGCACGAGGAGCTCTCTAGCCAGGGAGCCCTTGCTCCGGTCTGACCCTGACACTGTGGAGCTCAGACCATCTGCTCTGTGCTGACCTTGGGGCCACCAGAACAGGGCAGCACTGAGCCTTCCCTTTGCCGGCCCCCTGCCACCCCACACACTCACCCCACTCAGTGTCCCAGCCTTCTCATCCCTCAGGTGGAAAAGCCGCACCTTTCTCCTCATGGCTCCCCACAGCCTCCAAGTCATGTCTATGAGCTCTTTAAGCCCTTGTGCCCCTAATCAACTGCTCAGCTGTGGGCCTGGTGGATGCAAGTGAGTCAGGGTGCGGGCCTCCCTGCACGTCCTTAATGCCTCTGGGGGCTGGAAGAACCCTGGGAGCAGAACACACCCATTCCCATGGGGGTTCCAAGCAAGGCCTTTCACTGCCAGTTACCCCACACCAGGTCAATTCAGGAAGGAGAGGCCCTTGGATTTGGAGCTGGAGGCTGGAGATAAGAAGCAGAGACAGCCCAGGCAGACATTCTTCCTGTAGCTTCTCTCTCAAAGAACCAGGGGCCTGGGCCCTCCTAGCTAAGGGGTGATGTGGTGCACAGCATAGAATGCAGGCGGCCAGAACAAAGGTAGAGCCTCTTCTCTGGGAGAATTTTGTTGTTGATTCAAGGATGAGAGGACTTTCTCAGAGCAGTACGGCCTGGCCCCCAAAAGCACAAGCCACTAAGCAGTGTCCCAGGCTCAACGCCCACTCCAAATCAGTGCCAAGCCATTTCCTCCATTTTCTTCAAGCACTGGCACACATCTGTGCCTCTAGAGAATGCTCCCTCCAAATTTCAGCCCCTCCACGTAGACAACTAAAGGTGGAAGGGAGCCTGGAGCTCCTCTCACCTGACTCCTCATTTTTACAGGGGGAGGAAACGGAGGCTGAAGAGGGTTCAAAACCCAGAGAGGACCATGGTGAGTGATTTTCAGTAAACCATATATCTTTCTGAGCCTCAGTTTCCTTATCTGTAAAATGAGGAGAGAATCCCTATCTGTATCATAGGGTCAATAGAAGATACACTTCATGAGGACAAGGATTTTTTCCTTTTTTGCTACTGCTGTACTCCCAGGACCAAGCTTGAAAGTAGGTATTTGTAATAGTAAGTCTGTCTCAGTGAATGAATGTGAAGCACTTAGTAGGTGCTTATTAAATGGGAGCCCCTGTTATTCAAAATCCTAGGGAGCTAGCAAGAAACCCTGGCCTCCTGACTCCTGCCCCACCCGCATGGCTTCTCCCCATCCCTGCACCGCAGCGCCAACCTTTTTTTTTTCTTTTTTTGAGATGGAGTCTCACTCTGTCACCCAGGCTGGAGTGCAGTGGCGCGATCTTGGCTCACTGCAAACTCTGCCTCCCGGGTTTAAGTGATTCTCCCATCTCAGCCTCCCGAGTACCTGAGATTACAGGCACACGCCACCACACCAGTAATTTTTGTATTTTTGTACAGACAGGATTTCACCATGTTGGCCAGGCTGGTCTTGAACTCCTGACCTCATGATCTGCCCACCTCAGCCTCCCAAAGTGCTGGGATTACAGGCATGAGCCACCACGCCCGGCCAGCCCCAACCTTTCCTTAGGGAACTGGAAACAGGGCAGAAGTGAGGGAATCTCTCCATGAAGAAAGGGGCAGGCCTGAGCTCCCCTTGTCACCACCCACTGAGGGGCGGATAGAGCAAGGGGGACCTAGCACATTTGTTTCCATGTCATGCAGAGGAACCAAAACACTAACAAATTTGGCAACACAAGCTCAGGGTGGGTCAGCCCCTCTCTGCCCTCCCTGCTGAGCCACTGCCGTTTGCTCAGAGATGAAACTGAGTAACCCTCAGCCACCCACTGAGCTGGGAAGCTGGCCCAGCCCAGCCTCCACGCAGCCACAGGAGATGGGGGAGATGGGAGACTTGCCATCTTGCTCCTAGTCCTGGGGCCTTGGTGCCTTCCTTGGCTGTGGCGTATGGGATTTAGTTCAGCTCCACGGGAGGCCTCCTGTCCCCTCAGTTTGCTGTATGCAGAGGTTATGGAGTATCAGTAGGAGCGGAGGGGGAGCAGGGACACAGGAGGCTGGTTAAAGGGCCCTCCTGCTTTGTGGCTGGGGTTGCATGAGCTACCTTCTTGGGTCCAGGCTGCCTCTGGAGGTTCAAGCAAGCAAGGGGGTCCCCACACAACCCTCATTCAGTCCAGACCAGAGAAAGGGATGGAAAGGGCAGGGGGCCACCATCCGGCCTCCGTGTCAGCCACTTCTCGCATCCAGGGTCCCCACACCAAGATGCCCTCAAGCTGTTTCCGTTTCTCTCTTTCTCTCTCTCACTCACTCACACTCACCCTCACACACAGTGAGCAGCAGGAAGCTGGTTAAGGGTCCCCAGGCAGTGAGTGGAGCAGGTGTCAGGGGAGTAGCCTGCACTCCTGGAGCTCCTATGCATCCTTCCTGCCTGCCCCAGCTGTCCTGCCCCAGTGAGGAATGTGCAGACTCTCTGGCTGTCAGAGGACAGGAGGGTCTGGACAGGACCAGGCAGGGAGCCTCAACCACTGCAGCACCCCAAGGGAGGAACCTCCATCCCACTTGGAAGCATGCCTGTCCTCACCCCAGCCCCTGCCCACATGTGCGCACACACAAGGCCCAGGAAGAGGAGGATCTGGATTAGCCAAACAGAAAGCTCAAGCTTGAAGTGAAAGCCAGAAGGGCCCTGAGCTGGGCTTTGCTGGATGCGCTTTCTGTCGTGCACAAAAAGACTCTTAGCTGCAGCCCTGATCCTCACCAATTCCTGACGCGCTGCCTAAGCACCGCCTCCTCCCAGAAGCCACCCCAGAATTCATCCAGGCAGCCCTCTCTCCCTCCTCTTTAGGGGGCATAGCTGCAGCACCATATATGGTTGTAGAATCGGGTATTAACATTTTCTTTAATCTTCGAGTGAGATTTGCACACACACAATACACACATATGCAAACGCAAGAATAGATGCAGATATGCACTTGTGCGTGTGTGTGTATGCATGTGTGCACGCCCCCCACCGCATACACACACAGTGCTGGGCCTCTGCCTTCATGTTCCAGCTTCAGTCTGATGCCATCGTTCTGCTGTCCTGCCGGCATGTGTGATGGCACTAGCTCGTGGGGTTACCGAGTGTGGCCTCAGTCATTCCCTGGTGTCCCTACAGAAGCTCCTGGGACAGTGCACGGCTAAGGACACTGGTGTTGTGATCAGATGGACCTGGTTTGACTCTTGTCCCAAATGGTGTCAGGCAAGCCCCTCCCCGCCTCTGTGCCTGGGCTCCGGGTCGGCTTCCCTTGTAGTGTCACTGTGAGAGTTAAACAAAAACATGGTACCCAGTGGGTGTTCTCTAACAGTATTTCCATTACTGTCCCTTCATGAAAGATTAGAGATGATGTAGATGAGGACAGATTTCAGCTCAGAAAGCCAGGAGCTTTTTCAAAGTGTCCGGTCTCTCCGGCAATGTCATCTTCTAATTCAGAGCAGGACAGGGGGAGCTCAGGCAAGCTCTGTCTTGCCCGGGCCGGGGACACACCCAGGATGGTGACAGCCCCCATGCTAGCTTGCTCTAGCTCCCACAGAGAGCCCCTCCTCCTGCACAGCTCCAACAGGCCCCCAGCTGCCTCAACCTCCCAAATGCACATCTGTGTCCCGTGGGACATTTAGTGCGGCCACCAGGAATGAGAGTGAGGGAGCTAGAAGGATCTGTGGCTAGAAAGAGGGGACAAGCCCTGATGGCAAGTATCAGTGCCCCACAGAGTCATGCCAACCCCAGCCTGTGCACACACAGATGCCATCAGCAAAGGCAAGGCTGGGCCAGGCCAACCTGAGACTCCCACCCAGCCCAGGCCTCCCAGGTTCCTCAGCAGTCTTGCTGCACACACACAGCGCACACATGTTCAGCAAGACCAGAAGCCATGGAGTCTAGCACTACTGAGCTGGAGACTGTGGGGGGCCTCTGGGGGGTCTGTGCAGACCCACAGACAGGAGGCCAAAGTGCCTGTGTGCACACACGCCCGTGTCCGCACATGCACCGTGAGCCTCTGGACAGGGAGGGGTCTGTCACCTTTGTCACATTCATTCCAGAAGGATCCATGACCCCCAAAAGCTCAAAGTTGCTGTCCTACATTTTATGTTCATGTTTCAGTTGAGACAAGTAGAGGCCCAGAAAGGTCACCTCTCAGTCCAGTTCCCCCGGGACAGCCTTGGACCCTTAGCTAGGGATCCAGAGAGGACCAGAGGGTCCTGCCATGTGGACCCATGCACGCTGAGCTGCTGTCTGCCTCTGTCTCCCTTCCTGGGGTGACAGCTCACCCCCTCCTCTTCCTACCTGCCCCCTCCACTCCTCCAGTACAGGCGAGGAGCCCCCCCCATCAGCCATCCTCCCACGACCTTCGTGAAGGACAGAGGAGAGGAGAGAAGCGCTCTTGGTAAGACCTCCACCCTGCCAGCCGCCAGGCACCCAGAGCAGGGCAAAGAGGCAGGCAGGTGTGTGGGCGGCAGTGCCCCCTACATGCCAGCCTCGACAGCCCTCCCAGGCCTCCCTGCCTGCCTTCGAGTGTGATGAGTTTATCTCCATGGGACAGAGAGGTGCATTTGACGGCAGAGATGGCTCAGGCTGAACTCCTCTGTAAGCAGGCTCCCCGGGGAAGGGATGAGAGAGATGGTATCGCCTCTGTTTGTCAATCAGTCAGGAAATGAGTCTTCCTGCAGGCCCTCCCAATGCCGCCATGAGCTCAGCCCAGCCGCCTCGGCAACCGAAGGAGCTGTCAACATCCCACAGGCCCGGGGCGCAGGAGCCCTGGGGACACGAGGAGATGAGAAATAACTCACCCAACCAGCCCCCAAGAAAAAGGAAAAAAAAAAAGAAACCAAGCAATCCTCGCCACTCTGCTTCCTCGTCCTGATGCTAGGGCAGATCTCTGAAGTTTGGGAAGAAGCAGCGGTTTGAGGATGGAGAATACACCTGGGAGAGCAGGGACACATGGGGACCATTTCTGTGGGCACCCCAGGGGACTTTGCCTCCAGGGCCCATGTCATCACCCCTGCCCCTTTTGGCTCTCGCCCTGCAGGATCTGCCTGCTCCTTCCCTGGGGACTGCCTGCTCCCCACTCCACTCTGCCCAGGCAGCCAGCATCCGGGAGTCACAATCTCTCCACAGACTGGGGTCCAGGGTCCCTCTTCTGGATACAGGAGACATGGCCAAGGAGTGGGGAGAGTCGGGGACCAAGGCCAGCACATGGGGCAGCCCACCTCATCTCCCTGGCTGTGTACCTAGACCTCCAACACTCAGCTGCATGTTCGAGATTTCAGGAGAGGAGGCGGAGGGGCCATCTGGGCCTCTTTGGATGGGGAAACCGGAATCAGAGACAGGGGTGGCCAGACTTGGGGTTTATGTCCCACTCAGAGGGGAGAGAAGGCCTTGCTAAAGGGTCACCAGTGCAGCCAGTCATGAGTCATCAAATGCGAAAGCCACGGGGGGCCCCCGGCTGCCACCTTCAGCGAAAGTGCCCAGAGGAGAAAGTATCTCCTCTGCCCTTTATTCTCCCATCTCCCATCTCACCCCAAGCAGAGGCCCTGGCTCCTCCTCTCTGTGTCTATCTTCAGCCAACCCAGTGAGGATGGTGGGGAGCGCTCTATGCAGGGTGCTGACCAGAGGCCCAGGCAGCTTCCCCTGGGGCTGGGGCACTCCAGGCCCCAGTAGGCCCCCACAACCTCCCAGCCCCCACCTATTTGCTGTGTGCTGTGATGTGAGATGTCAGATGTCTGTGAGTCTATTTCCTTTTCTGTGAAATGGAGATGATCTCCTTGCAGCATCATTATAAGAATTCGAGATTGTGAAGAACCTGGCACATCCAGACACACCTTTCACGGTCATTACTATTGCTGTTAATGTTGTAACTCTCCGCGTGGGGAGAGTCACATGTGTGGGGATCCAGGGCTGAAGGGGTAAAACCCCCTAAGAGCAGATGGGATGCCATCTTCACTCCAAGTCAGCTCCCATTAGCACTGGGCCTGTGCTTCTGCCCAACTTCCCCAAGCCAGGCCTGGCGTGAAGCACAGAAAATCTACCTGGCTCTGGGCTGTGGGGATGGGGGCAGTGTGAGAACTGGGCTGGCCCCCAGGAATGCTTTCCATTCTTCCTGGTCTAAGCCATGGAACACAAGGCCAAGACGGACCTCAGAAACCAGAAGCCACCCAGTCCCTTGCCCCCCTCCCCATTCGACAGAGGAGGAAACTGAGGTCCAGAGAGGAACAATTTTTCGTCCCAGGCCACCCAGCGGGCTGAGACCAGAACTCCTGGCTCTTGGTCCAGTGCTCTGTCCACTACCCAGAGCGGGCTGCCCTCCTGACCCCAGCCCAAGGCACACAGCTACCACCTCACTCACTGCTTGGGGAACCCTGGATTTTCCCAATCCAGAAGACCGCCTGTTTAGGAAAGATGCCTCTGGGAGAAGACAGGGTGAATGGGGATATACAGCAAGACGACACAGGCATCTCCACCCAAAAGGCACAGTAGGGGTGGGCTCCTCCTCCATCCCCCAGAACTACCCCCAGTACAGCATAACTGGGCTCCCAGCTCACCCCTCACAGAGCCATTACCAGGGGGTGAAGGAGGCAGGGGAGCCCCGGGGGCAGCAGATGCCCCGTGAGTCTCAGGGGCTCCAGGATGGGTGAGGTACTTATGCCAGGAGGGGGCAGGGGATGCGGAGAACACAAATCCTGAGGCAGGCACCCTGAGAAGGCACCCACAAATGGAAAAGCTCTGTCCAACTCTATTTAGGCTACTAGAACAAAAATACCCCAAACTCGGTGGCTTATAAACCACAGAAACGCATTTCTTACAGTCCTACAGGCTGGGAAGTCCGAAACCGAGGCAGGAGCAGATGCAGTGTCTGGTGAGGGTGCATTTCTTGGTTCATAAACAGCCGTCTTTTCACTGCATTCTCACACGGCGGAGAAAAGGAAGGATCCCTTTGGGGTCCCTTTACAAAGGCACTAATTCCATCCGTGGGCCTCACCCTCATGACCTGATCACCCCACAAAGGAGCTGCCTCCTGATGCCTCACATGGAAGCTTAGGGTTTCACCACGAGAATCTGGGGGGCCGCAAAGCTTGAAAGCACAGCAGGGCCTCAGAGGCCAGGCACGTGTCGCCATCTTCAGAGAGGCTCTGCATCTTCCTCTCCCAGTCCTGACCCATCCCCAGCTGCCCCAGAAAGGATGGGGGCCCCAAAAGGGCATCTGAGGCAACCAAGTCATGGGGCAAGGCCCTGCTACAGCCAGAGTTGGGTCAGGAACCCCAAACACACCACCTAAACTCTCCAGGGCAGCCCTAGAAAATAACTCCATGCTCCCTCCCAGAGGGAAATGATCCCAGCCCCCAGCCCACCCCTTAAGGGGCTGCTGAGGGCATCAGAACTCAGGCGTGGCTGTAACCCACCCCACAAACCTCCAGGGAGCCTGGTGTGAGGTGGGCTCTGGTTCTGCTTCTGCCACTGCCTCCTGGTGTGGCCCAGTCACCCCTCTGGCTCTTAGTTTGGACCAAATAGGTGACTTTTAAACTTTTTTATAGAACGGAAACTCTTACTTTGTTAAACCAAGATGACTGCATCTGTTTCTCAGCCACAACAAATTCCCATGAACAAGGTGGCTTCCAACAACAGAAATGTATTCTTTCCCAGTTCTTGGGGCCAGAAGTCCAAAATCAGGGTGTCAGCAGGCCTGCACCCCCTTCCAAGCCTCTAGGGGAGATTCGTTCCTCTTCTGTTGCTGTTTCTGGGGTTGCAGGCTGCAGAACCATCTTCACGCAGCCTTCCCTGCCTCTCCCCCACGTGTCTCTCATAGGACACTTGTCATTGGATTTAGGGTCCTTCCGGATAATCCAGGCTGATTCCATCTCCAGATCCTTAACTTCATCGCATCCTCAAAGATCCTTTCTACAAATAAGGCCACATCACTCACAGGTTCTTTGATTAGGATATGGATATACCTTTTGGGGGGCTACATGTTCAAAGCCACTACAGGATCTTGGTCAAAACCCTGTTCTGTTGTTAAGTGTGTAAGGAATGGAGTTTGAAATGAGAGTGAAAGCTGGAGCATTATCCCCGCCTCTTCCCCTCTCCCGAGCCCCAGTCCCCCCTTCCTCCTTTCCCACCTCGGGGCCTCTCCAAGGAAGCATCAGACACTCAGGGCCCCTCTTCCACTGCCCCTGTGCTTGGCATCGTGGAGAACCCCCGCTTCTGGGGGCCTCATGGGAGGTGGCCTCACTCTCCACACAAGCTCCCAGATGCCCCAGAGAGCCAGAATCAAGCTCCCCACTGCAGTCTCAGGGCCCCCAGACAACCCTGGCCACCTCACAGTCACTCAGCACCCACTCCCTGCACCCTGCCCCCACTCCCCCACAGCTGAGGGAGCTTCATGTCCGATGCTGGAATTCCAGACACTGTGGCTTCTGTTTCTAGGGTAGCAGGGGGTGTGGGGAGTTGGGAAGGGGTGAAGTCCAGGCACAGGAGGGCTGGGCCTGTGACAGAAACATGGCTGGCAAAGGTGGGTGTGAGATGTGGGGGGCAGGGGATATTGGGGGTCCCTGGTAGTATCTGTGTGAGGGGTAGGGAGTTCCCTCACCCCTAGAGACAGAGGGCACAGAGCTGAGCTCACTGCTTCTCCTGTCAAGGCTAGAGTGGTTGTGTGACCTTAGAAGGGTCATTCCAATTTCCAGAGCCTCATTTAATGATGATATCAACAACACCTTCCTCAAAGGATTGTGGGCGGACCCAATAAGATAAAGGCTGTAAAAAAAAAAAAAAAAAAAAAAAAAAAAAAATCTGGGGCCGGGCACGGTGGCTCACACCTATAATCCCAGCACTTTGGAAGGCCGAGGCGGGTGGACCACCTAAAGTTAGGAGTTCAAGACCAGCCTGGCCAACATGGTGAAACCCCATCTCTACTGAAAAAAAAAAAAAAAACAAAAACAAAAATTAGCTGGGCGTGGTGGCATGCGCCTGTAATCCCAGGTACTTGGGAGGCTGAGACAGGAGAATTGCTTGAACCAGGGAGGTGGAGGTTGCAGTGAGCCGAGATCTCGCCATTGCACTCCAGCCTGGGCAACAAGAGCAAAACTCCATCTCAAAAAAAAAAAAAAAAAAAAAAATCTGTATATCCATCTGGCAGGGGGCAGGGAACAGGAATCAGGGATGAGTGGTCTACCTTTCCCACCACAGCTGACCTCTGAATGCACAACGAGGGTCCCAGAGCAGAGACCAGCAGAGATTGGGGACTCAGCATGGGAGGCTGCTGGACCCAAGCAGGACAAAGGAGCTGGCAGGGACTGGCAGGGGAGTGGTGGGGACGAGGACAGGCAGTGGTGGGGAGCCCTCTCCAAGGACAGAGGCCTGAGGTGCTCTCTTGTTGGTAGCTTGACCCCTACCCCAGTGGCTGGTGGGGGCTAGGTAAGGGCAGGGAGCCCTCTGCCCCTACTGTCATGCCCAGCACTGGGTCTGGCACACAGCAGCTGATGACAGGCTGGGCACCCTTGACTGAGGCTGGGCAGGCTTTGAGCTGCTCGCTCACCCAGAAGGTGCTAATTGAGCTGATTAATTGAGCCAATTACCTTGGCCTCCCAGGAGGGCTGGGAGCAGGCCTGGCTCCTGGGGACCAGGTGCAATCCTACAGGATGGGCTGATGAGGGAGCCAGGCCCTCCATGGGTGGGCTGTGCTCTGTGCCTCCAGCCCTGCCCGCCTACACGAGCGCAGGATGAAGGGTGGGCTGATGCCCACTCGAGCAAGGTGAGTGGGGCTCCTGGGCAAATCCAGGAGGGTCTGGCCAGAAGGGAGGTGGGGCTAGAGCAGGTGCGGGGACCCCAGGACAGGAAGGGGTGCTCTGGGTGAGTGATTGATTCTGCAGAGAAATGAATTAACCTTCCCTGCTGCACCTTCTGCTAATTTTGGAGTGTAAGTGAAAGTGAGAGTGAATGTGAAATGCAAATCATCAGGCCAAGCATTTGTGACATGCGGGAATGGTATGAATTACCTCTGCCTTTAGCCTCGGCCAATCTACACAGCACCCTGCAGGCACTGTGGCTGTTGTTGCCATTTTACAGATGAGGAAAATGAGGCTCGAGGGACTGCCACTGACTGAGGCCACACAGCTGACAAGGGAGGGGGTCAGATTCAAACCCGAGTCCTCCAGGCTGCAAAAGCCTGAGGTGTGGCTGGGCTAGGGAGCCAGCAAGTGTGGCAGCAGGAGGTAAGGTAAGGCCCATGTGCCTGTCGCCTGCCTGGGCTCGAGGAGTGCAAGGGCAGGGGCCCGGGAGCGTGTCTACCCACAAATGTGCGCTCGGCAGGATGTGAGTCCTTCCCTTGCAGCCCCTGCTCTCACCTGGGACCAGTCTCCAACCTTGAGCCCAGCGGAAGGCCAAGGATAGTCTCTAGACTAGAGGGAAGGAAGCTCCATGTCCCAGCAGTTCCTCCTGTCTCCCTTTCTCCATCCACACCATCACCGGAGTCCACACCAACATCCTGGCTTGCCTGGACTCGTGTGATAATTTCCCACTTTCACACCTGTTCCCATTCAATTTTGTCTCCAGACAGAGGCCAGGGGATTTTTCTTAAAAAAAAAAAAAAAAAGAAAGAAAAGAAAACACACACACATATCTAATCACAACCCATTTTTGTCTTATTTTGTGTGTGTGTGTTCAAATGATGGGTCTGCTTATTTGAGTAATAGAAACTATCTTCATTTCAGAAGAGAAAAATTGCCTTTTTCAAAAATTACTTTTGTTGACATATACTTTACATAAAATAAAGTGTACCCATTTTAAGAGTATAGAAAATGAATTCTTTTTTTTTTTTTTTTTTTTTTTTTTTTTGAGACGGAGTCTTGCTCTGTTACCCAGGCTGGAGTGCAGTGGCGTGATCTTGGCTCACTGCAAGCTCCGCCTCCCGGGTTCACACCATTCTCCTGCCTCAGCCTCCTGAGTAGCTGGGACTACAGGCGCCCGCCACCACGCCCGGCTAATTTTTTGTATTTTTAGTAGAGACGGGGTTTCACCGTGGTCTCAATCTCCTGACCTCGTGATCCGCCCGCCTCGGCCTCCCAAAGTGCTGGGATTACAAGCGTGAGCCACCGCACCCGGCCTAGAAAATGAATTCTGACAAACGTGTACACCTGTGTAACCACCAGCCCATCATAATATTTCCGTCACCTGAGAGAGTTCCCTTATATCCTTCCCCATGCCCCACCCCAGGAAACCGCTGATTTCTATCACCATAAATTAGGTTTGCCCTTTTTAGAATTTCATACAAACGGAATCATGCAGCAGGCACCCTCTTATGTCTGGCTTCTTCCACTCGGCATAACATTTTGGACTTCCTGCGTGTTGCTGCATGTGTCATGCATGCATGGAAAGGGAATCCCTTCCTCTCGCTCTATAGTATTCCTCAGTGTGGATGCACCATAATTTCTTTGTCCATCGCCAGTTGATGAGTGTTTGAGTTGTTTCCAGTTTGGAGCCCCTTATGAGCAAAGCTGCTATGAACTTTGTGCAGAAGTCTTTTTGTACATAGATTTTTATTTCTTTTGGGTAAATACTTTGGAGTAGAATAGCTGGATATGGTGAGGACATGTCTAATGTTATAAGAAATGAAACTGCCAGGCTGGCCCTTAGGATCAATCCTGAGTTCCACTTGCCTGACCTTTGAGGCCCTGCAGGCTCTGGCCCCTCCTCTCCTTTCAGCCCCATCTTCCCTCCCTTTCTCCTGCTTACCACATGTCAGCCACACTCTTTCTTGCTATTCCTTTTAAGTGCCAAGCTTTTTGACCACAGGGCCTCTGCACGTGCTGGTTCCTCTCCCTAGAACACTTTCCCCACTCTTCTGCTCTTCAGGTGTCATCTTAGTATTCATTCTTTGGGGGGCTTCCTAAGCATCCCCCACCCAGTTTACACATGGTATTCCTCACACCTTCTCAAAACTCCCTGCGCTTTTTCCCTTATAACGCACATCACGGTGTTAATTACATAGTGGCTTGTAAGATTTGCTGTTTGCTCGTCCTCCCTTCTTCTCAACTGCAGGCCCTGTGAATGCAGGAATCATGCCCCTCATCTCCTGAATCTAGCACAGTACCGGACGCAGAGACACTGCCATGTAGATATTTTAGGAGATTAAACAAGGGAAGCTGAGCCCCAAGGCTCACAGGTCTAAGATGGGGCTTCCATGTCCTACTGAGGAATCTGGGAGCTTGCAGAGAGAGGCCCAGACAGCCAGGCAGGACAAGGATCCCACTCCAGACCCAGTGTCTGGGGAGAGGGAAGGAAGCAGAGAAGGAGGAGAGGAAAGAGAATGACTCATCGTCAGAGACACATGGCAAGGGGAAGGGAAAATGTAATTCAGTAGCTTCTTGACCTTTCTTTTGTGAGGGGGACAAATGTTCCAGCCCCCAATGAGTAGGGGGAGGCAATTAGGTACTCCCAGAGCCAAGGAAAAGCTGGGATCGGGCACGGTGGCTCACGCCTGTAATCCCATCACTTTGAGAGGCCAAGGTGAGTGGGTCACCTGAGGTCAGGAGTTCAAGACCAGCCTGGCCAACATGGCGAAACCCTGTCTCTACTAAAAAATACAAAGATTAGCCAGGCATGTTGGTGGGTACCTGTAATCCCAGCTACTCAGGATGCTGAGGCAGGGAGAATTGCTATAAGCAAAAACCAGAAACATTTCTCAGGCTCAGAGAGAAGGAATGTCACCAACCCCCTCCCTGCCCCATCGCTGCCTTTGTCATTGTTAAAAAAGCTCCTTCATTCCCAAGCCCCCCAACAGTGGCTGTCTCCACCCCCACCCCAGCTCTGTGCAGCTCCAAGGCCGAGAAAGAACTGCCCAGAGAGAGGGTGGCATCGGCCCAGAAGACGAGGAAACGCAAAACACAAAGGGGCAGGATGATTCCGGGGACACAGGCTCTTCCACCCCTTCCCAAAGCACTAGGATGAGGCCAGAAGCAGGGCACCTTGGACCTGGGAAAAGCATGCCTGGGGGAAATTCTCAGAAATCTTTTCTGATACACGCAGAAGTCAAGCTCACTAAGGCAGGGGTGGGGGCACACAGGAGTGGACTGCACACAGGACAGGGCCCATTTAGGGTGGGACTCGCTCATCTCTAAGAGGCCAACTGAGGCTTGGGACTGCTTCCTGTGTGGCCTGACTTGGTAAAGCAACTCCCCTATCCCTAAACAAAAAGCCTGGAGGGGAGAGGCAAGCTCTCAGCCTAAAAGGGAAATGGTCCTAAGGCCTTGCAAAGCCGCAAGTGCTAATGGATACTCACCTCTCTCTGGGACCGTCTCCCAGAACTTATCTGCTGCAAATTGAGCTTTTAACTTCTCACTGACCAAATCTCCTCCTATAGTTTTTGTTTGTTTGTTTGTTTGTTTGTTTGAGACGGAGTCTGGCTCTGTCACCCAGGCTGGAGTGCAGTGGTGTAATCTTGGCTGCCTCAGCTTCCCAAGTAACTGGGATTACAGGTGTGCACCACCATACCTGCCTAATTTTTTTGCATTTTTAGTAGAAATGGGGTTTCACCATGTTGGCCAGGCTGGTCTCGAACTCCTGACCTTAGGTGATCCACCCACCTCAGCCTCCCAAAGTGCTGAGATTACAGGCGTGAGCCACCCCACCCGGCCTCCTCCTGTAGTTCTAAACCACATCTAAACCAGGGCTTGATTTATGGTTCCTGAGAGAATCTGAGCCAGTTTGCTGCTTGCCATGCAGACATCTTGCTCCTGCTCCCCCAGGACACACCCAAGATAAAGCATGTTCGGCTAGGTCTTGCCTCCAAGGAAACACTTAGGATGGTGAGGAGCTGCCAGACAGCTGGAGGAGGCAGGGAGAGGAACTGAGGGGCCAGAGCCCAGGGCTATTCACGGGCCTCACCATTTCTCTGAATTCTTCAAGGAGTGGTCATTCATGTCAGGGCCCAGGTTAGGAATGGTGGCAATGGGTGCATGGGCTTCAAGCAAGTCAGTTCACCTCACTGAGCCCTGGTTTCCTAATCCAAAAGTGGGAGATGGAAATAATAGCACCTTGTCAGCAATAGCTTGTCAGGATTAAATAAGGCAATGCATGTGAAACCCTGGTGCATAGCAAGTATTCACAAAATGCTAGATCAAATGATGAATAAACCTGCAATTCTGTAATCGTTTGTTTTTGATCCTCACATTTGTCAAGTGTTTTATAGTTTGTGAAACACTTTTACATTTATTTTCTCGTTTGATCCTACAGCAATCTTGTAAGTACACAGGACAAATACTATCGGCCCCATTTTACAGATGAGATAACAGAGGCCCAAAAGGCTAAAAGAAATTGTGCAGTTTCTACGGGACCTCGTGAGCAGCATAACTAAATCTCTCTGACTTCTATCTATGTTTTTCCCCCACTGGACTTCCACTCTGCCATGTACACCCCTGCCTGCTGGGATCCATCGGGCTCAGCATGCAACCCAGCAGCCCAAGGAACCTCTGAGGCTTTGTGGAGGCTTTAAGAGCTGAGGCCCTTTTCTTTCAACTAAAGTAAAGGGTTTGGGGTGAACACGGCTGAAGGCCTTCAGATAACACATGTGCCTAGGAGATAGGGCTGAGGCTGCGGCTGGCATCAGGGTTAGGACAGAGAATTTTCCCTGCTTTGCAGGGCCAGAAAGGTGGAGGATGACACCCGCTGGAGGGGGAAGTGGTAACATGGCCCCCCTCTCAGCCTCCCAGGTCCTTAAGAAACAGGTGGGTGGGCCCCAGCCACCATGGGCATTGATTTCCCCCTAGCAGAAAATGGAAAGTGAGTTAAAAATCCTTCCTGCAAATTGCCAAACATCTGAGGAAAACAAACAGGTTTGGGATACTTCATTATCTATTGCTGTGTAACAAATTACCCCCAAACTTATTGGCTTAAACAAAGAAATGTTTATCATCTCAGTTTGTGTGAGTCACAGGCTGTGAGAGAATGTTGGCTGGGTGCTTCTGGCTCAAGTCCCCTCATGTGGCCACAGTCAGGAAGTCGGCCAGAGCTTCAGGCATCTGAAGGCAGAACTGGGGTTGGAAGATCCACCTCCCAGGTAGCTCACTCGCATGGTGGTGGGTGGGCAGGACACCTCAGTTCCCCACCATGGGGAGATTTCATAAGGAGGTTGTGTGAGTATCTTCATAACAGGGCAGCTGCTTCCCACAGAGCCAGGAGAAAACCACAGTACTTTTATGACCTAGTCTCAGAAGTCACATGGCCTAACTTCTACCACATTCTATTTGTGAAAACTGAGCCTCAAAGTCCAGCCCACACTCAAGGGAGGAGAATTGGCTCCATCTTTTAAAGGGAACATCAAATAATTTGCATACATATTTTAAATCACCACAAAAGGATTAAACACCCTCAGATGGGTGAGCTTAGAACAGACCCAGGAGACAGCCTGCAGGTCAAGACCAGCATGTTAGAGACCCTCCCAACAGCACCCGGGAGGGCTCTTCACCCCAGCTAGAGTCCAAGACTCCTGCCTTCATCATCACGCTACTTGTACTACCCTGGATCAGGGGCCAAGTATCCCAGAAGGCTGCCTTCACTTAAGCCTGAGCATGAGGTTGGGGAGGAATTGGGGTATTGCACACTCCTGGCCACGGGGCCACCCTGCCTGTAGCTCAGGGGGAGGAGGGCTCCATGTCTGCCCGGGTATGAGTTGCAGGAACATGTTGAGGTGTTCCCTCGCCAATACTCTTGGGTCTGAAAAGGAAACTGCCTTCTGTGGTTTAAATGCTTGTCCCCTCCAAAACTCATGTTGAGATTTAATTTCCATGTAATGGTGTTAATAGCTGGGGCCTTTAAGAGGTCATTAGGCTATGAGGGCCCCACCCTTTCGGGAGGGCTTACTAAAAGGGCTTTCAGGCACAGGCTCCTTCTCTTGCCCTTCTGCCATGGGATGATGCAGAAAGAAGGCCCTCCCCAGATGCCAGCCCCTCAATCCTGGACTTCCCAGCCTCCAGAGCTGTGAGAAATACATTTCTGTTCGTTATAAACTACCCAGTCTCAGGTATTCTCTTATAGCAGCACAAAAGAGACTAAGATACTGTCTTTCACCGGATCCTAGTGGGCCTGGGTGACACTAGGGCTGCAGAGGGGAGGCCTGCCTGCCCAGCCTCTCCTTCGAACAAATCCATCCCGAGGAGGCAGCCCCAGGGCCACCTGCTCCTGCCTGCTGGCTTCAGACAATTGGACCAATGGACACCTGCTCCAGCAGGAGACAGCCTCCTGGTGACCAACAGCCAATCAGATACTCTGTCTTAAGATCTTAGAACTAAGGGGCTCAGGGCTGGGGAGTCAGTCTGTGGCTAGGCCTGAAGCTGAGGTCAGGCAGCCAGGGTAGACTGGGGGAGGCCCAGGCAGCTATTTTAGGACCGTGTGTTGATGAGTAAGCAAAGAAGGCAGATCTGCAGAGCACGGCAGGAAAATGGAGCAGAGGGAGCAGCAGGGACGAGACCCAGTGTGGCCTCGGAGGGGGAAAATAGGGAGGGAAGGCAGCTCACTGAGTTTGGGAGCCTCTCAGCTCCCCTGAGACCTGGATGTTTTTCTGGCCGTGGGTCCCACGAGGCACTCCCGCATCCTTCTGATAAATCCCCCAGGCCTTCAGCAAGTTAAGAGGGCTTCTGCTGCTCTCTCCAGGCTGCCAGAACCTCCCTGCCTAAGACCTAAAGGAGGCAGAAGAGACGGCAGGAACCATGGCCTCTTCTCAACACCACCAGGGAGGACCTTCTGCTAAGGGTGCTACATTCATACGCATACTCTTTACACCCAGCGAATCCAAAGAAATAAAATGTGGCACTTAACTGTTGTGCTGATGTTTTCTTCTGGTATCTCTGTTCCGTCTTACTCTCCCTGTGGCGGAAGCCCAGCAGCAGCAAGAAATAAAAGTTCTGACACCGCGGCAGATAATTACCCTCCCCGTCCCTCGGGGCAGAGGTGAGCAGGAAAAACAACACGTTCACAGAAAGGGCAGCCCTCTATGGGCTGGTGTTTGCAGCGTCCAGGCAGCGATGCCAACAGCCAGTGGAAGGGGATGGGAGGCATCCGCGGCTCTTACTGCCTGCATTTGCATCATCTGGTCTTAAAGTGGGGTGAATTCCTATAGGAGGAACCACACCTGCCATCAAATGCAAGTTCAGTGGAACAGACTTTTGGATTATTCATTGATTCCTTCCAGAAACATGCACGCAGCCCTGGAAACATGCATGGAGACACTGAACTGGGTACACACTTGAAACCAGTGCAGTCCCTGTCCTCGGGAGCTCACAGTCCAGCAGGGGAGATGGGAAGTGGAGAGCCCTTACCAAAGGATACACAGAAAGGGGCTTCAGTAGCTCACAGAACAGACAAACCCTTGAGGAATGGGCAGGATTTCAATGGAAGAGAAGGAGATTCTAGATAAGGGAATGAAGGAGGCAGGAAGCCATGGTGGGGGGTGGGGCTGGGAGATCCACTTGACAAGCACCTGGGAGGCCTGCACTGTAGCTCTAGTTCTTTGACTCAGAAAATCCCCTTTCTAGCCCACTCACACCTGTAATCCCAGCACTTTGGAAGGCCAAGGGGGGGCGGATCACCTGATGTCAGGAGTTCGAGACCAGCCTGGCCAACATGGCAAAACCCCATCTCTACAAAAAAATAAACAAATTAGCTGGGTGTGGTGGCACACGCCTGTCATCCCAGCTGCTCGGGAGGCTGAGGTAGGAGAATCGTTTGAACCCAGGAGGCAGAGCTTGCAGTGAGCCGAGATTGCGCCACTGCACTCTAGCCTGGGTGACAGAGTGAGACTCCAAAAAAAAAAAAAAAAAAAATGAAAGAAAGAAAGGAAAATCCCCTTTCCCCTCTGGGCCTCACTTTCTCTTATGTCAACAAGAAGGAGCTGCCTTGGCAGCTCTGGCATTCTAGGATCCGTGCTCGCAGGTAGGGAGGGGAGGGCTGGGGAGTGGAGTGCTTACATAGTTGAGTACCGTCCAGCGGCTTCCCAAACACCATGCCTGGGTCAGACGAGCAACTACCCCCAGACCAGGCAGCCCCATCTGGTAAGATTCGTTCATCCCCCTTTCTGTGCACATGTTGTTAATCCAACAAGGGGTGGATCCAGGGTGCCATTCCCTTGAAGCACCCCCCTGCCCAGTGATGGGAAACCTGAGATAACTTGGCAAGGGCCTGGACACCCACAGGGAGAATATCTTGTTTCCAACCGGCCCAGGGAGGTCACTCAATGGGTTTTAAGGAACTCCAGCTGGGGTGACAGAGCGAGACCCTGTCAGAAAGAAAGAGAGAGAGAGAGAGAGAGAGAGAGACCCTGTAAGAAAAAGAAAGAAAGAAAGAAAGAAAGAAAGAAAGAAAGAAAGAAATAAAGAAAGAAAGGAGAAAGAAAGAAGAAAGAAAGAGAGGGAGGGAGGGAAGGAAGGAAAAAGAAAAGAAAGAGAGAGAAAAGAAATCAGACTAGAGCAATCTGTCAAGGTCAGATCATAGAGGGTCTTATATGCTGGGCCAAGGAGTTAGGTTTTGGACTGGAGCAGTGGCTGATGGGAGCTGGGCTTTAGAAAATCATCCTGACAGCAGCAGGTGACATGCACAGGTATGGGCAATTGGAGGGGCTCCTAGCAGCTAGGGGAGAGCTCAGGCAGAGGTCAGAGCCAGGCGGAGGCAGCATGACTGGAAAGGAGGCAGTAGGTGGGAGGGATTATGTGGGAGGTGGAACCCTCAGGTTTTGGCCACTGACCAGAAATGAGAAGTGAGGAGGAGGAAAAAGCTTGGAGGCCTGGAGAAGTTTCCAGCTTTCCCTCCCCAGCACAGACTCAGGAAACCACACACATGGAGTCTCAAAACACCATGAGACTGTGTCTACCCAGCACAAAACACCTGGGAATCCCAACATTCAGAAAGGCCCCAGATGCCATGTCTCCAAATATCGGGATAGCCATCCTGCTTTTTATCTAGATGCTTGCAAAGGTCATGGGAGTAATGGAGCTTCCTTGCCCCCAAGCCCCTGCCTCCAGGGTCCCCCCATGCCACTCTGCAGGGAGGCAGCAAGGAGCTGGTGTGCAGGCAAAGGGCAGACCAAGCCCCTGCTCTCATCAGAGGCCTCGCCGATATTTTTAGTGCCGCAATCAAGAGCAGGGCCCGCCTCTGGATCGGCTCAGGCAGCCGGGGCCGGGCAGGACTGTTAAAAATGGAACGGCACATACTGCAATCAGTGGTGGCAGGCGAGGGGCACCCGGCAGGGCAGCAGCTGTGGCATCCGAAGCTCTTGGCCCTGGAGTCTGGAGGGGAATTGGGGGAGCAGCCTCTGCAAAGCAGGCTGGGCTTCCATAGCCCTGATGCCCTGGCACTGCTTCTACCCCTGCCCTTTACACTGCCAGAGTTCCCACCCCTTGCAATGCACACCCACCCTTTCCCCGCAGACCTCTCTGAGATGGTCAACTCCAGAGCTCGGGTGCCTCGGGTGAGACGGGGAGGGAGCACAGGCCAGTGATGTCAGGATGGAGTGCGGAGGGGGCTGGATAGATTGAGAACCCCGCTTCCCTGTTCTGGTGGGAAGTAGAACAGGCCTGAGAGCCCCTGCCAGAACTATGTTCCTCCCGGGGCAGGAAGGCACAGTCAGCGCCCCAGGACAGCAGCAAGCTTATCACGCTAAGACCCAGGAGGCCCGGGTTTTGAGCCATTTCTGCCACTCTGTGACAGCTCTGGGGCCTCAGGCAAGTCACTTTCCCTCTCTGGCCTCCATCACGTTATCTGTAAAATGACAAGGCTGAAGTGCAGCACAAACATGACAGATTCTCTGCACCAACAGCAAGCTGAGTACAGGGTGACAGATACTTCCGTGGCCTGCTCACACCCCACCCCTCCAGCCCACAACAGAGAACGTCCGGCGATGGGCAGAGCTTGGGCCTGCAAGGGGGTCTGCCCTCGCTGCCCCCTTCCAGAGCAGAAGCCCCCGGACAATCTCCAGAAGAGGGACAGGACGGGATGGTTCTGTCATCATTACCCTGGCCATGCAGGAGCTGAGAGGGTTCTGTGGGGTGAAAAGCGGACAAGAAGATGGGTAGGGATCACTCCAGGACACTGAGTGACCACAGAGGAAGGGACTGTAAATGCCGAGCCTCATTTTACAAACACTGGAGCTACAGTCGAGCAGACAGGGCACAAGGTGACCCAGCCAGACCTGGGCCTGCTCGGAGGCACGCACAGGACATCTGAAGGCAGGAGCTACATCAGCTTTTTTGATCCTACCCTTGGAACCTGGGTCCTTCAAGTGCCCTTACCACAGAGGCCTCAGGGTCCCAATTCACCCCAGTGGAGCCCTCAGCCTCCCAGGCAGGCTGCCTGCAGGAAGGAGGAGGCTGGTGGTGTTTACTGAATTTGTGTACCAGCATAAATCTGTGTCGACCTGCCTCAGAACAGTGCTCAGACGGCAGATGTGCTATCTTGGGAAACGTGTGTCCCTGTCTGTCCCAGAACCTTTCTACTCCCCCAGCAAGACAGATTCAGGCGTGAATCTGCCTGGGCACCAGCTGGACACCTCATGTGAGGAGGTGCCTTGAGAGGTCATTCTTTTCATCCCCTGGCCTCACTCCCCTGGCCACAACCGTGCCAAGTCAGGGTCTTCCTGAGGACATGCCCTGCACAAATGTGCTGTGTATCTGGTAGGCCCTGCAGATGTTCAGCAGCTGGAAGACTCCCTGCTGAACATGAGCAGCCCGCTATTGCCTTCCCCACCGAGGTCAAGTTGAGCCTGTGATCCTGGAGCCAGTGGCAGAAGAAAAACTCCAGTTCACCCTGCTTGTCTTCTGGCTACCCTACAGGCACCAGATCCTTCCACTTGGAAGGTAGGGAAGTCACTATATCGGTACCCACACCCAGGGTGCCCAGACTAGAGCATCCCAAGGCTGGCATGTGGAAGAGCCACATAAGTCACCGTGGCGTGGGTGGGTGGTGCATCTCGTGTTTCCTCAACACCTCTGAAGGCGGGATGAGAATCCGCCGTCTGACAGCCTCGGGCCCCACAGCCTGCTGAAGGCTGAGCTGCACACCTAGCACTGCAGATGGCTGGGCTAAGTGAGGGCTGGAGGAGCAGACAGGGGTACAATGGGCATGCTCAATGCTGCTCGGCCTGGGAGATCCAGCAATGTCAACCTCCTGGAAGCAGCAAGAGAAGAGCTGAGCTTTTTACCCCCACCATGCCTGGCCTGCCCTGTTGGGCAGTGATGAGCTTGGTCATGGTCCTCTGAATTTGGGGAGGCTCTCTGCCAAGGGCTCAAAGCCCCCTAAAAGCTGCTGGAGGATCAAGAGAGGAGCTGATTGGGACTGAAGAGGGTAGACTTGTATCAGCCCAGAGTCGAGGCCCAGCAGCTGGGAACAGGGAAGGTGGCAAGCAGGCGGGCCATGTCATCACCTGCCAGAAAGACCTCAAGAGGACAACAACATTCCGAGGGCTGTCCCTCACTAGAACAAGATCTGTGAGTGATATAAAGCTTTCTGGCAAAGACAAAGGAAGTTTCCAGACCACCAGGACCAAAGAGAAGACCTGCAAAAACCGGGTCTGTTCTCTCAGTACCACCCCAGCCCAGAGGCCTCTCCCTGTCTAAGACCATGGTGAGCACAGCAGGATAGCACAGTGGCCCACTGTCTGTAGACTCTCAGATGCTCCTGGGCACAAAGACCCCATCTGTATGGCCAACAGGAGGATCTGGACCCCAAAAAGACCTTGACAGGCTGGGGTAGCAGTTCACATGTCCCATAGTAGCAGAGAGTGGGAAAGGGACCATTCTATTCTTACAAAGTTAGGCTGCACCATGAAAAAGAATGAGATCATGTCTTTTGCAGGGACATGGATGGAGCTGGAGGCCATTATCCTTAGTAAACTAACACGGGAACAGAAAACCAAATACTGCATGTTCTTGCTTATAAGTGAGAGCTAACTGATGAAAACTCATGGACACACAGAGGGGAACAAAACACACTAGGGTCTCCTTAAGGGTGGAGGATGCGAGGAGGGAGAGGAGCAGAAAAAAAGAACTATTGGGTACCAGGCTTAGTACCTGGGTGATGAAATAATCCATACAACAAACCCCCGTGTTGTTTACCTATAAAACAAACCTTCACATTTGTTATAACCCCTGAACCTAAAATAAAGGTTAAAAAATAAAAATAAACCAGGGAAAAAAAGTTTGGCTGTACAGGTACAAGAAGGGGTGGAGTCCGTTTCTCTGCAACACATGGAAAACAGACTCAGGGTTTGGTTGAAAGCCAGCTTGAGACATGGTAACAACATGACAAGGTCACTATCATCTAAACATGAGAATCTTGGGTGGGTCTGCACTGATAAAATATTGGCCAGAAGGAGCGAGGTCAAGGTCTTGTGCCTCTGCAGTTCCATGCTCCGTCCCGGCTCTCCCACTGGAAAGGAGGCACTGACACCCCCAGCGCCTCCGCAGGAGAACAATGAAAGCATGTGGGGGAAGGGGCTAAAGTCATGTCCTATATTTAATTTTACAAACATGTGATGCTGTATCCTGAGCACTCTTTCAAGTCCCCAGCACAACTATTAACTCACTCTACCCTTGTGAGGCAGGCACCATTATCAGCCCACTTGGGGGGATGAGAGGCTGAAGCACAGCAAGCTGAAATAACTTGCTCAAGGTCATCCTGCTAGGAAGTTGTGCAGTCAAGATTCAAATCTGGGAGATCTGGCTTCAGAACACATGCTCCTAAACCCACGCTCTGCTGCCAGCCTCATAAGAAGAGCTTAGCAGACAACAGGGAGTCTTCACCCTACAGTGGGAAGAGGCAGAGTGGCAAGCAGTGGGGCAGCCCATTGCAGATGTAATGTGCAGATGCTGTTCTGAGTGACCCAAGGCAGCAGCCTGGGGCACTGGGAAGTGTTTGGGGAGGCCAGATTCAACTTTGTATGAGGAAGGAGGGGTCTGACTCATTTTCACCTCTACTCTGTGCTATTTCCAGGGTTCCCATGCCCTCCCACTGTCCAGGTTTCTCCTTTGTGTCCTAGGGCAATTGTGCCGGCCCCAGATTTTTCTAGGGATCTCTTATGCATTTGTTTTATCTCCCCAACTGAACTGCATATACTCTGAGGCCAGAGACTGCACTTCAATTCTCTCCAAAGTCTCTCCCATTGTCTAGCTCCATGCTAGGTACTTGAAGGAATCATGGAATCTCAAGGTGGGAAGTGACTTCCTCAAGTTCTCCTGCTCAACTTCTCAACCATGCAGGATTCCCCTTTGTTTCAGGCCAGCTACAAGAGTGTATTAACTTTGGTCACTTCCAGTAATGGAGAGCTCAGTACCACTCGGGGCACCCATCAATGGGTGCATAGTTCCAATTAGAATGAGACCGTTTCGATATTCTAGGATAGCTTGTGGAGGGGGGTGGTACGGGAGGAGGGAAGGCTGATGCAAGTAGAAGGTGGGGCCATATAGGTTAAAATCTTTTATGCAAAAGAAAATATACCACTTTCTGTCTGTGGGAATCCTGAGATAGCAGGTTAGAGCCTTCTGGTGCTACAGAGAGGAAGCAGAAATGATCGCCTCACCCCCTTCTCAGGAGCAGGTGACAGAAGCAATGAGGACCAGTCCCAGCGGATAGCTATAGAGTGAGGAACAGCAAAGACGAAGCAGGAATCCAAGATTCTGCCTCTTGGGGCTTTCTAACCTGTTGACACCCAGAAAAGAGGCCAGGGGTAACCCTTTGTGTCCCATGCAAAAGCTATCTAAACACGCCCTCCACCCTACCTGGGGCTCCTGGAGCACCGTGAAATAAGATAGACTGCAAGTACCAAATACACTGTGGATTCTGAGAAGAATAATGTAAACTGGCTCACTAATACATTTTTCATATTAAGCACACATTGAAATGACACAATTTGGATACATTGGGTTAAATAAAATATATTATTAAATTTTTAGAAAACCATTTTAACTATGGCATCCCCATTGTGGAACAAAGACAAAATCCCTGTTAGTGCTAACGGGTCAGAGAGTCAGTACCCGGACGTTTAGGAGAGAGATGGCTCACTGCAGTGTGAGGAAGGGGTGGGGCGATGGCCTTGGGGAAAGCATTGAAGGCAAGGGCAGAGATGGGAAATGTCAAAAGGGGGCCATTCATGGCATGGGGGAGTGAAGTGCACTGAGAAAACTGGGCTGGGTGGGGAAGGAGTTTGCTGGTGAGGACAGGAGAAAAGGAATGGGGGGATAGCTCCTAATGGGGTCCCATCAAAGGGCCTGACTTTGTTCCCATCCAGCTCCATGCAAACTTCACTCTCTGTGGCCTGTTTCCTCAACATTCAGTCAGTAATTAGTCATTGAAGAGCACCTACCCCCGGCCAGGCCATCTGCTAGTTGTGTGGGGAACAGCAGTGAGATCTACTGGGTTCCTGTCCTCAAGGGGCTCACAGTGGGATATTCAAACAGGCAGAAGACTTCTGTGCTTGTGCACTGAACTTCCCAGACCCAGGACCAGTCATTTCAGCCCTGGCATCAAGTCCATGATTCTTCCTCAAAGGAACAGCCCAACCCCCAATACCCCCTCCTGCCTGCAGATCAGTCCTAGCCAGTCAAGTCTTCTGAGAGTCTAATCTGGAAAGCCTAATACTCTCTGTAGTCTAGGCGCCCACACCTGGGAACTCTGGGCCTTGGCACCCATGACCACCAGGCCCGCAGCCTGGTGGGGGCACCAAAGGGCATGAAGAGCCTCCCTGCCTTCTTAGGCTCTGTCCAGGGTGCTGAATTCACTGAGCTGACTGGTTTCTCCAAAGGAGAGAAATACTGCTTGACTCTGCTACCCAACCCAATATGCCTCAAGAAAACAGAGCCCACGGACATTAGCCCACATTCTCACATCTGCCAGATCTGAGTTCCCAGACCTATCTCCTCTGACCTAATTTCTCCCTCAACCAAACTCACTGAAGGACCAAGCAACAGACAGCAGGATGACAGGAGCGGGGCTCAGCCCTCTTCCCCAGCTTCCCAGCCTGACCCAGAGGAAGCCAACAGAGGCAGGAAAAAGCACCCCTGGGTCCTCCTGAGTTAGAATCTGTCACTCATTTACATGATTCCTTGGACGTCTCAAAAATATAAGAGGAAGGGAAGACCCCACTGTCATATCTTACAAATCAGAAATTGGGCTTGGAGTTTCTCATGTATACTAGTAATTCAGCCATACACACTCTGCAGCCCACCCCCCTCCACACACGTGGGCACACATGGACACAATGAAAGGGACAGAGGAAACAGCCCATCGTATAGAGGTTGCCTCAGTGTCAGAGGCTCTGCCACATCCCTGACCCAGTCAATAGGCTAGCAATCCATTCTAGTCATGATGACAACAAGGCCCATCACTTAGAGAGGAAACTGGGCAAAGCTGCTCAGAGATGGCATTGGGAGAAGCTGTCCTTGTGGCTTAAAGCTCCTTCGCTAAAGACTTGTGCCCTTATCACCCGCAAGCTTTGAGATGCTCAGTGACCATGCCCCTGCTTCCAGAGTAGAGTAAAAGTGCAGCAGGAGAAATGGAAGCTGGATATGAGAATGGCCTCTAGAATGGGAATCAGGAGAGGCCAGTTTTGCATGACCTTGAGCAAGTCAAGTTTCCTCTCCTCCATCTCACCCTGCTAGTAAAGCAAATGATTGCTAGGGTTCCTGGCAGCCTCATCTTTTGGCACATGTCGTTCATGTTGGTTCTGATGTGCACGTTGTCAGCATGCCCAGCTTCAGAGGGCAAGTCCATATATAACCCTGAAGCCTGGCACGCTGACAACATACACATCAGAACCAACATGAACAACATGTGTGCCAAAGGATGGCAAACCTGTCTGCTGGAAGTCAGCCTGCCACTGCCCTCTATGGAGACATGGGAAGAACACTGACTTCCTCCCATCCCATGACATCCCACAGCATCTCTCTATGTCCATTGTTAAATGAGAACAAACAAAAGAGTCTGGCACAGTGCCTGGCTCATAGCAGCTGCTCCAGAAAGACCCAACTCCCCTCATGTCTTGAATGTTTATCTATTTTCTTATGGGATGATGGGGACAGGGGAAGTGGAAAGAAGAGGGGAAGAACAAAGTCAGGGAGGCTGGGAGAGTAAGAGGGACTATAGCTGCCATCATTAATCACCTTCCATCGCAACCTGTATCTTGTGAATCAGCATCTGTGATACTGATAAAGGCTGCTGGAGGGATGGAGGTGACACAGTCACAGGCAGGATGTGATTGCATGGGGGAGGGGGAGGCAAGGTTGAGTCCTGCTTTCAGGGCTTAATCTCAGTTGGATACACACACACATGCACACATGCACGCACGCACAAACATTGCCATTCCACAAGCTGCAGAGCCCCCTCCTCCTGCTGCCACCCCATCTGTGCTCAGGCTGCAGCCCCCTCTGTCTACTCCCCATGGCCAAGAGGACAAGGAAGGCAACTGCTGATTAATATTTTACACATTAAGAATTCTATGAAGCCAGTCCCATTAGAGAAGCAGAGACTGTGTAATGAGGCAAACTGTTGTAGTGGAAAGTACATGAGCTGGCCTAGGACATGTGTGCCCCCTCCTAATCCTCACCCAAGACCTGCTTGCTGAATGAGTAGGCATTGATTTGTTCCCAGTAAAACTTGCTGCCCGCTAGCTGTGTGACCTTGCCCAACTCACATCTCCTCTCTGGGCCTCAGTTCCATCATCTGTGCAATGACTAAGTTGGATTACAAGATCCCCAGAGCCCTTTCTGGTTCTAAGAGTCTGTGATTCTCTGGTTCTATAGCTATTTGCATGTCCCAGCAGATGGCCAACAGCAATAGTCATTGGTTGAGTTGGTTCCCACCAATTCCCTGTAAGAAATGAGCACATACAGCAAATGCTCTTTTTGGCTCCTATCCATGAAACAGTTTATAATAAAAATTCTGAATTATCAACTGTTTTCATTATAAGCAAGGAAGGGGAGAGCAGAGCAGCACAGAATTGCAGGTGGACTCTTTGCAGCTCTTCTGTTCTGCTAACAAGGAGCAAGCACCTACCACTCCCTCTCATCTTTTTTTTTTTTTTTTTTTTTTGAGATGGAGTCTTGCTCTGTCGCCCAGGCTGGAGTGCAGTGGTGCGATCTCTGCCCACTGCAAGTTCCGCCTCCTGGGTTCACGCCATTCTCCTGCCTCAGCCTCCCGAGTAGCTGGGACTACAGGTGCCCACCACCATGCCCGGCTATTTTTTTTGTATTTTTAGTAGAGATGGGGTTTCACCGTGTTAGCCAGGGTGGTCTCGATCTCCTGACCTCGTGATCCGCCCGCCTCAGCCTCCCAAAGTGCTGGGATTACAGGCGTAAGCCACCACACCCGGCCACTCCCTCTCATCTTTAAACATCCAAACACGTTCTCTCTCTCTCTCTCTTTCTATCTCTCTCTCTCATACTCTCTATTTTCTCTCTCTTCCCTTTTCTCTTTCAAAATAAATGAATGAATGAGTGAATGAATGAAGTTCAATATTGTGAAAGGCAGAATTCTAAGATGGCTTCAAGATTCGTGCCTCCTTGTGTAGATGCTCTACCACAATCCCCTTTTTTGCGGTGTGGGTGGGCCTCGTGAGTATGATGGGGTGAGGTAATTAAGGTCTCAGATCAGTTTATTTTGAGTCACTTAAAAGGAATACTATCCTGGGTGGGCCTGGCTTAAACAGGTGAAAGCCCTTAAAAGAGGAACTGGCCCTTCCTGAATGGAGAGAGACAGAGTCTCCTGGTGGCCTTAAAGAAGTGAGCTGCCAGGCGAGGGAGCCTGTGAGAGTTACATGGCGGGAAACTCTGAGAAGCTTCTAGAAGCCGAGAGATGGGATGACAGCCAGCAAGAGAATGTGACCTCATTCCTATAACCACAAGAAACTGAATATTGCCAACAACCACATGAGCTTGAAAGAGGACCCCAGGCTCCAGAGAGGAGTACAGACCAGCCGACACCTGAACGGCAGCTTTAGGAGATCCTGAGCGAGAACCCTGCTGACCTGAGCTTGGACTCCTGACCCACAGAAACTGTGAGGTGATGGATGTCATTTTAAGCTGCTGTGTTTGTGGCCATTCCTTACTCAGACATAGAAAATAAACACAAATATCTAATCAAATAAAACACCACCCAAACAGCATCTTCCAGTAGGAGTTTGTCCGGATCCTCTCTGATGCCAACTACAAGTGCTCTGCCGTGCCTGCTGTTTGGGAGCTGACCAGGACCCCTCCCTCCGACCCTAATCGCTGAGACTAGGCCACAAAGACAGTGGCTCCTCTACCCAGGACAGGCTGCCTTTTCCCACATGAAGGCAATGACATCTGTCCAGCCCAGTGCCAACACAGGATGGCAGAGACTACCCCAGGGGACAAGTGCCCTTCCGCTTCTCCCGGCCAGTGTGGTGATGGCAGGCAAATGGCTCCATTAGCTTCCAGGCCAACTGACAGCCAAGCCAGGCATTATGTCAACTGCCTCCAGGAGGGTGTCCCACTCCCACCTTCCACAGTGGAGCACCTTAGCACCCAGTTCGGAGGCCTGCCCTCTGCCCTTCCTCCTCTGTGTCTCCCCTCCTGCCCTCCCTGTCTGCCTGCCCTTTGGGACACAAGCCCTCTCTGCCTCTGCCTGCCGCTTCTGCCCTAGTGCAGCAGGAGTCTCAGCCAATGTGACACTGGAGGGCAGGGGGCAGAAAACCGGTGGAGGCTTTGGAATGTCCTGTATGGAGGCCCTGGGAAGCTCTCTTTGGTTAGGCTTCCAGAAAAGAAACCTCCTGCGGGTGGAGCACATGAGGGTGTGCAGGTGGAGCACGTGACCTATCCCCTTATCCAATCACCTTCCCCAGTCCCTGCCCTTCCTCCTATGTGGAGCCCAACTCCTTCACTGATTCACACAGGCTGAGGGTGAGCAGGGCGAACTTCTGGAGGTGAGGAAACCTATGCAGAGTTCCCAGGGCCCGGAGTCTCTTCACCTACCCACTCCCCCGTCCCCTGATTATGGCAAGAGGGCTGCTGTCCCCAAGCCCCTGAGAGAGACATCTGCTAATTACACCTTTCCCTAGTAAGTAGCCCAGGACTTCTCTGTTTCCCTGCATTCCTTCTTTCAATCCTGGTCACACCTCCCCATTGGGCCAGATGAGAAGTAAGGAATGGGACTAGATGGGGCAGAGAGGTTTCTGAAAGCTTAACCAAAGACAGCTTGAAAGACCCCTACAGTTTATCCTTTTATTAAAAGCAGAGAAACTGCACTGGCCTTACCTCCAGCCACTTGAGAAACAGGGGTACAGGGGAAAGGAATTGGTTCATAAGCCACTGACCCTGAAAAAGAACTTCCTGGGGCTGATTTAGTGCCCTTGGGGCTTGTTTGCACATGTCTGCAAATGCCCCACCTCAGGCTGAGGTCCTGAATTCATAGCCACCCCCTACAGTGACCCTAGGCCCATCCATACCATGTCCCCTCCCTCTCTGAACAGAGCAGCATTTTCCCTTCCCCTGCATTTTGCACAGGCTGGGTCAGAGCTTCCTAAAGTGTGGTCTCTTGATGATGTAGATCAAACTCTCCTGGGGGCCATGTCAAAGATACAGATTCCTGGCCCATTTAATAAATTCCCCAAGTAAGCCTCCTGCACACTAAAGCCTGAGAGCCCTGTCTAGCTTCTCTGCAGCCATCACTCTCATACTTTGCTACCAAGTAAATACTTAGCAAGAGGAAAAACCATGTACAAGCAAGATCATGGGTTTGACCCACTTCGTAGGTTATCCAGTACTGGGCAATTTACTTAACCTCTCTCTCGAAGCCTCAGCTTTCACAGGCATAACCTGAGAACATCCATGTTTCTGTATTTTCAGAAAGATTAAAATAGCA
The DNA here is from genome assembly GCF_006542625.1 of Nomascus leucogenys. NCBI lineage: Eukaryota > Metazoa > Chordata > Mammalia > Primates > Hylobatidae > Nomascus > Nomascus leucogenys. The sequence goes on from NC_044395.1 coordinate 15,032,542, forward strand.
TCTATTCACTCCACAATTATACATTGAGCTCATACTCTGTGCTAGATGCAAAGATGAACCTTACCGTCTCTGTCCTGGAATTCAGTCTTGTTGGAGAGAAACACATAAAAAGTAATTAATTAAGAAAACAAGAATTTGTCAGATAATACAAAGGGCTGTGCAAATAATTTATAATAGTGGATGGTAAACTACCAAAGTTCACTCAAGAAGAAAAAATAAGCTGAATTGTCCTATATCTGTTAAACAAATTGAAATTGTAGTTTAAAATCTTCCCATGAAGAAAACCTCAGACCCAGATGGTTTCACTAGTGAATTCTAACAAACATTTGTGGAAGAAATAATGCCAAATCTACACAAACACTTCCAAAAAGTTAAAGAGGAGGAACTACTTAAAAACTCATTTTATGAGACCAGCATTACTCTGATACAAAACCAGACAAAGGCTACAAGAAGATGATAAACATAGATGCAAAAATTCTAAACCAAATGTTATCAAATACAACTCAACAATATATAAAAAGATAATATATCATAACCAAATGGGGTATATTCCAGGAATACAAAATTGATTTAACATTCAAAAATCAATCATGTAACTGGGTGTAGTGTTGCATGCCTGTAATACCAGCTACTCAGGAGGCTGAGACAGGAGGATCACTTGAGCCCAGGAGTTTAGGGCTGTAATGCACTATGATTGTGCTTGTGAATAGCCACTGCACTCCAGCCTAGGCAACACAGCAAGACCCATCTCTTTTAAGAAGTCAGTAACATAACTTGCTATTTTAATAGATTACAAAAGAAAAACCATATTATTACCTCAATAGATGCAGAAACAGCATTTGACAAAATCCAAAATCCATTTCTGATTAAAAAAAAAAAACTGAGCAAACTAGAAATAGAAAGAAATTTCCTCAAACCAATAAAATGCACTTATGTCTTTTTAAAATACAGTTAACATCATATCTAATGGTGAAAGACTGACTGCTTTCCCCCTAAGATCCGGAACAAGGCAAGGATATCTGCTCTCACCACTTCTATTTAACAATGTACTAGAGATTTTCGCTGGTGCAATAAGGCAATAAAAAGAAATAAAAGGTATCCAGATTAGAAAGAAAGAAGTAAAATTATGTTTATTCACAGTTGGCAGGATAATCTGTGTAGAAAATCCAATAGTGGGTGACAGTGGGGCTGCAAAAAAAAAAAGAAAGAAAAGAAAATCCAGTAGAATCCACAAAAACTAATAAGCAAGTTTAGCAAGGTTGCAGGATATATGCTCAGTAATACACATATCAATTGTATTTCATCACCAATCATTTGGAAATTGAAACTTTAAAAAATATCTTTTGCAATAGCATCATGAAGTATGAAATACTTAGGGATAAATCTGACCAAAGATGTGCAAAACAGGTACACTGAAAATTACAAAACATTGCAGAAATTAAAGAAAACCTAAATAAAAAGAGATATACTGTGTTCATGGATCAAAAGACTCACTATTGTGAGAATATCAATTCTATCCAAATTGATCTATAAATTCAATGCAATCCCAACCAAAATCCCAGCAGGATTTTTAATTGAAATTGACAGTCTGATTCTAAAATTCATATGGAAATGCAAAAAACCTAGAGGAACCAAAACAACTTTGAAAAAGAAGAAAGTTAGAGGACTCATACTACCTGACTTCAAGGCTTGTTATAAAGCTACGGTAACTACAGTATCGTGGTATTGGCATCAAGACAGACAGACAGGTTCATGGAACAGAATAGAAAGACCAGAAATAGACTCATACCTGTCTGGTCAATTGCTGTTTTACAAAGGTACAAAGGCAATGTAGTAAAGAAAGGACAACCTTTCAACAAATGGTGCTGGAATAATTGGCTATCATATGCAAAAAAGAACTATCCATACAGCACACCATATATTCATAATGCAAAATTGTTTTGTACAATAAATGCAAAATACAAAAGTTAACTCCAAATGGATCATATGTGTAAATGTAAAGCCTAAAACTAAAACTATATAATTTCTAGAAGAAAATCTTCATGACCATGAGTTAGGCAAAGATTTTTCAGATATAACACCAAAAAGCACACTCTATAAAGGAAGAAATTGATAAATTAGACTTCAAGAAAATTAAGAATTTTGGTTCTTTGAAAGACACTATTAAGAGAATGACAAGACACACCACAGACTGAAGAAAATATTTGCAAATCACGTATCTGATCAAAGACTCGTATCCAGAATATTAAAAGTATGTCCTACAACTCAACAGTAAGAAATCAAACAATTTCAAACAAGCGGGCAAGATATATAAATAGACAGTTCACTAAAGAAGATATACAAATGGCAAAGAAGCAAATGAAAAGATCCTTAACATTATTAGTCATTAGGGAAATGCAAATTAAAACCACAATGAGCAATCACTACATAGCTATTAGAATAGCTAAAGATAAAAAGACTGACCATACCAATTTTTGTCAAGGATGTGGAGGAGTGGGAATTCTCATACATACAAGGATGCTGGAGGGAAAGTAAAATAGTACAACCACCTTGGAAAACAGTACAGCCAAGTTTCTTAAAAAGTTAAGTATGGGCCAGGTGTGGTGGCTCACACTTGTAATCCCAGCACTTTGGGAGGCCAAGGCAGGCAGATCACTTGAGATCAGGAGCTCGAGACCAGCCTGGCCAATATGGCGAAACCCTGTCTCTACCCAAAATACAAAAATTAGCCAGATGTGGTGGTGCATACCTGTAGTACCAGCTACTCAGAAGGCCAAGGCAGGAGAATCGCTTGAGCCAGGGAGGCGGAGGTTGTAGTGAGCTGAGATGGTGCCACTGCACTCCAGCCTGGAAAACAGAGTGAGACCTTGTCTCAAAAAATACAATTTTAAAAAAAGTTAAGTATAACACAGCTCTTCCACTCCTAGGTATTTACCAAAGAGAACCAACTTGTACACAAATGTTCATGCAGCCTTATATATAATAGCCAAACCTGGAAACAACCCAAATGTTCATCAGCCAGTGAATATGGACAAACAAAACGGTGGTAAGTCCATATAATGGAGTGCTACTCAGAGACATAAAGGAATAAACCATCGACACATGCAGCATGGATAAATCTCTACTGAGCTGAGTGAAAAAAGCCAGACCCTCCAAAATAAGAGTACATCTTGCACAATTCCATTTATATGAAATTCTATTAAATGCAAACTAATCTATAGTGACAGAAGGCAGACCAGTGGTTGTGGGGGGCAGTGGGTGGAGAGAAGGGGACAGATTACAAAGGTAGATGAAGAAACATTTGAGGGTGATGGCTATGCTTACTATCTTGATCGTGGTGATGGCCACAGGTATATGCATATGTCAAAATGTCTCCAATCGAGTGTTATACGTCTGTTTACTGTGTGTCAGTTATACCTCAATAAAGCTATTTTTACAAATGCAGTGATAGGATAGAGCATCTGGTGGCCATTTTAGATTATTCATCAGGGAAGGCCTCCCTGAGGCGATGACATTAAGCTGAGCTCTGATTGACAAGAAGTAACAGCCTAGCGGGGGTCTGGGGAAGAGCATTCCAGGCAGCAGGAACAGCAAGGCCATAGGAGGTGAGAAGGAGACAGGCCTGTTTGAGCAACAGACAGGTTCATTTCCAGGGAGGGGAAAGTAGTGCAAGATGGGGTCAGAAAGGCAGATGAAACCAGGACAGTGGGGCTTTGCAGACCAGGCAGGAGATTTGGTTTATGTTTTAAGTAAGTGAAAAACCACTGGGTGGATCCTAAATAGAAGAGTGACATGATCTGTTCCTGATTATTTGGAGTTTTAAAAAATCATTTTATTTTGTATAAAAGGCATGTATTACCTACTAAAAATAAAATACATATTTAAAACCAGATCATTCTCACTGTCATATGGAGAATAGATTGCAAATGCATGAGTAGAAGCAGGAAGCTCCGAGGAAAAGCTACTGCAGTCACCAGGCAGGAGAAGGAGGCTGGGGCCAGAGTGGTGGCAGTGGAGGTGGGAGGAGGCCTCTGAAATCTGGTTTTGAGATAGGGTCTAGAGCACATACTGGTGAGAGGGGCGTGGTGGAAAAAGAGGGCTTCAAGGCTGGTCCTGCATATGTGTGTGCAGCTGGTCCTCAGGACGTGGCTGCCTTCTGACCTCCATAGACCCTCTCCATCATTCCCTCCCCTGGGCAGCCCAGAGAACCTGGGACATACCCAGAACACTCTGGCTCAGCCACCTGTGGTTGGTCATGTCTTCCTCCCTCTCTGGACAAAGATCTCTTCTTCCTACACCAGCACCTAGTACAGTGCCTGACACAAGGCATGCATCCAACACCTGTTTGTGGAATAAGCAAGTGAAAGGACGAATGGCTGATGAGCTGTTAATAATTAACTCATGGGAGCAAGGGAGGTAAGGAAGACATTCCCACCTGCTCTGGCCTCAGTGTTAGACCTTCTCCTGCCCTGCCCCACCCCCAGTTACCTCCCTGTCAACTTCAGCAGCCCCGCTGCTCTGTCTACCCAGAAGCTGCAACCGCGTGGCAGGCTGCTGGGCAGTCAGTGCTAGCCGGCTCCTGCCAGCAGGCCCTGACCTAGTTTGAGAGCCAGCCGAGGAGGATGATGTCACAGAGAATGCAGCTCCTCAGACTGAGGCTTAGCGAGCTGGCTCTGAGGCTGGATTCAGCTTAAATGCCGGAAATTTGGACAGCATGCTGTCCACAGGGATATCAGAGAAAGATGGGGGCAGGACTAAGGGCAGGACTAGTAGCACCTTGGAGACACTATTCTCTTCTAGGCACCTGGATCTGGTTTCCAAGCCCTTTTAAGGGCAGCCTAGATTGTGTGCTGCAAGGTCTGTCTCCCAAGTCCCGTGTGGAGGTGTCAGGAACACTGGGGAAGGACCGGGGGATGTGAAGAGCTCCTCGAGTACCTCTCCAATGACTTCAGTCATTAATGAGTTTGTGAATTCAAACATTTTCTGGCCAGGTGTGGTGGCTCACACACTGGCTGAGGAAGGAGGATCACTTGAGGCCAGGAGTTCAAGACTTGCCTGGGCAAAATCGAAAGACCCTGTCTCTACAAAAGAAAAAAGCAAAAGAAAAAGAGAGAGAGACAGAGAGAGAGAGAGAAAGAAAGAAAGAAAGAGAAAGAAAGGAAGAAAGAGAAAGAAAGAGAAAGAAAGAGAAAAAATAATTAATTAAAAAAATGTATTTTCCAAACATTGAAATATCCACAGGGCAGGCCAAGCACAGCGCTACTGCTGAGGGGCTGGGTGGTTAGGACATGGCCTTCACTCTCAGTGGCTCACTATCAAGGGTCAGAGAGAAACATCAACAGAAAAAGCCAAACCATAAGCAGTTAATTGTTAAAACAAAGAGATGTGCCTAACTGTGTGGCCAGCTCAGTGAGGCAGAAGCCTGGGAGACTTCTCAGTGGAGGTGGATCTCAGAGGAGATGCAAAGAATGCGTGGAATCTCTCTCAGTGGCCGAAGGGTACAGCCAATCCCAACAGAGGGGTCAGCACAGGCCAAGGTCTCAAGAACCAAGGGAGCATGGTACATCAGCGGCAGCACAAGTTCATGGCCAGAGAACCACCCTCGGTGTAGGGAGGAGGGAGAGGCGGGCTGCAGAGGAACACAGGGAACCTGACGCCAGACGGGCAGCGAGTGCTGTGCTCAAATGTTCATATGTCGTTCTGTCAGCAATGGGAAGCTAGTGAAGGGTCTGGGGCAAGGAGGAGACCTGGACAGCATTTTAGGGTGTCGGCAGCCTGGTGGATGCAATGGGGTCCAGGGTGTGAGGTGGGAGGCGTGGACACTGAAGAGACCTGTGTCCTGGTGGGCAACCGTGAGGTCCAGAGCAATGGAGCTGGAAGGGAGGGCGCTGGGCAGACCCTGTGGGGCAGCTCTGGCCCCTGCACTCTGGGGCTCAGCTTGTGCCCAGCCCATGCTCTCTGTTCCCACCCTTCACTCTGCATGCTGGGCACCCCACAGAGCCCAAAACACCCTTCCCTCAGGGGTATGAATGTAGGTCCTTTCTGCCCTCCCTTTGCTGCCCGAACCTCCAGCCTCAACTTAATGCTGTGTATGGAGGAAATGGGAAGAGCTGCAGAGACAAAACAGGAGATGAGCACGGTACAGCGGGGGCCTTTGTGGTAGGAATGGGCTGCCGGGTCTCCCTGCAGGCCTCGGAGGGTCTCCTTTCAGAAGCAAGGTCTGAGGTTCTCCCCACTGCAGCCTACCCTTGCAACCGGGCTTCTGCTGAGCACCACCTTTGAGCTGAGCCCATGGACAGGGGTCCTCAAAGCTTGGACTCTTCCCCACCAAACCATGAAATAGGAGCCTGGCCACCCGGGGAGGCCAGATAAAACTGTTGAGGGAAAAGGCTTCCCACCCCCACCCCCCACATTGAACACTCAGTCCCTTTGGAGTGGCACCTCCCAAAGGCTGGGCATCCAGGAGGCCCTGACTGCATCCCCAGGGATAGAGAATGCTTCTGAGTGGTCTCAAGCAGGGGGAAGGGAAAGTGGGGCTGGATCTCTTAGCTAGAGGGAGTAACCCCTGAGTGCCCACTTGATGCAGGGTGACACCAAGCCCCCAAGGCAGCGTGAATAGTCCACATCACGGTAACTGAGTCTGACATCTCCCTGGTGCCCTCGGCACACACCTTCCCAGCCTCCTCTACCCCAGGACCCTGGAAGGTCAGGGCCAGCCAAAGGATGGCCTTGAAGCCCCGCTGTGGTCCAGGGGGTTTACATTGCAGGGGCTGGCGTGCACCTACACCCGCGCAGGTGGGTAGGAGAAAGGGATTCTCCCAGGCCTGTGAGTCAGCTGGGGCAAAGGGAAGGAGTGTGGGTGGAGCAAGAAGGCAGATTTCAGGGTGGGGACAACCGAGGCAGGTGAAGAAAGACAGTTTGGTGCCATAGAAAAAGCCCTGAGAGAAAGGAGCCCAGGTCTCATCCCAGCTGGGACACTCCCTTGGGGTAAATCACCTAACCTCCCTGAACCTCAGTATCTTCATCTATAAAATAGAGAAAATAATATGCCCACCACATAGGGTTCTTGTGGAAAACAAAGGGGATGATATACAGGAGAGCTCATTGAAAAGGAAATGCTGGCCAAGCATGGTGGCTCACACCTCTAATCTCAGCACTTTCGGAGGCCGAGGTGGGCGGATCACTTGAGGTCAAGGGTTCAAGACCAGCCTGGCCAACATGGTGAAACCCCATCTCCACTAAAAACACAAAACAATTAGCCAGGTGTGGTGGCACATACCTGTAATCCCAGCTACTTGGGAGGCTGAGGCGGAAGGATCCCTTAAACCCGGGAGGCAGAGGGTGCAGTGAGCCAAGATTGTGCCACTGCACTCCAGCTTGGGTGACAGAGCAAAACTCCATCAAAAAAAAAAAAGAAAGAAAGAAAGAAAAAGAAAACAGAAAAGAAAAGGAAATGCTAAACAGAGGTCAGTCCAGGTCGTGGAGGGATGAAGCTGGAGCCTGTGACACTATGAGCCGCCAGGGAGTGGTGGCCAGGGGCAGCCGGGCTAGGCAGCAGGACCAAACTCTCCCTCCCAGCAGACAGAGGTGGTGGGGGAGCCTTGCTGAGATTGTCATGTGGGTCTGGCCCCATTCCCTACCTTGAGGTCTACAGGGGCTCAAGACTTTGGGGGAGTCTCTTCCCATAGTGTTTCTCAGCCTTCACAACTGAAGGAGCAGGCAGAGATTAGGCAGGGGGTAACTCAGGGCCATAAACACCCCACCCCGACCCCACTCACCCTGGGCCTTTCTGATGAGCAGCTTTAGAATCCACTTTGGCCTTCAAGAATAAAACCATCATTCTTACCAGAACCACTTGATGTGTTCCACTGTATCCAGTGGAACCAAGTAACAAAAGCTGAGTCCCCATAATGTCCGGTGATAACAGTAACAATCGTTACTAGCATTTGGACACCCTGCAGAATTACAAGGCCTGTTTAATTGCCTTCCTTAATTCTCACTGCAACCCTAGAAGGTAGGTGGTGAATTATGATCCCCATTTTTTAGTTGAGGAAATGGGGGGGCTCAGAGAGCTAAATAACTTGCCTTAAGCTTACACAGCTGTGTAGAAACAAAAGCAGGCTCTGAGCCCCTCTCAAGCCACCATAACCCCATATGCATCACTAATGCCCCTGAGGTTCCTCACAGAGCCCTGCAGACGTTTCACCTCCTAAATAGAGAGGATCTGGACTGGGAAGCCGTGAAGTTTCCAGAGACCAGCATGGGCTCCATTCTGTCTGTGTCTGAGCCGTGCGATTCTGCCCCTCCTGGGAGATCTAGGGAGGGAGGGTGGCCACACCCCCATATTGCCAGCCGGCATCTCCTGAGCACCTGCTGTGCGTGGGGTGTTGGGGAAGATGCCTGCAATATGGGGATGAGTGCAACACGGACAATCAAGGACAAAGACGGGAACTGTGGGATGCAGACTCACAGCACTTCGCCCCTTTGCGGCATCTAACTCAGGCCTCGTGTTTCATAGATGAGGAAACTGAGCGAGGTGCAGACAGGCTTCCAGAGCAGGGTAGGCAAACTTTTTCTGTAAAAGGCCAGAGAATAAATATTTTAGGCTTTGCGGGCTGCATATACGTCTCTACAGCTATTATTCTTTGATTTTTTTTAAATAATCCAACATTTAAAAATGTATAAACTATTCTTAGCTTAAGGGCTATACAAAATAGGCTGGTTACAGCAGAATTTTGCCCCCAGGCTACAGTTTGCCAAACTCTGTTCTAGGAAATCGTGTAGCCAGTTGCTTCCTGAGCTGGGGTTCATTCAATCAGCCAACCAATATTTGGAGCACTTGCTATGCTCCAAGCACTGTGCCAAGACCTGGAGGGAAACATCACATGCTCTATGCCGTCAAGTTGCCTGCAGTTTGGTGGAGGAGACAGGTAAGCAAATCATGTCACCTCAATGCATAGTGGGAGGCTATGCAGGACAGGACACCCAGAGGAAAGAAAAGCGAGCTTTTCTGGGGTTTTCTGTGTGCTCCCTCCAACACATGGTGGCACGGGTCAAAGGATGTCACAATCTCTGTGTACTTATCTGTGTCCTCCCCGAGTCTATATGTTACATGAGGGCAATGACCTGTGTCCATTTGTCCACTGCACTGTTCCTAGCACCTCAGACGATGTCTAGCAATAGCAAGCAAGCAATATGTGCCGAAGACAAGAATGAATGAATCGTACAACAACATAGCTACAGCTCTCAATGCGAAGGTGGGGTGTCTGCTGAGAGCTATTAGAGGAACTCAAGAGACTGAGGGATTGTTCACCCTATCCCCCTCGATTGTCGAACAAAGTGGGTTTATGGAGCCTGGAAATACAGCCCCGAGCACCAGAAGCCTTCTTCCCGCTCCATTTTCTCTCCAGCCCCCTCAACCCTCCTCCCACCCCGGCCCTCTCTGCTGACTCATACAGCAGCCGCTAATCATACCCCAGCCAAGCATGCTTAATTAAACCCCAGTTACCCACAGCTTCTGAGCAAGAGGAAAAGACAGGACTCCGGTGGTGTGCCCATCCAGAGGGAGCTGGGTCGGGTGTGGGATCCGGGGAGATGCATGTGCATGACAGTGGGGCACTCACTGGGAACCCGCAGTAAAATAACAATAGTTCATATTTACAGAGCAGGTCCTCTGCGCCAGGCATTGTGCTAATCCTTTCTGTAATATTAACTTAAACCTGCTCGTAGCAAATTTATGACACAGTATTACTTTAAATTGCAAAAACCACAATCACATGTGCACCAACCTAACACTACTATTACGTCCATTTTACAAATGAGGAAACTGAGGCTCGGAGAAGCTACATGACTCACCCAAGGTCACACAACTAGTAAGTAACAGAGTTGAAAGGATTCCCGTTTTCCTGTTTCCCATAGCAGGAGGGAGGGAGTATTTAGAGAGAGGAAGGGCAGCCTTGTCCAAAGCCCTGACCCCACTGTCTGGTGGCCTGGGCTCCTTCTGATAGCAAAGCCCATCCCGACTCACACACAAGGGGGCAATTCCATCTTTATCTCAACCTACATTTATCAGACACCTACTATGTGCCACACTCTGGGGACATGAGTCAGAGACAAAGTCTCTCCCATAGGAAGCTCACAGGCTGGTGGAGGAGCAGCACTATAACTATGCTGGGCCTTTAGGGGCCACTGGTGCCCAGGGATGGGGCAGAGGCCAAAAAGTAGCATGCATCGCACTCCTACCAGTGCCAGACACCAGGGATAGCACATCTTTTACCTTTCCTTCATAACCTAGAGTATCTGTATTTTTGGTGTGATTATTCCACACTAGACCATTTATTCCATGACATGAGCCAAGTATCTCAGTGTATGGCACAGTACTTGGCACGAAGTTAGGGCTCAGTAGATATTTTTAAATGAATGACTGAATAAAACATAGCTCCTACCCTCGTGGAACTTGCTGTCCAGGCAAGGAAATCAAAATGTAAACAGATGATTGCAACATGGTGTGATGAATGCAACAGGAATGAGAAGACAGCCTCCATCCAGGGAGCTGTGCAAGGCATCCTGGGAGAAAGATGCTGAGACCAGGTCTTGAAGAAAAAACAGTAGCTTCCCAGGGATATGGGGATGAAGGGCCCTTGGGGCTAAGAAGACAGCCCTTGCAAAGGCAAGGAGATGTGACTTAGTGGAATGAATGAGTGGATATACTGCTTGTTCCCTTCAGAAAAAGACTGAGCTGGACACAGTGGCTCACACCTGTAATCTCAGCACTTTGGGATGCTGAAGCAGGAGGATAGCTTGAGGCCAGGAGTTGGAGACCAGCCTGGGAAATATAGCAAGACCCCCATCTCTACAAAAACTAAAAAAAAAAAAAAAAATCCAGGCATGGTGGCATGTGCCTATAGTCCCAGCTACTTGGGAGAGTGACATGGGAGGATCACTTGAGCCCAGGAGGTCAAGGTTGCAGTGAGCCATGATTGCACCACTGCCCTCCTGCCTGCGTGACAGAGTAAGACCTCATCTCAAGAAAAAACAAAAAAGAAAGAAAGAAGACTGTATGAGCAGCCAGGTCTGAGTGGGTTTGATCTGCCTGGGCCTGGTAATCTTACAGATGTGGCAGCCCTGCCCTGGACAGGACACCACATCCCAAAGCTAGGACACATACCTCTAGCATGTGGGTGCATGGAGAAACTCCACGTGGCTTCGTGGGGCTGAATTATGGGTGGGGGATGTGAGGTGGAGGGAGGCAAAGAGACACAGCTGGAGATGGGGGCTGGGTCCAGATCCCAGGGGCCCTGACTGCCATGCCAGGGAGATAGGGCCTTATTCCTTAGGCAACAGGGATTACTGAAGGATGCCGAGCAATCGAGTATGTATTCAATTTGTGTTTTAGAAAATGGCCCTGGCGCGAGTGTGGAGGTTGGGTTGGGAGAAGGTGAGCTTGGGGACAGGCACACCAGTCTGGAGGCTGGCGAGGGACCCAGGTGCTTCCAGTGGGCAGAGTAGTGAGGACAGCAGGCAGGCAAGGAGAGGCACAAGCATGATATGGAATGGGCAGAACCGAGTGACCATTTGGCTGTGAGAGAGGAAAGAGGTCATTTAAGCTCTCAGAGTCTCAGTCTCTGCCTCTATAAAATGAAGATAAGACGATCTGCCCAACAGGGTCATTGTGGGCATTTGCAGAGATAAAGGCTAAAAGGCCTGAACAGGGTCTGACAGGTGGTAAATGGTCTTTTCCTCCTTGCCTCTTGCTGTGCCTTTATGCCATGTCTTATGCTTTTTTTTTCACTTTTAAAAAATTGTGGTATATACAGTATAACACAAAAATACACTTAACATAAAATTTACCATCTTAGCCATTATTAAGTGTACTAAATACATAATGTGCAACCACCATTACTCTCCAGCTCCACAACTCTTTTCATCTTGTCAAACTGAAATTCTGTACCCATTCAATAATCATTCCCCGTTCTCTCTCCTCCCAGCTCTGGGCAACAACTATGCTACTTTCTGTCTCTATGATTTTCGCTACTCTAGCTGCCTCATATAAGTGGAATCATACTGTGTTTGTCCTTTTGTGACTGGCTGCTTTTGCTTGGTATACTGTCCTAAGGTTCATTTATGTTGTAGTGAGTCAGAATTTTCTTCCTTTTTAAGGCTGACTATTCTATTGTATGTAGGGACCACATTTTGCTTATCCATTCATCTATTGATGGACATCTGGGTTACTTCTGTGTTTTAGCTATTGTGAATAATGCTGCTATGAACATGGGTATACAAATATCTCTTCAAGACCCTGCTTTCAGTTCTTCTGGGCATATGCCCAGAAGTGAAATTGCTGGGTCACATGGTAATTCTATGTTTAATGTTTTGAGGAGCTGCCATACTGTTCTCCACAGCAGCTGCACCATTTCACATTCCTACCAACAGCGCACAGGGGTTCCAAGTTCTCTACATCCTCACCAACACTTGTCATTTTGGGGTTTTTTGCTAGTAGTCATCCTCATGGGTGTGAGGTGGGCTGCGTCTTATATTTTTGCATCACGCAGTACAGCCAAGCTCAGAGGAAATGAACAATACTGGCATAGGTGGGCAGTGTCCCCAGGGCTAGAGCAGCACTCACATGCAGAGGCATGTGCCCTGGCAGTGGGATGGGGTGTCCTGTCCAGGATAAGGCTGCACACATCTATAAGATTCGCAGGCCCAGGCAGATCAAACCCACTCAGGCCTGGCTGCTCATACACAACCTTCTTTCTGAAGGGAGCAAGCAGTTTGTTCACTCTTCATTCCACGGAGTCCACTGGGAAAACAGAAACCACTCTAGGCCTTTCAAGCAGAGGGATTTAAACGAGGGATTTGGTTGTACAGGTAACAGAAGAAGTAGAGCAACCCAGATTAGCAACAGCAGGAAGCTGTCCCCTTCCTGGGGCTGGAAGGAGGCAATGTCTAGGAGCCTCAATGCTGAGGCCATCAGACAGAAACTGGAGCCACTGCAGGCCCCCCACAGGGAGCTGGGCGGTGCAGGACAGGGCTGATCAGTAGAAGCCAGAGGAGACACAGATACTGCAGGGACATGGCCTGAAACAGACAGAGGGAAGAAATGTCCTGGCTTTTCCCCTCCTCCCACGATCCACCTTCTTCCAGTGCCTCCTCTGATTGGCTGAACCAATCTAGAAGCCAGAAGGTAAGGGAGCCTGGGAAATGCAGCTCCCAGCAACACCAGACAGGGCAGGGAACAGGAGACAGATCTGGAGCCACCGGCAAGTGATCAGCCCACTCATTCATCCTTTCGCTCCCTCATTTGTTCAGTCAACATTTATTGAGCACCCAGGTGCTGGGGACATGATGACAAACAAGACTTCTGGGTCCTGTCCTCACCAAGCTTAAGGCCGGCAGTGCCTGGACCATATCCCTCACTGCCCACCCCTGTTGGCCAGAGGCACCCTCTCACCTAGCCTGGGGGCAAAGGCTGCTGCAAAGCTTCTGGGGGCCCCTGGGAAGCTCCCAGTGCACAGAGAAGATGGAGCTGTGCTGTGCTTAGGCTGTGGATGTGGTGGAGCAAGGAGCCCAGCCGGCTCTGCCTCCTCCTCAGCTGAAAGCTCAGCTCAGAACACAATGTCTCCAAAAAGAGAAGAAAACCCTTAAATCCCACTGTTTGTCTTTGGAGCCTGGGAAGCGAGGATCTAGTGAACATAAAACGTGCGGGCTGCTCAGAAGTTGCCTTTGAAACCTCCCCAGGCCGGCTTTGTCAAGGAGCAGCATTGCCTTTCAAAGCTGCCAGGCTCCAATCTCCCCTCTCCCCTCTCCCCGCTCAACCGTAGCAGGCAGCAGCTAATCAGAGGGAGATGTTAAACGCTCCCTAATTCACATAAGTCCCCAGGCTTCTGGGGAACTGGTAGCAGGGCCAGTGAGCTGGGTGCCTCTGTTCCTGCTCGCCCCACCTCACACCAGCCTCACCTCAGCCCGGTCCCCTCTGAAGGCTGCTCCTCTATATGAAGCTCACCCCTCCTCCCTCACCCTGGCCTGTGCTCAACCCATCTCTGCTTCCCAAAGTGATGTCTTCTCCTGGAATCTGCCTCTTCCAAGAAGACCTCCCAGACATAACACACAAGTGATGACCAGCCACACCCTGGGTCTCTGCCCTCAACCTGGCTTTTCTCCACATCCCTCCCCATGTGTCCAGGCCCAGGAGTTCCTAGCTGATCACCACTCGGCATAGCCTCCCTGAGGGAAAAGGTCTCCCCCTTACCCCCAGATGAAGTGAGCAGGTGCCCCTGGCCAAGGGGATGGGCAGTGCTAGGCTTTAAGCTTGGCGAGGACGGGACGCGGAATTCTTGTCATTTTCTCCCCAGCACCTGGGTGCTCCAGAAATGTAATGAATGAGTGAGGGAGTGAAAGCCTGAACGAGCATGCTGATCATCTGCTGTGGCTCCCAGATCCACTGCCTGCTGTTTCCTGCCCTGTTTTGTGCATTTCCCAGGCTCTCTTACCTTCTGGCTTCTGGATCCCTGATCCCTGAGTATTTATGCCAGCTAAGGGGAAGGACAAGTGAAAAAATCCATGGCTTCACCACAAAGACATCCACAGATAGGCAGTCTGGCCCAGAGTCATAACCTGACAGTGACGTACTTTCTGTGACCTTGGGTAAGGCACACCTCTCTCTGGGCTTCAACTCCTCATCTGTAAGGCAAGGGGGTTGTACTAGACCAGCAGTTCTCAAACTGGGGTGTGCGTCAGAGTCACCCACAGAGCCTGTTGAACATGAGTCACTGGGCCTACCCCCAGATTATTGACTCAGCAGAACCTAAGAATCTGCATTTTGAAGATGTCTTCAGGTGATGCTGATGCTTCTGGTCTCGGGGACCACACCAGGAGCCAGTGGGCTGGCTAACTGGATTTTAAGCCATATTTGTCAGAGTTAAAAAGGGCTGCAGGATGCTTGCTCACTCAGGGGCATGCAGAAGTGGTCATGGGGGTGCGGGTGCTGTGCAGAGCTCCCATCCACCTTAACGCAGGCATTTTGGCTTTAATCAGTTTTGTTTGTTTGCATGTCCTGGTAAGCGTGGTCAGAGCCGAGGTTCCACGCATGAAGTGAAATGTTTGGAAACCTGCTGACTAGGCTAGGAATCAGGGTGGTCCCTTTGAGCGCTGACATTCCAGGGTCCCGTGATCACTCCACACCCCTCCTGGGCTGTTCCTACCTCCCTTTTCTTTCTCACAGCCAAGAAGCGGGTGAAGCAAGAGCAAGACTCAGGATTCAGGTCTTTAATCTTAGGGGAGTGGGTGTGGGGACAGATGGAGAGGTGGGTCATTGTCCTAGGTCACTGTCATCTGTAGGCACATTTCAACCCAGAGATGTGCCATGGAGTGGAGTGGAGTGAGCACACACTGCAGGCAGCCCCCATCCTGAGAAGGAGGCGAGGTCCCACCTGAGTTGGGGAAGTTCCTGGAAAACCCAGAGTAGCTAAAGCTGCATTTGCATGTGCATGTGTGTGTCCGCATGTCTGCACATATGTTGTCTGTATAAACAAATAAGTCACAG
This sequence comes from Nomascus leucogenys, assembly GCF_006542625.1. NCBI lineage: Eukaryota > Metazoa > Chordata > Mammalia > Primates > Hylobatidae > Nomascus > Nomascus leucogenys. The sequence continues at coordinate 15,048,086 of NC_044395.1, forward strand.
AGAGGGAGATTTTAATTGGAATGATCAGGGTGCAGCTAGACTCTAAATAAAGCAGAAGTCTCCTAGATAAAGTAGAAGTCTAAAATTCAAAATTTTAGAATTAAACTAAAGACCTTTAATTCCAAACTGATATATCTGGTGAAGAAACTGAGGTTCCTCTGGAGCAAGAACCAGGGTTTCTGACTCCTGGGTGCAGGCTCTGGCCCCCTGATCTAGATGGATGTCAAAGCCTCTCCCACGTACCAGAATGACATCAGCTGAAATCAATGGATCATGGCAAATGGACAAAAATTTTCACAGAAAAGAATCCAAGGCAAACAAATCCCTTTCCAGCCCTGCTTGTCCCCACCCACGTAGCCATTCCCTGGCCAGCTGCTCCGGCGGCTGCCACTTCCAGGAGGGGGCCTGCCCAGCTCTGTACCCAGCTAGGAGAGCCTGCATGGAGGCTGGGAAGGGGACCCAAAAGGCTACACAGACTGAGAGGTCAGTAGCAGGCCTGGTAGAGCCCCCTCAACAGTCAGAGCTCACAGGAAGGCAGAGGGCACTAGGCAGTGGGGAGAGAAACAGGAGAAGAAATAGCCCAGACCCTTTAAAGATTAGTGGGGTTCTCCAGGCCCCAGAGCTGTGCATGGATTGGAGTGAAAGACCAGAAGACAAGCAGCTAAGAAGCAGAGGGAGGGACAGACTGAGGGTTGTGTGTGCATGTGTATGCCTGGGTGCGTGTGTGTGACACACAACAGTTATCAGACTATGTACACGTGTTTGTGCAAACCTAAGAGAGGCCAACAGACAGCAGAAAATTATGCAGGCTTAGGAAGAAGAGACACACACGCACACACGTACACACACACACACAGAGAGAGAGAGAGAGAGATAGAGAGAGAGACTGGATGTGGATAAGGCTGGGAACAGAAGAGCCAAGGGGAGCACCAGGAGGTGAAGGGCTGTAAGAGTGAGCCTGGTGCAGACCTGTTTTTGTCTGTGATGACAGGCTATGACAGAGGATGATGGAGCATATCTGTGCATGTGTACAGTGTGGGTGCATGCCCCAGTAATCTGGAAGGCAAGAAGACCACGGGCACCCTTGCATTCAACAGCCCACAGGACTAGACACCCCCAAAAGCATGTTCCTACACTTCTGGGGCCAGGCTTCCCCACTGTCCCTTTCCTGGGGTCTTTTCTAACAGCCCCCCTACCCCCAGCCACTACCCAGATCCTCTCCTGCCTTTGCCTCCCACGCTTGCCACCCTGTCACTCTGCTAGGGAGTTTCCTTCTTCCTCCCCTGGGGTCAATGTCACCAGAATATGACAGTCCCAGCCCTGGGACAATAATCTCTGCTTTGGGGACAATGGATGGCATCCCAGTTGGTACAGCTCCAACCCTAGACCCTAAATCCCACCTCACCTGTTTCTGTCTCCAAGCAGTGGATCCAGTACATACCTTGAGTCCTACAATCCTGACATCAAAGTTCACCTCTGCCTCTTATACCACACGACCTTGAGCAAGTTGCTTAGGCCTTCTCAAGCCCCCATTTCTTCTGTTAATGAAGAAGAAGAATAGGGTTTTTGTGAGGATCAAATGAGCTAATGAGTTAACGAATGTGAAGCCCCTGGCATTGTGCCAACCACAAAGTAGGTACTTCCCTTTCTGGTCTCTTTAAGTCATGCTCCAAGCGGGTAAGTTTCTGTTAAAAAGTCCCAGGGGCTTCCCAGGCGGGAATGGGAAGGAGGCGTTCTCCAAAGGGCTCTTCATGGCCTTCCTTTCCCTGTGGAGATGATCAGCAGCCAGGGGTGTCCTACTCATCAGCACCATGTGGTCTAATGCAGAGGAGCCGCACCATTCACTCCTCCCCAAAACTTATTTGTCAAAAGCGGCATACATTACAAATACGTAATGTGGGCCGGGTGCAGTGGCTCACACCTGTAATCCCAGCACTTTGGGAGGCTGAGGCAGGTGGATCACTTGAGGTCAGGAGTTCAAGACCAGCCTGGCCAACATGATGAAACCCTGGCTCTACTAAAAATACAAAAATTAGCCGGGTGTGGTGGCATGCACCTGTAATTCCAGCTACTCAGGAGGCTGAGGCAGGAGTATCACTTAAACTCGGGAGGTGGAAGTTGCAGTGAGCCAAGATCGTGCCACTGCACTCTAGCCTGGGTGACAGAGTGAGACTCCATCTCAAAATAAATAAATAAATAAAGTGTTTCATTCATTCCTTCATTCCTCTAAGGAGGCAGTAGAGCTCAACAGCTAAAAGCATGGACTCTGGAGCCAAACTGCCTGGCTTGAATCCCAGCTCCACCAACTGATGGCTGTGTTACCTTGGGCAATTTACTTAACCTCTCTGTAGCTCAGTTTCCTCATCTGTAAAATAGCAACAATATCAATTGCTACCTCATAGGAGTATTGTGAGGTTTATATGTGTATGTCAAGTGCTTAGAATAATGGCTGACATGTAATAAAAACTAAGCTTGTGCTAGCTGCTATTGTCATATACTCGGTCATCAAGAAATTATTGAGCACATATGTCAGGGTTGGTTCCAGGCTCCAGATCCCATAATGAACTATCCAGATGCAGCCTCTGCTCTCATGGAGCTTACATTTTCATGGGAGAGACAAACTTTCACTAATCCTGTAAAACTGTCCATATATAACAAACCGTGACAAGAGCTACAAAGACCAAGGATGCAGAGCCCTGAGGACCTGTAGGGCACTAACTGAGATTTGCAGGTCGGAGAGGAGCTCTTGGGGGTGACGCATGTCCCTGCCATGTCTGACCATCCTGAGGGTGCCATCAGTGTCAGCAGGCACCCAGTGGGGACAAAGCCCAGCCTGTGCCCTTCACAGGCCTGGCCACAGCATGTGTCTGCTCACACCCTCAGCGTGAGAAGCCCAGGCAGCACCAATGCTCCTACATGCTATCTGCCATCTGCTACCACCCCACTTCTGGGTCCCAAGGTGGCCTGGGAACAGAACCAGGATTCCTGCTTCGAGTCCTCACGTAGTCCAATCAAGAACAGGCACTCTTCCTGTGGGATTTCCAGGCACAATTTGGCCACCTTGAAGGTCCCAGCTCCCCTTCAGGAGTCCTACTACCTCCCATATAGACTGTCCTCAATCTGATCCCAAGCCAGGAAGATGAAGCAATGGATTGTCCGAGGTGCTTTACAGTTCGCTCAGCAAATGTTTCCAGGTGTCTCATTCTATCACCACAACTTTATGCAGTCAGTGTTGTGATTATTATTGTACCTATTTTACAGGTGAGGAAACAGACTCAGAAAGGATAAGCCACTTTCCCAAGGTCCCAGAGCTTTTAAGTGGAACAGGTAGCACTCCAACCCAGGTCTGCTTGATTATGATCTTTGAAATAACATGGGTGGCTATAATAATAGACAATCCTTCTATAGCACTTTCTACATGACAGGTATCAGCCTATAAACTTTATATATTTAAGTCATTTAATCCTCATCATAACCTTATGATGTAGGTGCTATTGTTATTCTCATTTTACAGGTGAGGAAACTGAGGCATGGACAGGCTAAGCCACCTGCCCAAGGCCAGTTAGATGGAGCATGAGGCAGAGTCACCATGCGGAGAGTCAGAGAATGGTGGCGCTGGGAATGGCCTTAGCAGCCCCCAGTCAGAGGCCCAGGGTGAGGATGGGACAGACTTGAGGCTGTCGTGGAGCAACCCTGCACCCCTGGCGGCACCTGCTGCTCCACGTGCTGCCTCTCTGACCCGTCCGTCTCCAAGGATGCAGGGGTCTAGGTTGCCCTTGAAGTCTGCCCTTCCCTCCCCCTTCAGTTTGCCCACACTAGTGAGGGCAGGGGCACTGCCTTGTCCCACTTCGTATCCCTTCACCCAGCCCTATTGCCCACATCAAGAGACACCCCTCAGCAGCGGAGTCAGGTATGGCCGAGTCCGAGGCTGCCCCACCCACAGTGATGGAAGAGGCGAAGGAGAAGGGTCAGCTCATGGCCAGCTCAGAGGCCTCGGGAAGGGTGGTGGAGAGCAGCAGAGGAGCCCCTCCACTCCACTCGGGTCTCTCTCTCTAGGTGACCTTGACCCAGCACAGTGGGCCTATCCTAAAAAAACAGGCCCCAGAGAGGTGCAAAGGGTGCCCTTGCAATATCATAGCTTCCACCCAGAGAAGGGTGCAGACCACGACTCTCCCTTGTCCCAGATACCCCACCTCCTCTCCCCCCTCCACCTACTCCAGAGACACCTCTGCCCTTCTCAGAGCCAGTCCCTCTCCCAGGAGCACAGGCCCTTCTCTGTCCTTCTCACCACAGCTCAGGAAAGGGCGTGGGGTGAAGGACACGGGCAAGGGGCAAGGATTAAAGGCAGCAAAGTACTTGGGAAACTAGAGAATTCCTCTGGCTTTTGCCTTTTAGCCGATGGCACCATCCTGGCGCCACCACCTGAAACCCATGGGGGTCTCCACTGCTTTGGCTTGCATGCTTTCCACAAGCTGAGCCACCTCTTCCCTAGGGGGCAAGGGGAATAAGAGGAAGGTTTGTTCAAGAGCTGCCCCTGGCCAGGAAGTGAAAAGACCCCTCCAGCTGGGCGGGGTGAGGTAGAGCAGAGGGAGAGAACGCAGGAGCGGAGGCAGCACGTGCCACAGCCCATCAAGGTGACCCTGGCTGTTTCTCTCCCTCCTGCAGGTCCCCAGACACAGCTCTCCAGAGGTCTAGTGTAGAGGACAGAGCCAGTGCACAGCCAGAAAGAAACCCTCAGGGCGAGGCTGGGACAGGGCCCCAGGATGGGAAGGCAGGGTGGGCAGCAGGTTATGGAGAGGCTGTGGGTCCCACCTTCAAGTTGCACTAAAGCACCTTGAGGAGGCCTTGTGCTGACCTGGCTTGTTTCTGCCTCCCAGCTGGACCACAAAATGGGAGGAAACATCCCATAAAGTTGCCAAACTGCCTCTGTGGCCGGAAGTGCTGCCAGGGGCTGCTGGTTCCCTCTCTAATTGCTCTTAATTTCTATGATTTGCAGGTCTCAGGCTCACGGAGGGCCCATTCCCCATTGTGATGGATGGGCAGGCACAGTCAGCCTGGTGAGTCAGCCACTGCAAGCTCTGACTTGGCCCAGCCGGGTCCTGTAAGGTATAGGGCACCCACCTCCCTCCTCCTCTACCTGGGCCCAATCCAGAACCCTGGGCCACAAGCCCCCACTGGAGCTCTGTCCTTTCTCCTGTTTCGCCTTTGCAGGAGGGTCCCGCAGGCTTTCACACAACAATAGGATGAGGAGAGATGATGCGCTTGGGACCTGGGTTCAGGTTGGAGCTCTGTCGTGTACCTCTGGGAGCCCCTCCTAGGGCCTGGCACATAGTAGGTGCTCAATAAATGCATGATCCTCCACTACTCCGCTGACCTACAGGGGACTCGGCCTTATACCACGTGAAATTTGGATATTTCCTTGTGACAGTGACTGAGGTACAACTGTGGAGTCAGGCTGCCTCTATTTGAATCCTGAATATGCTACTGCCAAAGTAAACTTGGGCAAGTTACTTAGCTTCTCTGTGCCACGCTGTCTTTATCTTTAAAATGGGGGTAATAACACTACCCATCTTACATCCATCTTTTGTGTGAAACACTTCAAATATGTTGTGGTAGGCAGAATAATGGACCTCAAAGCTGTCAGCACCCTAATCCCTGGGACTTGTGAATACACTGCCCTGCGTGGCTAAGGGACTTTCTGGATGTGTTTACAGAATGGCCCTTGATATGGAGAGAGGATCCTGGACGTTCTAGCTATCCCTGACCTAATCATATGAGTCCTTAAAACAAAGACCCCATCCTGGCTGGGTTACAGAGACAGGGGATAACAGAAGAAGCATCTGAGAGAGAAAGGCATTATTTGCTGGCTTTGAAAATGGAGTGGGGAGGGGAGTCACAAACCAAGGAAGATGGTGGCCTCCAGAAACCAGAGAAGGCAAGGAAGTGAAATCACCCCTGGAGCCTCCTGAAAGGAACACAGCCCTTCCAACATCTGGATCTTTATTTGTTTGTTTTTGAGACGGAGTTTCACTCTTGTCACCCAGGCTGGAGTGCAATGGCACAATCTTGGCTCACTGCAACCCCCGTCTCCCTTCCTGCATTCAAGCAATTCTCCTGCCTCAGCATCCCAAGTAGCTGGAATTACAGGCACCCAACACCACGCCCGGCTAATGTTTTGTATTTTTAGTAGAGACGGGGTTTCAACAGACATTGGCCAGGCCGGTCTCGAACTCCTGACCTTGCGATCCACCCGCCTCGGCCTCTCAAAGTGCTGGGATTACAGGCGTGAGCCACCGAACCGGGCCCCAACATCTGGATTGTTAGCCCAGTGAGACTTGTGTCAGACTCCTAAGCTACCATAGAGCTACACGATAATACATTTGTGTTGCTTTATGCCATAAGTTCAACGTTTAAAGTTTGTGATAATTTGTTACAGCAGCCACAGAAAACGAATACATATGTGTAAGCACTTAGAGTGGTGTCTCTGGCACACAGTAAGAGCTCAAGAAATGCCAGCTCTTTGTTATTATTATAGCACTGCAGTCACACAGGGGAGAGGACACGCTGTCACTCCACTCCAGGGCAGCTCCTCCCTGGTGTGAGCTCCTCAGAGCCCACAGCTTGCTTTGCTGGGTACTGGAGACCAAAGGCAAGACCAGGGGTTAGGGACATCCTCAAAACAACACATCACTCAGCACAGCCACTATGTGGGCATCAAACAGATGATCAGACTCCTGCCGTCCCTGTCTTCTAAAGAACAGGAGTGTGGGCACCCTGGAAGAAAGCGGTGGGAGTGCCTGGCACAGGCATGATGACATTCCTATAGCTGTGAGTGCACAGAGGACAGCCCCGGGGCTTAATTGCACCCTACCCCATCCTCACACAACTGGGACTGCCAAGGAGACAGAGTGGCTAGGGCAGGCTTGGCCATTTAAATGGTTTGCCATCCAAACGTTGTGCCAGCTGGACTGTGGGGGGATGAGCAAGGCCTACAGTAGGAAGGACTTCGAGTCAGACAGAAGGAACGTGGGATTCCTCAGAAGATCCAAAAGAATGGGAAGGGCTACTTCTGAACAGCGGCGGGCTGGCAGTGGGGCCAGGCAGACAAAACGGTCTCCAGAGGTCCAGTCCTTGATGGGTTGTGGGTCTCCCTCACAGAGCAAGCCCCTCCCAATGCCCACTCCCACGGTCCCCTCACTCTGCCACCACCCGACAAAGTGAAAGGGAGGCTTTGCCCCCACAGAAGCCCCAGCCTGCCCACCTCCCCTTCATCCTTGCAGAAGCCTTTTGTCCCGAGTTTTCCTTCTCAGTGGCTCCCACATCCTCCCCGGCTACTGGGGGTCCTCAGAAATCTGTCCCCAACAGATCGTCTACCTCTGAAGGGCCAGTGAGGCCCAGTTTGGTGACTCCTCATAGTCCTCGGTCCTAGGGTAAGAGCCTTCGCCTCAGACCAGACTGAGCCCAACACAGAAACCAGACTGTCTGCAATACCCACAGACCCTGCCCCAGGAGACAAGGGCCACTGGCATTAGACCTGTGCACAAAAGCTCCCTTCGATGGCAAGTTCCCTGAGGGCAGGGCCCATGCCTCTCTAGCAGGCCCACGGTAGTAAGGGAACACACACTACAGAGCCTGCAGCCTCTCAGAGAGGGCCCTGGAGAAAACCTAACCCCTTGCCATTTCCCCCAAGAGGGGAACTTGGCAGAAAGAGTCACTCCAAAGAGACCACTGCTTACACCACAGGAGTAAGCAAGGCTGGGGAGCAGGAGAACCACCGCTCCCAGGGGTACCCTGAACACAGCTAAAGGGGCCACTGTCAGCATGGACCCGTCCTTCTCCCCACCAACCTCCCTTGACACATTCCCACTGCTCTCTGCCCCACCTCCACGTTCACCGACCACAGCACTTCTCCCTGATCCTCCCTCCATAGCCCTTATCCTCCAACCCCAAACTCACAATCTCACTTTCTGCTAAAGAAACTCCCCTTCCCATCTCCACCTTAACTCCAACTCTAATCACAGGACCACTGCTAGTCCCTGTGATAACTTTGTACAAATTAGAAAACGTGCCTCTTTCTCCAGGTGGATGCAGGCCTGATGAGAAAAGCATAGGCTGGATTTCAGCCCCCAACTCTTTCTTGGCCAGGTGTCCTTGCACAGTGCACAACCTAGCCACCTGCACACAGCAGCCCCGTTTGACAGACTCAGGGACTGCACCCACTGAAGGGTCTTGATAGACAGCCCAGCCATGGAGACCCAGGAGAGTGGGCTAATTTATCCATGATGGCATGGCAAGCTGGTGGCACAGTCAAGGTCGAAGATCCAGGTATCATGACTCCCAATCCAGTGCTCATTCCCTCTCCCCACTCCACCTATGTCTCACTCTTGGGAACAAATGGCAAAGCCAAGACAGCAGAACCCGTGAAAGCAGCGCCTGGGGAAGCCTTCTTGCACTAATTAGAAGAGAAATGATAACCTCATCTCAAGCTCTGTCTAGACATAAAATTGAACATAAAACTTTCTGAACCGTGTACCACCTAACCCTTGGCTGGTGTGGAACGTAAATACCGATCTTCCCTATTTATTTCCCATCTACCAGCCACATTAATCTCATGCTACTTCATTGTGAGTATGGCCCCTATGTCTGTCTAGGCCAATGCATCTGTCTTGGCCTGGAAGCACCCAGATGGAGTTTCCAGCTTGCAAGGAACCCCTGAACACACTAGTGCTGAGAAGATGGCTTTTAATTCAGATGAAGGTGAGGGCAATGGTGATGAAGGAGAAAGCGAATGGGAGGGGAAGGAAAAGGTGGGGAGGAGGAAGAAGAAAGGCAATTCCTGATGTCTTGATTTCATATCCAGCCTTCCCAGTTGCCTCTAACACCACTGAGCTCTGCTTCCCAGAAATGGTGGTGAAGATACACACACATGCCTGCGCATTCTTACTTGCTCTCTCTGTGTCTTTCTCTCTGTCTCCATCTCTCTCTCTGTCTCTCTCTGGGCAGTGCCTGCAATATAATGTGGTGATTACACTCAGGCAGAGCCAGGCTTCCTGATTGTATATCAGGCGTTGCCACCTCCTTGCTGTGAGACTTCAGGCAAGTGTCTTAACTTCTCTGTGCCTCGGTTTTCTTTTCAACACAGTGGGGATAACAACAAACATGACCTCACAGAGTTTCATGAAGATTATTAGTGAATATATGTAAAGCACTTAGTACAGTGCCTGGCTAAGGAGGTATTCTGTAAGCATGAGCTGTAACTATCTTAGGGTGCTGTGTTTTTGGCATCTTGTCCTGGTCCCGTTTTCATGCAGATGGGGTAGGGGGTGGGGAATTGTCCAGGTTGCTGGCACAGTTTCCAGCTCGGCATTCCAACAGTCAGCAGAGATGGGCTGCCTGGGGAAGAAGTGAGCTTCCAGTCACTGGGAGTGATCAAGCAGAATCCAGATGAGCATTCGGCATAGATATGGCAGAACAGGTGAGGGAGGAGGGGGAAGGCCTCTTCCAAAGTCCCTTCCAACCCTGAGAGCCTGGGAATGTGTGAGTAAACCCACATCTCCAGGCACCTGCGTGGGCAGAGCCTTGCCCGCAAATGAGGACACATGTACAGGGGCACACTCTCTGCCCTGGCATTGAGGAGCAAGAAGAAGTGTTATAAACCAAGCAAGCCAGCACCCCCACCCATGCTCTCCCCGGCCCCCAGCCAATTCCTGTGTGCACACAGGCATCCAGGTGGCGAGCGGGAGCTCTGAGGGAGGTACCAAGTAGATATCACTCCTAGCTCTCTTTTAACGGGTACCAACTGCCAGCCACACCCCACCCACCACAGCCCAGCTATGAAGCAGGGCTGGGGGCAGGAGCCAGGAACGGCTTAGACAGTAGGGTGTTCGTTGTACTTCTGATGTGGGTGGACTGATAGGGAACCTAGGAAAGTCCTGGCCTCCAAAGATCAGGGTGCCCAGAATTCAGCTGTTGTGGGAGTGAAGGCCTTTGCCCATCACGGAGGGAATCAAGCAGGCGTTTGTAGAAGGGCCGGGCACCCCACCTCCAGCAAACGCTCAAATTCAGCTCCACCTTCAGGTCCAAGCAGCTTCCTTTTAGGGGTAGGATAAGAAGAGAGATTGCGAAAATCCCTGCTGCCTAAACTCTCCTGCTCTGGCCTTCTCCTCTCCTCGCCGCTCGGCGCACGGTCTCCAGCCCTCCTTCCGCTGGGAGCCGCGCCCCCATTAGCCATTCCGCGCTGATAAGCCCGCGCGGCCACACACTCAGACCCTCCCTCAGCCCGTGATGCATTACTGCATATGATTTGTCTTTGCAGCAGCTGCCACAGCAGTTCTTCCTTCCTAACAATGTTGGCTTCGCCTGGTATTAAAAAGGGGCCGTAAGTGCCACCGAACATCTTTGCTGGGGAGAGGAGACTGCACAGTGGGGGGATGGGGAGGCGGGCCCGCCCCGAATGAGCCATTTGCTGCGGATTCATCCAAAGGCCGATGATCCATTGGCAAAAATTAGGCAGGGGGTGGGGCGAGGGGTTGGGGAGGAGACGAGAGCGAGTAGGGGGCGAAGAGACGACATCCGGGAGGCGGGGCTTTCCCCCCAGGCCGGCGCCCCCCCCCCCCCCCGCCCCCCCCCCCCCCCCCGCCCTGCGGAGTGTCAGGCGCGGCAGGAGGCGGGGTGTGCCTGTGTGTGCCTCTCTGTGTGCGTGTGTGTGTGCGTGCCTCTGTATATGTGTGCTTGTGCCTCTGGGTGTGTGTGCCTCTGTGTGTGCGCGTGTGTGTGCCTCTGGGTGTGTGTGCCTGTGTGTGCGTGTGTGTGCCTCTGTGTGTGCGCGTGTGTGCGTGTGTGTGCCTGTGTGTGCGCGTGTTCCTCTGTGTGTGCGCGTGTGTGCCTCTGTGTGTGCGCGTGTTCCTCTGTGTGTGCGTGTGTATGCCTCTGTGTGCGCGCGTGTGTGTGCCTTTGTGTGTGCGTGTGTGTGTGTGCGTGCGTGTCCCCCCCAGCCTTCCTACCGCAACCTGGCCGTTCTTCTCAATCAATGGCCTCTTTGTGGCGGAAGGACTGGAACAACGTGTGCGGGGGAGGGTGGGAGGCTGTCTCCTGGGCACCTGGCGCGCCCGACCCGAGCTGACAGCCGTGGGGCAGGGCTCCCCGTACCCCAGTAAAAGTACGTTCCCCCGAGGGTCTCCACCCTCTGTGGACCTAGAGAATGGGGCCGACAGAGGCGGTGGCTGGAGCCTCCGGGACTCTGCGCTATGGGGCGGTCGCAGGTCCCACACGGGGAAGGAACCGGACGCTCTTTCCGCGGCCCGCGACCGCTAGGTGGCGCCGTGCCCGTCCCGCCTCCAGGAGGCCCCGCAGGGTCCCAGGCGCCCAGGGCACCTGGAGGCGAGCTGGGGAGGCGGAGAGGAGGTGGGGGCAGCATTCCCGCAGTCTCATTCATTCGTGCATTTGTCCATGCCCACTAAATTGGACAGTCGGACAGAGGGACAGGTGCACATCCTTCTCTTGAAGGTCTAAATGCCCAAACCTCAGAGAGACTAGAGAGAGATAGCCCACAGGAAAAGTGAATCCAAGGTCATCTATGGCAAAGGCCAAGAGAGAGGTATACCCAGTGCGCTAAGTTCAGAAACAACCGTGGAATTCGACAGCACAGAACCCCGAGATGAGTTATCTTGACCATTCTGCGCCAGACCAATCAGATGGGGGACAGTCACTCATTCCCGCCACTGCCAGGCCCTGGGCTGGACTTCGGACGCTCAACTGTGACCTGTCCTCGGGGAGTTTATGGACTAGTGGGGGAGAAAGACATCAGGCAGATAACTACACAAATAATTCCCTAGCTAGCTGTCTTGCATGTGAACAGGCGTAGAAAAAGGGGAGAAGAGTCAACCCTCGCCCTGCGTTGCCTGCTCCAGCCCTAACTAGGGTTGGAAGTAGGGGTGTTTGCCTTATGAAGAACATAAATCACTTCCTCTTAGTTCGAAATAGAAATAAGAACAGTAATCTAACATCTGAGGCACAGTCAAGGCAAGAGTGACCATTTTTCGGGGGTAAACTGGGGACCACAGGAAAAGAGCCTGGAGATGAAGCGCTTAATTCTATGTGCGGGGCACGGTGCGTGGTTACTCCTTTAACCTTTGGTCCACTGTGTGGAGTGGATGTTAAGCCTACTTTACAGAGCAGGACACTGAGGCCCAGGGAGGTAAGAGACTGGCCCAGAGTGCCAAGAGCCAATTTATGACAGAGCTGGGACTGGACCCCATAACTGCCTCAGGCCCAAGTCCCATACCTCTTCTGCTATAACAGCCTGCCTCTAGGACCGTGTCTGGTTGCCTTGCTAGGGCCAGAGCAGTAGGGTGGAGGGAGATCAGAAAGAGAAAGGGGCTGGGCAGGTGAAGAAGCCTCCAGATTGGGGCCCTCGTCACCACTCCCAGCTCATCACAGCCAGCCCTTTCTCAGCATCTCCTGACCAATGCACCACCCGCTTAACATTCTGCTCAGTTTCCTCTGTACTCCGACTCCAAATGTTTATCAACACATGCTGTAATGTAATCAGCTCCTGGGAAAATACACACCAGGTAATGGATGCTGATAAGAGTGTCAAACAGATGTCCCCTCCCTGCCCCTCCCTCCCAGCCAGAGCTGGCACACCCAGGAGGCTGGGGAGGCATCTCTTGCCACACCACCCCTCCAGCCCTGGCAGTGGAGGCATTCCTCCAGAAGCTGCCCAGGCAGGCAACAGGGCCTGACCCTGTGGGGCCCAGCATTGTGCCAGGCGCTGTGCCGTGGACTTCATATACCTCACAGTAGCACTATAAGTTTGGTGTTACTATTCCCATTTTGCAGATAGAGAAACTAAGGCACACAATAATGATGAAACCAGAGTGAAGCAGCAGCAGCATCAGAAGCAGATTAAGGGGCTATCACTCCACCTCTCCACTCATCATCAGGCCACCTCCCCACTGAACATGGCCCTTTGAAGGAAGCTGCCCTCATTACCTTTCTAAGTTGTTGGATCTAAGGCCCCAGCCTGTATGGACTTGGCAAGTCAGGTGGAGGAGGGCTTGCAACCTGTTCCTCATTTCCGGCCCAGCCAGGTAGGAGACAGCGTCCTGAACCTGTCCTGAAGGCTCAAGCAGAAGAGGGAGGCTCCCACTAGGCATGTGGGAGCAGAAGGGGATCCAAGGGAAGGGGAGAGCCTTCTTTGTCCTTTTCTCCTCCCTTTTCCTCAAGCGGCTTAAGGACCCACACGTGGACCTAGACAGAGGGGAGAGAAAGTGCACAGAGTTGAGGACAGCCCTGATGGAACAGGATCCCCCCACCCTCAGCACCTTCCAGGACCAGCTGTCTGAGGCTGGGCAGTCCTAAAGGAAATCAGTATTTGCTTTTCCCTCCAATGCAGTCAATTGCTCCTTTCATCTGGCAGGGAGTTGTAAATGAGACTTTATGGGATTTCTAATGATGGCGGTTTCCCTTTATCAGCCTCCAATTCCCACTTCTCAGCTGGGGTTGACCCGGGGAAATGTTTTGACCAGGAATCAAGAATCTAGCAGGCCCCTGCCCTGGCTGCTGCTTTCTGCAGTAAGGGCTGGAAGTTGTCAAATAGGCATGGGAAGCTCACTACCGAGAAGTCAAATCTGAGTTTCAGGCCGCCTCCCAGATGGCGAACTTCACCCCTCTAGCTTCTGTTGCTTCAACCATAAACCTGGGGTAATAATGCCTGCTCCACCCACCCGTCTCACAGGGCTGCTGCGAGGATCAAATGAGATTACAGGCCTGAAAGCCCTTTGAAAAATATGAAGCAATCATCCACCCCGGTTTTGCTATTATTATTATTGTGGTGGTGATTGTGTGTAGGTGCAAATGGGAAAGCACATTATGGCAACCTGCACGTCTTTGAGAGCGAGCCTGTTTGTGTACACAGAAGTGTATGTGTCAGTTTGCGGAAGGGTCGAGCTCTTGTGTGTGCACCCGGGTTTAAAAGAATGTATGGGGCAATGTGTGTGCGTCTATGAGTGTATCAGTACATGGGCACATATTAAAGTGTCTTAATATGATAATAGCGTATTAAAATAGAATATAATAGTCCTATGTGCCAGGCATTGTGCTAGACACTTAATATGGATGCTTCCTTTTAATTCTTGTAATGTGTTTGTAAAGGCATGAGAAGGGCTCTGGGCCAGTGTAGGTGTGCGGGCATCTATGTGAAGCTATGTATAGAGCATTTGTGACATCCATGTGTCAGTGGTGGAAGGGCATGTCTCTGATGAAGGTAATGGCATGTAAAGTAATGCAATGCCTATTCATCTCATCCGGGTAGCAGGGAATCTCTCCATGTGCTCTCCTGAGTTTCAATGAAAGGATAGGCATAAAGGTCAGTGAATCTGAATGTGTGTGCACATGCATGTGTGTGCATTCACATGCATAGGGGTGCACACCTGCCTTCCTGTTCCTAGGCCGATTAGTATAATTGTTTGTTAATCATCAGCTGCCTGGGCTGCGTGAGCCCCCGGCATGCCCTGAGCGCCATTGCCACGCAGCCATCAAACCCACACAGACACACTGTGGTGACAGCAGCATGCTTGGGAGGGAGTGCCGCTCTGCTCTCTGGAGTCACAGTCTGTGCCAGGCTGCAGACCCCTGCCAGGGGAATGTCCAGATTGACTACACCAGGTTTGGAGCTACAGAAGCGCTCCACAGATGGGCTAGGCTCAGAGCCTTAGAGGAAGACAGAGCCCAGAGGACCTGGGCCTAACAGGCAAACCAGTGCCTGGACCAGGAATGCCATCTGAGTACAATACGGGTTGGGGCTGCTGAGTGGCCAGGTATAAAATACGCTTGCTGGGCTACAGCCCTACCATGTACGGCTCCCTGCGACCCTCAGGATGAAGTCCAAACTCCATAATGCAGCACAAAGGCCCTCATGACATGGGCACGTGACTCCCCAGGCCCCTCCCTAACACTCTCCTCTTGCACCGCACCAGCCAGACTGAACGAACTACTCTCAGTCCTTCAGAGCACCCAGCCTCTGGGCCTTCTTGCTGTCTTCTCCTGTGCCTGATTTCTCTACAACATGACATCCCTGGCCAGCCAGTCCTCAGCCCTCAAGGGGGCTCTTCTCATCTCGGCAGGAACATGCCCTGACCCTTCCTGACCCCCTAGACTAGGGAAGGGTCCCTGCACACCTGACATTCCCGAATTCCCTAGCTTTCCCTGCTGTCCACTTCCTTATGGATCCTTGCCTCCCCCATTAGTCTTTGGTCCCAGGAAGGAAGACAGCATGTTGCAGCCATTCACGGAATATCCAAATGCCTAGCACAGATCTGATTGTAGGTGTTCCATACACATTTCTTGAATGAATTATTGTTAAAAGCCAGTTGTGAGAGACCAGTTGTCTTAAGCTCTCCATATATAAATCATGGTACCCATCCAGACAGGCTCTTGGTCTCTCAGATCTCAAGGCTGGGGAGAAACACCCCTTTCCCCACTCCCCTCCTCCATCCCACCCCACCAGTGATAATTGTCATCCCCAACAGGTATGAAGATGGCATACAAAATGCTTTTACAAAGATCCTGGGAGTCATCAGTGTCATCTTACAAGTGAGGAGACTGAGGCTGAGAGAGGTATTAATAGCTCATTAATAGGGTGACCAACTTGTCCCACTTTGCCTAGGACCTTCCCAGTTTTAGCACTGAAAGTCCCATGTCCTGGGAACCACCCGCTCCTCAGCCCCAGGTAAACTCCAGGTTTCACAGTTAGTAAATGGCGGGTCCAGGACTCAAACCTAACTCCAGAACACAGCATCCTCTCCCTTGGCTGCCTCCTGGGCAGCACGTGGTCTCATGTTCCTCAGAATTCAGTTACCTGCATGGGCATTTTCTACCCTCTGGATGTCACCTGCAGGCCACTTGGCAGCCTCCTGGATCACCTCTTTCTGGAAACATGTACTCAGGATGTACAGGGCATTAATATTAACCTAAATCAAATATAATTCAAAAGCTCATTTCTTCAGGAAAAGCACTTTACATAATAGAGGAAAAAAAAATTAAATCTATTATTAAAGTAGCCTTATAATGATATTAAAGTAAATTTTAAATGAAATAAAAACTCTTCACCCACAAATTATTTTCATTTCTCCATGTCACCTTCACATTTTTTCTCTTTATAAGTGTATATTTTTACAGAATTATAATGCAGTCTATGGATAATACTTGTTCTTTTCACTTCACATTATAGAAGTGTCTGGGTTGGACTTTCCTCATTTGGGGTTCTCCATGTCATTAGCATGTCATTAGCCCAGATCACAGGGAGTCTGGGCTCAGGGCTGCCTCCTTCCCAAAGCACTCCTTCTTCAGCAGGGATTCCTAACTCAAGGCCCCAGCTGGGCTTCAGCAGGTTGCCATGCAAACATTGTCCTTGTGCGTATGTGCAGTTTTCAGGGACACAGCGCTCATCAGATCCCGAAAAGGTCTGAGACCAAAGAGTCAAGACCCACAGCTCCACAGCCCCAGCCTCACCTCCCCACTCCCAGGCAGGCATCAACCATGAGCTTTTTCTGCTGGAGTTAGGCTGATCCAGGAACTCTGCTCTTCCCTAACAATACCTTCTATTTCTTGGTTTCCACATAACTTGCAAGAAAAATCTGGTTCCTCTAGACAAGTAGTCCATCCTGATCATTATCCTGACCATAACACCCATCCCTGGATATAAGAGCATCATCAAAGGGAGGAAAGTGTGGGTGGGAGGTTGAGTATCTTCCTTTCTCAAAGCCCTTTTCCCTTTTGTCTTTCGACATAAGGTATGCTCCACACAGAAGCTCCACTCAGTCCCTTCCCATCTTCTTGACCTAAGCTGTCTGGTCTACGTGGATCCTGGATGAAACCCTGTTCTCAGTATCACTGTTGAGTTTTAAGTGCTCCCATCCCTAATCAGGAATGCCGCCTCTACTCACATCCAGAATTCTTTAGGATTTGGGATGTCATGATTCACAGCAGTATATTGAGGGCCTTCTGACCAGACACAAGGCCTAGATCAATTTCCCTACTTTCTGGAGAGTTGGATGGTTCAAGATGGAACTTGGGCCTTCCTATCACCGCTCAGAGCTCAGCCCCAAATGCCATGCAGATCGCTGGGACACCATGGCCCACAAGGGAGAGGCTGGTGTCTGTTAACCATCTTGGCAGCACTTCAACACAGTGGATCATTGCACCGGGGAGTGGGTGCAGCTGTGTGTAGTTGCTCCATCCCCAAGAGCAATGGCAGCCAAGACTCTGCAGTGATCTCCATAGGAATAACAGTAATTAAATGTTGCTAAGCGCTGTGGGATACAGAGGCACCATCATAATCACCACAGCCACCAGCGTGATGATCATAGTAATTAGGTGCTGTGGCTTCCCATCAACCCTGGGAGCACTGCCTGAGGTGAGGTTGGCCTCAGGTTAGGGCAAGAGGGTAGCCATGCCAGGTGGGTCCTCTTTGTGGTTGGCAAAGGCTTTAGCCATACTTTCTTCATGGGATTCCTCCTCCTTTCCTCTCCTCTTGCTCTCAGCCTTAACTGACACCAGGGTAAGGACTGGGGACACAAAACGGGATGACCCCCATCCAGCATGCCACTCCAACATATCTTCTCCTATTGACAGATTTCAGGGGATTGGGGAATCTTGGGGAACTCTTAATAGGGCTCCTCTCACATCAAAGTGAACTTTATTAGCCAATTGATGAATGACACAGAGGGGCCTGGGATATGACCGGGAAGGGAAGTCATTATTGTATTGACTTTGGGCCTTTTCCAAGCCCAGCAGCTGCCTCTCTGAAAGAACTTGTGGAAGTCAAGGGAGGGCTCAGAGGAGAGTTTCCTAGGGATGGCACCTTCCCCAGGGCTGATCTCTTGTCTAGTCGCCCCACCTCCTGCCTCCAGCCCTGAGGTGGGTGAGAAAGGTGAGCCCAACTGCCTGCTCAAGTGGGCTGTCATTCCTGCAGTTATCAAGTCTCAGGGCCAGGAGGGAACATGGACCTCATTGCATCCATGCTCCATGCCAGAGCAAGAAGCCCATGCACAGCATGCCTGATGAATGGGCCTGCAGCCTGAGTCTGAAAAGTGACTGGGATGTCAATCCATTGTCGGTCAACTAGGATCCCTCAACAGTCTTGCCTAGACTAAACTGAAATCTACCTCCCCCAAAAATATGCCCATTGGTCCTGACTTTTCCCTATGAGGACACACAGATGATGCTTGCTCCTCTCTCCCTGTAGATTTTGGGAGCTTTGTAGTCATACCCCCCTTAACACTCCCTTTGGCCTTCTCAATTGTGAAGCCTGAAGCCGCTTTCCAACCTCTCTCTGCAGATAACTTCAGCTCCCACTGTACTGCAATGACCTTATTATAAACTTCCACCTTCACTACTCCACCCCAAAACTTCTACCTTCACTACTCTCTTCACCTTCCCTCCAGGCTCAGAGAAAGATGGGTCTTCTCCTTTCCAAGGCTGACCCCTTCCCACCCTCAGTGCCCCCCAACCCAGGGCTTGCTCCATAAATGACACCCTATTTCACTTCTTACACTTGCTTCTCCACTCCCTCACTGTCCACTAGCTCTTTTCCTTCTGACTACAAGATGCTCAGTAGCTTTTGATTTCCGATGAAAAAGGAGAAAATAAGCCTCTTGGTCTGTCTTGCTAACCCTCTCGGAGCTTCTCATCCACCTTGCTCATTCCGTCCGCCACCAAACTTCTCAAAAGCAGAGAGGATACCTGCTGCCTCTGCTTTTTCACCTTCCAGTTGCTCCTCCTCCCACTTTGATCTGGGTTCAGCCCCTGCCTGGTCACCAACATCACTCTCTCAAAGGTCACTGGTGGTTTTGCCACTGCTTCCAAAGACCCCTTCTGATCCCCACCTGCTTTCTGCAGCATCAGACACTGTTAGCAACCTCCTCCACCTCCTCTATTAAATCCTCTTCTCACTTGGCTTCCATGACAACCCTCTCTCCTCACTCCCCTCCTCCTTCACTGACCAATCATCATCTGTCCATCCTACCCACGTTGTTGCCAGATTCATCTCCTGAAGCACAACTCTGACAGTTCCCAATAAGTGTTTCTCTGTTCAGAAACCTTCCATGGCTCACCACTGCCTGCAAAAATAAATAAATAAATAAATAAATAAATAATAATGGAGTTGTAAAATCATGCAACTATACGTAATTCATAATATACAATAATCTGTCGGGTTTTCAAACATTTTTAAGCAGCAGAATCTTCAAAATCCATTAAGAGATATCTTTCTCAGAAGCCCAATTTTCAAGCACATGAAAACACATGCACTTTAAATGTGGCTCCTATTTAGCCCAGGAAATTCTAGGGTTTTCAAAACACAATTGGAAAACCAGTGAACAAATTAAACTCCTCAGTCTGCAGATGAGAAAACTGAGGTCCAGAGAGGGGAAGTGATTGGCAGAAAGTGGCACAGGATGTGAGTTAATCAACACATTTTCCTTACAAGCCTATCAGGTACCAGGCACGTTCTAGGTGCTAGAGATATAGCAGAGAACAAGAGCAACATGATCCCTGCCCTGGAGGAGCTGACAGTCTAATGGGGAGTGAATCAGGCACTATAAACCATCACGAAAGTGGTCCCAAGTATGCAAAGTCTATAGCAGGGGATGATTGGAAATCCCAGTGGCTCCTCCTCGAAGCCTCAGAGCAGGGTGAGATGAGGCTGCAGAAGCAGGCATGGGCCCCTTAGGCCTTGTTGAGGACTTGACACTGGTCTCAGAGTCTGGCAGGCCAAGAAATTGTTCCTGGACATTGCAACTTGACCATCGGCATTTGAAAATAATCCACTACTAAATGTAATGTTGTATCCTGGATTAAATTGTGGAACAAAAAATAGACATTAGTGGGAAAAAACCTGGGGAAATCTGAATAAATTCTGTAGTTCAGTTAATAGTATTAAACTAACACTAATTTCTTAGTTTTGATAGATATACCGTGGTTCTATAAGATGTTAACATTCAGAGAAGATGAATGCAGGGCATATGAAAACTCTGCACCATTTTTGCAACTCTATTGCAAATCCAAAATTATTTCAAAATAAAGCTTGTAAAATATATATAAACCATTTTCAGGAAAGGGAAAACTGGATGTGGAGAGACAGATGACAATAATAATGATGATGAATACTTAAACAGTTTTTCCTGTACACCAGGCATTGTTCCATGCACTTCACATGTTTGGCTCAAGGCTCATTTAATCCTCACAACTTCAAGAGGTAGGTGCTCTTATTTCTCCCTGTTTTACAGAGAAGGAACCTGAGCACAGAGAAGTTAAGTCACTTGACCAAGAACACATAGCTATTGGATGTCAGAGCTGGAGTTCAAGAATTCCAATCCAGGCAGATTAGCTCTCCAGAGTTCCATGTGCTAGACCATTACATTTTACTCCCCACCTCAGTGCAGACTGGCTATACTGTCAGACAGTATTGT
This sequence comes from Nomascus leucogenys, assembly GCF_006542625.1. Classification (NCBI taxonomy): domain Eukaryota; kingdom Metazoa; phylum Chordata; class Mammalia; order Primates; family Hylobatidae; genus Nomascus; species Nomascus leucogenys. The sequence continues at coordinate 15,068,557 of NC_044395.1, forward strand.
AAAGACCAGGTAGAAATCACGAGTGCATGGACTAGATTAATAACAGGAGAAATGGAGCAATGTCACTAGACTTTATATATATATCTCAGGGGCAGAATCAACAAAATTGGAACATGGTGGTTTAGGAAGAGTTAAGAAGCAAGAGTGACTCCTGGGCTCACAGCTTAAGAGCAGGAACCAAAGCCTGCTTTCCTGCTGCTTGGTCCTGTGTTTCTTCCTGTCACTAAAGGAAACCTTCTGGTCCTTTTGCCTTCTGTTTGCGCCTACCTGTCCCTTTCTCTTATATATCCCTAAAACGCAAAACGAACTGGACTGCCTACTGTCCTAACACAGGTGGCACCCCTCCCACCTCCACGCACCTCCACGTTCTTGTACAAGCTGTTCCTTCCACTTAGGATTCTCTCTCCTGCCTCTTTTGGTCCAAATCTGATCTGTCCTTCAGGGTCTCAGTTAAATGTCCCCTCCCCCAGCAACCTTCCCTGCTTATTTAAAGATGATGAGTGAACAACCATGCTATATCACTTACTTGCTTCCATATTCTCCACCCAACCAATCCCCAGGCAGCCATGTCTTCCCCGTTGGCCGCACCCTCTTTGGAAGCTCATTTAAGATCAGAGGATCAAAGAAGCCTGACTTAAAGATGGAGAGAGTGCAGCTGGGTACAGTGGCTCATGCCTGTAATCCCAGCACTTTGGGAGGCCAAGGAGGGCGGATCACCTGAGGTCAGGAGTTCCAGACCAGCCTGGCCAACATGGCGAAACCCCGTCTCTACTAAAAATACAAAAAGTAGCCAGGCGTGGTGGCACACACCTGTAATTCCAGCTACTCGGGAGGCTGAGACAGGAGAAACACTTGAACCTGGGAGACAGAGGTTGCAGTGAGCTGAGATCACACCACTGCACTCCAGCCTGGGCAACAGAGCAAGACTCTGTCTCAAAAAAATAAAATAAAATAAAATAAAATAAAATAAAATAAAATAAAATAAAATAAAGATGGAGAGGATGGGAGGGTAAGAGCAGGGAACAAGAAGACATTGGTACATCTGGGATTGCCCCTTCAAACCATGCCTTCAGCTTCTACAATGTGCCTGGCACAGAGCTGAAGGCCACCACAATGAATTCAATTCAACCCTGGCCCTTAAAGCACTCAGCAGCCAGATGGGAGATTCCCAGCTGCCACAAACTAAATCTGATAGCGTGTTCCCCAGTTTAAAACCCTCCTAGCGGCTACCGAGCATGATTCACGAATCTGCAGGCCTCTCCTTTCCTCAAGTCTTAGGCTAAGGCTGCCACCAGTCAACGCTTTGTGGGCCCCCTACTCACCTGACTATCGCTTACCTTCATTCCTTTGCTCGTGCTGATTCTCTACCTTAAATCCAGTCTCTTTTATGTCTCTGCCCTCCAGCACTTACCTTGGTCTGACAGATGACTCACTGAGACCCTGTGTTCCCTTCCCTGAAGCCTTTACACCAACCCCCACCCCGGGCTAAACTGGGCACTTTTTCTGTGACCCGCCAAACCCACACGATCCCATATTAAATATTTGTTTACAACATCCGTTTCTATGTCTGTCTTCCCCCACCCTTCAACTAGATTGAGTTCCTTCAGGGCAAGGATGATGTCTCTGTATCCCCAGGCCAGGCACTGTGTTTTGATACAAAGAAAGCCCAGGTTACATTTGTTAAATGTAAAAGACCATACAGTGAGTGGGTGAGTGTTCATGAGAATGCCAGATCTGACTACTTCCGCGAGAAACCGAGACACTCCAGGGCCGGATTCCAGACAGTGGGAATATGGCGCTGTCTTTGCCCCTTCTCCAGTGAGGAACCAGAATTTACATGTTATCAGAAACAGCAACTTCCCCTCCGCTCCTGCCCGCCCAGAGGGCTGGGCAAAGGGTAGAGGGAGCAGTGTCCGGCCAGGGTCTGGGGAGAATTCGGCTCTCCTTAGTGGGAAACTCTGTCTGTCTTCCTCCCCCAGGGGAAGGGGATGGGGATAGGAGGACCAGAGTAAGGGGAACAGGGCAGGCCCAGAGGGCGCAGTCGCCTTGGCATAAATCCTTCCACAGCCGGATGTGGTGGGTGGTGAACGGGATGGGGCGGAGAGTCCCTGCCCTGCCAGGGACACTGACTGGACGATCCACTTTCGCGGGAATCCCACAAATCTCTCAAAACCAAGGTCCTGGAAAGTGGAGGAGAGCTCGTTTTCGGGCTATGTTTGGGCGCGGGGTGCTTCAATTTTTGGAAAAGGAACCCCCGAAGGGAGCAGGGATTAGAAAAGAAACTCTACCAGAAACCTCAGTGGGCCCGTCTCACCGACTCATGCCCACCACTGACTTCTCTGGCAGCTCCCCGTCGCCCCGCGCACCGCTGCCTCTCCGTGGAACGTCCAAGTGGTGCAGAGGAGAGGGATCTCCGGAGACTGGGTTCTGTTGCGAGTTCTGCCACGTTCCGCCCCGGGCGGAACTCTTCTTTGGGCCTTTGTTTCCTCGTCTGTAAAATGTGGCCAGGGTGGGAGCAGAGGGCTTGCAGGAGTCCTGCCAGCTCCGACGCTGCTAGCCGGGATTCTCCATCCCGCCCTCTCCTCCACCGCCGCCCCCGGCCCCGTGCTAACTCCACCCCCACCCGCCGCGCCTCGGCGCCGCCGGCCGCTAGGGGTCACTGCCTGCCTTTGTCAGCGGAGGAGGAGGGCAGCCCGCGCTCCAGCCGGCTCCCCAGCTGGAAGGCGGCCGAGGGGTAGCTCCTGACCGAGGGTCCTGAGCCGGACCCCGCGGCCCGCGCTCGCGATCCGCCTCTGTTTAGGTCGGGAAGGCGCGTGCGCTCGGGCTCCCACCGGGCCCCAGCTGGCGCGCATCGAGGCCAGGAGGGGGTTAACGCTAACCCCTCCCCTCTGGCTGACATCACGGGCGAGCGGGTGAGAGGCTGGAGCTCGGCGAGTGAGAGAAAGAGAGCGAGAGCAGCGAGCGCGGCTCCACATTGTTGCGGATCGCCGGCACCCGGCAGAGCGGCGGCGGCTGGGACGCGCGGCGCCTCCGACCCGTTCTCCTCGCGCCCGGCCGCGCAGCCAGAGCCACCCGGGCCGCCGGCCGCCGAGCCCCGCGCCCGCCGCCTGGGCCCGGAGCCTCCCGCGCCGCCCGGGTGCGTCCCGCCACCCTCGGAGGACGGCCGGCCATGGACGCCTGCAAGTTAGAGCCGAGCAGGAGGGTGTGAGCGCGCCGGGGCCAGGAGCCCGCGCCGCGCAACCGGGCAGCCGGGCGCGCCGGGGGTGGGTCCGTCTCCCCAGCCCCGCTCTGCGTGGAAGAAGAGGGCGGGGACCGGCTCCGGGAGGAGAGCGGAGGAGGCTAAGGGGCATGACTCGTGCAACTTGCGGCGGGCATCTGCCGAGCCTCTGAGCCGGCGGCGGCCCGGGGCCCGGACTGCGGCCGCGCGGATCCCACCCAGCCCACCCCGCCCCGGCCGACGGCTGCGGCTGACCTGGATCCTCCGAGCGCCCGCCGACCGCCAGCGATCTTCCCTCATCTTCTGGGCTGGTTTCTGCTGCGCGAGGAGCGCTGCCCTCGCCGCCCCTATCGCCGGACCCCCGGCCCCCGATGGCTCGGATGGGGCTTGCGGGCGCCGCTGGACGCTGGTGGGGATTCGCTCTCGGCTTGACCGCATTCTTCCTCCCAGGTAAGAGCGCTCACCTCTGCTGTCCCCACCCCCATCCAATGCCTCCCCGGGGCTGGGAGCCGGATGGCGGGCACGACTGGATTGTGGGGAGTGAAAGGAGCCAGAAAAGTTGGGTCACGGCTTGGGTAAAGGGGGTGGGAGGTGGCAAGACGGAGAGAGAGGTTGAGAAGCCGAACAGCCTGCCCTGCAGGGAAGCAGTCGGATGCACGTCTCTATGTAGCATGAAAGCACTTTCTCCGCTCAGTTCTTCACAAAAATAATAATATGTAATAGCGTTCTATTTATTTAATAACCAGCTCTCTGCTCGGGAAGCAGTTTGGAAACACTGCGTGTTACATAAATGCAAAATAATCACCGTAATCACCGTCTCGGGGTGGGAGACAACAGCCCCAGGGGGAGGGCGTCAGTCTCGGAGCTGCGGGTTTGGAGTATGGCGGGGGGGGGGTCTTCGTTTCTTTCGGCGGCCCCTTTGCCAGACGGCTCAGGACGCTCCGGCCCCCTCCCGCCCCACACTGCCCCACAGCGGGCGCGGAGAGTCGGCTGCTGCGGCAGAGGCGGCTCCTCTCTCACCTGCGGTTCCTTTCCTGGAGGGTGAGGCCGGGGCGGCCTCCTCCTGGCCTGCGCGGGACCTGGCTCCCCCTCGGAACTCTGCTCCCAGCTCTGGGGGCTCTCCCTGGAGGAGACACCCGCAGGCTTCGTGCCATCCAAGTAGCTGCATGACCCACTTTCCCGAGGGTGCCCCGCGTGTCCTTCCTCGAGGTGCGGGCTGCCGGCAGCCGAGGGGTTAACCTCGCGCCCGACCCCGGGGTGGCCCTGGGGGCCCATTCTGACGGGTGGGGTGGGGACGGAGGCTGGGACCAGCCCAGGCATATTGTGCTGGGGAATGAACTGGAAAATGCGTTTAGGAGGCAAATCCGACCGAGTCCCCTCGCCTGGATTTAACCCTTTGTGTCCCTGGGGAATCTGCAGAGTTGGCCGGCTGACTGGATACCAAGCGCGGGTCAAGGGGTGTGGGGAGTTCCTCCAGCTCTCTGGGTGGAAACCAGAGACGACCCTCAGCTCTAGCAAGACGGGATTTTGGGGAGGGGGGCGGATCTTGACTGGAGCACGTGGTCCCCGCCTTGGGGTGGCAGAATAGGGGTTCAGTGTACAGAGACCATCTCCTCGTGGGGCAAGAATATTAGATCCCGAGTTCCTGCAATGTGCTTTGCCGCAGAATGGCCAGGCAGTTTGTTATCGAGGGACCAGTCTGGCTGCCTAGTTCCGGGGCTAGGGTGCACTCCTGGAAGGCAGAAGCCTGGCTTCATTCCCTTCTATGTCTCTTCTGCTGCCAGCCAGCTCACTACGAGGGCCCCGCCAATCTCGCTGAGTGGTGGATGTCTGGGAAGCAGTTTGTGAAAGCCAGTACTGGGGTGCCTTTACCCGTGAAGCCTGGGGTGCTGCCCTGCTGGATGTGGGGGGTGGGGAAAATCCAGGGCTCACAGGTGTGACTGCCCACCCTGCCCCCAGAGGGTGGTCTTGGTGAGAGTGAGAGGTCTTCTCACACTGGATGGCCTAGGAAGCCAGCCAGAGATACAGAAGTTCGGGCTCTAGGACTTGCCTGGCCATGGGGGATTTGAGCTTCCAGGAACCCTTCAATTACATATGTCCACATCCTGAACCCAGAGAAAGGAGAGCTTCCCAGAGCTCTGGTTGGTCCAGCACACTAGGGGTTAACGTAATCCTGGGATGGACAAAGGGTGGTGGGAAGGGTTGGGAGAAGGGGAAGGAACTCACCCCATTCTCCCCTCCTTTTGTTATTCTCTTTCCCCAGCTTTGTGATCCCTTCATGGTTAATTCCTTCACTGGGGGCTAGAGGCCTGCTGGGCTCCACCCACTCAGGAAGTAGGAGCAGGCAAGTGAATTCACCTGGCTCAAGGTGGATACAACCCCTGCCAAAAATCTACATGAAAGGGTGGGATGCAGAGAAAGGAACCAGGGTTGAGAGAGGTACTTAAATGCTCTTCCATTGACTGTAATTGACTGATGGGTAGCATCCGTGCACTGAAGTTCCCGGACCACCCAGCTCTTCTGCCCAGTGCCTGGGCTCCTGGTGCCTTCTCTGCTTGCTTGCTCTAGGCTCCACGGGTGCAGGGAGGCAGGTGCATACGGTTGTACCCAGTCTGACACTTGGATGGAGGCTGGTTGGCCCAGAAGTTGCAAGCCCACACCCTACTTTGCATCACCTGCTGGCTTCCTCCCCATTGCCCACTATAGCGTCTCTCTAGGGACTTGCCAGTCTGATGCTCTTTTCAGGGTTTTCCTGGGCTGTGACAGGGAACCTGGGTCTGGGGGTTTGAGGAGAGGAAGAGGGAGGGGCCTGGAGTGTTTGTAATTGCCCCCAACTTCAAAACACTCCCAATCTGGCTATTGAAGTGTAAACACAGAAGTATGTTTTCAACAACACAGACTTTACTGAGCAGTGTGGTGAAGCCCCACAGCCCTGTTTCCTGAGATGACAATCCACGGTTTCTTCCTGTTAACTTAGAGGAGAGGGTCAGTGGGGTAGGTGGGTTACATCCCAAAAAGAGATAGGGGGAGCCCGAGGAGGAGGCAGAGGACCTGCCTGAGAAGCAGGTGCGTTGAGCTGTTGTCCCACCTACACCACACCCTCCCTAATTGGCTTCCCCACACCTTTTGTCTGGAAAGAGAACACACACCCCAGGTGTCATGCACACCCTCGGAAGACCTGTCGGGTCACAGCACACCCCTCTCTGCAGCCTCTCTCTGCAGCTTGTGCAGAGCTTGCTGCTATGTGGTCTTTGAAATTCCAAGTGTCGGGGCTATTGGTTTATTTTCCTTCCTCTCTCTCTATTTCTCAAATACAGTGGTGTGCTTCAGCTTGCTGGGCAAGGCATTACGGCAAAACCAATTCTGCTGGCCTGGGGTTTGCAGCAGGTGTAAATGGGAATCTCCTTACCCATTTATAAGGCAGCACTGTGGAGTGCCTTGGAATTGGATTCTAGGCCTCCATAGTCAAGGCTGGAGGGGAGGAGGAGATACTGCAGAGCTTGGGCCCAGTTGCCCTGGCTGAGTGGCCCAGAAGGCATCCCTTGAACCTGAACTTCTGAGCAAATGAGACAGGTAGCCCTTGTTGCCTGAGGCTGGCTGAGGCTAAGAGTGTTATCGGTTCCCTTCTCAGCCACTCACCTTTGTACAATGAATCCACCCTGGCTACTGTTTGACCCCCGGACTCTGTTGTATGTTGCCAGGATGGTTGAGCCGGCCAGAACCCTAGTGCTGATGACTGAGCAAGTGGGCCAGGCTTGGGGGGCAGAGAGTCAGTTCCAGTTGCTGTGTCTATGATACTGCCATTGTTTAGCAGCTGACTAATGTTCATTGTTCAGCACAAACAGAAAACACCCAAGGGAGGTGTGAATGTATCTTCAATTTTTCTGATTGTATCTTTTCCTGGTTAACCTGGTGAATTGAATGCCTCCTGCCTCAGAGAGGGACAGACAGACAGGTGTCAGCATATTCACCTGTTTTGCTGATTTAAAAAAAAAAAAAAACTTTAAACATTAGCCAGTGTGCCAGGCTAAAATGGTCATGAGCCAGCTGTGGAACTTAAGCTGTGACATTTCTGACAGTCTGCATAGGGTCTCACCTTTAGTATAAAGTGTGTGTGTGCACACACGTATACAGGGCTTTGTCTGTGTGTGTGTTGGTGATCTGCCATTCACTGTGCATGTGCGCATCTGTGGGGACTAGGAGTAGGAGGTGTATGTACTTGTGTCTGTGGGTCACTATGGGACCAGGGCCATAAATATATAACATCAAATGTATATTCACATATAACTGACTGCTTAGAGCTTTCTGACTAGGACTTTGTGAGTGATCCGGACTTGAGAATGCCTATCTTATGTGTCAGAGTGCCAGCGAGGGTGACTTTGGGAGGGCACCTAGGATTTGCCCTTGGTTAGCTCTTCTAGGACACACTACCAGGTCTTTTGGGGGGTGGGAAGCCTCTATGCCACTTCCTTTTTCTGTTCTGCCCTTGGCTTTAGACTGGGCCTCTGCCTCCTCACAGGGAGATGCTGAAGACCTTGACCACACCGGGAGAGATATTCCTCTCTTGTCAGCCTTCTGTTGCCTCCCTGGCAGGCATAGCAGCACTGGAACCTGGCATTACCTGGGGCCTGGCCTGCCCCACGAGTTCTCATGATCCGTGAACGGCTGGGAGGGGCGAAGGGAGGCAGTTTTTCAGCTCCTAATTTGGCATCTTTGCTTCCTACATGGGTACTTGAGAAAAGAATCATGGTGTGTGTGGGGGGAGGGGAGGTAGCATACTCTGGGCATTTAAAAAGAGTGTGAGCATGAACTTTGGTCCTCCATGAGGGCCCTGCAGAGCTGTGTGTGCCCAGGTGGGCAACATACGTGTGCCTGGAAGCATCCTGGGTTCATGCAGCAGAAAGCAGCAGCTCCCTTATTGGAAAAAGAAGTGGGAATAAGGGACAAGGAGTGGGGAAGAGGGTGGTCCTGGGAGCCCAGCACCCTGTGCCCAAGCCCAACTGGAACCTGTTTCCCCATGATGCCCACCCCTGTCCACAGAGACCAGGTCTGCAGAGCCAGCAGCAGATGTGCTGGCTGGGGCAGGAGGTAACTTAAGATCTGAGCAGGGATCACCTTGCAGAGGGAATGCCCTGAGCTGGAGATAACACCCTTTAGTCCAGTTAACTCTTTAAGCTCTGGATTCTCTCGGGCTGTTGGGGGCTAGGAGATGGAGAAATGGAAGAGATATGAGAAAACATATGGAACATAATATCTGTACCTCACCCCATTCCACAAGGAGAGATGAACTCAGTGTAACAGGAGAGACCCGAGATGGACACAAAGACAGACTTTCTGACAGCAGACTGTAGAATCTTCAGGGCAATAGATTATCCCAGGTTTGTCCTGGGTGGGGGCGGGGGAGGCAATAGGTATGTATTCTCAGGGGGCTAGTGGGATGTCTGCCTTTCACAGCCTCCCAGGAGAGAGCAGAGCAGCAGTAGTCCCAGGCGCTGGTAGAGGGAGAGCAGCAGACAGCTTAGTTCCTCTCCCTACAAGCTGATGATCACTCCATCTTGGCAGCCCAGCATAATGAGATTGCAAAGTGGGGCCCACTGGCCTGGGTTAGAATCCCAGCTCTACCAATTACTAGCTGAGTGACCTTGGTCAAGTCACTTTATAGGCCTCAGTTTTCCCATCTTTTTTTTTTTTTTTTTTTTTTTTTTTTTTGAGACAGAGTCTCACTCTGTCCCCCAGGCTAGAGTGCAGTGGTGAGATCTCAGCTCACTGCAACCTCCGCCTCCTGGATTCAAGCGATTCTCCTGCCTCAGCCTCCCGAGTAGCTGGGACTACAGGCACGTGCCACCACACCTGGCTAATTTTTTTGTCTTTTTAGTAGAGACGGGGTTTCACCATGTTAGCCAGGATGGTCTCAATCTCCTGATCTCATGATCTGCTCACCTCAGCCTCCCCGAGTTTTCGTATCTTTAAAATAGGTTTTTGTTAATACAGATTCCCAAAGAGGTTTGTGAAGATGAGATTGAGAATGTTGTATGAAAAGTGCTTAGCACATTGCCAGGCACGTGAGCACATGCAGTGAAGTGAACTTCTATCCCTATGCCTTCCCTCTCAATGGTCCTGGCCCCTCTGAGTCTGCTACTTGTGTTCCCTTGAGAAAGAGCCACTCAGCTGCCTGCACACTGCTGACCTCACTTCCCGTGTCCCCAGCCAGGTGCTACTTGGGAAGCGAGTCCCTGCCCCCAGTCGGGAGCCTGGCTGCCTGTGGGTACCTGCACAGGTCCAGCCGAGGTGGCTGAGGGCTACCTAGGCAGCAGGTGCTGTGCGGCCTTTGTTCTGCCGCATGTCACTGAGGGCTCTCCTGGCACCTGCCTCACTCCCGGGCTATGGCCCAGCTGGGGCTCCATTGCCCATCTGGAGGCTAGCCGTGGCTGTAGAGAGGGCCTGGGACTCAGCCCCTGCCTTCTTTCACTTTCACATTTGAGGGGAAGGTGGGCAACAGCACCCTCCTTCCAGGACTCCACTCACCCCGTGAGATGGTATCAGCCTGATGGGTAGAGAATCCCTGCTGGTGTCACCTCCTTCTCACTGCAGAAAGTCCTTTCAGTCTCCTGTTACAGACTGAATCCTTTTGCAAATTGTCATAATATTGTCTGTGGCACTCTATAGCCACAGTTTCAGCTGAGCCTCTCAGGAGCCCCATGTGAATGGCATTAGTGTTGTATTAGTTCCATTTTAGAGATGAGGAAAGTGAGACCTAGGTTTAGTAATTTGTGGACCGTCTTATGCTGTTGTGGCCAAATTAGACACTGGGTCTTCTGACTGCAAATCCAGTAAACCAGAAGGATGAAAAGATCGGGAATGGACAGACGGAAGAGGATGAACCGGGCCAGTAGGATGTTAGAAAGTGTCCGTGGGATGGTCCTCCACTTTACCAGCCACCACCAGCTCACACTCCCCCCACAGCAGGGCAGAGCCTGGCAGCTCCCTGGGGAAGTGAGGAATAAGTTGAGGATATAGGTTGGAGGGTGGCCCAGCCGGAGCTGACCACAGAGCCCAGGTTGGTGTAGAATAGAGGATGCCTAACAATGGAACATTCCTAGGGGCCAGGGAAGCAGTGTCCTGGAGCATCTCTCTCTGGGTATCTGGGCTGAGACATGGGCAGGGCCCCTGAGGTGTGAGCATGGAGCCCCGGGGCACAGGCAGGCACAGTGCCAGGGTATGGGCCTGGCCCGGAGCAGAGAGCAGGTGTGGACTAGACAGAGCAGCAGAGAGACACGGGGGCTGGCCCTCTCCTGGACAGTCCCCCATCCACTCTGGTCAGCACAGACCCCAATTTCATTCTCAGTTTATGAGAAGTCTCATTACCAAACCACAGACAATAAAACCCTCCTGGCCACTCTGGCCTGGATCTCATTAGAGGACATTAGTTCCACTGGCTGGTGGCTCCACAGGGACACAGCTTCGGGAGTTGGGACACAGCTGCGGGCGTGGCCCAGGCAGCAAAACAGGCCAGTGGCCTTGGGCACCAGAATGTCCCACTGGGAGTCTGAGTTCAAGCTATGGGCTTAAATGGAGTCCCTCCCCACAAAGTCCTGGAACGCTTGCTTCCCAAAGCTGGAAATGTGTGTCCTGCCTACCCACTTGGATGCTCAGTTCTGCCCCCTGCCTGAAGAGGAGAAGGACACGGCTCCCTCCAGGGCTGTTCTGGGGAGCCGGCCTCCTCTGGGAGGAGCTGGGTGGAAGTTCAGCAAATCATCATTCCATGGAGGAAGGCCCTTGGGGACAGGGGACAGAACAGCCTCCCACACTCGGTACATCTGGATGTGCTCTGAGATATACGCCCTGGCACCAGAGATGGACTCTGGAGTCCTCGCAACAGCCTTGGCCTGAATCTTGGCCTGTCTTTCTGTCTGAAAAGTGAATGTAGGGAGTTGGGTACCCTAGAAAGGAAGCATTTCCCCTCACCTATAGATGGAGTTTCACCGATGGCTGAAAGAGCCAGCCACTACGGAGAGCCGGCAGGTAGCCTTGGCAGGGGCTTCCTAGTCCCACCCCTCCCCGGCTTGAGTACTTTGTCCTCAGTCATTGTGCTGGGGCCTTGGATTCCATCTTGTGGTTCTTCCCACCAAAGACAGGAGGATTTCTTTCTTAGCAGATTCTGGTGCCTGCTGACCAGCAGCCTCCTCTCTGCCTGTACCTTCTCTGCTTTGCGTCCCTCCCCTGCAAGCCCACATACCTGCTGGTCATCAGAACACTGCCATGGCTTGAAGGATGTGGCCATGAAAAACAAGACAGGAGCCAAGGCAAGCGTGTCCCTTCTCGATGCCTCAGGCTTGTGAAGGAAAATGAGCACCACGCCCAAATAACTGGCTTTTAGCACACACAGGCTCACTCGGGGTGCTCCCATGGGGGGGTCACACGGGTCAGCCCACGCTTTCGCAGGTGCCTGCCAAATGAGTCAGTGGAGATGGGAGCGCCAGTCTGCTGGGGCAGATGTGAGTCTGCCCTGCTGTGGAGGAAGGGGGACTGAAGGACTGCGTGGGCTCGTGGAGTGCCCCTGTGAGGGCCTGCCGGCAGCTGGTCTGGGGTACGTGCCCCAGGCGGGACTGGGGAGGCAGCTGCTGTGACTGTTCTCTGTGCCCCATGCACCCTCTCCCTCAGTCCCGGTGTCTTGTGGACAAATGCTGTCAGCTGCTAGGACAAGGGCAGTGGAGGAGGTGCCTCTGGTCCTAGCCAGCTCTGCCACCACGTCATGTGGGTCCCACTGCAGGGGAGGATGGTGGCACATCCTCAGTCTGCTGCTCCAGTCTGCCCACACTGCTCCTTGGGTGAATCCACCTAAAGCACACCTGAGGGGGCACAGCACCGCCCTAACTGGTCCACCACTGTCCTCCCCTGCCCACCATGCTTTCCATGCCCAGCACTTTCTTGCCTCAGTGCTTTTGCACATGCTGTTCCCCACATTCCCACTTATTTCCCATAAATATGAAATCTAAATACTGAGGTCAAGAGCCACTTCTATTGTGAAGCTTCCATGACCCGCCCCCCCAAGCTAAGGACAACTTCTCTCATCTCAAATCCCCCAGCGCCTCACCCATGCCACCCCCTGCCACCAATTACTCTCCATCCTGCTATCCAGTCACTTGGGCCTGGGATTTATCTTCATCACAAGACTGAGAGCTCCATTGCTGATGAGGCTTGGTTTCTCCAGGGCCTGGCACAGGGGACCAGTAGGCCATGCTGGGTAGGTAGACAGTTGCTTGTTTGAACCATTGATGAGGATAATAATAACACACTTGTATTGAGAATTCCTGGATGCCAGGCACTGTTGTAAACATCTTACATGTAATTACTTATTTAATCTTCATAACAACTCATATGGAAGGTACTTCTGTTCTCCCCAGTTTTATATATGGAAAAATGAGGTCCAGATAGAGCTTAGGTAACTTGCCCAGGGTCACGCAGCTAGTAAGTGGCAGAGCCAGGATTCTGATTCCAGAAGTCAGGCCCCATGTCCGTGATTATACCATGTGGCTAAGCTGCCTCTCTTCCTGGTGGGTGGCAGACAGGTGATGGAGGAAGACAGTTTCCTAAGCCTGGAGTCCTCACAAGACTTCGCTTCCAGAATCTCTTCCCACCCCTGCATAGCACCTTCTTATTCACGTTCCTGTCCCTTCGATGGTGCAGCGATAACCTGGTGTTGTAGTTGTACATGCCTGATGCATTTGGGCAGTTATTAGTGCTGAATCTTCAGAGAGTCTTGGCACAGGTTGAACATCCCTAATCCAAAATCCAAAGCTTTTGGAGCGCCGACATGACACCACAAGTGGAAAATTCCACACTTATCCTCCTGAAGGGTCGCAATCCAAAGGCAGTCAAAACACTATTTCATGCACAAAATTATTAAAGCCACTGTATAAAATTACCTTCAGGCTATGTTTATAAGGTGTATATGAAATAGAAATGAAATTTCATGTTTAGACTTGGGTCCCATCCCCAAGATAACATTTCATGTATACAAATATTACAAAATCTGAACAAATTTGAAGTCTGAAACACTTTGGGTCTCAAGCATTAGGGATAAGGGATATTCAACCTGTATTACTGGTATATCCTGCCACAGACACTGTTGTGTCTTGGGAGTATTCATGTGGCTGTGCCAGAGTGGAATGTCTTGATGTTATCACTGTTGCATCTCCTGAGTCTTTGGGCATCACTCATACCATCTGGACCCCCCCACACACACCATGTCTCACGGTGAGACCAGAGGCAGGTATAGTAGCTCCTCTGAGAGAATCTGCCTGGTCCCCCAGCACGTGTTCCCAGGCCAGCCCCAGATCCTGGGTGGATCCAGGGCTCAGCAAGCTGATCCTATGCCAGAGCCTGTCCTAAACTTCTGGAAGGTTTCAGGCCTTCTTGCCCTCACCCAGAGATCCCAAAAGATGGCAAGGGAGGAGCCCCTACCAGGGAGTGTGGATGGGGAAAAGGATTTAGGGTGTTCTCCTGTGCCGGCTGCTTTGATCTCCTGGGATGAAAGAGCTGGTGCTTCCTCTGCCCCAGGCAGGATCAGGACAGCAAGCTGGGGAGAGAGGCATTGATCCTGGGTCCAGGCGTCCTCAGCTTCACAGGCGAGGGCAGAGAACTATCCCAGGGAAGAAGATCACGGGGGCAGAAAAATCAAAGCCCTTCCCCAGGGTTGTGGCTGAGGACTAGGAGTTGACTCCAGACAGTCCCTGTGCAGATTGTCCTCTCGAGGGTCACCCAGGGTGATGCTCCTCCCAGCACACCCTAACCCTGCAGGTCACCATGCAGGCTCAGGCCTCACAGACTCTCTTGCTTAATTAGGAAGGTAATTCGGCTGCAAAACAGTCATCTGATCTGTATCGACGCCAAAGCGAAATTCCTCCTAGACCCTCTGCTGTTCTAGATTATCCATGCTCCGTTAGCTTGAATTACCGCACGGCCTCTGTGGCCCAGACACAAGCCAGAGCTATGCGATCAGCTCCTGGGGCTGGATCTGCCCTGCACCTAGGAAGTGCTTGGAAGCAGCAGGAGGAAGGAGGGCGTAGGATCTGCCTGACTCCCATCCAAGCCCGAGCATTGCCCAGCCAGCACAAGGGGACCAGCATTGCCCAGAGCCCCCCTACCCCAGGGCCTGCAGGTGCCTGCCGGGCTCCCAAGCTTAGCCACTTTTATGTCCCTCTCCTCTGCCTGCTGGGACCAGGCCCCTTTGAGGGTTTTGAATCAGTGGCAGAGGCTTTCTGCAGCAACTCCTAGGCATAAATTGGAGCAGAGGCAGGGACAGCCATCTCCCTGAGTGTAAATAACACTGGAGTGGAGCAGCCACACTGCAATGGATTATTTTATCGTGATTGCCCACCTCCCCCGCCCCCTGAACTGTCCCGATCTCATTGGTCTAGATTGCTGCATCTCTCAGAATGATGGAGGGGCTACCTCTCCCTTCCCGGGCAGGGTGGCCAGCCCTGCCATTGAGGCACCCTCCTACCCAGCAACTTCCCAGATTTGTTCCCTGTCTTTATGGTGCCTGGAGAGTCATCAGTGTCCTGGGCCGGCAGAGCACTCTGATGATCTCCACTGGCATGATGGATGGGCCTTTGGGGGAACGTGTGCGACAGCCCCCTGCTCCCGGCCTGCCTCTGCCCTGACCACAGCACCGTTCCCCACCCTCCCAGGGGTCAGATGATGGGCCTCGTGGCCAGTCCTGAAGGGGCAGTGATGATGGAAGAGGGAGACAGCATCAGTCCTCGGCGCCCACCTCTCAGTGCTGCTGCAGAGTCTTTCTGGCCTCCTCCCCAAGCTCTGCTCACAAACACCCTTCCCAGGAAATATCCCCGTTACCCTCTCTCATATCCCATCACTCCATTACTGCTAGCCCCTCGGCACTTGTGTACACAGTTTGCGCTGTAATGATAATCTGTGCTGGTTTATGTGTTTCTTTACAAGTGTTTTTATGTCCTCTGTGTGTGTATGAGGAAGGTTTATGGTGTGTGTGCGTGTATGAGGTCACGTGCTGTGTGTGTGCGTGTGTGCGCGCACGTGTGCACGCGCCTGCTTCTGATTAGACTCTGATCGCCATCTTCTCCCACACACAGATGGGGGGCTCTCACCCCACTCCTGGGGTTGGGGCACAGCCTGGCTACTAAGGGTGGGCGGAGAAGGAGGGGGAGCCAAAGATGATGACTGTCCGGGCAAGGTCTACACTGCCCCCCAGCCGCCAGTTAGAGAACCGGCGAAGGTCAGTCTTAGATCACTGTTTTGTCTACAGGGTCACAAACAACTGGTTTGACTATTTTTCCCCAAGAAATTGACTGAACCCAGTGGTTATTTTGGAGTCAAATGATCTCAGCCTTTTATGACTTACCTGTGTCAGTGGGTGTATCTGTCTTCTCTAAACAAGTTCCCCTAGCTGTACAATGGGATGAGATGATAAGAGTCTGGAAGGGACGAATAATGCATGTGGTGTGCTTAGCACAAGCAATAATTTGCTTGATCCAGAGAAAGTCTTTGCACCACTGGGCTGTTGTGAGCTACCACTCAGAGGGACTCCCAGTCTGGAGAAGGAGGGTCCGTTCCCTGGGGCTGGGGAAGCCAGGCCCAGGAACCCTCCTGGCTGTGCGTGTCCCAGAACGCTGTGCGGAGCCCCTCTGCTGGGCTCTTGTGACTTCTCCAGGTTGGTCAATGCAAGCAGGGTATGTCTTAGTCTCAGGCCCCTGGGCTACTGGAGATCCCTCCCACCCCCAGATGATCACCTGGGCAGGTGCCTCCTGTGCTCCATTCTGAAAGGAAAGCAAGGGTTTCACTCAAGGTGCAGAATTCTGGCTGCCCTAAGTGCCCAGTGCCAGTCCCTGTAGGAATCCCACTGCCCTGGATGTGTTGTGGGAGAGGCAGACAGGTTCATCCCGGCATTCACTCAACATGTGCCAGGCACAGAGGTGGGAGCTGTAGACAGCAACAAACGTAATATCCAGCCCAGCACTGCATGGCATCCACGCTCTGACCTCTGACCTCACACACAGCAGGTGACCCCTGAGGGTGTCAGCTCTTTCAGGCAGGAATGCTAGTCAGGTTGAGGCCTGGGTGGATGGTGGAGAGATGGAGCTACGGCCTTGTGGGTCAGGCCTCCTTCTCCTTAAGCCATCCTGCTTGGACATGAAGGGACAGTGACACTAGGCAGGGGCCTGCATTCTCCTTCATTCTGCAAAGATGTGTTAAACACCTGAGCCCACCGGGCACAGTGGCTTATGCCTATAGTCCTAACACTTTGGGAGGCCCAGGCAGGTAGGTAACCTGAGGTCAGGAGTTCAAGACCAGCCTGGCCAACACGGTGAAACCCTGTCTCTACTAAAAATACAAAAATTAGCCAGGCATGGTTGTGGGTGCCTGTAATCCCAGCTACTCAGGAGGCTGAGGCAGGAGAATCACTTGAACCCAGGAGGCAGAGGTTGCACTGAGCCAAGATCGCACCATTGCACCCCAGCCTGGGCAGCAAGAGTGAAACTCCATCTTAAAAAAAAAATGAAAATAAAAAAATAACCTGAGCCCACTTGTTCCTCTCCCAGACCCAGGTCTGGAAAGAGCCTCCCAGCTGGGCCTGCAGCTGAAGGTACCTCCCTGCCCTGCAGGGGAAGGTGGAGAGGATGTCAGAGAATCCTGGAGTCTTAGCATTGGAAGGGAAATCAAATGCTGTAGCACCCCATTCACTTCCTAAAACCCCTAACCACATTCTGGCCTGTTGGTCATCCTCCAGCTGCAGCTGAATCTCTCCACTGACAGGGTACTCACCACCCTCCATGGAAGCCAGGACAGCCCTGACTGCCCCCAGCTCCCCCTTCCCCCTGAAGCTCCCACCCATTAGTGTTGGAATCGCATGGAGCTCACGTGATCCTGCAGGCATTTACAGACAGCTCGGCCCCCGTCTCTCCTCTCCTGAGTCTCACACACCTCACCATCTCAGGTGCTCCCCTCAGATCCCAAGGAACAGCTCCAGATGTGGGCTGCCCTGCCCAGGGATGTCAGCCTAGGATTCCCAGCCGCCACAGCTGTCCCAGATCTAGGAGGAGGCAGTGTGGGTGGGCCCTCCAAGCTTCCCCACCTCCCTCTATCCCTTTCCCACCCCCCACCCCCTTCCCACCCCTGTTTTCCTTAGGATTAATGATAAATTTCAGTGAAAGATCCGCTTATCTCCAGTAGGAATTAAGGAATTAAGTTGACGATGGGGAGAGAGGGGACTGGGAGAGGGAGCATATTGCAGAGGGTCAGGATGCAGAGGGACCGTGAGCAGGGCAGGACAGGGCAGGGGATGGCGGGGATGTGGAGCAGTCCCTCTGCCTGCATCAGTTCACCCTGGGATGGGCTGGGCTGCGCTCCCCACCTGCCTGCACCATCATGGGGGATGGATGTGGGGCTGCTTGGGGATGGGCGTAGTGACTTGTGGAAGGAGGTGCATCACAGGGATCCTGCAGGTGGGGTGATCTGGCAGCCTCCCGTGTCACCTGTTGGTGCTTCATGCCATGGTGCAGCAGCTCTGTGGCATGTCATGGCCCTGGGAGGGCGAGCCACGGCATGTGGCAGGGTGAGGCGCCCCGCTGTTGGCATTAGGATACAGAGGCACATTCTGCAGTTGGAAGTCCAGGGGCCACCACCCCACAGGTGGCTCATGAGTACCATCCAGGCACTAACACAACCCCCAGGCAGGCCCTGGCTGCCCCTCAAAAGGGGCCCACCCCAGAGGCTGCCGCTCCTGCCTCTGCTTCTTTGATGGGACTGACTGAGTTGGGGTTCCTGCAGCAATGGCTGAAGGAATCTCTCACCCCTGGAGAATCTGAGCTTCGATATATCCTCAGAGCAACTCAGAAGCCTCTGTCCTGAATACCAAGGGGGGCCACTCAGGGTCTGCAGCATCCCTTGCCCCTAAAGCCCAGGAGACTGTTTAGAGTTTCTCCCCAAGTCCCCAGGCTTACTGCTCCTTGGCACCCCCCTGGCATCAGACGTCTCACTGGCAAGCAACGCCGGGCCCAGGACTGCAGCCCCAAACGGTGCCTCCCCTCGCCAAACTCTGAGGCTAACCCAGGAGAGATGGGAGCTGCCCTCCAGAGAGTGGGGGGTGAGGAGGTGAGAAGTGAAGACTGGGTGGGCCAGAGGACATGACTGCCCCTCAGGTCAGCCAGGCCAAGCTTCGCCTGCCCCAAATATGTTTCAATCACTGCGGTCCCATTCTTTCCTGACACCCCCAAGGCTGGGAGTAGGGGTTGGTGTTCAGTAGCAGCAGCCACCAGGACACCTGGAGATAAGAGGAGATAAGGGCAAGGCTGGGCGGAGACAGTCACAGTCAGGGGTAAGGGTGGGGAGGGGGCAGGGGAAGGGGGGAGGCGGGGCACGTTGGGGAGCTCAACACTCAGGAAGCTAGGGGAGGCCAGGAATTGGGGCCTCAAGTCCAGGAGTCCAACTAGTTAATAATTAGTGACTCTGGTTAATAAATCATGGATGGTTATTTTTTTTCCTAATTTCGGCTTCTCCTTCTACCCCACAACCCTAGAGATCTTTCTAGGCTCTGCCCAGGCCTCAGAAAGGAAGCCCCCACGCCTACCCCTGCCCTGGGCTGTCACCTCCCAGGCAAGATTCACCTTCTGTCCCTCCACAGCCCTCCATAGGCCTCTGCCCCCTCCCCCAGCTGGTTTCTGGTCTCCCAAGCCAGCGTGGTGTTTAATCTCCAAGAGAGATTAGTGACCTGCTTTCGCCGCCCTCCCCCACAGGCTGCTTGGATGCCCCTAAATATTCCCTGCTGGAAGGGCAGGCCCCCATGGCCACCCAGAGAGCGTCTCCAGGTGCCCTCCTTGACAGTGCCACCCGCCCCATCCATTGACCCACTTGGCTGCAGGCCCTTTCTGCTGGCCAGAAGGTGTCATGGGGCACCCTGTGGGTAACTGCCCAAATGCTTCAGGTGAGGTCAGTCAACAGATGTTCCTTGGGCATCTACTGTGTGCCAGGCACTATGTGTCAAAAAAAAAATACTTTAAGCAACTGGAATTGAGGTTAAAGGCTGATGCACGTGAGCGGGGACCTGAAGACCAGGTGACTCCAGGACTGGCAGTTTAGGGTGAGGAGAAAAGGGGACACTGGGCATTTTTCATCTCTAACTCCAGGATGCTTCCGTTAAAGGTCAGGCCGTTTTCCGGGTTTCTGTCCCTTTTGCAAGATTGCACCAAGGGCAGAGATCTGCTTTTGTAAGGCTTGTGGTGGTCAGGGAGAGGGAGGGAGGAAGGAAAGGGGAAGGGGGTTGCCTCCTTCCCCTTTTTTTGAAGGTTTTGAAGTTTCCCTCTTTTTGAAGGGTTTAGGCAAAATAATGAGGGGTCCCTCTCCCGTCCTAAACCTTGCACGTGCTGGGGCTGAGAGTACAGTAGTGATGGATGAACTGGCCTCAAAACAGGTGAGGCCCCTGTCTCCCAAGTGATCTTTGCACAAAGCCCCCAGAGATTTACTTAGGTGATTAAACTATGCCCAGGGCTATGGTGGAGACACAGGGGCCTGAACTGGGGGAGGGGAGGGGAGGCTTCTCTGGGACCGTGGCCTTGATTCTGAAACCTGGAGGCTGAGAAGGAGTGTGCTGGGACATGACCAGGACAGCCAAGGAAGACCCAGCCATGAGCATGCCTGGAAGAAAACCAGCGCCTCCGCGGCCTGTGGACTGGGATTTGAAAAGAACAACCCCGCAATCTGTTCTCTCTGATTTCAGCCTGACCTGTGCGCAGTCCAAGCCCAACTTGTCCAGAGCCACCCTTGTCCTCTTCTTCCCAAGACACAGCCCTCCCTGGGCTCTTCCCATTTCTGTGATGAAAGCCCAGTTCTGCTGTGCACTGGAGCCGTGGCTCCCTCCTTCACCCCTGCCTCTGATTTGCTATGAGTTCTTATCCCATTTCTGCAGGACCCCTCCCCAATCCTAGCACCACCACTGCCATCCAGCCATTCCTGTGCAGGGTGACAATAAAAAGTGTCCTCAGACATTGCTGAATGTTCCCTGGAGGACAAGAGCACCCCAGTTGAGAAAACACTGGTCTAGGCCTTCACTGCAACCAGCCTCTTCTTCCAAAACTACTTTTCCACTGACTGCTCCACACTCCCACAACTTTACATGGATCTATTTTAGGTTCCAGTCAAAATAAACTGCTCCTAGCTTCTCCAGTGCACTCCTCGGCCTTGGCTCCTGATGATGGCTGAGCCCCAACACACCCACCTGTGAAATGCGAGGCTCCCAGACACCAGCCCCCCTTCCCCTTCTGTGTTGTTTAGTATTTACTTTCTCTCCTCCGCTAACCCAGCACCTGAGCTCTTTGAAGGATAGGACCCAGCCTTAAAATCTCTGCAGACCCTAGCTCAGCGCCTTGCACACAGTAGGTGTCCCATAAATGTACAGTAAACCGATGGGAACTGGCTGGCTTCACAACCCTGATAAGCTATGAGGTTTCCTTCTCCATGCCCTTTTTTTTTGAAACAGAGTCTCACTCTGTTGCCCAGGCTGGAGTGCAGTGGCACGATCTCAGCTCACTGCAATCTCTGCCTCCTGGGTTCAAGCGATTCTCCTGCCTCAGCCTCCCAAGTAGCTGGGATTACAGGCACCCACCACCATGCCTGGCTAATTTTTGTATTTTTAATAGAGATAGGGTTTCACCATGTTAGTCAGGCTGGTCTCGAACTCCTGACCTCAGGTGATCCACCTGCCTCGGCCTCCCAAAGTGCTAGGATTACAGGCGTGATCCACCATGCCCAGCCTCCCATGCCCCTTTCTTTCTGGTTTTTTGTTTTGTTTTGTTTTTTTTTTTTTTTTTTTTGGCAACCCTATTTAACCCCCATGCCAAGAAAGGAAAACTTCTGATGCTTCCCTTTTACTTGACACCTCCCCTCCCATCTCATTTTGTTTGCAGTAAACAAAATCATCTTTTTTCCATTTGCTCAACATTTATAAGCACCAGGAAGGTCTGCGGTTATGTGTGTGTGAAGTTGTGCGTGGATGTGTGGATTGACAGGCAGGCGCTGTGTGATGGCATGGTTCATTATGTGGGGTGTTCGTGTTTGAGTCAGAAATTATACTCTCCACACCAGGACTTGTATGGGGTCTTATCTCCCATGAACTCCTCTACACTTCAAACTCCTCTCACACTGGGCTTATCCCCTCCATAAGCTCTGAACTTTCAGTCCACCATGCCTTTGCTGTTCCTGTCTCCTCTGCCTGGAGGACCCTACTTCACCAGCTGGCAAACTCCTACTCATCCTTCAAAGCCCAGTGAATTTTTACCTCCTGTGGGACACCTCTTGTTTCTCTAATTCTCCTCCCCACATTCATCATTTCTTCCCTGTATCATCATGGCACTTTGTGAACAGTCCTACCATAGCAGTGATCATGTGAGTGAATTTATCCTGTGTCCTTGATATCCTTCACATGCATACACACGCATGCAGTGTGTGTGTTTGTGTGCGTGAGTTTATAGCCCTACTGGCAGGCACTTGGTAGATTCTTAATACTTATTTATTAAGTAAATGAGAATAAATTGCTTACTTGGTTTTCCAAAGCATTTTCTTTGTACTGCGTTAGAGGAATGTGTCTGTGCAATGACTCTGCCTGACCTTCCTGCACTGCTGCCGCGTTCCTGAGCATGTCGACCTGTGTGCATACCGCAGCGTTCAGCTGCACATGTGTGCTTGGGTGTGCGTGTGTGCGTGCATGTGGCTCTGTTTCAGCGCTTCTGTAAATGGAAAGCTGTGGCTGCCCCTCCCCAAGCTGACATTCCCTCAGCACCACGCCCCCACCTTTGAGGATTGAAGGGGTGACTGGGTGGTGACCTCCCCCAGGCAGCTTTCTCTACCCACCTGATGTCCCCTCCAAGAACGGTGACCCAGGGTTTCCCGTCCATCCTGGGGGCTGAGCTCTCTGCAGCCTCGTCACATCACACTCCCTTCCTTATCCATCTCTGCCCTGTTTAATTGGAATTTGGCTAGTGGAGACCATCTGTTCTATTCCGGCCTGTTTCCATGACAACCAAGTGGCTTGAGACTGAGGTTTGTGGTGAGAGAAGTGGCCTGGGGGATGCTGGGAAAAACCAGCTAGGTCCTCCCCCTCAAACCCGCTCCGCCTCGCCCTGCCCTCTCTCCACAAACCCAGAGTTAAAATAAAGCTGTTCCCTGCCTGAGAGTTGGGGAGTCCCTGAGCATCACTCTCCTCTCCCAGCCCCCAGCCCCAGTCTTTCCCAGGCTCCTTTCAGGCTTCCCACACGGGGCTCCCCTCCCTCCCCGCTTCCATTCAAGAGCACCTTCTGCCCTTACAGACTAGGGAGCTAGCCCTTCCCTTCCCCAACCCCTGAACCTCCACCCCTGGAAGTGAGTGCTTCCTCACAGCCTGGTTACAGACGCTCAGGGCCCCACAGAAAGGACTCTTTAGAGGGTAGTCTCGGCTTCCTCTGCACCCCTGCCCCTGCAGGCTCTCCCCCGGCCCCAGGTAGCAGAGTGGCCCAGGCAAGTGCATGGCAGACAGAGGCACCCTGGGCCCGGATGTGGAGCTGGTGATCCCAGATTCTCAGGGGCTGAGACAGGTCCTGGTACACTGGGGGTATGAGTGAGGGGGTCTCTTATTTCTGAACAGACAGTTCTGTTTTCACGGTGTTATTTTCTGCCCTAATTTCCCCATCTATGTCAAAGCCTCTTCGTGCCTGTTCTATTACCAAGGGACCCGCCTGTCTTCAAAAATAGGTGGTGTGGCTTGTCAGGTGACCGTCTGTCGCTCTGGTCCCAGGCATCTCATGCAGGATATGTGCGATATGTTGGCTACGTGGGCGGGCGTGGGGGGTGGAGTGTCTCAGGATCTCTCTGGTGCCCCCTCCCCCAGCAAAATCAGTCCTGGGCAGAATCAGTCCTGTGCAGTCCTGAGGAGGGAAGCTGAGTCTTAGACTTCAGAAGGCCGGTGCTCTTAGCAGCTGCGCTGAGCCGTGGGACCCCAGGGCCCCCACGCTTGGGGGTGCTTCTGGCTTGCAGAGGTCTTCTGGTAGCCTGCTTGTCTCCAGCCTAGCTGTGCCATCATCCATCCTTCTTCATGTGCCTCTTTTCTTCTTTTGTCTTTGTTGAGATACAATTCGCAAACCACAAAATTCGCCCTCCTAAAGTATACGATTCAGTGGCTTTAGTATATTCACAGGGTTGTGCAGCCATCTAATCCATAGCATTTTCATCACCTCGAAAAGAACCTCGGTATTCATTAGCAGTCACTCCCCATTTTCCCTCCCCCGGCCCCTGGCAACCACTCATCTACTTTCTGTGTCTATGGATCTGCCTATCCTGGACATTTCATATAAATGGAATCATACAGTATGTGGCCTTTTGTGACTGACATCTTCTACTTAGCATTCCACATGCCTCTTTCCAAAGCACAGATGTGACCATGTCACCACTTTGCTTAAAAGGCGTCAGTGGCTCCCAGTTGCCTACAAGGTGAAGTTCAGACCCTCATCTAATACAAAGCCCTTTTACAATTGGCTCCTACCTTGCTTTCCATTCACCCTGTATTCCCCTCTCCTCTGCCCCAAATATCCAGGGCTTTCGCCACATCCAAGCTTTTAAAGACACTTTTTCCTCTTTTCCTCTTCCCCTCCTGTTCCCTCCCCACAACGCCCCGTCTGTCTGTCTATCTCTGTCTCTGTCTGTCTCAAGGACTCCTGCTTATCCTGCAGGACCCAGCTAAAAAATCTCACATCTTCTGTGGCGCCTCCATCACCTTCAGACAGAATCACTCCCCTTTCTGAGCTCCCATTGCTTTGGGTTTGTATTTTTCAGAAACAAACAAAAACTGCGTTTATCACTCAGTCATTATTTGTTTTCATGTCTGGGGCCCCTGCTAGACAGAGCTTTTAAGGCAAAAGAAAATGTCTTAGTCTTTCTTATTCCTCCACGCTCCTACCTCTTGCCACTACCACTGTCACTTTCACCCAAAAGATGCCAGCACCGTGCTTGACACATTGTATAGGTGTGGTAATGCTTCGTGAATTAAAGCAGGGATAGAAGAGTGTCGAGGTGATGGATAGTCCAGCCCTGATTTGATATTTTGATACCTGCCTTACAATGTGTAATTATCAAATCAGGGCTGGGATCTCGTGTACCCCCAAAATATGTACAACTATGATATATCAATTAAAAATCCAAAAAAATAAAAGCAAGGAGAAGAACCAGAGACAGTAGATTTAATCTGAGAGAGGCAACCCTATAGAGGAACCTGGAGGAAGGAGAGGATTCCGCAACTTGGCGTAGCAGGGACAAGGTGGGGTATGACTGGACCTGAGAACTGCCTACATGGGCAGTTGGAGTGGGGAGACGGTGGGGAGGGGTCGTTCACCCCGTTCGACAGCCTTGTGGAGTGTCATGGTGGTCACTAGCATGAGAGATGGAGTGGAAGGTTTGGCAGGGGTGGGAGAATGGGGAACGGCCATAAAAGAGAAGGTGGAGGTGACCTTTAGCAAGAAAAGGGGAGTGGTGGGTACAGGGGAGGGTGATCCCAGCAGACAGAACCACTTGTGCAAAGGCCCCAAGGCAAGTGAGAGCCAGTGCATAAAAGACCCAGGAGTGGAGCCCAGCGTGGGGTGGGGAGAGAGGGCAGTGGTGAGGTTGGGCTGGTGGAGCAGCCTGGTCACGCAGAGAGCTTTAGGACAAGGCGAGGGTGGTGGCCCTTACACCTGTGTCTGATGAAAACCTCCCTGTCCTTCAAGGGTCACTTAAGGATGAACGGCCTTTCCCTGTCCACCCCAGCCAGCAGGGGCAGTAGTGGGCCTACTTCCTTTGCCAGATGTAAGCTACCAGAAGGCAAATGATTGATTCTAACCCCTCTCCTTCCTCACCCAGCTCCGGGGGGAGAATTGAGGGACAGGGGCAGATTTGGGTTCCCCGCCACATACTAGCTTTGTGCCCTTGGACGCCCTACACCAACACTCTGGTCCTCAGTTTCTTCCATGAATACTGACCCATTGAGGACAAAAGTGGGATAATGATATAAACCTAGAGGGAGTTCATGAGGATTAAATAAGATAATATATACAAATGCTCTGAAAGGGCTGTGCCAGCATTTATTCTCCTGTGTGCTGTTAGGACATGGTGACAAGGAAGGAAGCAGAGGCCCAGGGTCTACAGTTTGAAGAAATCACCAAGGCCCCTGCCCTCTTTTGTGCTGTTGTCTTTGATGACATTTCCAAGCGATTAGAAACCCTGGTGGGGGCAATATCATGCTGTTTATTTGAAATCGACTTGAAAGCAATCAATACTATATTTTCTGGGGGGAAACACAAATTTAGCCTCCACCCTTACTCCAAGGGTGCAATGTGTGCAGAGAGAAGATACAGTGGTGCCTGGCTAGGAGGTCCCTCCCTCTTCCTAGGCAACCAGCAGTTCTCAGAGCAAAGGAAAATGGGTCCTTCCTGGTGCTGGGGGGTGAGTTGGTGTGGGCCCAAAGCTTTCTCCACTCGGAGTTACAGGAGCCACTGGCCCTCCCCACTGTGGGACCCAGTTCCCAAGGAGGATGCCAAACAGACCTTCTGCCCCTACAAAAACAAACCTGTCTAATTGCCTTTAATCTTGGGCTGTCGGTCCGCTGGTGTTGGTGCTGAATAGTAAGAGGAGATCATATCTTTCCCTTTGAGTGAAAAGTTATTTGATCTCTGTGTGTCAGAGGAAAGCCTGTGCCCAGGGAAGAGGTGGGGACGGAAGGGGAAGGTGGAAGAAGAGAGGATCGAGGGCCTGGCTGGCGGCCGAGGGGAGGCTGCAGCTGAGGGCTTTATTTCTCCCAATAACAATCATAAATAAAGGGGAACAAGCATCTCTCTTGTCTTGGCTCAAGGCCATTGTTTTGTGCAGGGCTACCTCTTCACCCCTACCCCTCCCTGCCTCCCTCTCAGCCCAGGATGGGAAGACAGCTTGTCTGCAGGGAGAGGGAGCGGGCTGCCAGCTGTCTCACCTGGAGGGGTGGGAGAGGAGGGCTCCATAGACCTTGATGCAGCCTCTGCCCTGCCTCTGGCCTTGGGGCTCCCTCCTCAGCTCCGCAGGGGCCGCGAAGATGCCCCAGACGATTGCAGTCACCTCCACCAGTCTCCCGGCCTGCGCTCCCTCCTGTTCATTCTCAGCAGTTGTCAGTGGTCTTGTTAAAACAAAGCTGGGTCACAGATCTCATACCTCTACTCACAGCCTCCAACAGCACAGTCCAGCTCAGGGGAGAGGCCTGGCCCCTGCATCAGTCTCCTCTGTCTAGCTACACCGGCCACAGTTACCAGACGCTTTCCAGCCGCAGGGCCTTTGCACCTGCTGTCTGCTGCCTGTGCCTGGAATGTCTCCTCCCAGGTGGCCACATGGTTGGCTTGCTCACCTTGTTTTGTTCTTTGCTCAAATGTCTCCTTTCTCAGTGGGATCTTCTCTGGACATCTTTGATCTAAAATTAATTAATCCTACACACATTTTATCTTCTTTATTGTCTGGTTGCCATTGCTAGAACATAAGTTCCATGAAGATAGAGAATGTTTTCTGCTTTGTCCAATGCTGTATGCCTGGGACCTAATACGTACTGAATGACAACAGGAATATTTTAATAAATGAATACCCTAATGGACAGCTGCTGCCTCCTGTGCCTGCACACCCTGTTTCTGCATGCGGTCACATGAAGTCTCCCTGAAATTCCTGCTCATGAAGGCCTAATCTCGAGCCCTGCCTGGCCAGCACACATTGCATCTCCCTTATGGTTTCACCCTGGCCTGTGATGTGGGCTGGCCTCCCATAGAGCCTTATCATCCTGCAGAGCTTTATGGCGTCTACACACTTCTCTCACCTTGTCTTCCTAGCACTCTCTGAGGTCAGGACTATCATCCTGGTTTACATTTGAGAAAAGAAAGTTCAGAGGTTAATGACTAATTTGCTTGAAAATATCACCACATGTAAGTGGCAGGGCCGGGACTCAAACCGGATCTTAGCCAGAAATGTCCCCTTGCTGCCCAAGGTCCCAGGACACCTGATTCCCCATCCCTGGCGTGTGCAGTCATGGCTGAGATCTCAGCCCTTTTTCTACATCTGCTCACCTGCCCGGAGAGAGCCTACCGGGGTGGAGTGGGGCATTCTCACCGCCACCAAGGCCTGCCTCATACCCCACAGAGGAGAGGGAGACTCATTCTGAGCCCTCCCAAAACTTAGTAAACCAAGTTACACATGGGGCACTAGAAGCTGGGAGCATCCAATGGACCTCTTCCTACCCTCAGGCGAGGGGCTGAAATCCATAGCCTCTTTCCGGGAAGCCCTTCCCTCCAGCTCTGGGCTCTCCATTTCAAGAAACATGGGGGTGGGCTGGGCACAGTGGCTCATACCTGTAATCCCAGCACTTTGAGAGGCCGAGGCGGGTGATCACTTGAGGTCAGGAGTTCTAGACCAGCCTGGCCAACATGAACCCTATTTTTACTAAAAATACAAAAATTAGCTGGGTGTGGTGGTGGGTGCTTATAATCCCAGCTACTTGGGGGGCGGAGGCATGAGAATTGCCCGCCTGGGAGGTGGAGGTTACAGTGAGCCGAGATTGCAGCACTGCACTCCAGCCTGGGCGACAGAGTGAGACTCCGTCTCAAATACAAAAAAAGGAAACACTGGGGTGGTCCTGGATGTAGACCCAGAAGGAGGAAGGAGACAGCCCCTGCCCGCAGGTTCGTGTGCAGGAAAATGATGGTGGGGTATGAGGGGTGCACCCAGCTATGTGACCTTGGGTGAGCCTTCTGAGGCAACTCCTTGCCCAGAGAACCATGTTCCTGGGTTAAGCTGGGGAGATTTGCCAGGAGGAGCCATTGTCTTGGAGAAGAGGTGGCAAAAAGGCACACTAAGGCATACTCTGAGTGTGACAGGATGGGCATGATAAAGGCCACCCTCTCCCTGTGAGCGCCGCTCCTGAGCACCTGTGTGCCAGTTCCGAGCCCAGCACCCTGGATGCAGTGGAGTTGACAGGCTGAATGGGCTGAGCCGCGCATCTCATTACTCTAGCAATAAGCTACCTTGCATTTTCCATGATCAATCCTTTTGGGATCTCATGAAGAGTGTGGGTGGCAGAGGACTTTACCAATAATCCAGGGTGATGGAAATTCAGGGTATGAAGCAGACAGGAGGCTCTTTGCTAACGTGGGCCGGGTGTGCTTTCACGAAAGAGCGTCAGCCTCGTCGTCGGGAGACCTGCCTCAGCCACTTGCGGGTCGGGTCACCTCAGGCACTCCCTGGCCTCAATTTCCTTATCTATACGGCAAGTAGGTTGGGCTTGTTGCTCCTGGGGAGCTGTTGGAGTCTCCTGGCCCACCCTGGGTGCGCAGGGGATCTTTGTGGGACCAGCTACTATAATCCTACCACTTGGACAAGTCCAAGGCAAACACCAAGAAGGGTACAAGACAGCGTGGTATTGTGACTTCTGAGGGCCAGCCAGCCTGTGAGCTCTGGAAATGCCTGACTGCCCCTTGCTGAAAGACATTTATCTGTCCCTTTGGTGCCAGCATGAAGGCCCTTCCTGACTACTTGGGCCTCCAGCACGTGGGACACAGAGTGGGGCCAGGCAGAAGAAACTCATGGTCAGATCCTCTGCCAGGAACATTTCTCAAACCCACGTGGGTCCCAATCCTTCCCACTGGAGCTGGGGAAGCTTTGAGACACCTTGGCCTCCTGGTCATGCTGTGTGTCAGTCACCTCTTAATTGTTGATCACCTCCCATGTGCAGGCCCTGGGAGGTCCTGGGCATCAGCTTTGAGCAAAACAGGTGCCATGCATGTTCTCATGGAGCTCACAGGCTGGTGGGGGCCAGACACTGAATATGCTTTTTAAGTGTGGCAAAGGCCTGAGCCTGGTGGGAACATAGAACAAGGGGGGTTTAACCCATACTGGGGGACAGGAATGCCTCCCAGGGTCAGGGATGTTACTCAAGGCATGAAGAATGAATGGGCCATGGAGAAAGAGTTAAAAAAAAAAAAAAAAAAAAAAAAAAAAAAGGAAGAGACCCTGGGAAGGCCCTGCATCTGCCAAAGGTTTGGGGGCCACAGCACCAAAAGCTACCATCTACTGAGCAGTCCTGTGCCAGGGTCAGCTCTCAGGGCTTTGCTTATAGAGCTTTATTTATTCTTCCCTACAGCCTTTGAGGGAGTGATTATTCTCTCTCCATTTTTATAGACGAGAAAAAGAAGTCGCAGAGCTTGCAAGTGGCAGAGCTGGGATTTGAACCCAGGAGCCTGGAGTCAGAGGCTTCTCTGCTGTATAACTAGAGAGAATGGGGATCTTCAGTAAATGCCCCTGGTGAGGTAGGACTAGAGGGAGGCAAGTGGAAGGGCCAGGCTAGGCCCAACCAGAAGCAGAAGGAACAATCTGCTTCTTCCCAGCAGCAGAGTTAGCCTAGCGGTACACAGATGGCCTCGGCCACAGCCCTGGACTCGCCTTGATGGCATCTGGTGGTGGCTGACCCACTCCCAGGCTCTGTATCAAAAGGCTTAGGGAAATGGACTTGCTCTTCAGCAGAAGGGATCGAGATGAAACCACAGGACGAATTTCCCAGCTGTCATGACCATACGCTATTAAAACAGGCAGCCGAGGGAGGTGGAGGCCCTGGTGGGAAAGGTTAATGCTTTGGTTGCTCAGAGCTGCTGGAGAGGTGAGTGGGGCAGGGGGAGGTCCAGGATGACCCCTCCAGTGTCTAGAGATGAGATCACGTCATACGGATCAAAAACACTGTCCCACAGGAAGAGGGCACTGTCAGCTGTCCCCAGGCTGGTGCCACCCTCTTCCTGGGACCCTGTCTGCCCCAGCCCTGCCATCGGACTTCATTAAATTGCATTTTCCCAGAGCAGGGCAGGCCGGTGACAGAATGAGTCAACGCCAGCTTGCTACAACTGTCGCCCCTGGAGCCGGCGGGCATAGAGGGAGATAATTGGGAGTGGTTTGACAGCTTAATGTCTGGGGCTGGCTTCCTGGAGCAGTGGAGGGATAGGGATGGGGCGGGAGCCAGTGAGGAGGAGGCAGGTGGATTTGGGCTGCCCCTGTCTTCAGATTGACCACCCCCCACCACCTTTCCCCTCCATTTCCCTAGCAGCAGCTTGTTGGGCAGGAAAATAAAGCACCGGGAAGGAAATGAGATCTGGAGAATAAATTAGGCTTTCTTTATTAATTTGTCAGAACTAATTAACATCTCCCCTAGGTTTGTCTCCTCTCCAGATGCCCCCTAGAGCCAGGAGGAAGGGAAGAGTCTGGGAGAGGCCAGTTTGGGCTTTGGAATCCCAGCCCTGGCCTCTCCCCACAATACCAACCCCAGAGCAGAGAAGGACAGAAGAGGTGTCACTCAAAGGGGGTCTGTGGTCCCGTTCTAGGGACTGCAAGCTGAGAGGGCCCCCACAATGCATTTTGTCCACTTGCCTAGGGTTCTGAGCCCCAGACACCCCTTGGCATTTTACCTCTCTGTGTTTGTGTCCCTTCAATGAAACAGAGTCAGTGCCCACCTCATTCAGAGTTGGTGGGAGGATGGCCTGCGACAAGCACTGCTCAGAGAAAAGTCAGCTCTCATTATTTTGAGAGGCAGAACTTCAGTAAAGCTCTGGAAGCTTCTCAGAGCTCTTTCATACTCATGAGGTCACTTTGGTTTGACCCTAGCAATAATCCCAAGAGCTATAAGAATCTATAATTGGTGTTCCCATTTCACAGATGACACAGCTGAGGCACAGAGCAGTTACATATGTTACGAGGCCACACAGCGAATGGCTGGCAGTGGCAGGATCAGCGCTTAGCTGAGCAAGCACCCTGCTCCCCAGCCTCCCCTCCTGAGCACACACCCGTACCCCCACATCTGCCCCACTGCAGAGACCTGACTCACGGCTGGGAGTCTCACTTACTAACAGACGCCTCACTTCCTGGGTGTAAGTTCAAGGTCTCAGCCCAGGAGACACCCTAAGCCACAGAAGCTCCAGTGCTACTGTGGGCTGCTCTTTGACTTGGGCAAGAGCCTGGATTTGTTTCGCAGAGTTGGTGCCTTTTCTCATATAGTCCCCCATCCCAGAGAGGGGCCCAGCCCTGGTTTCAGAGAGTCACCAGCTCTAAGAAGCACCCCTCAACAGGCGCAAGAGGCCCTTGACAGAGCCACGCCTTGCATACAACACCTTGAAGGGTTGCAAAATCCATTCTGTTTCATATCCCGCCATGCTGCAATCACATCCTAGAGGTTTCATTTCCGCTGAGCTACAGGACCCTGGGCACGTGGAAGTGAACACTCCGCACCCACCGTCCCACCCCCAGGCCTGAGAGCTTGTTGCCTTCCACACCGGCAGCCTGTTGGAGGGTGGCTGCAGAGCAGAGACCCCCAGACTGGCCAAGCCAGATGGAACCTGAAGGAAGGATCAACCGAGCAGCCTTCCTGTGTTTTAAATGAGGAAACTGAGGCTTGGAAAGAGAAAGCCACACAGTTCACTGGCGCTTGGCAGCATCAGTATGAGTACCTGGGTCTCCTGACTCCCAAGCCAGGCCCCTTTCATGAACTAGGTGTCCGGACTTGACAAATGACATTGTAACTAAGTGAATTTGTCCCATTAGGGACTCTCAGAGCCAAGAACGGGCAACCTTCCAGGGTAGGTGGGGTGTATGCCAATGGTGTCAGACCAAAGGTCAGCGTCCAGTGTTAGGTCACACCACACCCCCTCCCTGCCTCAGTGACCACAAGGGCAGATTCTCCCCCAGGCCTCCTGGCAAAACCCTCAGGCAGGCCCTCACCCCAGCAGGAGACATAGGGTCCTGTTTCAGGGCCTCGAATCATGAACAGGGTTGTAGCTACAGTGCCTCTTCTCCAGTAACACGGTTCCCTCTCCAGAGTTTGTTTCATCGATGGTCTCCCCAAACCTCAGGGGCTGGGCTGATGGTGGTTCCCACTGTAAGAGGGGGGACAGAGACCCAGAGGTTGTGATTTTTCGACAGAGCTAGGCCTGGAAAGCAGCCCTGTCTTCTGAGGTCTTGGAGAGAAAGGGTGAGCTGGTGGGGTACACACTACACTTGGAGTCAGGAGACCTGGGTTTGAATCCTGGCTCTGCCACTAACCGTGACCCTGGCAATCCCGAATGCCACTTCGTCTCGATGTCTTCGGCTGTCTCCTAACACCTGCCTCGGAAGGCTGAGGACTTCATGAGCACTCCAGGGAATGCACCCGAGCGTCTTTCAAAAGGCCCTATCCCAGGCTCCTGCCACTCTTCCTTGCATGTTTGTGGGTGATGAGGGAGCAGGCAGAGATGGAACGGGCCCTCCAGTCATCCTGTGACTCCAGCCAGGCCTCGAGGCCCAGCCGCGCCTGCCCGCCAGAGGGGCCAGAGTGCAGGGGTGGGGCGGGCCGCTGGGACGGGGGCCTCTGCTCTCCAGGACTCGGGGCTGGGCATTGACAGAGCTGGGTGTGGCCGGCCTGGGGAGAAGGACGCAGGGAGAGGGAGGAGCTGGGCTAGTTGGCGTCTGCTGGCCAGCCGTGGGAAAGAGTCCCAGAGTTCCCTTGAGGACAGTCAGAACTCTTAGACTCCAGGAACTCAGGAAGGAGACTGGGAAAAGTCCCCTCAGCTCTGGTCAAAGCTCCAGCACTGGTCCTTGTTTTCCTGCATCCTTAGGGCTCATCACATGCCACGGTATAAACACAGGCCTGTGCTCGTACCTACCAGGGGGCCGGCTGGCAGAGACACACGGCACTTCCCCTTATCCTCTGCAGAGAGGATGATCCTAGCTCTTTGCAGTGCTCTCCTGGGCCCCTACCTGAAAACCATAGGACTCCAGGACCAGGGCAGGCACCACAGGCCAGAGTGAGGATGCTGATTTTCGAGGAAACAATTGAGCTGTCTGACACCCATTGTGGAGCTTTGAGGCTGCCCACTTTTCTGCAGGCTGGCACAGGGCAGCTTAGAGAATCCACACAAATGGAAGTAGCCGTGGCCTTTGGAGAGGGCCTGGAGCCCACTTTGGGATGCTAGAAAGCGTCTTGCTCTGACGCTGAGGGATGGTCTCAGCTTGCAGCCCTGTCCATGATCCTAGGGTACCCACATACCAGTTCACCACCTCCAGAGCAATTATTCTGTGTCAGTCACTTGGCTAACCATGTACATACATTATTTTACTGAATACTTATAGCCATTTTGTGATAAAGTATTAAAAACTGGGGTTTCATGTTACAGATGAGGAAACTGAGGCTCACAGGGTAAGGCAACCTGCCAGTGAGTGGAAGAGCCCAGCCCCAGGTCTGTCCACCATGCGAACTCCCTCTCTACTCCCCACTGCTCTCTCCTTATGGGGAGGAACTACCTGATCCCCAGCACTGGTACCTGATCTCACAGGCCCAAGCATGCCACAGGACAGAGTGTGCTTCCCTTATAATAAGAGGAATTGAGAGTAGATATCAGGAAGAACTTCTCCACTACTCAAGGGTATAGAACAGTTTAGCAGTTTCCCAGGGGGAAATGGTAGAATCTCATATGCTGAAGACCGTGAAAGAAGGGGAAGAGACGATTTAATCACCTGGGTGGGGTTTTTTTGGAGTAAAACCTTGCCAGCATCGGGGGTAGTATATGACAGTACCCTTCAGTTGGGAAAGTCTACAGGCTCAGGCCCCCAACTCTGGTGGGGTATGACCTCTATCTGCTGCCACCTTGCCAAAAGGGTCC
Source organism: Nomascus leucogenys (assembly GCF_006542625.1). NCBI lineage: Eukaryota > Metazoa > Chordata > Mammalia > Primates > Hylobatidae > Nomascus > Nomascus leucogenys. Next base: position 15,102,481 of record NC_044395.1, read on the forward strand.
GGCATGGTAATTGCTTTTCCAAGAACTTTCTTGTCCAAGTCCACTTGGGAGCCTTTGCCAACCAGTGCCTGGGGCGGCATGTCAGGCAGGGCAGGGCCTGGGCCTGGGCAGGTGTGGTCCCCAGCTACCTGTCTGGGCACCAGTTGGATCCACACCGAGAGCTCTGCCATGCCAAAACCCCAGTGTTTGCTCTTTCTTTTCCCCTTCCCTGTCCCTGGTAAGGAGCTGGGAGAAGACCCAGGCTGGGCAGGACACCGAGGGCTTCAGCCTCTGCAGCCCACCCTGCCTGTCCTCTGGGGAAATCACTCTTCAGCAAATTTGTTGAGAACTTATAATGTGCACACCAGTGATTAGGCACTGCCTGCCTAGAAAGCTGGAATCTGGTATTAAGAGAGGGTTCCAATTGAGGAGGCAGAAAACTAAAGGGCAGTGTCGGTCTGAAAGAGAGCACAGTGGACCACAGCCAGAAGACTCAGGTTCAGGTTCTGGATCCACCACCCTTTAGCTATGCAACTTGGCAAATTTCTCAACCACTGGGCCTCAGTTTCTCCCTCTGTAAAATGGGACTATCAGTCCTTGCTCCAGAAGATGGAAGTGAAAAATAGGACATTCTGAGTGCCTGGTAGATAGAAGGTATTCAGCCAATAGTGGTGGAAATAAAGTAACTTGCTGCCAGAATTCTGGGAAGCAGGAAGCACAGATACTGACCACCAGTATTTATTTTTAGGGTTGAGGGAGCCTACGAAGGAGAGGGGCTGAGCCTTATAAAAACTTGGGCACATAATCTGTCTAATCACTTTGAAGATGAAAAGTTGCTGTGAAATGCCAACCGTGCTGATGGGACCAGGGCTGGAGCAGAGATGAAGAGACACAGCAGGGCCAATTGTGTAAAAATAAAATGCATATTTTTTAATTGCTTGAGTTCACAGCTCATAAAAGAAAAAATAATAAAGCCCAAGCCCTTGCCTTTCCCTACCCCCCTCTCTCGGCTGTGAGTCAAGAACCAGTTCCCACCAGTCTTTCTGGGGTTCAAAGCGTCTCCCCGCCCTAATCCTCACCACGACCTCCCCACCCCCATATCTATTGTGGGTGAGAGGGCCTTTCCCTGAGCTGCTCGCACGCTGCCCCTCCCAGGCCCGGCCTCTGCCCGCTGCAGCGGGCAGCATACAGAGTGGGCAGGCCTGAAAGGAGGCGGGGAGGGGGCTGGAGAGACAGGATGCCCTCCCACCTCCCCTGCCAGGCCTCCTGTTGATCTTAGCGAATTGTGCGGGTGACATGGCGCGGCTATCTCACTATTCTCAGGCCTCAGCATTGGTTCTTCCCTACACAATATGGTAAGATGCCTTCCAGCCTCGCCCCTATCTGCCCCCATGCCGCCAGCAGTCCTGCTTTCCAGGGCCTGCCTGAGCCTGTAACCCAGGAGAGGTGGAGGCCTTGGGCCAAAGACCCACTGAGCCAACCCTGTGCAATTCCCACCCTGGGGAACCCACCCTTTCCTGGTCCCTTCCAGCCCTGGTCCCTGTGTCCTCAGAAATGGGACAGACCTCCTGCCCCTCTCTCTTGCCCCCAACACCCAGCCCTGACTCACCTCCCTCGCTTCCCACTCAAGCTGTGTCTCTGGGACATGTCAGGACAGGGCACCTGATTCTGGTCCTACAGGCTCAGGCTCTGCCCGCTCTCAGTGGGGGTGGGGCAGCTGGGGAGGATTTGCTTTGACCTGCTTCTTCAGCTTCCCTCCCTCCTCCAACCCCACCCCAGGGGGGCGGGCGGGGTTGAACTCCAGAACACCTCCTGATTGCACTGACAAGAGGCCCGCTCTGCTCTGTGATGCTGAAGTCTAGCTGGGGGTGGGGTGCTGCCCATCCTCACCTGACTCTAGGCAGCCTGGGTCGCTGAGCACTGCGCAGGGGGCACCAACCTGCCCTCCAAAGACAGACTCTTACCTTAGGGCTGGGTTCAGTGGCTCATGCCTGTAATCCTAACACTTTGGGAAGCTGAGGCAGGTGGTAATCACTTGAGGCCAGGAGTTCAAGACCAGCCTAGGCAAGACCCCAACTCTACCAAAAATTTAAAGAATAAAATATATATATAGACTTACCCAGACATCTTCACCCACCAGGACTGTAAGGCTGTGCCTTGTTGCCTCTTCCTCACCCCTTTGGCACCAAGAATGTAGAAGAAGGGTCAAGAGACTTGGATTCTTTCTGGCTTTTCAATTAGTTTATTATATAACCTCATGTAAGATACCTCACTTTTCTGGCTCTTAATTTCAACATCTACAAAATGGGTAGTGCCTTCCTCTTGATTATTCCAGGATCCGGGACCCTCCTGGTAAAGGGAGCTGGAGGAGAGTGATGGGATCAGCACTTGCAAACCGACCTGGGAAGCAAAGGGGGGTGCTCCCACTTCCCACTGGAGGCATGAATTGAATGCTGCCCCCACATATGCAGCCCATCAGCCTTTCTCTTACAGAGAATCTTGTTTTGGTAAATAAGCATGGCCCTCACCAGGGATTCTGGTCCTTCTTTGATCACTCAGCTTCCTAAGAAGTCTTGATTAAAAGATCGCAGTGACCTGAGAAGCCACCAGGCACCCCCATCCCTGAGTTTGTTCTCTGGGATTTGGCTCTAGCTCACAGTTCATTGAGCAGGCCTGGATCCAGGGCCTACCGCGTGCCGGGTGTCAGGCTGTGTGCTGGGACGTCGGGGGCGAGCACATCTCTCTTCATGGCACAGCCAACACTGTGTGCCAGGGACAGCTGTTTGAGCAAGGAGCCAGATACTGTGGGAACCTGAGGTCAGAGCTGATGGCAGTGTGGGACCTGAGTGTTGAAGGGTGGGTAGGAGTTTTCCACTGGCAGCGGGGACTGGTGGGGAGGGTGGGGACCTGGGAGGGGTGGGAGAGGGAGATGGGAATATGGGCAGGGACAGATTGTGAAGGCCTGATAAGTAGTTTAGATTTACCCCAAGGCAGTGGAGAGTGACTGGGGACTTGTGTAACAAGATCTGATTTGTATTTAAATCCACTTATTAGCAGTGTGGCTTGGACAGATCACTTCACGAGCCTGAGCCTCAGTTTCTCTGCATACTAGGGAGACGGATTACCTAACGTAATACCCATTGGACAGTGGGTGCTCAGTAAAGGTGACATATTTTCAGTACTGTGATTCCAGATAAGAGACAGTAGGAGCCTCACCTCCCTGTGGAGTTGCAGGGAGCCGAGGGAGTAGAAGGAGAGTCAAGGGGCTATATTGATGCAACTATGGTTGGGCCCTGGGAGGGGTAGGGCTGAAGGAGCAGCTGGAGAGAGGAGTTCAGTGCACATGGAGGGCAAGATGCCTGGGGGGCAGCAGGACACCTGGGTTCAGGCCCTCAGCACAGAGGTATCATTGAGGGCCTGCCCTGGAGTGGACCATGGACCAAATCAGCATCCCCATCCCCTTCACTCCCCTATTTCTTCCTCCAGGGTTCCCCTCCCCAGAGTAATACAAAACTGGTGTGTCACCATCAAGTTCAAAGAGCAAATGTGTTGCCCACCCTGCCCTCTTCAGCCCACATCACTTCAGGCCAAGGCACGCGGCTGTGAGCCAAGCAGGAAATAGACAGAAGGTCAGGAACCTTCTGCAATGAGAGGTAGTGACTTTCCAGGGGACCCAGGCCTCCCAACTGCCTGCCTACTGCCAACTGCTCCTTCTCACCACACCTGGCTGCCTCCTGGCTTGAGCTATTTGCTTATCTGGTGACCAAGAGGCAGGGTCTTTGTAGTCACAACAAGAGAAGCCACCACAGTACATTTCTATGGGCCAGTGTTCAGTTGATGACTCTTGCCCAGGTGCTCCTGGGCCATGATCACACTGCTGAGCCAGCCAAGCCATCCAGGCTCAAATCACTCCTTCCCACCCCTCTTCTCCCTGGGTCTGACCCTGCCAGCTCCTGCTTCCCCTGATTCCCACCAACTTCTTGGCAGCCTTGGAAGAGTTTCCTTCTCTGCCCCTCCATTTCCCCCTCTGTGAATGGGGAGCCGAGAGCAGACAGTCCCTGTCTCAGAGCTGCCAGCTGACCAATGCTCAGCCTGGTCTTTCCTCCTGCCCCAGACTGGTCTCAGCCTGAGTTCCCTGTCCCTTTGACTTTCCTATTTATACACAAAATTCATCCACAATATTCTAGTTTTCCAATCAAATCATTAATTACTCCAGTAATTAAATCTAATTAGCAGTGGTAAGGGCCTTTCTGAGTGAGGAGTCATTAGCTAGGGTGAAAATGCACAGGGGAGAGAGAAAAAGAAAACCCACCCTTTTCCAGCATTAAAAATGAAAGCAGGAGTCAGCGCTGCAACACGGAGGGCCCCTGTTAAAGCTGGGCCTCGCTCATTAAGCTAATTTGGTGTGCTATCCCAGCAGCCTCTGCTGCGGAAGCCCGGCTTCACCGTCCAACATTAGAGGTGTGTTGGAGCCCCCTGCTTGTCTTGGAGGCTGAGCTGGGCCTCGCAGGACCCCAGTGCCCCAACTTAGGGAGGGGTGTGAGGAGCCTCTGCTGACTCTTCATGAGCACCTGCTGCCACTTCCTGGGCTTCATGGTGGTCATGGCCCAGAGTGGGAGGGGCTGAGTGAAAAACGAGGAAAAGAATAACAGCACCTTCCATTCCTGGGCCTTGGGAAAGGACAGAGCTTGACAGTCACTCTCCTCTCTTGGCCCGAGGCTGAGGGGACTCCCCACCCAGGGTAGTTGTGAAGATTAAATGAGATTTTACATGTAAATGGATGACATCACAGGTGCTTGATACATGCACCTGTCATTCGCCCTTTAGTTTTCAGAGGTGCTCAGCGTTCCTTTTTCACTTGGACCTCACCACCCCAAAGCCCCAGGAGGCAAAGCATGCAGGTGCCACCTCCAGGTTTCACAGGTGGAGGAGCTGAGGGGCAGACAGACACACACCCTGAGAGTGTCAGGGTTTGGACTGGAAGTCAAGTCTCTGAGCTCTGGGATGAGGAGGCAAGGGGAACAGGGGAAGAATGGGGGCTTTTGATGTCTGGAGTCTTCAGTCATATCCTTGTGCTGGGCTGCTGGGGTTGCTAGCCCCTGTAGTCCTGGGGAAGGCAGAGGTGTCAGCTCAGCCTCCCCCAGAGTGAAGGAGGAGAGGCAGGGGCGGGGGGATGGTGCCTGCCCTCTCTGCAAGGAGCTCCCAGCAGCCCCGTCGTCAGCCTCAGGCCAGCACTGCCAGCAGGCAGGGACTGCTCACCCAGGTCTGGTTCAGAGGGTGCTGGCCGCCCTTTTCCCCAGGAAGGGGAGAGAGGGAGGCCGTGGAGCCACGAGTGTGGTGAAGAACGTCACCTGTGGAGACAGACTGCCCCGATCAGAATCAGCCTTGGAGACTGTGACTGTGGGCAGATGACTTGACCTCCCTGAGTTTCCTCATCTCTAGGGGACAATCTCGCTCCTGGAGTGTTGTAAGGATTAAGTGAATTAATGTATGTAAATATCCAGCCCCGGACCTGGCACAGATCAGCAGTGCACATGTGTTAACTGTTCTTGCCATCCTTTGGGAGGGGCCTGGCAGGGAACCTGACCCTTTTGTACTTTCTCCCCCAGGGAGGGAAGGAGGGGAGCACTTGAGCCCCAGCTTCTGCTGCTGCTAAGGGGATGGGCCCAACCTTGGGGTGGCCAAAAGGAGGCAGGCAACACTCTTCCCAGATGTGGCAAACATGGGGTCCACTTCCCACCCCCGCCACACACACACACACACACACACACACACACACACACATCACTGCCACAAGCCACTCCTCGGCTTTCAGGGGCCCCTCTGCACAGAGCCAAGAGGGCATGGGAATGGAAGGAGGGAAGGGAAGGGAAGCAGGTGGCCACCGAAGCTGAGCTGCGTCCGCAGCTGGGCGCGAGCTCCGAGCCTACGTGCTGGCTCCTCCGTGAGGCAGGATGCGGAGCAGGCCCTGGCACGCCAGCCCCTACCCAGTGACTCCTGAAACCCCGACAAGTCTGAGCTGGAAGCGGGGCTGGGCGAGGCTTCTGATAGATTCATGTTGGGCAGAGGGATGGTCGGGCGGGGGAAGCATGGGAAAGACCCCACTCTCAAAACTCTGACACCACTGGGGACGCTGGGAGGGAGCAGGTGGGGCTGGGGACATGCGGCCAGGCTCAGGGCTTCTACCTTCTGCCTCTCAGGCCCCTCACCCCACATGCCCCTGCCTGGCGGGGCAGGAAGAAGACAGGCCACAGCGGAGGAGGGATGTGCTCCCCTCAGCATTTTGCCAAGTGATGATTTCAGTGCTGCCGAGAAAGAGGGAGGAAGGGAGGATGACAGCCAGGAGCTGGGAGCAGGGCAGGCCAGGCAGGAGGGCTCCCAGAAGACTCCTGGGACTGGGGAGGTCATTTTATACAGGAGCTCTCCCTCCACCCAAACGAGGTGGATGTGCTCCGGCCCATTTACAGTTGAAAAGTCTGGGTTTCGGGAAAGTTATGAGACTTGTTCATAGGTCCTACTGCTAGTTAAGTGCCAAGGCTGACATTAGCACCAGGAAAAACAAGGAAGCCTCTGCCTTCCCACCGCCCCTTTCAGCCTTCTGGGCACTGGGGAAAGGGACAGCCCAGGGACCTGGACGTGTCCACAGGCCCTGCTGTGGTGGGGCAAGAGCGAGGCAGAGAGTGGTCAGCACTGTGCTCCCCGCGGGCAGACCACCCACAGAGCAGCCTTCAGCTCAGATGGCCTCTCCCCAAAACCCCACGTCACAACCTTTTGAAGATCCCACTTTCCCTGCCCACCTCAAGATAGGGGACTCTCAGGTGGAAAGAAAACTGTGAGCTGTGGCTGCCTGCTCTCCAGGGTGACCCCAAGCTGGGGCTGGATTTAGACCTGGAGCTCCAGAGGAGCTGAGCTCAGGCCTGCTGCTGCACTGAGGGCCATGCTTGGAGTTTGCTTCGTTCTGTGGTTAAACCAGGAAGAGGTTAACACTAGGGTTGGGGTCACGACCCGGGTTTGTGTTGTGGTCTGGGTTGGCACTGATGTTGAGACCTGGGTGGGGGCTACTCTTGGGGTTTCTGTGAGTGGTTGGGGAGAATGCTTTTGGTGGTTAACACTGGGGCAAGTACATTGAGTTGGGGTATTCCAGCTCAGGCTGGTGTCCTCAGAAAGGGTGGATGAGTTTGGGAGGCTCAGCACTAGTTGAACAAAAGGCCATTGCTTATGTTTGGAGGATAACTGCCCATTTTCACAGGACCATTGGCCAGGGGAGAGAATCAGGGTTGCAGTGGTAGCTGAGCCGGAAGGTAGGTTGAGGTGGGGGTGGTGTGAAAAGTGAGTGGCTTCTGAAGTGATGGAAAAGCCACTCAGAGTCCCCGAGTTCCCCCACCTCTGTGGCATCCTGTGATGTGGGACCCTCCCCACCCCAGGCCCCACCCAGATGCTACTCAGACATAAGCCTGAACATCTGGGCATGGGCCGGTCTCCCTCTGGGCTTTGGGTTCTCTCAGCTGAGGGAACACAGAGCCAGGGGTTTTGCCTCTTACCCCAGCAGTCCTGAGGCCCTGATCTGCTGGTGCCTGGGGGACTCTCCCTCCTGGCCCACCTCCAGCAGCCCTGCTGGAGACCCTTTGGTGGGGGCTCCTGGGGCCACACTAGCTGAAGAAGTCAAGAGAAAACTCGACTTTAAGCCTTTGCCAGTTCGGTTTCCCGCCCCCTTTTTTTTTCTGGCCCCAGACCCTGGTCATTGAAGTGCATCAGATAAAGACTGCTACCCACCGGCTCTGAGGTCCCTGATTCAGGAGCAGAGTTCATAGGGTGGCAAGGAAGCAAAGAAGGCTTTTTTTTTTTTTTTTGGATGGAGACAGCCCTGAGCCAGGAAACACGGAAAGAGGAGAGGCTGGCCTGCTGGGGTCTCAGTCCATGGTTGTGCCACCTGAGACACTGCAGGGTGAGGTTTCACCAAGGAGGGGCTGCGAGGAAAGGAGCTCCGGCTGTCTCCTCCAGCATCACAGCTCCCTTTCCTGGCACCGCCTAAGTCCAGGTACAGAAGAGGCCCTGAGCACCTTGTGCCAAGGCCTGGTGCAGTTCTTGTATCATCCATACAGGGAAGGGTTCAGCAGAAGGCCCAGCCCCACCTGGGAATGTTACGTCTAACCCAGACCTTATGTGCAATTTGAACACAGTATCGCTCATTGGGTCCAGACCAGTGAGTTCTGCCCAGAAATGAAATAGCAGGTTTGGTGCCTATGCAGATACCTCCTTCTTCTCAAGCTGCTTTGGAAGCAGGTGGAGGGAAGAGATTGCTCTGGGGCCCTGGTCACTGATCGCCACTCGCTGTCCCAAGAGTTCAAGGTCACCACTGTGCTGTGGCTACAAAGTATTATCTCAGGGGTCACTGCAGTGGGGATTGGTGAGACCAAGGCCTTCTTGAGGGGATGGGGTCGAGAGCCCTCCGTCCCAGTGTTGCTCCAGTGGCCCCCACCTGCTGCTCTGGCAATGCGCATGGAGCTCCTAGCCCTGCTGCCTGGTTGGAATGTGCGGGGCCAACCTTCTGAACAGTCAGGTTGCCTTCTCCTCATTGCCCCTTCAGCAGCAGGGCCCCACCCACACCCTGAAGCCTGAACCGATAGTCCCTCACTTTGCAACTCCCTCCCACAGCAGAGTGCCTCTGGGCAGGCAGAATTCTGACTCCAAAGCCTTGCCTAGGAGCAGGAGGTGCCTGGGGCATGTATGGAAGTGCTGGGAGTGCCAGATGCCAGCCTTGGGTGGGACGGGCCCAAGGGCTGGTGCTGTAGGGTCTGAATGCCACAGGGAAGGTGTGCGTGCACATGTGTGTGCTGCTCCTGAGGCTGCGAGGCTGGAACCACCTGCAAGTCTGCAATCAGGCCCTCCTGTGTTCAAAGAAAAGCCAGGAGAACCAGGCCCAGGGTGAGGAGCGCAAACTGCAAAACTTAATGACTTTAATATGAAAGAATTTGCCACTAATTAAGCACAAACACTCCACTAATGCACAGAACACATGTTGTGGATTTCACTTAAGCAGAAACCAAATGAGGTGAAAATCCTTCCAAAATGATAGCAGTTTACCAGCCGAAGGAAGACGCTGCCTGACTTTGTTTCAGCTCTTAGAAACCTAGCCCAGCCCTTACCTTGGCAGCCTCCCTCCCCTCCCTGTCTAAAGGTGCTCACAACACCCCACCGCATGTCCCCTGTGTCCCTCCCCTCGCTGCCCCTACCCACCCTCTTGCATCCTCTGAGGACACACATGCCACTCTATAACCCACATTCTGACAGCCAGCTCCCCAGAGGGCCCTGTTCTCTCTACCTGTCTCCCCCAAACACAACCCGCTGCCCCTCCTACAGAGCCCAGGCTCTCCAGACAGGAAGACCTACACCCCTGTTCCCAGCCACCTCTGGACCCCCTGTCCCTGGACAAACAAGGACAATTCCCCACCAGAGTACCCCCCAACTATGTTTCCCACTCCTCTCTGCACCACCTTGCCACAGCCAGCCCTGCATATCCATCGTGAGCTCCACCATCCCTGCCTGAGCTTTACTCCCTTCCTCTAGGCCGGTGGTCTTACCCGGGGATGATTTTGCCTGCCATGGGAGATGCAGCAATGTCTGTGGTTATTTTGTCATCACAAGTGGAGGGGGTGCACTTGGGTAGAGGCCAGGGATCTTGCTAAACTTCTGCAACACACAGGACAGCCCCCCACAACAGGACAGTCCCCCCCTCCAAAACGTCATTAGTGCAGAGTTCATTCGTGCCCTGGGGGAGTAGCCTCACCACTGCAGGGGTCTGCTCAGGATCACAGGGTGGGCTTAGAGCCGGGATGGGAATCAGGGAACCAGAGCACGTGATTTCTAGGTAGGTTCTTTCTCCTAGTGAATAATACAACTGCTTGTGTAGCATAGCTATGGGCCAAGCACTATGCCAAGAGCAAAACTGAATTATTTCATTGGATCCTCAAATCAGCCCCAGGAGATAGTACTATTATTGGCCCCGTTTTATACATGAGGAAACTGAGGCATGGAGAGATTAATGCACCTTTCTCGAAGTCAACCAGCTAAAAAGCAGCAGACACAAACCCAGGTCTATCTGAATTCAAAGTCAGCACTCATAGATTACTTTCTACCCCCCCCACCCATGTTCCTCGTAATGTCTCATCTGTCAGGCCTTCTACACAACCCCTAGAGCTCCCACCCCATCCCTATTAGAATGAGCGTTCCCTGCAGGTAAGCATTGTATACCTTCCCCCACTGCCTTCCACTCACCCCCACAGCCGTCCGAGCAGGCAGCTGCCCATAGCTGGACAGGGCATCGGGAGGGTTGGGCGCTGGGGTGGCCCCACAGGCCCCTCCTGGGATGAGGCAGATCGAGAACCCTCTGCTTCCAAACAGGTGTTGAACATCAGCATGAAGCCTGCAGGGCTGAGACAATGCAGATGTCAATACTGAGCTTTTAAAAGATTCTCCGGGGAAGCCTGGGGAATTCTCCCTCTGCTTTCTCGGCAGCCCCCCGCCTCTCCCACCCCCACACTAGCCTTCCAAAGAGGCTGCTGCCTACACTCCCCAAAATGTGTCATTAAAAATGCACACTTGCCGAGGGAAATCCAGGCTGCCGTGTCTGCTACGAGACAGTGTCGTTTGCTGCAGCTGGGGTGGAGAGGGTTGGCATCAGTGGCAGACAATGGGACATGCCTGAATCTTGGCCTCCGAGCCAGGGGGTTCCAGGTTGGCCAGACCATGAAAGGCTGGGACAGCAGAAGCCCCAGCAGTGGTGGGAGGGGTGATGAACCAGGGAGTGCAGACACAAACAAGGCTAAGATCTCCAGAGCAGGGCCTCGGGGATGGAGTTTGCTTGGGTGAGAAAAATGTTTGTCACCTTATGGTCTGGTGTGAGGAAGGAAGAGGGCCCAGGTGCTGGGAACTGGGGCAGAGGAGAGGAAAGGAATTGAGAAATGTCTCGGGGAAGCAAGCAGAAGTTGTGGGGTTGGAGGTGGGTGAGGGATCGGGCCAACCTTCCCCCTGTTGGGATGTGGCTTCCTGCTTTCAGTCAAGGAAGGAGAAGATTCGGACCCTGACCTGCTTCCCTTCCATGCAGGTGTGAGGCCTCACTTCCCATTTCTGCCTTTTGAATAATGTGCAGTTTCCAGGAAGCTGCAGTCAGACCTGAGAAATGGCTAACCCTGGCTCAGGCCCCCAGCTGCCCACAGCCTTTTCCACCTGCCACTTGGGCCCCCTGTGTTTCCCATGTGCCGGGCACTGGGTTGATTGAAGTCCTGGCCTTTTCCAAACTCAGTAGGAGAAATGCTATGACAGGTGCGCGCCGAGATACCGGGACCCTGGGGGTGCAGGAACACGCAACCCATGATGGTGGGAAGAGGAGGGCTCCGGAAAGCCTCCCCCTTGAAAGTCAACTCTAAGGTGATTCCGGGGGGAATGAAAAGGACTTGCGCAGGTAACGGGGTAGTGGTGCGGTTTTCACCGAGGCAGGAACCTGAACTGACCGGATTGTTCAGTGTGGCAAGGAAGAGGAGAGAAAGTTGGGAGAGGAAGTGGCTGGAGGTTGGGGATGCCCAAGATAGGGTCTAGAGCCTGGAAAAACTTCATCCTGAGGGCTGCAGGTTACCATGGGAGGGTCTGAGGTAGTAAGTGATTTGCATTTTACAGAGATCCCTCTGGCAGCTGAGTGAAGGAGTTTCAGGGCGGAGCTGGGGGCAGGAGACTAGACTTAGCGTGATGTAGCAGTGGACTAGGGAAGGGACGATGTAGGCCTGGGCAAGGGGCAAAGCTTGGGGAAATGGAGGGAGGCATGAGGTGGCAGGTGCTAAGGTTCAAAGGAAAGGGCTAGTGCAAAATCCCAGCCCAGGAGTATTGAGAAAATAAGAAAGGGAGACTGCTGGAGGTGAGGTGGAGGGAGGTGTGCACTAGTGGGAGAGGGCTTAGGAAGTTTGAATCGGGACCAGTGGGGCTGGAAAATCAAGAGGAATTCAAAAGCTGTTTAGGAGCTGGCATCAGTAAGACCTGGTGATTACTTGACTGTAGGAGAGTCCCTGTGTGCTCCAGCTTTGCCATGCTGTGGCCTGGGTTTTCCTGGCATCCCACTTCACCTGGGAGGTCTTCCTGGAGAGCTGGGCAGTGTAGAGAGGCAGAGCAGCCACTTGGTAGATAGGTCCCCAGAAGTTGATCCAAGGCAAAGGCACAGCTGGGTCAGAGAGAGCTGGACAGGTCATGTCCAAAGTGCAGTCCCCCAAGGTCATCAGAGCCAATACTCCCATTTTACAGCAAAGGAAACCACCCTGTCCAAGGCCATACAGAAAAACAGTGACCAAGTAGTGGGGACCAGAGCTCGCCTCTCCCAACGTCCAGGTGAGCAGAGCAAAGGTGGCAGGTACAGGAGAGTGATCCGAGGGGTGATGCCTTGAAGGCTAGAGGTGGGCAGGGCCAAGAGAGAGGCTCTGTGTTCCTGGGGTGCCACGATAGAGTCAAAGGCTGGCTCAGGACCGGCCCCACGATGGGCCATGGAGATGGGGCAGCCAGCATGAAAGAGGCCTGCAGGACAGAGTCCAGGTGTCCTCAGCCACCTGGTAGGAGAAGGCAAAACTCAGCTCCCTGACTCATCTCTGTCCCCCAGCCTGTCCTGCTGGAGGGAGGCGGGACTTGCCAGAGCACCCCCATCACTGCCGCCACCCTGGGGCTTCTGCACTGCTGGGGGAGCAGAGCAGGGCCAGCCTGGCCTGTCTGGAAGATCCTGGGCTCTTGCGCTGGCTCCTTCTCGGGGCTTTTCCCAGGCTGCCATGCCCCCTCCTCTCCCACGCACTGTGCTCACCCGCCCAAGGCGCTGGGCGCCAGCTCCACAGCCCATCATTAAACAGCTCCATGTGGGGAGTTAGGGGGTCATCAGGCAAGAGGAAAACATCGGCAGTTTTTGTGACCCCAAAGGAGGGGTGGAGGCACTGACTTGGATGGTAGCAATTAGCCCCTGACTGTGGGCTCATGGGATGTTATCAGCACCTCCCACCAGCCAAAGTCTCTGCACTGCAGGCATCAGGGGAGACAGAGATGCCAGACTAACAGCAGTGCAAGGCCAGGCAGGACTCAAGTTCAGACTGTGCCCAGCCCCAGGGAAAGGTGGCCGGAGCACCAGGACAAGAACTGGGTCTGCTGGGTCTGCTTCTGCTTCCTTGCTGAGCCCTCCTCCCCTTCCTGAGTGTAGAGGGGAGTCTGGAGGCAGGAGGGGGCAGCCTGGGCAACCGTGAATCTCCTGGACTAATGGGGAAATGAGACAGGACAAGCTCAGTGAGAGCCCTGCCCCTCTGGGTTTTGCTGACAGAATGATCGGAGTCTAGGTGACACTGATTGGCAAAACCTGTGAAAGGAGGGGACCCCAGAAAGGGAGCGGGTGTCCTGATTGCACGCTCCTCCACACCAGCGTCTCCCAGGTGGAGCTGGCCTTGGCTTTAGAAGGTATGGAGCTGGCCAGCCCTGGGAGTTGACATTCGGGGAAGCGGCTGCACTGGGAGGAGGGGGCCTATAACCTTTAGGTCACTGTGCTGCCTCAGCAGGGTTTCAGATGGAGGCCCTGCCCCTCCCAGTGGGTGAGTCACTCCCACTTACCACTTAGCCGGTTTCTCACCGGACATCCTGTCCCCTTCTGCCAGTTCCTGGGGTAGGGGTGGGAGCATCCCTGGAAAGCCCTAGAAATGCATCCCGAAGGATATCGATTTCACAGAGGCCCTTATAGGGGAGCCCAGCCCCCGCCTCAGACACACAGGTGCACACAGAGCCACTCCCTCTCTGCAATGTGCCGCCACTTTACTCCAGGCCAGGTTGGCCTCCTCTGCCCAGCCACTTCAAGGCCCCCAGGCAGAGTCTCAGGAAAGGAGGGGCTGGGTGGGCTGGCACAGCCAGGACAAAAGAAGTGGTTCGTGCCAGGAAGCCCTGAATCCCCCTCGCCTCACCTAGGTACCCACTTTCACCTACCCCTGAGCCCAGTTCCAGCCTGCTTGGCTAGGAAGAGAGGGGTCTGGGGTTAGCAGGAGGAGAAACTGCTGGAAGTGGGTATGTGGGGAGCGGAGTGTGCCACACCCCGCTGCGTGGGAACCTGTGGCACTGGCCTGTGGACGAGCTCCACGGCAGGCAGGGCCTTGGGGAGCAGGTTTGTCCGCCACAACTGAGGAGCCTTTGTGCTTTGTTGCTGAGCTCAGGCGTTCGCAGGTCTGTGACGTCTCAGGGGGCCGGCCTGAGGCCCGTCATGCTGGCTCAGCACTTCTGGAAAGCGAGGCAGCCTGAACTGCCCAACCTGAGCTCTAGTGGAGAAACTGAGGCACTTGAGAACAAGCCCCAGGGGCATGGGTCCCAGATCCTGGAGCTCATAGGGTGGTCAGGGAGAATATAGGCAGTGCTTGAGGTCAGAAAAAAAAAGACTGATTCTTTTGATATCTGTGGGATGCAAGAGCCCCTCTGCTGAGGGCACATGTTCTATGGATACCTCTGCCCTTCACTCCCCACCTCTCTGGCTCTTATTGCTCAGCACATAGCAGCCTCCTGCAAGTGCCCCCCTCCCCCGCCACACACACACACACACACATACATACCTGGGATCCCCAAAGCCCCTGTTTCTGACCTATCACCTGACACCCAGTCAGGTGACCTGCAGATGCAGTGGCCACACCAGTATTGTAGCTGGTGTTTGTGCCATTTCTCACAAGGGGCAGTGGAGGCACTGAGGTTATATTCTAGAAGGGACACCACCCAGAAAGAGGCCCCAGGGAGTTAGGTTGAGCCAGAGTCTGTTTTTGTGGGAGGGTGGGAAAGCACTGGGCTGGGTGCTGCTGTTCTGTGTCCCTGGGCAGGTGACCTAATCCCTCCAGCCATTGTAAGTGATGGAGTGCATGGTCCATTAAGCTCCAATATGCTACCATTTTAGTGGTCCCAGTTCCCACATCTGGGCCAGCCTCTGCTTCTCATATAAGAGGGAACCTGCGGGGAAGGAGACAGGATGTGTTCTGTGGACCAGCCCTGACTGTTTAGGGAATCAGAGAAAGTCAGCAGGGAACTCCCCAAGCCCTGGACCCTGCCAGTGTCAGGCGTGACATGGTCAGCTCAACCCAAGGCCAGGCCTGCTCCTTTCATCTCCTGCAGGGGCTTACAATTGGTTGGGAGACAGTAGACAGGCTAGACACGTATGCCAGGAAGTAGAAAATAAAGGGGTACAAGTCAGCGTTATATGTTATTGGGGTATGAATAGAGCTGTCAGCTGAGTAGGAAGAGATGACAGTCACAAGAGCGTCCTGGAAGAGGGGCGCCTAGTAGCACTCCCTACAGTGTCCAGTATGGAGTAGGTTCTCAGCATATATTTGTTGAATGAAGTTCCAGGGAGGGAGGCCTATTGCTTCATAGATGAAAGATGATGGTGATGATGATGATGATGGAAGGTAGCATCTAATGAGCCTTTCATTTGTCCTAAGTGCTGCTTTCTGAGTTTCCCATGGACTCCCTCTTTTAATCCTTACAGCAGTTTTATAGGGCAGGTATTAACTATTATAATCCCCATCTTGCAGATGTGCAACCTTGGTGCAAACTGAGCTACAGAGAGGATAAGTCATTTGGCCAAGGTTGCACAGCTCACCAATGGCAGAGGTGGAATGCAAACCCCTACTGCCTGGCTCCTAACAGCCCCGCCATGCTGCCTGAAAGGGTGGTGACGGAACAGCCCTTAAAAAGGTGGGAGACGCTAGCTCAGCTTTCAGGTTGTCAGGTCTGCACTGTCTGGAGAAGCTTGGCAAGGAGAGGGGCTGTGCAGTATTTAAGCCCCTGTTTCTGCTGCCTGTCCCTGGAGCAGGCTGCCTTTAATCAATCCTGGTCTTTTCTCATGGCCCACCTGTTCCAGGATTCTTGCCCCCCATCCAGCTCTTTCTTTCTTTCCGGTGGTGATCCCTGCTCCTCTGTTGACTCTAACATTCTAACCCTGCCTGTTAGAGTCACCTGGACTCTGCTCCCCTCTGAAAACCTCCCAATCTAAAGAATGAGGGTCCTTCTCCCCAACCCTGAGTCCTTGGACCAAGGCAGGCAGCCCCTAATAAGAGGCTTGGGTTCCCGGTCCCTAAGTCTGGAGTGGAGAAGTGGAGTTTTTAGGCCTTTCCAATCTTCCAGCACCTCCCAGCTCCAGAACTCTGGGATCCAGTCCCCACCCTCAATGACCCCAAACCCCTTACTCCAAGAGCTCCCTTATGCTCACCCCCTGGGTCACCTCCCCGACCCTGCCAGCAGTCAGATGTAGCAAAGAGGCAAACACCAAAGTGAGTCTGTACCTGCTCCTTAAAGATCCTCCCTGCCCCACCCCACCCTGCCCATCACCAGGGCAAAAAGGGGCAGGACTAGGGGCACCCACTTGGTGCCCAGTAAGAGAGAGGCTACGAACATCCTTCACTTCCCCACCATGTGGTTGCTTCTGGGAGTGCCACAGTGCACGGAAAAGAGCAACCTCCACCCCCAACATAGACGTGGGCCGCCCCTGCCTGGTGAGGGATTGGTAGACGTGAGGGGGCCTCTGGGGTGCCCGGCCACCTTGCAGCACCCTCCCCACCCCATGCCTGGCCGCTATCAGCCATCTCCCCTCCTGGCATTGACACAGCTCTGAGGGTGAGGTCACCACTGAAGACAGACAATGAATGTCAGCCTGTGCCCCTGGGACTGTGCCCTGCCTGCCTCCATACCTTCAGGGGATGAGAGGAGACAAGATTGCAGGGGCTCAAAGGGCTGTGTCCCGTTGCGGGTCCACCATGCATAGCACCAATCCATGCATGGCACCAATCCCGAAATGGCTCCTGGAGCCCACACCCCTTCCCTGCGCTCTCACCTGGGGCCCAAGCCCTCCCAACTGGCTTTTCCTGTTCCTAGCTTTGTGTGGCGCAAGTTCCCCAATTATGCCCACATTATCTCAGCCGCTGGGCAGCCTCCAGCAGGCTGGGGGAGGGGTGGGGAGCACCCAATTATCCTGCTGGAGAGGGCCTAGGGCTTAGCTGCTTGCCAACTAGCCCGTCAGCAAGAGTGCTGGACCGTGTGGCCCACTGACCTCACCGTGGGACTGTTTCTGGAGTGGGGCCACAGCTGCACTGGGCTGCCATCAGACAGTTAGGGCCAAGAGGACCACTGGGACTCGGGAGGCCAGCCTGCTGCCTTACAGAGGAGGAAGATAGGGCTCAGAAAGGGGAGGTGACTGGCCACAGTCCCACTGCCTGCTAAAGGCAGAGGCAGGCTACAGCCCAGCCCTCCCAACTCGTGGCTGGATGCTTCTCCCATCGTATTCCCAGCCCATGGGGCCTCTGCCCAGGGAGCATCAGCTCTGAAGCACCCCACAGGCTGGCACAGGGAACAGCTGGAGGGGTGAAGGTGGGGATAGGCCTGATGAACCTTGAAGGGCTGTGTGGATGTGAATCAGCACAAAGAAGGGCGAACCTCAGGGAAACTTTCAGAACATGGCAGGGCCTGGCTTGCTGAAGCCAAAGATAGACTTATTCAGCAAGCATTTCTTGAGTAGCCACTCTATGCTGAGCACCAGGGATACTGCAGTGACCTAGAGACCTGGCCTGTGGCCTCTCGAGCGGAAGAGAGGGGAGCAACTTACTGCACTGACCATGGGTTTTGGGGCCCTCAGAGGAGCCTGTGCTGCTACAATATCCCTGTCATGCCGAGGAGGTGAGTGAGCATAAGCCCCAAATTCCCACTCTTGGATCCCAGACTCCCTTGGGGGGTCATTTAGACCCTCCCCCTGCCTTGAGTCAGTACAGGTCCTGGTGTTGATGCTACGCAGCTGGGCACTGGGGATACAGAGATGGAAAGGACAGACCCTGTCCTTGGAGTTCGTAATCTGCTGGAGAAGTCAGATGTGTAACCACCACCTTCCAAGGCAGGAAAGAGCCAAGCTAGAGGTGGCCAGGTTAGCTCTGGTGGGGAAGATCAAGGAAGCTCCCAGGAGGAGGTGGCCTCAGAGGGCCATCCACAGGTGGAGAAGGGGAAGGGC
Source organism: Nomascus leucogenys (assembly GCF_006542625.1). Lineage (NCBI taxonomy): Eukaryota > Metazoa > Chordata > Mammalia > Primates > Hylobatidae > Nomascus > Nomascus leucogenys. The sequence goes on from NC_044395.1 coordinate 15,120,488, forward strand.
CGTCTAGGTGGAGGGAGCTGCCTGGGTAAGAGTCTAGGAGTATTGGGTGGATAGGCTCTGTGCTCCATGGAGGCCGGGACTGAATTGCTCCTTGATATGACCCAAATGCTCACACTAGATCCTGGAATATGTCACTCGGCAAATCGTGGCTGAATAAATGGGAGGAAGAGGGAAGGAAACCAGGAATGTGGCATGTTCTGAGGATGGGCCCAGTCTGGTACGGTGGGAAAGGGTGGCTGATGGAGAGATGTGGACAAGAGGCAGGTGCAAGGAGGTCTTGCCAAAAGAAGGCATTTACATTTGGCTGTGAAGGCCATGGGGAGCCAGCAGAGGCCTGGCCTTATGCAGTGCCCACTTCCCTCTGCCTAGCTGGGTAAGAGGGGCCCAGCTAGCGCACCCCAGGGGATGGGGACTCAGCTACGAAGGGGAAGACAGCAGGGGTGGCCATGATGACAGCCACCATGGGCCTTCGAGCTCACCCAGAGCCTCCCGCCTCTGATGCACCTTCTCGTCCATCACACCATTTGTTTTCCCCAGTAACCTCGTGAGGTAGAGAGGACTGGATTCTCCACCCCATTTAACAGAGGAGGAAACCAAGGCCCAGGAAGACAAAGCAGCCAGTGCATGGCTCCTAGGCTGGGGCTCTGCTCGAAAAGCAACCAAAAATGAGGGTGCAGACGTATGTTTACTAACACATAGTGATGTTTATAATCTATCATTAAGTAAAAAAGCAGCTTATGGGATAATATGTACAGCATGATTCTGACTTTTTAAAATAGATGGTTATGTGGATATACACAGATATAAAGTAAAAGAAGATAGATCCTTCAAGATTATCCTGAGTGGAAGGATCATGAGATGTTGTCACTTTCTTCTCATGATTTTTCAGTGTTGCCTAGAGTGTTTTTATAACAAGTAATTAATATTTTTACAATCAGAATAAAAACAATAATGACTGCTATAAAAGACAAGACCAGAGCACAGGGAACTCTGTGGGTGGAGGAAGGCTGTGCCTGACACTGACCACTTCCTGCTGTCCTCCTGGCCAGGCGCCCACTCCCAGGTGGTCCAGGTGAACGACTCCATGTATGGCTTCATTGGCACAGACGTGGTTCTGCACTGTAGCTTTGCCAACCCGCTGCCCAGCGTGAAGATCACCCAGGTCACGTGGCAGAAGTCCACCAATGGTTCCAAGCAGAACGTGGCCATCTATAACCCATCCATGGGTGTGTCCGTGCTGGCTCCCTACCGCGAGCGCGTGGAATTCCTGCGACCCTCCTTCACCGATGGCACCATCCGCCTCTCCCGCTTGGAGCTGGAGGATGAGGGTGTCTATATCTGCGAGTTTGCTACCTTCCCTACGGGCAATCGGGAAAGCCAGCTCAATCTCACGGTGATGGGTAAGCTGCCCTGGGCCCCTTCCCTGTTCATCCAGAGGCCTGTGACCTCGGGGCATGGCCATCCTCAGGATGCCTCAGTGACCCCAGACGTCCCCCTTGGGTGGGCATGCTCCCATCATTCCAGGCATGAGGCTTCCAGTCCCTTCTAGCCAGGCCACCCTACAATTCACTAGGGATTAGGGGCAGGGGCTTAGCTCTAGACAGTGGGGAACGTGATTCTTCAGGTTGAAGCCCACAAGGCACTGTGCTGGCAGCAGCATCAGACACCACGGTAAGGAAAGGAGCCACCTGCACTGCTTGCCTTAGACATGCCGGGACTCCAGGAGGCCTAAGCTCGATGACGGGGATATGACTAGTAGGGCAGGGAGGACATAACGTTAGACATGATGAACTTCCTGCAAGAGGTTCTGGGACAATCTTTGGTGCAGCACAGCTGAGAGGCAGGGATGGCCAAGGGGACCTGAAGACAAGGCCTGACGTACACCACAGCCTTTTGGCTGGTGCATCTTGGACAAGTCAACAGGGCTAGTCCCATCACTCTCTCTGCTTCCTCGCAGCCAAACCCACCAACTGGATAGAGGGTACCCAGGCAGTGCTTCAAGCCAAGAAGGGGCAGGATGACAAGGTCCTGGTGGCCACCTGCACCTCAGCCAATGGGAAGCCTCCCAGTGTGGTATCCTGGGAAACTCGGCTAAAAGGTGAGGCAGAGTACCAGGAGATCCGGAACCCCAACGGCACAGTGACGGTCATCAGCCGCTACCGCCTGGTGCCCAGCAGGGAAGCCCACCAGCAATCCTTGGCCTGCATCGTCAACTACCACATGGACCGCTTCAAGGAAAGCCTCACTCTCAACGTGCAGTGTGAGCAGGGGTGGCTGCCAGAGGCCTCCTGGGGTGGGCGCCACTGTCCCTCCTCCTTCCTCCTCGCCTTTCTCCTCCCTTTCTCTTTCTGGGGGTGCTTTCTTCTCCCCTCCTGTCTCCCGTGTCTCCTCCCTTTGCTCGTTTTCTCTCCTCCTTCCCTGTCCCCCTCCTGTTTCCACTCCCAGGCTCTGTGATTGCCACCCTCCCTCCCACACTTCCCTCTCTCCTGGCTGTTTCCATGCCACTGCTCCTTCCATCCCTTCCTGGCTGAAGTTCCCTTGTTCTAAGTCCCACTCTCCTGACCTCACCCTCTTCAAACATCCCTTGCCCCACAGATGAGCCTGAGGTAACCATTGAGGGGTTCGATGGCAACTGGTACCTGCAGCGGATGGATGTGAAGCTCACCTGCAAAGCTGATGCTAACCCCCCAGCCACTGAGTACCACTGGACCACGTAAGTGCTGCAGGGCTGACCAGTCACCTTGGAAGACGGCTGGCTGGACCACGGGTGATGAGGGGCAACCACCCTACCTCTAGGAGCCTTTAGGCAGGGAAGAAATTAGGGTCTGGGCTCAGTGAGAAGCGGGGCCATGAGAGAACACCCCACCCTGCAACACACACATATACATTACGTCCATGTGTGACAGTGTCAGGGTCAGTGGAACAAGCCATTCCGCCAGAGGGGTTTCCCTTGTGATCTGCTTCCCTCCCTCTTCCTAATAAAGAGTTTTGTCATTTTCCTTTGGTGATTCAGCCTGAGTCACTCCCACCCCAACCCCCCAGTATTTATTTTTATCAAGGTATCCCCAGGGAAGCCGGTGTTCTGGAGCATCTCAGCTCTTTCTTTGTTCCTATTCCTTCTCTCTGGCACCCCCAGATTCTTGGGGAGGAGGCAGCAGCCAGCCCAGAACACCTGTGCTCATGGAGCACGTGCCCTGCGGCCCGCCATCCCCTTCTTGGCCTCACGGTCTTCGCCTTGCCTTGCCTTCGCCTTCTCGCCTCCAGCCGGCTCTGACAGCTGGGGCCAAGGCTATTCCCAGAGAAGAGCTGGATGGAACACACAGAAAGACAGGGACATGGGGAACCAAGGAGAAGGTTGATATGGGTTGCCAGGAGACAGCTGCCCAGGAGTCTGTCCTCTTTTTCTGGGGAGCAGAGGGCACTGGTATGTCCTACCTATGATCCTCCACTTCCTGGAATAAAAAGTGCTTCTGAAGGTGTGAGTGGGCAGAGCCTGCTGGCCAGTTTCAGCTCTGCGGACCCAGGAGCTGCTAGGTTCAACAGGATAGCTTTGTGGCCTTGGGGGTCAGGAGGAAGGAAGAAGATCCCTTGTCCTTGGCAAATTTGCAAGTCACTTCCCACATGAAAAGGTCCTGCGACATTCCCAGCAAAAACACAAAGTAGTGGAATGGAACATACTTCCTATCTCCTTACCTGAGTGGCTTGTCAAATATAGATTCCCAGGTCTTTGTCCCAATGGTTCTGCTTCAGGAGATCTGGGGTTAGAACCAAGGCATCTGTATTATTATTATTATTTTTTTCTTTGAGACGGAGTTTCACTCTGTCACCCAGGCTGGAGTGCAATGGTGCAATCTCAGCTCACTGCAACCTCCACCTCCCAGGTTTAAGCAGTTCTTCTGCCTCACCCTCCCAAGTAACTGGGACTACAGGCGTGCACCACCACGCCCAGCTAATTTTTGTACTTTTAGTAGAGATGGGGTTTCACCATATTGGCCAAGCTGGTCTCAAACTCCTGACCGTGTGATCCACCTGCCTCGGCCTCCCAAAGTGCTGGGATTACAGGCGTGAGCCACCACGCCCGGCTGGCATCTGTATTATTAACCAGCTGCCCAGGAGACCAAGGACCAACAACCATGAGACGTGAATAGAAAGTAGAAAGAGCACTTTACCAGGAGTCCCGAGATTTGGCTGGAGCTCCCAGGCTGCTGCCTGCCAGCTATGGTTCCCTGGCCTTGAACCTCAGGTTTCATCTGTTAAGTGGGACCAGCACCTACCTAGCCTGCCTATATTCCCATATTATGATCAAATATGAAAAGCTGAATAATATAAAACTACCAAGTGAAAGAGATTATTATGATTATTTTTCTTCCTTCAAAGACAGACTCTACCACACAAGCTCAGCAAAAGGTCTAGGGGGCCTGGAGCCAAGTGGCTGACCCAGGAACAGCTTCTTGAGGCTAGAGAGTCATAACCCTACGCTGTGTCTCCCACTTCCCACAGGCTGAATGGCTCTCTCCCCAAGGGTGTGGAGGCCCAGAACAGAACCCTCTTCTTCAAGGGACCCATCAACTACAGCCTGGCAGGGACCTACATCTGTGAGGCCACCAACCCCATCGGCACACGCTCAGGCCAGGTGGAGGTCAATATCACAGGTAGGAAGCTGCATCCTCCCCAGCCTCTCCTTACCCACGGGTTCCTTCGCCACCTGCATCCCTCACCTTTGAGCGGTGCCACTGCAGGAAGATTATCTCCTTTTCCTGCTTCTCTAGTTCTCCCTTGAGCTCTGGCCATTGGTTTTGCTTTGCTTTTCTCTTTCTTTCATTTAAGGGTGCAAATGAGACACTCAGGGTGACCCCCAATCAGAGAGGGGCAGGAGGAAGGCTCTGGGAGGGAAGAAGGAAGTGCTGTTTACAGCAATGCTGTTTTGGGGGCCAATAGAGCCTGCCCGTGGATCTGCCAGCAGAACACGCTGTGGGATGCTGGCGTGGTGGGGATAGGTTTGCAGGTGGAGCTCATCTCCTCCAAGCTCTGCACCTGTGGTCGAGGACCTCTTCATGGGCCAGAAAGTGAGGCTTACCTCAAGCAGGGAGACTGGAGAGAAAGCGAAGATGTAGCCCAAAGCCATAGTGCTTTGTGTGCCCTGCAACTGAGCTTTCCCTGCAGCTTTCTTCTGTCAACTTATCTATCCGGGCAAAGGGAGGACAAGAGGTAGGATGTTCTGAGGAGAGACTTCACCTGGGATGTGAAAGGAGCAGAGGCTTGATGTCAGACAGCTGTGACCCTGGACAGGCCCTCATCTGTAAAACGGGGACAGTATGATGTGCCTTGAAGGGCTGTTGTCAGAATTCTGCATGACGTAGGTCAGGCACCTAGCACGGATCAGTCGGTCGATAAATGGCCAATGCTCCGTGATTATTACCCTGACCTCCGTCATTATCATTATTATTAATGGAAGCATCAAAACAAGTCCACACAGGGGTAAACTGCCATCACAACTTCACATGGGGAGTGTCTTTTACAGTGGACCTGAGCTAGCTGCAGGGTGACAAAGTGACAGAGTGTCTTAAAAGAGGAAGTGGTGTCCCACTGTGACTGAGATATAGGAAGTAACATGCTCAGGGACACAGAAGACTGGTCGGCAGTTCCTGGGCTCCGGCCACAAAGCCACTGCACACCTGCAAGCCATGAGGATTCATGAGCTCTGAGCCAGTGTCTCGGGAGTGGGAGACCTCATTTGTGGGTATATTTAGGGCACAGCTGCAGAAAGAGCCATGTGAAGTTGTCCAGGGTCTGCACCTACCTGTCCTCAGAGCCGTTCTGTCACGTCTCTTACCCAGGGGCGGGAGTGTAGAGCCACTTGCTGTTGTCTGCAATCCCTGGCCTTGGCCCCGAGACTGGTCATAGGAGGAGGAGCATCAGGGTTGGAGCCTGGGGAAAGCTGGGGTGTTCCCGCGGGTTGGCAGGTGGAAGGGGCCGGCGTCACACACTTCTCCTCGGTGGGGAAAGTCCAAGTAGAGCTCAAAAGGAGCCTCATGGTTGCCCAAGCTCCAGCCCTGAGATAGATACTGGGGGAGTCAAGGGGGAGGTGGGAAGGGCAGGGCCTGTGTTCCATGTGGAGTGGCCATAGGGAACATGACTACCCGTCAGGGAGGCACTGTCACATGGGGGACAGCACAGACCTGGCCTAAGTGTTCACACACTGGCTCTTTCTAGCTGTGTGGCCTTGAGCAAGTGCTTCACCTGTCTGAGACTTGGCTTCCTAACCTCTAATATGGGGATACTCACACTTGTCTCAGGCTTCTCACGATCATGCAGTACTCCCTACGTGGCGATACCTTCCCCTGATGGTGGGCTATCAACATGTGAGGGGTGTGGGCTAGGGGCAGGAGGGCCAGGCCACCTAGGGTCCCAGCTGGAAGAGGGACACAACGTGGCTCTTGCTGAAAAGCCCCATTAGGCAGGAGCCAGGGACGCATGGCACTCACTGAATCATTATAGGCCCAGGCGCTGAGCGGCTGGCCTCCCTCAGAAGGGACTCTCAGCCCCCTCCGGAGGACTCAGGGAGTTGGCCTGAGCCTTCTCAGGGCTGTTTGTTCTTGTGCTCTCAGGCAATTTCCAAGCAGCAGCTGACCTCACCACCCTCCATCCCACATTGGCCAGTGCCTGCCACATTCTCTGGGGAGCCCACCCTGCAGGGCACAGCCATGCCCTTGCTCTAAGCCCCACTGGTCCAGAGGGAATGCATGAGCGAGGGGGATAAGTGGAAATTTAATTTTTCATTCTGGCCATTCGTTCAGGTAATAACTTTGCCCTGGGCGCATCTGGAAAGGGAAATGAGGAGTGACTGGGGCAGGGCAGAAGGTGGGCAGCAGGGGGTGTGCTGGAGGGACACGCGTGTGCAGAACACGTGTGTGCTGGGCCACTGCACACCTGCGCAGACTCGCTTTGGCACGGCTTCTTGGGGACCTGGGCCCCTAAGGAGGGAGCACTGAGTGGTTGCTGGGAGATGAGTGAGTAGACAGGGCTGGAGGGCGGGGTGCCCAGGCCAGGGAAGCGTGGGAAGGAAAATGGCTGGAGCAGAGTGGGCAGGGAGCAAGGAGCAAGGCCTTCTCTCTGTTGGCCACAGGGAGTCTCTGAAGGGCTCTCAGCTGGGAAGCACCGTGGCGAGGTGTGTGGGTTAGACTGAGCATTCAGGGGGCTGCGTGGATGGCACTGGGACACCTGTTAGGAGCTGCCACCATGAGCGAGTCCCTAGTGGGAAACAACAGGCCCGGGCTGTGGCTGTGGTGATGGGGGCACTGAAGAGATGGACCCGACAGAATCTGTGTGTGCTTCTGTGGGCACAGGCCCCAGAGAAGCCCCTTTCAGAGGCCCTTACATGGAGGAGCAGTTTCATGGGGTGGGCCCAGTGGTCACAAAATGAAGCTTCCTCCCTTCTCTCTCTGGGGTAATGATAAGGTGGGGAGAGGCCCAGGGTGCAGCCTCGACCAGACTGAAAAAAAAACAAATGAGGCAGCCTCTATCCCTGTGGGTGTCGGGAGGAGACAGGCCAGGCCTCTCCAGCTGGGACCCAGCCTCTCGTCACTCCCAAGAGCAGGACAGGGAGGCTGCCAGGGTATAGGACGTCCATCCCCACTCCCATCCCAGGGTGTGGGGTGTCTGTCCCAACTCACATTTCCAGCGAATCCTGGGCTCATCCCTTGTGGGTGAGGGTCACAGTCTGCCCGTCAGGCCTGGAGTTCTTCAGACCCAGAGTTGTGGGCCTTGAAGGCCAGTGTCCTGGAAGGGAGGCAGGTGTGAGCCTGCAAGTGTGCATGCCCAGCCATGGTATGGACATGTGTCTCTGGGCATGTAAATGTGAACCAGTGTGAGCAGGCTCCGTCTGCATGCTGAGTGTGCACGTGGGAGCCCGTGGCTGTGCCGTGGCAACGTGCCATTCTCTGAGCCAGCAAATGGCAGTGTGTTGGGAGGTCTGAGAAGGCAGCTGCATCCGTGTCTCTGGGAGGATTCGGTTCTCCCCCAGCTTGACGAGGTCCTGCCTGATGGTCTGACAGGAGGCACAGCTGCTGCAGCTGCAGATGGACAGAAGGGCTTCCCAGAGGTGGACCCCAGGCCTTCCCACTCTCCCTGTGGCTGGCTGCACTGCATGCTGGGAGGTGTAGTTCTTGCAGCTTCCAGGCCTAATCTGATGTCGGAGCATTTCCTGCCTGAGGAAGCGCTAGGCATTGGTTTTGGAGGCAAACCCAAACATTCTCTTTGACCCCAAACCTCCAGATCCTAGATCCAGACTGTAAGCCCTAACACTTCACTCCACCTCAGATCTATCCAAAGCCCCCAGCACCAGCCCACCTACCTCAGGCAGAGAACCAGAACCACAAAGGCATGCAGAGCCCCCACTTCCCCACTGTCCTGGGCAGCCAGGGACCCCAGAAGAGAGGTTACAACCCTTCAGGAATGGGGACAAGCTGCTCCCTTTGTAAAAGGATGTGAGGGAGGCTGGCTGGGCCCCTGCCAGCAAACACAAATGACCCTGCGGCCTGGCTCTTCTCTCTCCTCCCAGCTGCGGCCCTTGCAGCTCTGCTCCTGGCACAGAGACAGGAGCTACTGGCTGAGTGTAACAGCTGGAGGGATGGAGGGGGAGGGGAGGACGCTCCACTCCACGCCAGACAGCCCCTTCTGCCTGCAAATGAGTTAGGTCCCCACGCTTCTCCTTTCTTCTCTCCCTCACTCAGTATCCTCACTCGAAAGTCTTTGATGCTGGAAGGTCATCCCAGCCATTCTGCAGCTGCTACACAGACCCAGCCCTAAACAAAATAACCAGGGTTCTTTGGTCCCAAAAGATCCCCAGGAAAGAGTAAACCTCCTCAGGACTCAAGGAAAAAAGTTGGCTGGGCGTGGTGGCTCACATCTGTAATCCCAGCACTTTAGGAGGCCGAGGTGGGCAGACCACTTGAGATCAGGAGTTCGAGACCAGCCTGGCCAACATTGTGAAACCCCGTCTCTACAAAATATTAGCCGGGTGTGGCAGTGCGTGCCTGTAGTCCCAGCGACTCAGGAGGCTGAGGCACAAGAATTGCTTGAGCCTGGGAGGCGGAGGTTGCAGTGAGCCGAGATCGCACCACTGCACTCCAGCCCAGGCGATGGAGCAAGACTCTGTCTCAAAAAAAAAAAAAAAGGACTTAGGAAAAAAAATTAAACAGAAGGCCTGGAGGAGAAAAAAAACCTAGTATAATCTGGTCCCAAGCCACCACACCACTCCTCCTGTCACCCACTCCAGAGAAACAAGGTCCCAGTAGGCCCCATGCAGGTTTGAGTCTCTCCTTAATACTTGCTCCGCCTAGAACAAGGCTTATGTCTAAGACATAATTTTGCCATTGTAGAATTCATTCTGTCGTTCAACAAATATTTCTTGAACATTGGCCACATGACAGGCAGTCTAGGTGCTTGGTATAAATCCATGAGCAAAACAGACAGAAAGTCCCTATCCTTGTGGAGCTTACGTTTTCGCATAGGAGGAAAGACAATAGATAAAATACATTTTTTAAAAATATGTAGGCTGGGTGCAGTGGCTCATGCCTGTAATCCCAGCACTTTGGGAGGCTGAGGCGGGTGGCTCATCTGAGGTCAGGAGTTTGAGACCAGCTTGGCTAACATGGTGAAACCCCATCTCCACTAAAATTACAAAAATTAGCCAGGCATGGTGGCACACGCCTGTAATCCCAGCTACTCAGGAGGCTGAGGCAGGAGAATCGCTTGAACCCGGGAGGCGGAGGTTGCAGTGAGCCAAGATGGTGCCACTGCACTCCAGCCTGGGCAACAGAGCAAGACTCCGTCTCAAAAACAAACAAAAAAAAAGTAGTAATTTTGAAGGTGAAATTGAGGAGGAAAAAAAAGAGGGTAAGGGGATCCCGTGTTGGGGACCACACAGGTGGAGTGGGCTTATGAGCTGCAGTTTTAAATAGGGTAGTTGGGGAAGGTCTTGATGAGAAGGGGCTGAGCTGTGTCCCAAAGAGGGTAAAGGAGTGAACCTGGGGCCCCTAGGGAAGTAGCTTCCAGGGGGCAGAGCAGCCCCTGCAGTGTGTGCCAGGAGTGGGGCAAGCCTGCAGGAAAGCAGGAACAGATGACTTCAGAGGTGGGGCAGGGCGTAGGGCACGCAGAACATGTTAAGGCTCTAGGGAGAGTCATTGGAGGGCTCTGAGCAGATATGACTTACACTTCAACAGGATTTGTCTGGCTGCTGTGTGGAAAACAGTCCACAGAGGGAAAGGGTGGAATCAGGAAAGCAGTTAGGCAGCTATTGCAATCAATAATCCAGATGAAAGATGAGGGTATCTTGGATCAGGGTGGTAGTGATGGAGACGGTGAGAAGAGGTCAGGTTCAAGGTGCATTTTTTTTTTTGTGAGACGGAGTCTTGCACTGTTGCCCAGGCTGGAGTGCAATGGCACAAACTTGGCTCACTGCAACTTCCACCTCCCAGGCTCAAGCAATTCTCCTGCCTCAGCCTCCCAAGTACCTGGGATTACAGGCACCCATCACTACACCTGGCTAATTTTTGTATTTTTAGTAGAGACGAGGTTTCACCATGTTGGTCAGGCGGGTCTTAAACTCCTGACCTTAGGTGATCCATCCGCCTTGGCCTCCCAAAGTGCTGGGATTACAGGCATGAGCCACTGTGCCCAGCCTGCATTTTCAATTTAACTTACAAACTAGTTGGGACACCAGTCATTCTTGTGAAACAGGTAAGACCGTACACTCTACCATACTGCAATGATGTGGCTTGAGAGGTCCAGAAAATTCAACCTAGTTGAGGAAAATGTAGGAGAGCTTTATTTTTTATTGAGTGTCTGCTGTTGAAGAAAGCACAAAAGTAACAATAGTGAGCTTACAGACTACTGCAACACACTGAAATGAGTCAATCCCAAATGATCACGAGGCTGCCACTTCCTCAAACCCTGTCCTCATTCCTGCAGAAGAGAAGAACTTTAGCCATTTGAAAACTGGCAGAAGGACCAGAGCCAGCCATGGTAAATTCTAATTTGCATTTATTTGCAATTTATACAGGCTTTACTATGCTATGTCAGTATGTGATTAATGGAATGACCTTAGCAATTGTTGCAACCAGAATGAGAGGTGCAGACCATTAGTACATAAAAATTCGAAAAAGAAAAAGATCATGGTAAACTGGAGAAGAGAAGGCTCCTGAAGAAGGGGCTGGAGAAGTGCAATAGGTGGGGAGGGAGGATGAGGAAAGGCATTCCTGGTGGGGCAAACTGCATGTGTAAAGGCTTGCAGTAAGGAATCAACTTGGATAACAAAGACAGCAAGGAAGGTGAGTTGACCAAACCCAAGATACGGTTGCATGACGGAAGCTTTGAAGGCCAGACCGCACAGCCCAACAGGCAGTTGGGGAGCCGTTGCTGGTCTTTGAGAAAGCGAGTGGTTGTGTCTACACGGTGAAGATTAACCTGGTGCCTGAGGGTGGGGTGACTCAAGGCAGGCAGAGTCAAAACAAAAGTGGGAGATTTAGGAATCGACCACTGCAGTAAAACCTGGCGGGTGGATCACAAGGTCAGGAGATCGAGACCATCCTCGCTAACGCGGTGAAACCCCGTCTCTACTAAAAATACAAAAAATTAGCCGGGTGTAGTGGTGGGCGCCTGTAATCCCAGCTACTCGGGAGGCTGAGGCAGGAGAATGGCGTGAACCCGGGAGGCGGAGCTTACAGTGAGCCCAGATTGCACCACTGCACTCCAGCCTGGCAACAGAGCGAGATTCCGTCTCAAAAAAAAAAAAAAAAAACCTGGCATAAGTTCCATGGTGGTGACAGTGGAGACAGGAAGTTGTGTTGAATGGAGAGGGTTTAGAAGGAAGATGGCAAACCAGGTTGGTACAGGTGGGTTTTGAAGTGGTGGTAAGAATTCCAAATGAGGATGTGCTACAGGTCAGTTTTTCTACTGTGTCCACCTAGGTATCAGTTATGTGAGACTGTCTTGGAGGCAGGAGGTATGGGGTTCATGCTGCAGTATGTTAGGAAACATGGCATTTGATGTGGCCCTCTAATAGTTCACGGTGTGCACGAGAAGGTAACAGGCTCTGATGCTTTTGTCTAAGCCAACATTTTGACCCCCCCTATTTTTGCTGACCCTTTGAGCCAATGGTTTGAGATTCCATGGGCCACAGTTTGGGAGATGCTGTGGAGATACAGTCCCAGAGTTGGGTGAGAACTATGTACCCTAAATAATTTGGAGAGCCAGCAGGATAAGGGTGACTCCGGAAGTTGATACTAGTCTGTCACTAGGAAAGAAAGCAGAGGGTCAAGGCTGAGGGTCCCAGGACAAAGCATCCAGCGAGACAGCTGGAACAGAGAGAAGGAGCAACACCGCTGGAGATAGCACTCAGAGAGGAAAGCCGAGAACCACGGAATCTTGTACTGGAAGGCAAGGGACATGTTTCGGAAAAATGGCAGCTCCCTCCATCTGGATGCTTCCTTATCCTCCTGGCCTCTCCAAGTCCGGCCTCCTCCAAGAAGCCTTCTCTAATGCCAAGACACACCACCTCGTTCCCCTGCACCCTGCACTTCCCTGCCAGTTTCCTTAACATCTGCATGTGCTGTCTCTGAGTGTCCTTCTCTTCCCCGGGGAGGCTGTGAGTTTCTCATATCCCGTGACTAGCAGGATAGATGCTCAGTATGTTTGCTGATGGGAGGGATGGATGAAGAGAGGAAGGCAGGTGTAGACAGGAGAGACCATTCAGATCTGGGTGAGAACCGAGGAGAGGCAGGCAGGCTGAGTACAGAGGAGGCTAGGTTCTTCCCAGCTGCCTCTGGTGTACCCCTGGTGGAGGCTGCTCCCACCTCGTGGGGAGCAGTTGTGGGGCCCTTTTGAGGGTGGTAAACAGATGGGACCTGGTGAGCCAGGAGACGCTTGAAGTTCCAGGGAGGCTGCTGTGGAGACAGGCGGTCAGGACAAAGATCCCGTGAATATGTACTGGGCGGCTGCTGGCTGACCTGCACCAAGGATGGTGGTGGCAGGTGGGGAGCGGGGTCCTCCATGGCGGTGCTCCTCTGCCAGCGCCCACGTGTACAGGAGCCCCTGGGCGGTCCCGGCTCAGCCGCGTGACCTTGGATGAGTGAGTGGCCTCCCCTTCCTTGGGCCCTGTGTTTTCGTCAGCCCTTCCAGCCCAAATTCCTGGAAGGCCTTTCCTCTTTCCTAGAATCTCCACCCTGCTGCAGCCTGCAGAGTGGGACAGCACCCCACACATGCCCCGGGAGGAGGAAGCAGGCTCAGGGGAGGAGCATGATTCCCATGGAGTGAGAGATACTGAATCAGAGAGTGAGCCAGCAGCAGTATACAGGCAAACAGTATAAGGGCAAACTGGCACTTTACATGGGCCTGGAGCAAGGAGGGCCTGAGCAGCCAAGGTCAGCCTTGTGGGCTTGCCCTAGACCCACAGCCTAGTGCCTCTGACCATGGCCAGCTGTGGTCTCCGGTGCCACCCTGTGGTGGTGCCAGGAACCATTTCCCTTTGCCTCACCTTAGGGCCTCTTTGGCCTGTGGCATGGCCCTGGTTTCAGCCACCTTCCCAGGCCCTGTAAGGCAAGGGAAGGGGCAGTGTTGGCCAAAGAACAGTACTGTGGCCCAGCCCCACTGGCACAGAAAGCCACCCACCCAGCCTTCTCTCCCGTCCCACCTGCTTCCTTTCTCTTCTTTTCACCTTTCCTGCCTCATTTCGGCTGTGTCCACAGAGCATACAGATTTGCACACTCACGTTCCTCATGTCGGCACAGGCATGCAGGCCCAGCATGTGCTCACTGAGTGGCGGGCTTGCTATGACGGCAAGGGTGTGTGCCTGTGCATGTGCCAACTTGTATGTACTCGACATTGCCATGCACGCACACATGCACATGCTTTCATCCCCATTTCTGCCATCCTTGCCCTGTGCTTGTGCCCTGCCATGCTGGTGTCTTACACTTATAACCCAGGCTGGCAGCACTGCCAGGCCCCCACCTTGCCCTGCAGGCTCAGACCACAGCCAAGAACCACAGCCCTGGTTACTGGCACCTTGGCAGCTGATTGGCACTCATGGGGCATCTCCTGAGCCAGTGCCTGGGAACCTGTTTTCCCTGTGCCCTGCAGGCAGACAAAATCAGGTGCAGAACACCTAGGTGGCTCCTGGTTCTGGGTCTTGGAAGCCAAGTTGACGGTGTTGGGGGCAGAGTGACTGCCAGGGTCTGGCAGAAGCAGACTTTGCACATTCTATGTGCGGGAAGCCGTGCATCATGCTGGTCCTCCTCGGATATCCAATGAGAATGAATGGCATACCTCCTCAGGGTTGTGGCTGTGAATGGCATAGAGTGGACAGGTGGACAGTGTGCTGCAGCTGGAACTGGCACATGTGTCTCACTGCACCATGAATGGGGGTTGAGCTGGGCCAGCACCACACCAAGGACAGTGGGGATGGAAGACCCTGGTGCTGTGGGTACTGCCTTCTGCCTCTCCTCTTGCCTGTCTCTCACTCCAGCTACCAACACTGTGGCATGTTAGGGCTCCAGGATGGGTGGGGTGCTGCAGGGCCTCAAACTGGAGCTGCTCAAACCTGGGGTGCAGACAGCCTGTCCTTCCTGGCCTCTCCTTTCCCTGCCCCCCCGCCCCCCTCTACACCCCAGGAGCACACGCTGATGCTGTCCCCTCCATCTCTTTTCCTCACCCAGAATTCCCCTACACCCCATCTCCTCCCGAACATGGGCGGCGCGCCGGGCCGGTGCCCACGGCCATCATTGGGGGCGTGGCGGGGAGCGTCCTGCTGGTGCTGATTGTGGTCGGCGGGATCGTGGTCGCCCTGCGTCGGCGCCGGCACACCTTCAAGGGTGACTACAGCACCAAGAAGCACGTGTATGGCAACGGCTACAGCAAGGCAGGCATCCCCCAGCACCACCCACCGATGGCGCAGAACCTGCAGTACCCCGACGACTCGGACGACGAGAAGAAGGCCGGCCCGCTGGGTGGAAGCAGCTATGAGGAGGAGGAGGAGGAGGAGGGCGGTGGAGGGGGCGAGCGCAAGGTGGGCGGCCCCCACCCCAAATATGACGAGGACGCCAAGCGGCCCTACTTCACCGTGGATGAGGCCGAGGCCCGTCAGGACGGCTACGGGGACCGGACTCTGGGCTACCAGTACGACCCTGAGCAGCTGGACTTGGCTGAGAACATGGTTTCTCAGAACGACGGGTCTTTCATTTCCAAGAAGGAGTGGTACGTGTAGCCCCCCCCTTCCAGAGCCTCTGTCTGTGACCGCTCCTCCCCAGCCCCTCCCCGCACGCCCCCTGCCCGCCCCCCACCTCCCACTCCAGGAGCTGAACAGAGACTTGCCCAGCTGCCCAAAGCCAGCCCCGAACTCCTGGGGGGCCAGGGGAGCCCAGGGCAGCCACGACTTGGCTTTGTGTTTTATTTCCTCCCTCTCCTCCGCCCTTCCCCATGGTGTTGTGTTCGACTGTGGCTTTAGTGTTACTGTATCTTCCCTTTACGGGCCCCACCTGCCTGCCCTCTGTGTAGGGAGCCCTGTTCTCGCCTTGTGTACCTGGGCATCCCTCCAGGGTTTGGGGAGCCAGCCTCCCCCGCCCCCCAACACTGGAATTTGTGTTTCTTCACTGGGGGTGGAGGGCTCAAGGGGCTCTAAGAGGGAAAAGCTCCCCATACCCCCAGATGCTGCTCCTCCTCCCGGGGAGAGGGAACACAACACCCGCTGATGAAAGCTGATGCAGCCGGGAGTTTGGACCTTGGGTCTAGACAGCCGGTGCGCCCAAGAGGTAGGGGGAGGGGTGCGGCTTCCCCCCAGTTCCCAGGGAGTCTTGTTTGTTAAGTGGGGCCTTGGGCAGTGTTTTCCTGCTGAGGGTGGTTTCACATTTTTTTTCCTCATTGGCCCACAGAGAGTGGAGTTGGCCTAGCTCTGATGCATCCCCTCTTTATCCCCAATGTGCCCCCTCCATTAGGGGCTCCAGGTGGGCTCCGGCCCACGCTTGCTCTCTGCCTCTGCTGACGCGTGCACACACACACACACACGCATGCACTGCTCCTCTCTGCCTGCTTTCCCCTGGGGTCCCATACCCTGCCCCATCCAGACACTGCCCAAGGCCCACCCGTCTATTTCCACCTCGTTCTCCCTTTAAGCTGAGAATGGGGTCTGCCTATAGAAGCTTCCAGAGACAGCCGAGACTGGGCCCCCGGTGCCTCCACCCTAGGATCTCAGGCCCTCCCCAAACTGTTTCTTACAGCGTGGAGGTTTCTCTGATTTCTCCCTTATCTAGCAACACTTGGTTCTGTTGGCTAGTCAGGGCTGGGATCCCAGGGGGATCCACCTGCAGGAGTCAGAGGTAAAGAAGCATCCACACGGAGGGTAGTGGAGAAGGAAGCCCACATGGCAGAAGCTCTGCAAACACAGTCCGAGGGACTGAGGAGTCCATACAATGCCTCACACATAAAGGCCATTGTCAAAGCCTCGGGCCTGGCAGAAAGTGAGGGGGGTGGGGCCGCTAGGCCACCTCCTGCTCAACCACCCCTGGTCCTCATTCTGGGATGAGGGGAGGGCCTGGAAGAAGCCCTCCCTTTCAGTGCAGATTCCCTCCTTGAATGGGACATTGAGTTCCTATCAGCCACCCCAGACTGGGTCTTCCCATGTATGTAATGGAGGAAGACCCCTCCCAGCCCTCTTTCAGTCCCCCAGCTCAAAGTGCCTCAGTTCCTCCATCTGCTCCCGGATCCCCTGGCACTCTAGACAGGCATGCCTATGGGAAGGACCCTGGGATGGAGAGGCAGGCTTCTCGGCCCTTCATGCCTGCCCACTGGGATTCCAGTTAACTCACCCCAGGGTGTCAGGGGCTCTGCAGGATGGCAAGTGTTGGGGAGGAGGGAGGCAGACCACTCTGTGCCCCACGGGCACTGACCTACCCTTCCATAGGCTTCCTAAGGGAGCCCCCCCAGCCCCTCCCCTCCCCTCCCTGGTGCTGCTATTGAACCCCCAGCCAGCTCCATTTCTGCCCCGGCAACCCTGGGCCCAGCAGGTGGGTCATCGTTGTCTGGCCCTCACTGCCCTGGCCCCAGCCCAGGCTGCCCAGTAGCCACGTAGCAGAAGTCTGAAGCCATGCCAGCCCTGGTGCGGCTCTCCCCTCTACACATTTGGGGTACTGGATGGGGTGAAGTTAGGGGAGAAAATTATGGAGTCTTTCCAGCCACAGGGCAGAGGGAGGTGGAGGAGCTGGGCTGCTTCTCCCAGCAGTATTAGTGTCCCCCCAGGGCAGGGGACCTTTTCCACATTGTATCACTGCCCCATCCCACCTTACAACACTCTGGCCCCTCTGCTTGGTCCCCTTTTCCCCCAGGCAGGAGGCAATCCCAGGGGCCTGCCTAATAAGAGGCATTTCCTGTCCCTGTCTCCTCCTGCATCTCCTTTATCCTGCACTGCCACCCTCTATTCCCCACTCTGTGATGGACTTTGAAGGCCCCAAGCCCAGCCAAAGCACTGAGTTCCCCTTTAAGACACCTCCACACCCTCCCCACAAGCAAAGCACAAATTTTGGGGTCCATGTAGCATGGGCCACATAGGAGGCTCCTGACTTGCCGGGGCCCAGCCTCAGTATACCCACCGAGCAGCTGCCAGCCTGGGCTGAGGGTGGGCATGAGGCAGGGATCATCACTTGGACCTAGGGATGTGAGGTTTTCTGTGCCCCAAGTTTGTGGGAAGATGGGCACTACTGCTGGGCCCACAGACACAGCCAGCTGGCAAAAGGGAGGTCTAGCCCAGCAGACAGATGAGGACATTTTGCTTCTCCTTCATGTCCACAGCATGAGCCGAGCTTCTGCTTTGCTGGAAATGAAATAAACTTGGTATTAATTGTGCCAAGGCCTCCCCAGTTGTCATCCTGCCTCTTGTTGCCCTCCCTGTCCTTGTCCCCCACCCCACACCCATGCCCCTGTTTCCTTACAGATTTTGATATTGTTCTAATGTGTAATAGAACCAGCTGAGTCCCCTTTTATCAGAAGGGTCTGAAAAGCAGCAGCATAGAGTAGGTGAACACAGGCCTGCAAGTGCAACCACCTCGGACCCAGCACATGTGCCCACAGTGGACACACTCACACCTCCAACACACCCACACGCAGGCATGTGTACACACATGTACACATGCATGCATGCACAGCCAGATGGCCACTCAGCACAGATGTGGCAGAGGGAATGGTCTGAGCCTGCTGAAAGCCCTTAAGGAGAAACGAAGATTTCCCAGTGCCTGGGCTATAAGAGAGCTTTATAGGGGCCCTGTTTCCCGGGCATGCGCTTCCTCTGCCAGCCAACCCCCACGTGCCCAAGTCACTGGTGCAATAACTTTTCTGCCTTCCTCAGAGCAGAGAAATTGGGAATTGTGTTAGGTGGGTGTGGGCAGCTCTGCTGAGCCAAGCAGACACAGGTGTCTCCTCTTCTGGGAGGAGGGGAGTGCTCCCAGGCCTCGGGGGTCCAGACAGAGACCGCCAAAGCCTGAATGCCAACAGAAACCCTCTCCTAGTGAGGGGCAGGTGAGTGTGCCCCAGGTCCCCACACCCACAGGGAGGCTTCACACACCGCCCAGTGCCGAGGGTGCCAGGAGGCAGGCCCCTCTGCTGCTGCCATTGCTGCCAACACTGCCCAGCTTGCGAGGCCAGGAGGAGCCCCTGTCCCACTTGGTGCTGCTGCTCTTCTGACCCCTGCTGTGAGGAATGGGATTCTTGGTCGAAAAAATTGGTTTTCCTTTTTTGTATAAATGAAAAGAATCCAGGAGAAGCTGCCACCCTCCCCTCCGAGCGTGATGCGCTACCTTGCTTCGGCGTCTTGTCGCCCTTTCCGCCTTTGGTCCAGGGACAGCCCAGCAGATCCTCCTGGTTCTGACCTGGGGGTGTTTGCATCACCCCCTTTTACTTGTATTAAAAAAAATGATGGGTTGAAAATGTACTGAGGAAAAAAATGTACTTTTTTATAAATAAAGTGTTCAAAACAAACTGGTTTGCATCCCATCACTGCCCTGCTCCATGGCAGTGGGGGCGGGGAAGGCGTGGAGCTGGAGGGGGTGGCACCGAGGGATAGTGAGGGGAAGGGACCCCCCACCCCATGTCCAGGTTCCAGGGTTCCAGAGGAGCAGGGGCCTTGAGGGAGACTGCTCACAGGCTGCCCCAGAACCATCTTCCATGCAGGTGAGAAGACCGTGGACTTTGACAACAGCATAGCAGAGGGAGGGGTGGGCGTCCACAGACACAGGAGGGAGGCCTTTAAGAAAGTAAGGCCTGAGAGGGCTGGGGGTGCACACAGCAGAGAGGGAAGGCTCTGTGCCGGCTGGTGCCCTCCTGGGGATACGGGTGCCTCCTGCCCCAGACTCCAGTTCCCCTATCACCCACTCCTGCTGTCCTGTTCCTGCCACGTCCCCTCCTGTGGCTGTTTGGAGAAGAAAACCAGCAGTGTCACACCTGCTGTGTTAGGTCCCTGGGGATGGAGAAGAGCTGAGAGCTTTATCCTTTCATCTTCTATTTCGCAGATACTGCCCAGACCCATCCCCTGCAAGCTCTCCCTGTGACCCACCCCTCCTGTGCCTCCCATTTGTCTCCAGGGGGCTGGTTGTTTGGAGAGAAGTTCTTCTTGTTCCTTGGTTACCTCCCCACTCTGCCCACCAGCACCATCTGCTTCCCATCTCCTGGGCTGGAATGCAGGACAAATCGATCCTGGGGGTGGGAGTGGCAGGGGCTTCAGAGACTGCCCCGTCCCAGCCATCCCTCCGTCACCCCCCGCACCCAGTAGCATCTCCTTTCACTGAAATCCACACCAACGACCCCTGGGAAAGGGAGAGGATAGGAACGATAGAGCCAAGACGGCTGCTTAGCAGAAAACCCTCCTGCCCATTGTGGGCAAGGCCACATCCTCCACACCCAGGATTGGGGCTGGACGGGCAGAAGTAGGCGTGCAGAAGGAGAAGCCAGCAGCTGTTGGCAGCTGGCTGAGCCCCCGCTGGAAGGCCAAACCCTAGAAGGGGCTGTGTTTAGATGTTGATATTCGAATGAGATGCAAATTGGTTGTTTAAGCGGTCACTTCCTCAGTTTTCCAGGCTGTCTGTTTAGGTTAATTTTTAATTTGTGCAGGCAATAAATGCGTAATTACATTATTAATATATTGGAAGAGGGCAGTGGACAGAACATCCTAACTGGCATTTAACTAGAGCGTTCCAGCAAATTAGCCAAGACTTTCTCCAGCAGCGGAAGGAGGGCAAGCCAATTCGTCTGAGGCACAACCCCTCTGGACAGAGCTTTGGGCTGGAGAAGCTGGACCCGGTCCCTTCCCCAGGACTTGGTGCCAGTATGTCCCCTTACAGACATCCCGGCCTAAAGGATACTGGGAGGCCAAGGGCATACTCTTAGTCTTCTATTCCAGTTGGGCCTTGGAAGAACTTTCTGCTAGGCTGTGGCTCCTTCTGCCCAAACCACAACCCTTGCCCCATCCCTCCAGCACCACCCTCAGCACAGCAGAGGACCAAAGGCCTGGAAGCAGCACCTGTCTGAGTGTCTAAGGTCCCCCCTGGGATGTGCCCACCATATCCCTATCTTGACTGGTGGGCCCAGGACTAAGCTCCTCTCTGGAGACTATGGAGGCCTTTCTCTCCGTTACCCTATCCTACCCACTCCTGGTTGCAGATGGTTAAGGAGATAAACTTGATGAATTGAGGAATTCATTTATTCATCTACAACACATTTTTGGCCACTCTGGGACTGTAATGCTGTGACAGCCACACCCAGCATCCCAGCTCTAAAGAATTCAGAACGCTGGGTATCCCCGATTCCAAAATGGCCAGTGCCATACTAGCCACCGGCTGTCGCAGAGCTGTGTGTAAAGTGCTGGGGTAGCACAGGACGGGAGTGGGTCATTGTGTTTGGGAGGGTCTGAAGTGATATTTCACCTGGGCCTTGAAGGATGTGCCAGAGTTCTCCAGACAGAGATCTGTTAAGAGTATTTCGGGCAGCCTTGAGAATTTACCATCTTACATTAGTTGTTCTGAAAGAGATCATCCTACTCCAACACACTCATTCTGCACATGGAGAACTAGAATCTAGAGAGGAAACTACGATTTGGCCCAAGCATGCGCCAATCATGCTCAAGGGCACGGCCACATCCTGAGAGCAGCAGGTGGGGAGGAACCCAGGGGAAGGGGTGGCACCAGCCTGACTCGTGGTGGGATGCTAGATCTGGTACAAACTTCTGTTCCCTTACAAAGTAGCAAGAACCCCCAGTGGGATGTAAACTGAGTTTGCAGGATCCATATTTTGTGTTAAGTGGAGTTGTCGGAGTCAGATGGGGCTCATTGGGGAAGACTTCCTGGAAAAGGTGCTATCTGACATGGTTTGAAGAATGAGAAGGACATGGATTGGGTGGGAAAGTTGGAGAAGGAAAGCCCTCTGAACGCTTGAGGGGAGTGCCAGCTAGACCTGCTTCTGAAACCACCTCTGTACCGGCGCCCACAGCTGGAGGCTCTGCCCCCACATCCTCCAGACACTATGCCAAGCAGCATGATGCAGAGCAGTCCTTGGGTTCTACCTAGTTGTTGGCTTCTTGGACCCCAGACCCTATTTTCTCCCCAGGTTTACCGGCTTGATGGCAGAGCCAGGCCAAGTCCTTCTCTATGGGAGACTGCAGTTCCACTCCCCATCCCCGGAACAACTCCCAGATGAGGCGCTGCAGGCAATGTCCTCACCCCAGCCTCCCCTCTGCCAAGCATGCCTCCCATAGCACACACACAGCATATACACACTCCAGGAGCTGGGGGCCTCATCTAAGCTGGCGCCTCTAGCAACTTTGCATCCAAGCTCATCTTGAGCTCCATGGAGAAAAGCACATAGCTGGCCGCTTGGCTTGAGAACCAGCCACAGGGCATCATCAACATACATCACAGGCCCCATGGAGCGCAGAGAACTTAACCCAGGCTACACTCCAGAATCATCTGGGGATTTTTAAAAATCAGGCCCCGCCCCACGCCAATAGGGTCAGAGCCTCTGGGATTCGGATTGGGGCCTAGACAGACCTTTTTTGTTTGTTTTTGAGACGGGGTCTTGGTTTGTCACCCAGGCTGGAGTGCAGTGGCACAATCACAGCTCACTGCAGCCTCAACCTCCTGGGCTCAAGCAATCCTCTTGCCTCAGCCTCCCAAGTAGGCTATGGGTACCTGCCACCATGCCCAGCTAGTCTTATTACTATTATTTTATAGAGACGGGGTCTCCCTATGTTACCCAGGCTAGTCTCAAACTTCTGGCCTCAAGCAATCCTCCCAAAGTGCTAGGATTATAGGTGTGAGCCACTGAGCTCTGTAACAGGCTTTTTTTTTTCTTTTTTTTTTTTTAAGACAGAGTCTCACTCTATCACCAGGCTAGAGTGCAGTGGCGCAATTTCGGCTTACTGCAACCTCCGACTCCCTGGTTCAAGTGATTCTCCTGCCTCTGGCTCCCCAATAGCTGGGACTACAGGCACGTGCCACCACACCCAGCTAATTTTTTGTATTTTTAGTAAAGACAGGGTTTCACCATGTTGGCCAGGATGGTTTTGATCTCCTGAACTTGTGATCCACCCACCTCGGCCTCCCAAAGTGCTGGGATTATAGGCATAAGTCACCGCGCCTGGCCCTAACAGGCGTATTTTTAATAAGCTACCCAGGAGATTCCAATAGACAGCCAGTGTGGAGGCAGAGGCCACCCCAGGTGTCAGTCATGAGGAAGAGGTGGGTCTTGAGATAAGAAAATGGGACTGAAGGGGTGGGAAGTTGAGTTATTCCGTGAGTTAAGATACATAGGGTTTGAGTGCCGAATAATGCTATTTATTGTTGTCATCCATCACTTTCATATTCATCATTCGTCACCTGTGAGACTTGGGATCCCGGATATCAGTGACTGCAATGGAGGTCACCACCTGAGGCAAGTAGGGGGCAGGATGGAGCCACACCCATAATCCTCATGAAGCAGGTTTTTGGGGTTTAGACCACCTATAGGTGCTCGTTCCCTGGGCATCTGTCAGAAGGGGAAGAGGGATTATGAAAGAGCCCAGGCAGGAGGTCCCATAGCCCTGGGTGGAGCTCCTTGCTCCATGTTACTGTCAACCTAGGAGAAGTGAAGGTGCTTCATGAAGGAAGGTGACAGTTCCCCTATATCCCCGTTAAGCAGATGAGGGAGGACCCTTGGAGAGAGGCGGAAGGGTGGAAGGGGAGGGTGGCAGGGCCTGTGCTCTTTGAGTCCTCGGCTCTCTGCCTGAGGATGGGCCTGAAGGTCCCTAACAAAGGCCTCTTCCATTCCACAGTGAGTAAAGACCTCCTTGGGGATGACTGACCCAGAGACTAGCTGGCCAGGGTCCCCAGCCTGACCTCCTGCTCACACCCACCCTCCCCTCAGTAGCCAGCTCCTTTTCATTTTGCAACACTCCTGGGACCCTCATCCCTGAGAGCCCCCATGGCATCCACGGCAAAAAGAGACAGCAAGTAACAGAACGGCACTAGCTGCCTTCCAACCTAGGCTGGCAGCCCCTTGAGGACTGGGATCTTGTCTTTTTCTTTTTTAATGTGATGCTTCACGAATTTGCATGTCATCTTTGCACAGGGCCATGCTAATCGTCTCTGTATCGTTGCAATTTTAGTACATGTGCTGCCGAAGCAAGCACTGGGATCATGTCTTACTCATCCCCAGTACCCAGCCCAGAGCTAGCACAGAGTGGGTGCTCAACAGAGGCTGAACCAAATTGAACGGATCAAAATGAGAGTCAAAAGAGGCCTTTTAGCTGGGCGTGGTGGCTCCTGCCTGTAATGCCAACACTTTGGGGACCTGAGGTGGGAGGATCGCTTGAGGCTGGGAGTTTGAAACTAGCCTGAGTGACATAGCAAGACTTTCATCTCTACAAGGAATTAAAAAATTATCCAGGTGTGGTACACACCTGTGGTCCCAGCTACTTGGGAGGCTGAGGTGGGAGGATCACTTGAGCCCAGGAGCTGGAGGCTGCAGTGAGCTCTAATTGTACCATTGCACCCCAGGATAAGCGACAGAATGAGATCTTGTGTCTTAAAATAAATAAATCAAAATAAAAGAGACCTTTCAGGTGGTGAAGCCCAACCTTCCCCAAGACAGGCGTTTTCCTCCAAATGCGCCCAGCCTCTGGTGCTGGGCAATTCATTACCTCTGAAGGTAAGCCCTGATGCCACAGGGCTACCCTTCTATGCAGACAAAATTTCCCTCCCCTACACTTCACCCATTGGTTTAGGTATTTCCCTGGGAAGCTACACAGAATAACTCCATCTAGCCTTCTTGGGATAGTCCTTCAAATATTGGAAGATGGCTACTCCTCACCAAACCACTTTTTCAGATATTTAAACCTATGCTATCGTCATCAGGCCACTTGGCAACACAGCTGTTAGGAGCCTGGGCTTCAGAGTCAGGCAAACCTGGTTTCAAGTCTTGACCCCATTGATCAGTAGCTGTGGGAAAGCATTGTCACAATGGCCAGCTCAGAGCAAGCCCTCACACCAACATCAAACGACCCCAGTTACCTACGGACCAGTCGCAGTGTGTCAGTGTGTGTTCACCAACTACCACAAATGGACCCCTCTGGTGTAGAATGTTTTTTCTTTTATTTTTAGTATGGGATTTTTGATAGTGGGAGAGGCCATAACTATGTGGAGGTAGGGAGTCTATTTCCCATAGACGGTCTGTACCTTCCACTCAATTTATTGTGAGCCTAAAATTGTTACCCAGTCACGGTGGCTCACGCCTGTAATCCCAGCACTTTGGGAGG
Organism: Nomascus leucogenys; assembly: GCF_006542625.1. NCBI lineage: Eukaryota > Metazoa > Chordata > Mammalia > Primates > Hylobatidae > Nomascus > Nomascus leucogenys. The sequence goes on from NC_044395.1 coordinate 15,145,308, forward strand.
CCGAGGTGGGTGGATCACCTGAGGTCAGGAGTTCAAGACCAGCCTGGCCAACATGGTGAAACCCCATCTCTACTAAAAATACAAAAAATTAGCCGGGCGTGGTGGTGGGCGCCTGTAATCCCAGCTACTCATGAGGCTGAGGCCAGAGAATAGCTAGATCCCAGGAGGCAGATGTTGCAGTGGACCAAGGTCGCACCATTGCACTCCAGCCTTGGCAACAAGAGTGAAACTTCATCTCAAAAATAAAATAAAAAATAAATTTAAGTCTATTTTTAAAGAAAAGTCCCTGGGCCAGGCACAGTGGCTCACACCTGTAATCCCAGCACTTTCGGAGGCCAAGGTGGGCAGATCACAGGGTCAGGAGTTTGAGACCAGCCTGGCCAATATGGGAAACCCCATCTCTACTAAAAATACAAAAATTAGCTGGGCATTGTGGTGGGCACTTGTAGTCCCAGCTACTCAGGAGGCTGAGGCAGGAGAATTGCTTGAACCTGGGAGGCGGAGGTTGCAGTGAGCTGAGATTGTGCCACTGCACTCCAGCCTGGGCGACTGAGTGAGATTCCATCTCAAAAAAAAAGAAAAAGGTGTTCCTGAAGAAAAACACACACACACACACACACACACACACATTGCCATCTCCCTCTCATTCTGAGGGCCAGGTATTAAATACTGATCCCTGGAGCTGGTCTGACCAGCAGGGAATGGGGGTGGAGGGGTGAGGAATTGTCTGTGTGTCCTCCCTGAACCTGGCCTACCCCCTCTTACACAGTGGGCACAGCAAACCCATCTGACCTTAGGAGGTTGGCATGGGACACAGAGGGGCTCAATCCTGGTGGTTAAACTTCTGAGGGCAGGAGGGGGTTGGATGGATGGATGGATGGATGGATATGTGGATGGATGGATGGATGGATGGATGGATGGATGGATGGATGGATGGATGGATATGTGGATGGATGGATGGATGAATATTTGTATGGGCAAGTAAACCTTTGAGTTGTTTTCATGTGTGCCACCTCTAAGCAGGTCTTCTTCACTCTGTACTTGGGCTGCCTATTTACTCCCCAAATGTAATTTTCATGCATCTCTGCAATGTTTTATCTTGGTAATGAGGGTCAGCATTTCAGCCTGTGGCATTCCTTTTTTTTTTTTTTTTTTTTTTTTTGAGACGGAGTCTCGCTCTGTCGCCCAGGCTGGAGTGCAGTGGCGCCATCTCAGCTCACTGCAAGCTCCGCCTCCCGGGTTCACACCATTCTCCTGCCTCAGCCTCTCCGAGTAGCTGGGACTACAGGTGCCCGCCACCACGCCCGGCTAATTTTTTGTATTTTTAGTAGAGACGGGGTTTCACCGTGGTCTCGATCTCCTGACCTCGTAATCCGCCCTCCTCTCCCTCCCAAAGTGCTGGGATTACAAGCGTGAGCCACCGCGCCCGGCCTCAGCCTGTGGCATTCCTTTTGGATGCTTATTCCATCAGTTCAGTCCATGGCGGACATTTATAGAAAACCTGGTGCAAGGAAAGAGACAGGGCTTTAGAGTCAAACTGACCTTGATCAATCCCTGGTTCCATCACCTATCAGCTCTGCAGACCTTCAGCAAGGTGACTGCCTTTCCTGAATTTTATTTCTCAATCTGTGTGAGTAGACTGCTGGGATGAATAAAGATAGTTCATATATGGAGTAAGGTATTTGTAAAACAGGTAATAGGGATACTTGCCACCAACGGCTATAAGGATTAAAGGAGAATGGACTCCTTGTAAAGCACTCAACAGAACACCTAGAAGAGACTGCTCAGCTGTGTTGAACTAGGATAGTGTTCTTACTTACTGTTATTTTCACCACTGGGTATCTGCCCTAAGTGGGGAAACAGAACTCGTCATGGAAACAACATCAAGAAGTAAGACACTTGCCAAGTTCCAGGTAGGATCCCAGCTCTGTGCCTTCCTGGCTACGTGGTGAGCACCACTCCCTTATTTTCCCTCTGATTTACATCGTCTCGCACCATGAACCACCAGCCTGTTGGAGGGGCATGGGTCTGGAGGAACTGGGATGTGTCCCTCAGGTCACGGCTGGGTTGGGATTCCCGCACTGGGCCACCCTCCTGCAGGGGGCACTGAGGCCAGATGCAAGAACGTGAGGCCACATTCACCCCAGAGCAAAGGCTTCCAGTGCCTTCTACAGTTTTATCCACAGAAATGCCCCAGGAGCCGCCTGACATGGGAAACGAGAGGATAGGTCTCAACCGTGATCATTTTTACTTACCAGGATCCTGTGTAAGATTTTGGTACTTTGTTATTTTTCATTTTCAAGCTTTTTTATTGAGGAATACGGTAACAAGAGTAAAGCACGCAGATCTTAGGGGTTCAGCTCCATTTGTACACACCCATGTCACCACCCCCGGATCAGGACTGTGAGTCATTCATGCTCCCTCCCAGGCATGACCCCCATTCTGGAACTTCACAGAAATGGAGTCATACCTAGTCTATTCTATTCATAGAATAGAATCGAGTATACTATTTTTGCAGCTCTTTCACTCAACATGATGTCTGTGAGCCTCACCCATGAAGTCTGTTGTCCATTGCTGTGTATTATTATCCTAAAGTGTGAAAAGGCCACAATGTGCCTCTCTTGTACCATCAGTGGGGTTGAGAGCAGTCTCCAGTTTGGGACAATTATGCATAAAGTTGCTACAAACATTCTTCTATGTAACTTTGGGGCCCATCACCCTCATTTCTGCTGGGAGTGGAACTAGGGTTAGTAGATACAATCAGTGTTCCAGAGTGGTTGTGCCAATGTCGCTCCCACCAACGGGGTATGAGGGTTCCCATGGCTCTGCTTCTCACCCACTCTTGGTGCCATCCGTCCTTTTAGCTTTTAGTCTTTCTGGCAAGGGCGTAGTGGTATGTTATTATGATTTAATTTGCATTTTCCCATGACTAAGGATGTTGAGCACTTGTTCATATGACTATCAGAGACATAGGATTTTGAAAGTTTCCAAGGCTTTTAAAAAAAAAGTATGTTTGAAGGCCTATTGTCATACATTCCCTGGAGCTCAAGAGGAAGGGTTGGTGTGTATCCGGTCAGCCAGGCGGGGGCCCTCCTAGAAGAAATCCCCGTTCCGGTGGCCTAGGAGGCACTGGAGAGGCTGGGACAGGATGGCTGGAGCCAGAGGAGGAGGGGGAGGAGATGTGCTCTGGGGCAATCCCGCAGGAACAGGAAGGACAAGCCAGCCATCAAGAAACAGGAGTCTTGGGGCACAACAGAGTGACTGGCATGAGGCCTCGAGGTGTCATGGTGACCACACCGGGTGGGGTTCGCTGGAAAACCTTCCTCTGGTCCCCACAATTGACCCTAAGCAATGGCAATTTCCTGGGGCTTTCATGACAAGAAGGACAGGGGACAGCAAGCCACACCAAATGGGATTTTACCTGTTGACTATAATGGGTTAGAAGAGAAGGGCAGGCAGTCAGGGCTGGATGGCAGCCGACGGGAGGGAGGTAATATGCTGGCAAGAGGCCTGGACTAGGAGGCAGGGGGCTGGGCTCTGCAACCAGCTCTGCCACTTCTCACCAGGTGACCTTGAGCAAGGCCCTTTGCCTCTCTGATTCCATGACCCCTCTCTGCATATGGAACAAAGAGCCTGGGCAATGGAAGATGGGAGCCTAGTGGCCTCTCCCAAGTTGCTCCTGAAGACAAAGCAGGAGGGCTGGGTAGCAGGTCCGCCCCAGAGCTCTTAGACAGCCCTGACAGTGATGAATCACCGCACCCCACTCCATCTCCGTGATCTACTGCAATTGATCCTGAGCCCAGGTGCCTGGGGTGATAGTGGCCAAGGGCAGCTTCCAGAGAAGTCCGGTGTGCAGCAGCTGCAGTGGGAGTGGGGGGATTGGGGTGGGCATGGTCTCATCCCTCACTGTGAGAGTGACCCACTCTGCCCTCCCTGCAGAGAAGTGAAGGAGCTGCCCTGCTAATGAAATAAACAATCCAAGCCCCCACGAGAGGGGAGCAGAGAAGGGGCTCCAGGGAAAACCACGGTAGGAGCAGGCTCCCCATGTCTCCTCCGACAGCCCACTTAAGGAGTGTGGGGTGTCAAGGACAGACCCCCCAAGAAAGATTGGGGCTGTCCGTCTCCGGGATTTCCTCCACAGAAGTATCTGTTCACCCTAGGAAGATCTGGGGGTTTGATCAATGAAAACCGTAGGTCTCTCACATGATACTCTTTCTGAAGACACACCCAAGCCCCAGTGGGAATTGGAACCCCCAGTGGGCTGGTGCTGGCCTTCCTGCAGGCTCTGGGATAAGGACAGTACCCAAAGTTCCCTGATTGGGAAGGCTCTCCCTCTGAAACCCTCTGCCCCCTCTTGTTTTCTGCTGTCACCTCCCAGAGGTCAAATTCTCCCTTCCAAAGCCTGGGCTCACAGGTGTCCTATTCCATGTCTGATTCTTTTGTCCCTGTAGTTCAACTCATGCAAACCCCAAGCAAGAGGTCTAACTACCTATCCAAGAATTACAGACCGTTGGAACCAGATGGAACCTCAAAGATCATTCTCCCCAACTCTCAAATGGGGAAATTGAGTCCCAGGAGCCTAACAACAAGAATTATTTACATTTATATGATGTGTGGAAATTACAGAGTGACTCAAGATATTTTAAAAACAGGCCAGGCACGGTGGCTCACGCTTGTAATCCCAGGACTTTGGGAGGCCAAGGCGGGTGGATCACGAGGTCAGGAGATCGAGACCACGGTGAAACCCCGTCTCTACTAAAAAAAAAATACAAAAAATTAGCCGGACGTGGTGGCAGGCACCTGTAGTCCCAGCTACTCAGAGAGGCTGAGGCAGGAGAATGGCGTGAACCCGGGAGGCGGAGCTTGCAGTGAGCCGAGATTGCACCACTGCACTCCAGCCTGGGCAACAGAGCGAGACTCCGTCTCAAAAAAATAAAAAATAAAAAAATAAAAACAGCTAAGACTAACGATATCACTCCCTAAGTGCCAGGCACTGTTCAACATACTTTATAACACTGAATCCTCACCTCCATCCCTGGAGGTAGGTATTATTACTATTACTATCATTCCCAACACAGGGACATGAAGACATGAAGAGAGTTTCCCAAAGTCCCGCAGTTAGCCATTGAGGAGCTGGGCTTTAAACCTAGGCAGTCTGGCCCCAGAAGCCGTGTCTCTAACCACTCTGCAACCCTACCCTCTGCCTGCTGCCATAGAAACTGTGAAGGGCAGAGCCATATATGCCCTGGCATCAGGGAAGGAGGAAGGAGACTGCACCAGCCTAACTCCACAGGGGATCCCGGGCCCCATACAAGTTTTTGTACACCCATGAATCAGCAAATGCCCCAGGTAGGGTGAAACCTGAGCTCGTGGGAACCGTGTTTGGTATCAAATGGCATCATCAGAGGCAGGCCGGGCTCATGAGGAAAGACTTCCTGTAAAAGATGCTATGGAAGATGATTTTGTAGAACAGAAGTGATCTGGAGAAGTTGTAGAATACACAGCACTGGGAAGGAGCACAGACCTCCGTCAGGCCTCTGAGCCCAAGCTAAGCCATCATATCATCCCCTGTGACCTGCACGTACACATCCAGATGGCCGGTTCCTGCCTTAACTGATGACATTCCACCATGAAAGAAATGAAAATGGCCTGTTCCTGCCTTAACTGATGACATTATCTTGTGAAATTCCTTCTCCTGGCTCATCCTGGCTCAAAAGCTCCCCTACTGAGCACCTTGTGACTCCCCACTCCTGCCCACCAGAGAACAACCCCCCTTTGACTGTAATTTTCCTTTACCTACCCAAATCTTGTAAAACAGCCCCACCCCTATCTCCCTTCACTGACTCTCTTTTTGGACTCAGCCTGCCTGCACCCAGGTGAAATAAACAGCCTTGTTGCTCACACAAAGCCTGTCTGGTGGTCTCTTCACATGGACGTGCATGAAAACCTCCATGTAAATGTTGCCAGTAGTAACTACAATAGACCAAGCCCCTTGACCTGCAGGAAGGGGACCTTGGCGCCGTGATCCTCATCACCCAGGGGAGGTGAGCAAGGGGCAGGTCTGCCCAAGCCTATTTAGCTGATGATTCACCCGAGGCCCAGGGAGGTTCAGTGCCTTACCCAAGGAGACACAGCGGGGTGAGCAGTAGACTCAGAACTTGGATCCAGGTCTTTCCAAGCCAAATGCTCTTTACACTGCCCCAACTGCCCTTTAGAAAGAAACCAAGCACCATCATGGCTCATAGTTTTCCTTTGGCTTATATCTTACTAAATGCATTGAGCATCCACAGCCCAGCTTGAGGTCGTGCTCTAGGATCTCAAAGCACAGTCTAGACACACACAAACGCCGGTCAGTGGGCCCAGTCTTGGAGTCATGCAGGCCTGGGTTCAATCATCAAGTCTGTCTGTTAGTGATTTGGGGAAAGTAGTGTAAGATGGAGACGACAATGACTGAGACTCCCAGGGCTGCGGTGAGGGGCAAGCGAGATGCAATGCCCACTGCCTGTGCACAGGAACTACCGTGTCCGTGCCGCCTCACCCAGCCCACAGCCACCCCCAATCCCAGTCAGATCCAGCTTTTCCCCAAGAAGGACCTGGAGGCCAGCTGTCCCCATTTCTCTTCTTGCCCTGATTTGAAGCTTCCCATGGTGCTGCTCACGGAAATTGCCAGAACTAAACTACCCCACTCCCCACCACATCCATAAATATGTTCCAGTCTTGAAGTTCCCCAGATGCCTTGAGGCTTCAGTCACCCCAGCGTATTGGAGCTCATCCTCTCCCCGATCCCCTCAAAAAACACACGCACTCTTCGAACCAGAACTCCACCTGAGGAGGGTGGATTGTGCCTTCCACCTCGGCCAGGCCAGGAGAAACTCCACAGGGTTCAACTTTAACAGAAGAATTTACATATCTAAATCCCCTCTCATTTTAATTACTTCAGACCATGCTGAGGTTATCTCAATATATACTCGATTTGGGGGATTTTCCACAAGGACCTGAGGCCACAGCGTGGGGTCCTGGGAGGACAGAGGGCCTCCTGCTCAGATGGACAGACAGCTCAACCACCAACCTCCGTCACTCCAGGAAGACAGGAGGCCCCTCAGCTTCTGGCTCTTTGCTTTGGGAATTCTAAGCTTTTCAGGTCCCCTCCTCCACCCATTCCCTCCTGGGTGTCGGGGTCTGTCTTGCTAGCTAATGTGATCATGGGAGGGTGATGCTTCCACTCCCCCTGCTGATGGCTCATTAACTCCAGAATCACCTCTTCCTGCCTTCTAAGTGCCCTGCAAAGGTGGACGTACCTGGAAGAAGAGGGTAGACAGATGAGCAAGACGCAAGCTGGTGGGGGTGGGCTCTCCATGCCAGACCGAGTAAGAAAAGAAACGTGGGTGCCCTGAAGTTGGAGTAGCACTGCCCCAGCACGGCTCAGAATCCAAGTGAAAAGCCCAGCAAGCTTACACTCCTCTTATGTGACTTTGGAAAAGTCACTTTGCTCTTGTGCCTCAGTTTTCTCATCTGTAAAATGGTACTATCAACCCATGTTCGGCGTGTTTTCTAGGATTTAGCAAATACATGAGAATGCAGGTGAAAAGTCTTCATAAACCATGAACTTCTGTGCCAGCGTAAAGGATTATCATTATGCAATGACCTTTCAAGGTCATTTTCCACCAAAGGGACCCCAAGGCCCAGCTAGAATACCCTCTGTCAGGCCTCTGAGCTCAAGCTAAGCCATCATATCCCCTGTGACCTGCACATACACATCCAGATGGTCGGTTCCTGCCTTAACTGATGACATTCCACCACAAAAGAAGTGAAAATGGCCTGTTCCTGCCTTAATTGATGACATTGTCTTGTGAAATTCCTTCTCCTGGCTCATCCTGGCTCAAAACCTCCCCCACTGAGTACCTTGTGACCCCCACTCCTGCCCGCCAGAGAACCCCCTTTGACTGTAATTTTCCTTTACCTACCCAAATCTTATAAAACGGCCCCACCCCTATCTCCCTTCTCTGACTCTCTTTTCGGACTCAGCCCTCCTGCACCCAGGTGAAATAAACATCCTTGTTGCTCACACAAAGCCTGTTTGGTGGTCTCTTCACACGGATGCGCATGAAACCTCAGTGGCCAGAACTTCATTTCCTCCTGAGTAGCCCAACTCTGCCGGCGGGGCTGACCTTGACAGATTTCTAGTGAGTCTGTGGCTGGATGATCAATTATATCAGGAGAAGAAATAGGTGCTCCAAAAACTCTGCCATTCCTGTGTTTTTATATTTTCTGTTTTTCTTATTTTCCTGGTAACATTCCTCTTTTTTTTTTTTTGGAGACGGAGTCTCGCCCTGTCACCCAGGCTGGAGTGCAGTGGCGCAATCTTGGCTCACTGCAACCTCCACCTCCCGGGTTCAAGCAATTCTCCTGTCTCAGCCTCCTAAGTAGCTGGGACTACAGGCCCACACTGCCATGCCTGGCTAAATTTTTGTATTTTTAGGAGGTGGGGTTTCACCGTGTTGCCCAGGCTTGTTTCGAACTCCTGAGCTCACGCAATCCACCCGCCTCGGCCTCCCAAAATGCTAGGATTACAGGTGTGAGCCATTGTGCCCGGCCTTTTTTTTTTTTTTTTTTTTTTGAGATGGAGTCTCACTCTGTCGCCAGGCTGGAGTGCAGTGGCACAATCTTGGCTCACTGCAACCTCTGCCTCCCGGGTTCAAGCAATTCTCCCGCCTCAGCGTTCCAAGTAGCTAGACTACAGGCGCACGCCACCATGCCCAGCTAATTTTTTTGTATGTTTAGTCGAGACGGGGTTTCACCATGTTGGCCAGGATAGTCTCGATCTCTTGACCTCATGATCCACCTACCTCTGCCTCCTAAAGTGTTGGGATTACAGGCATGAGCCACTGTGCCTGGCAACATTCCTCTTAAAAAAAAAATGCTCATCTTGTCCCAGGTGAAATAAGGTGGAAGAACACCTTGTCCCCATTGGCAGTGACTGTCGTAGCAAGAAGCTCAAGCTGGCAGGAGCAGGGTGGCCTGAGTGTATGTGTGTGTGGCGTGGGGGTTGTTGAGGATCCCCAAGAGCCAAATCCTGTTGAGATGGGGAGCAAGGGAAGAGCCTGAAAGAGCTGGATGTGTGGCCCCTCCCCAGGCCACCCCTCAAACCATCCAGGAAGATCCTGTCTTCGTGGGGCGAGTGGGTGGGTGAGGGTCTCCTTGAGCACCCAAGACTGGGAGAGAGTGATGAGCCCCCAAAACAGGGAGCAGAGGGGTCATGGGACAGGCTGTTTCTGAGACCTGGGGAAGTATGTATGTTGGGGTGGGGAGAGGGGCAGTTAGGCTGCTATTCCCTCCTCTCACCAGCCCAAATACAGGTTCCCTCTTCCTCTCCACCCAGCTCCAGACCATGCGTTGTGGGTGGAGCCTGCTTTTGTTTTTGTTTTTTTGAGGCAGAGTTTCATTCTTGTCACCCAGGCTGAAGTGCAGTGGCACACTCTCGGCTCACCACAAACTCTGCCTCCTGGGTTCAAGGATTCTCTTGTCTCAGCCTCCCAAGCAGCTGGGATTACAGGCACACACCATCATGCCAGGCTAATTTTTGTATTTTTAGTGGAGATGGGACTTCACCATGTTGGCCAGGCTGGTCTCAAACTCCTGACCTCAAGTGATCCACCTGCTGTGGTCTCCCAAAGTGCTAGGATTACAGGCATGAGCCACCGTGCCTGGCCTGGAGCCTGCTTTTGAATCCAGCACTGTAGCCCAGCTCCCAGATGCCCAGGGATTGTCTCCGTGGGCCTTGAACTCACATCTTTCTGACTCTGCACACAGTGCCAGTGAGGCAGGAGTCCCACTCAGCTGCTCTAGTGCTGTTGCCATCCATGCCCTCCTGCTCCAGCCCCAGACCCAAGCCCCAGGAAGGGAGGCCAGGAGTGTCGGAGCCCTGCCAGCCTAGATGAGAGGAGGCTCCCTCAGAGCCACCTAGACCCACTGGAATTCCCACCCTCGGGGAAAATGGAAGCCTCCTGGGTGTGGGGAGTCCCTGTGCAGTGGCCAGCAACTGAGGGAGGGAAGGTGGCTGGAGAGACCTGACAAAGACCCCAAACACTCCCACAGCCCTCTCTAAACAGGCAGCTTCCTGGGCTCTGCCCCAGGGGTTTCATTGGCTGGGACCCTAGAACATGGCTGTTTTTAGAGCTCTTCGGGGGACAATGACCCCAAACCAGTGATGTTTGGTTTCTGCAGAAACAGTCTCAGGCCCTTTGCTCTGCCCAGCTGTCCCGCTGGTTGCTGGACAGTGGCTCCAGGAGGCCTCAGCCATGGTGGGTGATGAAGGAGGATCTTGCTGGTGCTGGAAGAGTCTGGTGCTCATCTTCATGCAGCTGGCCCAGCACCGCCACCACCACCATCACCATCACACCACCATCATCATCACCACCACACCACCACCATCACACCACCACCAACATCATCATCACACCACCACCACCATCACCATCACCACCATCATCACCATCACCACCATCACCACCATCACCATCACCATCATCACCATCATCACCATCATCACCATCACCATCATCACCATCATCACCACCACCATCATCACCACCACCACCATCACCACCACCACCATCACCATCACCACCATCACCGCCATCACCACCATCACCGCCATCACCACCATCACCGCCATCACCACCATCACCGCCATCACCACCATCACCGCCATCGCCATCACCACCATCACCGCCATCCCATCACCACCATCATCGCCATCACCACCATCACGCCACCACACCACCATCACCACCATCACCATCACCATCATCACCATCACCACCATCACCATCACCATCGACCATCACCACCACCCATCACCACCATCATCGCCATCACCACCATCATCGCCATCACCACCACCATCGCCACCACCATCATCGCCATCACCATCACCACCATCATCGCCATCACCACCATCATCGCCATCACCACCATCATCGCCATCACCACCATCGCCATCACCACCATCATCGCCATCACCATCATCACCGCCATCATCACCATCACCATCATCATCACCATCACCACCATCACCATCATTACCATCGCCACCACCACCATCATCGCCATCACCACCATCATCGCCACCACCACCATCATCGCCACCACCACCACCATCGCCACCACCACCACCGCCACCGCCACCGCCACCACCATCGCCATCACCACCATCATCACCATCACCACCACCATCGCCATCACCACCATCATCAGCACCATCACCACCACCACCACCACCAGTACCATCACACCACCACCATCACCCCACCCTGACCCTATTTCTATTATTTCTGGGCACCGCTCAGTGCCAGGCTCTCAAGTGCTTACCTCACTTATTTCTACCCTTCCTCCCTTTTTTTTTTTTTTTTTTGAGACAGTGTCTCACTCTGTCACCCAGGCTGGAATGCAGTGGCACAATCTCAGCTCACTGCAGCTTCCGCCTCCCGGGTTCAAGTGATTCTCTTGTCTCAGCCTCCTGAGTAGCTGGGATTACAGGCGCCCACCACCACACCTGGCTAATTTTTTGTATTTTTAGTAGAGATGGGGTTTCTCCATGTTGGCCAGGCTGGTCTTGGACTCCTGACCTCAGGTGATCCACCCACCTCGGCCACTCAAAGTGCTGGGATTACAGGCGTGAGCCACCACGCCCAGTCCCCTTTCTCCCTTTTACAGAAAACTAAGGTTCAGCACAGTTAAGGTCACACTGCTAGCGAGGGGAGAATCCAGTCATGACTTTCCCACTGCAGTTTGTGCTTTTGCAGATTTGGTGCTTCCTGCCCCCGCCTCCCCCGCATTAAGGAAGGTCTTTGTGAGAAGCAGATAGGGAGGAAAGTGTTAGGAGCTGGCAGAGGAGAGGGAAGAGGGCACCCAGAGGAGGTGGGCAGGCTGGGTGTGTAACAGATCAGCCACCCCCTCCAAGAGGACTGGGGGTCAGGTCCCTGTGCGGCAGGGTCCCTAACAGGGAGATAGTCCCTCTCCCCTCAGGAATGTGCATGAAATCCCAGTAACTCTCTCCAGCTGAGCCTGAGCTTGGAGGGGGTTCAGAGTCGGCCTTGCTCAGGTTCCTTCTTACTCCTAATGACAACTCAAGGTGTGGAGGGCAGGGAGCGGTGAGGCGGGGGTGCTGGTGACATTGGAGAGAGCATTCCAGATAGAGGGAACATCATAGGTGAAGTGGGAAGTGACAATCCTCAACCCTTCCCAAAGGGGGTCACTGTCACACACACACACACACGCACACACACACACGCAAGCTCTGGCCCCTCATCCTGAGGGCTGTACAGGCCGAGACCAGTTGGGGGTGTGTGGCCCATGGATCGTGATGGTCAAGGGACTGAGGAAAGCTGAGAGCAGGGACGAGGGAGGCCAACAGGCAGGATGAGAGCAGGGATGCGAGCCCCGGCTGCCTGGCAGGTCTGCCTCAGGAGCAGACGTGTCCCTGCCTTCAGGAACCAATGCTCACTAAGCACTGACTGTCCACAGCCACCATGCTTTAACATGCAGTATTACCTCACTCATGGCCGACAACAGTCCTGCTCTTATTTCATTTCACAGATGAAAACGTTGAGGCTCAAGGGGTTTGAGTGACTTGCCCAAGATTAGACAGCTAAGAAGGTGACCAGCTCACCCTTGAGCTATCTTCCTCTGCAGATAAACTGAGAGATGGAGGCAGTGGGGGGCATGACAATGGCCCCAAGCACTGCACTGAGAACCAGGATGCCTGGGTTCCTCCCTTACCTCCCTCACCAGTGAGCTGTGTGACCCTGAGCATTTCACCAACCTTCTCTGAGCTCCAGTTACCACCTGTCAACAGAGGCAAAGGGGTGGGGGCATCAAATAAAATAATTTAAGTAAAACCACATGAAACCTATAGTTGATATTATGATAATATGACCGCAGGTTTAAAACTTGGCCCAGAGAGCCAGCACAGGTGAAGCAGCAGAGATTCCACGGAGGGGGGATGGGCCGACATCATCCCCATCACCGTCAGCAGCAACTTCATCTGTTTCCATTTATTGAATAGCTAATAACAAAAATAGCAACCATGTATTACATATTGACTATGTGCCAGGTACTGTACTAAGCACTTTACGTCAGCTCCAGGGAGATGGATTGGAAGTCGGGCAAGGGAGGAAAGGGGGCAGGACTGCAGAGCCCAGGGCCTCCAGCCTCCATCCAGGAGGTCTGAAGAAGGGGACTTCAAGATGACCTCCACCTGAGTTCAGAACCAGAGCAAATTCTGTGTGGCCAAGGAGAAAAGGCTTTTTGCACTGAGGGGCCCACCAGAACAGACGCAAGGCTGAAATGCAACCCAGTCCAGGCTAGAGAAAGTGACCGGGAGCCCAACTCAAGGAAAAGGCCTGGATGCAGGGGACTCCCAGCAGCTTCAGAGCAGAGCCCGCCGAAGGCCACCTCAGGCTGTAGACAAGAGGGTTGAACCTCCGAGCCCTATAGCCTCAGAGGAGGAGAGGACAGAGGCCTGGCTGAGTTTGAGCCAAGGAAAGAACTCTGTGACTTCTTCGGTTTTGAGTCTCTAGGTGGGTTCCCTCGCCACCATGGATCAGAGGAAAGTACTTGGAAGAGTCCCCTCCTGTATGGGCTAAACTGAAGAGAAGAGGGGTATGTCCCCTCCTAGCAAGGGGAGGGGAGATTCCCACAACCCCCACGTGTGACGGTGCAGCAGCCAGCCCAGCTTGCAGTTCTGGGAAGATGGAATGGAAATGAGATGTTGAGACGGAGACAGAGAAAGCTGGAAACACCCAGCAAGGCACGTGTGGGACAAAACGTGGGCCTGACTGGGCCTTGGGGGACAGGCTGAGGAGCTTAGCCTGGATGCTGATGCTACAGGAGTGCAGGGATGGCCACTGTTGGTCACTGAGCATGAAGGGTGTGCCAGAAGTCCTGCAAGGTTCCCTGGCTCCAGCCCATGAAGTCAGAAGCTTCCTGTCCCTGTGGATGGGGTCCTGGGTTCTCACAGTTGGGTTTCAACATAACAATGACATTCAGATAAGACTTGGGAGCCCTCCCAGCAGTGAGACCGCTGGAGTCTGCCCCCGACCTTCTGAACACAGGAGGGTTGGCCAGGATGACTTGCCTCCAGCCCTTGCCTCTCTGGTCACTGGGGGAAAGGTCAGTCCGGCACACGTGGGCTGGAGACATGGCCAGGCAGACTCAGCCACTGGATGGGCCCTGGGTGGTAAAATCAGCCCCTCCTCCAGCCAATTTGACCTCCAGGCACCAAGTCCAAACTCCCAGCCTGCTCTGAGCTCCTGGCTCCCCGCAAACACCTGCGTGGCCTGCATCAGAGGAGACTAGCAGAGGGCAGACCAACCCGGGACAGCTTCAGGGGCATAAGTGCCAAGTGGCTGCCCTGGGGAGCTCTGGAGGAGGTGACTCCAGGAGAGCCCTGGTCAGTCCAGCTCATGAGAAAGGTAGTGTCTGTGTCCCCAGGGAGAGGCAGCAGAAAAGAGAGCATTACTATTACCTAATGTCACCTATTAGAAATCTAAACCTCTGAGCGTGCTCTGCTCCTTCCTCCCAGCCCCCTGATTCCTTGTCTTTCTCCCTTTGCAGCCCATTTCCCAGCCATATCCAATACTTGGAATTTCCCTCATATACCCCACATTTCACACACGTGCCCCAGTAGCACTCCTCACTCTGCCTACAATGTTCTTCTCGCGGTGAACTCCTACTATGCTATCAAAACCTTGCTCAGAAGGCCCCCTGCTCTGTGGGAAGAGATCTCTCTTACAGCATGAATCACAAAATAGCGTACTTATTTGTGTACGTGTATGACTCCTCCATTAGCCAGGGGACAAGCCCCTCACACCGGGCACAATGCCTGGCACATAGAGGTGTGAGGCACACATTTGTCTAACTGAAGGAGGGACAACAGGTAGGGCAAGACAGCACGCTGTGAAGGTGGATGTCTGGACTCGCTTCCCGCCCTGAGGGAAGCCTGCGGTGCAGGAACACTGACATCTGGCTAAGAGGGCGGTGGTCCGGAGAAGCAGGTGAAGATTGCTGGCTACTTGCGTGTGACCCAAAGCTCCTCGGGCTCCCCGACCACGAGGCCTCAGTGAATCCAGTAGAGCTGTTCCTAGAAGAGCAAAAAGCCCCCGGCGGCACGCGGCCTGCAGCCCCCAGAATGAACCCGTCTGTGTTTACCCCCAACCACGGATTTCACTATCTCAGTCTGAGGGACAGGAAAACCAGATGCACTATCACCATGTGACAGGTGAGAGAACTGAGGCCCAGGGAGTGTCACTGGTGTGACCCCCAGAGGCCATCCTTGCGGCCTGAGCCAGGACTGAGTGCGGGCTCTCCCAGGGAAGCCATTGAGAGGAGCCCAAGCCCTAATGACTAACAGAACAAAGAGAGACTTCAGTGGTCAACTGGACCCAAGTCCAGCTGTGGAGCCCTAGCTGTGGGACCTGGACCACTGACTTGACTGCTCTGCCCTTTTGCAGTACAGCAAGAGGCACATAGCCAACCTCCCAGGATCATTGCAAGGACAGGGTCCAGCCCAGAGCCTGGCGGGCAGTAAGTGCTCCCTGGAGGCCCCCCCGCCCCCCGAGACTGATTCCAGCTCTCCCGGGCCTCACACTCCAGCCCTGGCCCAGGCCCTTCTCACAGCCAGACCCGGCTGCCTGCAGGTGACTGGGCCTGCCCTCAAGCCTGCGGAGCTGGGAGCGGGGGAACCAATTTGTCACGGTGTAACCAGAGAGTGTCTGGGGGCTCAATGCCAGGGTTCTGGCTGGGGCCAGCACCAGGCCCCTTCCTCACAGCTGTCAAGGGGAGGCTCAGAGACAAAAGCAACCAGGGCTCCCCTATTCAGGGAGGGGGTAGGCAGGGCTATGTCTGATAAGGGATGAAAGGGGGGATGGCAGGCCCATGCCAAGTGAGGGATGAGGAATACTAAGACCCCACAGCCTGAGGCAAGGAGGACAGCACACAGGCACAGATCCCAGTGCCCTCAGCCACGGACTATCTGGACGATCCTGAACGAATTACTTAACCTCTCTGAGCTTTATCTTGCTCATCAGCGATAGCATTATCTCATTTTGCAGGCTCAATATGAGGATCAAATATGCCCCAAATCAGCAAAGGCACCTGGCACAGTGCCTTGCATGCCAGAGACTTGAAGCCAATTTCTCCTCCTTGGATTTCCCTTTTCTTGTCCCCACGTCTCAATTTGTCTTCACTAGGGTGGGACCCTCCAGGTGGATCAGGCAAGGCCCACGGTAACAATGGAAGTTGCACTCAGATGTTGAGAGGGTGGGACAGGGAGGGAGGGCAATTTGGAGGGAACGAAATCAGAGTTATCCACTGTGGCCCTGGCAAGTGTGAGGCCTTGCCCACCACATCCCACCCTGTTTAGCCTTTGGTTTTCCTAATGCCCACATGAGTGCATTCACAGACTCACTAGTTATACAGTCAGCCCTCTGTATCCATGGGTTCCGCGTCCGTGGAGTCAACCAACTGCAGATCAAAAATACTCAGAAAAAAAGAAAATGGAGAGTACTGTCTGTATTGAACATGTACGCCTTTTTCTTGTTATTCCTAAATAATACAGTATTACAACCATTTACACAGTATTTACATTGTACCAGGTATTACGAGTAATCTAGAGTTGATTTAAAGTATATGGGAGGATGTGTATAGGTTATAGGCAAATACCACACCATTTTATATAAGGGACTTGAGCATGCTTGGATTTTGGTATTCGCCAGGGGTCCTGGATCCAATCCCCCAGAGATACCGAGGAATGGCTGTGTTTTTGTTTTCACTGTAAGGATGATGATAGAGACAGCTGCCTCCCTCTCTTGGCAAAGTGGCTGCAGAGTCCATGAGGTGGTGATGGGTGAAAGCCTCTGAGAGAAGTTCCCTGGAGGCAGGGAGTAGGGGCTGAAATCCCAGCCTTTTGTCCTGAACCTGTCTCTCTCTCCTGCTTGGATCCCATGTGGGGCCAACCATGGTAGAAGAGAAACCTGAACTCTGTGAACCAGACAGGGTATGTGTTCATTTCCCTACTGCTCCCCCCTCCCACCCCAGCCCTCTGGAAATGCCAGCCTGCCTCAGCTGTGCTGAGAAGAAAAGGGGATATAGGTTTGAGTTGTGTCCAGGGAAACTGAATTCGTAGCATCCAGCGTGGAGGTGGCTGGACTCAAAGTGAGAGCTCCCCCTAGTGGAAGGTGAGATTCCAGAGGCCTGGTGGACCCTCTCCCAGAACTGTCCACTACACATTCATTCAGTCAAGCCTTCATTCATTCACCACACTTACTGAGCACTTCTGCATGCCAGGCACTGTGCAGGGCTGGGGAGACAAGTCAGATGTGCAATCACAGTCTGTAGAAAAGAGACTGAAAGAGGCCAGGCGCAGTGGCTCACGCCTGTAATCTCAGCACTTTGGGAGGCCGAGGCAGGTGGATCACGAGGTCAGGAGATAGAGATCATCCTGGCTAACACAGTGAAACCCCATCTCTACTAAAAATACAAAAAAAAAAAAAATAGCCAGGCATGGTGGCGGGTGCCTGTAGTCTCAGCTACTCGGGAGGCTGAGGTAGGAGAATGGCATGAACCCAGGAGGCAGAGCTTGCAGTGAGCTGAGATCACGCCACTGCACGCCAGCCTGGGCAACAGAGTGAGACTCCGTCTTAAAAAAAAAAAAAAGAAAAAGAAAAAGAAAAGAGACTGAAACAGAGTGCAGGGGAAGTCCAGAGGAGGACCCCTATTCCGGTGGAGGAGGCAGGGAGGGCTCTCTAGAGGAAGCACATCCAGCTTAAACCTGCAGGCTGGATTGGCCTGGCAAAGAAGGGGGAGGAAAGAGAGACCCTGGTAGACAGAGTGGCTCCTACTAGCACCTGAGGATGAGAGGAAGCAGGGGCTCCCTGTCTGGGAGCTGCAAGTGGTCCAGGCTGGGGGCGGCATGCCGTTTCCTCCAGGAACCAGGTCATGGAAGGCCTCAGCCCTAGGACGCTTTGATAAAGGCCACAAACTCTTGGAGGATTTTAAGTAGGGAGGTGGCCTGATCTGATTCGTAGTTTAGAATGATCACTCTGGAGCCAGGCGTGGTAGCTCATGCTTGTAATCCCAGCACTTTGGAAAGCTGAGGCGGGAGGATCACTTGAGCTCAGGAGTTTGAGACCAGCCTGGGCAACACAGGAAACTGCCTTCCCAAGGCGGCCACAGCCACCAGCTGTGGATGGATGGATGCTGGGGCCAGAGCCTTTGCAGAGAGGCCAAAGAGGGGTTGCAGATTTACTGGGAGCCAGATACCGTCTCCTTCGGGGCACTGGAATGGAGCAGAGAGAAGAGGAGAGAGTGAGTGAGTGAGTGAGTGAGTGAGTGAGTGAGTGAGTGAGTGGAAGGGACTTGTCAATTCCACTTTAGGAAAATTGGCTCCGTGATGTTTACTGCAAACTGCAATTTTGGCATCTCTATTCAGGTGCTCTCCGTGTTGAATTATATGTAATATGGTAATGGAGAAGAAGGAGAGAAAGGAGTACATAAGTGTGTGATTTTCTCCTTAGTCCCTACCCCCCACTCCACGCTGGGGTTGTAAAGGTCAGAGGTGAGAAATAGAGCCCAGCAGAAGGAGGAACTGAAAGCGCCAGCTGTGGCTTCACAGCCAAGCCTGGACCGCTGAGAAGCAGCATGTGCCCCTGGCCACAGGGTCAGTCTCTGCAGCCTCCTGGGCTTCAGGGACAGACCAGTGTCTCCAGCTCAGACCGTGAAATACCTCAACAAGCCCAGCAATCTTCTGGGTCCATGGCCAGGTGGGTCCAGAAGGTGGGCTCAGCCCCCTCACCTTAGACCGCAGCCCTCTGGGCTTTTCACCTATCTGTACTGAAGAGGCTTGGTTTCCTGGCAGGCACCGCCAGGTGCCCCTTCTTCATGGACCCTCCCAGCTCCCGCCTTTCCCTCCTGATCCTCACCCTTTCTCCCAAGCTGGGAGGGCGAAGCACCAATTAGTTCATTTGCTTGTTTAATTGCATAGGGAGGGGAAAGAAATTTAACTCCTCAACAGGAATTTTCCCTGCAGGGCCAGAAATGGAATGACGGGGTGGGGACCCCATCTCAGCACCTGCTGCCTGCCCAGGAGATACCCTCACCCTCGTTCTACCTCCATGCCCCAGATCCCAGGGTCAGAGCAGGGTCTGGGGTTACAGGGTCATAGGGAACTAGAGGAGGAGGCTCCGTCCCACACTGACTGGGAGCCCCTCCTAGAACTGGAGCAGCATGGGGAGGGGAGCTGGGGATGGAATGTCAAGCACAGAGTACTGCCTCAGGGTCTGACTCTCTCACAGCTCTGACTCTCCTCGGGCCGCTTGAGTTTCTCTAATTCTCTTCCCTATCTTTTGTTTCCAGAAAAGCCCCACCCCCAGAGGGGTCTGGGAAGTGCAGCCAGGCTCCTGGGGGGCACCGTGGCCGTGTTCCTCATCCTAGGTGCGGTGCTCACTGTCTTCTTCCTACACAACAGGCAGCAGAAGAGCCCACCGGAGACGGATGGGGCCGGGTGAGCCAGGCAGGACTCTGCCCACTAAACTCCCACTGGTCTGCTCCCCACCACCCTGGGAGCCCCAGACTTAAAGCGCCTAAACTTGTGAAAGCTCAGGGCCTTTCCAGGGCCTGCCCACCCTGGGGGACCAGGAACTAGCCCTTTGGCAGGAAGAGCTGACCCTCCTGAGTGGCGACTGCTGCGTGCCAGGCACCGCCCCAGTTCAGAGGGGCTTCATAAAGATGCATTTTATCCTCACAGCAGCTCAGAGGAGCAGGTGCGTCATTACAATCCACGATTTATAGTGAGGAAACTGAGGCACAGAGAGGTTAAATAATTTGCAAGAGTTTACGTGCTCCCAGCCGTTGACAAGGGGTGAGGGCAGACCCAGGACCAGACAGGAGAGAGAGGCACAAAGTATATGGGGGGAGCCAAAACCCTCAACCATCATGATAAATCATATTTTAATGTGATATTTTAAAAAAATCAAAATGAAAGCAAAAATCCATGATGAACAAAATGTCCACATTGTAAATAAAGACAGGATTAGAATAACTGACTTTTCCTTTCGCCTCAGGCACCCAGCACACCACTGTGACGGATCCTGTCTTAACAATGTGGACGTTTTGTTCATCATGGATTTTTACGTTGATTTTCATCTTTAAAATCTTGCATCACGTGTTCTTTCTCGTGCTGGCTAAGGCGGTCGGTGCCGCATACTGTGCACCTGAGGCCTCATGCCTGCCCTGGGTGAGGGCGCACAGCACTGCTGCTGGTTCCCCCCTGTCCTTTGAGCTAGGAGACCTGAGACTCACATGGTTCCCATCACAAGCTGGGCTGGGGTCTGGGGCAGAGACACCCGGGAAAGGTGGCCAGGCACTCTCAGCCTCTAACCCGTGACCCTGAAGAGCCCCAGCCCAAGCTCTGGCCTCTCAGGAGGCTGCCTGGGAAGCAGAGTTCCCGGGCCTGCTGTTGTGAGTGGGGCTCAGAGACTGGTAGCTGTCTAGTGGCCTGATGGGGAGAGCCCCCGTGTGTGCTTCTGGGCTGAGCTTACCCTCATTCTGTCTCCAGGACCGACCTGCCCCTCTCCCAGAAGCCGGAGCCTTCTCCCAGCAGGCAGAGCTCCCTTGTGCCTGAGGATATCCAGGTGGGCCTGAGGCAGCAGAGGACAAGGTCCCTGGACAGCGGGGATGGAGAAAAATGGGAGATGGCCCCAGGGAGAGAGCCCAAGCTGAAGACAGAGCCCCCACGCCTCCATGGTCCAGTTCCCACAAGGCCAGGTCCATGCTAGAGGGATCCATCTGCCTCACCCTAAGAGACGACACCCTAGGACTCTCCCTACCCAGGGCCCCCAGGGGACCTCTTCCTCTACCTCATAGTCCTTTCTTCATTTAAAAAATGCGTTGAGCACCTCTCAGGTGCCTGGCCCCCAGCTGGGTCCCTGCTAGAGCCAGCAAAGCTAAAGGCTCAGAGTGCACTTGTGCCCTCCAAGACAGCCACCAGTGTGGGGGATGCCAGGATGGGGGTGCATGGGAACTGAGGAGTCCCAATCAAACTGGGAGTCCATGACGGCCACCTGGAGCAGGGGCATGGAAACGTCTGTGCAGCACTCACCGCCTTCTCTTCCAGGTTGTCCACCTGGACCCAGGGAGGCAGCAGCAGCAAGAGGAGGAGGAGCTGCAGAAGCTGTCCCTGAAGCCCCCCTACTATGATCTGGGGGTCTCCCCCTCCTACCACCCCTCGGTAAGGACAACCGAACCTTGAGGAGAGTGCCCC
This sequence comes from Nomascus leucogenys, assembly GCF_006542625.1. NCBI lineage: Eukaryota > Metazoa > Chordata > Mammalia > Primates > Hylobatidae > Nomascus > Nomascus leucogenys. The sequence continues at coordinate 15,166,627 of NC_044395.1, forward strand.
CAGCCCAGCACCACCCAGCCTGGCCATGAGCCCAGCTGCCTTAGAGGGAAACCAGACAGATGAGGTGGAGGAGGTGAGGGCAGGGCGGCACAGGGAGGCCCACCCAAGCACTGCAGGCACCCTGGGCAAGGGGTGACTGGATGCTGGACAGACCATTCTGGGAGACTGGCATTTCCAATGAGTCTGGCCCCCCAGCCTGGTGCCTACCTCTCCCTCCCCCAAGCCCCACCTCCAGCTCTGTACCCTGCACCTTAGTTCCCGGTGCTACCAACAGCCCCTCCTCCTGGCCCCACTCCCAGCCACTCAGAGGGCCAGCATCCACTTGAATGGCTGCCACCTTTGCCCATATCTGGCTCCTTTCAGCAGACTTGGGGGCTAGGGGTGTTAACCGTACAGTGCAGCCCAGAAACCCAGGCCAGACCACCTGGACCCAAAGATAACACACACTCTCCTGGCACTGGCAGGAGAGCCAGGCCTTTGTCTCCATGGTACAGCCATCCTCACTCTTGGCAGGAAGTACCAACATGAACTCATCTGGAGGTGCCAAATCCTGCCCCCCAGGGAGGTAGCATTCCCTTCCCAGGGTACTGAGCCCAGAGAGCCAGCCCAGCCTCCACCTTCTGATACTACCCAGGGCACAAAGGACCACCAGCTATTTGCTATTCCTCAACCAACCTAGAGACATGGAACTGAGCTAGAACTCACTGTGGACACAACATCCATTCCTCAAACAGCAGCTGGGCAGCTCCTGTGCCACTCTCCTTCTCATATGAGGTGCACCCCCACATCCCAGTCTGCACAGCATGGGCCTGCCGGTTCCAACAGAAGGGATCATAATGACAGTGTGAAACACTTGCTGCATGCCAGGCACCTGGCTAGTCACTTTTCAAACATCATTCTTATCACATAGATTGTTCAACAATCTATATGATTAGTCCCTCCGTTGCCCCATTTTATAGATAAGGAAACGGAGGCTCAGTGAACTTGAAGTATCTTAGTCTGTTTTGTGATGCTATAACAAAATACCTGAGACTGGGCAATATATAAAGAAGAGAGATTTATTTCTTACAGTTCTGGAGGCTGGAAAGTTCAAGGTCGAGGGGCCTGCCTCTGGCAAGAGCCTTCTTGCTGCATCAGCCCATGGTGGAAGGCTGGCAGGCAAGAAAGCAGCCCTGAGAGTGAGAGAGCAGGAAGGGGCCAGACTCCCTTTCATAACATGCCCACTGTCTCCATAACTAACCTGCTCCCTTGATAGAGACAATCCATCCATGAGGGCGGTGCCCCCGTGACCTAATGACCTCTCATTAGGCCCCACCTCCCACACCCTTACACTGAAGATAAACTTTTTTTTTTTTTTTTTTTTGAGACGGAGTCTCGCTCTGTCGCCCAGACTGGAGTGCAGTGGCACAATCTCGGCTCACTGCAAGCTCCGCCTCCCGAGTTCACGCCATTCTCCTGCCTCAGCCTCTCCGAGTAGCTGGGACTACAGGCGCCCGCCACCGCGCCCGGCTAATTTTTTGTATTTTTTTTTTTTTTTTTAGTAGAGACGGGGTTTCACCATGGTCTCGATCTCCTGGCCTTGTGATCCGCCCGCCTCAGCCTCCCAAAGTGCTGGGATTACAAGCGTGAGCCACCGCGCCCGGCCAATGAAGATAAACTTTCCAACCCATGAATTTGGGGGGACACATTCAAACCATAACAAAAGGCTTGCCCAAGATCACCCAGAGACACTGGGGAAGGCTTCATACCCCAGGACCCTGGCTCTCGAGTCCAGGCCCTAAGCAGGCAGCAGCCAGCATGATGAGCAGATGCTGGGCAGTTCACCTGAACACAGGGGAGCCTGGGCAGGGCTTGAGAGCCTCGGGGTCACCTGGCACCGCTAATGCCAAGGCTGCTGCAGCCCCGGGCTTACCGTCAGCAGGAGGGCCCAGCTCTGCTGCCTGGTGGCCCCTCAGCTCCAGGGGCCCAGAGAGTGAACACACAGCCCAGACAGCTTGGGTTCAGAGTCCTGCGTGGGGAGCCAGGGAATCGTAAGCACCAAGCAGGGTGAGAATCTTCCACCTGCAGACACCAGCTCACGCCTGCCTCAGGAGAGAGAGAGCACATCATCCCAGGCCCGAAAGCAAGGGAGGTAGGGGAGCGGGGAGACCACTATTTCCAGAAAGAGAAAGCCATGCCCCATTCGGGGTTCTCCAAATGGTCCTTTTCCCTCAGCCTCCAGTCAAGAGTCACTAACCTCACTTGTCAGAGCCATTGTGAAAGAAGGGGAGGAGAAAGAGGGAGCGGTGGGGGCCTGGGGCTGGAGGGAGAAGGAAGATGATGGAAGGGAGCAATTTGGAAAATCATGGAAGACTCCAGTGGGATCCCCCGTAGAGTGGGCCCAGGCTGGGCATAAAAATCTCTGTGATGGAATGGAACAGCTGCAGCTGGCCCTAATCCCCACTGACGACTTCTCGGTCTTGCTGTGACTGCTGCCCCCACGCCTGGCATGCACAGCCCTCCCTGGGGGCACAAGCAGCAGCTTCAGGACAGTGCCCACTGCCTTCGCCCATCCCTCTGCACACTCCTTCTTTCGCCCCCTCCTCTATCATCCAAGCCCAGACCCTAGCTCATGGCCCTGACTCTCCCTCCTCCCTCACCGCCTTCCCTCCCCGGGCTCTGCTTATGTTGGGTTAGTGGAATCCCCCGATGAGTGTATCCATTCAAGAGCCATTTGGGACAAAGAGCACAGTGAGCCCACCTCTACCCACCAGCCACAGGCAGGAGGGGCAGGTTGAGGGGGCCAGGAGAGCACCTACACCCTATGTCCTGAGCCCAGGGGCCATGGTTAGGGCATCTGGATGGACTGAGGCTTGTGAACGGCCTGCGGGGTGGTGTGTGGAAGTCACCAGCGGAAGGGAAGCTCTGGCGTCCTGGGGAGGCTCTGTTGTGGTTGCCAAAAAAAGTGTAATTCCTTTTGGCTTACAGAGCAATTACCGGGCGGGAAAAGGATTTGCCCCCAGAACTCGGATTTGTTGACGGTACAGCTTGTATACCAGTCACATTATTGATGTTATCAATTCTCCTTCCCAAAAAGTCGTGAGAAGGAGGCAGGCAGAGAGCATGCGCTGTTCACCATGGGGGCTCCAAGGGAGGTGGGAAGGCTGCAGGGAGCCTGGGGGCCAAGCTCAGCGGCCCCAGACCAGGCGGGCCCAGGCCCCTCTGTGTGGGCCGGGTCCATGATGCACACACCCAAGGGTGCCCACTAAGGCCGTGGTACTCCACTCAACATCTGCCACGGTTTCTGGACTAGGGACCACTCAGGTGGCAGGAACCATTTAGAGAGCTGGGAGGCTCTAAACTCGGTCTGAGGAAGGACTTCCAGAGGACTCAAAGCCAAGGTCTCGCCAAGGAGGGTGGAGGAGACATCCCCTGTCCTAAGGAGAGGGGCTTCCATCACCTCGGTCTTGTGAGCACAGGCAGCCCAGGCTAGAGGCAGAAAACTGGACCCAACGACCTTTGGAGGGATGGAGTCTGAAGTTCAGGTACCCCAAGGAGCAGATGCCAAGCTGAGATTAGACCAATTTGCCCAATCCTCTGGGGTCTTTGCAGGGTGTTGAATCCCATGTCCTGAGAAAGTGCTCCCAAATCAATGAGTTCTTGTTTATTCAGTCTATGTTCTGGCTCACTTGGTCAAGAACCCTCAAAATCCAACCCAGGGGTGCTCCCCAGGCTTCTGCTGGTCCATGCTAGCTTGCTGTTGCTCTCCTGGCTCTGCAGGCCTGTCGTCTTCCTTCTTGATCAGGTCTAGCATGTCCCCAGCTGGGTTGTGCTGGCTTTAACCCTAGCATCAGCCTGCAGCCAGAACAGAGGAGGGGGCATCTGTTGCCTCGCAGGGGAAAGTCCTCCACAGCATCTTCCAGCATGCAGTGCTATTAGCTCTTTAACTAGAGAAGAGTGGGCCACCCACTCAAGGTTCTCCACTCACTCATCCTCCCACCAGTTTCAGGGACCCAGGTTTTCCCCAGCAGGGCCCTTACCAAGCACAACAGGCCTGCCTTGGCTGAGCTGCCCTGGAGCCCTCTGATTCCTACTCTCACATCCTGGGTCTGTTCCTCGGCTGTGTCCACTCTTCCACTGCAGGATATGGGTCTCTTTGGAAGCAACTAAAGAGGGTCTCCAGCTCTGAGGTTGAGCCTCTAACTGCTGATGGCCCTCAGTTTCTCCTTCTCCAACATGACTTAACAATAACCAGCCAGCTTTGCTGCCCTTGCAGCCCTGTTCCCTGCACATCTTCCAAATGCCTGAAGCACTGGACCTGAAACTCCCCTCCACCACGATGTTCTCCCAGGTCCCCGCTGGTGAAAGATTTGGCAACTGGGCTACCACTTTGTGCTGGGAACTCTCCAGGGCCTGCCTTCCACTTTGAGTGAGGTCCTCCTTGCCAGCAGGTGCTGGCCCAATTCTCTATTACCTTTTGCCACCTGTTTTCTTGGGCCCCTCCTGGTATCACCCAGCAGGAGTCACAGGTCATTGCTTTCTGTCATCTTTGAGACAGATTCTACGAAGGCTAAAGGCAAAGTGCCCAGCCCTCCCTGGGCAGCCCCACATCTTGGATAAGGTGGTCCCAAACCACGTAGTTGAGCTCCTCTCCACTTAGGTGGATGAGATATTCCCAAACCACCTTTGGCCATCACCCTCTAAACTCCCAGGCTTCCCTGGGGCTCAGAGTCAGGTTGCTCCCATCCAGAGGCATGCAGCTAGGGAAGGTCTGTGTAAAGAAGCTGTCTGGAAGACCTCCTCAGTGGAAATCTGTGGAGTCTGCACAACCCCAGGACACACCTGGCCTTGCATTCCCCTGAAGAACCAGTCCCCAGGCATCCTCAGGATGATGGGAGGGACAAGAGGTGGGATCTGTTTAGTCATAGGGACACCATCAATGTACCCCCCTGCCTCTGCAGGATGGCCTTCACACCATCCCAGAGCAGCAGCCACTCTTCCCATCTTTATGAGACTTCCTCCAGTGGAGCCAAAGTCTCTGCAGCTCCTGGGGATAAGAACTTTTGTGGCCAGGTGCAGTGGCTCATGCCTGTAATCCCAGCACTTTGGGAGCCTGAGGCGGGCGGATCACCTGAGGTCAGAAGTTCGAGACCAGCCTGACCAACACGGAGAAACACCGTCTCTACTAAAAATACAAAATTAGCCAGATGTGGTGGCACACGCCTGTAATCCCAGCTACTCAGGAGGCTAAGGCACGAGAATCGCTTGAACCCGGGAGGCAGAGGTTGTGGTGAGGCGAGATCATGCCATTGTACTCCAGCATGGGCAACAAGAGCAAAACTCCGTCAAAAAAAAAAAAAAAAAAAAAAAAGCTTTTGCTCCCAGCATCTCCTACTCGCACTGTGCTGCTTGCCCAGACCCCACCTCCCCGCCCCTCAGCCACCCTCATAGGTCCCCCAACTTGTGGGTTGGGACCCAGACTTCCTGTCTGTCTAGCCTCCTTCCCCTTCCTTCTGCCACTGGTCTCCTGTACCCCCAACCTCCAACCCAGGCTGCTTCCTTCTGGAAAGGAGGTGTCTCCTCCCAACCCCTAACCCCACCTCCAACTCCAGGCAGGCTGTGGAAGCACAGGGCCAAAGGGAGGAGCAGGTGTCAGAGTGTGACTTTCCCTTGTGAGGAATCAGGAGCTCATTGCATTCATCTTAGCTCTGCCATGTGTCCCTGCCGATGCCATGTGTCATTGATGGACACGAGATGGGCGTTGCTGGAGGGCAACTGAAATCAGCACACCTGGCTTTCCCTGCTGCCCAGGCGGCCCAGCCAAGGAAAAGCGTAAGCAGCAGCCCAGGTCACAGAGATCCCTGCAATAGCACACAGCCTTCTTCCAGTACCAGCCCCTGCCCTCCCAGCGTGCGAGAGTCCTCCTCTCCCTCAGCCCCTGCTCTGTGGACAGATGATCTATTTGCCTGCACACTGGCATTGAGCATTGAGCTGAGGAGGAGGAGCTTGTGAGGATAGATCTAGAGAGAAGAGCTGGAAGGACCTCAGGGATCATCAAGCCACACTCCTATTTTGCTGATGGGGAAACCGAGGCCCTGGGAGGGAAAGGAGCTTGGCACAGCCACAGGGTGAGTTGTCACTAGCTACCCACCCTTGCTTCTGGAACACAGCATTTTCTCTACCCCAGTTCTTCCCACCAGCCACTCCCATTCCCTCTCCCAGCTCCCTGTCTCCTGGGTCCCCATTCACACATCTGCAACTCCCAGCAGAGGGAGGGAGAGCCTCTGCTACTCAACTTCATGGCAGCCCCTGTCCTTGGAGCACTCTTATTCTAATAATTTGCAAATCATACTAAGAGTCAAAGAACTGCAGTGCCGCTGAATAGCTAGAGGTGGGAGTTGGAGCCCTGGGTTCTAACCATAGTGATAAGCTTATAAGTTCTATTTTCCCATTTCACAAAAGAAAAACTCAGCTCAGATGGGTTGAGCCATCTGCCTGTCAAGCCACAGCAGGGGGTCTGGCAAAAATTTAAAGCCAGGCCCTTTGACTCCAAGTTCCGTTTTATGCCCCAGGAATCTCCCCGTGACCCCCTGCACAGCGTGTCCCCTCTCCAGGCATCTCTATTCCCTCCGCAAAATGAAAGGGTTAGCACAAATAATGTCTCGGAGGCAAATACAGGGGGTTCAGGAGTGGGACCCACCCTGCCTCTGTCCACCCATGCCCACGGCCTAAGAGGACACAGTTTAGCACAGCAGGTAAATGTTTTGTGACTAATTTTTGTAAACACCTTTTCTAAACCTTTGTTTCTTCCGTTGTCACTGAGTAATTGGTGTTCTGCGTCTCTCTCTCCGCCCATCCCCCTGACCCTCCATGGTTCCCTTCTCTCTCATATGCTTCCCTGCACACCCACACCTCCCATCTCCTCCGACGCCTGGCCCTGGGGTGCCTCGTCTGGTCCTGACCACCCCCCCACCGAACCCTCCTGCCACCTGTCCCTTCTGCCTTATTCCTAGGGCTCTGGCCTAAAGGACATTGACATCCACTATGCAGAACTGGACACCTCTGCCCTGGAATTCATGCCAGGGCTGCGGACCCCCGTGCCAGGGCCTGCAGAGGCTGTGGAGTATGCCACCATCCAGTTGAGCCCACCCTAGCCATAACCCCTAGCCACCCACCCCTGCTTCTGGACCACAGGTAAACCCACCCACCTCCCTCCTGCTCTGAGAGCCCCTTCTTGCCCTTCCTGGAAAGGCCTGAACCCCACCAGCTGGGCTTGGCAATGAAAGGGTGGGGGAGGTGAGCAGGGGCCTGGTGCGCACAGGAGAAGAAATGGGGACCAGGAGCCCAGAGGGTAGGAATGTTGTTCCATTTCTGCCACGCACTGTTTCCCCTCTCTGAGCCTCAGTTTCCCCACCTGTGAAACCCAAATCAAGTCTAGGGCCCCTTCCTGTTCCAACAGTCCTCCTTATCCCTCTGTGGCCCCCAGAAGTGGCCTCACTCCCTGCAACCCAGCTGGCCCCTTAGGCTGGTGTGGAACTCCCGACCTCAGGCGATCCACCTGCTTTGGCCTCCCAATGTGCTGGGATTTTAGGCGTGAGCCACTGCGCCTGGCCTCCACTTCATTTTCTTACCAAGGAGCCCCCAGGGTCAAGGCTGCACACCCACATTTCCTCTTGACCCCCGGCCCAGCTGGACCAGTTGAATTCAACCAACCTTTACTGAGTGCCTGCTCCTTCCAGGGCCTGCGCAGAGGCCCCAGGGTCCAGGGCAGTTCCTAGCCTTGAGGCACTCTCAGTAGAGTGGCCAGCTCGGGACTTCTAAGCCCTGGGCTGAAGGGGAGCCCACAGGCTCTGCAGGGATGGGTGGTGAGCAGGGCTGTCTCCACCGTGGGCCCTGGAAGATACTGCGAGGTACACAGAGGCCACAGTGCAAAGACCCCAGGCAGTGTCTGGGGGACGTGGTAAGATCAGAGGAGTTTCAGCAAACATGTGACCTCCCTGAGAGCCAAAGGAAGGTGAAGGTTGTCTCAGACTGAGAAACTGGAATCTGAGGGCTGGGGACTCAGGCCAAGGGGCCACATACGGTGAGGAAGCCTGGCCTCAGCCCTTGTGCTGAGTGGTTTGGGATGAGCAGGGTGGGAGGGGACAGAGAGGACAGGTGGAGGAGACAGGACTGCTGGGGGGGACGTGATGGCGCTAAGAGGGGTCCCATGGGTCCAGGAGCCAGCAGGTCCCGAGAGGGCTGGCGCAGGGGGATGGGCCCAGGAGGGGCTTCTCTGGTGGTCCCTACAGAACCTTTCCCACCTGCCAGGAGAGCCCACTGGGTCCCAGGACCCACAAACAACAGAACTCTGCTCCCCACTTCCCAGTGTTCCCCACCCCTACTACATCTCAACCACTTCCTATCCTCCTGTGACACGCCATCCTCTGCCACCTCAACAGAAATGTGCTTAGCCTCAATCCCCCACTTAGGTGTGGAGGAGTGAAGGGCAAGGGGCCCGAGGCCATCTGCGCAGCATCCTTGGAGAACCTGGTGTGGGAACCAGGATGTGTCCTTGCTCCAGCCTGTCCTCTCCCTCACCAAGGAAGAGGTGCTGTGGGCATGAGGAAGGGGCTGGGTGCCAGGTGCGGTTCCTTCTCTCCCCAGCCCCTATGAGCCAAAGGAGGCATGCTTGGCTACTGCAGCTCCTTGTAAGGTCTGGTTCCCGGGAGAGGCCAACGGGAGGAAGGCATGAGGCTTGGGGTTGGGGAGACAGTCTGGGGGGCCAGAAGAAAAGTCATTAATCCCGTAAACCCTAATTTGGACCTCCTCCCAGCCTCTCTGAAGTACGTGGAGTTGGGGTGGGTGTAATCCCGGGTGCCCCTGAAGGAAACCCAAAAAAAGGGGGGTCTACTGCTACCCCCTCATTGGCTTTCACTTGCTGCCCTGAACCCCAGAGATGCCCTCTGTTTGGGTGCAGGGTCTGAAGGGCGCTGGACCAGGGTGCCAGGACAGAGGAGGCGCTGCGGGGGAGCTGAAGGGGACCTGAGAGTGTGGGAGATGGGAGGGCAGTGCAAGGCACTGGGTGGGGTAGGCTTGGGGGATTAGCTGGGAATTAGCCCGTCCTGCGGGGCAGCCCGCCCCACCACGCACTCTCACTTGCCTGCTCGGCAGCCCCACAGGAGGAACCAGCATGTCAGACAGGAACAGGTGCACCACCATGCGGCACACACCCTCCCCCATCCCTCATCCCGGCCCCCTCCCCTGGGGTGCAAGCCTGGGCGGTAGATCCCAGAAAAGTCCTGGATGTGAGCTCCCCACCTCCCCCTCGCCCCATCCCCAGGCCATTGGATAAGGCTCAGCCAGGACCTCGCTGGAACTTCTGGACCATTAGACACTGACAGTCAGCCCATGGCACAGCCAGAAGGGCCTCCCTGGGAAGAGAAGGGGGATTTGAAGCTGGGGATGGTAGGTGAGGAGCTGCTGGGCCCAGCCTGTCTCTCATGTCTCCCCTGCCCCCCAGTGGCACACTCAGCTCTTCCCCCTCCCTCCCAGCCTTCGCTGTCTGCCCACAGCATTTCCTCTGCCCCAGTTCTTCCCCCCAGCCGCTCCCACTCCCTCTCCCAGATCCCTATCTCCCGGGTCCTCATGCACACATCTGTTTCTCTCCTTGTGGCTGGCCCCCTCTCTCTCCCACTCTGGCTTCCCCTGCCCTTTCATCTCCCCCTTCCCCTGCACTCTCCCCACTGAAGCTGCTGGTTCCAGAGGCCAGGACTTCAAAAGGAGATCAAAGCTGGGCTCCCCCATCAAAGACCAGGCTCTGCCAGGAGCAGCCCCCTCCCATCAGACTGTAACTCTCCCTGACAGGCCAGAGTCCTGCATTGCAGCCCCCTGGGAAGCACATCATCAGTCAGCACCCGGTGCTGGACAGACCACCGTGCCTGGGGGAAAGCTCCTGGCATGTGTGATTCAGGGAACAGCTGGAAAGCTGACACAGCCAGCCCCTTTTAGGCTGTGTGACCTTGGGCAAGTCATTGACCCTCTCTGACTCAGAGTTACGTTAGGTTTTAAATAAGGCTATTATGGATTTGATTGGGTTGTTGAGTGAATTAAAGGAGAGAAAGCAGGTAAAATATCTAGTGATGTGCCTGTTTTATTAGCAGGTGCTCAGTGAATTGCTGCTGTTAACACTACTGCCATCACAAAGCCCTCTGCATGAGCGCGTGTGGAGATGAGAGCAGAGGTGCTGGGAGGAAGGCTTGTTGCTGTCCTGAAGGGCAGGGGGACCCCGACATCCCCAGTCTGGGCCCCTCTCCACACAGAGGCTCCACATAAACCCCATTCTCTAGGCCTGGGCTTTGCAGGATGTAGTGGCCACTTCAAAGTCCCCATTATCCCCATTACCCTCCCCCGCCAGACACTGGGCTCTCTCCCCATACTGGATTCCACTGCCCAGGCCGCCGCCTCACCCTCAATCTCTGGCCCCAGCCCTCCTCCTCACCCTCAGCCCAGCCCCACATCCCTTAAGGGGATAAAGGCGTCTGGATGGGGTGGGAGGTGGGGCTGAGAGGCCCAGGCTGCATTTATGAAACTTTTCTTGGCTCTGAACATCAGGGAACTTCAGAGATGACGTGACTTGAGTAAGTCCCTAAACCTCCCAAAGCTTGTTTTCTCATTTGTAAAATAAGGGGTTAGCTGCCTCAAATCCTCCTTAGGAAGCAGACTCCGTCTACATGGTAATTTCAAAAAACCGAGGAGATAGAACTCAAAGATCTCTGAGCTCCCTCAGGCCAGCAGGAGACGAGGAGGTGCCGATCTCCAGTCTGCCCTGCTTCCCACAGGCGGAACACACCCTGCGTCTCCCTGAGCCCCACGCAGCCCTGAGACACAGACCTTGTGGGTCCTGTGTCACCGATCAAGGGACTGAGTTTCGGGAGGGGAAGGAGCCTGCCCCAAGTCACAGCAAGCAGAGGCAGCGTGCCAAAGCGGACCTAAGCCTCTCTCGGGCTCTCCCTGCCCCGCCACCTGACTGGGACAGTCCTCCCGGGTTGTAAATGGGCACATGGAAGCTCAGAGCCAAGATACGCAGACAAGGCTCCAACCTGCACCCCCTCGTGTCCCCAGGCCCTTCCTGGGCTCCTTGGATGTCTGCCCTCTTCCTCTGATGCCCCTCCCTCCTCCCGCGTCCCAGGGCACCCCATGGTAGCACCCCACACATACACTGGCTCCCACCCAGCTTCCAGCTCTTTGACCCCAACCCCCCACACCAGGGCCTCCCCCTCCCCCAGCTTAGGGGCTGGACCAGTGTCGTCCAGGAGAACGGCCTGATGGAATGTTCCACCTCCATGCTCCCCCATACATAGCCACTAGCCACAGGAGCCTATGGAACACTGGAAATGTAGGCAGCGCCACCGAGTAACTGCTGTTGTCGTTATGTTAATGCTAATGTTCTTTAATTTTCATTTCACTTAAACATGGCTACAGGCTGCCATACTGCACAGTGCAGATAGAGGCACCACCTGAATGTCTGGTCTCTGCCCTTCTCCTCTGCAGACACCTGCAGCAGTGGAATATATCGGGTGGGCAAGAAAAATTCCTGGCTCCTGAATTCCCCAGCCCAGGACAGTGTCCTCAGCTGAGCGAGTGGAGGGGGAGCACACCCTGAGAAGAGAGGTGCCGCAGCGTCCAGTAGGCTCCTGAGTCTGACTGTGCAGCCCAGGAGCCCTGGAAGCCTGAGCACCCTCCCAGGCCTTTGATGCAGAGGCCACAAACTCACCATCCCTCCCCACATGCAAACAGAGCTGTACAGAGAAGGTCACAGCCCTGGCACAGGCAGACCTGGCATAGTTCTGCTGACGGTGGTTCCATTTTTCATAAGGAAGAATGGGTCAGTGTATCATAGTCACTAAATCCTGATTTCAGCAAGGCATTTGTTCAAATGCAGACAAGATAGAGAAATGTGGGCTGTGTGATACATCTAGGTGACCCCAAAGTGTCTGGCCCCCAGTGCTGTGTGTGGTGTTGCCAGGCTCTCTCTTTGGCCTGGCTCTTTTCAACTTATCATTTCCATGAATGAAGAAATTATGCTCATGGAAGCTCTAAAAGTGAAAGAGAGAGAGCTGAGGCCAGGCACAGTGGCTCACGCCTGTAATCTCAGCACTTTGGGAGGCCGAAGCAGGAGGATCACCTGAGGTCAGGAGTTTGAGACCAGACCTCACCCATGAGTTTGAGACCTCTCACCCATGGAGGTCTCAAACCTCCCAGGCTCACCCATGGAGGGGGCTTGGGAGCCTGGCGGCCAGAGTCTTCTGTCAACCTCATGGGAGGCCAGGATCAGACAGGGCCAGAGGCCCTCCCCGGAGCCAGCCACTCTTGTCCAGTCCTTAGGCCTTGGAGCCCTGGCCCCAGCTGTGTTTAGAGGGCAGAGCAGAGGCCGGCTGCCTGGGACCTCCCGTCCTGTCGGACCCAGGATAACCGAGGCAGGGGTAGGGGCTCCCCCTGCTGGACAGCCTGGGAAACGTGCCCCTTTGCCATATGCAGGGCTGGGAGCCCCTCCCCAAGCTAAGCTCCCCCAGGGAAGCTGCCTGGGACTTCAGGTCCGGGTTAGGAGACAGGATGGAGTGACCAGGACCCAAGACATCTCCTCCAGGGCCTAGGGTGGTGGGAAGCCAAGTGGAGGTCAGTACAGGACCCCAAGTGAACACACCACCCCATGCCACCCACACCCTGCCCAGAGTGCCCTTCTTTTCCCTCCCCGCCTTCCTCTGTCCCCAGCTCCTGGTGCAGGGGAGGGATCAGTCATGGGCTTTAGAGTCAGGCAGACCTGAGTTCAAACCCTGCTATGCCACTTACTTGTGCATGACCTTGGGCAAAGGGGTGGAACTTCCTGGGCCCGCTGGGAGGGTGGGATGGACAGGATGAGGGGATTTCAGGATGCGCTGCTTGCATGCCTGGTGGGTGGTGGGCAACCATAATCTCCAGCTCTCTTTCCTGCTCTCCCCTCCTCCTCTCTCTTTCCCTAGAACTCCAGGGTGAGAACAGCCACCCCCAGGACCTCTAGAGCTACCCTGACATCTGGGAAGACCACGACCTGGGGCCAGCTGCCCACCTGCCACCCCAGGACCATTTCCTCCAGCCTCTTTTCACTGGCATCCCTGGGCTCTGCCCCTTCCTGTAAGGGCATTTGTGGACAAGACTCTGTCCCTCTCACACACACACCCTGCCCTTACCTGCTGCATCCAGGCCAGCCTGGGACAGAAGCCCCATCCCAGACCTCCAGAGCCCCCAGGCTCCACCTCCCTCCACCCCGATCACAGGGACAAACCTGTGGGTGAACACCTGAGCATGACTCCCACGGGTGAACATGAATTCTGAATGGGAAAGGACGGGTGTGCCTGAGGGTGCACAGGTGGGCACCCCACCACTGTCAAACACTCTCATCCTCTCACAGAGGCTACCAGACTCCTCCTCCATCTCCCAGGCTCAGCATCAGCCCAGGCTGCCAGGCCTGAGCCTCCTGCCTTTCCTCTCCTGCTGGGCAGTAGAACCCAAGAGGCAGCTCCGCCCACCTTCCAGCCACTCCCAAACCACCTCCAAACTCTAAACCAACATCCGTCTTCCTACGCCCTATTATCTCAGGATCATGCCTTTAGAGGTAGATCATCTAAACGGGCCAAGGAACTCAGACCAGAACGCAGCCTCTTCTGGGCACTCAGAGCTTGGGATGTCTCCACTGGGCCAAGTCCCTTCACCCACCATCAGGGCCGGGCCGAGGAAGTCCAGGAGGCTTGGAGGCTCCTGGATTGTGAGGGGGGTCCTCCTGCTGGGGGTTACGAAGCTTCCAGGCCAGTGCTGTTCTAGCCTGACTCTCCTCCAGCTGGGGGAGAGCCAACCCAGGAAGCCATAGAGAGAGATTCCCATCTTCCAAACCCTCAGGCCTGGCACAGGTGTATCTCCAGGGTGAGCCCAGTGCATCCTATGGTCCTATAAGGCCGCCATTGCCCTCACTACCTCACCCCTGCTTGCAGGCTAGCAGCCCCCATGTGAGCTGGGAGGGAGTGGCCAGAGCACTGGGAGTCCAGGCATCCCCTTTCTCCTGTGCCAACAAGGGGCCAAAAGATGCAGGGAAGAGACCAGATCTACAATGGTGGGGACAGGAGCCGGCACCCTCAGAGCAGCTCAGGAAAACTTCAGTCCCAGGTAGAATAAATCTCCTGTCAGGCCAGACACGGTGGCTCCCGCCTATAATCCCAGCACTTTGGGAGGCTGAGGCAGATGGATCACCTGAGGTCAGGAGTTCGAGACCAACCTGGGCAATGTGGCGAAACCCAATTTCCACTAAAAATACAAAAATTAGCTGGGCATGGTGGCACCCACCTGTAGTCCCAGTGACTCAGGAGGCCGAGCCATGAGAATTGCTGAAACCTGGGAGGTGGAGGTTGCAGTGAGCCAAGGTTGCACCATTGCACTCCAGCCTGGGCAACAGGGCGAGACTCCATCTCAAAAAAGAAAAAAAATATATATCTTGTCCCCCATTCTGAGTTTCATCTGGGCCCCCAGAGGTTGAGGAGGATTTGGGGGCCTCCACCCCTCCCATACACACTTCTCTTCTCAAGAGTCCCCTCAAGATCTATTTTCAGGATCAATGGGAGATGGAGCCCTACCCTAACAGAGAGCCAGAAAGCTCTGAAGGAGGAAGGCCCAGGGAAAGGCCAGGGTAATAGAAGTAAGGGGAGGGGAGGGGAGGGGAGGGGAGGGAACTCAGAAGGCTCTCAGTCTGAGCTGATATAACCTGTCTGGCCTTGGACAAAAAAGGCTTATCTGTCATCAATATTTCCAGCCATCTTCCCAGCGTCTAGCCCTAGCCAGTGCCAACCAGAGCTCAGCCCTAACCCCCAAAACTGAACTATGGGTCCAGATATGAAACATGTAGAAAAGGCCACAAACTCACCATCCCTCCCCACATGCAAACAGACTTGTACAGAGAAGGTCACAGCCCTGGCACAGGCAGACCTGGCATAGTTCTGCTGACGGTGGTTCCATTTTTCATAAGGAAGAATGGGTCAGTGTATCATAGTCACTAAATCCTGATTTCAGCAAAGCATTTGTTCAAATGCAGACAAAATAGAGAAATGTGGGCTGTGTGATACATCTAGGTGACCCCAAAGTGTCTGGCCCCCAGTGCTGTGTGTGGTGTTGCCAGGCTCTCTCTTTGGCCTGGCTCTTTTCAACTTATCATTTCCTTGAATGAAGAAATTATGCTCATGGAGGCTCTAAAAGTGAAAGAGAGAGAGCTGAGGCCGGGCACAGTGGCTCATGCCTGTAATCTCAGCACTTTGGGAAGCTGAAGCAGGAGGATCACCTGAGGTCAGGAGTTTGAGACCAGCCTGGCCAACATGGTGAAATCCCCATCTCTACTAAAAATACAAAAATTAGCCAGGCATGATGGTGGGCCCCTGTAATCCCAGCTACTACGGAGGCTGAAGCAGGAGAATCCCTTGAACCCAGGAGGCGGAGGTTGCGGTGAGCTGAGAGCAGAGATCACACTGCTGTACTCCAGCCTGGGCAACAGAGTGAGACCCTGTCTCAAAAAAAAAAAAAAAAAAAAAAGAGAGAGAGAGAGTTGAGAGGGACTAGGAATGTTCTGTAGAGTTAAAACAGAAATCCAAAAAGCCTGTAAAAGGCGGAAGGTTAGATCAAAACCAAAAAATAAAGTGTAACAGAGATGGATATAAAGTTCATTTTTTAGGCTCAAAACTCGTCCACTGACATTTAGAATTAGAGATTTCCTGTTTGGTTCCAGTTCATATAAACTATTTCATTGACCTCATGTTAAAATGAGTGAACAGTTTTTCAGGTTTGCTTTAAATACTAGGTGCACCCCCAGCACTGGTTAACTTAGCTGTTCAGTGATTACATCAATGACCCCAGTTGTTTGCCTGCTTGCTTGCATGTTTATTTTGTTTCGTTTTTTAACACATTTCTGTTCTGTTAGCCTTAATTTGTCCTCTTGGCTTTCAGGTTACTTCCCCTCATGGTGATAAGATAGCTGCCGCAGTTCCAGACATCACATATCTGCTTAAATTTCTAATAGAAGAACAGGCCAGCCCTTTTTGTATCTCTTTTTAAAAGAGAGGAAACCTTTCCCAGAAGCCCCTACTGGGCTTCCTCTCTACCTCGTTAGCTAGAATTGTGTCACATGCTCATACACTTGCATAAATTATTCACTGGGAAGAGAAATGGGCTCACTACAACTCTTTAGATCAGTTATGAAGAAGAGTGAGTACTTAATTAAAATCAAGTTCTCTAGCCTGGGCAACATAGTGAGACCCTGTCTCTACCAAAAAAGAAAAAAAAAGTAATTAGCCAGGTGTGGTGGCACCTGTCTGTAATCCCAACTACACAGAAGGCTGAGGCAGGAGGATCGCTTGAGCCTGGGAGTTCGAGGCTGCAGTGAGCTATGACCACACCACTGCACTCATGCCTGGGTGAGAGTGAGACCCGTCTCTAAAAAGGAAAAATAAATAAAAATAAAAATAATTAGGTAATCAAAAGTTCCTGCTCTAAAGGTAATGAACTCTCCAGCATTAGAAGCATTCAAGTAAAGACTGAATAAAACGTGTCAGCGGTATAAAAGGAGATTCTTGCAATGGATCAGAGTTGGATGTGACAACCCTGAGATCTTTTTCCATGTAGTTCACATGTATACACATTTCCTCAACAAGAGACCACGGCTCAAGATCTCATGAAAGGGCTTTGTGACTAATTAAATACAACCCCCACACCCTGTTACCGCCCCCTTAGTTTCACACTGCTTGTCCTTCTTTTCTCAAAGACCCCATCTCTGTCTCCTCTCCACCACCACATCTCAGCAGCTCAGGCTGTCCCAAGAGACTTGAGTGAAAACACAGGCAAAGACAGAGCAGGGGCTTCCAGGCTGAGCCCAGCCTCCTGCCCAGGTGTGGGCTCTCTGGACCCATCCAGGGATGAAATTAACACCCACAGAAACAGACATCGGTGGAGCAGTTGCTGTGCGTGAGGCACAAGGGACCTAAGGAGAACTGGCCATTTGAGTTCCAACTCAGAGCTTGCAGTGAAATTGGAGGGAGGAAGACAGGATACATGACAGAACCAAAAAATCATTCTATTTCCATAAACCACATGTGAAAATCAGCCAGATGTCTTACATCTAAGTAGAAAAGTAGTAATCCAAGATCCACACTCAACAACAGATGAGTGGGGACAGGCAGAGGCACTCTGGGGACACTGAGGAAGGACAGTGCTGTTAAAAATAATAGAGCTTGGCGCTGCGGCTCAGTCCCAGCACTTTGGGAGGCCGAGGTGGGAGGATTGCTTAAGTCCAGGAGTTTGAGACCAGCCTGGGCAACATAGTGAGACCCTGTCCTATTAAAAATAATAATAGTAGCTGACAATAACAACAAAGTGGACATTTCCAGATATGATAAAATTGTCCTTGTTTGGCTAGTGTCACCAGCAGCTGTGTCCCCATTAGGGGGCCTGGGTGCCCAGGGAAGTTAAGAGGAGATAAGCTCCCTCTGTTCCTGTAGATCTCTGCCCACCTCACCTCTGATGAGATTGTTATATTCTTGCTATCTATAAAATAGGACATTATAATGTTTGTTTAAAAAAAAAAAAAAACTCCCAAATTTCTGAGTTTCCTATGTGTTGGGGCTGGGGCTAAGAACTCTATGTACATCATCTAATTTAATTCTCAGTAACACAGATGATCTCTTGATGTCCGTTTAAAGCTTTGGGGGTCACTTTCAGTATTCAGATAAAAACAGTTCCATGCCGTACAGTCTCCAAGATGCCTAAGAATTGCCAGGACCTGGCATTTTCATGATTCCCTCTCATTCTGATTTCCTCTTCTCTCTCAATCCTGTTCTGACTCAGTTCCTGAGTTCATGCAATTTTTTGGGTTGTTTTTTGTTTTTGTTTGTTTGTTTCTTCTTGTTGACCTACAGAAGAGGAGATACCAAAACCAGACTTGGGAGACAGGGAGAGTCCAGGAAGGCTTCCTGGAAGAAGTGGCAGATGGGATCTGTCTCATCCTGAATTTTCCCCCAAAATGTTACTAACCTATGGCAGAACTTGTAAGATAATTTTCCTAGAAGTTGGGGAGTAGGAGGGACCTTCTTGAAGCCTAACAAGTGACTCAAAATTTAAAAATCAGACCTCTTGCTCTTGCCAGTTCCTCCTGAACCAGTCACATCTTCTGGGTTCAGTCTTCAGCCTCTGCCCTCCAATCCCGTGGCTGACCCCCCTCTCCCATTTCCTGGTTCACATTGCTTCCTGCTGAAATGGCTTTTGTCTTTGGAGCAGTTCAGCCCCACTCTTTGGCCTTCCCAGTTTCACTCTGGTGGGTAGAGAACTTTATGTGACACAATCAATGGGTCATTTTCTGGAACAAAGATCCCTGTCTCCCTGGCAGCAATGCATGCCTTTCTCTAGAATACAAAAGCAGCTAGAGATACACACTTGACTCACAGCAATCAATGAGAAGCAGGGATCGCCATTTACATAAGAGGAGACTGAGGCATAGAGCAGGTAAGAAGTTTGCTGAGGCTGAGGTCACGAAGCTGCTAAGTGGTGACATCTGGATTTGAAATAGGTCTGTGGGCTCCAGACTATCCCTCTCAACTGTGACACGAACTTTCAAAGAGGTGAGGCTTGAGCAAAGCTTGGAGGGAGGGAACAGACAGAGAAGCCCAAGGCATGAGGCAGAGCCCAAGAGCTGCTGAGCCCATGGGAGTGAGCCAGGACAACTGAGGCAGGGAGCCTGGGAGGAAGCCATCACTGAGGTGGGCAGGAGATAAGCAGGTGGACTGGAAGGCAAATTAGGAGGAAAACCTAAGGGGTGGTTGGGTCAAATCAAACAGAAGGACTGAGTGTGGGGGCTGACAGAGAAGGCGGAATCAGGAATCCTGTCCAGGTTTCTGACCGGCAACTGGAGAGATGCTTAATGAGATGGTGGCCATGCGGGAAGGCGGGGACGGGTGTTCAGAACGTGCTCAGGTTCACACATGTGGGGATGGAGATGCTCTGAAGCTGCTGGGCTGTTGCTCCTGAGACAAGCCCACACTGGAGCAGCCAGCAGCCTGAAGATGGTAATTAAAGCCACAGGGAGGATGAGCTCACGCAGGGAGAACGCGTGGAGGGAGGAGGTGAGGACTGGGATCCACTCGAGGAGCACCCGCAGCAAAGGCGGAGGGCGACCAGCGAAGGAAAGCAAGAAGCCAGCCAAGGCCACAGGCACCAGCGGGGTTCCGCCTGGGACCTGAGGCTGGACTTCCAAGCAGGCAGCAGCTCACGTGGCCAAATGCCATGGGAGGCAGAAACGTCCTGAGAACAGCAGTTGGATTTAGAAGTGGTAAGGGGGTGGATTGGAGAGGGGACTTGGTGACTTTGTAGACCACTGGTGATGCCACTCAGAGGAAAAACACCTGGAAGACCATTTGCTAAAAAAAAAAAAAAAGTAGTGAATGAGAGAGGAGAACATCAGACAGCAAGGAACGCTAATCCTCCCAAGATATGAGTTGGAGGAGAAAAGATAAGACGTGAAGACGTGATCTGAAGAGACAGCTGGGGCCAAGGGAGAGAGGGTTTTGTTTGTTTTGTTTTAAGTGGGAGAGTTGAGCCAGCAGCTGTGAGTCAAGAGGGGAGGTAGAAAGCAGAGGTGAAGATTCAGATGGAGGCAGAGATGGCAGCTTAGGAGCAGAAGGTCCCACCAGCCTCTCCTAAAGACACGCTCTGTCAAAAACATCCACATCGATAGAAATCCACGAGAAGATCAGGGCCTGACCGTGAGCCATGGTCTCAGGAGGGTCAGAGTAGGAATGAAAATGGCTTCTAGTGGAAGGAACAGCTAGGGGCTGGGGAAGCAGTTCTCAGGAAATACAGTGGCATCCTGGGTCCTTCTGGGCCAGCCATGCCCCCCACCCCAGCACAGGGGCCACAGCGAAGCTCTCTGCCCACCCCCTGGAGGCTGCTTGTGTGGTCCTTGCACCACCCACATGGGCTGCCCCTGCTGGTTTAGCATGGACCTGGGTTTTTCTCTCCTTATGCTCTCTGGGGCTTACCTGCATGCCTACAACTTCTACCTGAAGTCACCCTGTCCCCTGGCCTGGGTGTGGAGTATCCCAGCTCCTGGCTCCTCCATTCAGAACAGAAGGTGTCCCAAAGCCCTCATATCCAAAGAAACTGAATTCTTCCTTGAGCCTGCCCTCCCCACAGCCACTGAAAGGTGTCTGCAGACCCGGCTCCTCCAGGCTCTCTTCCATGTCCCCAGGCTCGGTGAGTTCCACCAGCGATCCTGTTCCTGTACAGTAACTACAACAGTGACTGATCCATTCCTTTGTTGAATACTGCTGGAGCACCTACCACGTGCCTGGTGCTTTACCGATTGCTGGGATGCAGTGGGGAGCAAGTCAGATTTGTTCCTGCCCTTGTGTGGCTTGAAGCCTTCCATCTAGCATTGTGCTAGACACTGCTTGTGTTACCTCTTCATCCATACAGCAGCCCTGTGAGACAAGCATTACTACCACCATTTTAGAAAAGAAGAAATCAAGGCCCAACATGGCAAGAATTCCACAGCTTATAGAGAGCAGATCCTTAACCCACCATCCTGGGAGGCTCTGCTTCCTCCACCCAGGGTTGACTCAGCTTCTTTAGGCTCAGGTTCCCCAAGTTCTCTTCTAGAGTGACTCCTCTCCCTCTTCACTCCACTGGAGGAAAGGGTGCATTGTTTGAGTCTGGAGACCGAGGTCTGAGGCCCAGCTCCTGGATCAGGGCTGGGTAACCTGGAATGGACTATTTATTTCATGGCTCAAAGCCCAAGTCCTCTCCTTGGTAAAATGAGTAAGGATGATCCTCCAGGGCCCACCCTCCCCAGATAGGCGCTGGGGGGATTACGTGAGGTCAGAGATGTGAAAGTGCTTTCAGAGGCACTCACAGGCAAGGGGTTATGCTTATGAAAACTTTCTCTAAGCGGAAGCCCTGGCATCAACAAATTACATATTAACGTGTGCTGAGTCACTACACTTCCTGTCCCAAGCTGTTTATACTGGGAGTGCTTTGCTAGCTGTGTAATGAAAGGGTTTTCCTTTCCTAAAGGAATTTCAGGTGTCTCCTAGCAGGGAGAGGAAGGAATCAGGGGCCTTCCTTGCACCTCTGAAATCATAGCCCAGAAGGCTGAGACTAGCATTTGTTGAGCATTTAGTATATGTCAGGCACTGGGCTAAGCTCTTTGCACACAATACCTCATTTATTTCTCGTAAACCCTTAAGATGAAAATACTATCCTTACTTCACAGATAAGAAAATGAATGTATCTGAAGCCACAAAGCTTTGAAGTGGTGAATTTAGGACTTAGAGCTAGGCCTGTCTGACTCCAAAACTCATGCTTTTCCCAGGAAGAAAAACCCAGCCCTGCCCCGAATCCCTGCCAAAAGCGACCTCCTCCAACTGCAGCCTCAGCACTGACACTCTGATGCTCGCTGGTGTGCCTCCTGCCCGCCTCTGCACCACACAAGGAGCTCTTTGAGGACAAGGACTATGTTGAACTCATCTCTGTATTTCCAGCCATTAGCACAGTGCCAGGGCCAGGGACGGCATCAACAGACATTCTGCTGAATGATTGAATGGTCAAAGAATAACTTTTTCTTAAGGACAAAATCGTGACTCTCATACAAATAATCAACCTATGTCGAAAATTGTATTTAGTTCATTAATTCATGGGGGAACCAGTAAGATATTACAATTGGTTAAAAGAAAATCTCAAAGAACCTGAAATATAGCTCTCATGGTCTGCTCCAACTGCCATAAGAAAACACCATAGGCTGGTGGCTTTAACAAGGGAAATCTATTTCTCACAGTTCTGGACGCTGGAAGTCCAAGATCAAGGTTCAGGTGTCTGATGGGGGCTCACTTCCTGGCTTGTGTGTCCTCTTGCTATAGCCTCACATGCCCTTTCCTCGTTGTGTTATTACCAGTTTTCTGTAACTTCTAGGGCTGTAAAATAGCTCAAAGACCATGAAAGCCTGAAAAAAACCCAGAAGAGTATGCTAGACAAGACGCACAATCATCTTTTTGGTCCATTTCAAAGTCTTTCACAATTTTCCCTATAGAACGCATCAATGAAAACAGCTGTCTGGGATGCCACTGGGAGTGTCCACTCCCCCATCCACCACCAATCCCATCTCTCTGGGGTTGCACTTTGTCATGCTTCTTTCATAACCCACTTCCATCAGACAGTGGGTGGTCCCACAGCTTGGCCCTGAAGCCTTTCAACTGCCAACCAACTCCACCCACAGTGATACCGACAGCCCAGACTCACACTTACAACTGCCTGTGCAGTATCTCCTTTGTCTAGGGTAAAGAAAGGCCGCATTACAACGTCCTAAATGGAGGGGGCCTCTGACTCAGAACAGCCATGCAAGGGCACAGATGGGCTGGGAGGGAGAGCCCTACAGTGCGTGGACTCCCTTGCCACTCACATTGGCATTGGCCCATGGAAGATCTTAGCCTAGGAAAGAGAGTGTCTGACACAGTCTTACAGGAAAGGGGCATCCCCAGGCTGCCCAGACCTAAGGGCTTCTTCACCAGCTAGCTGGGCACCACTGAAAAATTTAAGACCTCGCCAGAAACTGCACCTGACAAGGGGCCGACAGTGTAAGAGGAAGATCATGCATGTCAGGAGGTTCCCACTGGAAAATCAATGGAAAGCAAACCCTGGGATGTCTAAATGCCAAGAAAAGTCCAGCTGGCTCATTGGAAAATTCAACCTTGACTTCAGATCCCTTGAAAATCCAACATTTGCTCTTAAAAAACAATTTCTGATGTCTTTCTATGTCTTCCTTTTATGAAGGTCAAGTTCTACCTGCAGAATGGTGTTTGTGATGCAGGTCCACAGTGTTTATCTCTGGAATAACAGTGGGCATGAACTGGCCAAGACCCCCATCAGCCGCTGACAGCTTCACATCTCTAGCTTGCACTAGCAACAGCATCTAACTAGTTCGCTGGCCTCCAGTCTCACCCCTTAACCCATCCCACATGGATGCCAGAGTCAGCTTTCAAGATACATTTGGCCTTATCATTTTTCTGCGTAAAGTATTTCGTTGGCTTCTGATTGGCTGCCTGTAAGATAAAGGCCCGTGGTGTCCAAGGTGTTCCACAACTGCCCCCTGCTCACCTCCCGGCCTTGTCTTCATCACTCCCTGATCTCTTCTTTGGGCTCCAGCCTCACCAGCTCCTGGGAGTTCTCTGCATGCCCCAGGCCATTTCTCCCACCTTTACTCACACGCTTCTTCTGACCAGCTCCTGTCCCCTCAGAGATTGGTTCAGGGGTCTTCCCAGCACACATGCTCTCTCTCTGCTCCAGCATGCCTCCATCAATCACCACATCGCTCCTCTATGTTAATAGGTCTGCTCCCCCTTCCACCAGACAATGGGCTCCTTGAGAGCAAGCATTGTTTCCCGTACTGTTGACTGCTGTCCCTGCAAAATGCATGTCCATCTAGAACCTGGGAATGTGACTTTAATTTGGAAATAGGGTCTTTGCAGATATGATCAGGGTTAAGATGAGTTCACACTGGATTAGAGTGGACCCTCACTCCAACGCAATTGGCATCCTTTTAAGAAGAGGGAAATGTGGACCTAGCGGCACACAGGGGAGAATGCCGTGTGAAGACAGAGACAGATTGGAGTGAGGCTCTACAAGCCTAGGCATGCCAGGGACTGCCAGAAGCCATCAGAAGCTGGGAGAGAGGTGTGGGACAGATTCTTTTCTCGAACCTCAGAGGGAGCATGACTCTGCCGTCACCTCGATTCTGGGCTTCCAGCCTTCAGAGCTGCGAGAGAAGAAATGTCTGTTGTTTAAGCCATGCTGTTTGTGGTAATTTGTTACTGCAGCCCCTAGGAAATTCATAGAGTTCTTATCGGAGCCCCTAGCCTGGTGCTTGGCAAATGTTTTGAGTGAATTAATGGAAGGTCTTACAATACACTGCCTGCCTCACTCCCTGGCCTCAAATTGTAGCTGAGGAAGGGAGAGAAGACTTGGGGCAA
Organism: Nomascus leucogenys; assembly: GCF_006542625.1. Taxonomy (NCBI): domain Eukaryota; kingdom Metazoa; phylum Chordata; class Mammalia; order Primates; family Hylobatidae; genus Nomascus; species Nomascus leucogenys. Next base: position 15,190,665 of record NC_044395.1, read on the forward strand.
GAGTACTCCCTCTGACCAAGGGAGACAGGCTCAGTCAACACATATTTATTACATACTTAGCAAGTGCAAACAGCTCTACCCCACATAGTGAATCAGAAATGGCTCCCATCCTGACAGAAATGACCTAACGCCATGGATAATAGTATTAGTCCGTTTTCACACTCTATAAAAACAGCCTGAGACTGGGTAATTTATAAAGAAAAGAAGCTCAATTGACTCACAGTTCAGTGTGGCTGGGGAGGCCTCAGGAAACTTAGAATCATGGTGGAAGACGAAGAGGAAGCAAGGCACGTTCTTTACAAGGCAGCAGGAAGGAGAATGAACACAGGTGGAACTACTAAACACTTATAAAACCCTCAGATCTCGTGAGAACTCACTATTGTGAAAACAGCATGGGGGGAGCCGCCCTCATGATTCAATTACCTCCACCTTGTGTCTCCCTTGGCCTGTAAGAGATTATGGGGATTATAGGGATTATAATTCAAGATGATATCTGGGTGGGGATACAAAGCCTAACCATATCAAAAATGCACCCAATGACTGTGGAATGGATTTGCCTCTCAAGGACGTCTGGGTGAGGCTCACCTCAGCATGGGTGACTGTGCAGAGCTGCTGAGGGAGGTGAAGATGTTGAGTTTGCAGAAGAGAGGCTTTTAAGGGGACAAACTCCAAACATGGAACAGACAGGGGGATGAGAGAGATGTGCCCCCTGTGGCTCCAAGACCAATGTTTAGAATTCACAGGAAAACAGATTTAGGCTCAATCTGAGAACGAGTTTTCTAATAGGCGGGAAAGGAAACCAACGCTGCTGAGTGCCTGCCCAATGCCAAATAACAGCCCCACCAGGCAGGTGTTACTACTTAGGCCCAATCTGCAGATTGAAAAACTAAAGACACCTGCCCTAGATTCCCTGGCTGAGGGTGGAGCCAGGATTGAAGTCCAGAGCTGCCTGCCTGCAGGTAAATACACAACCCCCATTCCCCAAAGGCCATGTTGAGTATCCCCAGCTGTCTGTCGTGGAATCCAGAGACAGGACAGGCTAAATGGGGGTGATGCAGAAATGCTCCAACTTCCGGGACAGGAGGGTGGGCTAAATAACCTTTAACATCTCCTCTAAGTTTGAGGGATTCACTGCCCACCTTGGATCACAGGGACAGTGTTACAATCACTTTCCACCACCTCACTGTCAGCATCACAGGGCCAGAATCCACACGTGCCCTCAGCGGCTGGCCCTGAATGTAGACCAGCTCACAGGCATGGAGCTTGCCTGCTGCATCATCTTTTTGTTTTTTAATTTAATATTTATTTAATTTTTTTTTTAACTTTTTTGGGAGAGTGTCTCACTATGTTGCCCAGGCTGGTCTCAAACTCCTGGGATCAAGCCATCCTCCCACCTCAGCCTCCCAAAATGCTGGGATTCCAGGCATGCACCACCATGGCCAGTCTGCACCATCTTTTTAGCCCACAGAGAAGAACCTTAAGTGGAGAGTCAGAAGGGACAATAATGTCCTTGGAATGGTATCTTCAAAAGGCCAGTTGTGAGAGAAAGCATTTTCTGGACAGAGAAGTGAAAAAGCGTTATCAGTAAAAGGAAGGGAGTAGCAGGAGATAAAGCCAGCAGTAAAGGAAATCAGGTTAGATGTGGAAGAACCTTGCAGGCCAGCTGAAGGGACTGAAACGCATCCCCCTACACAAAAGGAAGCCATTGATAACATTCTCGTATACAAAATATATAAAGAATTCTAATAACTCAGCAATTAAAAGACAAATCACCGGCCAGGGGCAGTGGCTCACATCTGTAATCCCAGCGCTTTAGGAGGCCCATGCAGGTGGATTGCTTGAGGCTAGGAGTTCGAAACCAGCCTGACCAACATGATGTAACCCTGTCTCTACTAAAAATACAAAAATCAGCCAGGCATGATGCACACCTGTAATCCCAGCTACTTGGGAGGCTGAGGCAGGAGAATCACTTGAACCTGGGAGGTGGAGGTTGCAGTGAGCTGAGATTGCACCATACCCAGCCAAGGGGCTCCCCCTGCCTCCCCAGAAGAGAGGCTGAAGGGTAGCTTGTTCTCAGTGGTCCTGGGCATTGGTTTCTGTTCGTGGTGCATCTGCCTCTGCAGTGGACTACCTGTGGGCGGACTAATCTGTAGTCTGTTCTCCAGACATGGCCACCCCGTAAAGTTGTGCAGATTCTACTCTGTACAGAGGGGGCTGCTGAGATGGTGAAAGAAACTGAAATCCAGCCTGTGCTCTTGTCAAAAAGCAAAGGCATCTTATAGAGGCAGCAGCCCTTACCACTCCCCCAGCCCCTCTGACACAGGTCCCACCTCCTAGGCCAAGACTGGGGCAAGGAAACCAAGGCACTCACTACAGGCACAGAATATAAGGTATAGCCCCAGAACTCAGCAATTGGGCTGGGTGTGGTGGCTCACACCTGTAATCCCAGCACTTTGGGAGGTTGAGGCAGTGAGACTGCTTGAGCCCAGACATTCAAGACCAGCCTAGGCAACATAGCAAGACTCCATCTCTACAAAAATTTTAAAAAATTAGCCACACATGGTGGCACGTGCCTATAGTCCCAGCTACTTGGGAGGCTAAGGCAACAGGATTGCTTGAGCCCAGGATTTCAAGGCTGCAGTGAGCCATAATCACACTACTGCACACCAGCCCCAGCAACAGAGCAAACTCCTGTCTCTAAATAAATAAATTAATTTAAAAAATTTTTTTTAAATCAGAACAATAGATCAAATTTTAGAGGGAGGATCCAACCCTTCACATGGATGATCCTGTCTCACTCACCTCACTCTAATCTTAGCCCTAGTTCCAATAAAATTTTATTCATAAAGCCAGGCAGGCCAGGCACATTGGCTCACACCTGTAACCCCAGCACTTTGGGAGGCTGAGCTGGGTGGATCACAACACAAGGTCAGGAGTTCAAGACCAGCCTGGCCAACATGGTGAAACCCTGTCTCTACTAAAAAATACAAAAATTAGCCGGGTGTGGTGGCAGGTGCCTGTAGTCCCAGCTACTGGGGAGGCTGAGGCAGGAGAATAATTTGAACCCAGGAGGCAGAGGTTGCAGTGAGCTGAGATCGCACCACTGCACTCCAGCTTGGGCGACAGTGCAAGACTCCATCTCAAAAACAAAAACAAAACAAAATAAAACCAGAAAAAAAAAAAAAAAGGCAACAGCTGGGCACTGTGGCACAAGCCTGTAGTCTCAACTACTCAGGAGGCTGAGGCAGGAGGATTGCTTGAGCCCTGGAATTTGAGACCAGCCTAGGCAACACTGAGACCTTGTCTCAAAAAATAAATAAGTAAATAAATAGATAAATAAAAGAATTAAAAATAAAACTAGGCAGAAATCCCATGAGCCATACTTTGCCAATTTTTTTTAAGTGTTGCATTAAAATATTATTTATCTTGATTGCTGGGCTGCTCCCCTCCTGCTAGCCTTGACTTGTCCCCCTAGTCCTCATCTCTCAGATTGGAGGACACTCCAGATTTCCTTGGTACCAGCTACAGGCCAGGAACTCGAAGGGGGTTATGGGGAAGGATCAGCTGCAAGGATCTCAGGCCCTCACACTGCCTAAAGGCACCTTCTGCTCTGCTTGTCTGTTCCCTGCTGGTGCAGGATATTATGAGAGTTCCAGAGGGAAGCAGGGCATAAACTGCCTGGGGCTGAGCAGACGCACCTGTGGTCTCTATCACCCCCTGGGGTTCTGACCTCTAAGTAAAAAGAAAAAGAGGCAGAGGTGGAGACCAGACCCAACAGCTCCTTCCAAATGATGGTTCCGCCTCTCTCCTTGGGCTCCCCAATTTCCCAAGATGCCTCTCCTGCGTGGAGGGGCAACTACCCTGAGGTCTCTGCTCTGTGGTTAACTTTTTTTCCCCCATTCATCCATCAGTCACTTATTTAATAATCATTGGTCCCTACTATGTGCCAAGCATTTGCTAGATTCTAAAGATACAGAGAAAACCCCACTACCGTCAGAGCAAAGAATAAGACCAACGTACACAAATAATTACAGTAATGTTCTGTATATAAAGTGCAAAAAGAAAACCTGTGTGTGCACACGTTTAACTGGGGCATGGAAAAGGATATGATTACTTGTCTCTGGAAGCCTCAGAACAAGGGGGTCTGATTTCTCCAGAGACAAGGTGTCAATGGATCTTCCCAGCAGCGAGAAGAGCAAGCACAAGAACCTGGATGGAGAAGGAGCAATGGAAACAGAAGTGAGAGAACTGATTGAAAGACAGAGAGGCATTGTTATAGCTGGGTAGCAGGCAATCGACATGAGCTCATCTGAGCGTAGGAATAATAGTGCTACCATTTCTGTGAGGTTGTTGAGAATATTAAATGAGTTATCTAACCCTTAGCACAGTACCTAGCACAAGGTAATCGCAATGTTAACTACTACTACTCATTAAAGCATTGCATGAGAATAAAAGTTGAGTCACATAGATGGATTTTTGCACGCGGAGAAAGGTTGATTTAATCAACACTGAAACACCTACTACATCCCCAGACACTCAATGGTTAACCTTCAGAAATTCAATGACCAGTCCTGAGTTTAAACTAAGACTTCTTGGAATTTAAAGCTAAACTGTTTCTCTCTTAAGCTCTAGCTCTTGCAAATCAAAATCGCTTTGCCCATAGACTATTGTATCTGCATCTGCCTCGAGTTAAAAAAAAAAATCCATTCAGCAACTCAATTGACTTCTTTGTTCTAGGCTGTAGCCGCCCTCCCCAGAGGCATCGATGTCATTGACTCAGTGGGTGCCGGGCTACCAGGCAATAGGAACACGTAGGTTTACTATTTCAAAAACATTATCCAGCCTCTCATGAAACTGGCAAGATTTAGGGATGAAGCTTAGGTAATGGGGATGAGGGAAGGCTTAAGATCCAAGAGGTTTAATTTACAGAAGGATTTGTCTTTGGGGGGTCTTTCTTGTTCCTCCCAGGAGGGGATAAATATCCTGCTAAACTGTTGCACTTGATGGAAAATAGGATGCCGTGTATTTACTGAGCACCTACTATGTGCCAGGCTCTATTCTCAAAGGGGTTCCTTGAACAGACTGGGACAATTCTGCTTCTATAGATTCCACCTGAGGCATCTATCTCATGGGGGCAGGGGTAGAATTGTCCCAGCTCTTGGAATGTTAGAGAAAAGTTATTGCATTGCTTAGAATTTAGAAAACTGAGTTTCTACTTCTTCCAGGATTCCTAGCACTCAGAATCTGCCCTTTGGAAAACTGATTCTGCTATTTGTATTTTCTATTTCTATTTTCTAGCTTTTAACAGATACAGTTATATTTGAAAATACCAGCCTGTCTTTGGCAGCGCTAAAAGAACTAAAGAAAGGATTTAATTTCAGCATGAGCTGAAGTTAAAAGGGAAAAACTGTCCCTTACCTCTGGGGAGGCTGGTCCCCAAAGGGATGTGAGAGATGTGAGAACCCTGAGACAGAGAAGTCTTGGCTACTAGGGGGGCCTTGAGAGATGGAGAAAGTAGGTTGGGTTTCTGGCTTCCCTGGTTTCTGGAAAAAAAAAAAAGTTCAGGAAATATCACCCCAAAATATTCAGCTCTGGTATGCTGATTACCTCAAACTGAGAGCACTTGGGGTACAGTAAATGCGGTCAGGGGCTCTCTCTCTCTGAACTCCCTGTATCTGCCTAAAGACAGGTCCTCCAAAAAGAAGCCAGTTGTCATGAACCCCTCCCCAGGAATCCATCAAGCAGAGAAGACTGGCTCCTATCACGGGACAGAGAGGAAACTGGGGGTCTAGGGGGCACCCACGCAGGCAGACTTTGTCAGACCGTCGCTTATTCTCCCAAGGGCCCATTCATTTTTCCAAACCTCGTATACTCTCCCCTAACTTGCCTGCATCCCTGCTTCTCCCTCCTCTATGAAGAATGCATCTCAGCTTCTAGATCTCGCTGGGTTTGGGGTATGCACTTTTCCTTCATGTGACGCTCCTGTGCACACAAAAAAAGTGTCTACCTTTTCTCCTGTTAATCTGCCTGCTGTCAGTTTATTTCACAGACTCAATTACGGAAGTCTCAGAGGGAGAGGGAGGGGTTTCCCTCCCTGACACAGGCTCCTGCGTGGATCAGCTGTTATTCCCTTCCTTCCTTGGGGTATCCACAAGAGCCCCCCGACCTTGCCCTTGCAATGTCTCCCTTGTCACTTGAGCCAGTCTGGGAGGCTTTCTTTCTATTTCTTGCAAGTCACCATCCCAATGTGTTTCTTTTTTCTTTTTCTTTTTTAAATTAATTTATTTTGGAGTGGGGGGCAGGGTCTTGCTCTCTTGCCCAGGCTGGAGTGCAGCAGCACCATCACAGCTCACCGCAGCCTGGGTCTCCTGAGCTCAAGCGATCCTCCCTCTTCAGCCTCCTGAGTGGCTGAGACTACAAGTGCACACCACCACCCCTGGCTAAGTTTTGTAATTTTTTTTTTGTAGAGACGGGGGTCTCACTATGTTGCACAGGCTGGTCTCGAACTTCTGGCCTCAGGCAATCCTCCTGACTGGGTGGAAGCTCCAGATGCTTTGGGTCTTCCTCACCACAGGCCCTTTCTTCTGCTTACTGTGTGCCCAGCACTGGAGATAAAAATAAATAAATAAAGATCCTGCCCCCACTGCCTGAGGAGCCCCTGGCTGATGAGGTAAATGGGCTGGGCTGGGCGAGCCTTTCAGGGGATGCCAGGAAGAGCCGCAATTCTGGAATTGCCTCCTCCAAGGCACTGAACTAGGCCCTGTTAAAATTAACTCCACCAATTAAAGGCATCGTTATGAGACAACGCTGCCTGTCTTCTTCTTTATTTTTAATTGCAGAGCCTGGCCTAAAGTTGTCACACCATTTATAATTAGAGCAGAGTTCCTAAGCAGAAGGCCAAGGAACAGGGAAGGGGAAGAAGGGATGGAGAAGAGAGGGGCTCTTGGTCTCCCTCCCCAGGTCTCTCTGGTCTGATCCGGGCTCATCTGCCTCTGGACAGCTGTGACAGGCTGCTGCCCCACTAATGGATGGGCTGTCTAGGGAAGCACTTGCTGTCCCTCCCTCACCTCTCCGTGCACACCCTGATTATAGTCATTAGGGAGTCACCCTGAGCGACGGGAAGACAAGCGGGTGGTACATCGGCAGCCCAGGAGGCCAGAGGTGGCTGGGGGGTGCCGCAGGACTGGCTCAGGCTGGAGAGCAGAGCCTGGAGAAAGCGCAGCGGCTGAGCTCCTCTCCTGCCCTCTCCCTGTGGGGAGGCATCCGTCGCTCCAGTCAAACAACCCATGGCTGGCACAGCAAGAACAGTGGGAGGGTGAAAGTGAGAGGCTCTAGACCCAGTGGATGCCTCTGGGTCCGGCCTCCAGGCCCCCAGCAGCTTCAGGGCACTCTGTAACCATGGCCATCTCCTGCACATCTTCCCATAGGATGGTTGGAAAGAAGGCTTGGGAGGGAAGAGACTAAAGAAAATCCTTGTCCCTACCGGCAGAGGTCAGACATGGGGCAGCCTCTAAATTTGGTGGGAGACAGCAGGGCCCAGGCTCCTGGGATCCCACCTCCAGCCTCTGCTCCCACCCAGAGGGTTGGGGCTCTGCCTCTGCTGGTCCAGGGCATAGACCAGGGGGTGGCCCAGTCCCCACTGTCTCCCTGGGCCACAGGTGGGGAGCACAGGGAGGTCAAGCAAGCTGTGAACTGCCCAGCACCATTGCCTCCTCTTATCACATGCCACCTCTTTCTAGCCAGGACCAGCTTCTAAAGCTTCCCCCATCCCTGCCCTCCCATTTCCAAGGTGGGACTAAATTGCTGTTCCATTTCACCCCAGCCTGCAGTGGCCAGTGACAATGCTAAATGCATCCTGAGCCCTATGCCTGATGGTCAAGAAACTCCCCACCCTTCTGTGTTCTAGGAAAAGGCTCACTGCCAAGAAGCCCCCTTCCCCGAGATTCCTTGCTTAGGTGTGAGAAGGCCCGGCACAGACACTCCTAACTCCCATCCTTTGTCTCATAACTGATGAGCCAAACCAGCAGCCAATCTAGACAAAATGCCACCAGCTTGACCCGACCACACTTGAGTCAGGCATCTCTGCCCTGAACTTTGCCCCACTCTCAGCCTGAGCCAGCACAGGAACTCAGGACGCCCTTCTCAACACCCTCGCCCAGGATGCAGGGGCAAACATTCCTGCATCAGCACCAGCCAGGCCACCTGTTGGCCCCACTCCCCACACCTGTCTCCTTTTAGCCTTATTTATTAAAAATAATAGACCAAGAAGCAGCTTCTCCGCTCCTTCTGGAATCTCCGCCTGGTTCAGCCCACCTGCCTCCACTCCTCCCTCCACCATGTCCATCAGGGTGACTCAGAAGTCCTACAAGGTGTCCACCTCTGAACCCCGGGCCTTCAGCAGCCGCTTCTACACCAGTGGGCCCAGTGCCCACATCAGCTCCTCGAGCTTCTCCTGAGTGGGCAGCAGCAGCTTCCGGGGTGGCCTGGGCAGAGGCTATGGTGGGGCCAGCAGGAGGCATCACCACCATCACGGTCAACCAGAGCCTGCTGAGCCCCCTTAACCTGGAGGGGGACCCCAATATCCAGGCCGTGCGCACCCAGGCGAAGGAGCAGATCGAGACCCTCAACAACAAGTTTGCCTTCTTCATGGACAAGGTACGGTTCCTGGAGCAGCAGAACAAGATGCTGGAAACCAAGTAGAGCCTCCAGCAGCAGCAGAAGACGGCTCAGAGCAACACACACAACACGTTCGGGAGCTGCATCAACAACCTTAGGCGGCAGCTGGAGACTGGGCCAGGAGAAGCTGAAGCTGGAGGTGGAGCTTGGCAACATGCAGGGGCTGGTGGAGGACTTCAAGAACAAGTATGAGGATGAGATCAATAAGCTTGCAGAGATGGAGAATGAATTTGTCCTCATCAAGAAGGATGTGGACGAAGCTTACACGAACAAGGTAGAGCTGGGGTCTCACCTGGAAGGGCTGACTGAAGAGATCAACTTCCTCAGGCAGCTGTAGGAAGAGGAGATCCGGGAGCTGCAGTCCCAGATCTCGGACACATCTGCGGTGCTGTCCATGGAAAACAGCCGCTCCCTGGACATGGGCAGCATCATCGCTGAGGTCAAGGCGCAGTGCGAGGAGATCGCCAACCGCAGCCAGGCTGAGGCTGAGAGCATGTACCAGATCAAGTATGAGGAACTGCAGACGCTGGTTGGGAAGCACGGGAATGACCTGCGGCGCACAAAGACTGAGATCTCCAAGATGAACTGGAACATCAGGCGACTCCAGGCTGATTGAGGGTCTCAAAGGCCAGAGGGCTTCCCTGGAGGCCGCCATCGCAGATGCCGAGCAGCGTGGGGAGCTGGCCGTTAAGGACGCCAACGCCCAGCTGTCCGACCTGGAGGCCGCCCTGCAGCGGGCCAAGCAGGACATGGCGCGGCCGCTGCGTGAGTACCAGGAGCTGATGAACGTGAAGCTGGCCCTGGACATGGAGATCGCCACCTACAGGAAGCTGCTGGAGGGCGAGGAGAGCCGGCTGGAGTCTGGGATGCAGAACATGAACATCCATACGAAGACCACCAGCAGCTATGCAGGTGGTCTGAGCTCGGCCTTTGGGGGCCTCGCAGGCCCCGGCCTCAGCTACAGCCTGGGCTCCAGCTTTGGCTCTGGCGCGGGCTCCAGCTCCTTCAGCAGCACCGGCTTCACCAGGGCGGTGGTTGTGAAGAAGATCAAGACCCGCGATGGGAAGCTGGCGTCCTCTGATGTCCTGCCCAAGTGAACAGCCACGGCAGCCACTCCCAGCCTGCCCCTCTTGGGGCTGCCCCAGAGCCTAGGAGGGAGGCTGCTGTTCTGGGGAGCACAGGGAACAGGAGACCCACCTGAGGCTCAGACCTAGCCCTCAGCCCACCCGTTGGGGAGTTTACTGCCTGGGGATCCCCATTGCCCACGCCTCCAGCTACAAAAAAATTCAATTGCTTTTGTTTTTGGTCCAAAACAAACCTCAGCTAGCTCTGCCAAATAATAATAATAGTAATAATAATAATAATAATAGACTGGGTGCAGTAGCTCATGCTTTAATCCCAACACTTTGGGAAGCCAAAGCGAGCGGATCATTTGAGGCCAGGAGTTCAAGACCAGCCTGAGCAATATAGCGAAACCCCATCTCTACAAAAAATACAAAAATGAGCCAGGTGTGGTGGTGTGCACCTGTAGTCCCAGCTACTCAGGAGGGGGAGGCTGAAGCACAAGAATCACTTGAACCTGGGAGGCAGAGGTTGCAGTGAGCCGAGATTGTGCCACTGCACTCCAGCCTGGGCGACAGAGCAAGACCCTGTTTCAAAAACAAACAAACAAGCAACAACAACAACAACAATAATAATAATAATAGCCTCCCTGTTTTTTTAAAAGCCTGTTCTGTCTGACCTTGAGACATTTGTATTTTCCCTATTGCAGTAACCCTCCCCTCTTATTGCAATTGTCTTTTCACATAGTCTCTCTCACCTCTCTCACCTAAGTCCTGATTTGCTCTTTGTTTGACACCAGCCAGGAACAAGAACCCTTCCCCACTGAAATTGCCTCTCACAGGCCATCTACCCTCAGTGGCCTCCACTTGGTCCCTTAGGTGATGTATCAGCTCTGCGGGTAACCAGGTTCACTGATAGGTTAATGAGCTCCCCTCTATGCCCCTAACCAGCTTCCCGACTCTCCCCTGTCTCAGGGCTTACCGGTTAGTAACAAAAACAAGCTTATCTTTCTTGAACTTTCATACTGTGCCATGCGCTGTGCTGGGCACTTTCCAGGCATTTTCTCAACCCTTGGGAGCTGAGCACTGTTATTATTCCCATTTCTCTGATATGGAAATTCATTCTGCTCAGCTGCAGAACGGCAGCTCCATGGGACTACCCCACCAGCCCTACAATATGTGATCACTTCCTTGCCTCATAGATTCCTTGTGAGGGTTAATGGCATAGCATGAAGGTTCAAGAAAAATAGTCTTGCCCATGCCATCATCATCAATCGCCTATAAGGCAGGTCCTTAGAACAGTGTCTGGCACACAGTTGATGCCTTATAAGTGACTGTTCTTTCTATTACCACTATGACAATCACATGGGTTGTTAGTAGGTTGCATTGTCACTAAGATGATGATGGCATGGGCCACTATGTGAAAAAGGTTCAGCAGTGCTGGGTTAAGTAACTTGTCTAAAGTCATACAACTACAATGTGTCCATTTGTAACGTGCCATATAATTCACTTCTGTATCACCCAGTTTATTTACTATCTTCATTGCTTATTGGCCCCGTTGCTAGGATGTGAGCTCTGCAGGGCGAGGATCTCTGTTTTGTTCACTGCTCTATCCCTAATGCCTGGATAGGTCCTGGAACATAGAGGGTGCACAATAAATATTTTCAAGTGAATGCATTGATAAATAAAAGAATCGTAAGGCTTGCGCTCCTTACCATTGCACTCTAAGGCAGCCTTCTGGTCCTAGACCTGCAGTTTCCTTTGAAAGTCAAAGTCAGCCTAAACCATTCCTGATGGGGAAGATGAAAAAAGCACTCTCTCCCTAGCCCATGAATAATCCCTTTACTTAGATAGGGAACTTGTGGGTTTCTGGAGAACTTTCACATGCATCACCTGGGTGTTCCTATTATCTCCATTTTACAGAAGGAGAAACTGAGGTGCAGGGACCTGCTTGGGTCCTTCCCTAAGAGCCATTCTGCCACCCAGCCCTAGCCCAGCCTGGGACCAGCCTCCAGCACAGTCCTCGCCCCCGTGGGCTGCAGAGCAGACAAGAGTCCCGCTTCCCTTTCTGCTCCACTAATTATCCTTTTAACTCACACTGGTGTATTTTTGCCGCACGATCTGCAGTTTTATTTTTATCCACCTCTCGGTAATGGTATTGGGGCCGTTACTCAGGGAGGCTCCTGGAGCTGAGCTGCTCCCCAATTTACAATGGCAATTATGAACTCCGACAGAAACACATGCAGCTGGCGTCAATTTTCAGCAATATTTTGATCATAATAATTAAAAAAGTAACTTATGGCGTGCACACATTAGATAAATTAATGTTATTCCAAGGCTCTGCTAAAAGCCGTGCAGGGGAGAGAGGAGCGACAAAGGAAATGGTGCCCCAGATCTCTCAGGGGCCTGGGAGTCTTGTCTCCAGCGTGACTCACTCTCTGGGCTTACAAATTAACTTTCACATTGAGTTTAATATCTGCACGTCCTGCAAGTTGAATGCTGCCTGTTCCCGTCCTCCCTGCAACACACTTGTAAATTTTATGGTTTATTAAGGTATTCGGGTATAAACAAGCGCATTTCTTTGTCACTGTTCCCCAGACCGGCTACAGGCAGCTCAAAGGATGTTCACATCTCTCTCGAACATGCTGCTCTAGACCCAAATGGGAGCAGGCTCTGAGGGCTTGGGGGCTGGGATGAGGGAATGGCAAGGACTTCTGATGCCTTTTCCCAGCACACACAGGCTATAAACAGACCTGCACCCATGCACTCTCACTCATGCCCAGGCACCACTACACACACACACACACACACACACACACCCCAAATCAACGTGCCCCAGGCACATGATTCATAACCACATACACCTCGCACTCCATCCACAGACAACATCACATAATTGACACACATATTTATATACATCTGCCCTCTTACACATGACCCATAATCACAGAACATGCATCCCACACTTCTGTTCACATGCACATATGCACACACATTAATACACAGGTGCTCCCATGCACAAATGTACCCGTCCCCAGATACACAATTTATCACCATTGACATCCTTACACTTTCACTTACCTGCATACACTCACATACCTGCACACACATACACACACACAGACATTGGTTTATAGGCATATACACAACTCTTTGCTCACAGACACAATTCATCATTACAAACAGACCCACACAGTCACACAATGAAACTCACAAATATGTGCGCACACACACACATTGATACACACACTGTCTCATACACACTCCTCTCTCTCTGCACAGGCAGGACACCCACTGCAGAGCAGGCCAGGCCACAAGGCAGCATCAGTAGCTTTTTAACTTTTGAGGGGCCCTCATGCTGATGGCTGTTCCCCACAGCCATGCTGTTTGTGTCTGCAGAAACATGAACATTCATACACCATCCCAAGGGCTTTGTCCTTTATGAAATCCAGTCAGGTCCGAAGCTTGTCCTTGATCTGGGGTCCCAGGCAGTCCCATCCCTACCTGTAGCGGGGTGAGTGCACCAATGTCTGGGGGTAGAGGGGGTGAAGGAGGAAGTCTCATTGGCTTTTAGTAGTGGTTTACTTTTATTTGTTATGATGAGCATCACTATTTTGGGTAAATGGTTTAAAAATCTATCTTTTTAACATAAAAACGATGTTTGGCTGGGTGCAGTGGCTCATGCCTGTAATCCCAGCACTTTGGGAGGCTGAGGTGGGCAGATCACAGGGTCAAGAGATCGAGACCATCCTGGCCAACATGGTGAAACCCCGTTTCTACTAAAAATACAAAAAATTAGCTGGGCGTGGTGGCACGTGCCTGTAGTCTCAGCTACTCGGGAGGCTGAGGCAGGAGGATCGCTTGATCCTGGGAGGCAGAGGTTGCAGTGAGCTGAGATCATGCCACTGCACTCCAGCCCGGCAACAGGGCGAGAGTTCATCTCAAAAAAAAAAAAAAAAAAAAGATATTTAAATTTTTAAAAAAGCACTGCTCCTGTCTCCTATCCCCTTGGCTGCAGGCCTATGGCCTGCAATATGGCAGAGTTGAGATTCCAGGTCTGAGTCAGATGCTGGGATTCAAATCCTGGCTGCAACACTCACTGATGAGTGGGCTTGGAAAGGGCTTAGTTCCTGTTTCCTCATTAATTCCTCACCTACTTCATAGAGTTGTCATCAGGACCAACTGAGATGAGGAGCTGAGCACAGTGCTCAGCCTGGGGCATGAGCCTAGTACATCTCATTTGCAGCTGTTTTTGTCCTGACATCCCCTTCAACCCTGTGCTTTCTCCCCATCTGTACCAGACTCTCCCTTCTCTTGTCTCCCTGTCTGACTCTTCCCCTGCCTCCCCTGCCCTCCACCTGGGGGTGCTCAGCCCCTGTACCCTCTGCTCTCCTCACTCTACAAACCTCCTTCAGGGGCAACATCCATTCCTGTCACCTACCACAGTGGTTTGGGCAAAAAATGAGAGTTTTGATATGTGACCATTGGGTAAGTTCTTGGGAGCCTCAGTTTCCCCTTTGGTAAAATGGAGATAAGTCCGCCTCTCCCATAAAGCTGAATGAGGCTGGGCCCGAGAAAGGCTGCAAAGCCTGAGAAACATGTCAGTTGTCACAGTGGACTTTGGCCCATCACCTCGAACTTCTCTAGATCAGCAGTTTCTCCTCCCTCGCAGTTCCCAGGAAGTCCTTTCTACTTGCGGGCCCTTCCCTCTGCCCCTACACACTTTCAAACCCCATCCTCAGTTCCCCCAATCCCACTCCTTGTGTTCCTCTTTCTCCCCACATCTCCATCCTTCTCCCACACCCAAAGCCTCCACCACCCTGGACTATTCACTCCATCTCTCTCCTCCAGCCACCACCAAGTTCTTTTCCTTCAACTTCAAAACTTTCTTTTACCCTTCCCTTCTTTCTATCTCCACTGCCACCACCCAAGGCCATCACTGGTTTGCAGCAAAGTCACTGCCCCAGCTTCTCCCATGGGCCCATCCTGCTTGTGGCCAGGGCAGCTTGCCTTTTCAGGCACACCTTTCATCCCATGGTGCCAGCCTCCCAGGGGAAGTCCAGATCCCTCTGCCTGGCTTTCTGTCTCCCTCAAAATCCACCTCATCTTTCACTGTGTGAGCAGAGTACAGGGGGAGGGGGTAGCATTGTACCCAACCAGAGCAAGAGACATACTAAACACACCTACATCAGAGCCTCCCTGAGCCCTTGCTGTTTGCCACCTCCTCATCACAGAAAGCCCCCCTGCCTCCCGCTGCCCATTTAACTCTCATCCAAGCTCACCACTCAGCTCAAGAAAGCCCCAGTCACGAAGGCTTCTCCAGCCCACAGAAATCTCTCCCTCCTCTGACGTTATCATCAGGCCTGCGATTTTTTTTCTTTAAAACATTTTTATTATGAAAGATGACATACAAATACATACAATATCATAGCAAAAAACATGTGCCCAACATTTCTTTAGTTCCACTTTTTAATTTTATGAATGTTATGCGTCCACAAGATTTAAAGAGTTACATAATTCTACTGGGTTTGAAATTAAAAACAGAACACGACAGTAATCCCTTGCTTTCCAACCCCTCACCCACCCTAGGCAGAGGCAACCACTCCTTAGGGGCAACTATTTCAATGCTTTTAGCTGATTCTTTTGATATTTACCTCCAAATCTCTTTAAAATGTGCTTCTGTTGCTATGTCTTTGTTATTCCATTTTTGGCATTATCTATTGATTTGCCATTATATAGTATGAAGATTTGGCCATCTTCCCCCTCCTGCCATCACACACACACACACACACACTCCTCCTCTCCATGCTGACGATTTGTGTATATTGCAATTTTTGTTAGATCAATATTTACATGATTGTGATGCTAAAGATGCCTTTCTGATACTAGATCCTTTGTAAGTGATTGCTTTTTCCTTGTCTTTCTCAGGAAACTTGTAGAATCTTCTCTTCATGATTTTGCACCTTGGTGTGAGCTATTTTTTCACCATGTTGGACACTTGGTAGGCGTTTTCAGTCTGGAAACTCACGTTCTTCTGGCCTGGTACTTTTCTTCAGTTAGTTTACAACTTCCCCTCCTCTGTTTAGGTTTTCTTTCCTTCATATAGAGGACTTCCTGGACCACTCCACTAATTTTCTTATCTTTTCCATTTTCTATCTCTTTGTCTTCTTTGTTCTATGTATTAGTCTATTCTCATACTTCTATTAAGAACTGCCCGAGGGCTGGGTGCAGGGGCTCACACCTGTAATCACAGCACTTTGGGAGGCCAAAGAGGGCATATCACTTGAGGCCAGGAGTTCAAGACCAGCCTGGCCAACATGGCAAAATCCCAGCTCTACTAAAAATACTAAAAATACAAAAATTAGCTGGGCATGGTGGCATGCACCTGTAATCACAGCTACTCAGGAGACTGAGGCAGGAGAATCCTGAACTCAGGAGGCAGAGGTTGCAGTGGGCTGAGATCGCACCACTGCACTCCAGCCTGGGTGACAGAGTGAGGCTCTGTCTAAAAAATAAATAAATAAATAAATAAATAAAGAACTACTTGAGACTGGGTAATTTATAAAGGAAAGAGGTTTAATTGACTCACAGTTCTGCATGGCTGGGGAGGCCTCAGGAAGCTTACAATCATGGCGGAGGGTGAAGGGGAAGCAAAGCACCTTCTTCACAAGGTGCCAGGAGAGAGAAGTGCCAGCAGGGGAAATGCCAGACACTTAAAAAACCATCAGATCTCGTGTGAGAACTCACTCACTATCATGAGAACAGCATGGCGGAAACCTTCCCTATGATCCAATCACTTCCTACCAGGTCCCCCTCATGACATATGGGAATTACGGGAACTATAATTCAAGGTGAGATTTAGGTGGAGACACAGCCAAACCATATCATTCCAGTTTCTGAGAGACTTGTTTGGGCTCAGGAAACAATACCCCAGCAGCAGCCTCAGAAGCAAAGCTCTTCTCTGATCTTCTCCTGCCCATTGTCTCTCAGTCCAGTTCTCCCTCAAGGCCAGTCGCAGAAGCAAGAATCCCTTTTCCCCAAAGCCAGCCATGAAACCTAAAAAGGTTACTCTCATTTTCCCTTTGCCTTTCTGTGTAAAAAACTGGCCATAAAGAAATTATCTGACCTATCTTGTTAGATTGTAGGTTGTGAGACCCCCTAATCCAGAGAGGGTCCCGATGCACACCCAACGGAAGGAAAGCATTCTCAGAGAGGCCGAGAAGAATCTGGACAGACAACCCTGCTGGGTTTCCCCACTCAGTCTACCAGCATTAGGTCCAACCCTCTTTCTTTCTATCGTATTTCTACATAGCTGTTCATACTCGTCTTTTGCATGTCAAATTTTCCTCAAAACTCCAGAGGTCCGAGGGTTTTGGCCCCCACATTTCCTAAACCTTATCCTCTAATGCTTCTACTGAAATTTTCAATTTCTCCTGTTATATTTTTAATTTCTAAGAGCTCTTTTTTGTTCTTTTATATAGCATCCATTTCTTATTTCATGCAATTATCTTCACTTATCTATCTAAGGATATTAATAATAGTTCTTCAGTAGTTTTTTTCTTCCTACATTGCACTGAGCACTGCTGAGTTGCTTATTGTCTTGTTTGTCTTGACTTTCCCACATTGTTAGCTCCTGTGTGAGAGTTGGGGACCGAGTGTTAACTGGAAGCTCTTAGTGGGTGAATGGGACCTGTCTGACCATGAGATCCCTGTAGGGTGAATGGCTATGTAGTTGGGGAACCTCTGATGTCTGTATCTTTAAGTCTTTCCTCTTGAGCTAACCAGATTCCCCAGAAAAAAAACTCTTCCAGTCTTTGGCTTAGAAAGTAAAGGCCTGACTGTCAGCATTCTCAGGAGAGGGATATGGAGTCCTCAGGCTCCTATACGCATAAGTTCATTTCGAAGAGACCAAAAACACAAAAGGAGAAACAGAAAGATATATGATCCGTATGTTCCTTATCTGACTAAAACACAGCTTTATGTGAGTCAGCGGCCACAACCCTGCCCCCCTCCCACCCTCTAGGGAGGTCAACTGACCTTGGACACTACGACATTCCAAAAAAATTGTGTAAAGAAACTTCATCAGAACATCCTATCCTTGAAGCCCTAACCCCTTCTTTTGTTAACCATGTATAAACCTTTCACTCTTGCTGTCCAGCAAGGCACTCACTACTGACTGCTCCTGCACGTTTGTCTTTTCTCCTGTTAATCTGTCTTATGTCCATTCATTTGCAGGGCCCCAACTACACAGACCCAAGCTGGTAGAGGGGAAGTTTTTTCTTCCAACAGTTTCATCTCTTTCCCTTTTTTTTAACATAGTATCTCTATCCTCAACCTGGTATCCCCCAATCCAGAGATCCCATTTTACCATTTCCAAGAACAAACCTCAGTCTTCTGCCAGCATGGAGAAAGAGCAATTATCCACTGCTATAGTTTACTCTTTTTTTCTTTTTTGAGACAGAGTCTCACTCTGTTGCCCAGGCTGGTGTGCAGTGGTGTGATCACAGCTCACCGTAGCCTTCATCTCCTGGGCTCAAGGGATCCTCCCACCTCAGCCTCCCAGGTAGCTAGGACTACAAGTGTACATCACCATGCCCAGCTAATTTTTTAATTTTTTGTAGAGAAGGGTCATACCACCAGGCGTGGTGGCTCACGCCTGTAATCCCAGCACTTTGGGAGGCCGATGCAGGTGGATCACGAGGTCAGGGGTTCAAGGCCAGCCAGGCCAACATGGTGAAACCCTATCTCTACTAAAAATACAAAAATTAGCCGAGCGTGGTGGCGGGTGCCTATAATCCCAGCTACTCAGGAGGCTGAGGCAGGAGAATTGCTTGAACCTGGGGGGCAGAGGTTGCAGTGAGCCGAGATCGCGCCACTGCACTCCAGCCTGAGTGACAAAGTAAGACTCTATCTAAAAAAAAAAGAGAGAGAAGGGTCACACTATGTTGCCTGGGTTAGCCTCAAACTCTTGGCCTCAGGTGATTTTTCCTGCCTCTTATAAAACCTGACACTTATAAAACCATCAGATCTCATGAGAACTAACTCACTATCATGAAAACACCATGAGGGAAACCACCCCTATGCTGAGGTTTAGTCTCCCAAAGTGCTGAGATTACAGGCGTGAGCCATTGTGCCCAGCCACTGCTATGGTTTGAATCTGTTCCCCAAGTTTCATGTGTTGGAAACAATCTTCATATTTATATGTCAATTGGAGGTGGGGCCTTTGGGAGATTCTTAGGATTAAGTAAGATCATCAGGGTAAAACTCCTTCTTATAAAGCCACCAGTCCCATCAGGGAAGAGACCTGAGCTGATATGTATGATCCTGCCCTCTTGCCATGTGATGCCCTCCACCATGTTATGACACAGCAAGAAGGCCCTTGCAGAAACTGAGCAGATGACGACACCGTGTTCTTGGACTTCCCAACCTCCAGAATTATAAAAAATAAATTTATTTTCTTTATAAATTACCCAGTCTCTGTTTTTGTTTGTTTGTTTGTTTGTGACAGTGCCTCATTCTGCCACCCAGGCTGGAGTGCAGTGGTGCAATCTTGGCTCACTGCCACCTCTGCCTCCCGGGTTCAAGCGATTCTCCTGCCTAAGCCTCCCAAGTAACTGGGATTACAGGTGCCTATCACTATACCCGGCTAATTTTTGTATTTTTAGTAGAGACAGCATTTCACCATGTTAGCCAGGCTGATCTCGAACTCCTGACCTCAAGTGATCCACCTGCCTCAGCCTCCTAAAGTGCTGGGATTACAGGCATGAGCCACTGGGATTACAGGCATGAGCACCCTGCCCAAGATCTCCTTATTTTAGCTCCCTTCCTCATTCTACTTTCCAGCAACAGTAGTGTCACCAATGCCTGACACTCTGGAGGGGTTTTGGAGAAAGGGGGTGGGAATTGGCTTTTTAGCTTTCCCCTCTTTCAGTTTAGGCTTCAGCTTTTCCCAGTCTACTCAGTTTACTCATTCATTGCTTTACAGTTTCCAAACTTGGGCTGCTGTTGTTTTCTCTCCCATTATTTCTGGCACAGGGCAAACCCCAAAATTGGGGCTCAGCCCGGGAGGCCACGTGGGTTCTTGGCTTTGTGCAGGAAGAAATTCAAGCACAGGAAGGAATTCAAGAGCAAGCAGAATGAAGTGAAAGCAAGTTTATTAAGAAAGTAAAGGAATAGGCCCAGCATGGTGGCTCACCCCTATAATCCCAGCACTTTGGGAGGTCGAGGCACGTGGATCGCCTGAGGTCAGGAGTTCCAGACCAGCCTGGCCAATATGGAGAAACCCCATCTCTACTAAAAATAAAAAAACTAGCAGGGCATGGTGGCGTGCACCTGTAATCCCAGCTACTCGGGAGGCTGAGGCAGGAGAATCGCTTGAACCCAGGAGGCGGAGGTTGCAGTGAGCCAAGATCGTGCCACTGTACTCCAGCCTGGGCAACAGAGCAAAACGCCATCTCAAAAAAGAAAAAAAAGAAAAAAACTAAAGGAATAAAAGGTGATTATTCCATAGGCAGAGCAGCCTTTGTGGGCTGTTGGCCGGCTATATTTGTAGTTAATTCTTGATTATATGCTAAATATGGGGTTGATTATTCATGAGTTTTCCAGGAAAGGGGCAGAGATTTCCCAGAACTGAGGGTTCCTCCTTCTTTTAGACCATATAAGGTAACTTCTGGATGTGCGATGGCATTCGTAAACTGTCATGGCGCTAGTGAGAGTGCCTTTAGTATGCTAATACATTGTAATTCGCATATAATGAGCAGTGAGGACAATCAGAGGTTGCTTTTGTTGCCATCTTGGTTTTGGCAGGTTTTGACTGGCTTCTTTGCCACATCCTGTTTATTAGCAGTGTCCTTGTGACCTGTATCTTGTGAAACAAGTCCTGCCGAATTTCTGTCTCATCTCTATCTTTGTGGGCTTCTGATTTTTAAAAAATCCCTTTATAGTCACTTCAGGGTTTTCGAGAAGAGCAAGAAGAATTGTGTGCATTCAATTCACCATTTTTACCTGGAAGTCTCCATCTGCATTCCACCTTTGAACTGATGGGCTTATGCCTTTTAATAAAATCCTTTTACTGTTATTTCCATCGGCTTTGGGGAGTGTAAACTAATGAATGGGTTCAATTTGCCATCTTTAACTGGAACTGATTTGTTTGTTATTAAACTTTGCTCTAGACATAAATGTCTATCTCCCCACTTACAGCACTTACTGTGGTGAGCTTCTTAAGAAGAATTTTTTTTGTTTTTGTTTTTGTTTTTTCCCGCAAAAGCCAGCACAATGGCTGGATACTAAAGACTTATGACTGGGCCTAGGTTTTCATGTTATTTAAACTAACTTCCCTTCTCCTCAACAAATGTGCATTCAACAAATATTTACCAAATATTTAGTAAGGATCTACTCTGTCAGGTAATATTCAGGCCCCAGGCACACAGCAGAAGTCAAGTCCGACTGAGTTGATGCTCACATGGAACTTGCATTCAGCTCTGTTAAACTATCCTCTAGGAGCTTATTACTTCTCAAGGCAGCCCACCCCATCAGCTCCTGCTGAAAACTGGTTTCCCATTACTTTCGCTCATTGGTCCAAATTCCTCCTGGCAGAGGCTCCCTCTTCTGTAGGATAGACCTTCAGTTAAGTAAAGATGATCTGTGATTCTGTTTTCTTCATACTTTCCTTCAACCACTCATACAATTCCGGCGCCTCCTCCCACAATGAAGTCACGAAACACCCAGGACGCTCCCCCATTCTCTTCCTTCTTCTCTGTGAGTAGGAAAGTGGGATAAAGTCAAAAATAATATATTTAGTCTTTGTCCCAGGTTCCTGGCACAGAGCTTCAAAAACCCTCAGAAGTTTGAATGATAGGAATGTCTTTTGTTATTCATAATGAGCCCTTTTCAGCCACACCTGAGTTTATGCTAATGAGATGACTCACTGCAGCTCCCCTAGACAGTTTCAGAACAGAGGCTGGTTCTCAGGAAAACCAACCAAGGGATTAATGAGTTGGAACTTTCAGCCCCTCCCCTCTCCTTTCCACCTCCAGGAAAAGATGGAGATGGAGTCCAGTCACATGGCCAATGATTAAATCAATCATGTTTACATAATGAAACCTCAATAGAAACTCTGAACAACAAGGCTTGGAGAACTTCCCGGTTGCTAAACATACTAATATTGGCATACCAGAAGGGTGGCACACCCTGACTCCAACAGAAGTTTTGTGCTTGGGACTCTTCCAGACCTTGCTGTGTGTGCATCTTCATCAGGCTGTTTATTTGTATCTTTTACAATAAAATGGTAATTGTAAATATAATGCTTCCAGTGAGTTCTCTGAGTCATTCTTTATCAACCCAAAATGGGGGTGTAGAGGAACCCCTGAATTTATAGCAAGGCAGGCAGAAGTGTGGGTGGCTTGAGGACACCCAGGACTTGTAGTTGGTACCTGATGTGGGCAGTCTTGCAGGACTAAGCCCCTTAACCTGTGGGATTTGTGCTAACACCAGGTAGCTGATGTCAGAATTGAATTGGATTGAATTGAATTGAATTGAATTGAAGTGAGTGACATCCAGTTGGTGTCAGGGGACTGGTGTGGGAAGGCAGAAAGGGAGCCTGCTGTGATGCCCAGCAGGCACCCCAATATCTTTCCCTCTTGGCCTTATGCTGTCTGCCCAGCCAAAGAGAACTCAATTTACCCTTGGAGCACCATTGTTTGATGGGATGGGCCTAGGGCTCTGAAAACAGCTTCCTTCCTTCTACAATTGTGAGTACTGCAATCTATGTTTCCCATTATTTCCTGTTATTTCTCTGTCTGAAGGAAGGTTTACTTATCTCCATTGACTGTAAAACCCTTCAGAGTTGTCTTGGCTTCTGTGAAATGTCCAGCAAATACGGGCATTCAGGGGATGCTCAGTAATGTTGGTTGGCATGTGTTAGCTTGGCATGCATTAATTTGCCCTTTGAAGAAATCCTGCCCCTCCTCCACCCTCCTTCCCTCCTGCAGACTCCCATGAAAGCTTTCATGAGTGCTCAGAGGGTCCTCACTGGAATGAGTCCTAGAGGCCCAAGTCTAACTTTTGTTGGATTGGGAGGAACCCACGTGGATAAACACCACACCTTCAGTTTTTGTTGGTTGTTTTTGAGGCTGTTGTTTTGGTTTACCATGGAACATGCACCTGTATGTGCAGGGGTGGGGGTGGCTTGATGAGTGATATGCATGCTGAGGTGTCTGGCCAGGCATCCCGCTTCCTGCAAGACGGGAGTAGGAATAACAACTCACATCTGCACATCCCTCTACAGACTATCAAGTTCCTTCCCACACCAAAGAGCATCCTCCCAACCTGTGTTTGTCTGTAACCCTAACCAATATCCCAGTTTTACAGATGGGAAAAATAAGGCTAAACAAAATTAGGTGACAGCTAGCAAATGAAGAGGTCTCAGGTCTTCTGACTGCAGATCTCTTGAGCTTTCCGTTCCATCATTCTGTGACCCACCTGAGGGCAGAGGGGACCACAGTGGGTAGGCAGAGAGAAAGGGGCAGGATCCTTCTTTCCCTGTCATCTCCCTTCTGTCCCTCACACTGTAGCTCTTCCCTCACTGGCTCCAATGCACAGAGCCAATTATGTGCCTCTGCCAAGCACACTCCAGCTGTGGGGTGGGAATGGCAGAGAAGAGCTAGAGGCTAAAAAGCATGTGCACCCATTAGCCAGCAGTCCACAGCATTGGGTTGGGAGGGGGAACAGCCGGCATTGGCTGCAACAATACCCTCCTTCCTTCCTTCTAGCCCTTTCCAAGCTTCTACCCCTTGGAATTTGCTCTCCAAAATTGCCCCAACCAAGAGAGGCCACTTTTAGGCTGATTCAGAAAAAGACCAAGAGTGGGCTTACTCAGTCCTTTCTTGACAAGGGGGAACTGACAAAGTTCCTCTCAGGAATCTCTGGGCCTGACTCTCTAATCTTTTTTTTTTTTTTTTTTTTTTTGAGACAGAGTCTTGCTCTGTGGCCCATGCTGGAGTGCAGTGGCGTGATCTCTGCTCACTGCAACCTCTGCTTCTTGAGTTCAAGAAATTCTCCTGCCTCAGCCTCCTGAGTAGCTAGGATTACAGGTGTGTGCCACCACACTGGCTAATTTTTTTGTTTGCTTTGTTTTGTTTTTTTTGAGACAGAGTCTCATTCTGTCACCCAGGCTGGAGTGCAATGGCACAATCTTGGCTCACTGCAACCTCTGCCTCCCGAGTTCAAGTGATTCTTGTGCCTCAGCCTCCTGAGTAGCTGGGATTACAGGCATGCACCACCATACCCAGCTAATTTTTGTAATTTAAGTAGAGACGGGGTTTTACTGTGTTGCCCAGGCTGGTCTCGAACTCCTGGTCTCAAGTGGTCTGCCCATCTCAGCCTCCCAAAGTGCTGGGATTACAGGTGTGAGCCACTGCTCCTGGCCAGATCCCCTAATCTTAACCCTTGTGTCCAGCCCATCAACCTGGAGCAGGAAGTGGAAGTAGGGAAGGGCACTGGGACCACTTGCTTTGTTTTGGGCTCGTCCTACTGCCAGAGCCTCAGCAGGGCCACCATATCTGATGGCAGAGTAAGTGCTTATAACTTAGTGCTAACATCAGGGGCTCTGAGACCAAGTGCTATCAACATTGATCTTATTTTTACCAGAGAAGAAAGCCCAGAGTTAGATATAAAAAGTCTTACATTATTTAAACATGAATATCATCTGTGTCTGTTTTGCGCTGCTCCCACAGAATACCTCAGACTGGGTAATTTATAGTGAATAGAAATTTACTGGCTTATGGTTCTGGAGGCTGGGAAGTCCAAGACTGAGGGGGCAGTGTCTGGTAAGCCCTTGCTGCATCATAGCATGGCAGAAGGCATCACATGGGTGAGCGAGAGAGAGAGGGAAAGACAGAGAGAAGAGGTGGGGGAGAGAGAGAGAGGAGAGGAAGAGGGTGAAGACAGAGAGAAGGGCTAACCTCCTCTTTTTATAAGGAACCCATTCCTGAGACAATGGCCAATGGCATTAATCCATTCATGAGGGCAGACCCCTCATGGCCTAACCACCTCTTAAAGATTCTGCCTCTTTTTTTTTCTTTCTTTCTTTCTTTTTTTTTTTTTTTTTTTTTTTTTGAGACAGAGTCTTGCTCTGTCGCCCAAGCTGGAGTGCAATGGCATGATCTTAGCTCACTACAACCTCCACCTCCCAGTTTCAAGCGATTCTCCTGCCTCAGCCTTCCAAGTAGCTGGGATTACAGGCACACACCACCACGTCCAGCTAATTTTTGTATTTTTAGTAGGGATGGGGTTTCACCATGTTGGCCAGGCTGGTCTCGAACTCCTGACCTCATGATCAGCCCATCTCACCCTCCCAAAGTGCTGAGATTACAGGTGTAAGCCACCATGCCCGGCCTCTTTTTCTGTTTTTTTAGAGACGAGGTCTCACTCTGTTGCCCAGGATGGGGTACTGTGGCACAATTATAACTCACAGCAGCCTCTAACTTCTAGGCTCAAGCCATCCTCCCACCTCAGTCTCTGCCTCCTGAGTAGCTGGCACCAACTACCAGCTAATAGCCATACTACAAACACCCAGCTAATTTTTTATGTTTTTACTTTTTGGAGATGGGGTCTCATTATGTTGCCCAGGCTGTTCTCCAACTCCTGGCCTCAAGCGATTTTCCCACCTCAGCCTCCTAAATAGCTGGAATTACAGGCATGAACCACTGTATTAAGAGGCTCGCCTCTTAATATGGTTACAATAGCAATTATGTCTCCAACACATGCTTTTGGGAGGGACACATTCAAACCATAGCAAATACCTTCTGAAAAGTTGACCTGAACATTTACATAAGCTGTCACCCGGGAACTTATCTTCTAATGCAGGTGTAAATCACTGTTAGAGATACTTTGCTGAAAACTTGGTGAGCAAGCAGACAGCATGAGGATATTAAGCCCCTTTAGAGAGTAGAGAAGGTGTGGCTCGGGAAGGGGGAGCTAGCTAGGATACTGAGGAAAGGCTGAGTCTTCACACAGCTTGGTGAAGTTTTCCTCAGCACCCAGATCCCAGCCTCTTTCTTGCGATGGATCAAGATGACTTGGTGACATTCTTTGCCACCCTAACTTCCATCTGATCATGATATTTTCCCCACCTACAGCATGTTTTAAGCTTAAGGAATATTTTTAAGTGGATTCCTGCCCGCTCCTCCAGCTTTCTCATCCTAGGGCCCCCCCGGCTTTTTTTCCCCGGGGGGCGGGGGGGGGGTGGTTGAGACCTGCTTGATTTATTCCAGTGACACAACCGTGATCCCAAAGTGTGCAAAGTTAAAGCCTTCAATTGCAGCTGAGCAGAGAGCAGGAATGGTACACCTGGAGATAGTGGTGAGTCAAGAATGACAGGCAGGCAGCCATGACCAGGGCAGCTTCCTCCCCACAGGGCCAGGGACAGGGGAATGGCCTGAGGAGCAGGACCCAAGGGTAGCCCAGGGCTGGGGAAGGGGGCAGAGACCTCCCCTTGGCCTAGGGCCACTTTGATGGCTCTGTTCAGTGTGGTATGTGGGGGGCGATTCATCCACTGCTGTATGTGAGGAAGCTGGGAAGGTGGGCTTGGTGGAGTAGTAAGTGTCACCTGGGCTGGGAGCTAAAGAGTAGATATTTTCTAATTTGAGAAGACATCTGAATGAGACCAGATGGAAAAGACATCCATCTCTTGATTTGTACAGGTAAATTACCACACTGCAGCTTCACTGGGGGCAAATTATCCACATTCATGTTGAGAGCATCCTCCCTTCTGTTTGTCCCCATACTTTCAAGAACTCAGAGGAACCCATGCAGTCTCAAACAGTTCATGGAGTAAAAGGCAGTCAGCTCTAGGGGAAGCTGGCACACCCATCTGGCTGTCCTTGGCATGGGCAGTAACACCCAGCAGGCTGATGGGAAGGAAGGTGAGGACCCCTTAAATTCTCCTATATTAACCCTCCAAAGGAGGTTCTTCATTCCAGCCTTTTGGGAGCCCTGAGCCCCGGATCACTCAGGCTTATCCCAGGTCAGACCTCCAACATCTCTTCATCTCAAGTAGCTTGGATTAGCCACCTCAACACCCCACTGAGTTAGCTTCAAGCAATCATCTGGACAATGAAGAGAGGATCAGGGCCAGTCCACGGCCTAGAAAGTGTGGTTTCTGGGCCCTACCCAGCTTCAGGGCCTAAAAGCCACCCTTAGCTCTTCCCAAGAGATCTCCAAAATCAGAATGAGAGAGCTGCATGGCAGCGACCCCAGGCCCTGTGCGGTGCGGTCAGAGTCCAAGGCCAGGGCACTTGCCCCACTCACACAAATGGTTAGCAAATGCCAGGGCGCGGCCCTAGTCCCACCCTCCCCCAGCCCCGAGGGGTCCTTCCAGAACTGCCACCTGAACAGGTGGCTGCTCCGGTGCTGAACCCCTGCCGAGCTGAGGGTGACCTTGGACATCCACCGCACTCCCCGCGGGAGGCGGGGCGGCGGTCCGCCCGAGCTCTAGCTGGATATGGGGAGCTGCCACAGCCTGATCACGTCTCCGCCTCCCGGACTGGGCTGGCTCGTCGCCTGCTGCTCCCTGGCAGCTGTCTGCCGCTGCCGGGAAGGTGATTGCCATGTTTGCAGCTCCTTTCCTTGTTTGGAAAGATCTGGAGGCAGGTGAGGCTGCCGGGAAAGCGCGACTGACAGGTTGTGATCTGCAGGTTTCGGCGCCGGGCTCCGAGCTCCAAGCAGTCTGGGGAAGGCTGTCCGTCTGCTGGGGGCTGCGTTCCTTCTCCGCGCCCCGTACGTCCCCCCTCTCGCGGACCGGGTGCCGGCCCCTTCCTCCGGGCCCCGCAGGCCCCCTACAGCCGCCAGACCCCAGCCAGGGTCGCCTGGCCCTCCCTCTGGCCCCGAGAGACCCCTAAACAAACCCCCAGCCCCACGAGCGGCCCTCCTCCACGGGCAGTCCTTCCCAGTGTCTGACTCAAATCTCCGGCTCTGGCACGACGCCGCGTCTCTGTAGGAAGGGGCATTGTGCGGTCGTGCCGGTTCCTTCCCGCGCACTTGGAGGGACCCACCTAGCAATCAGTCACGCTGGCATTTTTCTCTGAGCCGACAAGGCAATTTGTGAGGAGCAGGGCTTTCTCGCCGGCTGGATGCTAAGTGGGAGCAGAGGAGGTGGGCGTGGGGGGCGTTCTAAAGAGATACCCAAATTAAACATCCAATCTGCCATGTCCTGTGTCACTCAAGGCGATTCATCTTCTCCCTGGCTCCCGCTAGGGCGGCTCCCAGGAGCGCCAGGACGTGGAGCTGCGGTCGTTGGCGGCGCGTCGCCTCCTCCGCGGAGAACAAACGGACGCCCCGCGGCCCCCGCCCCACCGCAGCTCTAAGAGCCTGCGCCCCTGAGCTCCGCCGCGCCGAGCCGCGGGAGAGGGATTCGGAGGACACAATGGGCTGGAGGAGGGGCTTGGGGGTTTCTAGGCGCCCTCCCTCTTCCATTAGCTGCCTCAATAACTCAGCAGGAGGCTGGGCCGGAAGCTGAGGGTTTGTGCGTGCCTGAGTTTGCACATTCCAGAACCTAGAAGTGGCTCGCATACTGCCTTCTAGGCCCCGCGTGCTGCTCTGCTGAGTTGGAGTCCTCCTCCAGCCATCCAACTAGTGCCCAAGCCTGCCATTCCTGCATTCAGGCCAAGGAGGAGGGGCTAGGGGCTCAGAGGATGCAACTCTCACCCTTACAAACGGCATTTTTTTTTTTTCCTGAGACAGAGGCTCACACTGTCACCCAGGCTGGAATGCAGTGGTGCAATCTTGGCTCACTGCAACCTCTGCCTCCTAGATTCAAGCCATTCTCCTGCCTCAGCCTCCCGAGTAGCTGGGATTACAGATGCATGCCACCACGCCCGGCTAATTTTTGTTTTTTTAGTACAGATGGGGGTTCATCATGTTGGCCAGGCTGGTCTTGAACTCTTGACCTCAGATGATCCACTCACCTCAGCTTCCCAAAGTGCTGGGATTACAGGTGTGAGCCACCGCACCTGGCCTGCCAATGGCTTTTTGATGAACCCCATGTGTGCAGTGTTGCTCCCCAAGGTCCCAAGGCTCGCTGGAGAACATCCCCACTCAGCCAGGAGGAGGTGCTCTGTCCAGGTTTGGAGAGGTGAAAACATTTCCCAGTGGAAAACCAAAGACAAGTTGGCCTCAGAAGACCAGGGAGGAGAGAGAAGGGAGGCAGATCCCAGGAGTCCTGACTCCCGGTTCCCAAGGGCTCACAGCTGGCTAATGGCTACTGCAACTGGGTTACCTGCAGCTCACCTCCCAGGTCCCACCTCTCCCCAAGTCTAAGATCAAAAGCCCTGGCTCTCTAGCATTCATCCTGTCCAGCCTTGCTGCATCCAGAGCAACCCTCCACTAGACAGGCTGCCAGCACCTGAGCAAGAGAAGAGGGGTGGGGAAACATGAGAAAAGATGAAGCATGAGGCTGGGTTTCCTTTAAGATTGCAGTTTGGGTGCGGTGGCTCATGTCTCTAATCCCAGCACTTTGGGAGACCAAGGCGGGTGGATCACGAGGTCAGGAGATCGAGACCATCCTGGCCAACATGGTGAAACACCATATCTACTAAAAATACAAAAATTAGCTGGGTGTGGTAGCATGCACCTGTAGTCCCAGCTACTCAGGAAGCTGAGGCAGGAGAATCACTTGAACCCGGGAGGTGGAAGTTGCAGCGAGCTGAGATTGCACCACTGCACTCCAGCCTGGTGACAGAGTGAGACTCCATCTCAAAAAAAAAAAAAAAAAAGATGTCGGTTTGTGCCCAGGTAAGAGAAGGAGCAGATACCACATTAGATTCTGGGCTCCTTCTCCTAGAATGGCAGCAACATATCTTTGGCTCTATACATCTCCTGCTGGCTTCTAGTCTCGGCTCTGACACTAGTTTTCTCTGTGAATTGTAGGAGACCAAAATATGACTGCAGGGGACCAGAATATACCACCCTAACATATGTCTCTCTGGCATAAGGATTATTTTGAGTTAATTATTCTGAGAATCTGCAGACACAGGAGAAACGGAAAACAGAGTATGTTACCCTTTTGTATGGGAAATTTACATTTACAAAGGAAATCTCCCTTTGTAAGGATGTCTCCCTCTCTGTACCACAAAGAGAAGGATGTCTCCAAATCACTAGACTTACCAATGGATAAGCACTGACTTTAAGATGCATAGCAAACCTTACCCTTGTTTACTGTGCTTTTCCTGGTCACCTCCCCATAACTGGCCTCCCTCATACCCTTCTTTCTTGGTTTCAGCTGAAGATGGTATTTCAGCCTGAATTCTAAACCACCTCTTTGAGATTTACTTCTTTTTCCCTGGGCATCTCCCATGTGTACATGAGGTATAGAGGTTAATAAACTTCTGTTTGTTTTTCTCTTGTTAATCTGTCTTTTGTTACAGGTGTTCCAGCCAATGAACCTAAGAAAGGTGGAAGGAAAAGGTATATTTCCTCCCCTACAGAATCTGGATGACCCAGGGGCTCCTGTCTTCCTCACTTTCCTATTTCTAAACAAGGACTTTGCATATTGATGCCTGAGCATTTTTTCAAATTCTTCTCTCTCTGAACTCCCTCTGAGCCCTTGCCTCATGCTGTGGGGCAGTAGAGAACATAGTGAGAAAAGAAAAATAGCTCAGAGCGGTCTAAGCCCTGCAAAATTGATCAGGCCCTGAGAGACAGGAGTTTGGGAATTCAGTCATACACATCCCTCCTCATACTCCACCCAGGCCCAGGAGCAATTGTTCAAAGGGATTCTGTTCCTGACTAACTGCCTCACCCATTATCTTCAGGTTCCTAAATTTGTGATACAAAGAATAGCAAATGACGAATGAATAGCTTATGTTGTTGTTATTATTATTATTACTTGTTTTTTAGAGACAGGGTCTCACTCTGTTGTCCAGGCTGGAGGGTAGTAGCATGATCATTGCTTACTGAAGCCTCAGCCTCCTCTACTCAAGCAATCCTCCTGCCTCAGCCTCTGGAGTAGCTGGGACTACAGTCAGGTACTACCATACGCTGGTAATTTTTTTTTTAAGACCCAATCTCACTCTGTCACCCAGGCTGCAGCACAGAGGCATGATCTTGGCTCATCGAAACCTCTGCCTCCCAGGTTCAAGCAATTCTCGTGCCTCAGCCTCCCCAGTAGCTGAGATTACAGGCGTGTGCTACCACGCCTGGCTAATTTTTTGTATTTTTAGTGGAGACAGTGTTTTGACATGTTGCCCAGGCCGGCCTTGCTCTCCTAGGCTCAAGCAATCCACCAGCCTCAGCCTCTCAAAGTGCTGGGATTACAGGTGTGAGACAATGTGCCCGGCCTTTTTTTTTTTTTTTTTTTTTTTTTGGAGAGACAGGGGTCTCACTCTGTTGCCCAGCTTATCTTAGTGTACATTCTTGGTAGACAACCTGTGAACTGCCTCTTCTCTTTGGAAAACCCACTTGTAACTGCTGCTAATTAAGCTTATGTTCAGGGCAACTTAAATCTATGCTCCCTGATTGCAGTCTTCGAACTTGGTGCAAACAAACTCTCTTCTTATATTAATTTTGCCTCAGTTTTTTCCTTCAGGGCAACAATGGGGAAGAGAATCCTTGAGGTCAATGACACCAGTACAGCTCAGTTGCAAATTCCTTGTCCTTTCATCCTTAGAAACGTGCCAGTAACCATTCTGTGCCTACTTGGGCTTGGGAGCCTGCCTGATTTAAAAAAGAAGAAGGAGAAGGAGAAGGAGATGAAGAAGGAGAAGGAGAAGGAGATGAAGAAGGAGAAGGAAGAGGAAGAAAGAAGAGGAAGAGGAGGAGGAAGAAGAAGGGAAAGAAGAGGAGAAGGAGGAAGAAGGAGGAGGAGGAGAAGGAGAAGGGAAGAAGGAAGAAGAAGAAATAACTTGTCAGAATGAGAGACCTGACTTCTGCCTTGGAAAATTGGTCCTGGAAGTTCAGAGCATTTACTGTAAACCTCTCCTGGGTGATCAGCGAGGAGTTGGGAGCCTCTTGCTCCCAGCGTGTATGTTGACTCCAAGAGAGGTGGTGAGTTGCTTAAGGCTGGTGGTGGCAAATCAGGCCCAGAGACAAGGCATCCTGTCTCCCAGGCCAGATGCTTCTTCTACAGTGTTATAACTGCAATAGATCCATTGCCTGATGCATTCAGCAAGTCAGCATGTAATTGCCCAGTGGGCTCTTTCTGCCTGCTGCACAGACAAAACCCATTCACTGATACTGTGGTATTATAGTAAAGAATTTAATTAATGATAGGCCAGCCACGTGCAAGAACTGGAGATCACTGAAATCAATCTCCTTGAAGGCTTGGAGGTTAGAACTTTTCAAGGATAGTTTGGTGGGCAGGGAACTAAGGAATGGGTGCTGCTGATTGGTCAGGGATGCAATCGTAGTGGGAAGCTGTCCTCATCCACTGTGTCTGCCTCTGGTTGGGTTGAGGGCACAGGACTGGTTGAGTCATGAGTCATTAAGTCCAGGTGGGCTCAGTTGGTTGCCAGAATGCATTAAGTCCAGGTGGGCTCAGATGTTTCTGAGAAACATCTCAGAAGACTAATCTTAGATTCTGGGATCGGTAGTGGTGTTATCTGTAGGCGCAATGGGGAAGTCACAAAACTTGTGACCTCTAGCCACAACAACTCCTTAGCAATAAGAGATGATGGAAACTATGCCCTCCTTTTTTTTTTTTTTTTTTTTTTTTTTTGAGACAGAGTCTCACTCTGTCTCCCAGGCTGGAGTACAGTGGTGCAATCTCAGCTCACTGCAACCTCCGCCTCCCAGGTTCAAGTGATTCTCCTGCCTCAGCCTCCCAGGTAGCTGGGACTACAGGCATGAGACATCATGCCTGGCTAGTTTTTTTTTTTTTCTGTATTTTTAGTACAGACAGGGTTTCATGCTGGCCAGGCTGGTCTCAAACTCCTTACCTCGTAACCTGCTGCCTCAGCCTCCCAAAGTGCTGGGATTACAGGCATGAGCCACCGCGCCCGGCCCTGCCCTACATTTAAGCAGAATTCAGGCCCCTCCTATATTCCTAATCTTGTGGCCTTCCATTAGTCTTACAAAGGCAGTTTCAGCCCCCTAACGAGGAGGGGATCAGTTTTAGAGAGCAACTATTATCATCCTTTCTTCAAAGTTAAACTGTAAACTAAATTTCTCCCATGGTTAGCTTGGCCTATGCCCAGGAATGAGTGAGGACAGCCAGCCTGGGGGGCTGGAAGAAAGATGGAGTCAGCCTTGCTAGACTTCTCTCACTGTCATAATCTTTGCAAAGGCAATTTTAAATATGCCCAAGACACCAGGTTGCAGCAGAGAAAGAGGTTTAATTGTAGGGCCACCAAACAAGGAGACAGGAGGAAACCTCAAATCCAACTCCCTGAGGAGTTTGGGGATAGTGTTTTTAAGGGTTTTGAGTGTGCCAAAGTGTGGAGATAGTTGATTGGTCAAAGAGAGCCATAAGACAGGGAGATGAAGAAACTGTATTCTCATATTGATTCTGTTCTTCTGTGGGGGTCTTCAAACTGGTTGGCATAAGCTGTTTTACTGGAATTGGGGATCTGAAGGACATTGTAAGCAATTTTTAAATGAGAGCCTTGTGATTCTAATGTCAGAGATCCTATCTAGCTTAAACAAAAGTCTTGTGGTTCTACCATCAGAAATCCTATCTATAGGAACCACGAGGATGCAAACGGCCAGTATCTATCTAGTTCTACCGTGACTGTTGGTTACAAGGAAGCTGGTCAAAGTGCAGCCTGATTAATGCTTAATCATAACCATATTTCTGTTCAGAATCCTTGTTAACCCCGTGAAGACAGCTTCAATGTCACAGAGCTGCCTGTAGGAATGAATGCCTTACACCTCAAACCTGGCCCTCTCCACCTGCCCTTTCCATGCTGCCAACAGGGCCTTCCAGTGGCAGTGGTGACCAGTCACTGGGAAAGCCCAGCTGAGTCAGTGTTTGCTGGCTAACTGCAGAAGGAATGATGAACTGGTCCCCATGAATGGAGAGGTCCAACACAAAGCTATGCTAATTCTTCATAAGCTCTGCCTGCCGCCTTTTATATATCAACCTGAAATGTAATTATCTTTATGGCTGGTGGAGTAAATCACCAGTATGTGTCAAAGAGATTTGCTCTTGTGTTTTATTACGTAATATATTAGCTCTACAGTTTTAAGATGTCATTACTTGGCTAATCGCATGAAACGTTTTCGTGAGCAAACAGTGATGCTGGCAGGAGCTGGGGCCAGAGACCCGTGGCTAAATCCTTCAGAGAATGCTGAGAGAGGCCTCAGGGGATCACCTTGTCCAACCCCCTGCCTCCAGGCTTAGAGAGCTCTAGACAGACAGGAGAGTGTTCATAGTGGCTTATTCCTAATAGCAAAAAACTAGAAACAACCGAAATATCATCAACAACAGAATGGAGAAAATAATTATGGCATATTTCCTGTATAGTCCCCGTTACTTGGGAGGCTGAGGCAGGAGGATCGCTTGAGCCCAGGAGTTCAGGCCACTGCATTCCAGCCTGGGCAACAAAATGAGACCCCATCTCAAAAAATAGAATTATGGCATATTTACACAATGAAATACTACATAGCAATCAAAAAGAAAAACCGTCAATAATTGATGAACTATTGACACATGGGTGACCCTCACAGACTTGATGTCCCCCTCCCTCTTGGAGACACAGCAGCTGTTTTGGTGGATTAGGTCACCTGATTCACCCACTTACTGGGCTCTTTCGGAGCTCCTGGAATGTCCTCCTTCTCCAGTCCCAGAGGCGGATCTGAATTTCTCAGGGTGAATTCCCTACATCTTCTTTAGGTTTATCCTCTCCTTTCTCCTCCACTACCTCCTCTACATCAGTATCTTCATCAGCAAACTCATTTTGTTTTTGCACCTAACAGTGGTGTGTGTTCAAACTTTCTTCTCTGGCTATGAGTCTGGTGGACAAAGGCAGCATGGTGTAATAGAAATAACACAGGCACTGCAATGAAACCCACCTGGCTTTGAATCCTAGCTCCACTGCTTTTTGTTCTGTCATCTTAGATCACTTAAACTCAGTCAGCCTCAATTTCCACACCTGCAAAATGGAATATCTTCTTTGCAGTGGGAAGTAATGAGAAAACGTGAGTTTTGTTTGTTTGTTTTGTTTTGTTTTGAGACAGAGTCTCACTCTGTCGACAGGCTGGAGTGCAGTGGCAAAATCTCGGCTCATTGTAGACTCCGCCTCCCAGATTCAAGCAATTCTCCCACCTCAGCCTCCTGAATAGCTGGGACTACAGGCGCACGCTGCTATGCCCAGCTAATTTTTGTATTTTTAGTAGAGATGGGGTTTCACTATGTTGGCTAGGCTGGTCTTGAACTCCTAGCCTCAAGTGATCCACCTGCCTCAGCCTCCCAAAGTGCATGGATTACAGAGGTGAGCCACTGCGCTCCGCCAACATGAGCATTTTACTTGGTGCCTAACATGTTTTCTTGCATTATTCATACGATTATTCAACAAACATTTACTGAACTTCTGCACTGTGCCAAAGACCATACTAAGAGCTGGCACACAACACTGTCACAGTCTATATTTGTGTTTTTGCAGACTTGTCCCTCACTTGCAGCTCAGGTGGTTCACCCTCCACCCTACCCCCTAGTTCAGGATATTGCATCCCCCTGGCCACAGAGATTGGCTCTGGGATAGGCTCATATTCCAGATTGGTTCCATGAGATTCAGCCCTGGAACTTTGGCTGAAACTATTGAGAAAGAGGTGATCCTTTTCCACCAAGCATGATGAGCTGGTCAAATGGAGCCCTAGATCTGCTGAGGGATTTTCTTGCCCCCTCTCTAGGAGAGTGTGCCTAAGGATAAAGACAATGAAGAAAGCTGGGCGACGAAGAAGGAAAGGCCCTCCATAGCCTCATTTGAGCACCCAGATCCAGCCTCACGAGGACTGAATTGGGTTTCTGACGTTCACAAATAAAAATAATGCCGATTAATTTACTGTCCTAAAAATGACTAACATTCAATGCATTTTACTATGTGCCAGCCATTGTGCCAAATGCTTCACAGGCATCATCTCATTTAATCCTCACAATGACCTGATAAAATAGGTGCTGTGGGTTGAATAAGTGTCTTCCAAAAATTCTTGTCAACCCAGAACCTCACAGTGTGACCTTATTTGGAAATAGCATTTTGCAGATGTAATTAGTTCAGATGAAGTCACACTGGATTAGGGTGAGCCCTAAACCCAGTGACTGGGGCCCACCATGGTGGCTCGCGCCTGTAATCCCAACACTTTGGGAGGTCAAGGTGGGCTGATCACCTGAGGTCAGGAGTTCGAGACCAGCCTGACCAACATGGTGAAACCCTGTCTCTACTAAAAATACAAAAAAAATAGCCAGGCGTAGTGGCAGGCGCCTATAATCCCAGCTACTGGGGAGGCTGAAGCAGGAGAATCACTTGAACCCGAGAGGCAGAGGTTATAGTGAGCCAAGTTAGCACCATTGCACTCCACCCTAGGCAACAAGAGTAAAACTCCGTCTCAAACAACAACAACAACAACAAATCTAGTGACTAATGTCTTTCTTAGAAGAGGAGAAGACACAGAGAGACACAGAGAGCATAAGAGGGGATGTCTTGTAAAGGTGGAAGCAGAGCTTGGAATGATGCAGCTACAAGCCACTGAACACCTAGGGCTGCCAGGAGCTGCCAGAACTAGGAAGAGGCAAGGAAGGAGTTCTTCCCCAGAGCCTTCCCAGGGAGCATGGCCTTGCTGACAGTTTGATTTTGGACTCTGGCTTCCAGAGCTTTGAGAGAATAAATTTCTGTTGTTTTAAGCCACCCAGTTTGTGATTTTTTACGACAGCCCTAGGGAGCTAATACAGTAGGTAATGATCATTACTATTTTTGAAGATGAGAAAACTCAGGCTAAAGAAGTTAAGTAACTTGCCCAAGGTCTTGTAGTTAATTTAACACCAGAGATGGAATTCAACCCCAGGCAGACTCCAGAGCTGTCTTTCTTTCTTAGTCATTTGATGATACATAGCAGGTGCATATAAATCCTATTTCTTTCCCAGGTCATATTTTACTGTTCTTTGCATCCCTAGTGCTTAGCATGGTGTTTGCTATTTAATAGGTGCCCAGTAACCATTTGGGAATTAAAGTCATTAGGAGCCCTACAGAGTAGGGCACTGAGAGGGCAAAGAAGAGAAAGATATAACCCTTGACCTCCAAAGGTTATAGTTTAGTAGGGGAGACCAGAAAGCCACCCCAAAAGATGGATTGTTGGGCTGAAGGCAATTTAGAAGCAGATGCAGGAAAGCTCTCTACTCTGCCTCTATGTGCCCAAAAGCAGGACATCGATTTACAAAGACAAAAGATAGCCCACTCCCTCTTCTACCTAGGAGAATGCAAGCTAACCAAGGAGGACAACTTTAGACCCTTACCAGCCTGAAGATGGTACCACAGGCATCTATATTAACAAGCTTTACTAACTAACCTTTATCTGCCAGTTATTTGCCTACCCACAAGTTGCTGCCCCTGGAGAGTCAAAGTCCATTTTTTTTTTTTTTTTTTTTGAGACAGAGTCTCACTCTGTCACCCAGCCTGGAGTGCAGTGGCACAATCTCTGCTCACTGCAACCTCCACCTTCCGGGTTGAAGTGATTCTCCTGCCTTGGCCTCCCCAATAGCTGGGACTACAGGCACATGCCACCAGGCCCAGCTAGTTTTTGTATTTTTCGTAGAGACGGGGTTTCACCATGTTGGCTAGGCTGGTCTCGAACTCTTGACCTCAAGTGATCCACCCGCCTTGGCTTCCCGAAGTGCTGGGATTATAGGCGTGAGCCACTGCACCTGACCATAAAAACTGACTGTTCTGGTCAGGAGCGGTGGCTCACACCTATAATCCCAGCACTTTGGGAGGCTGAGGTGGGCGGATCATGAGGTCAGGGGTTGGAGACCCAACATGGTGAAACCCTGTCTCTACTAAAAATACAAAAGCTAGCCGGGCATGGTGGCAGGCACCTATAGTCCCAGCTACTCGGGAGGCTGAGGCAGATTCGCTTCAACCCGGGAGGTGGAGATTGCAGTGAACCGAGATTGCGCCACTGCAATCCAGCCTGGGAGACAGAGCAAGACCGTGTCTCAAAAACAAACAAAACTGACTATTCTTTGTTGAAGATGCTTATAAGCTGGAATTCAAAGCTGCCTCTTTGAGAACTACTCATTCTCTGGGTGTCTCCCATGTATATATGAAATATACAGGTGAATAAACTTTATTTTCTCTTGTTAATCTATCCTCTGTTACAGGGGTCCATGCTAACGAAGAAACTATGAAGGTTGAAGACAAAATTATTTTTCTTCCCCTACACTACAGAGGACATACAGAAGGAGTATATGCTCAGGGCTGACTGAGAAGCTTAAAAATCAGCCCTGGAGGAGCTCAAAGAAGGGATAGCACTAAGGGATAAGCCAAAAGGAGGCTTTGAGGAAGAGATTGAATTTTATTTGGGCCCTGAAGAACTTAGGAAAGAGGAAAGAAGTGGTGACAGTTGATAAAGCAGAAGAAGAGCATGAATAGGGCTGGGAGGAAGGACTTTGCAAGATGCATTTGAAGAGAGTTGGGGGTGATGGGCTGGGAGGCATCAGCCAGGCCAGATCATAGTTATAGAGGACTAGGCAGGAACTTGGAGATGAACTGGTAGCATGGTCCTACAGGCTTTTAGCAGACACAGCTACTACATTTGTTACTGCTACTAACAGAGGCTTGACTGCAGATACTCAGTCTGTGTGTTCCCTGCATTTCCCAGGGCCTGCAGGTCACAGAGCTGTGCACATTGGTCTGGCCAGCAGGCTATAGGTCTAAGTGTTACCTACAGACTGAAGCATAGAAGAGTAGATATGAGGCCCTCATTCTCTCTTCACTTTTTGAGGCAAGTGTTGAGGTGGAGGCTTTATCAGATCTAAGTTGTCTGGATTGCCAGGGAGAGCTGTCCCAGAGAGGCATGGGAATTTCATGAGAACAAGAAACAAATGTGGCCAGGCATGGTGGCTCATGCCTGTAATGGCATTTTGGGAGGCTGAGGTGGAAGGATTGCTTGAGGCCAAGAGTTTGAGACCAGCCTAGTCAACATAGCAAGACCCCATCTGTACAAAAAATAAATAGATTAGCCAGGTGTGGTGGCATGCACCTGTGGTCCCAGCTACTCGGGGGGCTGAGGTAGGAGGATCGCTTGAGCCGGAGAAGTTGGGGTGAGGATGCTGGGGAGTGCTGGTGATTTTGGGTGTGTGGACAGGTGAAAAATCCTGAAGGAGGATCAGGAAGCAGTGGGAAAGGTGGGAGCAACAGAGCACCACACAATTCTCCTCCTCCGGGCCTCTCTGACAGCACCCAGGCCACCCCTGCTGGTGGTAGCAGGAACTCCCAGGCAGTCTTCCCTTATTCTCCCAAAGTCAACAGCTGCAACCTCCTAAGGCTTTCCTAGATGCAACTTCTCTCTGTTAGCACAGCAGCCCTGGGAAGCTACTGTTGTTGCCTAAGGCTCAGAGATTCAAGCCAGAGTTAGTCAGTGCCAGCCAAGGGTGAACTGGCCAAAGACCGAGAGGGCTTCTGACTCCCAGAGCAGGGGCTGGGCTCCCTCCCAGCTGTCAGCTCTCACTCACAGGTGCAGCCTCTTGTGGGGAGTCCCCAAAAGCTGGATATGGACTGAGATGGCCAGAAGGCAAGGAGGGGATAGGGAGGGCTGTGGTGCCTTCTGCTGAGATTTGCTACCAGGGAGCTCTGTTTTTTAGGAGAAGGCCCTGCCCCCAAAGTTCTGAGACTATCAGAGCACTTATCTATCACCCTATCTCATCAGCAACCTCCAGCATTCCATCACGTCAACACCATAAACTCTACATGTCTTGCCCCTTTGATACAAGGTGTGGCCCTATGACTAAGTTCTAGGCAATGAGGTATAAACAGAAAACTGTAGGTGAGACATCCAAGAAAGTTCCTTAAAAGGGAGATGAACAATTGGCATAGTCCCTTTGGCCTCACCTGCCTTCTCCTACTTCCTGCCTGAAACTCAGGCTTGATGGCTGGAGCTCCAGCAGACATCTTGGACCATGAGGTCTGGGAAAGCCACGTGTTAAGGAGGGTAAAACAGAAGCACATAAGAAGCCCCTGGAGCTGCCCTACTGGCCCTGAAATGCCCAACGCTAGGCTTCTGTGTGACAGGAGAAGCTCCTGATTGGAATACACATCTGCAGTCAAGTTGTTTTCAGCAGCAGCCACAGTCTTGGACACTGGGGTTATGGCGGTGGGCCCAGGCAAGAATAGCTGCTGCCCCAAGCTCCACTTCTTGAACTACGAAACAATGACAGTCAGAGGAATGGCACCTGATGGCATTTCAAACTGGAAGCTAAATAATGCATTTTCAACAAACCATGGGAGGATTTTTAAAATAATAATCCAGATGTAGGAAATAATATTTGTTTTGGGGGTTTCTGTTTGTTTGTTGTTTGTTTGTTTGTTTCGAGACAGAGTTTCGTTTCGCTCTTGTTGCTCAGGCTGGAGTGCAGTGGTGCGATCTCGGCTCACTACAACCTCCGCCTCCCAGGTTCAAGCAATTCTCCTGCCTCAGCCTCCTGAGTAGCTGGGATTACAGGCGTCCACCACCACACCTGACTAATTTTTTTGTATTTTTAGTAGAGACGTGGTTTCACAATGTTGGCCAGGCTTGTCTCGAACTCCTGACTTCAGGTGATCCACCTGCCTCGCCCCACCGCAAAGTGCTAGGATTACAGGCGTGAGCCACCATGCCTGGCAGGGAAGTAATATTTAAGGTTTTTCATTGCATGATTGAGGAAGATCTTTTGGCACAAACCCCGAAGTCATAAAATAAAGGATTAATCATTTTAACCTCATCAAAATAAAATTTTTTTTAAAAGTCTTTGTGGCAAAAATCAGTCTGGATAGGCTGGTTATACTGCAACAAGAAAAAAAGCCAAAATCTGAAGGGTATAAAGCAACAAGTGGTTATTTCTGGCCTACAGTACATATCGTTTTGAGGACTGGCTGAGGCCTCCACTCCCATGTTGTCAGTATTGTCACTTTCACTTTAGGCTCCCAAGTTGAAGGCACAGCCATCATCTGCTGATGCCAATTCCCATGTCAGAGAGAAAGAGGGTGAGCAAAGCACCAGCACTTCAAGCTTCAGCCCAAAGTGTCACACGTGCTTCTGCTTGCATTTAATTGACCAGGACAAGTCACACAGCTACACCTTGGTTCACAAGGGCAGGGAATGTAATGCCTTTTCAGGGAGGGATACTGGGTATTCATGAACAATAGTACACAAAAGCAAAAGACTCGACCCTTTGGGAGAAGTTTTAGATACTCATATTATAAACAAAGGGTTAATTTCTCTGATAAATAAGAATACTCCCAAATCATCAAGAAAATGATCATATTGATTGAAAAAGCAGGCAAAAGATATGAGCGGGCATTTTACAAAAAGGAAATAAAAGATGCTGTAACTCACTCATAATTTCACATTAAAATGACATGGAGATATCATTTTCTACCCATCAAAGTGGTGAGGGTATGTGCAAACAGGTCACACATTGCTGATGGGCTGTAAATTGGTGTAACCTCTATGGAAGGCAATTGGCATATGGGTCAAGATTTAAAGTTCACATACCTTTCTTTCTTTCTCTTTTTTTAATAGAGATGGGATCTTGCCATGTTGACCAGGCTGGTCTTGAACTCCTGAGCTCAAACGATCCTCCCACCTTGGCCTCCCAAAGTGCTGGGATTACAGACATGAGCCACCACACCCAGCCAAGTTCACACACCTTTTGATACGGGTTCTTCTACTTCTAGAAATATATCCTATGATGAGCTCACACATGTGGGAAATAATATTTGTTTAAGGTTTTTCATTGCATTATTGTTTGTAATAACAAAAGATTGGGAACAACCTAATGCCTTTTAATTAGGGACTGGTTAAATAAATCATTTAAATTAAATAAGCTATTTCTCTCCATTCAAGGGAATGCTACATAGATACAAAAATGAACAGCTTCTTTTGTAATGACATGGAGCAAGTGCTAAGATTTAATGTTAAACAAATCAAGTAAGGTACTGAACAGTGTATATTGTATCACTATTTGTGATAGAAAAAGGAACAAATATTCATAATTGTTTATATATGCTAGAGATATCTCCAAAAATACATTTAAAGTGGGAAATATTGCTTGTGATTCAGGAGAGAATAGAAATTCTCTGTTTGTACCTTTTAAATTGTGAGATAGCATGGGATGTATTGTCTAACCTAATAGTAAAATTAAAAATTAAAAGAGGAGGAAAATGAATCAGCAGTTCCACTCCTAGGCATATAACAAAGAGAAACCAAAACATACATCTGCACAGAAAGAAATTTGTACACAAATATTTATAGCAGCATTACTCTTAATAGCCAAAAGGTGGACAAAACTGGGATGTCCATCAGCTGATTGATGGATAAATAAAATGTGGTATATCCATTCAATGGATTATTATTCAGCCATAAAAATGAATGAAGTCACACCTGTAATCCCTGCACTTTGGGAGGGCAAGGCAGGAGGATTGGTTGAGCCCAGGAGTTTGAGACCAGCCTGGGCAACATAGCAAGACCTTGCCTCTACAAAAAAAAATATATATATATATATTGAGTCCAGAAGTTCAAGACCAGCCTGGGGAATACAGTGAGACCCCATCTCTATAAAAAAACAAAACAAAATAAAGTGTGCAATTCAGTGGTTTATATATATATATATATTTTTTTTTTTAAATAACCAGCGTGGTGGCACAGTGCCTGTGGTCCCAACTACTCAGAAGGCCAAGGCAGGAGGATCACTTTAGCCTAGGAGTTCGAGGCTATAGTGAGCCATGATCGTGCCACTGCACTCCAGCCTGGGCAACAGAGCAAGACCCTGTCTCACACACAAACACACACACACACACACAAAGGAATGAAGTACTGATACATGCCACAATATGGATTAACCTTATGCTGAGTTTCCTTCATTCCTTCATAACGAAAACATTAGGCTGGGCAAACAAGCTAGACACAAAAAGCCACATATTATACACATTCCATTTAAGTGAAGTGTCCACAATAGGCAAACAAAAAGTAGATCAGTGGTTGCCTAGAGGGATGAGGTTGTGGGAGAAATGGAGAGGGACTGTTAATGAGTACTGTGTTTCTTTTAGGGGTGATAAATATGTTCTAAAATTGATGTGGTGATGGGTGCACAACTCTGTAAATATACTAAAAACCACTGAATTGCACACTTTGTTTTGTTTTTTTTTTTTATAGAGATGGGGTCTCACTGTATTCCCCAGGCTGGTCTTGAACTTCTGGACTCAAGCAATCCTCCCACTTCCGCCTCCCAAAATGCTGGGATTACAGGCATGAGCCATATGCCTGGCCAAATTGCACACTTTAAATGGGAATTATATGGTAGGTGAGTTATATCTCAAAAAAACTGTTTTTTAAAAATGGGGAGAGAGAGAGCAAAAGAGATGGCCCATATATATGATGCCTTGGGACACTATGAACTCCTATGACCTCGTATCTCAATAGACTCCCCCCAACTCCGTCCTTAAGCTCTGTTGAAAGTCTTACAAAAAAACTCAGCAGGGCAGCTGTCCTCGCCTGGGTTCCCCCACATAAAGAGCCTTTGGTTCAAGTAGCTTATTTTGGAAAGAGATTCCAGGGAAAAGCAGTGGTTCCCTAGAATCCCAAGGGGGATTGGGAAGCATAAAACAGGGAAGCAGAAAGGCCAAGCTAAGTTTTCTTAACTGAGCTGGTCATCACTGTGGGTCGTTGAGGCTCCATCCTGCTAGGGAACCTCTGAAGAACCATGCAAAATGCACCTGAGACAAGGAAGAGGCGGGCATGGCCCTGGTGGCAGAGAAACCCTGGGTGGATGGCAAGAGAGTGAGGTGTCTGGCCACATCTGCCATGGCGACTGGGGGAGCTATAGAAGGGAAGTGGTAGCTGAGCACTGAGACTGAGGAGGGTGGTCTGACGCAGTGGTCTAAGCAAAGAGCTCTCCCTGCTGCGTAATCCTCCAGACTTGACTCAGAGAGCCTCAACATCATTGCCAAAAATCAAACCCATCCTCGAATAACAAATACTTTCTGCCTTGATGAATTCTCAAAGGCATGTGCTATAGGCCACTAAATGCACCAGATGTGATTTTTTTTTTTTTTTTTAATAAGAGTCATTCCGAGAGAAGTCTGGCACATGGGCAATGATCAAGCTGTGGGATGCTGTTTTGGGTCAACAATGAGGAGTGATTGTAAAGCCAAGTGTCTGGTTATTGTAAACTGACTCTGATGGTCGTGCCCGAAGGGAATTAAAGAGACACGCTGAGTCATACTTGTGCTGGCTCACAAGTGGAGATTTTTCACAGGACAGTAGTCATGCAAATGTAGAGGACGGCAATGAGGCAGAGTGTCCTCCAATCCATGTAGGAGAAAAGAGCGAATGCTCAAGCCTCCCCCATCCAGTCCCTGCTTGGGTGCATCCAGGGTTTCCCCAATGCTTCTTAATGTCTTAGAGGAAACTTAGAGGTTGGCTCAGCCCCTTCAATGGGATGCCTAGTACAGACGATTTCTGGAAAATGGGGCCCCGTCTCATCTTCATGCAACAGCCACAGGGGCCAGCAGTGGTGTGAACTGAGTGATGTCATCCAGGGTGGCTGCCCACCCCCCACCCCCAATGCCAT
Organism: Nomascus leucogenys; assembly: GCF_006542625.1. Classification (NCBI taxonomy): domain Eukaryota; kingdom Metazoa; phylum Chordata; class Mammalia; order Primates; family Hylobatidae; genus Nomascus; species Nomascus leucogenys. Next base: position 15,235,149 of record NC_044395.1, read on the forward strand.
GATTGGTGGGAGGGAAAAGCTCCCCTTGTGAGTCAAGATGTCCCTGAAACTCAAGCCAGAGTCCATAGACAGAAGGTGCCGGCCTAGGCCCCAGATGATGCCACCACCTTAGTGTGGAGCCCTTTCTGAAGAGGAAATTCCCCAGCGAAATGCTCAGATCAGCAGAACCCTGGGGACTCACTAGGCCTAAGGTCAAAGAGCCAAAGCTGTCATCAGTGGCTCATTCTGCTCAGCTACCAGCCACTTCCTGGGTGCAAGCTGGCCCCAGCAGTACTAGGTCTCCCTTTACTTGCAAAACCTAGAATCAGCTTCTTCCCACCTAATTTTCAAAACCCTAAGGGGTGGGGAACAGGTGCCTAATCTCCTAAATTCTCAAAAACGCCAGGTGCGGTGGCTCACACCTGTAATCCCAGCACTTTGGGAGCCTGAGGCGAGTGGATCACTTGAGGTCGGGAGTTCAAGACCAGCCTGGCCAACATGGTGAAACCTCATCTCTATACTAAAAATACAAAAGTTAGCCGGATGTGGTGGCACACGCCTGTAGTCCCAGCTACTCAGGAGGCTGAGGCAGGAGGATCACTTGAACCCAGGAGGTGGAGGTTGCAGTGAGCCAAGATTGTGCCATTGAACTCCAGCCTGGGCGATAGAGTGAGACTCTGTCTCAAAAAAAAAAAAAAAAAACACAAAAAAAAAACACACCCACAAAATCTCAAAAATCAAGAGTCTGGTTCACTTCTCTTCTGGATTTAGGCCAGGCCATCCCTCTGGAAAGTCCCACCACAGTGCTCATGGCTTTTACTTTAGGAGCACTTTCTACGTGTTAAGTGCCTCACATGCAGTTTCATTGAGTCCTTCCAGTGGCCCAATGAGGTGAGTACTTTCCATTTTACTGATGAGGAAACAGCTTCCGAGAGGTTAGGAAATTTGCCTGAGCTCACACAATTAGTAAGTTGAGATGCTTGCTAATTACCCTGTACATAGATAGCACTTCATAATTTTCCAAGATCTTTCATTTCATTAGGTCATTGTCTTAGTCCATTTTGTGCTGCTGTACCAGAACACCTGAGACTGGGTACTTTATAATGAGCAGAAATGTATTGGCTCATGGTTCTAGAGGCTGAAAAGTCCAAGATGAAGGGGCTCGCATCTACCAAGAGCCTTCTTGTTGCATCTTCCCATGGTGTAAGAGCAAAAAGAGAGCAAGAGACCAAACTTGCAGCCTCAAGCCCCTTTATAATAATCATTAACCCATTTATGAGGGTGGAGCCCTCATGACCCAAACACCTCTCATTAGGACCCACCTCTCAACACTGCTACATTGGAGATTAAGTTCTAACACCTGCATTTTGGGGAACACATTCAAACCATTCAGCCATTTAACCTTCACCACAATTCCATGAGATAACGTATCATGGTTATTATTATACCCACGTTAAATATTGTAACAATGAGAGCATTAATGACCTGCATAGTCACCCAGCCAGGTGGTAAGGGTTGGTGACAGAGCAAGAGCTCAAGCCCTAGCCTGTCTGACTCCGGCGTGTGGGGCTTGCTTCACTTTGTATCCTGACACCACCCAGTGTTGCTAAAATTGGCTCCTGTATTGGATTGAATAGTGCCCCTAAAAAGCTATGTTCAAGTCCTAACCCCTGGTACTTGTGAATGTGATTCTGTTTGGAAATAGGTTTGAGATGAGGTTAAGGGAAACCAAAATATTTCACCCCAAAATATACTTCTTTTTTTAACTTTTATTTTAAGTTCACAGGTACATGTGCAAGTTTGTTATATAGGTCAACTTGTGTCAGAAGGGTTTGTTGTACAAATTATTTCATCACCTGGTATTAAGCTTAGGACCCATTAGTTATTTTTCCTGATCCTCTCCTTTCTCCCACCTTCCACCCTCCAAAGATCCCTAGTGTCTCTTGTTACCCTCTTTCTGTCCCTGTGTTCTCATCACTTAGCTCTCACTTATAAGTGAAAGCATATGATGTTTAGTTTTCTTTTCCTGCATTAGTTTGCTAAGGATAATGGCCTCCAGCTCCAACCACGTTCCTGCAAAGGACATGATCTCATTCATTTTATGGCTGCACAGTATTCCATGGTGTATATGTACCACATTTTCTTCATCCAGTCTACCACTGATGGACATTTAGATTGATTCCATCTCTTTGCTATTGTGAATAGTGCTGTAATGAATATATATGTTCATGTGTTTTTATGAAAGAACAATAAATATTCCTTTGCATATATACCCAGTAATAGGATTGCTGGGTTCAATGGTATTTCTTTGAAGAATCCCCACGCTATTTTCCACAATGGCTGAACTAATTTACACTCTCACTAACAGTGTATAAGTGTTCCTTTTTCTTTGCAAACTTGTCAGTAGCTGTTTTGTTTGTTTTTGTTTCTTTTTTACTTTGTAATAGCAGCCATTCTGACTGGTGTTAGATGGTATCTCATTGTGGTTTGTTTGCATTTCTCTAATGATCAGTGATGTTTAGCTTTTTTTCATATGCTTGTTGGCTGCAGGTATGTCTTTTTTTGAAAAGTGTCTGTTCATGTCATTTGCCACTTTTTAATGGGATTGTTGTTTTTTCTTCTTGTAAATTTAAGTTCCTTATAGATGCTGGATATTAGAACTTTGTCAAATGCATAGTTTGCAAATATTTTATCCTATTCTGTAGGTTGTCTGTTTACTCCATTGATAATTTATTTTGCTGTGCAGAAGCTCTTTAGTTTAGTTAGATCCTATTTGTCAACTTTTGCTTTTGATGCAATTGCTTTTGGCAACTTCGTCATGAAATTTTTGCCCATTCCTATATAGAGAATGATATTGCCTAGATTTACATTTAAATGTAAAACCGAAAACTATAACATTTAAATCTTTAATCCGTCTTGACTTGATTTCTGTATATGATGTAAGGAACGGGTCCAGTTTCAATCTTCTGCATATGGCTAGCCAGTTATTCCAGCACCATTTATTAAATAGGGAATCCTTTCCCCATTTCTTATTGCTGTTGGCTTGGCTGAAGATTAGATGGTTGCAGGTACACAGCCTTATTTCTGGGCTCTCTATTCTGTTCCATTGGTTTATGTGTCTGTTTTTATCCCAGTACCATGCTGTTTTGGTTACTGTAGCCCTGTAGTATAGTTTGAAGTCAGGTAGTGTGATGCCAGCTTTGTTCTTTTTGCTTAGGATTCTCTTGGCTATTCGGCCTCTTTTTCGGTTCCATATGAATTTTAAAATAGTTTTTTTCTAGTTCTGTGAAGAATGTTATTGGTAGTTGGATAGGAACAGCATTTAACCTATGAATTGCTTTGGGCAGTATGTCCATTTTAACGATATTGATTCTTCCTCTCCATGAGCACGGAGTGTTTTTCCATTTGTTTGTGTCATCTCTGATTTCTTTGAGCAATGGTTTGTAGTTATCCTTGTAGAGATCTTTCACCTCCCTGGTTAGCTGTATTCCTAGGTATTTTATTCTTTTTGTGGCAATTGTGAATGGGATCATGTACTTGATTGGCTCTCAGCTTGACTGTTTTTGGTGTATAGGAATGTTAGTGATTTTTGTACATTGATGTGGTATCCTGAGACTTTGCTGAAATTGTTTATCAATGTAAGGAACTTTTGGGCTAAGACTATGGGATTTTCTAGATATAGGGTAATGTCATCTGCAAACAGGGATAATTTGACTTTCTCTCTTCCTATTTGGGTGCCCTTCATTTATTTCTCTTGCCTGATTATTCTGGCCAGGGCTTCCAATACTATGTTTAGTAGGAGTGATAAGAGAGGGCATCACTGTTTTGTGCCATTTTTCAAGGGGAGTGGTTCCATTCAGTATGATGTTAGCTGTGGGTTTGTCATAGATGGCTCTTATTTTCAGGTATTGTTCCTCCAATACCTAGTTTATTGAGAGTTTTTAACATGAAGTGGTGTTGAATTTTATCTAAAGTCTTTTCTGCATCAGTTAATCACATGGTTTTTTCTTTAGTTCAATTTATGTGATGAATCACATTTATTAATTTGTGTATGTTGAACCAAACTTGCATCCCAGCTTACTTGATCATGGTGGATAAACTTTTTGATGTGCTGCTGGATTTGCTTTGCCAGTATTTTGTTGAGGATTTTTGCATCAATATTCATCAAGTATATTGGCCTGAAGTTTTCTTTTATTGTTGTGTCTCCACCAGGTTTTGGTATCGGGATGATGCTAGCTTCATAGAATGAGTCAAGGAGGAGTTCCTCCTCCTCAATGTTTTGGAATAGTTTCAGTAGGAATGGTGCCAGCTCTTCTTTCTACATCTGGTAGAATTCAGCTGTGAATCCGTCTGGTCCTGGGCTTTTTTATTGGTTAGTAGGCTATTTATTACTGATTCAGTTTTGGAGCTCATTAATTGTCTGTTCAGGGGTTCAATTTCTTCCTGGTTCAGTCTTGGGAGGGTGTATGTGTCCAGGAATTTATCCATTTCTTCTAGATTTTCTAGTTTGTATGCATAGAGGTGTTCATGTTATTCTCTGATAATTATTTCATTTCCTCTGGGGTCAGTGGTAATATCCCATTTGTTATTTCTAATTATGTTTATTTGGACCTTCTCTCTTTTCTTCTTTATTGGTCCAGCTAGTGGTCTATCTAGTTTTATTACTTTTTTCAAATAACCAACTCCTAGGTTCATTTATCTTTTGGATGGTTTTTCGTGTCTCAATCTCCTTCAGTTCAGCTCTGATTTGGGTTATTTATTGTCTTCTGCTAGCTTTGGTGTTGGTTTTCCCTTGGTTCTCTAGTTCTTTTAGTTTTGATGTTAGATTGTTAAATTGAGATCTTTCTAACTTTTTGGTGTGGGCATTTAATGCTATAAATTTCCCTCTTAACACTGCCTTAGCTGTGTCCCAGAGATTCTAGTATGTTTTGTCTTTGTTCTCATTAGTTTCAAATAATTTCTTGATTTCTGCCTTAATTTCATTATTTACCCAGAAGTCATTCAGGAGCAGGTTGTCATATTATTGTATGGTTTTGAACAATTTTCTTAGTATTGATCTCTAATTTTATTGCACTGTGGTCTGTGAGAGTGGTTGTTATGATTTCAGTTCTTTTGCATTTACTGAGGAGTGTATTGTGTGTGATTGTGTGGTTAATTTTAGCATATATGCTATGTGGTGATGAGAAGAACATATATTCTGCTGTTTTGGAGTGGAGAGTTTTATAGATGTCTTTCAGGTCTATTTGATCCAGTGCTGAGTTCAGGTTCTGAATATCTTTGTTAATTTTCTGTCTCGATGATTTGTCTAATACTGTCAGTGGGGTGTTGAAGTCTCCCACTATTATTGTGTGAAAGTCTAAGTCTCTTTGAAGGTCTCTAAGAACATGCTTTATGAATCTGGGTGCTCCTGTGTTGGGTTCATATATATTTAGGATAGTTAGGTCTTCTTATTGAATTGAACCCTTTACAATTATGTTACGCCTTTCTTTGTCTTTTTTGATCTTTGTTGGCTTAAAGTCTGTTTTGTCTAAAATTAAGATTGCAACCCCTGTTTTTTCCTGTTTTCCATTTGCTTGGTAGACTTTTCTCCATCCCTTTATTTTGAGCCTATGGCTGTCATCAAATGTGAGATGGATCTCTTGAAGACAGCATACTAATGGGTCTTGGTTCTTTATCCAACTTGCCACTCTGTGCCTTTTAATTGGGGCATTTAGTCTGTTTACATTCAAGGTTAGTATTGATATGTGTGGATTTGATCCTGTCATCATGATGTTAGCTGGTTATTATGCAGACTTGTTTGTGTGGTCGCATTATAGTGTCACTGGTCTGTGTACTTAAATGTGTTTTTGTAGAAGCTAGTAACTGTCTTTCCATATTTAGTGCTTCCTTGAGAAGCTCCTGTAAAGGAGGTCTGGTGGTAACGAATTCTCTCAGCATTTGCTTGTCTGAAAAGAATCTTATTTTTCCTTTCCTTATTAGGTTAGTTTGGCCAGATATGAAGTTTTGAGTTGGACTTTCTGTTTTTTAAGAATGTTGAGGCTGGGCATGGTGGCTCACACCTGTAATCCCAGCACCTTGGGAGGTCGAGGTGGGCAGATCAGTTGAGCTCAGGAGTTCAAGACCAGCCTGGGCAACATGGCAAAACCCTGTCTCTACAAAAAGTACAAAAAAATTAACTGGGCATGATGGTGTGTGCCTGTAATTCCAGCTACTCAGAAGCCTGAGGTGGGATCATGGCTTGAGCCCAGGAGTTTGAGGCTACAGTGATCCACTGAGACTCTGTTGAAATTAGAAAGAAGGAAGAAAGAAGGAAAGAAAGAAAGAAAGAGAAGGAAAGAAAGAAAAAGAAGAAAAAGAAAGAAAGGAAGAAAGAAAGAGAGAGAAAGAAAGAAAGAAAGAAAGAAAGAAAGAAAGAAAGAAAGAAAGAAAGAGAGAGAGAGAGGGGGAGAGGGACGGGGGGAGGGGAGGGAAGGGAAGGGGAGGAGAAGGGAAGGAGGGAAGGAAGGAAGGAAAGAAGGAAGAAAGGAAGGAAAAGAGGGAAAGAGAGAGAGAAAGAAGGAGCTTTAAAGAAAAGCTGTGGTTGTTTTGGACTGTGCCCTCAGACTCCCCCACTGCAATGACTACCTTTGGGGTATTCATATTCATCCCCATGTGGGGGAAGGGTTCCCAAGAAGGAAAATTTGAAGGTCATTTCTCAGATTCAAGAGCTCAGCTGTTGGAATCTGCTGGACCTCCCGGACATCTCCTCAGCTTCAAAGGCTCTTGAGTGCCCTGAGGTAGGTGGGGCTGGCTGGGGACTGCACAGAGGAAGAGCTCACCTGCCCTCCAGGCCCAGAGCCCCAGCCCCACAGACCCACTAGCCTTCTGCGTCTGGTCTTTTGGTTTGTGTCAAAGGGGCCACAGGTCCCAGCCATATTTGGCCTGGGGAGGGCCCGAGTGCCAGCAGGACACTCTCCTTCAAATGTCACCAGGACTCCTTCCCAGGTGTGGTGGGAAAGAAAAGTTTCTTCACCTTTGGAAGATTCACTAAAAGATCAGCTCACAAAAGGCAGATTAATTGGAGAAAAGACATACAACTTTATTTGATCATAGTTTTATGTGACACAAGAGCCTTCAGAATGAAGACCCACCCCCACGATGGGGTGCAGAAGCTTATCTACTGCCTTGAGGACGAGGGAAGCCTGGCCTGCATCAATGCAGATTCTCTGCAAATGCAAATCTCCCCTCAAAAGGCAGATTTGCAGGGCCACTTCTGTTTGCTGGCCCTCTGACACCCAACTCGAAATATGTCTAAGAAAAATATCTTGATTTCTTTTCCAGGAGAGGGAGTGGGAAATTAGGGGAGGGCAGGGGCCAGGCTAGAAGGGGAGCTGTTCTTCCTAGGATGAGGGATAGGGAGAGGAACTTCCCCAAGGTCCTCTGAATTAGGGGAAGCAAGGGAAGTCCTGTCCCCAACATGGATGTCCCCAAGTTCCTGCCAGGGGGATATGCCTCAGCCTTTGCTAGCTCTGAGCCCCATCCTGGCCTGCCCCAGGGCTCAGGGCAAGACCCAGGGGAGGTGCAGTGGTGATGGCCACAGGTCTCCCTCCTCGAGGGCCCACTCCAGCTGCTCCTCTCACCAGTCCTGTGTTGCAGGGAGGCTGCTCTGAAATGGTGCTGGGTTCTGAAGTTAATAAATGTTGACATTTAGCAAGTGGGAGCTGTAGGGTGTTTTATTGGTGTTAACGTGATATTCACAGGATTAGCGACTCTCCAAATTGTTCTCTGGAATAGAGCAAGTGAAGGCAGGATGGATCTCCTCTCCCCCACCATTCAACTTAGGATTTGATTAAAAGCTCCTTCCCACCGATAGAGACAGGATTGAATTAGTGGGCTCTTTTCCTGTGCCTGAGGTCTAGGGAAGGGAGGTTTCAGGAAGGGGGTGCTTGTTCTTTCTGCCCTGCCTCCTTGGCAACCCTTCCTGGGAGTCAGGGGTGCCCCAGCATGATACCCCAAACTTCTCTCTGCACACCCTCACCTCCCTCAGACCTGAGTTCCAGAAGCTTCTTCAGAGAGGAAGGGTCTCAGGAGGCCTGGCCGGCTTACATTTCTCTGGCCTGACCACAAAGAAAGAACCCTGTGGAGACATGTGGGGGCTATAGGAGCAGCAAGGGGCCTGTGAGGTTGTCTAGTCTTGGCAACTCAAGGTTAGCAACTTGAGCGCTCTAAGCAGTCCCCAGGAAACTCAGCCACTCTCATAGGACTTGCAGTTTTGGTGATGCACTCCCTCATATTTAAAAACTTTCCAGCCAGGCCTTCCCCATGCCCCAGCCTGTCCCTTTCTGGTCAGGACAGCACCTCCTCAGACCCTGGCTACCCCTTGGTGCTGTCCTTGTGTCTAGCTGTGTTCTCCCATTTGGGCTCACCAGGTGCCCAGGCTTATCCTTGGGCCCCTGGCTGAGTCTCTTCTGAGAATCACCCTCCTTGACCTCCATGCTGGGTCCTCTAGGGAGGACCATCCACAGCCTTTCCTGGAGGCCAAGCTCCAGGCCTGCTCAGGTCTGCCATGAGGAGCCCCATCCCCACCTTGGAGGGATGCCTGTGTGTGTGCATATGCGTGAATGTAGCCACAGGTGTGTGCACACGCATGAAGATGCATGTACTTCAACACATGTATCAGCTCTCAGCTTTCTAGACACTGGAGACCAGTCCCAAGAGGGTCTAGAACCCAGTCCTGCTGTGCCTCAGTGCAGCCTGTGTTGTGCCTCTGACGGCTACCAGGAAGGGAGCAGTGATCCTCACTTGGCATTGAGCTCTGGGCTTTACATGCACCATTCTATTTAACGCTTGTAACAAGCTGATATGGTTTGGCTCTGTGTCCCCACCCAAATACCACCCTGACTTCTAATAATCCCCACCTGTCAAGGTGGGGCCAGCTGGAGATAATTGAATCATGGGGGGTGGTTTCTCCCATACTGTTCTGGTGATAGTGGATAAGTTTCATGAGAGCTGATGGTTTTATAAATAGGAGTTCCTCTGCACAAGCTCTGTTGCCTGCCGCCATGTAAGATGTGCCTTTGCTTCTTCTTTGCCTTCCACCATGATTGTGAGGACTCCCCAGGCCATGTGGAACCATGAGTCCATTAAACCTCTTTTCTTAATAAACCACCCAGTCTTGGGTATGTCGTTATTAGCAGCATGAGAACAGACTAATACACAACCCAACGAGAAAGCTACTGCAAGTACTCCCATTTCACAGCTAAGAAACAGAGGATCCACCCAAGGTAGCAGAAAGCAACTGGCCAACTTGAGTGTTGCCCCGGGTCTGTCTGACGCCACTACTCACAGTCAATCTCCTCCATTGCCTCTGACTAGGGGCAGGCTCGGCTCATGCCTGGGGGCAGTGAACAGTGTCCATGGATGGCTCCCTATCACTTCCTCCCCCAACAGTTCACAAAGTGTCCCCATGCATGTCATCTTCCAGACCACAGTCCTCACTCCATCCTTAGAGTCCCACCCTCTGGGACCAGTGCCAAGGTGCTGCACATGGACACCACATACCCCACCACGGAAAACCAGAGAACTTATTTTTTTTTTTTTACTTTTTAATGGAAAATTTCAGAAACTAGTATAGTGAACTCCCATGTACCCATCACCCAGCTTCAAAAATTATCAACATTTACTAATCTTATTTCATCTATTCTCCCCCATGCACTTTTTTTCCTGAAGATTTTAAGCAAATCTCAGACATTATTTCATTTCACCTGTAAATATTTCACTGTGCATAAGGACTTCTTTTCCCTTAACCTAATTACACCATTAACTCACCTAACAAAATGAGCAATGGCTTTTTAATATTATGTAATACTCTATGTTCAAATTTCTCCAGTTGTCTGATAAATAGCTTTTCACAGTTGATTTGTTCAAATTGGGATCCAGGCCAGGTGTGGTGGCTCACGCCTGTAATCCCAGCACTTCGGGAGGATGACGTGGGCAGATCACTTGAGGTCAGGAATTGGAGACTAGCATGGCCAACATGATGAAACCCCATCTCTTCTAAAAATACAAAAATTAGCCTGGGGTTGTGGTGGGTGCCTGTAGTCCCAGCTACTCAGGAAGCTGAGGCAGGAGAATTGCTTGAACCCAGGAGGCAGAGGTTGCAGTGAGCCAAGATTGCACCACTGCACTCTGGCCTGGGAGACAGAGCGAGATTCTGTCTCAAAAACAAAACAAAACAATAGAAGTCGAGATCCAAACGAGGCCTATCCATTGCATTGGGTTGATGTCTCCTGAGTCTTTAACTGCCCCCGACCTCTTCACCCCACTCCCTCCTGCCTCCACCACCTTAAATAGGTCATTGTCCTGTGAAATGTCCCACATTCTCAGTGACTGATTGCATTCTCATGATGCTATTTAACATCCTTTTCAGTCTCCCTAAAGATCTTTACAGAAGTATAAAATGGTTATATTATTCCCCTGCTTGAAACCCTTCTACAGCTTCCTGCTGCCCTGAAAAGAAAATCCGTACCCTTTTCTTGGCCTTTGCAAGGACCTGCCCTTATGATTGGTCAAACCTCACCTCCCACCTCTCCACCCTCTGTCCTGTCCCCTCAGCTTTGCTCCATTCCCCTCTCTCTCCTTTCGCTCCTTTGAAACTGTAACTGGTGGAGGGTTTTGACTATGAGTTGTCCAGGTTCTTAGCATTTTGAACAACGAATTGGACAAAATGCTGTAACAAAGCAATGGAAGAATAAAGCAATGAAAGCATAGATTTATTGAAACGAAAGTACACTCCACAGAGTGGGTGGGGGCTCGAGCAGGGGGCTCAAAAGCACTGGTTACAGAATTTTCTGGGGTTTAAATACCCTCTAGAGGTTTCCCATTGGTTTCTTGGTTTACATCCTGTGTAAATGAAGTAGTGGCCTGCAATCAGTCTGATTGGTTGTGGAAGGTGACCAGAGGCTGAAATGAAGTTACAAAGTTATACCCCTATGCAAACATCCAATTGGTTGTGGGAGGTGACCAATCAGAGCCTGAAGTGAAGTTACAAAGTTATACCCCTATGCAAACATCCAATTGGTTGTGGGAGGGGACCAATCAGAGGAGGAAGTGAAGTTACAAAGTTATACTCCTACGCAAATGAAGACTAGGCCCGTGACCAGTCTGATTAGTTGTGGGAGGGGCCCAATCAGAGGTATTTTCCATTTCTCACCTGGGATTCAAAAAGATGGAGGGTTGCAAAGGGAGTAACCTTTTGTTACTTTTGTTCTTTTGTTACTTGTGTGTGGAGTGTTGGGGTTTTCCTTTTGACTTAGTTTTAGGAAGTCGGTGTAATTGGCTTTAGGTTCCCTGCCTCCGGACCCTATTCTCCTGCCTCAAAACCACAGGCTGCTTGCTGCCTCTGAGCCTTACAGAGTGTTTCTTCTGCCAGGGATGCCACTCTTCCCCACCTCTGCCAGCAGCCACCTCTTCCTAATTGCCAGCTCTCCCAATAAAGTGCCCTCCCCAGGCAGTGGTCTGGCCTGGCCTGGTCACCCTGCTTCAGCAGATCCCCTCCCCTAGTTGCCTCCCAGCTTAATCTCTTTTTTTTGTATCCACTGTGCTTCTCAAAACTTGTAGTCGTTTTTATCTATTTGTTTCTTTTTTAAAGTGTTTAACTGCCTTCTCCCCCATCTGCCACCAAGAATGTAGGCTTAACGAAGACAAGGCTGTGTCTGGCTGGTGTCTCTGACACCTACAGCAAGGTTTGGAAAATAATATTAATAGATGCCCAAGTATTTGTTGATTGACAGTGTGTCTGGAATTGGTGGGTTCTTGATCTCACTGACTTCAAGAATAAAGCCGCGGACCCTCGAGGAGAGTGTTACAGTTCTTAAAGGCGGCATGTCTGGCGGTTGTTCTTTCTGATGTTCGGACGTGTTCAGAGTTTCTTCCTTCTGGTGGGTTCCTGGTCTCACTAGCTCAGGAGTGAAGCTGCGGACCTTCCTGCTGAGTGTTACAGCTCTTAAAGTAAAGCGGCGCATCTGGAGTTGTTTGTTCCTCCCAGTGCATTAGTGGCCTCGCTAGCTTCAGGAATGAAGCTGGATATCTTTGCAGTGTTACAGCTCATAAATGCAGTGTGGACCAAAAGAGTGAACAACAGCAAGATTTATTGCAAAGGGCAAAAAAACAAAGCTTCCACAGTGTGGAAGGGGACCCCAGCGGGTTGCCACTGTTGGCTGGGGCAGCCTGCTTTTATTCTCTTATCTGGCCCTACCCACATGCTGCTGATTGGTCCATTTTACAGAGAGCTGATTGGTCTGTTTTACAGAGAGCTGATTGGTCTGTTTTGACAGGATGCTGATTGGTGCATTCACAAACCCTGAGCTAGACACAGGGTGCTGATTGGTGTGTTTACAATCCCTTAGCTAGACATAAGGGTTCTCCAAGTCCCCACCAGAGTAGCTAGATACGAGTGTCAGTTGGTGCATTCACAAACCCTGAGCCAGACCCAGGGTGCTGATTGGTGTGTTTACAATCCCATAGCTAGACATAAAGGTTCTCTAAGTCCCCACCAGACTCAGGAGCCCAGCTGGCTTCACCCAGTGGATCCCGCACTGGGGCCGCAGGTGCCCACGCCGTGCGCCTGCACTCCTCAGCCGTTGGGTGGTCAATGGGACTGGGCGCCGTGGAGCAGCGGGCTGCGCTTATCCGGGAGGCTCAGGCTGCACAGGAGCCCACGGAGTAGGGGGAGGCTCAGGCATGGAGGGCTTCAGGCCCCAAGTCCTGCCCCTCAGGGAGGCAGCTAAGGCCCGACGAGAAATTGAGCACAGCAGCTGCTGGCCCAGGTGCTAAGCCCCTCACTGCCCAGGGCTTGTGGGCCGGCCGGCTGCTCCGAGTGCAGGCCCGCTGAGCTCATGCCCACCCGGAACTCGCACTGGCCCGCAAGTGCTGCACGCAGCCCCGGTTCCCGCCCACGCCTCTCCCTCCACACCTCCCTGCAAGCTGAGGGAGCCAGCTCCAGCCTTGGCCAGCCCAGAAAGGGGCTCCCACAGTGCAGCGGCAGGCTAGAGGGCTCCTCAAGCATGGCCAGAGTGGGCGCCAAGGCAGAGGAGGCACCGAGAGTGAGCAAGGGCTGCAAGGGCTGCCAGCACGTTATCACCTCTCAACAGGATAAATGGAAGGGAGGGAGGAAGAAGAAGAGGTTTGTCTTTCCAAGAGTTCACTATCTGGTTGGGGAAGCACAAAACAAAGAGAATAGAAGACCTTTCGATCAATGGATTAATATCTATTAAGCACTAACTAATAACCACCACACTTTTCCAGGCATACAGGGAATATCTTAGGTGTTAATAGCACTATGTTAAAGTATAAACTGGTGCACTCTAAGTGCTCCAGAGCCTGGGCAAGGGGCTTGGGTGGGAGAATATTGAAGGGGCCTGAAGGCTCTTTCCTTCCTGGAGGGCTTCAAGGGGGAGGCCATCTTGAACTGAGCCTCCATTCATAAAAAGCCCTCCCATTTCTATAGTGCCCTAGGATTCCAAAGGATGCCTGTGACGATTCTCACCTTTATAGAGAGAAGGAAGTTGAGACTTGGCCATTTTCCCAGGTCCCACAGCTAGTAGGTGACAGAAGTGGGAGTCAAGCACAAACATTGTGGTCCCTTCCCTCTCCGTGCTGAGTGGACAGGCACAGGGAGGAGGAAGGCAGATGGTAGGCAGGTACAGAACCAGCAGGGGCCCAGGAGGGTGCCTCGGGAGGTGAGAACTGTACTTCCAGCCCAAAACTGTAGACCCAACCTCTGCCTCCCAGGTTCAAGTGATTCTCTTGCCTCAGCCTCCTGAGTAGCTGGGATTACAGGTGCCCACCACTGCACCTGGCTAATTTTTATATTTTTAGTAGAGACGGGGTTTCACCATATTGGCCAAGCTGGTCTCAAACTCCTGACCTCAGGTGATTCTCCTGCCTCAGCCTCCCAAAGTGCTGGGATTACAGGCGTGAGCCACCACGTCTGGCCGATCTCTACCGTTTTATTAAGTCTTCCTTTAGCTTAAAAAATGTTTTTGGTCTTATTTACTTTTCTTCTTTTTTATTTTTGCTTTTACATGCAAGTAGGGAGACAGCAGAATCACAAAGGAGAGGCCAAGAGGGAGGTTCCCAGGCTAATGAGGCTGGATCTTGAGGCCAGGGACCCCAGGGCATGAGCTTTGGCCCCAGAATGGTCCTCCAGGAAAGGCTGCCATTCCCACTTTAAAATGACTCATTACAGCAACACAGAGATTCACAGGGCAAATGACTCTCACAGAGAAGATAAGATTAGCCCCTCCACAGCTCAGAGGGCTTACTGGAACAGGGCTTTTAACTTATTTCTGGGAGAGTAAGTGACATCTTGATGAAACCGTTTTGACATGAAGACACTTGATGTGGCCTCTAAAGCAGCCATTAAACTTATAGTTTGCTCTTACTGCCAAGTTACAGCAAAGCAGACTCCTCACCCCATCCCCAAATCCCACCCTAGGGGCACAGGGAGAGGCAAGCATCTCTATAGCAAACAGTTCTGGATAATAAGCCACCATCAAAATGTCTCCTGTGTCAAACATGAGGGGTCAAAACATTCTTTAATTCAAATGTTTGGGGTTTTGGTTATTTAGACACATGGATGCTCTTTAAAAGCACAGTGCTGTTTGTGTTTTTGAAATTCAAACAAATGGATTCATGCTATCAATTCCATTCTGTGTCTTACATTTCTTCCTTCTGGGTTGCCTGTGAGATCTTCCCAGTTGCCCAGTGAAGACCCAGTTCATTACTTCTGACGGCTGCGTGGTATTCCACCCTGTACAAATATGTTTTATTTACCCATCCCCTAGTGAAGGACACCAGGCTGACACAAATCCAGACCAGCATGACTGTCTCATCCTTGTACATGTCCCTCGTGGGCCTCTGTGCAACTCTCTGAAGCTGTGTGTGCCAAGGGTAAGTACCAGTGATGGGGAACGTTCACGCATAACTTTTTTTTTTTTTTAGACCAAGTCTCGCTCTATCACCCAGGCTGGAGTGCAGTGGCATGATCTCTGCTCACTGCAACCTCCACCTCCCAACGCATAACTATTAATAATATAGGTTTCTCTGTAACCTGGCTGTCCTGGTTCACATTTCCTAACAGCAGGGACTGAAAGGTTTTCCCTTTCCCTCTTCCTCACTAGTACTTGATATGATTCCAATTTTCTAATTTTTGCCAGTCTGAGGGGTTAAAATGGTACCTTCTTATTTTAATTTGAATTAACGAGATTGGGCAATTCTTTTTACAGTTATTAGCTCTTCAAATGTCCACTTCAGTGAATGGCTGATTTAAATACTCTTCCTTTTTTCCTGCCATTAGATTCATGTGTTTTTCTTATGGATTTGCTTTTATTTATAGAAGCTGGAGAGTAAACCTTTGTCAGTTTTAGACTTTTAAAAATATCCACTTTCAGCAGGGTGCGGTGGCTTATGCCTGTAGTCTCAGCACTTTGGGAGGCCAAAGCGGGTTGATCACTTGAGGTCAGGAGTTCAAGACCAGCCTGGCCAACATGGTGAAACCTCCTCTCTACTAAAAAAATACAAAAAACAAAAAAATCAGCCAGGCGTGGTGGCAAGTGCCTGTAGTCCCAGCTACTTGGGAGGCTGAGAATCACTTGAACCCAGGAGGTGGCTGTTGCAGTGAGCTGAGATCACACCACTGCACTCCAGCCGGGGTGACAGAGCAAGACTCTGTCTAAAAAAAAAAAAAAAAAAAAATCCACTCTCACTTTGTCATCCCACTGTTAACTTTGTTTATACTGGTTGTCGTTTGTCTTTTTTTTTTTTTAACAGAAATCTCTAATGTTGATGTAATCAAATCTATTTATTTTGTGTCTAATGGTTTGTGTATTTTTTTATTTTTAATCTTTTCAAAGAAATATTAACTTGAATCTTGACTGATAAAGAAAAAAAGAATAAAAAAATACTAACTCTGAGGTTCAGAGTTATTTTTATTTTTAGTTATTTATCTATTTATTTTTTGAGACAAGGTCTTGCTCTGTTGCCCAGGCTGGACTACAGTGATGCAGTCTCGGCTCACTGCAGCCTTGACCTCCCAAGTTCAAGCGATCCTCCTATCTCAGCCTCCCAAGTAGCTGGGACTACAGGTGTGCCACCACACCTGGCTAATTTTTTTTATTTTTGGTTGAGATGGGGTGTCATCATTTTGCCCAGGCTGGTCCTGAACTCATGGGCTTAAGAGATCCACCTGCCTTAGCCACCCAAAGTACTGGGATTACAGGCCTGAGCCACTGTACCTGGCCAGAGTTATTTTTAATACATTTTCTTTTATTAATATTATTGTTTAAAATTTTACTTTTCGCATTTACGTTTTTCTCCAGTTGGATTTTTTTTTTAATGTTGTATCAAGTAGGAGCCCAACTTAACTTCTTTCCAAAACAGTGAACTGCTCTTCCTGATACTGTGTACTAAGCAACTCATCCTTCCCTCACTGATTTGTGATGTGTCTATCATATGCTACATTCCCTTGTAGTTTTTTTAGACTTGTTTTTGTTTACTAAATTTATGTCTGTATGTCTACATCTGTCCCTAGTCTCTTACTCTGTTTCTTCAGCCTGTTTGTCCCTATGCCAATTACACACTGCTTTTACTGTTATGACCTTGTCATCATAGTTTGATTATCAGCAGAACAAATGTTGCCTCTTTGTTTTTCTTTTAAAATTGGATTTGCTATTTGTGGATCTCAATTCTTCTCTACAAATTTTATAATCAAGTTGTTTAATTCTCCAAAAACCCTCCTGGAATTTAATTAAATGTAGAAATTCATTTGGGGCTAATAGGCATCTTTCCAAGATTAAATCATCTCAAACATGGATATAGTACTTCTATTTATTTAGGTCTTTTATATAATGGCCTTTAGTAAAGTTTACTTTTTTTTTTCCTTTATGCTCTTGGGTCTTCTTTGTTATGTTAATTCACAGGAACTTTATGGTCTTCATTGCCATTATCAGAGGCAAGTTTATTCTCCTTTCCAGGATCCTGGGAGGGGCTGGAAAAGTGCCTCTATCATTGTAAAAGTAAAAGTAAAGTATTTTAACTACAATTTAAAAAGTAAAGTATTTTACTTTTAATTAAAAAGTAAAGTATTTTAACTACAATTGGTTAAGGCTGCTGTCTCTTTCCATCCTAAGCTCCCCTCCATCACATCTCCCCTAACGTCGGACAGCACTGGAGTGATCACAAGTGCTTTGGAGCTCCAGCTAAGAGGAATTCGAGATGGGGATACACTAACTTGGTGTTGATGGGATGTATTTATGTGCCTCAGGATCACATCCAGGTCTAGTTAAGTCATGGCTAGATGTCTTGGTGTCAGAGTGACTTTCAGAAATTCCTGGAGTTCATTCCAGCCACTCTCCTGACTCACTGGATATCTGAACATAGAAGTGCAAAGACAGTAGTTAATTTTTTTAATGTTGCTTTTCTGTTGTTATGCTCATTATATTTCCAGTTTTTAAAAATTGTAATTAGTTGTGATTTCTATCTCTAAATGAACATTTATTTTATACCTAATTTTGACTCTGTAGTTTTATTTTATTTTTCTGAAAGAGAGCTCCCCAAATTGCACAAACTTCCACTCCTCAAAACTCGGATTTGAGCCAGGCCTGGTGGCTCACATCCATAATTCCGGCACTTTGGGAGTCTGAGGCAGGCAGACCTTTTGAGGTGAAGAATTTGAGGCCACCCTGGACAACACAGTGAGATCCTGTCTCTATTAAAAAAAAAAAAGACACCTGGATTTGTCCATGGATATTATCAATGGTATTAATGTTTTCTGTATTCAAATTTCTATTTTGATTTAGAATCCAGCAACCTTACTAAACTCTCTGAATACTCCTAAAAGTTCGTCTGTTGACTTGTTCGGATTTTCTCATTAAATTAACGTACCATCTGCAAATAGTGACTATTTTATCTCTTTATTTCTAATATAATATATATATATTAATACAGGGTCTTGCTCTGCCACCCAGGCTGGAGTATAGTGGCACCACCTTGGCTCAATGCAATCTGCACCTCCCGAGCTCAAGTGATCGTCCTGTCTCAGCCTCCTGAGTAGCAGGGATTGCAGACTACAGGCACAAACCACCATGCCCAGCTAATTTTTGTATTTTTTGCAGAGATGGGGCTTTGCCATATTGCCCAGGCTGGTCTCCAACTCGTGGGCTCAAGCAATTTGTCCACCTCAGCCTCCCAAAATGCTGGTATTACAGGCATGAGCTACCACACCTGGCCCCAATATTATATTTTTCATTTCTTTTTCTTGACATATTGCATGGGTCATGACCTTCCTTATTCTGTTGAACAGCATAGCAGTGACAGTGGATGTTACTTTCTTGTTCCCGACCTTAACAAACATACATAAAAAGTGTCTTCTTTAAGCATGATGTTTGCTGCAGGGTTTTGTTAGCTAATTTTTATGAAGTTAAGAAAGCTCCTAGTTTCCTTAGAGTTTTTTAAAAGCTCAACTTTTAGTGTTGAACTTTATCAGAAGTTTTTTGCATCCACTCAGGAGACCCTATAATTTTTCTCTTTTATTCCTTTAAATCGGGGTTGACAAAATGTAGGCTGTAGACCAAATTGGGTTGCTGCCTGTTTTTCACAATGCTTAAATTGGAACAGAGCTACACCCGTCATTTACATATTGTTTATGGCTGCTTTCACACTACAGTGGAAGAGCTGCAGAAGGAGACAGACACCAGCTAGCCCGTAAAGCCCAAATGATTGATTGATTGATTGATTGATTGATTTTTTTTTTTTTTTTTTTTTTTTTGAGACGAGTCTCGCTCTGTCGCCCAGCTGAGCAGTGCGCAATCTCGCCACTGCAAGCTCTGCCTCCCGGTTCACGCCATCTCCTGCTCACCTCTCCGATAGCTGGACTACAGGCCCCACCACCCCGCTAATTTTTTTTTTAGTAAGACGGTTCACCGTGTTCGATCCTGACCCGTGATCGCCGCTCGCTCCAAATGCTGGATTACAAGCTGAGCCACCGCCCCCCAAATGATTTATTATCTGGCCTTCAACAAGAAAAAGTTGTCTTAACTTCTGCTTTAAAGTGATGGATTACATTGTATACTATACTTTCTAATACTGAACTACTTTCACATTACTGAAATAAATCCTTTCCATTCAGTCTATTTTTTTCATTGTAGCATAAACTACTTCAGGAAATTACACAAATCTTAGATGTACAACTTGATGAATTTCTACATATGTATACACATTTAAATATCACTCAGACCAAGATTCTGAGTATTTCCAGCAATATAGTAGGCTTTCTCATGCTCTCAGCCAGTTTACACTGCCAACCCTCTCACCCTTAAGGTAACAATTCTGAACTCCCTCGCTACAAATCCATTTTCCTATCTTAAAATTCTTAGGAATGGAATCATATAGTATGTGGTCTTGTGTGTCTGACTTTTTCATTGAACAGTAAGGATCCAATTATACTATGTATGTCAGTAGTTAGATGTTTCATGTTATTTAGCATTATATTATTTGAAAAATTATGTATTTAAAAAATAGTATTAGATTCAGTTGATACCTTACTGAAGCTTTTTATACCTATATTTGTAAATAAAAATGGCCTAGGCCGGGTGCAGTGGCTCATGCCTGTAATCCCAGCACTTTGGGAGGCCTAGGTGGGCGGATCACAAGGTCAGTGGTTCAAGACCAGCCTGGCCAACATGGTGAAACCCCGCCTCTACTGAAAATACAAAAATTTAGCTGGGCGTGGTGGTGGGCACCTGTAATCCCAGCTACTTGGCGGGGCTGAGGCAGGAGAATCATTTGAACCCAGGAGGCAGAGGTTGGGTTGCAGTGAGCCAAGATCATGCCATTGCACTCCAGCCTGGGCAACAAGAGCGAAACTCCATCTCAAAAAAAAAAAAAGTGGACTAACATTTCCTTTTTGTATTGTGTCTTTTTCTTTTTTGGAATCAAGTTTATACAAGTTATATCAAGTTCATGAAACAGCCTGAACAGGTTTCCTTATTTTCTATTTCTGCAACAATTTGTGTTACATACCAGTTAGTTGGGTTTTTTTCTTCCCTCTACCTCAGCTTTATTAAGGTATAATTGGAATATGAAACACTGAACATATATAATGTGCATAATTAGCTGTCTCTTCAAATTTTGGTAGACCTTACCTATAAAATATCCTGAGCCTTTGGACTTTCAAGGTGGCAGGGAGATTTTTGTAATTACCATTTAAATCTGTCTATTTTGCTATTAGTTTTCTGTTTATCTTGTATCAATTTCAGCATTATATATTTTCCAGAAATTTGTGCATTTCATCTAGGTTTCCAATGTATATAGTTGTATATGTGTATAATTGTTCCAGTATTATTTTATGTTTTAAAATATTAGTTTTAGCCCCTGTTTAATTCTGTAGTTTCGTTACTTGAAATGCTCTCTTGTGTTCTTGATGTTTCTTTTATTAGCATTTTTAGGAAGTTTATTTTGTGAGTGTTTTCAAAAAAATTTGTTTTTACTCATCATTCATATTGTTTTTGTTGTTCTTGATATTGTTCTTTACTTCATCAACTTCTGCTCTTAACTTGTCATTTCCCCTTTTCTTGTTTGTTTGGGTTTTCTCTTCCAGGTTTGAGTACACAGTTCCTTTGTTTTCAGCCTTTTTTGTTTTCTGAGAGATTTACTTAAAGCTATAAATTTTCCTCTTGCTATGCTTTAGCAGTATTGTTGACATGTAGAGCTTTTCTTGACATTCAATTCTAAGTAATTCATAATTTCTGTTAAGATTCCCTCTTTAATCCAAAGGCCAGAAAGTAGTATGTTTTTATTTTTCAGACAGAAGATATTTTGGCTATTCTTTTCATCTCTTCCCACCTCCTGTCTCTCTCGACTACTATCATGTTGATATTATTTGGATTTTAGCTTTAGATGTGATATATACTCATCATTTATTCAAGCATCAATAAAATTTAATAAGTTCTTTTCTTTTTTGTTTTCTTTTACTAATTTATTTATTTATTTATTTTGAGACGGAGTTTCACTCTTGTTGCCCAGGCTGGAAAGCAATGGTGTGATCTTGGCTCACCGCAACCTCCGCCTCCCAGGTTCAAGTGATTCTCCTGCCTCAGCCTCCCAAGTAGGTAGGATTACAGACGTGTGCCACCATGCCCAGCTCATTTTGTATTTTTAGTAGAGACGGGGTTTCTCCATGTTGGTCAGGCTGGTCTCGAATTCTCGACTTCAGGTGATCCACCCACCTTGGCCTCCCAAAGTGCTGGGATTATAGGCTTGAGCAACCGCACCCGGCCAATAAGTTCTTTTCCAATCGTATTTTTCTTGTACTACCTCTTAGAGTCACCTTATATTATTATTATTATTATTTTGAGGCAGAGTTTTGCTCTTCACCAAGGCTAGAGTGCAGTGGTGCGATACTAGGTCACCGCAGCCTTCATTTTCGGGGCTCAAGCAGTCCTCCCACCTCAGCCTCCTGAGTAGCTGGGACTACAGGAATGCACCAGCCCACTTTTTTTAAATTGCTGAAATACATTTTTCATGCAATCTTTATGCCTGCAAATAACTTTACTTTGGCTTCATATTTAAATTAATATTTAGCAGTGTTATGGAATCTTTGGGGTATCATTTTTCTGGCCAGAAACCTCTGTGGCCAGTGGCACCTTTGCCCAAGTTTTGTTTGAGAATGCTGGGCTTGTTTCACCCTCTTGGCCTGGTAGGCTGTGCTCAGCTCATGCTACTGGTCTGGGTCCCATTCCTGCCAAGAGCAAGTCAGGCGTGGAATGGTGAAAGGTGTGTGAGCGAGTATGGGGTCCAGCCACTGCTCACAGTCAGACATGCCAGCTGCTGCAGTGGGGTGGGCAGCTCCAGGTGCTGGCACGGGCATGGCTCCCTACGAGGCTGCAGCTGGACCAGGCACATAGCAAGCAGCTTCCACAGTAGCATCGGGGAACACAGTGGCACCTGGACACTTGGAGACACCAGGAATTGCAGGACCCCAAAGACAGAGTCACAGTCCTGGCTTGGGTAGCTCCCAAGTCTGGGCTACCTGAAGGGCCACAGCTCTTCTCTCCTCTTCACTCACAATGTGGCAAGCAAGAGGCATGTTTCAGCCCTGTTTGTGTTACAGTTCTTTTAGCCCCACCATTTGATGGGTCCTGAGTTCCTCTCCTGTGACCAGGAAGAATGGGGTACACAAACAAATGGAGGGTGAGCAAGATGAAGAGGAGCTTTATTGAGTGATAGAACAGCTCAGTCTCCCCCAGGGGGCAGCTCCTGTCCACAGCCAGGGTGTCCCAACAGGTGTTCAGCTCCTAGCAGAGAGGAGATCCTGGAGTGGGAAACTCCTCTCTGCAGGCAGGTCATCCAGTTGTTTCTGCAGCTCTCAGCAGAGAGGAGGCCCTGAAGTGGGTTGCTTCCCTCTGCAGCTGGTCGTCAGACATCTTGTCAGCTCTGGCTGAGCCTGGGGCTTTTATGGGCCTCAGAGGGGAGGAAGTGTGTGCTGATTGGTCCATGGACAACCATAGGCAGGTGGAAAAGGCACCTCAAGTTCCCACTGCAGTCCACAGGACTGGCAGCCCAGCCTTTAGCCTCAGGCCCTCCCTGGCCTGAAGGTGGGGGCCTCACTGGGCACCACGCCCTTCTGCCCAGGAGTCTGTCTGCCTCCTGCTGCCTTTCATGGCGCCCAGGCTGTTTGTGTCAATGGATGCCTACAGGCCAGTGCCAAGCTGCCCTCACCACCCCCTTGGCTTCCCTTCCATGCTCATTGATGCCCAAAGTCCAGAAGGGGCCAAGGTGGCAGAGGGCTGGTATGTCAGCACTGCCCCAAGCATGTGCACACCCAGCTGGGCTGTGACAACACCCAGACTTGGCCCCGATCTTGCTCCAAGATGGGAGCCAGCACTGACAGCAGGGAGAAGCAAGGCAGCAGGAGCAGGCACTTCCAAGCCTGCAAGGGCAGAGGGGGTGGCGAGGTCTTCTTGGGCCCCTAAGAGCATATGGAGGCCCAAGTTCACAACCCCAACTTGGGCAGCTGCAGCTGCACCTGGGAGGGCAGGGCTGCTGCCTGCTTCTGGCTCCAGCCAGCTCTGTGGAGCATGCAGCCCCAGCCATGCCCCCGGGCAGCCTGGGGCAGGGGCTGCAGTCCTCACTGAGCCCAGGCCAGTGTTCAGGGCAGGGGCAGCATCACCACAAGCTCCCGGCATTGCCCTGGTGCTCAGGGGCAGCCCAAGGCAAAGTGGATTTCGGGACCTGGGCCCAGCCATCTGGAGTGTCAGGCTCAGTGATCACCATCACAGGGCGGACCCCAGAGACACAGGGGGGGCTATCTGCTTCCTCCTAGCACCCCCCGTCAGCAGCCAACATGATGGCAGCAGCCGATCCACAGTCCACCACTGCTATCAGCAGTAT
This sequence comes from Nomascus leucogenys, assembly GCF_006542625.1. NCBI lineage: Eukaryota > Metazoa > Chordata > Mammalia > Primates > Hylobatidae > Nomascus > Nomascus leucogenys. The sequence continues at coordinate 15,258,555 of NC_044395.1, forward strand.
GTAAAACTCTAGATTCAAATTTTTTTTTCCCCAACAGTTTCTAGATATCGCTTGATTATTATTTCAGTATCCATTTAATTCTCCTTATTTGTAGGTGATATTTTTTTTTTGGAAGCTTTCTGTCTTTGTTTTTGATGTGCTTAAATTTCACTTTAATACCAGCAACAAGCAAAATTTGAAATTAAAAATACAATATCATTTAAATTAGCACTCAAAAAAATGAACTACTTAGATATAAATCTAACTTTCTCTATATATGATATATATGATGAGAATTATAAAACTCTGATGAAAGAAATCAGAAAACTAAATAAATGGAGATATATTCCATGTTCATGAATAGGAAAACTCAATATTTTCAAGTGGTCCATTCTTCCCAACTTGATCTATAGTTCACTGCAATCCAGTTAAAATCCAAGTAAGTTATTTTGTGGAGATTGACAAGCTGATTCTAAAGTTTATATGGAGAGGCAAAAGACCCAGAATAGTCAACATGATATTGAAGGAGAAAAACAAAATCAGAGAACTGACATGATCTTACTTCGAAACTTACTATAAACCTACAGTAATTAAGACAGTGTGGTATTGGTAAAAGAAGAGGCAACTAGATCAACAGAATAGAATTGTGAGCAGGACATAGGCCCACATAAATGTAGTTAACTGATTGTTGATAAAGGAGGAAATGCAATATAATGGAGACAATTTAGCCTTTTCAACAAATAATGCTAGAACAACTGGACACTCACATGCCAAAAAAAAAAAAAATCTAGACACATTCACAAAAATAGCCTTCACAAAAATTAACTCAAAATGGATCACAGAAACTATAAAACTCCTAGAAGATAACATAGGAGAAAATTTAGATGACCTTGAATTTGGTGATGACTTTATACATATAACACCAAAGGCACAACCCATGAAAAAAATAATTGATAATCAGGGGTACATTAACATTGAAAACTTCTAGGCTGGGCACAGTGGCTGATGCCTGTAATCCCAGCACTTTGGGAGGCCTAGGTGGGTGGATCACTTGAGATCAGGAGTTCAAGACCAGCCTGGTGAAACCTCATCTCTACTAAAAATACAAAAATTAGCCGGGCTAAGTGGTGCATGCCTGTAATCCCACTTATTCAGGAGGCTGAGGCACAAGAATCATTTGAACCCAGGAGGCACAGGTTGCCGTGAGCCGAGATCGCACCACTGTACTCCAGCCTGGGTGACAGAGCGAGACTCCATCTCAAAAAATATATATATATATTTAAAAACTTCTAAGCTGGAAGTAGAACACATCCATTGTCCCAGTTACTCCAAAGAGGCAGGAGGCTTGCTTGAGCCCAGAAGTTTGAGACCAGCCTGTGAGATATAGGGAGACCCCCATCTCCAGAAAGGAAAAAAAAAAAATTAACTGCTCTACAAAAGACACTGTCAAGAGAATAAGAAGACAAGACACAGACTGGGAGAAAATATTTGCAAAAGACGTATCTGATAAGGGACCATTATCCAAAATATACAAAGAATTCCAAAAAAACACAACAATAAGAAAACAACTTGATTAAAAAATAGGCAAAAGATCGACACCTCAGCAAAGAAGATACACAGATGGCAAATAAGCATATTGAAACATGCTTAGCATCAGATGTCATGAGGAAGTTGCAAATTAAAACAATAATGACATATCATTACACACCTATTAGAATGACCAAATCCAAAACACTGACACCACAAAATGCTGGTGAAAGCAGGGAGTAATGAGAGCTCTCATTCATTGCTGGTGGGGAGGCAAAATACAACAGACACTGTGGAAGACAGTTAGGTGGTTTCTTACAAATTAAACATACTCTTATCATAAAATCCAGCAAGCCCACTCTTTGGTATTTACCCAAAGGAGTTGAAAACTTATGTCCACACAAAAATCTGTACACAGATGTTTATAGCAGCTTTATTCATAACTGGCAAAACTTAGAAGCAACCAAAATGTCCTTCAGTAGGTGAATGGATAAACAAACTGTGGTACATCCTGACAATGGTTTCATCATCATGAGTGCCCTACACTCATGACCTCATCTAACCCTAGTCACCTCCCAAAGGCCCCGTCTCCAAATGCCATCATATTGTGGGTGAGAGCTTCAACACAGGAATTCATGGGGGGGATTAACATTCAGTCATAACACCAGGTCTGTGTCTTAATCCACTTGCATTGCTATAAAGGAATACCTAAGACTGGGTAACTTATAAGGAAAAGAAATTTCTTTGGTTTGTGGTTCTGCAGACTGTACAAGAAGCATGGCACCAAAGCATCTGCTTCTGGTGAGGGGTTTGGGAAGCTTCCGCTAGTGGCAGAAGACAAACAGAGACACATGTGTAGGTCACATGGCAAGAGAGAAAGCAACAGAGAGAAGGGAGGAGGTGCCAGGCTCTTTCCAACAATCCTGTGGGAACTAAGAGTGGAAACTCATTCACTCCCATAAGAATGGTGCTGAAGGTTCCAACCCCACAACCGAAACACCTCTCACCAGGCCCTACCTCCAATATTGGGGATTAGATTTCAACATAAGATTTAGAGGGCTCATATAATCAAACCATGGCTGGGTGCAGTGGCTCATGCCTGTAATCCCAACACTTTTGAGAGGTCAAGGTGGGAGGATCACTTGAGTCCAGGAGTTTGAGAGCAGCCTGAGCAATGTAGCAAGACCCTGTCTCTACAAAATAAAAATAAAACAATTAGCTGGGCATGGTGGTGCATGCCTACAGTTCCAGCTACTCAGGAGGCTGAAGTAGGAGCATTCCTTGAGCCCAGAGATTGAGGCTGCAGTGAGTCATGATTGCACTACTGCACTCCAGCCTGGTCAACACAGTGAGACCCTACCTCAAAAAAATAAACAATACCACCATAGCAGTGTGCATACACAGATGTTTCTACACATATGGGCATGCATAAGTGTGTAAATAGGCATTGTGCATGCCTTCCTGTGCACAAGAAGTTGAGTGTGAGAGTCACAGGCAAAAGGATGTGTTTCCCTAGCCTGGCCTCTGTGGCTCTGCTCTGTTGCCTCCCCCCATCTCTTGCCCAGCCTTCCACTTCAGTAGAGACTCCTCCTCGGCTGAGATCTCTTACAAGCTTTGTTTGTGCTGCCCGGGAGCTCTGTGGGCACAGTCTGGCTGTGCAGGCTCACCATGACCAGCTCACTCACCACTCCTATGTGCTGAGCCTCTGCCTTCTGCTCCACCCTTTCTCACTTCCCTCAGCACAAACAGTAGAAAGTCCACCTTGGATCTGCTCTGCATCTCTACCAAGAAAGCAAGTTCCCTTCTCCATCAATAGTCAGCTAGGAGCATCCTCCGAGCTCTTATCTCCTGCTAGCCCAGGGTGGGCTTTCCCTCCCTCCTTATGGAGAACAAGGCTCATTCCCCTGCACCTACAGATCGTGTTTCGGGGAAGCTGCACATGCCTCTCACCTCCCTCTATTGAACAGAGCCATAATCCACAGGCCACAGAAGTGAAGAGGCTGGGGCCTCCTTCGTTGCTGTCAATTTTCCAGCAGAGCTTATCTGTGCCTTCACACAGTGCTCTCTTGTCAAAGAAGCCAGGGGCAGTGTGTGATAACCAGGTTAAATAAACGCTGCCTCCCTTCCCTGTCCTGTTACCGAGGACAGCCGAGTGTCTCCTTGGCTTCCACAGATGTTGGTGTATTGTCACCTGTCCTTATTTGATTAGTGTCTTACTCAGAGTGCCTGGGGCCATCTCTTCACAGAAAGACAGCAAGAAAGAGGACATGTTTCCACTGTTTCCTCTTTGCTGCCTAGGCTGCTGGCCCCAGAAGGGCGGGGAGGTGGGACTACAGGGACCAGGGTGGGGGAATGAAGCTGCTTTCAAGGGCAGGGGGGCCAGGGGTTTTAAAGAATGCAAGCCTGGGATCGAGGTCCACGCATTGTTGATTCAGAAACCCTTTCCAGACATCTTCATATCCATCCTCCATCTGCTGTCCTGACCCATGGTGGCCTTTCCAAGCTCCTGCAGTATAAGATGAGAGGGGCTTCGTGTTTTCCCTCATTAAGGAGAATACATGCATCCCAGTGAGTCCTGGTGGTGAACGCTGGTGCTACTGCAATGACGTCCTGGCTTCTGTTCCTCTGTGGCCCATGAACACGGAGGGAACACACCAGGACCAAGAGCCACCAAATAGAGGACCCAGAAGGGAGTGTGGCCCTTTCCAGGTGAGCCCCCTCTCCATGGCTGAAAGAAGAGCTCAGAACTCACTGCCTTCTCATATGTGGTCACTGGCTCCATCCTCATGTCTTATTTAATTTTCTCAGGAGTTCTGTGTGATAGTTGGTAATATTTTCATTTTCCAGATAAGAAGCTAAGGCTCAGGAGGCCAAATGACTTCCTTAAGGTAACGTAATCAGCAAGTGGTAGAGCCAAGACTCAAAATTGGATCTTCTGACAACTCCATAATTCAGGCTAATCCTGACATTAGCCTGAAGGGCTGGCCAATACCAGGTGTGCACAGCCTAATTTGCAAGGTCCATTAAGGACAAAACAGGTCAATCACAGTGGCTCACACCTGTAATCTCAGCACTTTGGGAGGCCAAGGCGGGAGGATTGCTTGAAACCAAGAGTTCAAGACCAGCCTGGGCAATGCAGTGAGACCCCGTCTCTGAAAAAAAAAAAATTAACCAGGTGCAATGGTGTCCTCCTGTAGTCCCAGCTATGCAGGAGGCTGAGGTGAGAGGATTGCTCGGGCCCAGGAGTCCAAGGCTGCAATGAGCTATGATCACACCATTGCACTCCAGGTTTACTGACAGAGCAAGACTATCCACCAGGATATGGTTTGAATTTGTGTCCCTGCCCAAATCTCATGTCAAATTGTAATCCCCAATGTTGAAAGAGGAGCCTGTGGGAGGGGATTGGATCACAAAGGTGGATTTCCCCCTTGCCATTCTTGTAATAGTGAGTTTCCACGAGATCTGATTGTTTGAAAATGTGTGGCACCTCCCCCTTTTCTCTCTTCTCCTGCTCTGGCCATGTAAGACATGCCTGCTTCTGCTTCCACCATGATTGAAAGTTTCCAGAGGCTTCCCCAGCCATGCTTCCTGTACAGCCTGCAGAACAGTGAGCCAATTAAACATCTTTAAAAAAAAATTACTCAGTCTCCAGTCGTTTTTTATAGCAGTGTGACGAACAGACTAATACAAAGACTCTGTCTCTAAAATAAGAAAAAAAAATTAAAGAACAAAACAATTGGGAATGAGAATATCGATGTAGCTCTCTCCAACAAGTGTTTTCTGGTACATGCGTTTTCATTGTTGGGTAGTCATGAACTTGGCTGGCTAATGTTAGACATAAGTCCCTAGTGAACAATAGCTATAGCACACACATTCTCACATACGCTCACCAAAGTCTGACACACGCACCCCATACCCAGGCATGCATGCATCACCTTCTCATCCCCGACCACCTGCATCCCCTGGGAATCCATTTACATCTACTCAACAGAGCAGGGAGGAGAAGGAGATAAACCTATATCAACAGTGTATTTCTATTCCTCTCTCTCCTTGTGAAAACAAAAGAGGAACAGGGCAAAGCCTCATCCAATATTCAGTGGGAATCATCTCGACATGATCCCAGGAAAATAGGTCCTTTTCAAGTCCATGGTTCGGACGCAGCCTTTCCCATGACTGGGAGTGGGGACAACAGGCTGCTCACAGGGCTCTGTGGCTGGCACAGGAACTTGGTGATAAGGCTTAATTATGATTCACAGAGCTGTATTGTGGAGAGGGTTTAGAGCCACTTAATTAGTGTAGGAATATACAGTCGTAATTATCCTGAAATATGGCCTAATTAACCTATGGAAAAGCCAGGACCACTGCTCGGGGATGCCAGGGACATCAGTAGCCTATTAACATACCCAGTCTGGGCCGGGCGCGGTGGCTCACGCCTGTCATCCCAACACTTTGGGAGGCCGAGGTGGGCAGATCACGAGGTCAGGATTTCAAGACCAGCGTGGCCAACATAGTGAAAGCCGTCTCTACTAAAAATACAAAAATTTGCAGAGTGTGGTGGTGTGCGCCTGTAGTCCCAGCTACTCAGGAGGCTGAGGCAGGAGAATTGTTTGAACCCGGGGAGGCAGAGGTTGCAGTAAGCCAAGACCGCGCCATTGCACTCCAGCCTGGGTGACAGAACAAGACTCCGTCTCAAAAACAAATATATATATATATATAGCTATCCAGTTTGCTATCTGGTACAGCCTTTGGGGGACCCGGGAATGGGGCAGACAGAGGAGAAAGGGTTTGTCTGGGAAGATGAAATGTTTAAGAGGAAAGTGTGACGTGGGCAGGGAAAGGAGAGGGGAGTGATATTTATTGAGGACTCATAAGGGCCAAGCAACGTTTTAGTCCATCTCTTACTTAATCTTCAAAACAGTCCTTTAAGATTGATACTACAGTTCAGGGAGGTTCATTAACTAACCCAAGGTTACACGGCCAGGAAACATTCCCACTGAAATTCCCCTCTAGTCTGTGGCTGCAAAGGCCATGCTTTTTTCTCTTTTCCACACTGCCTTGGGCAGGCACAACAGGCGAGGGAAAGGGACTAAACAGAGGAAAGCCCCTTTCAACCCTAAGGAGGCTGCTCTTCTGCCGTTTTAGAAAAGTGGAGTCATTCAAGCGGTTCAACCTGTCAGTTGTGTTGCACAGGCTGGACACTGCACAACCCTAGGAATCCCATTCACACAAGCTACAGGGAGAATAATGTCCCCTAGAGGGCACAGTGTATGGCCTGCACAGCCACTCACAGCAGCCCTGGGAGACTGCCCTACATGACCCTTTAATATTCCTGCCTACCCAAGAGACCACCTCCAACTCTGGCTCTGAGCCCAGATATTGGCCTAAAGCTAGAGAAGCTACATCTGGGATAGTCTTTCATGAAGCAGAATTTGAACCCAGTCCTCTCCTGGGGAGACTCCAGCACCCAGGGACACTCAGACGCCAGGACACAAGTTCAAAGCCCTCCAGGGGGAGCCCGAGAGCCGGGCGTGCGCCGCAGAGCCTGTCTGGCCATCAGGTTGAGGAATATTCCAACAACGTCCTCATTCTTCCCTGATCAAAGGAGCCGGGATTGAACCTGCTGTAATCATCCGTCGGGGAGTTTGCTTAAAATTCCCCTAATTATGGGAGAGCAGAAAATTGCTACGCCTCAGACTGAATAGAGAAATCGAAGGCGCCCTGCTCCCAGCTGCCTGGGGGGGAGACACGCCAGCATGGGAACAGAAGGCGGTGGGGGAGGCGAGGGGCGACTGAGGATGGGCGGTGGGAGAAGAACGGTGTGCCGGTCCATGCCAGGGAGTGGGAGAGGAAGGGAAGGAGCCAGCTGCACTGGGGCTGCGGTGACTGGCTCAGGTGAGGCACACTGCCTCCCCTCCAGACAAAAGGGTGCAGGGGTGAGGAGAGCAAGCCTGTGAGGAAGAAACAGCCAGCAATGCCCCCTCCCATGGCTGGAGCTGGCTTTCTGGGGAGGCTGGGGACCCCCAACTCTGGCTTAGTTTGGAATGCGGGCTCTGGAGCATCCTCCCTGCCAGGAGAGGGGAAGGGAAAGGGCCGGAGGAAAGGTCAGGGAGCAGGCCGGCAGGGCAGGGCTCATCCAGGCACCCCGCTCTGGGCTCAGCCTTGTTCCAGGCACACTGAGCAGTCTAGAAGAAGGAGAAGACGACCAGATCTCTGCCCTCAGAGGGTCTCCTTCTGAAAGCGGAGACCGGGTGAGCATCTTAACTGTAAGATTCAAAGCCACCGTACACACCAGTGCCTGGCCCTCACAGTTTCCTGAGCTGTAGGAAGGGGGTGGGAGTGCACTGAACTGCATGGATCAGAAGGGGAGGCTTGCTGGGCAGGCAAGTGCCAAGCAGAAGGAAGGGGCAAAGGAGGAAGGGACTGGAGAAGGGAGGGAAGAATTTGAAGGAACCCTGCAAAATAGAAGGGGATTATGGCAGCCATGTTTTTGATGACAGGACCAAGGCCCAGGGAGGTGGGGTTGCTTTCCCAAACTCACACAGCCCATTGGTGGCTGAACTGGGGCTCAAACTAGGGCTTCAGACTCCTAGTCTGGTGCATTACACGGCCATGGAGGCAGAGGGTGGGAGTGGGGGTCTGGCCAGAAGGTGAGATGCTGGAAAGAGTGTGGGGACTTGGGCTTAAAGATCCTACTGCATCAGCAGTCCGTTTACTGACAAGTTGATATTGATTCTACGAGAGGAGCAGTGCTCTAAAGGGTCTCTCATTTGCTAGACCTGCCCCATTCATGAGCTCTCCGGGGTCCCCACCCCGACAGCTCCCCTACAGAGGAGAGATATACCTGGTGCCCCTCCATTCTCTCACACGTTTCCAAGGGCCTTCTCAGTTCCTCCTGCAAGTCCCCAGGCAAGTGCCTAGCTTTGGTCCTCTTGGGGCCCCAACTACACTGTTTTTATCACTTACAGTGTGGCGAGGGGTTGAGATTCTGGGGTTGCAAGTTACAGAAACCCACTCAAACTAGCATTTAAGCCCAAAGGGGCAATTTACTGAAAGAACTTAAGAGTATCTTGTAGAACCTAAAGGCAGGAGTGTGGTGGAGCCTCAGCAACGAAAGGTATCGAGGACAGCAAAGCCACCAGGCACTAGGAATTCCAGGTCACCGTCTCTCCTGCACACCTGCTTCATTTTTTTCTGTGGGCAGACCTCATGACCCAGGGTGACCACCCACAGCTCCCAAACGTGGCATAGATAGAGAACTCTCTGAAGAGACTGTCCCTGCGCCCTGACTCCAGTGCCCCAAAGACTGAATTCTCATGGGTCCAGCTTGGCTCAGGTGCCTTTTCTAATCCAGCCAGCATCAATTCAGGGGGTTAGGTCACATTGAACAAATGGCTTCGATGTGCTCACTGCTGTGTGTAAGCAGGATGGATCAAGGTTCGTGGATAGCTGGAGAGTTAACTCCAACAATTGTCCATCATGGTAGTGAAAACAGGGCTGGGTGGTGGGTGTGCAGTGGACAAGGCCTTGGGCCTGGACACGGGGGTGTTACCTGTTGCAGCAGGTGTTCTCCAGGTGGTTGAGGCCTTCGCGTGCACCTGAGAGGTGAGTTATTCAGTGTGTCAGATGCTGCAGCTCCAGTGGCCAGCTGTGGTGAGGCAAATCCTCACATGGAAAACTAGAAATGAAAGGTGGGGGCTTCAGCCTGGCCCCCAGACCTGCAGGTGCCAAGATCCTGATGGGCAGCACCAGGCGAGTCCAGGAAGGTGAGAGCATTGGCACAGGGCCTGCTGGGAAGGCAGACCAGCCCCTGGGGCTCCAGGGTGGTTGTCTGAGGCTGGGAAACCGGTACTTTAAAAACTTGACTATTTTCATGCTGTTTGTATTTGCTGTAATTACTTCCCTTTTGTTCTCCCTTAGTATTTATGGAAGTTCTTTGTGAGAATGCCAGCGGATCCCAGCAGCACTGAGAGAAACCAGCAATGGGGTCTCTGTCTCCTCCTAGGCTCATGGTAAGAGAGACAAATCCCCCACAACCCTGGGAGTGGATGTGGCCGGAACATGGCTGGACATGGAGGTACTGGAGGTGGGGAGGACCAGGATTGCAGCCAGCAGGGCTCCTGCTCCCCTGGAGGGCCTCTCTTGGAGCTCTCTTTTGAACCTGGGATGTCTCTGGGCTCCCTGGGAACAAAGTCTGTTGTCCTGGACTCGACTGGGCTGGCTGCTAAAACTGCTCACACACTTTCAGCCTCATCCTGGGGGTGGGGGGCAGGCAGCCTAAGCAAGTCACTCTCAGCCCAGGCCTGGGTGTGGACTCCTGAGGAAGCTGCTCCCTGTGCCCCTGGATGCCCCTGGGTGCTGAGGCTGGGAGGAGGGGCAGCAGTGTAACTGTAAGAGGTTTGTTGCCCATTGTGCATGACAGGTCAATATGCTGAAACACCAGGTTACATCAGAGAAAGAGGTTTAATTGTAGGGCCACCAAACTAGGAGACAGAAGGAAATTCAAATCCGTCTCCCCAGGGAGTCTGGGGCTAGGGTTTTTAATGGTTTTGGAGTGGGCCAGAGTTTGGAGATTGTCGATTGATTCGAGTGCAGGGTGAAGTTATGGGACAAGGAGATGAAGAAACTGTGCTCTCACCCTGACTCAGTTCCTCTTTAGGGGTCTTCAAACTGATTGGTGTCAGGTGTTTCCCTGGAATTCGGGATCTGCTTAAGTAATTCTTAAACAAAAGTCTTATGACTCTAACATCAGATATCTTATCTATAGGAACAATTGGGATGCAAATGGCCAGTGTCAAGTGCTACATGACTGTTACAAAGAAGTGAGTGGGTCAAAGTGCAGCCTGATTAATGCTTATCACCATATTTCTGTCCAGAATTCTTGTTCACCCTGTGAGAACGGCTTCAGCAGTGGCTTGACTGGATTAGCAGAGGTTCTGCCCAGGGTAGGGGGCCCTGCGTTGGGGCCCAGAGAATGGGAACACAGACTCCTGGGATAAGTTCTCCCTTGATCCTGGTCTCTGCTGGGTTCCAAGTCTTCCTTCAAGTTCCCCTTCCCCAGCTCTGGCTTTTTGCTGGGCCCCACCTTAAAAACTCAACAAGGGCATCAGAGCCAAGTCAGGCGGGGGGACCGCAGTTCTTCACTGGGTTTGGGGCCAGCTCAGCAGGAGATGGGGAAGGCCTTGGTGTTAGAGACAAGTGGTACCTCTGTGATTTCAAGGAGAAGATAGGGTGGAGGTTCATAGTGGCAGAAAGAGCCAAGAATAGAGTCATGAAGTCTTTTGCCCTCTGATATTAAATTATTTGTAAGCAAATTGTCACCAATGCATCCCTAGAAGGTCCTGGCACTGCTCCATGCCGTGGCCTTTCCTGGCCAGATGGCATTGCCCTGGGTGGCTGAGCAGCTCCGAGGAGGAGCGAGGTGTCTGCAGACAGAGAACCAGCAATGACATGGGACATTAGGTGCTGATGGCTTTGCTGAGCAAGAGAATTGCAATTAAGGACATGATGAGTCCCTCTGGGGGCTGTCAGACAAGGGTCCAGAGCAGGGGTCAGGAAGCTGGGGCTTAGAAACAGCAGCTGGAGGAGGGGGTGATGAGAGGGGAGCCAGGACAAGGTGTGGGCATACAGCCACTGTCCTCTCAGCAAGTCTGCCAACAACAACAACGAGGTGACATAATCATAACAGCACCTGCCTTTACGCAGTGCTTAACATGCCCACACTGAGAGGTAGGCAGATTCATTATCTCCATTTTACAGATAAGGACACTGCAGACTGGAGGTTAAGTAACTTATCTCAAGCACTTAGATAATGGAGATGCAATTCTGGCCCAGCGCCATGGGGCACCAAAGTCAGGCCTCACAGCCACCCCACTGTGGTGCCCTCTTCCCAGATTTTCCCCAGGCTGGCTCAGTTGATGCCCAGGGCCACAGGCCAGCACTGCCCCAGCTTGGATCTTGAGGTTTCAGGTGGGAAGTCCTAGGGGGTTGAGAGCTCACCCAGACTTTCTGTCTGCCACCCCGTGGACACCACCTCTCCACCCTGCTGTGGGGAAGGGAGAGGAGGGACATCTGCCTGGATGACAGGCAGAAGCCATTCCAGGGAAGGTGGCAGACCCAGGGAGGTGGGAAGGGAGGAGGGGTGCATGTGTCACCTCAGAGCCGGTGTCTGAGTGCTCCATTTCCTCAAACTTCCCACCACGGGGAAACCCCACTCCTGATCCTCCCTCCTCGGGCTTTGTCCAGTGACATCATTGTCAATAACAAGCTCATCCTTATCTCGAACAAGCATACCTGAAGGATGGGCACCTCTGCCACCCACTGCTCAGCCTCCCTCCAGCCCTGCTCATTTGTACATGCCCACCACACCCTGAGGCACCCTGAAGGTCAGCTGATATGTGGGAAGCAGTCGACGAACAACTCTGCCCTTTTCAGGAGCTGTTCGTATTTTGCACTCAAAATGCAAAATGGGGAGAGAAGGAAAGGGGTAAGATGAAATGAGAGGGGGATAAGAAATGAGAGGCTCGGGTGCTCGGGACCAAGCTTCATGGCAGTGCCGGTAGGCAGCCGACAAAGGTGCTGAGAGAAGGGGAAATAAGAGGTGAGGGAGTTCAGGATGAGGCCAGTTTTGTCCAGAATACCCATCCCTTCATTCCCAGCAGCCCAAATCTTATCCATCCTTCAAAATCCAGCACAGATGCCACCTCTTCCATGAAGCCTTCTCTGACCTCCACATGAAGCTTTCTTTCTCCCTAAGTACCTGTCTACACTGATCTCATGAACCTTGTCACTTTCTTCCTTGCATTGTGCAAACCTGGCTAGACTCAGAGCTCCATGGGGCAGAGGCCAGGTCTTGCTCATCATCCCCTTACAAGAGCCCCATGACTAAGTGTGGCATACAGCGGGACTGATGGAGAGGAGAGGCTCCTGAAGGTGCTGGACGGGAGGTGGAGGGCACTCAGATTGGAGGACATGGGAGGGGCTCAGGAACCATCAGCTGAAAGGTGACTGAGGAGAGCCGCTGCTTGCAACCTGAAATCTAGATTGTATTTGAGGACCAAATAGAAAAGAAGCCTGTTTCCACAGAGTCCGGCGGAGCTGGGAAAGTGAATGCAGTCAACTCATGCCATCTCAAGGTGGGGGGAGGGGCAAGCACAGGCTGCAGGGAGAATAAGCTTTTTGGAAAAACATGCCTCTCACACCCCATATGGGGTTCCTTGTTGTTGTTATTGTTGTTTTGAAACAACAGTGAGTGACTCTGTCACCTAGGCTGTAGTGCAAGTGGCACAATCGTGGCTCACTGCAGCCTCAACCTCCCAGGCTCGGGTGATTCTCCCACCTCAGCCTCCCAAATAGCTGGGACTACAGACATATGCCACCACGCTCAACTAATTTTTTTTCTTTTTTTTTTTTCTTTTTTTGTAGAGACGGGGTTTTGCCATGTTGCCCAAGCTGGTCTTGAATTCCTGGGCTCAATCAATCTGCCCACCTTGGCCTCCCAAAGTGCTGGGACAACAGGCGTGAGCCACTGCGTCACTCTCCCCCACCCCTGACCCATATGGTTTTGATAGGAGCAACAGCAGAAATAAAATCATTTATTTGTTCAACAGTATTTTTATTTCAGATATTCTATTTTCATCTTTATAAATTGCATTTGTTTTTCTTAAATCTTCCATCTTTCTTCTCATCATGTTCATGTTTTCCTCCGCATTTCTGAGCATATGGAACATAATCTATAATCACTGCTTTAGTATCCTTTCTGCTAATTTCATCATTTTTCTGTTTCTGTTGATTTTTGGGTCTGTTTCTGTTGATTGATTTTTCTTCTGGTTATAAGCCGTATTTTCCTGCTTCTTTGCATGACTTAATTTTTTTATTAGATGATGGATATTGTGAATTTTACGTTGCTGAGTTCTGGATCTTATTCTATTCTTTAAAGAGTGTTGGACTTTGTTCTGGCTCAGTTATTTGGAATTGCTTTGATCCTTTTCATGCTTGTTTTTAAGCTCTGTTAGAATGAGTTCAGGACAGGCATCAGGGCTACAGTAGCATCTTCAGGAGGCCTCTATCCAATGCACCAGCTACTGCAAGGACTCTCCACTCACTGGTGGGAATCTGAGCCACAGCAGCATGTAAGCTCCAGGAATTAATTGTTCAGCCTACTGCTTTCTGTCAGATCAGTGTTCAGCCAAAGTTTTGAGGTCCTTTCTACAAGCTTCCTGAACTCTGCCTGCAGCTCCCTTCTCCCCAGGATTCTTCCTCACAAATTTTAGCCTCCTCCAACCCAATCTCCATTTCACCAACTCAACCACCTGGCTCTGCCAACGTTCTCCAGGCAGTAAGCTGCTGTGCTGTGTTGGGGTGAGGGCATCTGGCTTGTTTCCCTTCTCTTGGGGCCCACCACCCTATGCCACCTGATGCCCACTGTCTGAAAACAGTCATTTCCTATATTTCTTTCTTTTTCTTTTTCTTTTTTTTTTGAGACAGAGTCTCACTCTGTCACCCAGGCTGAAGTGCAGTGGCATAATCTCGGCTCACTGCAACCTCCACCTCCCAGGTTCAAGCAATTCTCCTGTCTCAGCCTCCTGAGTAGCTGGGACTGCAGGCACGCGCCACCACGCCCGGCTGATTTTTGTATTTTCAGTAAAGACAGGGTTTCACCATTGATCAGGCTGGTCTCAAACTCCTGACCTCAGGTGATCCACCCACCTCGGCCTCCCAAAGTGCTGGGATTATAGGCGTGAGCCATCGCACCAAGCCCTATATTTCATCCAGTGTTCAGTGTTCAGTTGTTTGCATTAGATGAATAGTTTCTTTGTCCTTTTTTTTTTTTTTTTTTTTTTTTTTTTTTTTTTGAGACAGAATCTCACTCTTGTCACCCAGGCTGGAGTACAATGGCTCAATCTCAGCTCACTGCAACCTCCACCTCCCGGATTCATGCCATCCTCCTGCCTCAGCCTCCCAGGTAGCTGGAATTACAGGCGAGCACTACCACACCTGGCTAATTTTTGTATTTTTAGTAGAGATGGGGTTTCACCTTGTTGGCTGGGCTGGTCTCGAACTCCTGACCTCAAGTGATCGCTCGCCTTGGCCTCCCAAAGTGCTGGGTAGATAGGCAATTTCTACAGCGGTTAACCCTTCGTGGTCAGAAGGGGGATGCCTCCTGGGGAATAAATATTGACTGTGGCAATCTCCCACAGGATTTCCACATGTACCAGGCCCTGCTGTAGGTGCTGAGGACGCAGCACTGAACTCAATGGACAGAATCTCTGCTCTCAGAGACCTAATATTCCAGTGGGTGGGGGCAGGCAGTATACAATATCAACAAACAAAATAAATAACTGTGTAGAATGGTAGAAGGCAAAAAGCGCTATGGGGGAAAAGAAATAGAGCAGGGTGAGAGAGAGCCAGGAAACAGGATGACAATTTTAAATCAGGTGCTCAGAGAAGACCTCACTGAGAAGGCACATCTAGGCAAGTGCTCGGGAGGGAGGAAGGGAGCACTGTGCAAAGGTCCTGAGGTGGCAGTAGGCCTGGCTTGCTCAAGAAGCCCAGTGTGGCTGCAGGGGTGTGCATGAGAAAGAGGCGAGATAGGGAAACAAATGGGGAGGCCAGCTGCAAAGAGCCTTCTAGGCCATGGAGAATATGGGCTGTGACTCTGAGATGGGAACAGAGACAGGACATGCTCTGCCTTGGTAAAAGCCTCACTCTGGCCACTGTGTGAATAGACAGGGGAGGGTCAGGAGGGAAGCAGACGGCTTCTGTTGCAACCAAACGAGAGAGGATGTGGGCTTGGGCCCAGCTGGAGACACAGAGGTGGTGGGAGCGGTGGGGTTCTGACTATTATGTTGAAGGGCTGAAGGAGCAAGGAGGCAAGGGTGACTCCTAAGTTGTTTGCCCTGTTAAATACAATTTATAGGAGGCCAATGGCTTGGTCTAAGCTCCTGCACTGGGCCCAACAGACCAAACCAAAGCAGTCATTCATGCTGAAGTTCCACACCACCAAAGCCAAAACTAAGATCTTTATCTGAACTTGGGAGGGATCAGGAGAGAGAGAGAGATAATAGCCAAGTCTCCAAACTGGCCAATTTTCATCAGCAAGAAAGGAAGTCCCCTCTGCTTTAACCTTTACAAGAAAAAGGAACTTTGAAATGACCAATTCACTTTTTGTTCCCTGTTTCTGCTCAGCCTTTTCCTGTCCATAAAACCTACCTCCTCTGGTTAGCTCTTCGGAACACTCATTCTGTTTTATAAAACAAGGCGTCACCTGATTCTAGAACCACAAATAAAAGCCATTTAAGATCTTTAGACTTTTGACAGCCCTGAGGAGCTGGAAGGATGGAGTTGCCAGTGGCTTGGTATAGAGAAGGCTGCAGCCAGACAGGCTTGTGCGTGGGTCAGCGTGGCTGTGGACGTGCTGGGTTTGAGACGCCTACCGGACCTCCCAGTGGACATATCCCATGAGCAGCTGGACACACAAGTTAGGAATTCAGTGGTGAGATCCCAGAGAGTGTGAAGGGAAGGCAGCTGGGGAAGGAGCCCCCTGGCGAAGGTCTTGCCTAGTGATGCTCCAACATCACCAGAGAGCTCCTTGCGTTTCCCACTCCCTGGAACAGACTTCAGTCTCCATGAAGTGGCAGGAGCTGGAAAACTGACCTGGCCCCTTCGGAGGCTGGACCGTTCCTCCTCTAATTCCAAGAAAGTGGATCCAAGCTACCGAAGGCTGCTGGCCTGGCGTTGTTTTAAATGGACTGCATCCCTACCCAAGAACCACACTCCAGGGCCTCCAAGAAGCTGCACAGGCGGCTGTCCCCCAGGGGCCCATATTCTGCTCTTCACAGAACTCTCTGGTTCCTATTCATGACTCTGGACAACAAGATTTGCCCCCTTAGCCCATGGGATGTCTCACCTGGATACCTTGCATTTGACAGGGAGTCTCCCTCAACTCTGCCTTGCCCTGCTGGCCGGGACACTTGTTGGCTGTTTCCCCAGCAATCTTGGCACATTTCTGATTTCAGCTCCTCTCTACTGTGCCTCACCGGTGGTGTATGGCTTGGGTGAATATTTCTCCCATGCCCTATAGAGAGAAAGTCCAATAGCCCTGGGATGTGGAAGTCCTTCCAGATATCTAACCTCCATCCCTGCTGCTTTTCCCCTTCGTCCTTTCATTCTCAGCCCTCCAAATGGAACGCTCAACCTTTTGCTTTCTCCTCGCTCGTGGTTTCTGTCTGCCCCTGTTTCTTGCCCCTTCCCTTTGTCCTTCGGTCTCTTTCATGCCTCTCCACCCCTCTACATGCCCTCTCCTCCACTCCCTCACCTCACTCAGTCATTCGTCTAGACCATGAGTTGAGGGGAGTGGAGGTGGAGCTCCTGCTTTCTCTGGTAAAGGTCCTCTTTCTTCTCTCTTCACCTTGGGGAGGACTCAAATTACCTTGATGACTCCAGAGTCTGCCCCGCTCCAGGATGCCCCCTTGTCCTCAGATACCCCCACCTCCTCCCCACCCTTGTCTGCAGCTGTGCCCTGCTGTCCTCTCGCTGTCCTGGCCTGGCAGGAGGTAGAGCTGGTCCCTCAGGAGGCTAGCACCTACACCTCCACAGCGATCACAGCTCCTGCTCCCTGGCCCTTACACACACACACACACAGACACACACACACACACACACACGCTCACAGACGCTGCTCCTTAAGTGATGGCAAGGGCAGTGGCCAGGTGATCCATCGCTCCCTTTTCTTCTCTTGCTGTGGTAAAATATGGACAGTGGGAACCTCGGGAGAAATGAGGCATGAAAATTAATCTGCTTTACAATCCTCATGAATATTTAAAAGCTGATGAATATGTAACTACATTTCTTTTCTCTTCCATTAGTGTCTGCTTTTGAGTTACTCTATAGCTCCCTCTGGTTCCTTTGGGGGCTGGTTGGCTAGACTGATTTTTAAATTGGGTTTACAGGTGCCTATAGCTCCTGGGTTCCCTCCACCCCCAATCCTGGGAGGAGAATTTGTCCCTTTAAAATTCCCCAGGAAGGCCTGGCAGAGGGAGACAGAAGCAACCCTGTCCTACCTCACACTGTGGGTACCCAGATGGGTTAATGAAGGCGCTTTGGAGTGTCACTCACAGAGCACACCCTTTTAAGGATAAACCACCTTTTTCTGCCCTGGACCTTGGTTCCCCTTTATGACAATAGCAGGCCCTTCCTGCTCAGCCATCATGAGTACTTCAGGGTCTTAGTCCAGGGTGGCCTTGAAAGGCCAAGAAATTAGGCAGCAAAATGTTGCTTTCTTCCTACTTAGAAGAACCGAGTATTGTCTGGTTGTGGTAGCTCACACCTGTAATCGCAGCACTCTGGGAGGCCAAGGCAGGCAGATCACTTGAGGTCAGAAGTTCAAGACCAGCCTGACCAAAATGATGCAACCTCGTCTCTACTAAAAATACAAAAATTAGCCGGGGGTGGTGGTGCATGCCTGTAATCCCAGCTACTTGGGAGGCTGAGACAGGAGAATCGCTTGAACCCAGGAGGCAGAGGTGGCAGTGAGCCGAGATCATGCCCTTGCACTCCAGCCCGGGCAACAGAGTGAGACTCCACTTCAAAAAAAAAAAAGAGCTCAGTATTAAGATAATGGTATGGTACTCTACAGCCATCTCCTGGCCCCTGGAACCAGCCACTACATCTAGAACCACGCTTGGAGCACCTCCCACCTCTGGGCACCTCCCTGGCCCATCCACTCCTCTTTGGCTACTCTGGGAGCCAGCCTCACCCACTCCAACCATCTGGAGCAGGGGAAGGAAGGCTCTTACCCACCTACCCACAGCCATCAATCACTGCAGAGCAGAGCAGAAGGAGCAGCAGGGCATCTTCCCAGAGCAGCAAGATTTTTCCCGCAGCCTGAGGCAGAATCCAGCATTGAACTGGCATCCTGTCGAGGGAAGGCTGGAGCCTGGCTTGGGGGAGGAAGGCGCCATGGGTCGGGGCAATGGGCTGTGGGAGCCATCCATCCCCACCTTCCAGAACCCAGCCCACTCTGGTGGCAGAGTGCGCTAGAGGTCCCAAAGCCTGGCAGCCAGCCAGAGAAGTCCAGGTTCCATGGTGGCCTGGAATTACAAGTCAGAAGGAACGCTGCTGACCAGAGTGCTCGCCCCGTGCCTGTCTTCAGTCCCTCCTTCCCATCCTCATGTCACACTGTTTTGATCATATTTCTTCCCTTGTGATGATCCTCAGGGGCTCCTTAATTTCTAGCATATCAAATTCATACCTGACCTTCTATTTCAACTGCCAGCCATCCCAGGCCCCTCATCCAGCCCTGGGTTTATCCAAGCTGAAACACTCACCATCCTAGACCACTCATCCCTTTGCCCCAGGCCCTCTGTTTCTCATCTGATGGTGCCTGTCCTTCTTTTTTCCTCCAGACTCTGCTCAGAACTGCCTCCATTGGGAAGCTTCCCTGGCTCGTCCAGGCCCACTGAATGTGCCTGTCATCTCTTCTGGGCTCTTGGTGCTTCCTGGGCAGAATCTGTGGGGTTCATCGGCTCCATCTTCACGTGTGCACGGTGTGGAAAGGGCTGGTTGTCATGCAGTGTCTTTTACACCAGACCTGGCACGCAGATGGCAATCAGTGCCAGCAGCCCCCTCCTAGGACACTGTTGTGTCTGTGTGGAAACACGTGCTTGTCCACACCTGTGGAGCCGCCTCACTCTGCCTTGCAGGACGGCCAGTCCTGCTGCCAGCAGCTTCCCAATGCAGCGTCCCAAGTCCCTTCTCCCTCCAGACCTCTCCTCTCAGCTCCTGCCTGGGGACCTTACACACAGGGCCTGTGGTGTGCCATGCGGGCTTGGCTGTGTCAAGGGGATTGGCCAACCTGGACCTAGGGAAGGAGCCCAACCAGTGGGTCAAGAAATCCAGCTCTGTCCGGTGACCTTGGTCAAGCTGCCAAATGTTCTCAGGTCTTGGCTTCTTCGTCATTCAAATGGGAGAAAAGATCTGCCCTTTCATGAAAGGGTTATGGGAAGAATCAAACATGAAAATGCTCTGAAAAGTACAGAACACTATGTAAATATTAGGTATCTCTGCTACTATAATAATTGTTGAAACAAGGTATTAATATAAGTGTGTAACATCCCCCAGCTCCTCTACACATCCCTGTTTGGGGAGTCCTCTGACCTAGCCCCCTTTTCCTTCCTCTGGCCTGGGAAGGGGCAGGCGCACCCCCTGGATGAGAGCCCCTGAGGATCAGCAGCCCGTTATCCATGCCGGGTCCCCATGCAGCGCCATCGCCTCCAGCCCCTGGCCTCTCCACTCAGCTCCCCAGCTGCTTCAGCAGCAGGAACAAGAGTGTGCCTTGTCAGACAAGCCCCGCGTCTCCGCAGAACACACTCTCGGCATAATTACTTATTGGAGAGGTGCACAGGCCCCGCCTTTATCACAGAGCGCTGCCACCACTGTATTGTCGCTGCTGCAGCAGCTGAAGGCTGCACGTCCCCAAACCAAGGAAGCAGGAGCAGTTCTCTAGGTAAGTAGGGCCAGGTAGGGCCATGCTTTGGAGGGGACCTTGTGGGCCTGGCTGTGAATAATTGGAAGGAAGGGGATTCCACAGCCCAAATAAACGCCAAGCTTGGCTTCTCTCCTTCCTGGCATCACCCACCATGAGCCCCCACCTGCCCATCTAGAGGGAGGTCCCCCTTCCCCCTCCCCAGGCTCCCTGTCCCCTATCTCTGTCTCTGCCCTGGCACCTAAGTGGGCCCCTTATTAGCCTCCTCTACCCCCTCTCCCCCCAGGGGCTGAGGTGTGGCCTGTATCTCAGGCATGGTACCAGCAGCAACCCAGGCAGGAGATAGTGCTTGAAGATGCAGACAGGCAGTTAGGGTGAGTCCCATTCCCCAGAGCCAGGTGCAGGGAGCTGCCACCTCCCACACACCACCCCCTCCACCCACATGCCTGCCCAGGGAAGCCACTTCAGAACAGCCCTTGGGAATGGAGCGTTTTCTCACTTCCCCCACATCTCAGCAGGCTGCTGAGACAATTGACCTCACACCACAAACATCAGCTCTCCCAGCTCCAGGGAGTTTCCCACAAGGCCCCACCCCTGAGTCCAGCAGAGGTCCAAGCCCATGGGTCCAGAAGAGGTCTGTATCCTCTACCTACCTCTCTCTAGACAGTGACTATTTCTAGAAAAGATGGGAAACTAGGCCCTGGGCCAGGTCCTTGACTCCCCCTGTCCCCATTTCTGGGGTCCCTGGGGTACAGTCCTCTAGCTGGGCCATTGGTGGCACCAGGGCAGCCTGAGACTCTGGGCTATTGGTCCTTCCAGGGGTCTCACCCTTGTGGGCAGCAGAGGCTCTGAAGGAGGCCGATCCTGCTTTCCCTCTCACTAGGGAATAACCGAGCCCCTTCCTCCACATGCACCCCGTCCACTCCACCCTCTGCCAGGCTTCGCCCCAGACCAGGGCTGTCAGTGGTCATGCTGTCCTCCTGAGCCAGGGTGGGTTCCTTCGATCAGTCCTAAGCCTGTTCTGGGACACCAGTCCCTGCCCTCAGGACATCCTGCCCGGTGCCATCTCAGGGATCCTAGGTGATTCTGCCCAAAATCTAACTTCAGATTGAGACACATCTGTCCTGGTTTCGAGGACATCCACACCAAGGCTGGGGTCCCCGCCCTGAGCCCTGAACCCTGAGCTGTATCCCAGCCCTCCTCCACCAGAGCTCAGCCCCTGAGGGAGTGACAGCTGGAGTAGCCAGGATGCATTGAGACAAATGGGCCTGTGATTAGCTGGCCATCAATACCCCTTAAAGGCCCATTCTCTCCAAACCTGGCAGGTCCCTCTCAATTCTACCCCCAGCCCCACCCCGCCCTCCTGAGCCAGGCGGAGGTCCAGTCCCAGCGACTCTAGACTCCTCTTTCCCTCCCTCACTCTCTGCCCTGGCCATATCCACCAGATAGATTATGTCTTATTTCTCTTGGATTTGGCTGCAGGAACCAAACAGCATTTAAGGCCATTGATTGTTCAAAAGGCCAAGTGTATAATGTACCAGAAAATTAGTTTGGAGTGCCCAGCAGGGGAACAGCTCAGCTCTGTCCTCAGATTTACTCTGCTCTGGTGGGCTGGGATGGGGATGGGGTAGAAGTCAGTGTGCCCTACGGCCTCTTCAGGGGTTTCTGGGAGGCCATCCTTTCCTCGTGGCTGAGCTGGGGCCTCCTTGCCGGCCAGTTTACACAGGTGAGCTCTATTACAGCAATACCCCGCCTTCATCTCAGCTGCCACCCACACGGCCCCTTCGCACCTTCCCTCCTCTCTTTCTCTCTCACCACACACACACACACACACACAGACACAGAGTACACCCACAGTACACACACAGTGTTAGAACAACGTGCCCACAGAGATGCACGTACATGAGACAGCCCCATGCTCGCCACACTCTCACCTCTGTGTGAACCTGTGTCACCTCTGAGAACCTAGATAAGTGCTTTCGTTTTGCCTGAAGAATTCAGTGCCCAGAAGTGTGCTGACACAAAAGAGGTGATCACTGATGTTTACTCAATCAGTCAAATGGCTTCTTCGCTGAATGGACGCAAAACCATGGACAGCTCCCACCCACCCCTCACCTCTCCCCTCCCCTCCCTCCCAGATGAGTTAGCTCCGGCTCACAGCCAGCTGGAGTCACTAATACATTGGTGTCATCGTACACATAGTGGCATTCATTTTGAACACCTGGTATGCACCAGTCACGAGCCAAGCTTTTTGTATGAATCATCTCACTTGGTCTTCACAACCTCCAAAGATAGGTATCATTATCCCACTCTACAGATGACAAAACTGAAGCTCACAGGGATGGTCACTGCCCAAGTTCCCATTGAGTTTGCCTGAAATAACAGATAAAAGGGCACCTAATTCCAGGGGTCCCTGTTAAGTAGTCCATGCTTAATATGACCGTAACTTCACCAGATGGGTTTCCCCTGAAAGCAGAGGAGGAGAGACCGACACCTCTCAGTCCATAGCAGCAATTCCTCAACATCGGCCCATCACACACTTCCTGTTCCTACTGCATTCAGCCCCAGTGAGGATTCCTGAGGCCTGAAAATCAAGGTCAAACATGGCTAAAGTCAGAGAGCTCAAAGGGGACACTTGAGCATCTCAAAAAAGTGTGTCCAAGTGAAGTCATGCCAAAAAGCAATAGGTTGTTACACAGACTCACCAAGTTTAAAGAAAGAGGAGCAAGGACCCAGAAGCCAGAAGCAATTGTCCAGCCCTCTTCCTCTTCCCTCTCTGGGACTAATGAAAATATTGAAGAAGGTAAAAGACTGAGTTCATTGGAAGAGATAATTAACAGTGACCACGAGGCCGGGTGTGGTGAGGCTGGGCATGGTGGCTCACACCTGTAATCCCAGCACTTTGGGAGGCCAAGGTGGGTGGATCACTTGAGGTCGGGAGTTCGAGACCAGCCTGACCAACATGGAGAAACCCCAACTCTACTAAAAATACAAAATTAGCCAGGCATGGTGGTGCATGCCTGTAATCCCAGCTACTTGGGAGGCTGAGACAGGAGAATTGCTTGAACCCAGGAGGCGGAGGTTACAGTGAGCCAAGATCGTGCCATTGCACTCCAGCCTGGGCAATAAGAGTGAAACTCCATCTCAAAAAAAAAAAGTAACCATGATGGCTGAAGAGCTCAGGGAATGCAGGAACAGGGAATGGTTTTGTAAAAGGCTGAGCCACACTCTTGTGATGGACAGAAGAGACAGCATCTCCATTTAGTGTTGTTGGCAGGAAAATGGTGATCAATGACCTTTGATGCCCCAGCTGACCCAGGATCAGGGAGCCAACATCTCTCCCACACCCAAAACAGTGGTGAAAGCATGAGGGGAGAATATGGGTCATTTGGTTTCAAGTATCAGTGCCCACCTTTACCCCACCCCATACCCATCAAATGGTCAGTCAGGCTCTATTTCATATGGCAAGATTCTGAAACACTTGAGAAATCTTTCTTACAACACAGAAGCTAGGACCTGTTTGCAATAAGTATCTACACGTCACTGAGAAATGTTTTAAAAGGTTTTGACCCAAAGCAAAGTCCCGTGTTTTGATAACTTACCTATTCTCCAGACTTGAATCCAAATGCCTTTGGGGGTTTTTCCAAAGATACGGTTTACCCTCAAAGAATAAACATTTGCCAATATTCAAGACCACATGCCACAGACTTCCAAAGGGGAGTTCCCAAAGTGATTTAACAGCGCGACATGGCTGGAATGGGTAGCAAGCTTTCTAAGTGAATTACACCGATGGGAACAATGCCACTTGGATGTAAAAGTTCTAACATGTGAGCAAAACCCTTAGTCTAACTTTTTATTGTCACATCAGCAGCTCGCCATTAACAGTGCATCTCAGAGTCCTTTCTGATATTTACTAGTCATTATCTGAAGGACAGAGAAGACAAGGACGGTCTGGGGAGGTGGGCAGGCATTCTACTTGGAGTCAGGAGATCTGGGTTTGACTCTGCATTTACTTTTTACTATCTGTATGATTAAGGGCCTAAACTCCTTTAAAATTGCCTGGTTTTTTTTTTTTTCATTTATAACATGTTAGCAACCAAAATCTCACTTGCCGGGATTATGATTCTGGCTAAATGAGATGGAAAACCTGACCCCGTGCTTGCCACATCGTATGAATTTAATATGTATTAGTTGATTGCTTGGGGAGAAGAGGTCAGGCAGCCACAGGTCCTGGATAAAGGCTTGGCCATTGTCAAAGGCCTTGCCTTGAAAGCAAGGGTGAAGTTGGTTTTTTCTCTAAAAAGGGTACAAATACAGGGAGCCATGAACCTAAAAGATAAACTTACCCTAGGGAAGTACATTGTCTAGGGTGGGGTCTTACCACAGGGATACGGGAAGGAGGCAGGGCTTCATCACTTACAAAAATTGACCAAGGATCTGAATTCAGTAGGAGGAAGAAAGCAAAGTGCTCTTAGAAAGAAAGATATTCTTCATTGTCAGAGTGAAGGATCCACATGGGGTGACATTGCAACAAAACATGGCAGTTCCACAAGGGGAAGAACTTCCACCCAGGGTCCACTAAGTCTTCAAACAGTCTAAGGAGAGAGGCTGTAGAAGCTGGCAGAGCTAGAACGAAAAGCATGTGTATGGAGACAGGGGAATGGATGAGATAAACTCATCAGGAACTAGTCCCCCCATCTCTGAAACTCAGCAAGTCGAGATCTATCTTAAGAGCAGCTTTCCAGCATCGGGAGGAGGCTCTGCGAAGCCCGGGGAAAACGCCAGTGTGGCAATTTAGTGGTGAGCAGCAATGCTAATGAGTGCCAAGAATAACAGTGGCTTCTTAATGGAGCCCTTAATGAAGACTCATTTCGGGTTTTATTAACGCAGAAAAAAAGCACACACTCTATTTTTCCCCCCAGCTCTCAGAGAGCAGGCAGAATAAAGAGAAGCTCCAAACATGCGGCTGAGCCCATTTCCTGGTTCCTGATTGAGGTATCATAATAGGCTCTGAGAAGTTGGGTAGGAGGGGCGGGATCAGAGCCCTGAAATGCTCCTTTGGCCTTTGGACAATCTCTCTGGACTCAGAGATCCCACGTGGTCTCAGGGGGAGATTTCCAGCTAGGCTTAGTCCTGCAATTTGCGGGCAAGCTGCAAATAAGAATACAAAGGCGACCCATCCCCAAGGCGGTGGCAGTGATTTTAACAGACAGACACTCTCCATTAAATATTTAATTAGAATGCAATCCCACCAGAGCTCTGTCACTATAAGAGACTAAAAAAAAATAAAAAGGCAGGCCAGGCGCGGCGGCTCACGCCTGTAATCCCAGCACTTTGGGAGGCCTAGGTGGGCCGATCACCTAAGGTCAGGAGTTCAAGACCAGCCTGGCCAATATGGTGAACCCCTATCTCTACTAAAAATGCAAAAATTAGCTGAGTGTGGTGGCACATGCCTGTAGTCCCAGCTACTCGAGAGCCTGAGGCAGAAGAATCACTTGAATCTGGGAGGCAGAGGTTGCAATGAGCTGAGATTGCACCACTGCACTCCAGCCTGGGTGACAGAGTGAGACTCCACCTCAAGAAAAAATAATTTAAAAATTTAAAAATTAATAAAGTAATTAAAAATGCAGTTCTCTATGCTGAGAACTAGGCTTGTCCACCCCTACCCCACGTTGCTCACCTGTTACCAAGTATATAGTTCTCACTGGCTTCAGATGCAGCAAGAGGGATTCAATTTAGACCCACCAAAGAACCTAAAGTTCTAGAAATACAGTACTTTAGGATTGACAGGTGACCTTGAATGTCATCCAATCAAATTCCCGATTTTATGAGAAAACTGAGGCCAAGAGAAATTAGAAACTCATTCAAAAATCAAACAGCTGATTGTGGCTGAGCTGTCGTCCAGGACATCCTGGGCAGTGCTCCCTGACAAAACCACCCTTTGCCCGTTGCTGGACTCCCTCTCCCAGGGCTAAAAAGTTGGCTAATTGACCATGCTTGGGGCTAGGCTGGCATGAGCAAGACGGCATCTGGGGACGCCTTGGGGCTAGGATCTTTCGGTATCTCTGATGCCCCAATACCAGCCCAGGATGCAGCTTAGCATTTGCTTTGCACATCCTAGATACTCAATCACTCTTTGTTGAATGAAATAGGAGATCTCCATTTATAGATCGTTGATCCCCTAAACTCAAATGGGAAACCTCAAAAGAGGGAAGATAATCATCCCCAAATAGCTCCACAGCCACACTGGCAAGCCCTCTGCCAATAGTTAATGCACAGTTACCAAGTTAATAAGATGAATGGCCTGGGAGCCTAGGAAGTGAGCAGTAGGAGGGGGATGGGCTTTCCCTCCCATTAGCATGAACTCTCCAGAATGGGGACTGTCTTTGTTTGGTGCCTGGGGAGACCCAGGACAAAGAGGAGTCAGTCCTTTCCTGGGAGGACTCAGCCTGATAGGGAGCAGCCTATCCCCCTCAACACACACAGTGCAGTTGCTGAGTGACTGCTGTGTACTCCACACCATGCTATGTACTTAACTCAAGTTATTTCTCACTTAATTCTCACAATTTCATTGTAAGGTAGCCATTATTTTGCCTCTTTTAACAGAAGAGGAGAATGAGACACAAATAGAGTGAGACACAAGTGGCTTATGTCAATTGCCTAAGGTCACACAGCAAGAAGTTACTGGAGCCAGGAGATGAAGCAGGTCTGCCTGGCCCGGCTCTACCACCAGCCACACGCAAACACCTGCAAACCGAACACCTCAGTGCCAGGGGACGCCAAACGTTGCGACAGTTGTTGCAGGGAGTACACTCTGGTAGGTCTCCCAGACGAGGTTCCCTGGGGCTTTCGAGAAAGGCGAGGAGGAGCTCCTTAACAGGCGGCAGGCCTATCAGAGCAGAGGCTGGCATTTAGGGAGCAGCTGCGTGGTATGCCACTCCATGCCATGTGGCTCACTATGCAGTCTCATCCAACTCTCATGACCACCTTCTGAGGCAAGACTCAGGTTCAGAGAGGGACAGTGACTTTCCCAGGGTCACACAGCTAGTCAATGCTAGATTCGGGTCTGAATCTGTAGGAGAGGACAAGCCACTGTCTTGATGAGAGAAAACAGGTGCTGGGAGAGGCTAAAAAGCAGCTCCGAGGCCACTGCTGGAGACCCCTCTTTCTTAGCATAGAGGAGCTTATTTTAGGAGCCTTGGCTCTGAAAAGGCAGGAGACGGGGCCAGTGTGCCTTGTCCCACAGGCATTTTTCACTTCTGGATCCACCCCTCCTCCCCTAGGAGGGCCCTTGAAGTTGGCAGAGGAACACATTGATAAGATTCCATGAACGTGCAAGGGGACCACATAGCTTTTAAGCACCACCACGGCCACTTTAATCTGTTTTCCCAGGGAAGTTTATGCCCCATCTGCTCGCAGGGCCCCCAGCGCAGCCCTGCTCACCAGCCACTGCTGTCGACATCCTCGCGAGCGACACGGCTCAGCCTGCCAGCAGCAGCAGGGACTTTCAAAGGCAGACAGAACGGAGGGCAAGTCCTGCTTTCCCCAGCTTGGAGCCTCAGTTTCCTCACCTCTTAGGCAGAGCTAATGATGCCTGCCCTGTAGGATTGTCATAAGCATTTAAAAGCCTGTCACCAGCCTTCCTTCCAAGCCACTCTTGGCTGTTCTCCAAATCACCACACGGTTCACCAGCCATTCATGTCCCCCTCAGTCGGCGAGGAGTGGAGTCATCTGGGGCTCTGATCTGCGTCCAGAGAGGAGAGAAGCTGGCGAGAACCCCATCTCCGGGAAAGGCCAAGTGGAGATCCTGGGCAAGGGTGGGGAAGGTCTGTAGTTCTCATGTCTGGGCGACTCAAGAGTGACAGCCCAGGAGATCCTGGAGGCACAGAGACACCAGGGCCTGGAAGAGCTAGCAGGCAGTTGCCAGGAGCCAGATCCCCTCTGCATCAGCAGGACCTGGGAAGAGCCTCCAGCTGCACTGGGTCCTTGGTGGGGAAACAGAGGCATTTGGGCAATAGGAGAGCTCTCCTTCTTAAGCAGCCTAAAAGAAGTTGATAACAGAGAATCCAAATGCCCAGGCTCCACCCACGCAAGCTCTCTCTGTGCTGTTAAAGAAAATAGTGCCATGGCAAGGCCACCAAGCCTGGCAACAGCTCTGCCTCCTGCACCCTCTCCATTTCCTCCTGAAAGATAGATCCCAGCCTCAGGCCCCTCTCCCACACACTCCCCTCCCCAGCCTCACCAGTCTGCTGTGGGCATCTTGGCCCCGAAACCTCCTCACTTCTGTACCTTGCTTGGTGATGCCCTCTACCTACCTTAGCACCTGCCCAAGGCTACCCATCCCCCAAGAGGCACCTCAAGAGCCACCTCCTCCATGAAGCCCAGATACCCCCAGGGGACGGCTCTTCTCACTCCTCTGACCTCCTATGGGTCTCTCTGTCTCTCTCGCTTCTGCTCTGAGTACACAGCTTGTATGAAAGTCACTTTCCTCCCCCATCCCCAGGGAGCCCTGGAGGGTGGGGCTGGGGCTGGTTACCCCTGTGTCCCTAGCACTCAGCTCAGAGCCTGGCAAACAATAGGTACCTGGGAAACACCGTGACTAAGGCATCGCGGAGGAAACTCTGCTCTTTCTTCCCCTTCCTCCTCCTCCCTTGGTACAGGAGGTTGAGGCTGCAAAAGTTGTAAAACTAGGAGAGATGACCCAGGATCAAAGTTTGAGTGATGTTCTTGGCTGGGAGGCAGGAGATTGGTCCCAGTGACTTTGCTCCTGTGAAGAGGAAGATTTGGGGCCCTTTACCCCTGGATTTTAAAGCTCTTAAAGGCACCTCACTTTCTTATTACCTCACCCCCTTCTTCCTGCCAATTATAAGGCAAACATCTGCCCCTCGTGGAGCTCCCTCCTCCCAGGCCTGCCCGCCCCTGCCCACCTCCCCACGCTCCCTCTCCCACCCAGCCTTGTGCAGGGAATGTAATTAGGCCTTTCCCCAGGATGGAACCCCCTCTGCACAGTTGTGCTGCCCGTCCGACAGGGGATAATTTATGGAAATGGGTAAAGGTGTTTTAAATTATTCAATTTAAATGTAAATAGGGGAGATGGTTTCTCTGAATAAATTGTCTTATTTATGTTCCGCCCGACTCTCCTCCCAGGGAAACAGGGAGCCCTTTGGAGACCTGAAGAACAGGCCCTCCTTTCTCTTTAAATAATGTGGAACCAGTCCATGCCCCTGTGGGGTGGTGATGTGGAGGCAGAAATGCTCCCGCAACTGCTTTCCTAATTGGGGTCACAGGACATGTCACGTGCTCAACAGAGTCTGCTCAACAGAGACCTTGGGCAGAAGGGACGCTCTGCCTCTCTTCCCTCTGCCCAAGGTCTCTTTCCATCCAAGTCCCTAGGGTGGCTGGCAGCTGGCTTCACACCTCCCTGACCAACTTCTTCATGCTCTGAGATGCTAACTGGAGATGGGTCACCTATTCTTGGAGCATTTCTATCCTAAACAGGGTCCTTTAGACACAGGGCTGCTTTGAAAGGAAAGCCCCTCCCTGATGCATCTCAGACTCACATGCGCCCATAGGAGGGCATTTGAGAACGGGCAGGGGACCATCCTTTATTAGCCCCTCAGCATCAGCCAGATGCCTGTCTTGCCTTGGGGTTGGGGCCATCACACACACGAGCAAGCAGTGGTCCGGATGGCTGTCGGGGGGTACTCAGAGACAAAACACCGAGTATCGAAAACCCAAAGTAGCTCCGATCTTATGGAGCTCTGGAAACCTGCAGGTAGGGCAGAATTCAGGGCTGGTATTGTCTGGAAGCCTGGCCTTGTTTCCCTGTGACGTGTGTGTGTGTGTGTGCGTGTGTGTGTGTGTGTGTGTGTGTGTGTGTGTGTATACGCTATCCTATGACTAGATCAGAGATGGCTGGGGCAGTTGAGGGCCTTAGACTCACCCACAACATCATTCTGAAAAAACTAGATTAGAGCAACCTTCAAAAACTCTTTCAAGAGTGTAAAGACGTCTTCCTCCATCCTACCCCCCAAAAATATCTGCTTGCATCTTATTGGCCCACTCTTGACAAGTTGGCAAGGAGAGGGGATTACTTTAGACCAATGAGGTGGTTCAGGAGCTGGGATGAGACCAACTCCTTCCCTGAGACACACACTCTGAGGAGGGGTGCCAGAACAAAAATGGGGCCTGCTAGGAAGGAGGAAATTCAGAGTGGACGCTGGATTAAACAACGTCCACTGTAGTAACAGTGGAGGAAGTGTGTAGAGATTGCTGAAATCAATATATGTTTTAATCATTAGCCATGTGTGCTTCAACCTTCCCCGCTTGAGCTGGGTCAATTTCTTTTTGCCTAATTCCAAGAGCCAGGCCTTTGCCCATTCATCATAGAGTAGAGAATCAGACCAATGGCCCAGATCACAGACTGGGTGGCAAGACTGGTCCAAATTAAGCTCAAAGAGCTGTCCAGAGGCCTCAAATCTTTCCTGGGATATCTGTAAGTAAAAGGACTGCTTGTCCAAGCCCCATGATCATCACCACCCTCTCTGCCATTTATTCATTCATTCATTCATTCTACATGTTATTCTGACTGTCTACTTTGTTCCAGGCATAGCTGAGTGCTGGAGGGTCACTGGTGAAAAAATAGACACATTTTCCGTTCTGTGGACTTTCCATCCTTGTAATGGACTTTATCATGTTTGTAGTCAGTTGGCTTGGCTGCAAACATCCCTGCTATGTTCAGGAGTTTCCAGTCTTATGAGTCACACCTTCTGAAAGCAGAAAGCAGGAACTGGGTTACCCAGCCTCCATTGCAGCTGGAGCACAGCAGGTGACTCTGACTCCACCCATTGGCTTCACTCCCCAGAGACCCCTCTCTAGAAGGGAGGAGTCTGGGGAAGGAGACCATACCCAGAACCTATCATGCTGACAAGGGTGGTAAGAATGTGTCCAGCTTTGGGGGTTAGAAATGGTAGCAAGATTAAGTTCCTGGCCTGGAAGTGCAATCAATGGGGAGTGACAGTGGCAGCTGAAGCTGGTGAGGCAGCAGCAGCTGTGGTTTCCCCATCCATCTAGTTCTGTATGTCGTGGCCATCGTGCCTGCAAGCGTAGCCTTAAGTCTGGGTCTCCAGCCCTCCCTAACACTATTGATTACATGAGACACCCCATATTCTTCTAATAAATTCCTTTTCTGCTTAGCCGGTCTGAATCGGCTTCTATTGCCTAAAGCTATGAACCCTGGATGTCTCATTTCTTTTGGGCTTCTATAACAAAATACCATAGACTGGGTGGCTTATAAACAACAAAAACTTATTTCTCACAGTCCTGGTCGCTGGGAAGGCCAAGACTCAGGCACAGCAGATCAGTCTCTGGTGAGAGCCCTCTTTCATGTCCGTAGACAGCACCTTCTAGCTGTGTCCTCACATTTTAGCAGGGGCAGAGCTCTCTAAGGCCTCTTTCAAAAGGCACTAATGCCAATCACAAGGGCTCTACCCTCATGATCTAATCACCCTTCAAATACCATCACTTCCAAATACCATCACTTTGGGGGCCAAGATTTCAATGTAAGAATCTTGAGGGGACACATTCAGACCACAGCACTGACTGCTGCAGAAGTGTGCCCCACCCTTGATGAGAATGACTCATTCTGAAGACTTACCCTGGGTGGCCCCTTGCCTGAATTCCCTCACGCCCAGGCATTTTGCTCATTCCTCTTCCCCCTACCCCCACCCCTTTTTGAGATATGGGGTCTCACTCTATCACCGGGGCTGGAGTGCTGTGGTGCGATCATAGCTCACTGCAGCCTCAAACTCCTGGGCTCAAGCATTCCTCCCACCTCAGCCTCCCGAGTACCTGGGTCTAGAGGCACACGACACCACATCTGGCTTTTTGTGTGTGTACAGACAGGGTCTCACTATGTTGCCCAGGCTGGTCTTGAACTCAAGCAATCCTCCATCCTTAGCCTCTCAAAATGCCAGAATTACAGGCGTGAGCCATCATGCCCAGCCTCATGCCTCGATCATGGCAGTGTGAACAGAGGCATAAACCTCTATGTGAGTCTACACCATCCTTCCACACTCCACACACACACACACACACACACACCCCTCTGAGCTCTCTGAGACCTGGGACCATGTCTCTTTCATTGTTACATTCTCAGGTCTAGCTTAGAACCCAGAGTGCTTACTAAGGCGCTCACTAAGTATTTGCTGCTAACGTGATCCTTGCCACTGTCATCATTATTTGACATGAAACAGCCTCCTGTGCCTGACTCTGGGTTGAGCAATACACATAGAGAATGGCTTGTACCTCGTCCTTACTCTCTCCAGACTCAGCCACGAGCCTCACGTCCATGGGCTTTAGGTGCTGCAGACCCCATCAGAATGTCCCCTAAAATACCACAAGAGTGCCCACTGGCCCCTGCCCAACTCCCTGATCACCCCTGACAGATAGCTTTGCATTTATTTCTTCTGGCCAACTGGTCCCTTCTCAGCCTTTCCACCCACCACACACTCCCATTCCACCTGCAGCCAGGGACAAGGTCTCCATCCTTGGACATGGAGATGGTGCTCCTAGGGCCCTTGGAGAGATATTCCCATGGGGGTTATGTTACCAACCCAGGGATGTCCCCCATCCTGTCCAGCCCTGCCCACATACTCCCCACTCTACCCCTTCTACGGGAAGAGCTAGAGGAAATGGACAGACTTTCTGGAATCAATTTCATGCCCTTGGGCATGATAAATAACCAAGCAGAGAGCAGCCTCCATCTCAGGAGCTAATGGCCTTGGGTAGCTCAGTGATGCGTCACTCCCTGAAAAACAAAGCCTGGTCCAGATGCTCTCCCCACACACACATTTTCTCCATATACTGCTCTGCTTGGAGCGGACTCACACAAAGCCCAGCAGCACCTCCCTGGGCATGGACAAGACCATGTATTTCCCCTTCCTCAGGCAGCACACAGCATTGCATCAGCAGAGGGGCCTAGGCAGGCCCAAGACAGAAAGCACCTGCCCATGACCTTAGCTACGAGTGCTACGCCCCAGATGGAGCCAGACCACCTGGAGTCAAAGCCCAGCTCCTCTTCTCACTCTGTGTGACCTTGGCAAGTTGCCTAAATACTACCTACCTCACAGGTCCTTCTGAGGATTAACTGGAATACTGTTTGCAAAGGGTTTAGCACAGTGCCTGGCACATAGGAAGTCCTCAGTTATGTTAACTATTCTTTTAAATTTTTTTTTATTTTTTAGAAATAGAGATGGGGGTCTTGCTATGTTGGCCAGGTTGGTCTTGAACTCCTGGCCTCAAGCAACCTTCCCACCTTGGCCTTTCAAAGTGCTGGAATTATAGGCATGAGCCACTGCGCCTGGCCCCATGTTAACTATTCTTATTATTATGACTCACCATGGTCAGGAAGTTCTTGGTTCATCTCATCTGAGTCCTATCCACGGCCTATTAAGGCCATTCCAGCCTGTTCCATTCCCGGTAGGCATGGGGCTCAGCAGTCCCCAGTGCAATGTGGCAGGAAGAGTAATGGTGCTAGAAAACAAAGAGCTATGCTCAACACCCATCTCAGGTCTATTAGCCATGATTCTCCTTAAATCCAGTTGGCACAAGACAGATTCCAAGAACATGATGACTAGCTGTGTGGATGTGTGGACATCACTCTACTTCTCCAGCCACAGGCTACAGCATGCCTGTTTGTACAGTAGGAGAAAAACACCTTCCCCAAAAAGTCATGGTGAGGATTAAGTCAATTCAGTATCATCTAAGCAAATGCCGGGGATGTGGCAGGCAGGGATGTTAGTTGAATCTGGATCTACTTGAACGCTCTGAGAGTGAGACCTAGTCCCCTGAGCCTCCTCTACCCGAGGATAAACAATGACCTTGTTTCCACAACTTTCTTCACCTCAAGCCTAGCTCAGCAAATTCCTCAATGCCGCTTCAGCCTGGGGAGCACTTATTTAACGGTGTGAAACCAACATCAGATATTAGCAGAAGTGAATAAAACCCATGAGCCCCCAAGACTAGAGAACAGCCCTCCACAATTAAAATTGGAGGGGTCTAGTGACTCTAGCAATGAACTTGTGCACCACACTTTACAACTTTACAGTCAGCAAATGCAATGGTGTAATCATGGTTCACTGAAGCCTCGACCTCCCAGGCTCAAGAGATCCTCCCATTTCAGCCTCCCAAGCAGCTGGGACTACAGGCATGTGCCACCACACCCAGCTAATTTTAAAATTTTTTGTAGAGGTGGAGTCTTGCCTTGTTGCTCAAGCTGGCTGTCTCACTATCTTGCCAAATGCTTTCACAGCCCATTTGTGCCAAAAGGGAAATGAGCCCAGGCTGGGGAATTGACGTGCACAAAGTGGTGGAGAAGGACGTGACCTTACATTAGAACCAGCTGCTCCATCCTGCCCACCCCATCATGGGCTCTGCAGTCCTCTTGTGCCTCCCTGGAAGGCCCTTAGAGATCTTCCAGCCCATTCCCTGCCATAACACCTATCCTTAGCACAGAGTAGGTCCTCAGCAATTCACCATCTAATCTAATCATCAGGTTTAATCCAACTACTTCATTTCCCTGATGAGGAAACTGAGACAGAAAAAGAAGTGGTGAGTAGCCCAAGGTCACACAGCTGGAAAATGAGGTGATGGACCTGCTGACAGAAGACCATGAGCTCATCCCAAAATATCAGAACTGGAAGAATCCTAGGTCATGTGGCCAAACCCTGCCAATCCTTCCCTGGCCATCCAAGCCAAGTCCTCCCACTCAGACCTTGAAGGAGCAGAGACAGAGGCTTCAGAGGCTGGACATAGTAGATTGATTGTAAAAATATCCTCTAATTCTCCCCTCCATATATCCATGTCCCTTTGCAGCATACTTTGCAGCTCCTCCCAATAAGAAGTGGAGCCTATTCCCCCTATTGAATCTGAGCTGCCTTGTGACTCATTCTGACCAACAGAACTCACCAGAAGGGACTGTGCGCCAATTCCAAGCCTCAACCTCAAGAGACTCTGCAGCCTTCCGTTCTCTCTTAGAGCCCTGCAGTACCCCATGAACTACCCTGGGCTGGCCACCTGGAGGATGACAGACCCAGTGGAGAAAGGCCCAGTTGTCTCAGCGGAGGCCTCCTATATTAGTCCACTTTGCATTGCTATACAGGAATACCTGAGGAAGAGTAATTTATTTTAAAAAGAGGTTTAATTGGCTCTTGGTTCTGCAGGCTGTACAAGCATGGCACCAGCATCTGCTCAGCTTCTGGTGAGGCCTCAGAAAGCTTTTACTCATGGCAGAAAGTGAATGGGGAGCAGACATGTCACATGGTGAGAACAGGAGCAAGAGAGGAGAGAGGGAAGCCCCAGTCTCTTTTTAACAGTCAGATCTCATGTAAACTTGTTACCATGGGGAGGGCACCAAGCCATTCATGAGGGATCCACCCCCATGACACAAACACCTCCCATGAGGCTCCACTTCCAACACGGGGGATCACACTGCAACATGAGATTTGGAGGGGATGACACCCAAACTTTAAACCTCTCTAAACCTGCTGATGGCCAGCTGACCCCCAAACATAGGAACCCATCCTAGGTCAACACAAGCATCTCCTCAACCCACAGCCAAACTCAGATACACAAGTGATCCCAACCAAGAACAGAAGAACCAACCAGCTCACCCCTAGACTCATAAGAAATCATAAATATCGTTAAGTCACTGAGTTTCTCCAAGTACTAGCTAATAATAGTAGTAAAAGAAAGACCCCCAAGCCATAGCCTTTGAGGAGCTGAGGCCTGTGGCCACCCAGAGCCTTGAAGAAGCAGGAGGACCCTTTTCTGTGAAGAGACTGATTGAGCGTCCACCTCCTCTGTCCAGCTGCAAGGCCCCGACCCACACAGGGCAGTGACGTCAGCTCTAGCTTCAGCCCCACCCTTCCCACCCACCCGCAGGCCCCACCCCTCGGCAGTATCAGGAGAGGTGAAGACCCCTTGCTGCGCATAGGGACAGCTGCAAAGCGAGAGGAGGCTGTCCCCAGCCCAGGAAGAGCTCACCTCGGAGACAAAGCCCTGGGGTGGCATCTCCGCAGTGGCGAAGCATCCAGGACCAGACGTCCCCCCCGCAACGCACCCCCCTTGAGAAGGAGCAATCAGCCCCAGGAGCACAGCACGGCCGCTTGACATTTGATGGGAGTCATTATCAGACACTTATTCCCAATCAGGCCTCAAGTGTCTCTGAGGGCCCCTCTGGTGCCTTCTCATTCCAGGGAGCACTAATAGGAGAAGGGGAGGCGGGGAACCCACCGGGTCTGGGCAGAGTCCTCACAGCCCACTCCTCTTACTCCAGCACCCTCTTTTCCTGCCGAGGCCCTGAGGGCCTGAACTTCCATAAGTCAAAGCACGGAGCGCGGGGTGGGGTGGGGCGGGGACTCCAGAGCTGGGAGGCTCAACTCCCCGGTCTTCAGTAAGACCCGGTACAGGGAAGCCCAAAGGGTTGCCTGCGGGAAGCCTGGGTCCGAATTCAAATTCCTGCTGGACTCAAGAAGGGCTTTATTTCCCAGCTCATGACTTGGCAGTCCTGAGCCCCCTGGGCAGCCCCCTCTGCCCTCAGCCGGGCTCCCCCCCAGCACACGCACCAGAACTCCCCATCCGCAGCAGCGGCCCTGAGGCTGTCTTGGAGAGAGCCATGGCTCCGGCGTCTGAAGGCCCGGGCTCTCCCTGTTCCACCTAGGAACCTTGAGCAAGCCACCTAATCTCTCCTGCTCTGAAAGAAACAATGATCCAACCCGCCCTGCCGGCCTTGCCTCTCTCTGCAGGAGGCTATTGAGAGAATCATGTTCTTTAATGCATGGGAAAGCACTTGATAAACTGGAAAATAAGCGCTGGGTCCAATTTTCGCCACTGGATAACCACAATAGAGGCAAGCTCAGGTGAGCCAGGCGCAGGCATGATGGTAGGGGTGTGTGTGTGTACGCGTGTGTGTGTGTGTGTGTGTGTGTGTGTGTGTGTGCGCGCGCGCGCGTGCGCATGTGTGCGCGTCTGCACCGGTGTCTCACTTCGTGCCTCAGCACTCCAATACTCATATTTCATGGTTTGGGATTGTCTGCGGGTTTTCACCCTCTATGTCTCTATTCAGGCAGTGAATCAACCATATTGATGTGATACGCTGAATGCAGAGGCTGAGTTCTGAGCTGACAAAACAAAGGGAATTTAAAAAGCTCTGGCCTGGGACATGACAATCTAGAGGATGTGAGGATGTGCACACACACCTCTGTGCTCTCTCAGGGAACTTAAGGACTCTAAACAACTGAATGGGAAATGTAGGAAAAGAGGGAGTGGAGGGTCATGGAACAATGGGGCCTGAGAGAGGTCAATCCAGGTTTTCTGGCAGAGGAGGTAAGGTCTGGGTTGGATATTTTTTGTTTGTTTTTTGTTTTGAGATGGGGTCTCTCTCTGTCACCCAGACTGGAGTGCCATTACACAATCACAGCTCACTGCAGCCTCAACTTCCTGGGCCCAAAGGATCCTCCTGCCTCAGCCTCCCAAGTAGCTGGGACCACAGGCACGCACCACCACACCCAGCTGATTTTTTTATTTTTTATTTTTTTTGGTAGAGACAGGGTCTCGCTTTGTTGCCCAGGCTGGTCTCGAACTCCTGGGTACAAGCAATCCTCACTCCTTGGCCTCCCAAAGCGCTGGGATTACAGGCATGAGCCACTGCACCCAGCATGAGCTGGATTTTGATGGGAAGGCTGGGCATGCAGACAGCAGGAAAAATGGCTGTGGAGGGTTGGACAGACATGGGTGTTTTAAGTAGCATTCTGTTATCAAATAATGCTAATTAAACTTGACTCTTGTAGAGCAAATTAGGATTTACAAAGCTTTTCCACATGTATTTTCTCCTTTGAATCTCATTACCATCCCTTGAACTAGACAAATTGGTTTTTATTATCCCCATTCTACAGGTGAGGAAACTGAGGCTCAGAAAGGTGGCTTTCCCAGTGTCTCCAAGCTCATGGGCCATGGAGCTGGTAGGAAGGCTCAGGGCTCCGACTCTGACCCCACCTGGTGCCCTTTCCACAGATCTCTTTAAAATTCTACTCCACCACTGTGTCTGGTTATCTCTGCTTACTCCTGGGAGGCAGGTACCATGTTTGGGTAATGAGTTCTGGGTACTGCTTGGGAAGTTAGTCAGTGGAGAGGAGTGGTGGCTTTAGAATAAGAGAGAATGTAGGTCAAACCCCAGTTCTGCCATCTTCCTTAATTTTAACTTGCTAGGTCCTCTCTGTATTAGTCTGTTTCACAAGGCTGATAAAGACATACCGGAGACTGGGTAATTTACAAAACAAAGAGGTTTATCGGACTTACAGTTGCACGTGGCTGGGGAAGCCTCACAATCATGGTGGAAGGCAAGGAGGAGCAAGTCACATCTTAAGTGGATGGCAGTGGGCAAAAAGAGCTTGTGCAGGGCAACTCCCGTTTTTAAAACTGTCAGATCTTGTGAGAACCGTTCACTATCATGAGAACAGCATGAGAAGGACCCGCCCCCATGATTCAATCATCTTCCACCGAGTCCTTCCCACAACACGTGGGAATTATGGGAGCCACAAGGTAAGATTTGGGTGGGGACACAGAGCCAAACCATATCAGTCTCTGAGCCTCAGTTTCCCTCCATGTAGAATAGATTATTGTGAAAATGAGAAAAAATGATGTCTTTTTTTTTCTTTTTAGAGACTGGGTCTCACTCTCTCACCCAGGCTGGATGATGGTGGTGGTGATGATCATAGCTCACTGCAGCCTCAAGTGAGCCGGGCCCAAGTGATCCTCCCACCTCAGTCTCCTGAGTAGGTGGGACTACAGGTGCACACTACCATGCCTGCCTAGAATGCCTCTGAAGCACTTAACACTGTGCCTGTCACATAGTATTTGCTCAGTTAATGGTAGCTGCTATCATTAACATCATAGTTATTAGTTATTATCACTAATCAAGAAGACTGTCCTGATGGCCATTTTTCACTAGTTTCTTCCTTCCAGGATAAATGGGTCATTAGGCACCCACACTGTGACCTTCTGTTACTATTACAACAGATGGTTCCCAGTGAGCACAAGGTGATATACTTCCTCCGTCCGCGTGGGCCCAGGTAACCAGTCCAGACCCCACACCTGAGGGGCCTTAGGAACACTCTTCCACCAATTGGTGTTGAACCTGACCCCCCAGCGACCTGTTGAAATCCATTTCAGTCGCCAGAGCTCTCATTTCTATTAAAACTCCATTTGCCAAGAAAGCGGAAAGGTAATTATGAATCCTAGTCTTAAATCACTCCGCCGCTGAATTATTAAAGGGAAGAATTAAAAATAATCAGGCTTTTCCATTACACTTCATAGCAGGGAAATTAAAGGTGTAAGAATGTATTTTTTCCTCGAATTTAAGTATTCATTTTGGAGATTTATAGGGGAGTTGAAATGATTCCCTGCGTGCCCAGTTCTCCCTTTTATGAAAGGGGGAGAGAGAAAAAACCTTGTAAAATTAAAAGGGAGATAGAGCAAAGAAGGGATTTAACATAAAGAAGTACAACTGGGTGTTTTGCATTTTAATACATTTTTTTCTGCACAATTAAACCATTGAGTGATATGGCAGAGAGAGATTAGGCAGCTGCTAATTTCAGATACTGGGTGGTAAAATGGCAAGAGGGTCTCCCCAGTTGTTGGGTCGGAAAAGCACGCTGGGGCATCAGAGCTGCCCTCAGACCCCAAAGCCTGTGAAAGGCAAGGGCCATTTCCTGTGCCAAGCCCCCCACACCCTCTTTTCTTCAGGGGAGAACAGGATAAGGGACCTGGTTCATTTCACAGAGCAGAAAAACCCAAGGCACCAAGGCTGGGGAAAGCAGTGGCCTCAGAACCAGATGGGGGACAGGGACACAGAGAAGAACTTTCCAGTGAGTTGTCAGATCTGGAAGGTGGAACAGAGAGAAGGTGGGATGCCTTTCCCTCGACACTCATTTCCTGTACCCCCCCATCATGGATGAGTGCTGGAAACAGAACTGTCCAGAATTTGGGGAGAGACAGGAAGATTCTGAAAGGCATTGGTCTTCAGAACCAAATCCCCAGACCAGTGAGTTGGAAGATTCAATGCAGTCTCTGCCTTCCCCAGGCCCATCCAGTCAGGAGAATGCAAACTAGACTTCCCTGATTCAAGTGAGAAACACGTGTAAACTCTTCATCTCACTGGGATTAGGTACAGAAGGGGAGGAAATGACAGCCTGGGCTGACCTGGATGGGATCCATCCAGTGCCACTTCTGGGAGCAAGGGAGCAGGACAGCGAGCTTACAGTTTGCAGGCAAAGAGGTGGTGGGTCTTGAGCACCTCAATTCTTCCTGGATTCCAGCGGCTGGGGAGCGCTGTGTGCCTCTCTTCCTTCTGGGGACAGTGAGGGCTAAACAAGAATAGAGAGTGCCATTAACACATGAGCATCACTGGCAACAGCTGGGTAGTCCCAAATCGGACCCAGGGGAGGGTGCTGAGAGTGACTGGCCCCATCCAGATGTGCTTCAACAGCTGGCCTGCCTCTCTGTGGGGAAGCCAAGCAGGAACACCTCTGTCCTGCACCCCTTCCACCCATACAGCAAAGGCTGAACCAGGAAAGTGGCGGGGAGAGGGGCGGCCCCTCCCCCAAGGAGCTGGGCCCCAGAGCCGCTCTGCCACCTGCCCCCTCCCCAGTGGTAATGAATTGCAGGGAAACGCTGCTGAGAGGTGTCAGAACAATTTCTATTAAACATAATTTCCTAATGAAAAGGTTACGAGGGAGCCCGGTGGAGCTAATCAGGATTGAATGCTCACTACAGCCGCTCTGAGGGAGGGGGCTCAAGGCCGGTCCTTGGTTCCACCAGGTCTGGGATGGAGAGAGGAGGCCCTGGGGCGGGGGAGGCCCTAAGCAGCTTTGGATGCCTCCCGTCCCAGGTCTGCATATGCTGTTATTGAGAGCGGACCAGTGCCAGGCACTGTGCTCAGTGCTGTCCATATGTCATCTCATATCAGCCCCGCAAAATTGATACAATTGTTCCCATTTTAAGGATGAGCAAACTGAGGCTCTGAAAAGCCACATGACTTGCCCAAGGTTGCATCCTTAGAAACTAGGAGGCAAAGCCAGGGCTGGGCCCGGGTCTGTCTGAGGGAAGCCGGGCTGCATTGCCATCCTCCCTTCTCACCTTCCAGGGTCTCGCCCAACCGGTGTTTGCAAAGGCCTCTGAAGAGCAAATGCAGCCCTGATCATGGGGCAGGGCTGGGCAGCTCTGGAGCAGCAAAGTCTGTGTGACTCCTGCCAGGTATCCCTCTGCACATACCCCACTGTCTGTAAGGAAACTATGGTCACCGACTCTAAATGGTTCTGTGACTCCTCCGAGGCTGGCCTGGATCCCTGCTGAGCCCAGAAGGGGCATGTTTGTCAATACAACCAACTTGGGTGCTGAGAGCCCTTTTGAGGCTGTAAACAGGGGGCACTCAGCCTGTGCACACCCCCTTTCTGGTCCCAGAAAGTGTCACCCAGCCAACCCTGCCTCTGAGCAGTGTCTCCCCAACTCCTCCATTGCCATAGATCTGGAATGCTAAATTCCTACATCAGGGCTGTACCACAGGTGGGGCCCAAAACTAAGAGAAAGGAGGAGGCCTTTTTAGAATGTTCAGAGATTCCTCCCAAGCCCTCAATTATAAGCTCTTTAGAAATGGTCTTGGCCCCTGCTGGTGGGAGGTTGGGGATGGGGGGATGGAACAGGAAGGGCAAACAGGGTGCAGATCTGAGGCTGAATGGTAATGAGCCGTATTCTCATGCAGTTCAGAGGCTCCAGATACCACCAGGGTCCAGTTGGGGACAGTTTCAGTAACAGTGGGGCTTTGCCTTGCTAGAGCTTCTGCTGATGTTGAGATACCTCTTTGGAGGGGGAGGATATTCCAGATGTGACCTTGGGGATGGATACAGGCCCTTAAAGACTGCATCTGAAAACCCTCCAGGAATTTCATCACCACCCACATATGCTGGGGAGACGGGGATGAGTCTAGAGGAGGGGCCCACACTACAGATTCTACCCTCCCCCACCACCACTTCCCATCTGTACCTACCACCACCTCCCTTGCCCCTCCCTGACCATCCTTCCACCCCTCTGATGAGCGCCTCACCCCAAGCAGGGTGCATCTCCCCATCCCTCTTTACCATGAAGCTGTCACTGACTGCCACACGCTTTCCCTGGACCTTCAAAGCTGGAAACAGTATGAAATATGCAGCCGCCTTCCCAGCTCCCACTCCCCCCACCCTTGGCTCCCTCCCTTGAATTGCTCCACACAGATTAAACTCAGATGTCGCGGCTCTGACTGAGGACATTCAAGGCTGCTTCTGCCTCTAGGCAAGAGGCGCTCACTTCCTGGTGTCTGGCGTGCCACAGCCCCAGGCCCCTCCACACACACATCCTCCCCATGAGGCCATCTCATCTCAGCCCACTTAGACAGAAGACTTCCTGGCAGGGCCATCCAGGTTTTCGCTGAGAACAATAGTGGTTCTAAAAGTGTGGTTTCTGGACCAGCAGCATCAGCATCACCTGAGAACTTGTCAGAAATGCAGATCCTCAGGCTCTACCCAGACTTCCAGAATCAGAAACTGGGGAGGGAACCAGCAATTTGGGGTTTAATGAGCTCACCAGGCAATTCTGATACATGCTTCACCTTGAGAACCGTTGATCTAAGGCTGGGTTCAGTCAATATGGAGTCAACTAGACGGAGCTCCCCTGGGA
The DNA here is from genome assembly GCF_006542625.1 of Nomascus leucogenys. Lineage (NCBI taxonomy): Eukaryota > Metazoa > Chordata > Mammalia > Primates > Hylobatidae > Nomascus > Nomascus leucogenys. Next base: position 15,301,309 of record NC_044395.1, read on the forward strand.
GCCCAGGACTGTGCTAAGACTGGCAGGGAAGAAAGGCACCACCTTCCCTGCACAGGCCTGATCAGTGGCAGGCAGCAGGCTCAGCCAGAGAATGCTGGAGGCCACAGAGGGTGCGAGCTGCACACCCCGCGGCAGGGAACGGAGACTCCAGGCGGAGGGAAATAAAACTAAATGTAAATAATGGGGCCAAAATGTAGGCAGGAATGGGGGCCAGTAACTCCAGCAGGCCTCGTTATGCAGTGCAGTTACTTACCAAGTGCTGTCATAGTCTCCCTCTCGTTGGGAGAAGAGTGGAGCAGGAGGGATTCTCCCCATTTTACAGGGGAGACAGTAGAGAGGAGAGGTGCCCTATCCCAGGCTTCAGGGCAGTCAGTAAGGAACTGGGCTCGGTTCCTCTGACTCCCATTCTAGCGCCCTTTCCAGGCCCGGGAAGCTGTGGGAGGGCCTGAGCCTAGCAGTTGGCAGGATCTGGAGGAGCTGAGGGAGGTGTTGGGAAATCCTGCGGGCTCGGCTGGAGAGGAGGCAGGAGTCAGGGGGCATCCTGGCATCATGCCTGCTGCCCTCATCATCATCCACAGCACTGCCTTCCTCATCAGTGTCCCAGCTCGGACGAGTTTGCCACAGCTACAAGTGACAGAAAGCCAAGGAGGAGAGGTGAGTGGAATTTGGCAGGAAAGAGGGAGCAGCCGATCTTCTTGGGGAGGAGGGTCCTCATGAGGGCCTCAGGCAGGTCCCTCTGGCTGTGGGCAGAGGACCCAAAGGATGGAGAAGGGAGGCAATGGAGGCTGCAGCCAGTGGCCAGGCATGGCCTGGACTAGGATGGTGGCTGTGGGGAAGGAAGAAAGTGGCGCAGGAGGAGTGGAGGGCCAGTAGACAGACACATGGGGCGCACCATTGACCCTGGGGAATGTCATATGTCTTCTCCTGGCCACCATTCTCCCCATTCCCCTTCTTCATGTCATCTCACAAGAGCAGGCCCCTCAGGAGGAACCCGCCATGGGAGAGAAGAATGTGACTCGGCTTTGCAAGTTCTCTTCTCTCCCTGAGTTTCCCCAGCGCCTGGCCTTGGGCACAGGGAAAGTCCAGACCAGCCCATGGGGCCACCCCCATCCCATCTGCATCTCCCAGCCTTGGTCAACCTCTCTTCCTCACCTCTCACCTCAACCCCCACTCATCCCTCCTGACACTGCACCCCACACTGCCTGCGTCCCCACCGCCTGCACCTCACCTCCTTTAGAAAGCCTCTCCCCTCACCGTCCCGAGCCTCTAGGACTCAGCAGCCAGAGGACTTGTATTTCATTCCCAGCTCTTCTACCTGTTATCTTTGTAATGGATACAAAGGCCCTTCAGCTTCCTCAGCCCCGCTCAGTGAGTGTTGTGAAGGTCAGCCAGGGTCTGGTACTTCCTATGCTACCCGGGCCTCCTCAGCATCTACCTACAACTATGTGGACCATATTCCACAGAGACAGGTGGGCCTTGCCCCTATGAAAGTTTCCTCCACTCTTCACTCCCCACCCACACCAGCATGCAGCATGGACCAAAGGCGCAGGAGGCAGGAGCCAGAGGCTCTCGGCAGGTGGTGCACAGTGGGAAGAATTCAGAGCTCTCCATGGCCCATCTCTATGTTTTGCCTTGTAAATGATGATGACATCTTTTCTGAAGACTTTCCCTCCTGGGAGAATATTGTCAATGCTGACACTGACATGAATTTGTCTGATGGTAAGGGCGGTAGGGGCACACAGCCAAGTTCCTGGAGAGCAGGGGCAGCACAGGACACATCTCTCTACCCGCAGTGCTCACCACAGAGGCTCTGCCACATTCATAAGGAGGGAGAGAAGAGGGGATGGGCCAATCCTTTGCCCAAGATCAAGTCTTTAGGGCTCAGGTTCATTCTGAGGTTAGGGTAAGAGGTGAACTTCAGACCAGTACTCAATTGGAGACTAGAAATGAGAATAGGGTTTAAGGTTCATATTAAGGAAGGGATGATGATTCGAGCTGTACTTCAGATTGATATGGATTCAAGTCTGGATTCTGGTGAGAGTTCTGTTTAAGGTGGACTCTAGGGACTAGGTTATTGTTAGCCCTAAGGCTCGAGCTAAAATGCATCTTAGCATTAGGTGTGTCTGAAAATCCTGGGGCTTGCAGCAAGGTTCAGTGCTGTGGGCTTGGGCAGAAGTTCTGCAGGTGACAGGCTTGGCAGAGAGCCAGCTGGAGAGGTAGGTGTGGCCAGGCAGCCAGGGCCAGATAGGCTCTGAGGCCAGCACCGTGGACAGCTCCAAGGGAAGCACCTTAGTAAGCCAAGAAGCCACTGAGATGTTCCCAGCTGCCAACACTGGCCCCGGGAAGACCAAGACGGCACCATATCCTCCAGGGAGTTGGGGGTCTCTCATCTTTGGGTCTTTGTGTTAACCGCAGAATCGTTGTCCTCTTAGACCCTATATCCCCTGGGCCTAAAATCGGATTCTAGTTGAGAAAGTTCTGGTTTGGGCCTTTACAAGATGACCATTTTCCTAAAAATCAAAGTTCTTCAAATTCAACTCTCGACTCCCAGATTCACTCTACTTTGTATGGCATAACTTATTTCTCTCTGATTTTTCTTTCTCATGGAGAAATCAGGGAGCTCCCCAAACATATGACTCTCCTCTCCCTCCTCTCATCTTCCCCTCATCTCTCGAGCCCTCAGAGGTAGAGTAGGACACAGGTGAGGGGCACTTGGGCAAGCAGTGCACAGAGTCCGATTTCCTCCAAGCCCTGGCCAGACAATCTCCTCTTTCCCTTCAATATTACCAGATGCCATGTCACAAGAAGGTGCTACGGAGCAGCGACAGGCTGAAGGAAACCAGATACTGCCCACACTCAGCCCCACGTCTTGCAGGTCATAGATAGGCAGGACTTCCAAAGCATACCAACCCAGCCCCTCAGAATAGGGGACAAGGTCACCAATGTGAACTGACCACCTACTTTGTGCCAAACCTAGTCAACATTATCTCATTGCATCATAAAACCAGCCCAAATGTAGTAGGTGAGATTACCCCCTTTTAACTGATGAAGAGACTGAGGCTCAGAAAAGTTAGTAACCTGTCCAGGGCACCTCATTAGCAAACAGAAGACCTGGGATTTGAGCCCAAGTCTGCCTGACCCTAAGCCTGTTGACACAAAACCTTTGCTTTTTCCACCATACCATGAACTCCAGTTGTTAGAAAGGCCTTAAAATCAACTTGGCAAGAACCCTCTGCCTTTGTACCAGATGACGTCACCCATCACTAATTCCGGCCTGGGTCTCCACAGGTATAACTGTGTCTCTTGGATGTCCCGAAGGCTGGGAAGAGGGGCTTTGTCATCTGCCCAGGGTGGTCCTCCCTCTAGGGCTTGGAAGCTCAAGTGAGCGACCCCCTGGTAGGCAGGTGAACCTCGTGGTTCAGGCGGTGGCCAAGCAGTTCAGCAGCGTGGCTTCCTCTAAGCCATTTCCCCCAACAGGGCACCTTCAGAGGACAAATCTGCATGTGCCAGGGGTACTGCCTGAAATCACCCCCTAGGGAGGGAAAGTGGAAATGGTCCCTGAACCCCTGACTCTAGCTCTGGGGAATCTAGCCCACCCCTGGGAGGTCACCTGGGTTGGGAGCAAAGGTGAGGCAGCCTCAGGGAACCGGAAGGCACCAGGCTGGGGAGGCTCTGGGGGAACAGCGAGCTGGAGCCTGGCGCTCCTCCTGTCCCTCTGTAGTAATTAACAGGCCTTTGTTCCTGTCCTTGATCTCGTCTGGCAGAGCCTTAATCATCCTCTTGCCTGCAATGAGCAGCCTTCTCATTAGGGCCTTAAGAACCTCTATTATAAACATGTAAATGGAACTCAACGAGGAGGGAAATATTTGACTGCTCCAATTTCCTTTGTGCCGCTGCCAGCTCTGGGCTGCGCACGCCCGTGATTTCATTGCTCAGCAGCCAGGCGCCAGCCGCTGCCCCCACCGCCCCGTCACACAGCTCCATCTTCTCCGATTGGAATTTAATTACCTTCACCAGCGAATGTTTGGAGAACCTCTCTCCATCAATTGATTCTAAAGTCAGATTTTTATTCCGAGATACTTAATGGCACTTGGGCTGATGGAAGCCTGGGAGCAGGTGGACCTGGGCCACAAGGAGCCCTTTAACAACAGGGTGAGGAAGGGTCATTGCGGATATTCCCCTGCCTCTGAACAGGTCAATATTTCAGCCACCCCAGACAGTTGGAAGAATCGCATTCCTGAGCCTCCTGCTGGTCTGGACTGGACGTTCTTTCTGATGTCTGCTTGATGCTGGGTGAGCCTCTTTTTTTTTTTTTTTTTTTTTAAATTGCTGTTTAGCCCTTGATGAAAAGGAGGAGCCCCTTCGCTGCCTGAGAAAGAAGCTGATGATAGGATCAGCCTCTCCTAGGGGCGTGATAGCTCTTGCCTGTCACGGATGAGATGGACATGTGCTCCCTGCAGGCCCGTGCAGCTGCGGCCTATGGCGCCCCCAGCATGGTGAGCCCTTCTTGTGCAGAAGTCTCCCTGTGCCGAGTCCTCCTTCGCACCGGAGATACCAGACATTCCTGCCCCCGTGCCTTTCTTTTCCTTTTCCAAATTGGAATCTCTACTCTGCTCATTCCTCAATGCCCAGGTCACTTCCCTCCTCCATGAGGCTGCTCTCTACCATCAGGCCACAGTGATCTCTCCCACCACTAGCTTCAGAGCCTGCTGTCTGCCCACTGTTTGTCCATTTAATGGATGTCACCTGGATGAAACAGGGCCTTGTCGGCCCACAGTAAATCATAGGCATAGGTTGCATATGTCGCCCAATTTGAATAAATGAGTGTCTCTCCTTCAGGGTGCAGACTTCCCTTTCACTGCTGTATTCCTCACTGCCCTCAGCACAGTGCCTGGAACATTCAAGAAAACTAGGTTGCTGGGGTAGCAGGTAGGTGGGTAGATGGGTATTCTGGTCAGAGGACTGCAATTGGTGGGGTGGTGAAATGGTGGAAGGGTAGGCTTGTTAGCTGATTGGTTGGTTGGTGGATGAATGGCATATTGGTTAGTGAGTTGCAGAGTTGGTGGGGAAGCAAGAGAACAGGTGTGCCAGTTATTACTGAGTTGCGTCTCAGCTTCAGATGTATTCTCCAGGGCCTGGTCTGTTATCATGGAGCTAGACCCTGTCAACATTTCTCTTTAACCAGCTGGCTCCATGTTCGCTTTCCCAGGAGACGGTGCTGGAGGAGCAGCACAGGACGAGGAAGGGCTTCTCTTGCAGGCTCCAGCAGTGAGGTGTCCCGCAGCATCCAGCTATCCGCAGCAGCCAAGAGAGTGGCCTGCCAGAGAGTTCCACCCACACTGGCACTTCAGCAAACTTTCCTGCAGCCAGGGCGCCTCGGCTGTACCTTCTCTAACAAAGTTTGGGTCTCATCCCTGAGTGTTGGGGTTGTGGGAAGACGCTTCCAGGTTTCTTCCTGCCTTCGATGCTCAGCCTCAGTCCTAGAGGTAGAAGTGTTCCTTAGGTAGGCAATCTCCTGTTATGGTTAGTGGGCGATCTCCTGTCATAGTTAGTGGGCGATCTCCCGTCACGGTTAGTGGGCGATCTCCCGTCACGGTTAGTAGGCGATCTCCTGTCACAGTTAGTGGGCGATCTCCTGTCACGGTTACTGGGTGATCTCCTGTCACGGTTAGTGGGCGATCTCCTGTCACGGTTAGTGCGCAATCTCCTGTCACGGTTACTGGGCAGTCTTCTGTCACGATTAGTGGGCGATCTCCTGTCACGGTTACTGGGCGATCTCCTGTCACGGTTACTGAGCGATCTCCTGTCACGGTTACTGAGCGATCTCCTGTCACGGTTACTGGGCGATCTCCTGTCACGGTTACTGGGTGATCTCCTGTCACGGTTAGTGGACAATCTCCTGTCACAGTTACTGGGCGATCTCCTGTCACAGTTAGTGGACAATCTCCTGTCACGGTTACTGGGCGATCTCCTGTCACGGTTAGTGGGTGATCTCCTGTCACGGTTACTGGGCGATCTCCTGTCACGGTTAGTGGGCGATCTCTTGTCACGGTTGCTGGGCGATCTCCTGTCATAGTGGGTGATCTCCTGTCACGGTTACTGGGTGATCTCCTGTCACAGTTAGTGGACAATCTCCTGTCACGGTTACTGGGCGATCTCCTGTCACGGTTAGTGGGTGATCTCCTGTCACGGTTACTGGGCGATCTCCTGTCACGGTTAGTGGGCGATCTCCTGTCACGGTTACTGGGCGATCTCCTGTCACAGTTACTGGGTGATCTCCTGTCATAGTGGGTGATCTCCTGTCACGGTTACTGGGCGATCTCCTGTCACGGTTACTGGGCGATCTCCTGTCACGGTTACTGGGCGATCTCCTGTCACGGTTACTGGGCGATCTCCTGTCACGGTTACTGGGCGATCTCCTGTCACGGTTAGTGGACAATCTCCTGTCACGGTTACTGGGCGATCTCCTGTCACGGTTAGTGGGTGATCTCCTGTCACGGTTACTGGGCGATCTCCTGTCACGGTTACTGGGCGATCTCTTGTCACGGTTGCTGGGCGATCTCCTGTCACAGTTACTGGGTGATCTCCTGTCATAGTGGGTGATCTCCTGTCACGGTTACTGGGTGATCTCCTGTCACAGTTAGTGGACAATCTCCTGTCACGGTTACTGGGCGATCTCCTGTCACAGTTACTGGGTGATCTCCTGTCATAGTGGGTGATCTCCTGTCACGGTTACTGGGCGATCTCCTGTCACGGTTACTGGGCGATCTCCTGTCACGGTTAGTGGGCGATCTCCTGTCACGGTTACTGGGTGATCTCCTGTCACGGTTACTGGGTGATCTCCTGTTATGGTTACTAGGTGATCTCCTGTCACGGTTAGTGGGCGATCTCCTGTCACGGTTACTGGGCGATCTCCTGTCACGGTTACTGGGCGATCTCCTGTCACGGTTACTGGGCGATCTCCTGTCATGGTTACTGGGTGATCTCCTGTCACGGTTAGCGGGCGATCTCCTTTCACGGTTACTGGGTGATCTCCTGTCATAGTGGGCGATCTCCTGTCATGGTTACTGGGTGATCTCCTTTCACGGTTAGCGGGCGATCTCCTTTCACAGTTACTGGGTGATCTCCTGTCATAGTGGGCGATCTCCTGTCACAGTTACTGGGTGATCTCCTGTCACGGTTACTGGGTGATCTCCTGTCACAGTTAGTGGGCGATCTCCTGTCACGGTTACTGGGTGATCTCCTGTCATAGTGGGTGATCTCCTGTCACGGTTACTGGGCGATCTCCTGTCACGGTTACTGGGCGATCTCCTGTCACGGTTACTGGGCGATCTCCTGTCATGGTTACTGGGCGATCTCCTGTCACGGTTACTGGGTGATCTCCTGTCACGGTTACTGGGTGATCTCCTGTCACGGTTAGTGGGTGATCTCCTGTCACGGTTAGTGGGTGATCTTCTGTCATGGTTATTGATTTCCTGTCATGGTTAGTGGGTGATTTCCTGTTATAGTTAATAATTCTTTATATTAAACCTTTCTGTTCATAGCACTGTGTAGCTTCTATCTCCCGATTGGACAGTGTGGTAATGAGTTGGTTGGTGAGTTGGCTGATAGGCTGGTTAGTGGGATGGTTAGATGGTGGAAGAATAGGCCGGTTGGTAGATTATCTGGTTGGTGAATTGGTATGTTGCTTAGAAGGTTGCTGAGTTGGTAGCACGGCAGGGTGTAGGGTAACAGGTAGAGTGGTGGCTGGTGGATTGGTGAGTGGGATGTGGCTTGGCTTGTTGGTTGGTGGACTTGGCTGGTTGATGGGTTAGTTGAAGGATAGGGTGATGAGCTGATGCTTCAGGACATGGAGTTAGCATCATGTCAGAGGGAAGGACGAGTCCCAGGGAGGCCCCTAAATTGTTGGTGGGTCTCGGTCTCCATTTCTGCCCTCTCATAGGGCGAATGCTGCTCCCCAAGCTGGGACCCTCAGAGCCACACCATGGCAGCTTGGAAGGTGGCAGGGCTGCAGAAGAGGCTATGGAAGAACTTGGAGCATGACTCCAAAGGACGACAAGCAGAGGAACCCTGGGCGTGTCAAGTCTCCCTTGTGCTCCTTTACCACCCCATGCCAAGGCCCTGCTTCTCCTGCAGGCTCTGAATAAGCCTCCAAGTTGCCGCCAGATTGCCCAGCACCCGGATGACTTTCCAACAAAGAAACTTGAGGATGCACAGTCCTTCAGGATGGATTTGTGCCTTTGCCCCATGAAATCTCCTGAGATACAGACCCCAGAGCATGGACCTCTCTTAGGTACTGGGCCACTGTCCTACCCCAGCCAGGCTTGGAATTCTCCCCAGTGTATCCCCCCACCCTGGTCCATCAGGACCCCCAGATCTTCTTCCTCTCTCGAGTCAGTCTCTGCCACCTCACTCTTCAGCTGTCCTCTGTGCCATGACAGTCCTTCTTACCACATCTTCCCTGGCTGGCCTGTCCTTGAGGCTTGGGCTGAAACCATCAGCAAGACCTTTGTCTCCTTCCCCACTGGCCTTCCCTGCTCCCCACCCCTAGGTCCCCACTCCACGCCTTATGGGTGGTCTGGCCCACACTCCAGCCAGAGCCACCAGGACATTTCCAAATTACATCCTTCAAGAATCAGGAAAAGAGATTTCAGAAGGAAATTGCTTTCTTCCCTGCTCAGTCCAAACGAGACTATTTTTTACTTGTCTTGCCCCTCCCCCACCTCTCTCCCTTGCAATTTCAGTAAAAAATGAGAACAGTCTAAAGCGGACTCCCTCGCTGGTCAGCCTTTCTCCTTCCTGAGGTCTGCAGAGGCCTGAAGGCATCAGCTGGGCTAGGGCAGCACCGGGCTCCATTCCTGTAGACAGGCTCTACTCCAGGGCTCTATAAGCCCAGAGGCCAGGTCCGGGGAGCTGCAGAAGAGGGCAGACTTGGGGAACAGGGGGACCCTGTGGCTAGAGAGGGTCGGGCAAACCTGTGAAGTAGGAGCCTCACTTTGTCTCCTGATGTCCCTCTCCCTCCAGGAATGTCCTTCATTGCCTCCAGGTCCCTACAGGTCTCAGGTCAGAGGCAAGACATCCAGGACATCTAATGCTCCCTTTATGCCACCTGTGCCAGGCCTCTGAAGGTCACCCCTTCAAGAAAGCACCAGCCTGAGTCAGGGAGCCCGAGCTCCAGCCCTGCTCAGAATGCCACTGCTCTCTCTGCTTCAGCCGTCTCACCCGGAAGTGAGGCCACCTCCAGAGGTGGGGCCAGGATCAGATGGGATGATGCAGGTGCAGGCGCCTTGTAAAGAGTGCAGGCTGCTGTCTGCTGACCACTCATGCCGTGCCATGCCCTATGCTGAGTGCTTAAGTGCGTAATTTCATTTTGTCTTCACGAGAATCTTCCAGGAGGGTCTATTGTCATTTCATCTAAAGAGAAGGGATCAAAACTCAGAGAGGCCATGGAACTGCCTAAAGGCACACAGCTGCCTAGACCTCAAGTCCCTGTTCTTAACCCTGTTCACACTGTGTTGTCAGGTGCTAGTTTGAGTTTTGTTAAAGGTGCCTTTGAAGAACTATTGATATGGTTAGGCTTTGTGTCCCCACCCAAATCTCATCTTGAATTGTAATCCCCGTAATCCCCACATGTCAAGGAGAAAACAGGTGGAGGTAACTGAATAGTGGGGTCAGTTTCCCCCATGCTGTTATCATGATAATGAGTCCTTATGAGATCTGATGGTTTTATAAGGGGCTCTTCCCCCCTTGGCTGAGCGTCTCCTTCCTGCCACCTTGTAAAGAAGGTGCTTGCTTCCCCTTCACCTTCCACCATGATTGTAAGTTTCCTGAGGCCTCCCCAGCCATGCGGAACTGTGAGTCAATTAAGCCTCTTTCCTTTATAAATTACCCAGTCTTGGACAGTTCTTTATGAAAACGGACTAATACAATTATCATCCCAAGAGATAAGTGCAGGAGGAATTTCAGGCTATGCATGTGTGGAGGAGACACAGGGTTGAGGAGAACTTCTAGAACTCCTCAAATGACAATAATAGTGGCCAACTTGTGCAGGCTGTGTGCCAACCTGCACACAGTTAGCCTGCAACGTTAGCCACTATTATTGTCATTTGCTAGCCACTCTTATGCAGTAGCTAACTATGTGCAGGTACTCTGCTAAATTCTTTCTCTTGTTAACTCATTTAATACTTACGATCCTCTAAGACAGGTACTGTTATCATCTCCAGTGTGCAGATGGAAAAGCTGAGGCACAGAGAGGTTGCTTAAGGCATTCAAAGGCATGTGATTAGTTAGCCTCTGGCCCTCACAGCCTCAGCCACGACACCGAGGAAGCTACTTCTCCTCCCACCGACTCCTCTTCCTGAACCAGAATGTACATTGTGGGAGTTGCGGGACAAGGAATAAATGGGGGGCTAATTGTCAGAGTAAGAACCCCAGACCCAGGACCCACAGGGAGGATGGAGGTGTCTCTGCCCTGACTTTCAGGTCAAAATCACCTTCTCTGTGTATCACACTCCTCTCCCCTGACACTCAACATACACCTATAGTCCGTGCTGTTCAAGACTGTGGTGCTGAAGGAGGTGGTGTGGATTGGGTACCCTGGGACACGTGGCTGCTTGGCTGTTAGTCTCCTGGTTCCTTCCACCCCACCCCAGAGCCTGCCAATCTCCCTCTTGAGTGTCCTCCATCTCTGGCTCTCTGTGCCAGTTGCCCTTGTTTCCCTTACCCCCATCCATCCCTTTTCCTGGCACCAAGCTTCAGATTGCAGGGTCACCCCAGCCACTGGACAGTCACAGGGAGCCAAGGACAAAAGGACCAGTGACATCACTTGGGAATGAGACCAGGAAGTTCAAGCCTGGCTGACGGGGCCAGGGAGGGGAGAGCTAACCAGGAGATGATATGTTCACCAACCTGTCAACAAGAGTGTATCCAGACCCAGCAATGCTAGGCTGTGTCTGAGCAAGTCACAGGGACTGTTAACCAAGGGGTCTATAAGGGGCAGCAGCAGCAAGGGACCTCCCCTGTAATGCAAGACTTCTGTCACCTCAAGCTTCTTCTCCAGGGAATCTTCCATCTGTACTGGGGAGGGGGGACTTCTCCAGGCAGAGCCAGCACCACCCCCTCCCCAAACACACACGTGCACGTGCATTCATCTATAAGCAGTCATTTATGCATATTTTGCTGCCAAAAGATTTTGAAATCATGTAAAAGAATGCATATAATACTATAAGATTAAACACATAAATGGATGATTTCATCAAAGCAAGAGTGGTGGGGCCTCATCTTCAGCAAGTGAGAGGGAAAGCAGGTCCAGGAGGGAGGAAAGGAGGAGGCAGGTGGCAAAGACCCAGAGACAGAGGTGAGGAGCAGAGGTAGCAACTGAGAGGTTCCAGAGAGAAACAAGAGCGCTTCAAGCCGGCAGCTCCCCAGGCCTGCACTGGGCCACCAAGGGCTCCACATGCTCGTCATGAATTCCCCTTTTCTGTCAAAAACAACCAAGACACAGGGAGAAGAAGCATAGAATAATGAGGTGACATCAGAGGGGATGTTTTTATACTCAGAACATTTCAGAAAATTGGCTCTGAGCATGGGGGCAGTCACCACAGAAAGGAAAACAGTGACAAGGTCCTCAGAATCCAAGAGACAAACGCTCCCTGGGAGAAAGGAGTGGTGTTTACTTGCGTGTTCATTACCCTCTAGCAGCAGCGAGGACAGTGCCCAGCACACAGTAGGTGCACAGTAAGTATATCGAATCATTGATTAATCAACACCAGCTTTTCAACACAGCTGAGGTTTTATTAGCCCTTAAGCCTGAGGAAAAAAATACATCCCCCATATGTAGTTCCAAACAGGCCACTTAGGAATGGGATGGGCAATTCATCCATTCATTTATTCATTCACCCATTCATTTACCCTCCAATATGTGTTGAGCCCTTCCCAGTGCGCACTGCTCTAGGATGAATCAGTGAACAAAACATAAAAATTCCTGCCCTCAGGGAGCTTTTGTTGTGTTGGCAGAAGACAGTGCAATAACACAGACGAGCGATGGGCTGGGGTGTGAGAAGGTCATGCATGCCATGGAGGGAAATAAAAGGATCAGGCAGCAGACTTGCAGGAGGTGAGGGAGGGAGCCAGGCAGCCATGTGAGGAGAGAAAAATGCAGAAGCCCCTAGGGGAGCCTGTGGGTAGTGCAGGTGTGTGAGTGTGTGGGTGTGCGGGTGTGCAGGCATGTGCAGTCGGGGTGGCTGGCATGCCTGAGCGAGCTGCAGGCAGCGAGGAGGGCTGCAGGGCAGCAGTCTGGGCTCCGGGCAGTTGAGAGCCTGGCTTTCCTGGGAGCAGAGGCAAGATGGAGCCTCTGTGCTAAGCAGGGACTGCAGGGGCCATGGAGGGACCCGAGGCAGGGCGGGTTAGGTTGGGCTCTGGATGTATTTGGAGGGTTGGCGGCAGGACTTCCTGGCCAATGGGGAATAGGGTGTGAGGAAAGGCGGGGAGTGCAGTGCTTCATGGTGCCCTCATGAAGCTTCCACACTAAGCACAAAGGGGAGTTTGCTGCAGCTGCCTCCCCACACCCCTTACCCCTGTTACCCCTGTCCCCACTCCTGCTCAACACAGCCTAGGCCAGAGCAGTTCCCCAGGTTTCATCTCAGCCCAGCTGGCACCCTCTGACCACAGGCCCCCCGTGGAGATGAGGGCACTGCAAGCCTGGGAAGGGAGGCCCAACCTGTCCCCAGCACCTGGGTGTCGTTGCCTCATTAGCTCTGCACTGGGCTCCTCCAGCACAGGACAGCAATGCGTGTCTGTGACCCCAGTGCCACCACACAACACACACACATGCTCACACGTGCACACACACTCATACACACGCACTGTCACACACAGCCGCTCACACGCCCTTGCACACTCGAAATGCTCACACACATACGATTTTGCATCCTCACATTCACACTCATACATTTACATGTGCTTTCATACTCACATACACGGTCACACCCACACACAAGGGTGTGTATTTGTACCCCCATAATGCCCATATTGCCACGCACACTTACTCCTTGGGGATCCCTGGGGGAGTAATCCCATTAATTCTCTTCTTTCCATGTTAAAAAGAGGAGGCTGGACCTGCCTAGAATCATGTGGCTTATGACCCTTTATGGCTCATAGACCCTGCTGAGAACTTGGTGAAAGCCAGGGACCCTCACCCCCATTCTCACTCACACTCACACATGCTCACTCTTGCACACATGCACACACATCACATTTGGTTTTTTGTTTCCAGGGCTCATGACCCTCCAGAAGGCCCTCCACAGACCTGGGTTACGAACACTGGCCAAGACACTGTGGTGGAAAGGGGAAGGAATCCATGCCAGGACCCGTGCCTGGCGCTTTGCAGCCCTCAGCTCTGATCCTGACAACCCAGCAACACCAAGGCAGGACTGGGCCAGCCAGCCCCAGCCTCCCCCAGACCAGACCTCTTGCACCCCTCAGATTCCTGGGACCCCCTCCTCCATGCCCGGCCACTCTGCCTTGCTTCCCCAGCTTGCTGACTCAGAAAGGCTTCTGGTGCATGGAAGGCAGTCGAGAGGCCCAAGAAGCCCTCCTGGCATCCAGGCTGAGCCAGGCGCAGCCAGTGTGCCCCAGGTCCTAGCACCTTGTGGGTCCTAGAGCCACAGGAGGCAGGAGGGAGGGAGCAGGAAGCTGGCATGTGAAGCAAGGATGAAATATTGATGCCCGAGTCCTGGTAAAGCAGAGAGCGCTGCTTGTCCATGAATAAAAGATGGGTCGGAGGAGCAGGCTGGGCAGCAGATTAATTAATCTAAGTGAGCGTTCGCTGTGCTTTGTGCCATGAGCGAGGGTGCAGTGGAGCAAACAGGCTCGTGTCTCAGCCACAGACCCAGCAGTGGTCCTCTGTGCCAGGCAGGCAGCTGGGCCACACCAGGACATGGGCAAAACCGAGCACCAAGTCCAGACGGGTGGGAGGGGCAGAGGCAGCAGACCCTCCAGGACCAGCCTGGGCCTCTCTGCCCAGTGCCTGCCGGGCCACCCAAGAAGACAGCTTCCCCAGCAGAAGGAGACCCAGAGACAGCTGCTCGGAGGGATGAGCATTGGCAGGGCAGGATCTCTGGTGAGGAGAAGCATCCTGGGCTCCTGGTTCCTTCCCAGTTGTCTCAATCTCCCCCTGGGGGAAACTGACAGGACCAAGGTAAAAGAGAGGGAAGGTAGGAAGAAGGGTGGAGGCAGCAGGTCTAAGATTTGGCACAGGAAGTTGGCCGCAGGCTGGGCACTGCACTGATGTTGGCAGGGATGGTGGCCACAAGTCTGTGAAGGCGAAGGGTTGGAGGGTGTTGGAGCCATTCCACCCTCCCCAAGACTCACCCCACGCTAACCCAAGATCCTGACAGCTTCTTGCCTGGGCATAATCTGGAAAATGCATTGGAGGAAAGTGGGCCACAGGTTGATTGGACGTGGTGCTGGAGGTCTCGCCAGGAGACTGTGCCCACGACCTCTGCATTTTTTCTCATCCCCTAGGTGTAGCGGCTTTCACAGGCTCTTGGCAGTTTTGTTTCCCAGAAGTTACACTAAGACTTTGCGGGCAGGGTGGTGATGTCTGTCATCATGCTCCCCATCTTCAGAGTCCAGCAGAAGTGTCCTAACTGACCCCTGTTCCCAGGGGAGGTCCTCCCATCCTGGTGTACGAGCTCCTCCATCCCCACTCCAACCAATGCTCAGTGAGTCCAGGTGCCCTTGGCTCAGGGCGCCTCCCTGCTCTGCGATGTCCATGGACAGCACCATCCCTGGAACATTCTCTGGGCAAGGGCCAGGTCAGATTCCAGGGGGCCTCGGCTGGTGCCAGCACCAGTCCCAGTCCCGGGCAGGCAGCAGACACCCTCTAGCCCACCCTTCCTTTCAAAAGCCTGAACCCTGGATAACAGTCAGGAGTAGCCTCTGGAAACCAGCCCAAGACCAGGCCGTGGGGAGAGGACATCAGTGGGGGAAAGAGGCGCAGCAGGCCTCATTGCAGGCTGGTTGCCTCCACAGCCACAGTCATGACCTCTGCCTGCCTCCCAGCCCCAAGCCTGCAGTGACCTCCCTGGACCACACAGCCCACTGCTCCTCTGGCGGGGCTGGAAGCACTTCCTGTCTGTCCTGCTCACTGGGCGTTTATCGCCAGCAGCCTGCCCACACCTCTTCTGCTTTGTCTCATCTTTGTTATTTAACTTTGTTTCACGTAGGATTATTCCTGTCTCTCCCATTAATTCTCAGCTTCTGGAACGCGGGGCAAAGTCTTTTTCATCCCTGTGGTTCCCCCAATACCCTACACAGCACCAGGCACCTGGGAGCCGCGTTGCACAGGTGTCGGAGTGAATGCATGAACACGCGGGGACTGGGGCAGCCCCTTGGGTCGGACCCCAACGCCCAGCCAGCCCTGGCACTGCCCACTGCCTCAATGGGAGCTGGCACTGGCCGAGGGCACCTGCTTGGCGCCTGCCCAGAACCAAATGGGGTTTTACAAGTATCTAACCTTCCCCACGACCATCAAGGCAGGCATGTCTCTCCCATCGAACAGATGACAACACTGAGGCTCAGCACTCGCCCAAGGTCACCCAGCCGACAAGTGGCAGGGCCAGGAACGGCAGCATCCTCACTGGCACCTCCAAAAGCCAGCTGTGAGGAGCCCTGAGCCGAGGGCCTCTCCCGGCTGCTAAGGAGGCTCAGAGCTGGATGCAGGCCAGGGCACGACAGGTCCCATGGCTGAGAGCAAGAGCAGGTGGGCACGGAAGCCTCACCCCTGTCCCAGGGCCCAGGAAAGACTCGGGTGTCCAACCAAATCCACTCGGCTTCCAGAGGCTGCCCCGTGCAGATGTCACCGGGCCTGGGATCAGGGTGGTGACCGTCACCAGCCCAGAAATAAGCACAGGTTCCCCGGAGTCCTGCCAGAGATGAGAAAGGTTGCAGGTTGGCCTGGGGGTACACACGGCCGTACCCCCGCGCCCCACACCCCCAGCGCGTTGCCTCTGAAGCGGGGAGTCCAAGGTGCGTTCCTGAGAAGCGGCCGGGCAGCCGGAGCCCGCCATTTCTGCAGTCACAGCGCCACCTCCTGGCCGACTGCGGCGTGGCCGTAGGGGCCGCTCCACCATCGGAGAACTTCCAGACCGCAGGCCCTGAATCAGGCATCCAGCAAATATTGACTCAGCACCTCCCTTGGGACAGGAGTGATGTTAGAGGTTGGGTATACAGTAGTGAAGAAACAGACTAAAAGCCCTGCCCTTGCAGAGATTACATCCTAATGGGGGAAAGAGGTAATGCATAAGTAAGGTCAACACGTAAAACAGACGGTGTATTAGAGGGATAAGCACCCAGGGGAAAAATAAAGCCGGAAGCGGTGAGTAGTGTCGGGGAGGCTGTGGTTTTACACAAAGTGGCCAGACAAGGTCTCACTCAGGCAGTGACATTTACGTAACGCCTGGGAGGAGACCAGGAGAGAGTTGAGCAGACTTCTGAGCTAGGGCATCCCAGACAGCAGGTACAGCAAGTGCGAAGACCCGAGGCCTGCCTGGAGGGTCTGAAGAACAGAAAAAGGCCCTGAGGATTATGTGGAGGCTGGAGAGGGCAGGGGTGGGGGCAGACCCTGAAGGACCCTGTGGGCCATTGTGAGGGCTTTGCCTCCATGACATGGGGCTTCATGGCCGGGCTCTGAGCAGGGGGATGGCATAACTAGCTTGTGTTTTAAGAGGATCTCTCTGGGCACTGTGTTGAGAACAGACCGTGGGGTCAAGGGTGGAAACAGACATCAGTTAGGAGTCCACTGCAACCTCCAAGCACCTTGGCCCTGGGGTAGCAAAGACCGTGGGGAGGTGAAAATGGCAGGATGCTCCCAGGTGTAAGAGAGAGAGGAGTCAAGGACGATGCCAAGGCCTTGGCCTTAGGTAGAGAAAGAAGCTGTCCCAGTACTGTCTTTTGCTGAGTTGTGGGATCGGTAGGCTCAATGGGAGAAAGTCAGGAGTTCCGTTTGGGAATTGACAGTCAGAGTTGCCAGGGGAAATGTCACGGGGGCTGTCGATAAATGAGTGTGGAGCTCAGAGGAGAGGCCCTGCCTGGAGCTACAATACGCAAGTCGTCAGCACTTGGGTGACATTCAGAGTGAGACTGGATGAGATATCAGACACTCTGAAAGCAGAGCGAAGGGACCAAGGACAGAGCCCCAGGGCCCTCTGACATTTCCAGATCAGGAAGATGTTGAGGAATTGGGGAGAATGAGAAGGAGGAGCCAGCGAAAGAGAGGACACCAGGAAGGGGGGCTCCCAGGAACCCGAGTCAGAAAAGAGGAGGAAGCAACCAACCACGTAAAAAGCCACTGATCCTTAAGTCAGGGCTGAGAAAGTTCCCCTGGGGTCAACAATGTAGAGGTCACTTGATTGTGGTCAGGGTGGGGACAAAAGTCTGACAAGAGTACGTTCAAAGGAGAATGAAAAGAGAGAAATCAGAGACAAGTTGAGAAAATTCTTTTGTGGGGTTTTGCTGTAAAAGAGAGAAGAGAGATGGAGAGCTAGCTGGAGGGGCCGTGGGTCAAGAGAGTTTTTTTAAGGCGGGAAAAAATAAGAGCTTGCCTCCATGCTGACGGGTGATTGGGGTACAAAGGGAAAAATGTATTGAAGGAGAGGTCAGGGAGAAATATAAGAGTGCTGTCCTCAAGCAGGTGAGAAGATCTGACTGTGCTTCCAGAGGAGATGCACTTAACAGCCCCCAGAGGGCTAGAATGGAACGCCAGGCAATCACAAGAATGGGGAGAAACTGAAACCCCCAGGCCCTGCTGGTGGGAAAGTAAAATGATACAACTACTTTGGATAACAGTTTGGCATGACCCAGCAATTCTACTCCTAAGTATGTACCTAAGAGAACCAGAAACATACAGCCACACAAAAGCATGCACACAAATATTCATAACAGCATTGTCTATAAGAGCCAAAAAGTAGAAACCACTCAAATGTCCATCAACTGATGCATGGATAAACAAAATATAGTCTACCCATACAATGGAATATTATTCAGCCATAAAAAGGAACAAAGTTCTGATATAGGCTACAACATGGATGAGCCGTGAGTACAAAATGCCAAGCGAAAGAACCAGTTGCGAAAGGCCACATGGTGTGTGACTTCATTTATATGAAATGTCCAGAACAGGTGAGTCTGGAGAGACTAGATTTCTTCAGAGACAGCATAGATCGGTGGTCTCCAGGGACCAGGGAGGGGGAATGGGGACTGACTGCTAATGGGAATGGGGTTTCCTGTGGGGATGAAAATGTTCTGGAATTAGGTGGCGGTAAAGGTTACACAACTCTGTGAATACGCTAAAAAGCACTAAATTGTACACTTTAAAGGGGTGAATTTCATGGACTATGAGTTATATCTCAATAATAATATTTTTTTGAAGATCTAGTCATACAGAGTGGAGGGGTTGCCTCAGCCCAGGAAGGAAGCAGAAGACCCAGGCCAATGCAAGCAGGTGTGTGGTGTGGGGGTGGGGACCATGGACATTCTCTCCCAGTGGCTTCTATTTTCTCAGTGAGACATCATCAGCTGAGAGTAGAAATGGAGGCCCCAGGGAAAAGCACAGGGACAGGACGGATATGTCACTGCAAGAGGAAATGAACGGGCTATGGAGATTCGGGAGGATTCCCAGGCAGCGTCAGGCCCACGGGAAGGAAGCAAAGGTGCAATAAATGTGTGCTGGGGGGCAGGGGGTGGTGGTCCCATGCCCAACAGCCTGAGAGTGTGGAGACCTGGGTCACCAGCATTGTGCTCCCCACGTAACACGGCTCACCCACTCCCTGGACATACAGGGGTTCCCATGGGAGTTTGATACAAACCCTAAAAATATGCCTACCTACTACCCATCACCTTTTAAAATGCACATTCCCTGTCACTCTGCAATTCCTCTTGGGGAATTCAGTCTCAGAAACACTTGCATGCAGATACAGCTACATATGCAGGGATGCTCATGGCAGAATCGTTAGCAATCTCAAAAGATGGGAAACCAACTAAGTGTCCATTACTGGGTAAGTGGTTTTAAAAAATTATAATACATCCACACGATAGAATACTCTGAAGCAGTAAAAGCCATGAAGTGGTCCAGATGTACTAACATGAAAGGATTTCTATGGCATATCATGGGTGGAAAATCAGGTTGCAGAATAATGTGTGTAATATTATATAATTTTCTTTCCTTTCTTTTTATACAAAATGGTATGTATGCACGTGTGTGTTTACATTATTAAAATATACATAAGGCCTGGAAAGGATGCACTCTAAATTATTAATGGTGTTTAATCTCAAGAACTAGGTTTTACTGGAAGGGTTGAGGGGGGTTGATGAGGCAGAAGGGATTTCAGAGGGAGGCTTTCATTGCATGCTTTTTATGTTTTTTGAACTATGCTTTTTGAACACGTAACATGGAGCATACATGCTTTGGAAATTTAAAAAGGAAAGAAGGCTGAGCTCAGTGGCACATGCCTGTAATCCCAGCACTTTGGGAGGCTGAGGCAGGAGGATCGCTTGAACCCAAGAGTTTGAGGCTGCTGTGAGCTGTGATCACACCACTGCATTCCAACCTGGGCAACAGAAGGAGATCCTTTCTAAAAAATAAAATAAAATAAAATAAAATAAAAAGGAAAGAACTCATTGTGCCCTCTTGCGCTTCTTTCCCTCTCTGGACTAGAAGACCCTGGAAGGCCAGCGTCCTCCCTAGCCCAGACAATGCTGTGCATTGGTCCCTGGAGATCATGACGGGTCCTGACACCTGGGCTTTCCCTTTGCCCACCTCTCTTCACCCTCAGACAAGGGATGAGGTTCAGAAAACAAGAACACTTGCAGCACCCAAACCCCCACTTTTTCTCCTCCCCTCACGCCACCGCTGCTCCCCTCCAGCTACCTCCCTGGGAAGGAAGGTGTCTCATCAATCCAGTAGAACCAAAGGTGAGAGAGGTAGCTCCATAATGCTAACCGCATGGATTTATATAATGCTTACTGTGTACCAGGCATCATTCTGAACACGTCTCATGAATGAACTCACAATAGCTCTATGGGTTCCACGCTATTACTATCCTGCATTGTAGATTTTAAAAACACAAACAAACAAATAGGAGTCACAAAAGGCCAAGTAATTTGCCCATGATGCTACCATCTATCTGTAAGTGGAACCTGCACAGTGAGGCTGCAGAATCGGCACACTGGCCCCTGCAAGCTGTGCCCCTGCGAAGCCACAGTCCCGCCCGCTTCATTCCTTCCTCTGCTCTTCTGTGGCCCTGGGTCATGTGACATCTGCTAGGGTCAGATACTCTCCAGGGCAAGACTGTGGCATCCTCCACACAGACCCCCCGCCCTGACACACGCCTGGCAGCCAGTGAGTGCTCAGCAGGTGTCTGTTGAATTAACTGTGGCCTGCACCACCCTCTCTCCTGCCCAGGGATGAGCAGATCCTTTCCCCTTCAGAGCAGTCCAAACAAGGCAGCAAGTTTGCTCAGGAGCCTTCCGGAGTACTGAGCGGAGAGCAGCCCGCAGGGATAGAACAGAGGCTGCCACTGAGCTCCTGCTCCTGCTGGATCAGATTCCTGCTCTGGATCAGACCACTACTGCCCTGGCTGTCCAGGTCCAGCTGCTCGTAACGGTTTGTGTTGGGAAGGGTTCCTCCCAGGTCGGCCTCAACTCCTGTCTGCCCTTGACTGAGCTGGACTCAAGCCTTGCAGCTGCCCCATCCCTCTCCCAGAACCTGGCCCCACTCCTTGGGGTTCAAGCTGCAGAAGGGTGAGCCCAGACAGCCCATCCCTGAGGCCTGGATCTGGCTACCCTTCCTCCAGCTCATCCACTCCCAGTCACCTTGGCTACTTCCACCCTAGACACAGCTAGGTGCTTGCCCTGAAACAGGAAGTCTCCACAGCTGGCCCTTCAGTCCTTCGCTTTACCTGCAGAAACCCCCAAGCTCTTGTAGCTCTAAGTCCCCTGAGAGCTACTCACAAGTTCAAGTTTTCAGGCTGAGGATCATCAAAAGCCCTCTGTTCATTTGCAGAACCTGGAGCAAAGCAACATCTCCACAGACCAGCTCACCTGGCCAGTTCAGAGGCAACTCTGCCCACTTTCTGGGTCCCCCGGGACTTCCATGGCATAGAAGTTTGGGAATTCAAGCTTCCCTCTATCCATCCATCTATCCATATATCCATCCATCCATCTATCCATATATCCATCCATCCATTCATCTACTCACCCACATGTCCAGCCACCCACCCATCCATCCATCCACTCATCCATCCATCTATCCATTCATTTATCCAACCATCCACCCACCCACCCATCCATCCATCTGTATAGCCACCCACCCATCCACCCACTCATCCACCTATATATCCATCCATATATCCATCCATTATCCATCATTCATCCATCTATTCATCTACCTACCCATCTTTCCACCCACCCACCCACCATCCATCTATTCCATCCATCATCCATCTATTTATCTACCCACCCATCTATCCACCCATATACCCATCCCTCTCTCCCTCCCTCCCTTCACCCATCCATCCATCCATCCATCCATCCATCCATCCATCCATATATCCATCTAGCCAACCAGCCAACAAATGTATATAACCTGACATGCTGGACCCTAGGGATCCTGAGATGGACACGTTATGATCCTATCCTCCCTGTGAGGGTAGGAAAGTATAAGAAGAAAGGGATGTTTTACCAAAGATTATTCTCAGACAGTGCTGACTAATGGAACTTTCCGTGATGCGGCTAATGTTCTCTTTTGTGCTGCTCAATATAGTCAACAGCCATTAGCCATGTGTGGACATTCAGCATCTGAAATGTGGCTAGTGTGACTGAGGAACTGAGTCTTTCATTTCATGTAATTTTAATTAATCAAAATGCAAACCATCACATGGTGCCAGTGGCTTCAGGATGGGACGCCACAGACCTAAGAGCTGCGGTAGCACAGAAGGGAGGGGAGGCTTCAGGGAGGAGACAACATTAGGTGGGGCCAGGCTCAGACTCAGCCAGCTTGCTCATTCTTCTTCCCTGACACCTGCTGGAGCACGTCCAGCCCCGGCCAGACCCTTAAGCGTATTGTGGAAAGTCTCTTGTTACAGTGCTGAGCTCAGCTGGAGGCTCCTCTGACCTTGCACACCCTCTCTGAGGTCACTGCTGGGTGAGGCCTGAGCCTTTCTCCCTCCAGGAGTTCCTGACTCATCCTGGAAAAAGCAGAAAAGCCTCTGTATTTCTCAAGAACCAGCTTCAATGTTAAGAAGAGGGCAGACATGACCCCAGGCATGACCCCAGCTCGGGGACACAGGGACGGGGTATGGGGGGCAGGGAGAAGTCCAAAACAGGTGAGAAGCAGAATAGACAGCCAGGTCCCGGCAGAGGGTGAGGTGGAAACTGATGGAATGAGACACGGAGGAACAGACAGCCCAAGCCAGCAGGGCAGACAGAGTAAGAGAGATACGCCACAGAGCAATGGCTAACATGAGCCAGAACGGAAGGGACATGCTGAGGTAAAAACAGCCGAAGGTAGGCTGACAGCTGGCTACAGACAAGACTAAGACAGGCTGACCAAAAGGCAGTTTGTGACCCCAGGAGGGGGGTCCCAGAGGGCAGCTCTGAGATCTCTGGCACATCCATTGACTGCACTTGCAGATCAGACCACTAGGAGGTAGCATTGCTCCAGCCACTGACACTATCCCGGCATCCGGCTTCCAAAAGATGGTTACAGCCAGACTCTCTGTCATGAGCAGCGGACATGGCTTCACTGAGAGATGTAAGAGGCTGGGATAGGGGGACCCAGAGCATCTATGCCCTAGCCTGGAGAGTCCGTCTGTCATCACCCAGGATCTCCTCAAACCCGCCCCTTCCCTCCACATTCCCAGTCCCTGGCCTTGTCCCTTTCCTGACAGCTGCCTGGGCTCCCAGGGCACTGAAGGACAGAGCCTCAGGATGCCCATCAACTCCCTGTCTTTGCCTGAAAAAGGCAAGTGGGGATTCTAGGTCTGAGAATTGCCCTCAGCTCCTGCCACGGGGCCTGGTCCATGACAAGGGCCTCATGGGCTCTTGGGTGCAAGGTGCGCTTCACATAGATCCAGGGGTCTTGGCTGACCCCATGTTCAGCAGCAGCCAAGTGCAGCTTTGGGCTGCATTAACAGAACCAAATGTCTGGATACAGGACTGCATTCAGCAATGAAGCCCAGTCCTCAGGCTACAGCTCTGGAACAGCCAATGTAACACAGGAGGAAGAGCGACGTGGACCATGTCATAGTTACAAGTCCAGTCATGCACATCCTAGGGTGAAGATCTCATAAGATTATAATACCGTATTTTTGCTCTACCTTCTCTGGGTTTAGATGCCCAAATATTTGCCATTGTGTTACACTCACCTACACTGTTCAGTACAGTCACATGCTATATAGGTTTGTACCCTAGAAACAACAGGCTCTATCATGGGGCCTAGGTGCGAAGCAGGCTGTACCATCTAGGCTTGTATGAATACAGTTTATGATGTTCCCACAATGACAAAATTGTCTTATAACGCATTTCTCAGAACATGTCCCTGACGTTCAGTGGCATGTGACTGTCCCATCAATGGAGCACCAACACTATATACATCAGCTTCTCTAATCCTTACAACGGCCTGCATAGTTATACCCATTTTACAGATGAGAAAACTCAGAGGCTCCTTCTCTAAAGGCTATCCTATAAATGCAGGTGTTTCTAGGGGTTCCACTTCAGGCCTCTCCTCTTTTTCCGCTGCATATATTCCCTTAGCCACATCTGCTCCCATAACCTAGCCTTAATTCTCAAATTAAGTCTCTTGCCCAGATCTTTCTTCTGGGTTCCAGACCAGTCCATCTGCCTGCTGTCAGTGGCCCTCACCCAGCCTCCACTGCACCCAATTCAATCAGCTTCCCCCTCCTGCTCACTCTGCCCTCACCCTGGATCTCGGATCCTAGCACCACTCCCAGCCCTATCTCACCTCCCTGAGCCATGCTGCCATCACCCTTCACCTCCATGTGAAGCATGGCTCAGGGAGGTGAGATGAGGCTAAGAGTGGTGCTGCTCTGTTTCTACTGGTGCCCTCCACATGGCAGCCAGAATAGTCTTTTTTTTTTTTTGGCGGTGGTGGGGGGTGCGGGTCTTGCCCAGGCTGGAGTGCAGGCTGAAGTACAGGCTCGTCACCCAGGCTAGAATGCAGTGGTGCGATCTCGGCTCACTGCAACCTCCCTCCACTTCCAAAGTTCAAGCAATCCTCCCACCTCAGCCTTCTGAGTAGCTGAGACCACAGGCATGTGCCACAACACTTGGCTAATTTTTAATTTTTTTGTAGACACAGGGTCTCATTATATTGCTCAGTCTGGTCTTGAACTCCTGGGCTCAAGCAATCCTCCCACCTCGGCCTCCCAAAGTGCTGGGATTACAAACATCAGCCACTGGAGGCAACTTGGTCAGACCTCCAGAGGCCACTTTCCACCCCCACCAACCACATCTTCCTGAAGGCAGAGACAACGCTTGTTCCCTGCCTTCCCTCCCGACAACACCATCACGCACTCGCGCACACGCACATGCACACGCACACACGCGGGCAGCTTGAACTGCACTCCCTCAGGTTCCTCCTCCCCTGAGCACACTGTAACTGCCCTGCCCCAGGAGACAGTGCCCCCTCATCCCACCTGCACCCCACCTGTCTCTCTCCCAGCTTCTCTTGTTCCAGCACCTCAGTCCTGGCCTCCCCCAGGCTAAGAAGCCAGCCTTGGCCTGGGAGCGCTGTCTTTGACCCATTTTGTGGCCTTGCATTCCTGCTCTTGGCCTCATCTCCCCATCAGTAAACAGAAGTGGATGGATCATGAGATGACCTCCGAGGTTTCTTCCAGCTCGCAGCACCACTGACTGGGAGGCCTCAGCAAAAATGTCCTCACAGTTCTGGAGGCTGGAAGTAAGTCCGACATCAAGGCGTCCTCGTGGCTGGTTTCTTCTGAGGCCTCTCTCCTTGCCTTGCAGAAGCGCCTTCCCCTGCGCCTTCACCCAGACTTTCCTCTGTGCAAATCTATGCCCTCATTTCCTCTTCTCATAAGAACACTGGTCATATTAGATTAAGGCCCACCCATATGGCCTCATGGTAACCTAATTACCTCGGTAAAGGGCCTGTCTGCAAATACAGGCGATTATGGAATAACATGTGTTTGAACTTGGTGAGTCCACTTACATGAGGACTTTCTTCTGCCTCTGACACAGCAAGACCCACCCCCCACACCCCCTCTGCAGCCTACTCAGCATGAAGACGGGGAGGATGGAGACCTTGATAAGGATCCACTTCCACTTAATGACTAATACATATAATACATAGATTTTCTCTTCCTTATGTTTCTTTTAATAACATTTTCTTTAGCTTACTTTGTTGTAGGAATACAGTACATAATACATATAGCATACATAATATATGTTCATCAACTGTTTGTCATTGGTAAGGCTTCCAGGTGACAGTAGGCTATTAGTAGTTAAGTTTGGGGGGAGTCAAAAGTCATATGTGAGTCTTGACTACGAGGGGGTCAGTGCCCTTGACCCCTTGTTGTTCAAGGGTTAACTGTACAATCATATTCTGATGTCCTGGCTGGGGGTTGGGACTTCAATATGTGAATTTTGTGAGGACCTAATTCAGCCCAAGGCACTGGGGGGGACAAAGTCCACACTAGAGCACCCTAAGTACTACTGAGTATTTCTAAAGTACCGCCGGGTATGGCCGGGTGCCCTGAGACCTGCCGGGTACAGCCAAGAACCCTGAGACCTGCTTGGTATAGCCGAGAACCTTGAGACCTGCTTGGTACAGCCAAGAACCCTGAGTCCTGCTGAGTATGCTGGGCACCCTGAGTCCTGCCGGATACGGTGAGGCCCCTGAGTCCTGCTGGGTACGGCTGGGCACTCTGAGTCCTGCTGAATACAACTGAGTACCCTGAGTCCTGCTGGGTACGGCTGGGCACTCTGAGTCCTGCTGAATACAACTGAGTACCCTGAGTCCTGCTGGGTACGGCTGGGCACTCTGAGTCCTGCTGGGTACGGCTGAGTACTGGTCCCTTTCAGAGTCTCTTCCTCCCCTGGCCCCCTGCTGCCTCTGGTCTTTTTTCAGAGTGCCACTGTCCCTCTCACCTCCCTTAGTCCCTGGGAAATGGAAGACAGCCTGGGAGTGAGGGAGGAAAGGGGACGTGGGAGCACAGAGGAGTGGGAGGGAAGCGCAGGGAGAACAGCTAGACTGGTTGCTGGGGAGGACACCCTCTTGGGGCCATCTAGGGTTAGGGGCTCACCAGGCAGGAGCAAGGCAGAGGGGTAAGGGAGTCCAGGGTTCTAGCAAGAGATGGTGGAAATGTCACGATCTGTGCAGACTAGAAAGCAAAGATGGTAGATGAAGTGAAAGCAGAGGCATTCATGACATTAGAAGCCAGCAAGCTGGGTGGGACCACAGGGATCACAGAGAAGGGGAGAGCGGGGCTGGCTGAGCCTCTGCAGGGAAGCGGGTGTTCCAGCATCTGGAGCCTCTGAACCTTCCCAGGCCTCTAAGAGGAGGAAGAGCCAGGGAGGGACAGGGAGAGCTACTGGGGGTGCCACCACAGCAGCAGCCCCTCAGGTTTGGGGTCCAGAAGTCTGAGTTACCAGGTGGGGCTGGTCTGACTGTCTGCTGGGAACAGGCTGTCCCCGGGCCCAGCTGTGGGCACAGGAGAGAGGCAGAGCCTGGTCGGGAGATCTCCCAGGGGAGGCTGGGACACCTGACGCAGCAGGCATTAGAGAGTCTGGAGGGAGAGGGGCCAGGCGGGATGGGAGCCGGGGTCTCTCAGCTCTACAGCTGGGCCACCTCGCAGGCAGGCCAGTGGAGAGGACCCCAGAACACTCCATATCTAATTGGGTGGGTGCAGCATACGGATTTTCTGTAAGAAGTGCTCTCTGAAGCATTTCAAAGGCATGTGTGGCCTCAGAAGGCTTATGAGTCAGTGGCCAACTGACATTTGGTACACTGCATTTAAATGCAGGCAAAAGGCAGCCGTCTTAAGGCTTGCGGGAAGGGTGTGGGCCAGCTTTCCTGGAACATCTGCCAAGGCACAAAGGAAGATGCTGCCAGGAAGGAGTGCAGTGATGTTTCCCAGGCCAGCCCTGCCTCCTGGACCCTGAGCACCTCCCCTTAGAGCTTCCCTCAGTCCGGAAATACCTGTGAGCCCTACTGTGTGTTGACACCAGGCTGGGTGCTGGGGCTACCCGGGAAGAGCAGCCTTGCCCAGGAGATGCTCATGGTCCTGGCGTCCTCACCTGGCACCCATCAGGCTAGACACAGATGGGGCTCCAGGCCTTTGCACATGCTGTTCCCATAGCCAGCACCAGTCCTGGTCTAGATGAGGCAAAGCCCTAGCTCATGTCTTCAGAGAGGAGATGCAGTGTCCAGAAAGTGGTGGCCTCAGGACCATTTGAGATGTTCTCAATTCAGTGTAAGGACTATGATGCACAGTGTCGTTTGTACTGTCTTTACTTTTTGTGACAGAGAAATAATTCATTTTTATGAAGCTCACAGAAACACAATCTCTCATTTTATAATTGAATTATGTGGAACTCACTTTGCACAAGATGACAGGGCTGAATCTTCATGTGTTTTTCTGTGCACTTGGATCTCTCTGCCTCTCCCGTGTGTTGTAAGTTCCATGGGGAAGGAGTCCAGTCTGGGCTGTGCAGGGCTGCATCCCCAGGAAGCTGCACAGTGCTTCCCACCAGGTGGGAGGTTAGCCTGAGAAAATAAATAAGACCCTCAAAAATCCAGGGACCAAGCCATGAATCTCCAAGCCTAACCAGGTGGCCACATCTCCTCCTCAGCTCAAAGGGAGACCCAGGGGCCAGAAAACAGCCACTGTGATCATGGCCTTCTGAGAAGCCCAAAGGGACAGACTACGCCCTTGCTCTAAAACATGCATCTCTCCAGTCCTCCCTCAGCCCTGAGGGAACTGGCTTCACTCCTCAGCAGCGGAGGCTTTGCTCTCTGCATGCCCAGGAGGGCCGGGGTGGGCTCAGCTTCTGAGGGCACAACCTCTTTACCATGATTTATGGAAAGAGCAACTCCCGGAAGGAAGCCTTAACCAAGGACCTGCCAGGAAACTTTCTAAAATATGTCATTGAAAGGCATAATGGACCCAGGCACAGTGGCTCACACCTATAATCCCAACACTTTGGGAGGCCAAGGTGGGAGGATCACTTGAGCCCAGAAGTATGAGACCAGCCTGGGCAACATGGCAAGACCCCATCTCCACAAAAAAAAAAAAAAAAAAAAAAAAAAAAAAAAAAAAAAAAAAAAACCTTAGTCAGGCGTGGTGGCACACACCTCTGATCCCAGCTGCTTGGTGGGCTGAGATGGGAGGATCACTTGAGCCCAGGAGGTGGAGGCTGTAGTGAGCTGTGATCACACCACTACACTCCTGTCTGGGTGACAGAGCAAGACCCCATCTCAGAAAAAAAGAAAAAGACAAGAAAAAACAATGAGGGCGAGGCAGAGCAAGATGGCTGAATAGATGCCTCCAGCGTTCGTCCCCCTGCAGGAACACCAAATTAAACAACTGTCCACCAGAAAAGCACCTTAATAAGAACCAAAAATCCTAAGAACCTGGTACCAGCTAGGCCCAAGTAGGGTAGAGCATCAGATGGGCTCCTGGGGTCCCCAATTCTAGACTTTGGGTCCTTGATGGCATTTCTAGACCTGCTCTGGGCCAGAGGGGAGCCTGCTGACTGGAAGGGAGGGACTAGGTACAGGCAGCATTCACCACGAGCTGACTGAAGAAGCCTGGGCCTCGACTGAACATAACCACGCAATATTTACCACAGGCCTGGGCTGGCAGTGGTCATGGGGAGAGATCCCTGTACTTGAGGAACGGGGAGGGAAGAGTGGGAAGGATTCTCTATCTTGTGGCTTAGGTGCCAGCTCAGCCACAGTTGAATAGAGCATCAGGTAGATTACTAAGTTTCCTAACTCCAGCCCTGGCTCTTGGATGGCATCTCTGGACCCCACCCTGGGGCCAGGAGGACTCACTGTCCTGAAGGAAAGGACACGAGCCTGGCTCAATATGCCACCTGCTAACTGTAGGGATTCTTGGGCCTTGAGTGAATATAGGTGGTAGCCAGGCAGTGGTCAATGCATGCCTTGGGTGAGACTCAGTTGCTGTCCAGGCTTTGGGTCTGACCCAGTGCAGTCCCAGTGGTGGTGGCTAAAGGGGTACTTGTATCACCCCTCTCTCAGCTCCAGAGAGCTCAGCACAGAGACAGAGACTCTGTTTGTTTGGGGGAAAGTAAGGGAAGAGAACAAGAGTCTCTGCCTGGTAATCCAGGGAATTCTTCTGGATCTTACCCAAGACCACTAAGAGAGTACTTCTACTAGTGCAAGAGCTACAGCATTATTGGGCTTGGGGTGCCCTTTAAAGCAGATATGGCAGCAGTTACCAAAGACTTAGATCACGACATCCAATCCCTTTGAATATTTGGAAAGCCTGTCCAAGAAGGATGGGTACAAACAAGTACAGACTGTGAAGACCACAATAAATACCTAACTCTTTAATGCCCAGACACTGACAAACATCCACAAGCATCAACACCATCCAGGAAAACATGACCTCTCCAAATGAACTAAATAAGACACCAGGAACCAATCCTGGAGAAATAGAGATATGTGATCTTTCAGACAGAGAATTCAAAATTGCTGTTTCAAGGAAGCTCAATGAAATCCAAGATAACACAGAGAAGGAATTCAGAATACTATCAGATAAATTCAACAAAGAGGTTGAAATAACTTAAAAGAATCAAGAAGAAATTCTGGAGCTGAACAATGCAATTGACATACTGAAGAATGCATCAGAGTCTCTCGACAGCAGAATTGATCAAGTAGAAGAAAGAATTAGTGAGCTTGAAGACAGTCTATTTGAAAACACACATTGGAAACAAAATAAAAAAGAATAAAAAAGAATGAAGCAAACACAAAAGATCTAGAAAATAGCCTCAAAAGGACAAATCTAAGAGTTATTGGCCTCAAAGAAGAAGTAGAGAGAGAGACTGGGGCAGCAAGTTTACTCAAAAGGATAATAACAGAGAACTTTCCAAACCTAGAGAAAAATATCAATATTCAAGTACAAGAAGGTTATAGAACACTAAGCAGATTTAATTCAAATAAGACTACCTCAAGGTATTTAATAATCAAATTCCCAAAGGTCAAGGATAAAGAAAGAATCCTAAAGCAGCAAGAAAAAAGAAACAAGTAACATACAATTGAGCTCCACACCTGGCAGCAGATTTCTCAGTGGAAACCTTACAGGCCAGGGGAGAGTGGCATGACATATTTAAAGTGCTGAAAGAGAAAACTGTTACCCTAGAATAGTATATCTGGTGAAAATATCCTTCAAACATGAAGGAGAAATAAAGACTTTCCCAGACAAAAAAAAAAGTTGAAGGATTTCATCAAGAGCAGACCTGTCCTACAAGAAACACTGAAGGTAGTTCTTCAATATGAAAAAGAGAATGTTAATGAACAATAAATCATCTGAAAGAAATAAACTGGTAATAGTAAGTACACAGAAAAACACAAAATATTATAACACTGTACTTGTGGTGTGTAAACTACTTGCATCTTAAGTAGAAAGACTAAAAAATAAACCTATCAAAAATAATAACTACAACTTCTTAAGACATAGGCAGTACAATAACATAAATATAAACAACAAAAAGTTAAAAAGAAATCAGGGGGATGAAGTTAAAGTGTAGAATTTGTATTAGTTTTGTCTTTGCTTGCTTGTTTGTTTATGCAATTAGTATTAACTTGTCATCAGCTTAAAATAACATGTTATAAGATATTATTTGCAAACCTCATGGTAAACTCAAAAAAACATTACAACAGATAAACAAAAAAATGAAAAGCATGAAATTAAAACACACCATTTGAGAAAATCACCTTCACTAAAAGGAAGATAGGAAAGAAGGGAATAAAGACAAGAAGATCACCAAAAATAAGAGACAACAAATGACAAAATAGCAGGAGTAAGTCCTTACTTATCAATAATAACATTGAGTGTAAATGAACTAAACTCTCCAATCAAGACATAGTGTGGCTGAACGAATAAAACAACAAGACCCAATGATCTGTTGCCTGCAAGAAACATGCTTCACTGATAAAGACACACAGACTGAAAATAAAAAGATGAATGGAAGAAGATATTCCATGCAAATGGAAACTGAAAAAAGAGTAGGATTAGCTATACTTTTATCAGAAACAGATTTCAAGACAAAATCTATAAAAAGAGATTTAAAAAGTCATTATATAATGATAAAGGGATCAATTCAGCAAAAGCGTATCACAACTGTAAATATATATGCACCCAACATTGGAGCACCCAGATATATAATGCAAATATTATCAGAGCTAAAGAGAGAGATAGACTTCAATACAATAATAGGCTTCAGCATCCCACTTTCAGTGTTGGACAGATCATCTAGACAGAAAATCAACAAAGAAGCATCAGATTTAATCTGCACTATATACCAAATGGACCCAATAGATATTTATAGAATATTTCATCTAATGGCTACAGAATGCACATTCTTCTCTTCAGCGCCTGGATCATTCTCAAGGATAGACCATATATTAGGCCACAAAACAAGTCTTAAAATTAAAAAAATAATAATAATATCAAGTATCTTCTCTGACCATGATGGAATAAAACTAGAAACCAAAAAAAGAGAAATTTAGAAAACTATACCAACACATGGAAATTAAACAGTACGTTCCTGAATGACCAGTGGGTTAATGAAGAAATTAAGAAGAAAATTCAAAAATTTCTTGAAACAAATGGAAACGGAAACACAGAATACCAAAACCTATGGGGTACAGCAAAAGCAGTACTAAGAAGAAAGTTTATAGCAATAATCACCTACATAAAACAAGTAGAAACATTTCAAATAAACAACCTAACAATGCATCTTAAAGAAATAGAAAAGCAAGAGTAAACCAAACCCAAAAGTAGTAGAAAAAAAGAAATAATAAAGATCAGAGCAAAAATAAATGAAATTGAAATGAAAAAAATACAAAACATCAAAGAAACAGAAGCTGGTTTTTGAAATGATAAAAAAGTGACAAATCTTTAGCCTAAGGAAAAAAGAGAGAAGATTCAAATAAATAAAAATCAGAGCTGAAAAGGGAGACATTACAACTTATACCACAGAAATTCAGAGGATTTAAATTAGAGGCTACTAATAAATAAGAAAGCCTACCAATAAATTGCCAATAAAATGGAAAACCTAGAATAAATGGATAAATTCTTAGATACATACAACCTACCAAGATTGAGCCATGAAGAAATCCAAAACTTGAACAGGACAATAGCAAGTAATGAGATCAAAGCCATAATAAACAGTTTCCCATCAAAGAAAAGCCCAGGACCCAATGTTTTCAATGCTGAATTTTACCAAACATTTAAAAAACTAAAGAACTATTAACAATACTACTCGAATTATTCCAAAAACTAAGAGGAGGAGGGAATGCTTCCAACTCATTCTACAAGGCTGATATTATCCTGATACCAAAACCAGACAAAGACACATCAAAAAAAGAAAACTACAGGTCAATATCCCTGATAAACATTGATGCAAAAAATCTTCAACAAAATACTAGCAAACCAAATTCAACAACATATTTTTTAAAATCATTCATCATGACCAAGTGGGATTTATCCCAGAGATGCAAGGATGGTTCAACACACACAACTCCATCAATGGGATACATCATCATTTCAACAGAATAGAAGACAAAAACCATAAGATCGGTTCAATTGATGGTGAGAAAGCATTTGATAAAATTCAACAACGCTTCATGATAAAAACCCTCAAAAAATTGGGTATAGAAGGAACATACCTCAACACAATAAAAGTCATATACAACAGACCTACTAGTATCATACTGAATGGGAGAAAACTGAAAGCCTTTCCTCTAAGACCTGGAAGAAGACAAGGATGCCCACTGTCATCACTGTTATTCATCATAGTACTGCAAGTCCTAGTTAGGGCAATCAGACAAGAGAAAGAAATAAAGAGCATCCAAATTGGAAAGGAAGAAGTCAAATTATCTTGTTTGCAGACAATATGATCTTATATTTGGAAAAACCTAAAGACTTTACAAAAAAACTATTAGAACTGATAAACTCAGTAAAGTTGCAGGACACAAAATCAACATACAAAAAGCAGTAGAATTTCTATGTGGCAACAGTGGATAATCTGAAAATGAAATCAAGAAAGTAATCCTGTTTACTACAGCTACAAATAAAATATCTAGGAATAAACATAACCAAATAAGTGAAAGAGCTGTACAATGAAAACCATAAAACACTAATGTAAGAAACTGAAGAGGACCAAAAAAAAAAAAAAGTAAAGATATTCCATGTTCATGAGTCAAAAGAGTCAAGATTTTTTTAATGTTCACACTAGCCAAGGCAATCTACAGACTCAGTGCAATCTCTATCAAAATACAAATGACATTCTTCACAGAAATAGAAAAAAATCCTAAAATTTATATGGAACCACAAAAGACCCAGAATAGCCAAAGCCATCCTGAGCAAAAAGAACACAACTGGAGGAATCACATTAACTGACTTCAAATTATATTACAGAGCTATAGTAACCAAAAAAGCATGGTACTAGCATAGAAACAGACACATAGACTAATGGAACAGAATAGAGAACCCAGACACAAATCCATACATCTACAGTGAACTCATTTTTTACAAAGGAGCCAAGAACATACACTGTGGAAAGAAGAGTCTCTTCAATAAATGGTATGGGGAAAGCTGCATAACCACATGCAGAAGAATGAAACTAGACCCCTATCTCTCACCATGTACAAAAATTAAATCAACATGAATTAAAGACTTAAATCTAAGACCTCAAACTATGAAACCACTATAAGAAAACATAGGGGAAACTCTCTAGGACATTGGACTGGGCAAAGATTTCTTAATACCCCACAAGCACAGACAGACAACCAAAGCAAAAAATGGACAAATGAAATCATATCAAGTTAAAAAGTTCTGCACAACAAAGGAAACAATCAATAAAGTGAAGAGACAACCCACCGAATGGGAGACAATATTTGCAAACTATCCACCTGACAAGGGATCAATAACCAAAGTATATAAAGAGCTCAAACATTAAATAGGAAAAAATCTAATAATCCTGTTTTTAAAATGGGCAAAAGATCTGAACACATATTTCACAAAAGAAGACATGCAAATGGAAAACAGGAATATGAAAAGGTGGTCAACATCACTGATCATCACAGAAATGCAAATCAAAACTACAATGAGATAGCATCTCACCCCAGTTAAAATGGCTTTTATCCAAAAGACAGGCAATAACAAATGACTGGTGAGGCTGTAGAGAAAAGGGAAGCCTTGTACACTGTTGGTGGGAATGTAAATTAGTACAACCACTATGGAGAACAGTTTGGAGATTCCTCAAAAAACTAAAAATAGAGCTACCATATGATCCAGCAATTCCATTGCTGGTATATGCCCAAAAGAAAAGAAATCAGTGTATTGAAGAGATATCTGCGCTCCCATGTTTATTGCAGCACTATTCATGATAGCCAAGATTTGGAAGCACCTAAGTGTCTGTATTAGTCCATTTTCATGCTGCTGATAAAGACATACCTGAGACTGGGTAATTTATAAAGAAAAAGAGGTTTAATAGACTCACAGTTCCATGTGGCTGGGGAGGCCTCACAATCATGGCAGAAGGCAAATGGCATGCCTTACATGGCGGCAGACAAGAGAGAATGAGAGAGCCAAGCAAAAGAGTTTCCTCTTATAAAACCATCAGATCTTATGAGACTTATTCACTACCACAAGAACAGTATGGGGGAACCACCTCTATGATTCAATTGTCTCCCACTGGGTCCCTCCCACAACACGTGGGAATTATGGGAGCTACAATTCAAGACGGAATTTGGGTTGAGGACACAGCCAAACCATATCAGTGTCTATCAATAGGTGAATGGATAAAGAAAATGTGGCACATATACACAAGGGAGTACTCTTCAGCCATAAATAAGAATGAGATCCTGTCATTTGCAACAACTCAGGAGGCTGAGCCAGGAGAGTCACTTGAACCCAGGAGGCAGAAGTTGCAGTGAGCTGAAATTGTGCCACTGTACTCCAGCTTGGGTGACAGAGTGAGACCCTTTCTCAAAAAAAAAAAAAAAAAAAAAAGGCCGGGCGTGGTGGCTCAAGCCTGTAATCCCAGCACTTTGGGAGGCCAAGGCAGGAGGATCACCTGAGGTTAGGAGTTTGAGACCAGCCTAGCCAACATGGCGAAACCCCGTCTCTACTAAAAATACAAAAATTAGCTGGGCATGGTGGCATGTGCCTGTAATCTCAGCTACTTGGGAGGCTGAGGCAGAAGAATCTCTTGAACCCAGGAAGTTGAGATTGCAGTGAGCCGGGATCGTGTCATTGCACTCCAGACTGAGCAACAAGAGCAAGACTCCGTCTCAAAAAAAAAAAAAATCAAGATGCAAACAATGCCTTGTCCTAACAAATGGCCTCATGACCCTCTGGTGCCACTGAAGCCAGGGAGTGGAAAACAGCTAAAGAAGGATTGCAGTGGCCAATCAAGCTTGTGTCACTGTCTGTGTTTCTCCCTTCTACAGGCTTATTTGATATTGTGTGAGGAAATTGTTCTCTGGGGCCCTCAAGGCAAAGCTATGTCCCAGGGAGAGGACAGGTGGAAGAAGGTGGCCTCTGTGACAGGCCAGAGCCAGGGAGAGAGCCCTGGGCAGGAGGGGGAAGAAGAAGCAGCCGTCCTTGCCCCTGGCACCTGGGCTGGTTTCATGTTACTTCCTACGTTTATTTCCCCTTTGTCATTCCTGAACCTTGAACAATATTGTGTTAAGTACCCCAATCTTGACTCAGCTGTATTTAGGGAAATTGAGGCAATGATCCCAGGTCAAACCCGGGCTGGGCCAGCCACCTAAAGCCAGCAGGGAGTGGCCATAGAGCCCTGTATCAGAGAGCCAATGGGAGCAGAATCCCGGAAGACAAATGAGACTTCAGAATCCAATCTTGAGTCGTAAATGCTAAGCCTGGAGAATTGAGATTTGATTTTATTACGAGTCAGTTCCTGTACAGATCGTCTCCCTGCAGCTCAGATCTGCTCCCTGGCTTTTCCCTACCATGAGGTCTCCCAAAGGCCACATCACTCAGAGCTTTCTTCCATTCCCTTCTCTAAGGGTCGGGGCAAACAGGGAGTTTTCCATTGATGGGAAAATCTTCCCATCCTTTTTTACAGCCAAACTCTGCTCTGCTCAAGAGCAAGCCTGCAGTCATCCAAACATGATTACAAATATATTCATACACAGATTCCACTCCTCAAAGCTCTCTCACTGTGGAATGGGTTTATGCCAACAAGGTTATATAGTCAGCCCCCATATCCATGGATTCATCCATATCCATGGATTCTGTGTCCATAGATTCAACCAATCAAGGACTGAAAATATTTGGAAAAAAACATTGCATCTGTACTGAACATGTACAGACTTTTTTCCTTGTCATTATTCTGTAAACAATACAGTATAACAATTATTTCCATAGCATTCACACTGTATTAGGTATTCTAAGTAATCTAGAGATGATTTAAAGTATACAGGAGGATGTGTGATTTAAGGTATACAGGAGGTTGCATGCAAACACGACACCGTTTTATATCAGGAACTTGAACATCTGTGGATTTTGGTATCTGCAAGGGGTACTGGAGCTAATCCCCCACACATACTGAGTGACGACTATATACGGAATGTGAATGGAATTTTCCCACTGACTTCCATTAGGCAAGCAGAGCTGAGTTTCTCTCCAAGAAAGGAGGGTAGAGGAGCAGAGCCTGGGAGTGGGAAAAGAAGGGAAGGAGGCCAAACGGAGATCTCATTATTCCAGGATATGGTTTTAATTCCATCCTTCTCTCACAGCCTCTGCCCCACTGTCTGTTTATTAAGGGGGCCAAATTAAATACACGAGATGTAACTGCAGCATGGAGACCCTGGCTCAGTCTCCAGAGACTGTGGGGTGCGGGGGGAAGTGGTGGGGGGAAAACCAAAACAAACAAACCACAAATCCAGGAGGAGAGAGAAAGCAGAAAAGCAAATTATCAGGGCCCGTTTGAACAACTCGGCCCCTGCCTTCTGTCTGCAAAGAGGGGCCCCGCCCATCTCCCGTGGCAGCCACCCCACCTGAGTGCACTGGGAGGGCTTTCCGGCCCACAGAGCCACCTTCTGGCCTGCAAGGCCCCGGCCCTTCGGGAGTGACTAGACCTGGCCAGCGACACGCTATCCTCCATCACTCGCTACCGTGCTCATCCTGCGCTGTCAGGCCATCTCTGTAATTCATCCCCTCCCTTTCTAGCCAATTTTCCACCTCCACACCTCGTCCCTCCTTTTCCTCCTCATCCTAATCCAGGATGTCCTTTGGCCTGTCAGTTTGATACTTTCCCTCCTTCAAGCTCCAGCTCAAGTCTTTCCTCCTTCAGAGACAACTGGGGCCCTCCAGGCAGCCCCCACTACCTCCCTGCCTGACCCGCCCACGAAACCTTCAGCCTTTGCCTCTTGCCTCCCTCCTCTCCCCCTCCCCACTTCAAAGCCGATGGCTCCTTCCCCATGGCATAGAACCTGCCTGGAGATAGTGTAAGATCCCACACGTTGAGGGCTCAGTCCCATAAAACTGCTTCTACTTCAGACACCAGTTGTAATTCTAGGCCTCCAGAACTTCTGACCTTCTAATCAGAGATAACCAGGACAGTATCCTCCAAACTCTTATATCCAACATGCATAGAAGACAACATTATTGGGACACTCTGGGGTAAACAGACAAAGCTGGTCAGAGCTATAAGTGAAAGGCTTGAGAACTTGTACCACCCTGGGCTCCACCAAGATCAATACCTCTGCATACCTGGAACCCATTCCTGACACCCCACTTGGGAAGCTCTGATTACTAAGAGCTACCAGCAAGCACTAGAAGCCAGACACAGCTGCCTAGCACTCACATGGGTGCTGGTGCTAACGAGGTTGGATGGAGCCCTGGTGAGGCCTCGTGGTCAGCCGGGACTGAAACAGGAATGTGGCTCTCCATAGCTTGACACCATTCCCACCACAGGACACTAGCTTAGGGTCTCCTGGCCCTGGGAACCACACATAAAGAAAATGTGAGAGCTCTGAGTACCCCTTGCTAGACTTGAGGTTGTCATATCCAAGGCAACCCCTGGGGTCCATCCCTCAAACCTCACCCTGCACTCCCTCCCTGGGAGTGAGACAGGTAGCCAGAGATGATCTGTGAGCAGGATGGTGGGTTTTTCCCCACCCAAGAAAGGCTGCTTTGGTGACATGACAAAACCTTATTCAGTGACTTGCTTAATGGAATGAATGGAGAGACGGGTTATAAGTCT
Organism: Nomascus leucogenys; assembly: GCF_006542625.1. Classification (NCBI taxonomy): domain Eukaryota; kingdom Metazoa; phylum Chordata; class Mammalia; order Primates; family Hylobatidae; genus Nomascus; species Nomascus leucogenys. The sequence continues at coordinate 15,339,826 of NC_044395.1, forward strand.
ACTAGGTTCTTGCAGCTGCTGTGAACCCTAAAATCGCCCTCCAAAGAACTACTATTTGCCAGGTAGTGTAAATTCTCTATGGGCCCCACACCTATCTGCTGACATTTCTGGAAGGCCTGAAAGTGTAGAAAATTTGCCTTCACAAAACATTAAGGAGGAATTGCAAGCTGGAAGGGTCCCTAAGTCACTGAATGTTTGGATAAGGAGCTGGTGCTCTGAATGTTCCTGAGAGTTGCAGCTCCTGCTTGAGAGAAATACATCCTGGCCAGTAACAAAACAATTATGATGATGTATCGATTTGCAAAAATGTCTTTATCCTCAGGATTTAACCAGTTAGCAGAAGAATTTGTATTCTGTGAAGAGCTTGGGGGCTCTGAGTAAAGGGCCGTTGCTGGTGGGATCCCTGGTGCCTAGCAGTATAAAACATAAATTGACATTCAACAATTTATAAATCAGTGGCTGGCTGGCTGGATTGATAGCTGGATGGATGGATAGATGGATGGATGGATGGATGGATGGATGGATGGATGGATGGATGGATGCATGGGTGGATGGATGGATGGATGGATGGATGCATGGATGCATGGATGATGGATGCATGGATGCATGGATGATGGATGCATGGATGCATTCATGCATGGATGCATAGATGGATGCATGGATGCATTCATGCATGGATGCATAGATGGATGCATGGTGGATCCATGGATGATGGATGCATGGATGGATGGATGGATACATGCATGCATGCATACATGGATGGATACATGCATGCATGCATACATGGATGGATGGATGCATGCATGCATACATGGATGGATGCATGCATGCATGCATGCATGCAAGGATGGATGGATGGATGGATGCATGGATGGATGGATGGATGGATGCATTGCTGGATGGATGGATGCATGCATGCATGGATGGCTGGATAGGTGCATGCATGCATGGATGGTGGATGGACGGATGGATACATGGATGCATGGATGGATTCATGGATGGATGGATGCATGAAAATGAAATAGCTTCCCTTTTGGAGAGTTCCTTCCTTCAGCACTATACCTAGAAGGGCCTCGTTTTTATCCACAATTCCTGGCTCATAGCGCCCATTGCCCTTGTTATAATGTTGGGGCACTTTAGACCTCAGAAGCAGGCCTCAGAAAACAGAATCAATCTTTCTGATCTTTTCCTGCCATCCTTTGACCTGCTCCTATTTCTCCCCAAGGCAGGCCCCACCCTCCACCCTACCTTTCTGTCAAGGAGCTGACCATAAAGAAATTCCCTGACCTACCTTATTAATTGTAGGTCATAAGATCTCCATTTCAGAAGGGGTCCTGCCCCATATCCTGGAGGAAGGAATGCTACACAGAGAGGCCAAGAAGAATCTGAACAGACGAGCCTTACTGGGCCTATTAGTAATAGATCATACCCTTTGTCCAATCACATTTCTGCACAGTTGTCATTCATGCCTATCCAGTGAAGTCTCCACAAAAGGCCCAAAAGGACAGGGTCTAGGAAGCTTCAGGACAGCTGAACACATGGGGACTTACAGGAAGGTGAACAAGACCTCACCACTTGCCAGGAGGGTGGCACAATCTAACTCCACAGGAATAGAAGTTCCTGCACTCAGGACCCTCCCAGGCCCTCCCTAGACGTTACCTTAATCTGGTTGTTTATTTGCATCCTTTAAAGTACCCTTTGTAATAAACCAGTAAGTGTAAGTAAGTTTCCCTATGTTCTGTGAGCTGCTCTAGCAAGTTAATCGAACTCAAAGCGGGGGCTGTGAGAGCCCCAACTTGAAATAGGTAGGTCAGAAGTTCTGGAGGCCCAGAATTACAAGTGGTGTCTGAAGTAGAAGCAGTTTTATGGGACTGAGCCCTCAACGTGTGGGATCTTACGCTATCTCCAAGCAGGTAATGTCAGAATTGAATTGGAGGACACCAAACTAGTATCCACTGCAGAATTCATTGCTTGCTTGCTGTAGGGAGGAAACTCTACACATTTGGTCACGGACGTCTTCTGGTTGGTCATTGTGTGGTATGAGCTGAGGGAGAACTACTGGTTTTTTCTACTCAACAGTATACACTCTTCTGGATACACCTCCCCACCATTTTGACATAGACGAAGACTGGTTCAGCTGAATGGAGACTGGGCGATGTCAGGGGATATAAAGGGAAGTGGGGGACATAGGCAGCCTCCAGAGAACATAGGAAGCTACTGGCCACCATATTGGGGCTATGATGAGAATGCTGTTCTGAGGGTGGAGCCAACACAAAAAAGAGGAGCTGAGTGTGAGAAAGAGAAACTGGGTTCCTATTAAATCATTAGAGTCCTGGGTCTAGCCTCACCTGAAACTGACATAATCCCTAGGCCAACAAATTCTGTTTTTTGCCTAAACCAAGTTAAAACAGGTTTTCCATCATTTGCAACAGAAAAAGCTTTTGGGGACTGGGCACTTCCCCAAATATTCTCCTTTATAGAATGGCAAGTGTACTAGTCTGGGCTCTGGGTTGAAAGTGACGTATGACCAGGACATGCAGGAATCACGGGGAGTGAGTAACAGTAACAGGCATGAATCTCCTTCCAGAAAAGGTAGGTAAGATTCAGCAGGTAATGACACTCTCTGTAAGCCATTTAAATGAGCTCATTGTAGTTAAAGAGTAACTCGGGGAGGGATTTTTTAAATGTTTTTCCAACATAAAAATAATACTCTTTTTTATAAACTAGAAAACACTGAAATTTATAAATGTTAAAAATCACCCACAGTAGGCTGGGTGTGATGGCTCATGACTATAATTCCAGCACTTTGGAAGGCAGGAGAATCACTTGAGGCCAGGTGTTCGAGACCAGCTTGGGCAACATAGCAAGACCTAATCTCTAAAAAGTAAAAATAAAATAAACAAATAAATAAAATCATCCACAGGCCTACAAATCAAAGTACTGAAATCATTTGTTAGCAGCTTTTATGTGTTTCCTTCATCTTTTTTCTCTTTGTATAATTTTTAGTTTGGGAATTATTTAAAAATTCTGATCCCGGCCTCTTCCCTCAACCTGTGATGCCTGATGGGGATGCCTGTTTTCTGAGGCCAACTTTGCAAAGTGGTGGGAGAAGAGGCTTCAACAGTAGCCTGCATGCGCAGTGGGTGCCAGAAACAGGCCACACAGTGGATGGTTTGGGAGAAAGAACTTTACAGGTTTCCATCACTCCCGTCAAGACTGGGACTTCTAGTCTCTTTCCTTAAGCAGGTAAATGCAGCAGGAGACCCTCCTGCCTCACTCCTCTGTGCCTAATAGAATGCATTGGAGTGTGACATCATTGGGCAAGGTTTTATTGGAGAGCAGGGTCACTGCAGGAGGTGTAGTCAACCTCCTGCCCACTCCCCACTTCCTCATTCACTTCCAGAGCTCTATTTCTTATCTGTATGTGGGTCACACACCTGAGCAGCACCCTAGCCACACCCCATGGGAACACCCACTGTTCTCTATACCTCAGCCACCCAGGCCCACAGGTGTCCCCCTGGCTCACTGCAAAGAGAGGGACAGTCCAGGTCTGCATGTGCCTTCCAAGGTTTAGATTTTGGGTGGAGGGTGGGGCCACACCTTAGCCTTAGATCTAAGTTAAAATTGAAATTTATCAGAATTTGTTGGCCAGAAAATCTAATATTAGGGGTTGTAGGTAGGAGATCACATGCCCCAGTTTTCCTGGGACAGTCCCAGTCCCAGTTTATGCCTGCTCTCCTGGTATAATTATTAATAGCATCCCATTTCACACTCAAAAGTGTCCCAACTTGGACAATAAATCATAGGATGCCTATGCAGATTAAGAAAATAAGCAGTTGCCTTCTCCATGACTGGTGGGGGAAGAGAGCGAGTGAAGTAATTTGGGTCCCCAGCTCCTTCTTAATGGCCCAAGTGCTGGGCCTCCCAATCCCCAGTTTTAGCAAAACCTTCTGTAACCACAGGAGGGTCTAAGCAAGGAAGCAGGACAGTCCCTTACGGAGGCATCTCAGGGAGGAAAGATGCTGCTCCCCGACACCCGCACCCAGCTACCCATGGGCACCCACATACATCGGGCCTCTCATACTTTCTCACCTCACCTGCCACTCCAGATTTGCCCCCAGTGCCCCCATCTTCAGCCCTCAGCCCCCAGTTTATTGTTCAACCACACTGAAACCTCACACCCTCCTTGATGACAACTCAGTCTCTGGCTTGCTGTCTCCAGCCGCCTGTCAGCCAGCTTTCCTGCCAGTTCTAGCCAGGACCTCCCAGCCCTGGGCTGCACACACCACGGCGATTTCCCCTGGGGCTGCTCGGTCTCTTGATGGAGAACTGTACACTGGACAAGATTGTGACCCCCACAGTTCTCCTAAAATTCTACCTCGGCCACCTCTAAAGTGCTGCCCCATCTTTAGTATTTTCCATCAGCTCCTTTCTCTTCACCACCAGACCTCTGTATGTTATTCATTTCCTCCTTCACTAACTCATTCCTTCCATGCTAATCAGGGGCCTGTCAGGCTGCCAGCTAGAGGGTGCAGGTATCCCTCTCCTGTGCTTATCACGCTGCTTTCCTTCCCACCTTTCCTTCCTACCACTCCCAAAGTGCTGGGATTACAGGCGTGAGCCACTGCACCCAGCCTACTTTGTCATTTAACAAACAAAATAATCTTATTTTTTTAAGTCAGGTTCATTGAGGCATAATTTACATTCACCCTTTAGGTATAACAGTCTATAAATTCTGAAAACATATGCAGTCATGTGACCACCGCTGCAATCAAGGCTGAGCGTTTCTATCACCCCAAAACCTTCATCGCAGGCCCCTGTGCAGTCAGCCTTCTCCACCCCAGCCCTGCCAAATGCCAGGCGATCGGTATTTGTCCTCTGTTCCTATACCATGGTCTTTAACAAAATGCCATATAAATGGAATCATAGCTTACAGATCGTACATATCTTTCATGAGATCTATTCTTAGGTAGTTTAAGATTTTCGTTGTTGTTAATATACTTTTTTAATTGATTAACTGTTTTTCCTGTTTGTTGCTAGGATCTAGACCCACAGTTGACTTGTATATATTATTGATTTTATATCTTAAATTCTTGCTAAATTTTCTGTTATTTCAAGTAATTTATCATGTATATTCTTTTGGATTTCCTGTAAAGAATCTATATCATTTGGGAGTAACAACAATTTTGTTTCCTCCTTTCTAATCGTGTGTGTGTGTGTGTGTGTGTGTGCGCACACGTGTGCACATAATGTGCTAGAAGGAATGGCTAACATAATGTAAGGAAGGAGTGTAACAGTAGGTATCCTTGTCTTTATGATTTTATAGGGAATGCTTCTCCCATTTTCCCACTTGGAATAAAGCTCAGTAGGGTTTTTCTCAATCCTTCTTTCCAGGTTTAGAAATTCTAGTCTATTTCTATTTACTGAGTTTTTATCAATAGGTGTTTAATTTTATGAAATGCTTTTTTCTGCAGAGAAGATCAAAACGTTTTCTCCTTTATTCGTTTAAGAAACATCTTGGTTGTAGAATTTTACCTTTTTATTACTATTTTACTCAATTTGCTAACATTTGGTTTAGAATTTTCCATGTATGTTTATTATTTAGATGGGTGTATAAATTTCACACCATCTGTCCTTATCTAGTTTTTGTGTCATGTTATGCTAGCTTCATAGAATGAAGTGGGGAATGTGCCTTCTTTTTCTACTATCTGGATGAGTTGCATAAAATTGCAGTTATAACCTTTTCCTTAAAAGTGTGATATGCCAGTCAGAATGGCGATTATTAAGAAGTCAAGAAGCAACAGATGCTGGCGAGGCTGTGGAGAAATAGAAACGTTTTTACACTGTTGGTGGGAATGTAAATTAGTTGAACCATTGTGGAAGACAGTGTGGCAATTCCTGAAAGACCTACAGACAGAAATACCATTTGACCCAGCAATCCCATTACTGGGTATATACCCAAAGGAATATAAATCATTCTATTATAAAGATACATGCACTCATAAGTTCACTGCAGCACTATTCACAAGCAAAGACATGGAATCAACCCAAATGCCCATCAGTGATAGACTGGATAAAGGAAATGTGGTACATATACACATGAAATACTATGTAGCCATAAAAAGGAGTGAGATCATGTCCTTTGCAGGGACACAGATGGAACTGGAAGCTATTATCCTCAGCAAACTAACACAGGAGCAGAAAAACAAACACCGTATGTTCTCACTTATAAGCGGGAGCTGAACAATGAGAACCCATGGACACAGAAATGGCAACTCACACTGAGGCCTGTTGGTGGTGTAGGGGGAGGGAGAGAATCGGGATAAATAGCTAATGTATATGGGGCTTAACACCTAGGTGATGGGTTGATAGGTGAAGCAAACCATGATGGCACATGTTTACCTATGTAACAAACCTGCACATCCTGCATGTGTATCCCGGAACTTAAAATAAAATACAATTTTTTTGTTGTTTACATGTGGTAGAACTCTCGTAAAAACATACGGAACTGATGTTTTAATGTTATAGGGAAATTCCAAATTTTTATTTTATTTTGACACAGTTTTAGTAAGTTACACATTTTCTAGAAATTTTTCCATTTTTTCCAATATCACATTTATTGATGGTATTATTCGTTGACAGTATGTTATAAACACTGTTACATCTGTAGTTACATCCCTTTACTCATACTGTTAATGTTCTCTCTCTCCCTCTCTCTCTTTCTTCCTCCTAGTTCCACCAGATGTTTGTCTTTCTTCTTTTTTTTTTTTCCCAAGACAGAGTCTTGCTGTGTCACCTAGGCTGGAGTGCAGTGGTGCGATCTCGGCTCACTGCAACCTCTGCCTCCCGGGCTTAAGCAATTCTCCTCCCTCAGCCTCTCGAGTAGCTGGGATTACAGGCATGCACCACCACACCTGGCTAATTTTTGTATTTTTAGTAGAGACGGGGTTTCACCATGTTGGCAAGGATGGTGTCAAACTCCTGACCTTGTGATCCACCTGCCTTGGCTTCCCAAAGTGCTGGGATTACAGGCACGAGCCACCGCACCCGACCCGTTTGTCTGTTTATTACTCTTTTTAAAAAACCAATTTTTAGCTTTCTGGAGTCTTTCTATAGTATCGATGTTTTCTATTTTATGATTACTGCTTATATTTTTACTATGTCTTTCCTTCTGCTTTCTTTGGGCCTATTCTGTTGTTCCTTTCCCAGCCACTCAGATTGGATACACAATACTAATGTTCATTTTTTCTAATATAAAAATTTAAGACTATAAATTTCCCTTGAAACATTTTTTGCTGCATTCAACAAGTTTTTATATATAGTATTTCCATTATTGTTCAGTTTTAAGTACTTTTAAGTTTATGATAATGTTTCTTCTTGATGCCTGAAACATCTAGAAGTGTTTTCTTTTTTTCCAAATACGTCATGCTTTGTTAAGTCATGCATCACTTTACAAAGGGATATGTTTTGAGAAATGTGTTGTTAAGAAATTTTGTTATTGTGTCACCATGCTACAGTGTACTTACTCAAACCTGGGTGGTACAGCCTTCTATGAACCTAGGCAGTATTGTAGGAACTATTGCTCCTAGGCTACAAACCTGTACCGCGTGTTACTGTACTGAATACTGTGGGCAACTGCAACACAGTGGTAAGTATTTGTGCATCTAAACATATCTAAATGTAGAAAAGGTACAGTAAAAAAAGTGGTATTTTAATCTCTTTAAGCATTTTACATGTAACTATTCTATATTTAACACCATCTGCAGTCCTTGAATCTGCTGTTCATCGCTGTCCATTGTTTCTGCCGACTCTCAGGCACAGTGATGTGGCTTCTTACGGGTTTAGTAATCTTTATTCATGAGTTAATTGTTTGATCTTAACCGGGGAGGGTCCTTTGACTTCAGAATGCCTTCTTCCAGAGAGGGTTTGCTAAAGGCATCTCTGATCAAGACCACCTTAGTCCCCACTGAGAGTTTGGCTCATAAAATGGATCCAGGCTCAGTATCTCCACCTCAGAGCTTTTCCACATGTCAGTAAACACATAACAATGCTGCTGTAGAACCCAGGCTCAGGCTCTCTTTCCCCATGCCTGCTAATCTGGGCTAGCTCCCACCACTCTGGCTTCTCTCTGCCCCATCCAGCTTCCTGCTCCCAGCCACCCGCCCTCCCTGAAGGAAGTAAGGGAGCTCCTTCCACAACTCTTAGCCATCAAATCCCACTTCCCAGCTGCCACAAATGGCACCCCTAGCCACTCTAGAACCAGTTCACATTTGTTGGTTGGTTGATTGGTTGGCTGGTTTGGTCTGAGAGAGTGGATCCCTAAAGACCTCTCTTTATGTGAGACCAGTGATGCCTCAAAGATTGGGTCCTATCTGGGACTGAAATGCAGTGGAGCAGGAGGGTCTCCCAGAGCCCCTGGTAGTCATAATCCTGGTCCATTTCAGCATTCGTCCATAATTAAGCTGATATTTTTGTCTTCACTGGTGTTTCTGTCCCTCAGTAGGCTTTGAATTCCAGCATGGAAAGAGGTATTATTCATTGGGCCCCCTCAAATGGCAAAAGGACCCAGATGAGAACTGGGAAACACAGCAGGGGCTGCATGAGCACAGACCACCCTCTCCGAGCCTGTTTCCTCTAAAGTAATCCTGCCCTGGCTATGCCCAGGGTTGTTGTAGAATTAAATGAGAAGACAGATGTAAAAGACCTACGAAAACTGGAAAGAACTCAAATCTGCAACAATGTCAGTACTGCTAATATCAATACTGTTACTAAAATTAACCACAATAACCAGCACCCCGGTTACATGAACCAGCTCCACAGACACAGGAAAAATATAAAATTGAACTCTTCGCACAATTCCTGGGTTTCCTGCTTTGGCAATAGTGTGGAGACTTCATGGCAGCCAGTTGCTCAAGTGTAATTTTATTTCCTAGCCTTGGACAAGCACTGCTACAAAACACCACCAGACAAAGCCCTTAGCTACAATCCCCGAAGGGTTGACTAACGGACTTGTTATTTTCGGCTTAAAGTGACCTCTTCTTTCCTCATCCCTTGATTACTTGTACGCCACTATTTATAATTCACTCCCTTATAGGAGAAGAGATAGAAGTTGCCATTTAGTCCTGCTGAATGGGAGAAGTCCATTGTTTTGACATTTTTAACTGCAACTCATAGTAAACTATACAATTTACACAGCAACCCAGTACAAATACACACACACAAACACAAACACACATGAAGCAATTTTCACAAAACAATTCCTACCTCACTACATATAATGCCCTTTCATATTTTCAATTTCATTTTAAATTATGGTCATAACCTACTAAATTGATCGGCACCTTGAAAAACATGGGAAGTAACAAAGGGAGGGACGTGTCTGTGTTCCTCAAGATCCCAGAGAGACATGTGCTTCTCCCCTCATCTCTCTATATGGGTTAAAGTACAGTTTAACCCCGAGCCAAGGGATGACAGGGTGCTGTCTCTTAATCCCTCTTCTTCTCTTAGGCAATGTCTGCCTTCCTTCCTCTCTTCTTTCCGTCAAAATAAATTTGCACGGAGTACCTGCCATTTTGTCAGGCACTGTGCTAGGTGCTGAGAATGCAAAGATAAACGAGACTGTAGAACAACTCCCCAGGGAGGGGACAGACACCTCCCTTGGCTGATCAAAGACTTAATGGCTATGCCCCATGGGTTAACACAAGAAACTACATCCTGCCTCACAGTGAGGGAGCATGTACCCCAGGTACATCCATGAACTGCTGCAGCAATTTGACATATTGCTATTTCAGCCTTAGGCTTGTTGTGTTTTTGTTTTTGATTGTTTTGCTTCTCAATTAAAAAAATAGAAAAGAGAAAAAAAAAGTCACGATCTCCAACAATGGTTCTTTCATAATGTAAATAGTTCATCTTCATCCAGCCTGACACCTTGTCTTTTTTTTTTTTTTTTTTTGAGATGGGGTTTTGCCATGTTGCCCAGGCTGGTCTTAAACTCCTAGACTCAAGCGATCTGTTGGCCTTAGCTTCTCAAAGTTCTGGGACTACAGGCATGAGCCACCACACCCAGCCTTTGGTCTTAATTTTCAGTTGTTCCAAGATTTAGGCAAGGAAGAGGGGCACCACTTAGAGAGTCACCTTGTACACCTGAGCATCTCCCGTGAGTGGATCTCAGCCCTTTCCAATGCATGTCTCCATCCTGGCTTCTCTCCTTCTTTCTGCCACTCTCAACAGATTTTTGCTTCACAAAAACCCAGGAGCCAAGCTATTGAAAACAACCATCCCCTAGAGGGCAGGACAGGGGAGAAGATCTTGAGAAAAAGACAGCATTGTCCTTAGTGAGCAGAAGAAGAGAGAAGATGTGAACACTCACATCCACATGAAAAACTTTAATCCTCAACACATTCTTAAACCCCAGATCCAATCATGTTGCCCCTATTTAAAACCTTCCAATGCCTTATAACAAAACCTCTTCCCTTTTCTGAGAGATCCTCTCTTCCACTGGCTAACATACTCCTTCTTCAAGGTAGCCCTAAGTGTCACTTCCTCTATAATATCTCCCGGGACTCCCTTGGGCTGAGGGAAGTCTGCTCGGATACCTGGTTTCTACCACGATAGTTATAATCCAGGCATTGGCTGAAGTACTTCGCTCTTTGAGAGTTGATGAAATTGACTAGGCCAGGCGCGGTGTCACCTGTAATCCCAGCACTTTGGGAGGCCGAGGCCGGCGGATCACTTGAGGTCCGGAGTTCGAGACAAGCCTGGCCAACATGGTGAAACCCCATCTCTACTAAAAATACAAAAATTAGCTGGGTGTGGTGGCACACACCTGTAGTCCCATCTACTTGGGGACTGAGGCACGAGAATTGCTTGAACCCGGGAAGCGGAGGTTGCAGTGAGCCGACATCACACCACTGCACTCCAGCCTGAGCGACAGAGTGAGACTCTGTCTCGAAAAAAGAAAAAAAAAAAATTGACTAAAATCCCATTCCCCATTCCCACCTCTACCCCAGTCTCTCTGGAGTTCTAAAGGGGATACTAGCTCATAGTTCTCCAGTTACCTCCGCTTCAGTCCTGCTTTTGCCTAATTTATTCAATGAACATTTACATCAGCATCTCATAATGCTGCCCCATTCTGCCCTGAAATGACCCAGATGTGAAATCATGACACACAAAAATCTTTACAAGTTTAGTAGATTTGACTGAAGGTTTTAGGGGAGAGTTACACTACAGAACTCAAATAATTTAAATTGAACTTAAGCATCTTGTCCTAATAATTGCATCAGTTTCCTTTCTGCCTTCCCACCTATGACTTGGTCTTGCCTCCTGCCCTCCATCATGTCTGATTCCTGTATGTTGCTTTCACAGATTCGGTTGGACTATTGCTTTCCTTTCTCGGAATCTTGCTAATCCATGTTTCCAAGCCCTTACTATCCATCACCACGTGACTCAGCAAGAAATCTTTCCAAACAGACATGGTTTCTTCCTAAGAGCAATTCCAGTGAAAGTTGTAAACATAAGAGTTTTCACTCCATTGTATATTGTCATATTGTGTTACAATTGTTTGTTTTTAAGTGGTGCTCCTTAGAAATGGGAGAACTTGGCAGCAACTTGAGAGTGGGGTCCACACAGGTCTTACTGTTCCTCAGCTTCAGGCAGAAGTTTTTGAGATATTGATTTTTCCTTGCCATTTTCCCTTTTCTTTATTTGAGAGAATTGGCCGTTCCTGTTCTTCCTTGCTTCTTTGAGGGCAAAGACTGCTGGTTGTCCCCTAGTAGTTATTATCTTCTTCTTGTTACAATGTTTGAACCCCCACATTTTAGCTGGACATATGGACATCCCGAACAAAGACTCCATTTCCCAGCCTCCCTTGTTGTTAGATGTGGTTAAGGGACTAAATTCGGTTCATTAATATCTGAGTAGAGTGACATGTGTACCTTCCAGTTCTTGCTCTTAAAAAAAGGGTTACTCCCTTTCCTTCTCCGTCTTTCACTTCCTGCTGGTCAGACATGGACCAAGAAACATGACGGGGAGCTCTGTGGGATCAGGAAGATAAAAACATCCTCCCAGAGGATGGCAGAGTAGCACATCAGAAGTGTGAATCCCCAGCCCCAGCCCCAAGTCAGCCCTGATGCCCATATTCAGACTGCTTCATGAGAAAAAAAGTAACCTCTCTTTGGTTTAAGCCACTGTGTTTTGGATTCCTCTGTTGCAGCAGTCAAACACAAACCCTGACTGTTTTAGTTTACCAGGGCTGCCATAACAAAGTACCACACACAGGATGGCTTCTATAGCAGACATTTATTTTCTCACAGTTCTGGAGACAGGAAGCCTGAGATCAAGATGTCAGCAGCGTTGATTTCTTCTAAAGCATCTTCTTCTGCTGTCTTCACACGGTCCTCTCTCTGTGCACACACACATATGTGTCCAAATCTCCTCTTGTTATAAGGACCCAGTCATATTGGATTAAGGCCCATTAACGAGCTCATTTTAACTTAATTACCTCTTTAAAGCCCTTATCTCCAAATACTTCACATTCTGAGATACTGGGAGGTAGAACTTCACCATATAATTATGGGGGGCAGTGGGGGAATACACAATCCAGACCGTAATACCAACTAATATACTTTTCTTCCTGGCTTCTGTTTTCCCCTGAGTGAACACACTAGGTGTCCTTGAGGGAGAGGAGACTTGCTAGTAAACATGGGAAGAGAGAGATTTTTCTGAACTAAAAAGAGATTCTCCTGCTGGGCATAGTGGTTCCTGCCTGTAATCCCAGCATTTTAGGAAGCTGAAGTGGGAGAATTGCTTGAAGCCAGGAGTTCGAGACCAACCTGGGCAACAGAGCAAGACCCCATCTCTACAAAATATTTTTAAAATTAGCTGAGCATGGTGGTGCACACCTGTAGTCCCAGCTGTGCTGGAGGCTGAGGTGGGAGGATCACTTGAGCCTAGGAGTTTGAGGCTGCAGTGAACTATGAACACACCACTGCACTCTGGCCTGGGCAACAGACCTATCTCTAAAAAAAAAAAAAAAAAAAAAAAAGGCCAGCGCGGTGGCTCACACTTGTAATCCCAGCACTTTGGGAGGCCGAGGCGGGCGGATCACGAGGTCAGGAGATCGAGACCACGGTGAAACCCCGTCTCTACTAAAAATACAAAAAAATTAGCCAGGCGTGGTGGCGGGCGCCTGTAGTCCCAGCTGCTCGGAGAGGCTGAGGCGGGAGAATGGCGTGAACCCGGGAGGCGGAGCTTGCAGTGAGCCAAGATTGCGCCACTGCACTCCAGCCTGGGTGACAGAGTGAGACTCCGTCTCAAAAAAAAAAAAAAAAAAAAAAATTAACTAATTAAAAATTTTTTAAAAGAGAGGCAAGGAGGAAGATTTGTTTTTGTTTGAGACAGGATCTTGCTGTGTTGCTCAGGCTGGAGTACAGTGATGTGATCACAACTTACTGCAGCCTCTATCTCCTGGGCTCAAACAATCCTCCCACCTTAGCCTTCCGAGTAACTCATACTACAGTCATGCACCACCACACCTGCTAATTTTTTTTTTTTTTTTTTTTTTTTTTTTTTTTTTTTTTTTTTTTTGTGGAGACTACAGGCCTGGCTAATTTTTCTATTTTTTGTAGAGACAGGGTCTCACTGTGTTGTCTAGGCTGGTCTCGAATTTCTGGGCTCAAGTGTTCCTCCTGCCTTGCCCTCCCAAAGTCCTGGGATTACAGGCATGAGCCACCACACCCAGCAGAGAAGGAGGTATCACCAGCAGTGTGGACCATGGCCTGCTCCCCAGTAGTTCCCCAGTGGATAACCAGTTCCACAGAGACACAGCTACATCTTTCCCAGCCTAGCCTGTGATTACCATGTCTTAAGCCTGAGACCTGAAGAGCCCAGCAGAGCAGATCCGAGGGAGCCTCAGCAGTACAGAAAGCAAACTGGTGGCTGCAACCCCAGTCTTGGCTCTACTGTGACCTGGGACCTTTGCACTACCTGGGGCAGGGAGGCTCCAAGAGGACAAAGATGCATTTCTCACAGCCCAGCAGAAATGTGGCTTGGAGTCTAAAGTAAGTTGCCTTAAAGAAAATGAAGAAATGCATTATTTCTTGTATATCTGAGCTAATTAACTAAAACCAGTGCATTTGGATCCCCAATGCCTAACAGACTCTAATACAGAACAGCATATTTGAAAAAGACAAATGCAGGAAAGGGAAATGGGAGCAAAAGAAGACAGACTTGGAAAAGCCTGGGCCAGCACCTCCTTGAGCCCCTCACCACCTTCCCCACCGGTGCCATGTTCCCCACTTCTGAGCTGCATCTGGCGTTGATAAGACCACACATGTGTTACTTTCCTCACATGTGTGTTCTTGCCTCGAAATCCCCATGGGGGATGAGCAATTCTAGGTGAAACACTACACCTTACTCACCCCTCTGCCTCCAACCCACCTTCACCCCAGGCAGGGACTCAATTGGTGTTTTTTAAAAATTGAATGAAATGGGCCCTGGGTCAAGACAAAAAAACAAGAAGAAACATGGAGCTGACGCTGCTCAGAGGTGGAGGCAGGTGGAGACAGGTGGGGAAAATCTTTTAAAGGAGCTGGGGCTGGCTCTGGGAGAGGAGGCAGATATGGTTTGGAGCAGAGGAGCAGAGAAAGGTGGGTGGGGAAGGAGCTGGGCAACACCCCCAGGCCTCTCAGGAACCAGCTTCCGGCCTTCAGAGGAGCCCGTCACAGTCCCTTCTCTTCCTGCTCATGATTTATTCAACTAAGCTGTGTCTGAAAATATCCTAGGCAGGAGGCTGATTCTCTGAGGACCCAGTGTGTGGGAGGACCCAGAGCACAGCCTCCAGATGCAGCCCCGGAACGATGCTGGATGCTTACCCGAGGCCTGCGATGCAGGCAGAGCAGACATCAGCCCGTTTCTCAGAGGACAACACCAAGGCCAGAGGGAGGACAGACCTCACCCAGGCTCACACAGGCCAAGAGTTGCTAGAGGAGAAAAGAGAAGAACAGAACTGTCCTAGCAGGAAGAAAGCATTTGTCCTCCGGTCTGGGGCCACGTACAGGTGGTAGTGGCCTAAGCCCCAAGACCCCCAGCTCCACCCTCTGACCCAGCTCTCTGAGGGGTTGCCAGGTGAAGAGAAAGGAAATCTAGGCCCAAGCTAGAAGGAAGCAGCACCTGCCGGGTGAAATGGAAGAAAATCAGGCAGGAGATAATTTTCGGGAGCTCCCCCCTCAACTTGGGCATGCCCAGGAGCCAGCAAGCAAGCCTCGACCATCTGTGCCACCGTGTCCCCAGCTCTCAAAGCAGGGAAGATCTCAGCTGTGTTTCTACTACACGAAGTCAACAGCGTGCTCTGGTCCTGGGTCTAACCCTCTGAAACAGTCAGAGGACACAGGTTCATATCCCTGCCCCACCTCTATATGACCTGAGCAAGCCCCTTGAACTCTCTGAGTCTCAGTTTCCTCATCTGTAAAATGGGGATACTATAACCCGCTTGAAGAGCTGCTGAAAGGATCAGGTGACAAGTCATGTATGAAAGGGAGACAGAGACGTGAGCAGCCTGGGCTTTGGAATTTGGGGGACTTCATTCTTGCCTGGCCATATGTCACACAGACCTTCTCATCCATGGACCCCACCCCATTCCAGGCCCTCGCCCTTTAAATAAAAGGACAATCTAGCTGGGGAGAAAGAAACATAAATCATAGATAAGGAACAAGAATGGAATCTAAGCACAGTTGTGTCTGCCAAAAGATGCTGCTCTAAAGCATGCTGATGAAAGGGCTTTGGGGGCAAAGTGGTGCCCAGAACAGAATGCACCAAGGAATCTTCTACGGTGGACCAGGCATGTGAGCTGAGCCTAGGAACTTGTGGATTCCACTAGGCAGAGCCCTGAAGGAAAGGGAGCGATGGAAGCACAATGTAAGGAAGAATGCGACAACAAGGCAACCAGTGTGGCCGGGGCACAGTCTGTCCCACTGGGTGCGGGGCAGGGTGGGCACAGAGCCTAACCATCACAGCCCTGCACACGGAGGAGTCTAGACTTGACCCAGAATGCTGGGGCTTCTAAACATTTTTTGATCACAAGAATCCTTTTTTTAAAAAAATTAATACATTTATTTTGTAGAGCAGTTTTAGGTTCTCAGCAGAATTGAGCAGAAAGTACAGACAGTTCCCACGTACTCCCCTCCTCACCCACACACACAGCCTCCCCCACCATCAACATCCCCCATCAGAGGGGTTCATTTATGGCAGCTGATGAACCTACATTAACACATCATTATCGCCCGAAGTCTATAGTTTACATTAGGGTTCACTATTGGTGTGTACATTTTATGGGTTTCGAAAAATATGTACTGACATGCATCCACCATGACAGTGTCAGACGGAGTCGCCTCACTGCTGTAAAAATCCTCTGTGCTCTGTCTGTTCATTCTTCCCTCCCCCCAACTTCTGGCAACCACCAATGTTTTACTGTCTTCATAGTTTTGCATTTTCCAGAATGTCATGCAGTTGGAATCATAGAGTGTTTGGGCTTTTCAGATTGGCTTCTTTAACTAAATAATGTGCATTCAAAATTCCTCCGTGTCTTTTCATGGTTTGAGAGCTCATTTCTTTCTATTCTGAGTAACATTCCACTGCCTGAATAAGAATCCCCTTTTTAATGTTGAAATAATTTGGGTATCCCCCTGATATAACAATCACATTTTTAGAATCTACAGATTGAAATGCATAACAACAAAAACAACAATGAACCCTGCCATGCTGCGTGTGTTATTGATATAGTTACCTTCAGATTCACATCTCATATCTTTGGGGCCAAAAAAAGGCCAACATGACAGTGCTTGATGCTGCACATGAATTCACAGATCCGAGGGGCTGGCAGCCTAAAGTTAGGGATGCAGCTGTCTAAGGATCTTCAGTCACGCACAGGACTGGTCAGGTTTTCACTTTTAAAAGATCGCTCTGGCTAGTTATATCCTAGGACGGATGCCAGGACGCTCTTCCCACATGCCCCAGGACAACTCCGCAAACAAGAACGCAGCTACACGTGGTAGGCGCAGTCGCACCAAAGTCACGGAGGATCCACTGAAAATCCACATCGACATATTCAACCAAACCTTACCCAGGTTATGCTTCTAAACAAAAACTCACTTCAGAAAGCAACACTGAAGAGTCCAGAACCCAAATCTGGTTTCAGAATTGAAGATATGGGTACCTACTCCAGAAAAGACCAGGGCCTACAGAGGCCTTAGAACCAAGCCAAGACCATGGACAAGACGAAGACAGGATTCTAGGTAAAGAAGCCAGATGGTGTTGTTCCAAACACACCTTCTCCTAATACCCTAATCAAGGTGTGTGAGAACAACCCTTACTCTAGGATTGATTCCCGAGGGCAACTTGCTCTGGAAATTGGGGTTCTACAGCCAAGAGGCCAAATTTGGTTTCAAAATCAAAGATTTAAATTCCTAGCTCAGAGAAAAAGAGACCCTGATCAGGCCTTAGAACAAAAATAAGAGACACGACCTCTGAGATAAGACGGTTCGAGATACACCATTTTGTGTAGCTTCTGTCCCTCGGCCATCAGATTTCTCTGGAGCCAGGAGTGGGAGCATGGAGGCAAGTTCAGCGTATTTGACGGTGTCGCCCTGGGCTCCAGATCTCTCTTTCACTCTTTCTGGGTCTTCAAATCCCCCCTGGGCCTAGAAGCTGAGCCTTCTGGTGATGGTAGGCCAGGTTTTAGGAACCAGAGACATGTAGAAGCATTTCAAGAGGCACCTCACAGAGCTGCTGACCCGGTCTGGCTGTAGAGTTCAGAAGAGCTCAAAGACCATGCAAATGTAATTAATACAAACCATTTTGCCATCATCAGGGTAATCACTGTTTCAGGCAAAAATCCTCAGTGGAGGTTAAAACCTTTAAGTGAATGTCTGATGAGGAACAAGAAATACATTACCTCAAAAAGTCTTCCCACAGATTACTTATTAATTGCAAAAGAAAAATTGGTAATTTTGCAGTGGAGAAACCTGGTAGACTCCCCCTTAACCAAGTGATTAAAATTCATTTCACCTATAACAGCAGCAACTGACATGAGGTGCCTGTGATATGACAGACTGAGAAGAACACAAACAGTCACTTCTGTGGTTCACACTGCCCAAATGCATAAACTGAACATAATTATGAGGAAATGCCAGACACCCCAAAATTGAGTGACAGGCTACAAAGTAATAGCCCTGCACTCTTTAAAAAACGGACCGAAAATGGCAATAGGAATGGAGAGAAAGTAAGTTAACAGAGGAAAGATTTAGAAAGCAAGTCTAACGAAGTGCTCTCTTCCAGATATAGTATGCGTTGCCATCTCTTTGTTGTGGGGAGGTACACAGTCAGAGGCCTGTTCATGCCTACCATTTCCCTCCAGAAATGCTCAAGAAACTGCCCACACTGGGTACTCAGCATTGCTTTTCACTTTAATCTTTTCATCCTATTTAAATGTTTAAAATAATTTAAATGTGTTAAAGTGATTTTTGAAAATGTAGTTCTCAAACATAATATAAAGTGGAAGAAGAAGACACAAAGAGTACATGTTATAGAATTCCATTTATATAAATTGCTAAACTAGGCAAAATTAATTCCTGGTGATAAAGGCCAAGCTACGAGACTCACGCATCCTGATTTCAAAACTTACTCCAAAGCTGCAGTAATCAAAACAGTGAGGTACTGCCATAAAGATAGACATGGAGATATACAGACCAATGGAACAGAACGGAGAGTCCAGAAATAATCCCATACACCTATACCCAATTAATTTTTCAACAAGTGTGCCAAGACTATTCAGTGAGGAAAAGTAACCATCAACAAACAGTGGGGGGAAAACTGGATATCCACATGCAAAAGAATGAAGCTATGTCATACCACACACAGAAATTCACTCAAAATGAATCAACAACCTGTGTAAGTGTTAAAACTGTAAAACTTTTAGAAGAAAACATAAGGGTAAATCTTCATGACCTTGGATTTGGCAATGGATTCATAGATATGACACCAAAAGGATAAGCACCCAAAGAAAAAACAGGCAAGTTGGACTTCACCAAAATTAAAAACTTCTGTGCATCAAAGGGTATCATGTTAAAAAAAACAGAAATTTCTCAAAAGAAGAAATACAAATGGCAAACAGGTATATGAAAAGGTGCTCAACATTGATCATCAGAGAAATGCAAATCAAAACTACAATGAGATATTATCTCACCCCAGTTAAAAATGGCTTTTATTCAAAAGACAGGAAATGATAAATGCTGGAGAGGACGTAGAGAAAAGCGGACCCTCGTACACTACTGATGGGAATGTAAGTTAGTACAACCACTATAAAAAACAGTTTGGAGGTTCCTCAAAAAGCTAAAAATAGAGCTACCATATTATACAGCAATCCCACTATTAGGTAGATAACCAAAAGAAAAGAAATCAATATATTAAAGAGGTATCTGTAGTCCCATGTTTATTGCAGCACTGTTCACAATAGCCAAAATTTGGAAACAATCCAAGGGTCTATCAAGAGACGAATGGATAAAGAAAATGTAGTCCATGTACACAATGGAGTACTATTCAGCCATAAAAAGAATGAGATCCTGTCATTTGCAACAATATGGATGGAACTGGAGGCCATTATGTTAAGTGAAATAAGCCAGGCATGGAAACACAAACTTCACATGTTCTCATTTATTTGTGGGAGCTAAAAATTCAAACAATTGACTCATGGAGATAGAGAGTAGAAGGATGGTTACCAGAGGCTGGGAAGGATAGTGTGGGGGTGGGGAAGAAGGGTGGATGTCAATAGTAACCAAAAAAAAAAAAAAAAGCAAACAGATTATTATTCAATAATAAATTAATTGTACATTTTTAAATAACCAAAAGGGTATAACTGGATTGTTTGTAACTCAAAGGATAGATGCTTGTGGTGACAGGTATCTCATTTGCCCCGATGAAATTATTACATATTGTATGCCTATATCAAAATATCTCATATATCCCATAAATATATACACCTGCTACAATATATACACCTAGCCACAAAAATTTTAAATTAAAAACAAAAGAAAAAAATTTTAAGTGAAAAGACAATTGTTATGGACTGAATGTTTGTGTCCCCCCCAAATTCATCTGTTGAATCCCTAACCCCCAGTACAGCTATATTTGCAGAAGGGGCCTCTAAGGAAGTAACAGAGGCTGGATGAGGTCACAAGGGTAGGGTCCTAATCTGATAGGATAGTGTCCTTATGGAGTGATACAGTTTGGATGTTTGTCCCCCTCCAAATCGCATGTTAAAACGTGATTCCCAGTGTTGGAGGTGGGGCCTGGTGGGAGGTGTTTGGGTCATGGGGGTGGATCCCTCACGAATGGCTTGGTGCCCTCCCCCGTGGTAATGAGTGAGTTCTTGCTCTATTAGTTGATGTGAGAGCCGGTTGTTTAAAAGAGCCTGACACCTCCTCCCTTCCTGTCTTGCTCCCGCTCTCCCAACGTGATGCACCTCCTCCCCCTTCACCTTCCTCCATGAGTAAAAGCTTCCTGAGGCCTCCGCAGACGCTAAACAAATGCTGGTGCCATGCTTGTACAGCTTGCAGAACTGTGAGCCTCTTTTATTTATTTTTTTGAGACGCCCAGACTGGAGCATAATCTCGGCTCATTGCAACCTCTGCCTCCTGGGTTCAAGCGATTCTCCTGTCTTAGCCTCCCAAGTAACTGGGTTTACAGGCATGTGCCACCACGCCCGGCTAATTTTGTATTTTTAGTAGAGACGGGGTTTTACCATGTTGGCCAGGCTGGTCTTGAACTACTGACCACAAGTGATCCACCCGCCTCGGCCTCCCAAGTGCTGGGATTACAGGCGTGAGCCACCGCACCCAGCCCTCTTTTCTTTATAAAATAGCCAGCCTGAGGTATT
Organism: Nomascus leucogenys; assembly: GCF_006542625.1. NCBI lineage: Eukaryota > Metazoa > Chordata > Mammalia > Primates > Hylobatidae > Nomascus > Nomascus leucogenys. Next base: position 15,360,752 of record NC_044395.1, read on the forward strand.
CCTTTACAGCTACATGAAACACTAGTACAAAGAGATATGAGACACCAGAGAGCTCTCTTTCTCCTTACCCCACCCCCAGTGAGGAAAGGCTGCATGAGGACACAGGGAGAAGATAAGAGTCTACAAGCCAGAAAGTAAGCCCTTGCCAGAAACCAAACTGTCTGAAACCTTGATCATGGACTTATGGCTTGCAGAACTGTGAAAAAATAAAATTTCTGATGTTTAAACCACTTAGCCTGTGGTATTTCATTATGGCAGCCTGAGCAGACTAAGACAGCAACTTACAAAATGTGAGAAAATATTTGTAAATCCTGTATTTTAAGTGTCTAGTATCCAGAATACATAAAGCATTCTTACAACTCAACAACGAAAAGACTACCAACCCAATAAAAAGGGGAAGGGGTTCACAATCTGAGAGGATGGAGGTGAAAAAAGAAAAAGAAAGGGCAAAAATCTTGAATAGACATTTCTCCAAAGATGATATACAAATAGCCAATAAGCATATGGAAAGATGCTCAACATCATTAGTCATTAGGAAAATGCAAATCAAAACCACAGTGAGAAACCACTTCACAACCACTAGAATAACTGTAATTTTTAAAAAACAGAAGAAGGAGGCCGGGCGCAGTGGCTCACGCCTGTAATCCCAGCACTTTGGGAGGCCAAGTCGGGCGGATCACGAGGTCAGGAGATTAAGACCATCCTGGCTACTAACACAGTGAAACCCCGTCTCTACTAAAAATAAAAAATTAGCCAGGTGTGGTGGCGGGCGCCTGTAGTCCTAGCTACTCAGGAGGCTGAGGCAGGAGAGTGGCGTGAACCCGGGAGGCGGAGCTGGCAGGGAGCCGAGATGGTGCCACTGCACTCCAGCCTGGGCAACAGAGCAAGACTCCGTCAAAAAAAAAAAAGAAGAAGAAGGAGTAACTGTTGGTGAAAATATGGAGACACTGGAAGTTTTGTGCATTGAGGGTGGAATATGAAATGGTGCCACCTCTGTACAAAAGTGGCATTTCCTCAAAAAATTAAACATCAAATCTTCATGTGACTGAGCAATTCTGCTTCTAGGTATATACCCAAAAGAATTTAAAACAGCTATTTATTTATTTACTTTTTATTTATTTATTTATTTTTTTGACAGAGTCTCGCTCTGTCGCCCAGGCTGGAGTGCACCATCTCGGCTCACTGCAAGCTCCACCTCCCAGGTTCATGCCATTCTCCTGCCTCAGCCTCCCGAGTAGCTGGGACTACAGGCACCCGCCACCATGCCTGGCTAATTTTTTGTATTTTTAGTAGAGATGGGGTTTCACTGTGTTAACCAGGATGGTCTCGATCTCCTGACCTCGTGATCCACCCGCCTCGGCCTCCCAAAGTGCTGGGATTACAGGCGTGAGCCACCGCGCCCGGCCTTTTTTTTTTTTTTTTTGAGACAGAGTCACTCTGTCACCGAGGCTGGAGTGCAGTGGTGCAATCTCGGCTCACTGCAACTTCCACCTCCTGGGTTCAAGCGCTTCTCCTGCCTCAGCCTCCCAAGTAGCTATAGGGACTATAGGCGCATGCCACTGCACCCAGCTAATTTTTGTATTTTTAGTACAGACGTTGTTTCGCCATGTTGGCTAGGCTGGTCTTGAACTCCTGATCTCAAGTGATCCACCCGCCTTGACCTCTCAAAGCGCTGGGATTACAGGCATGAGCCACCACACCTGGCCAAAACAGCTATTTAAACAAACACTTGTACACGAATGCTCTTAGCAGCACTATTCACAATAGCCAAAAAGTGGAAATAACTCAAATGTCTATCAACAGATGAATGGATAAATGAAAATGTGCTGTAGACATACAGTGAACTATAATTCAGTAATAAAAAGGAATGAGGTGCTGATACTGATACATGCTACAATATGGATAAACCGGGAAACTGGTTTCATGGGTAAACCTTGAAAACATTATGTTAAGTAAAAGAATTAGACATAAAAGTTTACATACTGTAATTTCACCTACAAGAAATATCCAAAATAGGCAAATTCCTACAGATAGATGGAGGCTGGTGATTACCAGGGGCTGGGAGTAGGGGGAATAAACAGTACTGCTTAATGAACACAAAGTTTTCTTTGTGATAAGGCCGGGCGCAGTGGTTCACGCCTGTAATCCCAGCACTTTGGGAGGCTGAGGTGGGTGGATCACCTGAAGCCAGGAGTTCGAGACCAGCCTGGCCAACATGTTGAAACTCCATCTCTACTAAAAACACAAAAATTAGTGAGGCATGGTGTTAGCCTCCTGTAATCCCAGCTACTTGGGAGGCTGAGGCAGGAGAATCTCTTGAGCCTCAGAGGAGGAGGTTGCAGTGAGCTGAGATCGTGCCATTGCATTCCAGCCTGAGTGATAGAGCAAGACCCCATCTCAAAAAAAAATTGTGATAAAAGTTTTCCTTTTGTAAGAGTCATTCCAAAGAAACAATAAAAAAAAAAAATGTTAAAAGTTTTCTTTGAGATAAAAATGTTTTGGAACATGACAGAGGTGGTCATTGTGAGTATACGAAATGCCACTGAATTGTACATTTTAAATAGGTTATATGTTATGTGAATTTCACTTCAATGAAAAAAATGAAGAAAAAAAGCCAGGTTAAGGATTAGCTCACCTTGCAGTGGGGTTAGTGCCTGGAATGGGGCATGAGGGTAGCTCCTGGGGGTGCTGGTCAACTCAGGTTCTTGGGCTGGGTTCTGGTTGCACTTATGTGTGAATTTGCAAAAAGTCGTCAAGCCACATACCAGTGATCTGCACATGCTGTCTATGTGTTTTAAACTCCAACAAAAGGAAGTTTTGTTTTGTCTTTTTATAAAAAGGAAGTTCTTCCTGCTGCATTTAAGATGGTAACAGTAGCTTTTATCCAGTGACAGGGCCAGGGTGAAGGTAACATGAAATGATTCACACAAGTGCAGGGTCAGATCCTGTCTTTGTTTAGAATCTTGATATTTTGGCCAAGGCGCAGTGGCTCTCGCCTGTAATCCCAGCACTCCAGGAGGCTGAGGCAGGCGGATTGCCCAAGCTCAGGGATTCAAGACCAGCCTGGGCAACATGGTGAAATCCTGTCTCTACTGAAACACACACACACACAAATTAGCTGGGTATGGTGGAGTGTGCCTATAGTCCCAGCTACTTGGAAGGCTGAGGCATGAGAATCGCTTGAACCAGGGAGGTGGAGGTTGCAGTGAGCCAAGATTGCACCACTGCACTCCAGCCTGGGCGACACAGCAAGACTGTCTCAAAAAAAAAAAAAAAAAAAAGAATATTGATATTTTATTCCCCAGGCTTTCATAATAGTATTTATATCGGTTATTGAGGTTTTTGGCATCCCCTTTGCTATATATAGTCTGAATGTTTGTGTCACCCCAAAATTCATGTTGAAACTTAACTCCCAAGGTGATGGCATTAAGAGGCAGGGTCTTTGGGAGGCAATTAGGTCCTAACGGCTCTGCCCTCGTAAATGGGATTACTGCCCTTATAAAAGAGGCCTCGGTTGTGGAGAATTAGGCAAGCTTTTACACTGTTAGTGGGAGTGTAAACTAGTTCAACCATTGTGGAAGACAGTGTGGGGATTCCTCAAGGATCTAGAACCATAAATACCATTTGACCCAGCAATCCCATTACTGGGTATATACCCAAAGGATTATAGATCATTCTACTATAAAGACACATGCATGGCTGTGTGCAGTGGCTCACACCTGTAATCTCAGCACTTTGGGAGGCCAAGGCAGGTGGATCACCTGAGGTCAGGAGTTCCATACCAGCCTGACCAACATAGAGAAACCCTGTCTCTACTAAAAATACAAAATTAGCCAGGCATGGTGGCACGTGCCTATAATCCCAGCTACTCTGGAGGCTGAGGCAGGAGAATCATTTGAACCCAGGAGGCAGAGGTTGAGGTTGGCCAAGATCGCACCATTGCACTCCAGCCTGGGCAAGAATAATGAAACTCCATCTCAAAAAAAAAAGACACATGCACACGTATGTTTACTGCAGCATTATTTACAATAGCAAAGACTTGGAACCAATGCAAATGCCCATCAGTGACAGACTGGATAAAGAAAATGTGGCATATATATACCATGGGAATACTATGCAGCCATAAAAAAGGATGAGTTCATGTCCTTTGCAGGGACATGGATGAAGCTGGAAACCATCATTCTCAGCAAACTAACACAGGAACAGAAGACCAAACACCACATATTCTCACTCATAAGTGGGAGTTGAACAATGAGAACACATGGACAGAGGGAGGGGAACATCACACACTGGGGCCTGTTCGGGGGTGGGGACCAAGGGGAGGGAGAGCATTAGGACAAATACCTAATACATAACGGGCTTAAAACCTAGATGATGGGTTGATAGGTGCAGCAAACCACCATGGCACATGTATACCTATGTAACAAACCTGCATGTTCCCAGAACTTAAAGTAAAATTAAAAAAAATGAAAAATAAAAATGAAAAAATTACATAGAAAAATAAAAGAGGCCTCGGGGAGCTTATTTGCTTCTTCCATCATGTGAAGACACAGCAAGGAGACAGCATCAATGAGGAACGGACCCCTCACTAGGCACTGAATCTGCTGATGCCTTGATCTTGGACTTTCCAGCCTCCAGGCCTGTGAGCAATAAATTTCTGTTATTTATCAATTACACGGTCCAAGGTATTTTGTTACAGCAGCCCAAACTAAGAAACCCTTCAATTTTGCACCACAGGCAACTGTCTCACTCACCTCCCCCTAGTCCTGGCTCTAAATTTCAACACGGCGACATTGGGAAACCATCACAAATGCGGCCTGATTAGCCATCAAGCGGGAGCCTGCCCTCATCTTCCTCTCATTGGCTCCAACCCCAGAGCAGACTGAGAAACACAAACACGTGAGGGTGCTTCCTGCAGAGTAAGGGGCTTCCTGAAGTGCCAACCTCAGCCTTAGACAGCACAAACCCAGGCCTAGCCCTTCTCCCTGATACTCCACTCAGTCTCCAAAACCCAGCAGTCTCCTGGCCCCCTGAGTGAGGATGCATCACTCAGTAGCAGGGGCTCAGGGCCCCACATTACCTGCAAAGGAGCTGGATACAAAGTAGTAGCCAGAGCTTGGAATGGGGGCTCTAGGGAGGGCCCAAATAGATGGGCACATCCCATTTCCATAATCCTTAGCAACATTCATTTCTGCAAGGGTCTTTTGTTTTCTGAGTGGACAAAGATAAGGGCAAGCATCCTGAGTGAGCATTTCAGAAGAAGGCGAAATGGAGGATGTAGCGGTACTTCTTCAGCACCTGCTCTCTTTCTTGTACTCCTGGAGGATTCATTTATGGAATTAGATCGTCTCATTATGAAGGGAAGTTTTAAGACTGTGTCACTTTCCCTTGGATGAAATAGAAACTGTTTAAGTAAGTATATAGTCGTGCATCACTTAACAATGGGGATACATTCTGAGAAATGCATCATTAGGCAATTTCATCATTGTAGGAACATCGTAGAATGTACTCATACAAACCTAGAAGTTACTGTCTACTACTCACCCGGGCTGTTTGATAGAGCCTTTTACTCCTAGTCTATAAACCTGTACAGGCTGTGACTGTACCGAACACTGCAGGCAACTGTAACACCATGGTAATTATGTGTGCATCTAAACATATCTAAACATAGAAAAGGTACAGTAAAAATATGTTTCCAACTAAGGATACCTAGAATAGCTCACTAAGGAGTTTTTTTGTTTTTTTGTTTTGTTTTGTTCTTTTAATGAAGAGTAGAAACAGTGCCTCAGCACTGAACCCAGAAAACTAGAAAAAAGAAAAAAACGAAGCAAAAGTACTAATCATTAGGAAAATGATAGTGATAACTTGCACAGGGCTTGAGGCTGGCTCTCTTCTAAATAGAACAGTCAGGGAGACATTTCTGGGGAGGTGATATTTTTAGCCAACATCTGCCACATGGAAATGAATGAAGCATGCAAAGATGCAGTGGCTTCCAGACCAGGGTTTACCAACTATTGGTTGTTATTTTAGGCCAGGTAACTCTTTGCTGGGGACTGTCCTGCACATTGTGGGATGTTTAGCAGCATCCCTGGCCTCTGCCCACTAAAGGCCAATACCATCCCCAACTCACCCCAATTGCAACAACCAAAAATGTCTCCAGACATGGCCAAATATCCCCAGAGGAAGGCAGGGGAGCAGAGGGTGGGAGAATAACCCAAGTAGAGAAGCACTGTTCCCTAAAAACAGAGTGTGTTCAAGGGCCCTGAGGTGGGAAATGGCTGAAACCTCTAGGGACCAAAAGAAAGGCTGTCAGGTGTGATGCTGATGAGGAAGATGGTGGCGAGGCGGAGAGGGGCGTGAGGTCTCCACATGCAGCTCCTTGTGAGAATTTGAGTTTCCTTCTAAGAGAAATGGGAGGCTGAGCCACTGAAGGTTTTAAAGTTGGGCAGGCCATGATCTGCTGAATGCTGGGGAATGGCCTGTAAGGGGTGTGAATGGAGGCAGAGGATCATTTAGGAGGTTCAAAGAACACTCATTAGTGTTGAAGAGCTCAGCTCCTTACCAGTTGATGAACTTCTCAGTGCCTCAGCTTCCTCATTTGTGAAAGGGGGATGGTGATAGTACAGCTACCCTGAGGGTGGCTGTGAGAGTGAAAAGCAGCTGGTGTGGGCAATACACCCAGCACAGTGCTGACACACCACAAGCACTTTGGACGCCATGCTCTTATTATGACTGCACTAGTTCAGAAGGAGATGATGCAGGCTCTGAGTGGGGCAGTGAAATCACTCCTGCGGAGGGCTACAGCTGAAGGGACTATGGAGTTAAAACGGTTACTGATGGTGCAAGAGCATGGAGAGAAGTAGGCAAAAAAGAAAGCTAATAGGAGGTGAAGCACACAGGAACCACAATGGGCTAGACAAGCAGGTGCAGATGAAGACATAACAGACAACTTCAGGGGCTTGGCATAAGCAACTGCATGCATGGGGGGTGCCATTTATGTGATGGGAAAGATTGGAGGTCAATTTAGGACATAGTAAACGATTTGATATACCCATGTGGATATATTAAGTCATGGCTAATTGATGGGTCAGAGCTCAGGGAAGAGTTCTGGACTGAAGATAGAGGACTGCTCTTCATCTTTTACAAAGAAAACATTTAAATAATTTAATTTGAATTAAATATTTAGTAATAATAGTCAAAGGAGCTGGGCATGGTGGCTCACACTTGTAATTCCATCACCTTGGGAGGCTGAGGCTGGAAGATTGCTTGAGGCCGGGAGTTTGAAACCAGCATGGGCCATACACTGAGACCCCATCTCTTCAAAAAAGAAAAATTATTACTGGGCGTCGTGGCACACACCTGTAGTCCCAGCTACTTGGGAGGCTGAGGTAGAGGATCACTTGAGCCCAGGAGTTCAAGGCTGCAGTAAGCTATGATTGTGCAATGACACACAAGTGTGGGTGACAGAGCCTATCTAATAATAATAATAATAGTAATAGCACTCAAATTCTAAAGAATTTGTCCTACAGATAGATCAAACACATGAAATTACATTTGCATAAATCATTCATTAGAGCATTGTTTGTAATAGTATAGTTTGTAAATCACCTAAATAGCCATTGATACAGGACTGATCAAATATATAGTAATATGTCCATAAAATGGAATATTATACAACTGATAAAAATAAGTCAACTTCATATGTCCTCATACAGAATGACCCCCAAGAGACATTGTTCAGTGAAAAAAAAGCAAGAGGCAAAATAAAGTGTATAATAGACTACATTTGTGGGCTCCCCACACCCACCAGTAAAACAGATTTGCTGATATTGTTACATGCATGGAAGATTTCTGGAAGTTACACAATTGCTAACAACTGTAGCAATAGCTAGAGGACAGGAGTTGATGAAAGATTTACTTTTTACTCTATATTCTTTCTTCCATTGTATTTGGAAACACATACATGTATTAGAATTGTTTTAAGTACACAATTTCTTTAAAAAAACAAATAAACATGGCTGGGGGAATGGTGAATTACTCTAGTAGCAGCAGGGAGGAAGAGACTGGAGACAGGATACCAGCTAGCAGGCTACTGCAATGGTCTAAGCAAGAGAGAGGAAGACTAGGGCTAAGGCTGTGTCAGTGAGGATGGAGAGAAAGACCTGGCTCCAAGGAGCATTCTGCAGATAGAATACAAACTTGGATGAATGACTGGATATAGGGGGTGAAGATGAGAAAGGATGACTCACAGGATTTGGCTGAGAAAGATTTCAGGCTTGAAGTCACTTGCCTCAGGTCTGCTCCTTCCTCCAATACCTTCTGGGAGGCTCAAAGGACAGAGATCTGCCTGGGTGAGCTGAAGACAGGAGTAGCCAAGGCTGAGGTTGTACCTAGGTGAGCAGAGAGCTCCAACTGCTGCCAACTCCCACACACACACACACGCACACCAGCACGTGGACTCTCAGGCTGCTCCCCATGCTCTCACCCAGAGAAGTTGAAACTCACATGCTTTCCTACACAGTGCACTTTGGAAAAATGAACACCCACGACATTCTCCTTTCCTTCCTGCCAAGGAGCAGCAGAAATGCCTCTATCATAAAGAAAGTATTTCTGACTTTCTTCCTCTTCCCTATCTGGGAGTTGAATTTCGCCTCACTTTGGAGCAGCCTGACCCAGAGTAGATGCAGCATGCTTCATTTGCATTCTGCAACTACTACTAACTGAAGCCAGCTGGCAAGGGACGTTTGGGGGAATTATCAGCTTCTTTGGAAGGCAGTGGGGATGCTACAGCTTGTATATCAGGGAGCAGCGGCTTGCTTACAAAGCACTTTTGCTGGTGATGGGTCCTGGACAGTTGAGGTGGCAGTGGCCTCGGACAACTATGGGATCTCTGCTTGTATATTTTTTCTTCAAAAGACATTAAAAAAAAAAAAAAGCTAACTCCTCACATTCCACAAGGATGAGTCTTGCTTATTCCCTAGGCATAGCTGTCCCCGCCAAAAAAAAAAAAAAAAGCTAATTGATTTTCTCTTTGCTGGAGAGACTGAATCAGTCTTGGGGGGCTATCCTCACCTCTCAGACAGCCCTGTCTGGCTCTCCCTTGGCTTGGTGCACACTGAGAACAGCTGAGCTTAGCCAAGCTGAAACCACAAGGTTGAAGCTGACAGTCCAAGCAGCCCCCACACCTCATGCCTGGAGTGTCCATGCCAGACGCTGCTGCCCAGCCGGCAGGCACAAGGAGGATCTCACCAGGAGGCAGGTCCCGGCTTTCACAGAAGACGCTGGCTGTCTCTCAGCCACCCTGCAACCCACCTCCCAGGCCAGCCCCTCAGGAAAAGAAGGGACCCTGTGGGCCTCAAGCAGCCGCTGCTCATTTACAAAGCTCCTCTTTGCTTTACAGCCTCCATCTTGTCTCCCCACTTGCTCCTCAACCCATGACTATATTAACCATGTCTTTTATTTTCTCTATTATGATGTTTTAACATCTGAGGTGACTGTCCCTCCCACGGCTAGGCAATTTGTAGAGATCGGAGATAACTCTCCCACCCAACCAGTCCAGAGTGCACGCTCCAAACACCTCCTTTATTGGCTCTCACACTCAGAGCCACCAGCCACCTGCCCTGATTGCCCAAGGCCAAGTTCCACACAATTAGGACAGCCCCTATGCCCAGAGCACACTGCAATTATTCAACATAGCCAATCCTAAGCCTGCTCACCCTGCCTTGCCCATTCGTTCCATTGAAAACCACAATGAAGGCTCCCGCCCATGACTTTCCCCTCCCCCTGTGCCTCCTGACCGACCCAGTGCTTCCCAGTGGCCCCCACTGTGTGGCGTGCCCCCTACTTGGGATCTATGAGTTTAACAAATCATCTTTTCAACGGAGGCCGCTTCCTGCTCTGCGGCCCTTGCCGTACCTAATAATAAAAACTGTATTTTGAAACAATGACTTCAGACCTCAGTTCCCACTGTTCTGAAACTGTCCTCACCAGGTGACCTCCTGTTGCCAAATCTAATGGATAGGATACGTTTTCGTCTGTACTTCACACCACTGACCACACCCTCACTGAACTCGCCTGTTCCTGTGGCTTCCTTCGCCCTCTCCTCATTCTCCATCCTTGTGGCCACCTCCTCAGACTCCTCAGCGGCAACCACTCCCGTAAGTGTCAGCACTCTTCAGGGTCCTGTCCTGGGTTCTGTTTTCTTCTAGGTCTACACGTGCTCCTGGGGTGCTTATTACCACCTACTTGCCAATAACCAGCAGTTAACCTCTCCTCTCCTCCGACCTCGCTCCTTAGCTCCAGCCTGAACCTCTCCAGGTGCACATCCCACAGGCTCTCAAGCTCAACGTGGCCAGCACTGAATACATGATCTTTTGCACTGAAGCTGCTTCCTCTCTCCGATCCTTCAGAGTAGCCACCCCCAAAATCTGGGAGTCCTTGTGATGCCTCCCAAAGACATCCAGGAAGGCACTGAACAACCCCTGACTTGGGTCTCTCTCATCTGCCCCACCTTCTCCACCTCCACTTCTCCTGCCCCATCTCAGACCCTCATCCCCCTCACTGATGCAGCTCCCAGGTGCACTTCACACCTCCACCCTTGTTTCTGGGGCTCCCTCTGTCAGGAATGCCTTTCTTCCCCTTTCCAGAAAACAACCGCTGCTTTCTCCCAAACCCTCCTTTGAATTCCCTCCTTCTTGCCTCATGGGCAGCACCTGTGATACTTGAATGCCCTTACTCCTTAGGTTTATCCAAAAACATTTATTGTGTGACTCTACTTTGTGCCAGGACCTGGAAGCCTCAGAGCTACAGCAGCAAATAAGACAGATATGGGTCTTGACCCCAAGGAAGTGTGCATCACACCACCCTCTTCCCCAGAAGCCACCTTCTCCTCCCTACCTCCGCGCTGAGTGCACTGCAGGGCAAAGAACCACAGGCAGGAGAGGATTTATGGGGCCCTCCAGTCATTTGCCACACTGCCCCCACAGTAATCTTTCTTTTTTTTTTTTCTTTTGAGACAGAGTCTCACTCTGTTGCCCAGGCTGGAGCGCAGTGCTGCGATCTCAGCTAACTACAACCTCCGCCTCCCAGGTTCAAGTGATTCTTGTGTCTCAGCCTCCCGAGTAGCTGGGACTACAGGCACCTGTCACCTCAACTGGCTAATGTTTGTATTTTTAGGAGAGATGGGGTTTCACCACATTGGCCAGGCTGGTCTCGAACTCCTGACCTCAGGTGATCTGCCCACCTCGGCCTCTCGAAGTGCTGAGATTACAGGCGTGAGCCACTGCACCCGACCTCCCAGAGTAATCTTTCTAAAGAATACACCTATCCAGCCATTTCACACTCTTCCTGTAAACCTGTCATGATGCCTCATTATCCAAGTCCAGACAGACAAGGACTTCCTCGACTGCCTCTTCCCCATTTCTCCATCATCCTCTCTCAGCCTTCACTGCCACGAGACACAAAACTGCCTGTTTTTTCCTGCCTCTGCTTTGCTTTGCTGTATTTCTGTTCCTTTGCTCATGCTGCCTCCTCTGTCTTTGATCCTCTCCCCTCTCCTCACCTGGTTTCTTAGTTAGCTATTGCTCTGTAACAAATCACCCCACCTAGTAACCAAAGGCAGCTTTTCTGTGGGTCAGCAGTTTGGTCAGGGAACAGCTCCATACGGGATTTGCTGGGCTCACTCCTGCATGTGTGGCCAGGTGACAAGTGGGCTGGACACTGGGTGATCCTGGAAAGGCTCACTCAGTGACGGGTAACTCCCAGATTGGGGCGGGGGATGGTAGCCACAGCACTTCTGTTCGGGTCTCTCCATTGTGACCAGCTCTAGCTTCCTCATAGGGCCCCAGGGTCCTTGCCTAAGATGGCAAGCACTCAGGAAATCGCTTGCACCACGTTTGCTGAACTCCTGTTGGCCAAAACATGTCTTATGGCCAAGCCCAGAGTCAGTGTGAAAGAGGCATGATTGAGGGCATTCATTAGGGCACTCTACCACAGTCTGCTCTCTACTCCTAAAGATGCGCTGTCCTCCCACTTGTGAAATACACCCACCCTTCCCAAAGCACCCAATCACGACATCAGGCTCCAAGACCATGATCTCAAAATGTGCAGTAGGTCTGGCTGTGGCTGAATCTCTTTGGGTACAACTTCTCAGGGGTGGCTCCTCGTCACTCAGGGACCTGTGAGCTAAAAAGACAAGACCACATGCCCAATGTACAATGGTGACACCGGGACAGGATAAGCTCAATAGATACTCCCATCAAAAGGGGAGAAATGAGAGGCACATAGCAATCACTAGTTCAAAGTAATTCTGGAATCCAGGCAGGCACATGTCATCGGGATCCCTATGCTAGAGGCAGGGAATGTTACTTGAACAGGACCCAGTTCTCCCTGGCTCTTAGTTACACTCTCTGGGCTGTTGGTTTTGCCTTCCAAGAGATCCTTCTTTTCCCTAAGAGAAGGACCTGCATATAGGGGCCAGCTTCCTGCCCATAGAAAGTTGGAGGCCCCAGAGGCTTCTTTTCATTTTGAACTGTTTCAGTTCCTTTTACTCCAAACTGGTGGAGCTTTTGCCAATACAATACTCCTTAAAACTTTATGGGTTTTCTGTGAATATTACTGGGGTCTACTCCATGCACCAAAAGCCACATACATAATTAATTTCAAAAAGACTCCATTTCAGCTATAGAACAATGCATTTTTTTTTTTTTTAGACAGGGCCTTGCTCTGTTGCCCAGGCTGGGGTGACTCACTGAAGCCTCAACCTCTCAGGCTCAAGAGATCCTCCCTCCTCAGCCTCCCAAGTATCTGGGACCACAGGCACGTGACACCACACCCAGCTAGTTTTTTATGTTTTGTAGAGATGAGGTCTCATTATGTTGCCCAGGCTGATCTCAAACTCCTGGGTTCAAGTTATCTTCCTGCCTCGGCCTCTCAAAGTGCTGAGATTACAGGCATGAGCCACTGTGCCTGGCAAGGACAATGTCCTTAACATTCTTAGAAACCCTTCTGTCTCTTCAAGAAGGTCTCATGACCTTCTTAACAAAGGTTGTAAAATCATACCCTTGATTTAATCTTTACCTTTAGGCCAGTTCTAATTTTGAGAGCCCATTGCCTGATACTGAGACTGGCAATGAGAGCTGGTTTTCTTTTCCACCTAACAAACTGTGCAGGTCCTTTTGTAGCTCAGCTCTCTTCTAATAATTTATCATGCCAACTAGAAGCATCCAAATGACACTTTGAGCATTCTGTCTCCAGATCCCTTTAGCCAAATCTACAAATTCATTAAGTACTTCTTCTGTTGTCTAAGTTACCCTGAGAAATTTTGTTTTTGCCAATTGTTTCACCATTACCTGAGTCACCCTTGTTCCAGCCGCCAGAGTCTCTCCTTACTTGAAATTGCCTGGAGCCAGGCATGGTGGCTGCAGGTGGATAGCCAGACGTTTTCCATGTTGGCTCCAAGAGTGTTCTGGCAAAAAGGATAGAAGCTATGTGGCCTTCTAAGGCCTCAGCACAGAAGTCTCTTAGCATCACATCTGTCCTACTCTATTAGCTGAAGCAGTCACAAGCCCATTGAGATTTAAGACAAGGGGACATAGATGTCACCTTTTATTTTGAGACGGAGTCTCGCTGTGTCACCCAGGCTGGAGTGCAGTGGCTGCCATCTCGGCTCACTGCAACCTCTGCCTCCCAGGTTCACGCCATTCTCCTGCCTCAGCCTCCCGAGTAGCTGGGACTACAGGCGCCCACCACCACGCCTGGCTAATTTTTTATATTTGTAGTAGAGACGGGGTTTCACTGTGTTAACCAGGATGGTCTCAATCTCCTGACCTCATGATCCACCTGCCTCGGCCTCCCAAAGTGCTGGGATTATAGGCATGAGCCACCGTGCCCGGCCTAGATGTCACCTCTTGATGAAGGAATGTCAAAGAATTTGTGTCCACATTTCAGAATCACCACAGTAGCCTTATCTGGGTGGCTCATTTTTCTTCTGTGTGGCATCACTTGGAATTACACATGCCTGTGTGGTCCCGTGGCAGGTCAACTGGGGTCCGGCAGATCCCAAATGGTGATTGATGTAAACTGAGATAGTTCAGACTTCCTCAAGTGGCAACTGAACTCCAAAAAAGCAAGCTCCAACGTGCAAACATTTCACAAGCTTCTGCTTTCATCACATTTGCTGATGGCCCATTGGCCAAAGCAAGGCACATGGCCAAGCCCAGAATCAGTGCGGAAGGGATCACACAAAAGCATGGACACCGAGGGGGCATGACTCACTGGAGGCCATTGATGTGACAGTCTACAATACCTGGGCAACTCCCATTTATCTTTAAAAGCTCAGTTCATGCCTGGCCTCCAAGAAGCCCTCTCTGACAGACTGGGTCATCACCTGTCCCTCCTCTGGACTCCCACAGTACCCTTTACACGTCTCTACCTCTGTGTCTACCCTCTTTTTTCTAATTATCTATGTATCATTTCTGTTTCCCCCATTGGAACAAGCCTTTGAGATTGTGTTCTATTGATCTTTGTATACCTAGCATCTAGCCCCGTGCCTTGGAACATTATTGGTACCAATAATGTCTTAATTATTTGATCAATTAAACCATCTATGAATAAAGTTTTTAAAATAACCATCAAAGATTAAATTATCTCCATTGGTGCTTTCTCTCAACATCTGCCCTGCATTCCAAGAAATAATGTTTACTTTGTATTTGTCACATTCTCCAACCAAACATGCAGTTCTTCTTCCTGACCTCGCTCAGGAAGTTGACCTCGACTACAGGTTAGGAAAGGTAGCAGAGTGTAGAGCAGCGGTTCCAAGATTTTTTAATTTCATAAACTTAGTCACATTTCCAAAGAAGTGTGAGGGTTAACAGAAAGTTGCCAAATTTCTTTTTTTTTTATATAAAGTAGGACATTAAAAACACACATACACACATATCAATACCACCACCTCTTCAGAAAAGTGGAAAGGTATAATCTTAGAATGAAAGTATAGGAAAGGCAGGTGTATAGTCTCAATTAGTCAAAGATTAGATCTCAACGTTATGGTTGCCTTGATATCAGGGAGACCTCAAATGGCCTAATTACAAGAACCCCTCCCTACTTTGCTGATGAGGTCCCCCAGCCAAACCACCCTCCTTATTGTGGGGGCCAGGCACAATTTCTGCTTATCCCTGAGTAGTGGGCTTCAGCATCCTGCCAGCCCACAGAATTACACAAACAGCCAATCACATTCTCTTACAGGAAACGGGGGCATTCCACCGTTTTGACATTACAAAGCCTGCCTCCCACAGCTCCTGGTAATCCCTGTTTCTGAGTGCAACTCCCATGTAGCAGTTCATGGCATGCAGTGTTATCCTCCCGGGTACGAGCATATGTGACTAATAAACTGCTATTGCTCTCATTCGTCCAGTGTTGAGGTCATGTCGTGATCCCCCTAACTTTAGGGGGTGGGAATCTCTCCCTCATCAATAAGGTGAAGAACATAAAATCAAAACAAGGTGATAACCTGACAGCTATGTTCAGAGTACCTCGGACTGTCCTCGTTTTACTTATTTCACTATGAACCAGGGAAATGAGTCTAGCAGAGATCTGAGGGTCTGGGAGCACTGGAGAGCACAGTGGGAACATGGAGTCAGGAGACCTAAGATCTAATAGTCCAGACCATGCTTCAAAATATTTGTCTGTCCTTGACAAATCATTACTTTTCTCGGGCCTCAAGTCCCAGCTATAAAATGGTGGGGCAAGCCAGGTGCAGTGGCTCCCGCCTGTAATCTCAGCATTTTGAGAGGCCAGGCGGGAGGATTACTTGAGCCCAGGAGTTCAAGATCAGCCTGGGCAACATGGTGAGATCCCATCTCTACAAAAAAAAAAAAAAATTAATTAATTAGCTGGGCATAGTGTCAAGTGCCTATTGTCCCAGCTACTTGGGAGGCTGAGGTAGGAGGATCGCTTGAGCCCAGGAGGTCAAGGCTTCAGTGAGCAGTGATTGCACCACTGCACTCTAGCCTGGGCAACAGAGTGAGACCCTGTCTCAAAAATAAAATAAAATAAAATTTAAAAGATGGAACTGCTGTAGTCACCTCTGTGATTCTACAAAGACAATCTGATGAAACGAGTGAATGGCTGGCAGTCCCTAGGTCATGCTAAAGGACTGTATGTTTTTAGAAGAGTTTTTATCCCCATGTGTTTCTGGGTGGGACAACAGGAGATGGTGGGAAAAGAGAGATCTAAGAGACCAACAGGGCAGCCACAGTCTTCTGGTAGGAAGTCTTGCCTTAGCTGGATTCCTCTAAAGCCTTGCTGCTTTCAGCACTCCGATCCTGTCCACAGTAAATGGAGTTTTAAAATCTCCTCCCTCCACCACCTTGTGCTCTATCCCCTGACCTCAGATGTCTCATCTGAACCATTAATTCCATCCAATCAGAGATCTTGCTTGGCAGACACAGAATTGCCACACTTTCTACAGTCTATATTCCCCTCCCCTTCCTAAAAGCAAGGTGCCTGGGGACCCAGAAATTAGGCCAGGTCCTCATAACCTTATCAAAATAGCACTGCTAGGCCTTCCACCCAGCAACACTCAGAGACAGGGCCAAAGAGTAAGAAACGGAGCATCCAGGGTCTCAGCCAGCAGAGCCCAGATGCCTTCTGCAGTTAAGATCCCTAGACTCAGAATCAGAAAGCTGTTAAGCAGGAAGGAGCACGCTGCCATGAAGAGACAGACAGAAGCCAGAGCCAGCGTGTCTGGAATGCATCAGGTAGACGAATGGGAAGATGGCTGGGATGGAGTTGGAGTGAGGAGGGAAGTCAGCAGCCAGGGGCCAGGACATTCATGGCCTTAAAAAGTACCCTACAAACAAGAAGCCAGGTTAGCTCACCTATGAAGAGGGACAGTCTTACCAGATCCTGGGGAGCGTCAGAAAAGTGCAGACTCAGCTGGCTCTAGTACTAGATTAAGGAGGTCCTAGGTGGGCAAGGCCAGCTGCATTTTTCATAAAATGCCCTAGAAACCTCTGCGGTTTACCAAAGTGAATAGCTCCTTTGGACTTCACCATCTGCAAGGCTCATTCCAGTTAGAACGTTCCATCACCCTAAATGCTGGGAAACCAAGCGAATCTCCTCCCACTTGCAAGCTTCCAACAGCGGCTTCCAACAGTGCCACTGCAATATCAGAAACTGCAGGGAAGGTGCCAGGGCTGACTTCCATGAAGAAATAGGAGAATGGGCAGGCAGACATTGGGGAGGCAGGGCCAGCCCACAGAATGTCGCGACCAGAATTCATAAAGAGGCCGGCAGGATACAAATCAATCAAATAAACGTTAGTTCAAAAAAATTAACCACACTTGTGAGTGAGAGACAAGTCATCAGCACCGTCCCTAAAAATGAGCCTAGGGCTTCTGGTGACATCCAATCGGTGGGTTATTGGGAGTGCCCCAGGTGATCAGGAACTGGCCTCGACTCAGTTCCTTTCTGTGCTGTCTCCTCTTTCCCAGAGTTCCTCTCTCTCCTCTCCCACTGGGCAGGGATGAGCGAGAGGAATGGCTCACCCTTGAGAGCTGGGGTCCATAGCCCAGGTCAGTTCTCCAGCTCTCCCGCTTACCGGCCAAGACAGGAGGTGAGGATTGAGATGGGATGAACCCAGCAGGCGCCCATGGGTTAAAGGTCGCCGTGAATGTAATGTGCCCAGCACAGTGCCTGCTAAAAGGCAACACTCCCTTCCTGGTCTGAGGACCAAACAAACAGACTGTACTCAGGAAAGCCAGAAGAACCTTCCAGCTGTCTGGACCAGAAGGTGCCAGCCCAGGGGCAGAAGGAGACGTTAATGCCCAGAGCAAAAAGCGCCTGCAGCCCCCCGCCCCCCTCCCCCGAAGGGCTTGGTGCTCTGGAATAGACGAGGGGGTGAAATGGGACCAGGGACGGACAGGGTGGGTCCAGGACCTGCCTTACTTCCGAAGGGCTGTTCCAACATTGAAAAATACCCAGCCAGCTTCCTTTCAGAAAGACTGGAATATTCCAAAACTTCTCACTGGAGGCTCCGGAGGAGGTGGGCTCCAGCTGAAAAGGAAATGCGGAGGCGTGGACGCTCCCGGCCTGCATCCTGCACCTCTTACACTTTGGTTTTCCCACAGACTTCTGAAGAATAGGTCAGAAGAAAGGGTTAAAGCCTTAAAAGGGGAACAACCATTGCGGGGCTCAGGGAGGAGTATAATGTTCTTTGGGCTGCCGCACCCTGGTCCTCGGGGTCCCGAACCCTCCCGTCCCCGGCCAGGCGTGCCAGCCACAGGGTGAGGGGTCCCCTTCCGCCGCAACCTGCCACTCTCACACCAATGCAGGACCGCCTTCTCTTCCTTCCCCACCCCCCACCCCACCCTGCCATCCTTTCTCCCCCAGTCTCCGCCTCTGATTGGCTGAGCCCCCGGCTCCCCGCTCCCCCTCTCCTCCATCCCTGGTGAAAACTGCGGGCTCCGAGCTGGGTGCAGCAACCGGAGGCGGCGGCGCGTCTGGAGGAGGCTACGGCAGCGGAAGACCCCAGTCCAGGTGGGAACTGGAGCCGGCGGGACCTGGGGTTCGAGGGCTGCCGTGAGGCGCCCACGCAAGCCTTCCCAACACTAGGCTTCGGGCCACGGTCCGAGGGCGCCCAGGGAAGGAGGGCGCAGAGCTTAGGGAGGGGCCTGCTTTCCAGGCAGGGGCGGGAGTGGGATGCTACTGCAGGGCAGGGGCCGCGTGGCACCCCGATGTCTTTCGGGGAAGGAGCTCCCGGGCTTTCGCCCGCTGGGGGACTGGTGTCTGGGGCTGGGGCGCTGGAGAACAGGGAGGAAGGGCACCAAGGATAGCCTGTGGGTCTACGTTCCACCCAGACGTCCCCAAACCCAGCTTGCAGAGGCGGGGAGGAGGACGGATGAAACTGCGGGGAGAGGACGGAGGATGGCGAGCTGGAGGGAATCTGCCGGGTGACCTCGCGGCGGGCTGGGTGCGGGGCACCGGAGGAGAAGGAAGCCGCAGTGCCGCAGGCGGGGACTGGGTGGAAGGCGGGCGGACGGGGGAGGGGAGAACTGGAAAAGGATGAGAGAAGGGGAAGGGGGACTCATTTGGGAAAGGAGAGGATTGGAATACGGAAATGGAATAAGGGTGAGGCCCGCCGGGGGCTTGAGAAGAAGAGCAGACCTTCTCTGGGTCTGGAGCCGCCTGAGGACACAGATCAGAGGAAATGAATACAGACTGCACCTCCCCAGCCGCTCTCCACCCTTCCCCTGGCTCTTCTACCCTCTCCAGCCCCAGACCCTTTTCTTCCCTTTCTTGCTCTGGCCACTGCTCCCCCTTCCCCTCCTAGATCCCAAGCCCGCACAACATCTCAAACAAGAGTCCTCGAATCAAAAGCCAGATGCCGACCCCCCTTCCTCCTGGATCTGGCTCAGGGCAGGAGCTCCACCCCGGGACAGAGAGAGCATTGATTGTAGCTGCAGCCGCCGCGGGATCCTAGCCTCACCCGTCAAGGGGCTGAGCACCAGGGACCCTGAACTTATCTAGTGGCGCGCCCTGCGCACCCGGGCGCACTCAACCGAGGCAATGCCCTGCGCGCTCTCGCGGGTGCACGCCCCTTCTGTGGCCTCTCCTGGGCGAGCACTGCTCTGCGGATAGGCTAGGCTACCGGCTCCGCGTCGCCTTGCCAAGGGTTGGTTCAGCCGAGGCTGCAAAAAAAAAAAAAAGACCAGGCAGACAGCCTATCCAGGGTGGCTATTGAAACTGGGCTGGAAAACTGCAGTCCCAGGAACTCCAGAGAGCTGGACATTGGGAAGCATCCTTGGCTCACATACAATCGGAGATCATATGGCTTTCTCTCCTCCAGAAACACGACGATTAGCTTGTGCCCTATCCAGATAGGAATAGATGCTCCCTATCTGGGAGCATCCTTAGCTACCTTGAATGGTCTCTAGCCATCCACTGCGGATGGCGAATGACTTAGGGATTTGTGTCTCACGTATATGAAGCAGTCATCGCCAGATGTTGGTTGTTTTTCTTAACCCCCATCATAAGCCGGTGGGTATGTAAGATTCAGAGAGATTCATTCATTCATTCACAATAAATATCTTTGGAGTGTATGCTATATGCCAGTAATCTGCAAATGGAAACTGTTTTGAGCATTGGGGATTTTCTTCTGAACAGGAAATGGGAAGTCCCTAAATGGGGAGTCTTTGTTTAACAGATACAGAGTTTTACTTTGAAAGAAAAAAAGAGTTCCTGAGATGGGCTGCACAGCAACGTGAATGTATTCAGCACTGCTGAATATGCTGAATTTAAGTACTGAATTTAAATGGTTAAAATAGTAATTATTACGCTTTTTGTATTTTACCACGATTAAATTTTTTTTTAAATAGGAAGCCTCAGCCCTCATAGGTCTTACATTACCATACACTATGTTAATGTAAGAAGAGGAGAAAGAGTGGTAAAGTCACTTAAAGTCACCCAGCAAGTAAGTGCTCCATGGCCAAGCGCAGAAACACACCATGACTGGGCTTGTTCTCCCTCCTTCCTTGCTTTCCCTGAGCAGGAAAGAGCCAGTGGCAGTATCACGTTCAGTGAGAAGTAGGGATGAGAGGGGGAATGGAGAGAGGGACTTAGATGTCTGCCATAGCCATTATGTCATGTTCCCAGGGACTCCCAGCCCTGGCGGTAAGTGTGGCACAGCTTGGCTGATTCCCATCCTGTTCCCACCCCAGATCCAGGACTGAGATCCCAGAACCATGAACCCGGCCATCAGCATCGCTCTCCTGCTAACAGGTACCCGGCACAGGGCAGGACTGGGGCTCCAGGCACCCTGGCTTCCTTCCCTCCAGAGAAGCAGCTTCTCCCTCACAGTCTCAGAAAAGCGCAGGTGACGAAGAGAGGGCTCTTTTTCATCCCGAAGTCAGCCAATCCACCTCGCTGATATTCTGATGGCCTGAGGTGGTTTTTGGAAACACAGTTTGCTGAGCCCTCCCTCGCACTATTGAACTAGAATCCCCAACCGAGAACCCGGAACCTGCATCAACTCCCCAAGATCTCCTGTCCTTGAAACACATTGATAGGATCCAAGGCTCAAGCAGACTGGGGAGGGAGGCTGGGGTCTGCAAAGAAGAAGTGGGATCCCTGGGGTGGGGAAAGGCACTCAGAGAGCAGACCCAGGTCCCCTCCCTAGCCAGGCCCACCTCTCCACTTCAGGTGGGTGGGAGGCCCCTGCACCGTAGGCCCCTCCAATTTGAAGGAGGCACTGCTGGTGCCAGTCTTGCAGGTCTCCCGAGGGCAGAAGGTGACCAGCCTAACGGCCTGCCTAGTGGACCAGAGCCTTCGTCTGGACTGCCGCCATGAGAATACCACCAGCTCACCCATCCAGTACGAGTTCAGCCTGACCCGTGAGACAAAGAAGCACGTGCTCTTTGGCACTGTGGGGGTGCCTGAGCACACATACCGCTCCCGAACCAACTTCACCAGCAAATACAACATGAAGGTCCTCTACTTATCAGCCTTCACTAGCAAGGACGAGGGGACCTACACGTGCGCACTCCACCACTCTGGCCATTCCCCACCCATCTCCTCCCAGAACGTCACTGTGCTCAGAGGTGAGGCAAGCCCCTAACAAGGTCAAGTGAGCTGGGAGAGCCAGGCTCGGGGACAGCAGGCAGTTCCCTTGGCTGGGCTGGAGAGGAGAATAGCCCCATAACGCTCTCACCCTCTCCCAACTGCTGCCTGGTCAACTGGGGAACCATTGCCTTCAGTGTGAATGGGGTGAAGAGCTCAGGGCCAGTCAGACAGGCAAAGTAGTGTGGTAGATGCTTCCACCAGAACTGTGGGCAAGGCCCATCGCCTCCCTAATCTTCCTTCTCCCCACTGGGAAAACAGGGATGACACCACGTCCCTCAGCCAGTTCTCTTGTGATGATGTTTAGTAAGGTTTTCATAAGATGATATGTGTGCAAGAGATCAGTAATCTGCAAATGGGAAAGATGACTGGTTCTGTGAGACCCGGCTGCTCCTGGTCCCAGCTAAGACGTTGCAGTACCCATCTCCCAAAGGGAGTACACCCTTGCTTTGGGCCTGTGTCTGCCTGAGTCCTGATCCGTCTTCCTTCCTACCCTGCCCCCGGCCCCCTTCTCTTTCTGCAGACAAACTGGTCAAGTGTGAGGGCATCAGCCTGCTGGCTCAGAACACCTCGTGGCTGCTGCTGCTCCTGCTCTCCCTCTCCCTCCTCCAGGCCACGGATTTCATGTCCCTGTGACTGGTGGGGCCCATGGAGGAGACAGGAAGCCTCAAGTTCCAGTGCAGAGATCCTACTTCTCTGAGTCAGCTGACCCCCTCCCCCCAATCCCTCAAACCTTGAGGAGAAGTGGGGACCCCACCCCTCATCAGGAGTTTCAGTGCTGCATGCGATTATCTATCCACATCCACGCGGCCACCTCACCCTCTCCGCACACCTCTGGCTGTCTTTTTGTACTCTTTGTTCCAGAGCTGCTTCTGTCTGGTTTATTTAGGTTTTATCCTTCCTTTCCTTTGAGAGTTCGTGAAGAGGGAAGCCAGGATTGGGGACCTGATGGAGAGTGAGAGCATGTGAGGGGTAGTGGGATGGTGGGGTACCATCCACTGGAGGGGTCATCCTTGCCCATCGGGACCAGAGACCTGGGAGAGACTTGGATGAGGAGTGGTTGGGCTGTGCCTGGGCCTAGCACGGACAGGGTCTGTCCTGAGAGCACTCCTCGGCAGGCATGGCTGGTGCCTGAAGACCCCATATGTGAGGGCACCACCAAGAATTTGTGGCCTACCTTGTGAGGGAGAGAACTGAGCATCTCCAGCATTCTCAGCCACAACCGAGAAAAAAAAAAAAAAGGGCAGCCCTCCTTACCACTGTGGAAGTACCCCAGAGGCCTTGGGGCATGACCCGGCGAAGATGCAGGTTTGACCAGGAAAGCAGTGCTAGTGGAGGGTTGGAGGAGGAGGTAAAGGATGAGGGTTCATTATCCCTCCCTGCCTAAGGAAGCTAAAAGCATAGCCCTGCTGCCCCTCCCTGCCTCCACGCACAGTGGAGAGGGCTACAGAGGAGGACAAGACCCTCTCAGGCTGTCCCAAGCTCCCAAGAGCTTCCAGAGCTCTGACCCACAGCCTCCAAGTCAGGTGGGGTGGAGTCCCAGAGCTGCACAGGGTTTGGCCCAAGTTTCTAAGGGAGGCACTTCCTCCCCTCGCCCATCAGTGCCAGCCCCTGCTGGCTGGTGCCTGAGCCCCTCAGACAGCCCCCTGCCCCGCAGGCCTGCCTTCTCAGGGACCTCT
This sequence comes from Nomascus leucogenys, assembly GCF_006542625.1. NCBI lineage: Eukaryota > Metazoa > Chordata > Mammalia > Primates > Hylobatidae > Nomascus > Nomascus leucogenys. The sequence continues at coordinate 15,384,046 of NC_044395.1, forward strand.
GCGGGACCTGAGGCAGGCCATGGAGTGAGACCCAGGAGCCGGACACTTCTCGGGAAATGGCTTTTCCCAACCCCCAGCCCCCACCCGGTGGTTCTTCCTGTTCTGTGACTGTGTATAGTGCCACCACAGCTTATGGCATCTCATTGAGGAAAAAGAAAACTGCACAATAAAACCAAGCCTCTGGAATCTGTCCTCGTGTCCACCTGGCCTTCGCTCCTCCAGCGGTGCCTGCCTGCCCCGCTTCGCTGGGGTCTCCACAGGTGAGGCTGGGGGATGCCACCTCTTCCTATTCCCTGACTTCTCCCCAACCACTTAGTAGCGACACTGCCCCAGGGGCTAATGACTGCACACTGGGCTTCTTTTCAGAATGACCCTAACGAGACACATTTGCCCAAATAAACGAACATCCCATGTCTGCTGACTCACCTGGCTGGAACGACATGCTTACTGCCAACACATGGGCCGAACCACGTGGCCCTGGCTCTGGAATGCACAAGCGGCTTTGCGTGAATCTGCGCTAAGCTATGCAGTCTGCCTTTTCTTCTCAGCTCTGGTAGTTCTTCAGAAATGTCCCCTCCAGGCACATCCACTATTGCGAGGGTGAGCAGGAAGGGTGGGAGACGCCCACGCCCTCAAGGCATCACTTCCTAAATCCAAAAGCATCAGCAGGAGAAAGGACTGGGGACAAATACTGTCCCTTTGGGAGTAGGGAGGGAACACTGAGCCCCATCCCTGGCTCCTTCCCTAAAAGTAGAGTAAAATGGAAGCGAGCATCCTGGGATTGGGGGTGAGAGGGGGACCGCAGGGTAGCTGTGGGTTCCAATTGCTGTCAGAGTTAGAGGCAGTCCCAAGCCAGCCTCCCTGCTTTGCCAGGGAATTTGGGGGAGGAAGGTGACAGCTGCCCAGAGGCTGACTCATCTGATATTTAGCAGTGGGTAGGATGATTGTTTCTGAGCATTTTTCTTAAAGGACTCAGATCTAAATTATGCCACCGGCTCCCACTCTTGCTACCTCCCGTCAACCTCTCTGCCTTGCCTTCCACCCCTGTAGTTACCATGCACAAAGAGAGGAGGAGGAGCTGCCCGTGTCCCAGACTGAGAGGCTGACGACCCCTTAGCAAGATGCTGCCAGCCCAGAGCTCTCCAAAGGGAGGAACACCCCTGAGACTCAGGCCCCTCTCCTTCAGCCCTGCTTGGGCTGCAAGTGCCGTGCCAAGGAAAGGCGTCTGTCTTGGTGAGAAGAGCTGCTGTGGTGGAAGGGAGATCAAATGCCAGAGAAATGTGGGGTGCCTCACCCTCAGGGTAGTAAGAGAGTATGAAGGTATTTCTGGAAGGAAATGAGCGGCACTGTGTGAAGCCTCGCACCTGTGTGACACCTCCTGTGGGGTCTTTGTCACACTCTAGTACTGTGTCCCTGAAGAGTTTAGCAGCCACACTCTTAGAAGGATGCTGGGAGATGGTGTTGCCCTCTGCAGCCATGTTTAGGGGAGCAGAACCTGAGGCCCACAGTGGGTGAGGTTAGCTCAAGAAGCCACAGAGGCCACCAGAGGGCCACAGACTTCAGGAAAGGAGAAGAGAAGAACAGGGCATCAGGCCTCACAACACAAACCTACCCAGAGCTGGGCGCAGTGGCTCATGCCTGTAATCCCAGCACTTTGGGAAGAGGCGGATCGCTTAAGGTCAGGAGTTCGAGACTAGCCTCAAAACCCCATCTCTACTAAAAATACAAAAATTAGCCAGGCATGGTGGCCTGTGCCTGTAATCCCATCTACTCACGAGGCTGAGGCAGGAGAATCACTTGAACCCAGGAGGCGGAGGTTGCAGTGAGCCAAGATTGCACCACTGCACTCCAGCCTGGGAGACAGAGTGAGACTCTGTCTCAAAAAAATAAAAAATAAAATAAACCTACCCGGAATGACCATGCTGAGGGCTGGGAGCCCGCAGACTTTCAGCCACAGGCCGTGACAGCCGTAGGTCCCTCTCTGGTCAAATCAGCAGGCCTTGTGGAGGCTGTGGAGTGTCTGTGGTGACTCAGGTAATTATAGAGGGCTGGCCCCAGCCCTAGTTCCTGTACACATGCCCCAACCCCCTCCCCATCCACTCCCTCGCCAGTCCTAACCTCTCTCTTGGGTCCCCCCTTCAGCACCTAAGTCCATACCTAGGGCCATGGAATTCCCACTCAAGAGCAACAGAAGCCCCTCTCTGCACCCCCATTTCTGGATTGGATTGTCCACTGAGACGCACAATGTCTGCATCTCTGACATCTAGAGGCTTCCTTGGGAAGGGCATGGGGAACTCCGTGAGATGTGAGGACTTTCATGGGCCAACCAAGAGTTTGAGACCATCCTGGCCAACGTGGAGAAACCCTGTCTCTACTAAATAAATAAATAAATAAATAAATATTAGCCAGGTGTGGTGGTGCACGCCTGTAATCCCAGCTACTTGGGAGGCTGAGGCAGGAGAATTGCTTGAACCCAGGAGGCAGAGGTCGTGGGCCGAGATCATGCCACTGCACTCCAGCCTGGGTGGCAGAGTGAGATTCCATCTCCAAAAAAAAAAAGTCTTAGAGCTTGGTGCAGTGGCAGGCACCTGTAATCCCAACTTCTTGAGAAGCTGAGATGGGAGGCCCCCCTTGAGCCCAGAAGTTTGAGGCCAGCCTAAGCAACACTGTGAGACCTTGTCTCAAAAAAATAATAAAAACAATAATTCTTAAAATAAGCTGATTGGGCTGAAATCATGTATTTCTACAACAAACATTAAGCACCTAAATGCACCTGGCTCTGTGCTAAGCTATAAAAGACACAAGCCCCTAACTGAAGGGGTCCACAGTCCAATAAGAGGGAGGAATCAATTTCAGTGCAGTGATCAGCACTATGAGGAAGGGAAGTTGTGGAAGACACCAGTGCGGATTCCCCAACATGCATTATCCTCTTCCTTCTCAGCAATGGGACCCATAAACTAGAACTGAAATGTGTGATCCAGAAGAAAGACTCTATTTCCCAGTTCCATTGCAGTGAGATGGGCCTATGTGATTAAGTTCTGTCCAATGGGATATAAGCACAAAATAGTATGTGTAATTTCTATGAAGGGCTCTAAAAGAGAGAAAGTGTGCCTTTCTCCCCACTTTCACCTTATGCTAGCTGGAATGTGGAGTTGATGGCTGGAACTGGAGCAGCTATTTTGTACTATGAGATAGATGGAAGTTGTGTGTTACAAATGACAAAGCACAAGATAGGAGCCTGAGTCCTTGGTGATGGTAGAGCTGTCAGGGCAGCCATGGACAACCTTATTTAAGTGACTGTTATTTGGGCTTTTCTGCATTCATCGCTAACTAAACCTAAAACTACCTTAAAAAGAAACTGCAGGCCAGGCACGGTGGCTGATGCCTGTAATCTCAGCACTTTGAGAGGCTGAGGCGGGAGGATTGCTTGAGCCCAGGAGTTCAAGACCAGCCTGGGCAAGGTGGCAAAACCCCATCTCTACAAAAAATACAAAAATTAGCTGGGCATGATGGCACACGCCTGTAGTCCCAGCTACTCGGGTAGCTGCGGTGGGAGGATCGATTGAGCCTGGGAGTTTTGAGGCTTCAGTGAGCCAAGATCACACCACCACACTCCAGGGTAACAGAATGAGACCCTGTCTTCAAAAAAAAAAAAAAAAAAAAAAAGAGAAGCTGCTACTTAACACTGCTGAATCATACACTTAAAAATGGTTAAGACTGTAATTTATGACTTTTTAACCACAACTTTTTAAAAGAAGCCAAAGGTCAAATTAATACAGATAGAAAATAGAATGGTGGTCGCCAGGGGCTGTGGGGAGAGGGAATGGGGAGTTATTGTTTAATGGGCACAGAGTTTTGGTTTTGCAAGATGAAAACAGTTCCATGGATGGGTGGTGGCGATGGTAGCACAACAGTGAGAATGTACAAAATGCCACTGAACCGTACACTTTTTTAAAAATAGAGATAGGGTTTCACTATGTTGCCCAGGCTGGTTTCAAACTCCTGGGCTGAAGTGATCCTCCCCCTCAGCCTCCCAAAGTGCTGGGATTGCAGGTGTGAGCCACCACACCCAGCCTGAATCGTACACTTAAAGGTGGCTGAGATGGTAAATTTTATATTCAGTGTATTTTATCACAATATTAAAGAAATAGAAGAAGCCAAGGCACCACGAAACTCTTTGGGGTGGTTACCTTTATCAAAACTCATCAAACCGTGCATTTAAAATAGGTGAATTTCTTTCTTTTTTTTTTTTTTTGAGATGGAGTCTCGCTCTGTCACCCAGGCTGGAGTGCAGTGGCGCAATCTCGGCTCACTGCAAGCTCCGCCTCCCGGGTTCACGCCATTCTCCTGCCTCAGCCTCTCCGAGTAGCTGGGACTACAGGCCCCCACCACCACGCCCGGCTAATTTTTTGTATTTTTAGTAGAGATGGGGTTTCACCGTGGTCTCAATCTCCTGACCTCATGATCCGCCCGCCTCGGCCTCCCAAAGTGCTGGGATTACAAGCGTGAGCCACCGCGCCCAGCCAAAATAGGTGAATTTCACTGAATATAAATTATACCTTATCAAAGTGCTATGGGAACACATATGTAGGGCCCTTTTGCCAGGCGAAAGTGGCTTCCCAGAGGAGGAGTCATGAGTAAGAGTGCAAAAAGCAGCCTCTACTATTTTGCAAACTAATTGCAAAAAAAGAAATTTTATGTCATTTCTTCTATACTCTGCAAAACTAGGGCAAAGGGAGAGGAAGCCATCGTGGGTTCAGTCTGAGGACAGGACTTAGCCCCTCTCTAGGTTAATACACAACTGCTGGTGGATATAACAGCTCTTAGAGCACACAGGCCCATCCGAAGAATCCCTGATCCAGTCAATATTTATTCAAACATTTATTAGGTGCACACTCCATGCCAGGCCTTGTGTCGGGTAATGAGAATAGAACAGTAGATGGTACAGACAATCTCTTGTTCTATAACATTTATATTCTAGTATGGGAGTTGGATATTAAGCAAGTAAACCAATCAATAAATCAAATAATTATAGATTGGGATCGTTTATATATAGAAGACAATAAAGAATAATAAGTGACATGGCCAGGCACAGTGGCTCACGCCTGTAATCCTAGAACTTTGAGAGGCCAAGGTGGGAGAATTGCTTGAGCTCAGGAGTTTGAGGCAAGCCTGGGTGACATAGTGAGACTTTGTCTCTAAAAAATAATAACAATATTAAGTGACCTATTAGTTAGGGTGATGAGGGAGAGCCCAAGGGAGTGTCCTTTGAGCTGAGACTTCAAAGGTGAGAACAAGCCAGCCATTGGAAGAGCTGCAGGAAGCACAGCCAGATGGAGGGAATGGTAAGGAGTGGTCCATGATGTTACTGAAGAGGCAGACAAGAGCCAGATTCAACAGGAGCCTTGGAGGTCATGGTGAAGAGTTTGAATTTGATTGTAAGGGTAACAGGGAAGTGTTCAAGGATGTGATCTGGTCATATTTTTATAAGATCCCTCTTGCTACTCTGTAGAAACATAAAGGAGAATAACAGTAGAACAAGAAATCAGGAGGATATTGCCGTGGTCCTAAAATAGATGACAGCAACTTTGACAAAAGTTGTAGTGGTTAAGATAGACAGAAGTGGTGACTTCAAGATACATTTAGAGTTTAAACAGAGAGCTGGGGAAATCTAAATAAGGTCTGTGGATTTTACCAATATCAATTTCCAGTTTTGATACTGTACTCCAATTATACAAAATGTTGCCATTGGGGGAAACTGGGTGAAGGGTACATGAGACCTCTAACCTCTGCACCCCAAGGGTACAGACGAGACCTCTCTGTACTATTTTTTTTTTTTTTTTTTTGGAGATGGAGTCTCGCTCTGTCGCCCGGGCTGGAGTGCAATGGTGCGATCTTGGCTCACTGCAGGCTCCGCTCCCCGGGTTCACGCCATTCTCCTGCCTCAGCCTCCCGAGTAGCTGGGACTACAGGCACCTGCCACCACGCCCGGCTAATTTTTTGTATTTTTAGTAGAGACGGGGTTTCACCGTGTTAGCCAGGATGGTCTCGATCTCCTGACCTCATGATCCGCCCGCCTCGGCCTCCCAAAGTGCTGGGATTACAGGCATGAGCCACCGCGCCCGGACCTCTCTGTGCTATTTATGCAATTTCTTGCAAATCTATAATTTACTTTAAATATTTTTAAATATTTTAAATTTTCAACACAACCCCCCCAAAAAAAAAAGATGGCAAATATTTAACTCCAGAGGGAGGAAAAAAGAATGCTCATAACAGGTTAGATGGATTTACTGTGAATAATATTTACGTAGTTGGCCAGGCGCGGTGGCTCATGCTTGTAATCCCAGCACTTTGGGAGGCCGAGGTGGGCGGATCACGAGGTCAGGAGATCGAGACCACCGTGAAACCCCGTCTCTACTAACAATACAAAAAATTAGCCGGGCATGGTGGTGGGTGCCTGTAGTCTCAGCTACTTGGAGAGGCTGAGGCAGGAGAATGGCGTGAACCTGGGAGGCAGAGCTTGCAGTGAGCCGAGATTGCGCCACTGCACTCCAGCCTGGGTGACAGAGCGAGACTCTGTCTCAAAAAAATAATAATAATAATAATATTTACGTAGTTATACTGATATAAACATTCGCTTTGGTCTGAATGTTTGTGTCACCCAAAATTCAAAATTTATCTTTTGAAATCCTAAACCCCAAGGTGATGATATTTGGAGGTGGGCTCTTTGGGAGGTGATTAGGTCATCAGGATGAACCCCTAATGAATGAGATTAGTCTTCTTATAAAAGAGGCCCCACAGAGATCCCATACTCCTTCCACTACATGAGGCCACAGCAAGAAGATGCTGTCTATAAATCAGAAAGTGGGCCCTCAACAGATACTAAGTCTGCAGCACCTAGAGCTTAGACTTCCCAGCCTCTAGAACTCTGAGAAATAAATTTCTGTTGTTTATAAGCTGCCCAGTCTGTGGTATTTTGTCATAGCAGTATGAATGGACTAAGGTAACACTAAATAGAGATTTTAACCAAAAATTATGATGACAACATATTGGAGGATGGGAAAAGGTTAAGTGTATGTATTTGGTGAAGGAGAAAATGGGCGTATAAGAAAGCTAAAACCACATTTTCCATAGTTGAACGTCAATAGAGGCCAGGCACGGTGGTTCACACCTGTAATCCCAGCACTTTGAGAGGCTAAGGCAGGTGGATCACTTGAGGTCAGGTGTTCAAGACCAGCCTGGCCAACATGGTGAAACCCCGTCTCTACTAAAAATACAAAAATTAGCTAGGTGTGGTGGCACATGCCTGTAATCCCAGTACTCAGGAGGCTGAGGCAGGAGAATCACTTGAACCTGGGAGCTGTAGGTTGCAGTGAGCCGAGACTGTGCCATGCACTCCAGCCTGGACAACAAGAGCGAAACTCCATCTCAAAAAAAAAAAAAAATGTCAATAGATCATACTTAACACTGAAAAAATCAAGAAATAGTTCTATATATATAAAATATACTTTATATACTTTTATATGTTACATACTTTATATATATACTTTATATATATACATATATATGAGAGAAATTTTTAAACATAGAAGTAAATAGCAGAAGAAATAGAGTTAAGAGGGTTGCTTTGGGGAGTAAGAATTTAGGATGGGGTAACAGACTGCTTTTATATTATAAAACTAGTAATACTTTTTTGTCCCTATAAATGTATTGGTTTGCTAAACAATATAAATCAAATATATCTAAAGAAATACATTAAATGTTTGGCAAAAAAAAAAACCCACAGGACTTGCTTACTGGTGGTTTGAATGTTTCAGAGATGGTTTGAGAGGAAGTGAGAAGGAATCTAGGATGATCCTTGGGCTCTTGCTTGAACAAGTGGATGATGATGACATCTGTTGAGAAAGAAAAGGCTGAGGGAGCACTGAGTTGGGAAAGCAGATATATTAAATCTGTGATGCCCATTAGACATCCAAATGGAAGCATCAAGAAAACAGCTGGATATCCCAGTCCTGAGCAAGAGGTAAGAGGTCCAGGCTAGAAATATAAGTATGCTGGAAATTATTATTTGGATGGTAGACATAGACCATGGGACGAGTAAGATCATGCAGGGAGACATGACAGAGGAATAATTCTATAATTCTAGGCTCAGACTGGAATCTGAGACAGTCCAATATTTAGGCTTTTGAGGGTACAAAAGAGATTAAAGAGCAGTCAGTGAAGAAAGAGGAAATCCAGGGGTCTGTGGAGCCAGAGAAGGGGAGAGTTTTGAAAAGCAGTGATCAACTGGGTCAACTGCTATGAAGTCAAGTAAGATGAGGACCAATACGCTGGTGACTATGGTAGCTAGTCTCCAAAGATGGCCTCCTGTGTAAACTGGGCGCCCTTGGGTAATCCCTTCTTTTGAATCTGGCATGGCCTTGTCTTGTTTATGACCAACAGTATATAGTAGAAGTCACATGGCATGACTTCCAAGCCTGGCTCATAAGAATTCTTGCAGCTTCCACCTGGTTCTCCTGGAATGCTCACTCCTGGGACACTCCCTCCTGGAACCCAGCTGCCATTCTGAGAAGCCCAAGTCACACAGAGTGGCCACATATAGGCACTCAAGTTGCCAGCACAAGCTAAGCTCCCACCCAACAGCCACCATCCACTGCCAGCCATGTGAGTGAACCATCTTGGATGTCCAGCTCAGCTGAGGCTTCAGACGACTCCAGTCCCAGCTGTTGACTGCAACCTCATGAGAAACAGACCCCAAGAAGAATTTCCCAGCTGAGCCCAGTCAACCACAGAAGTATGAGACATAATAAATTGTTGTTTAAAGATACTAAATATTGAGGAGGTTTATTACACAGCAATAGGTAGCCAGAATAGTGACTTTGACAAGAGTCACTTTTGACAGCCCAGTGGTAACAGAAGCCAGGTTGGAAGTGGGTGAATGAAAGTGAATGAAGAGTGTAGACTTCTTTCTCAGGAAGTGTGGCTGTGACTGATGTGGGAAGTGGAGTACAGGAGAGTCCATTTATGTTGAAGATGGGCAATACTGGAGTATGGCTGTATGTTGATGGTGATGATGCCTGGAGACAGGGAAAGACTGATGAAGAAGAGGGAGAAGAAAGGGAAGAATTAGAGTCTTTGGAAAGGCAAGAGCTAGAAATGAAGGCAAAGAAAGGTGGGCGCAGCAGCTCACACCTGTAATCCCAGCACTTTGGGAAGTTGAGATGGGATGATCACTTGAGGCCAGAAGTTTGAGACCAGCCTGGGCAACATAGCAGGACCCCATCTCTACCAAAAAAAAAAGTTATTTAAAAAAAAGTTAAAGAAGATGGGTAAGGAAGTGGAAATTTTGTGAAGTTGAAGTTTCTTGGCTTTTCATATAAGTGGTCTCTCCTTTCTCAAGGAAGTATATGGCAAAGTCATCAGCCGAATGAGATGGTGGGAATACGGAGGGTAGGTGGGCAAAGGTTTGGTAAAAGGAGATAATATAAAATAGTCATATCAGAAAGTGGGAGTGGTAGCAGAATTCTAAAAATAGCCTCCTGAGATTCCACATCCAATGCATGGAAACTGAATGTGATGAGATTTTACTTCCATGACTGTGTTTCGTTATATGGCATAGCTGATCCTCAAAGAGAGAGATAAGATGATCTGGGTACTCATAATTGAATCACATGAGGCCTTAAAAGCAGAGAAACTTCTCTGGCTAGTGGCAGCAGAGGGCCTCCGGGAACATCAAGGAACCAGGCAAAAGGTACCCACGGAGCCCCTTGAGCTCCCTGCTTTCTCACAGCTTCTGGAGGTCCCAGATAAGTCCCTCTCAGATTTCTACCTCTGCAATTTGCATCCTGAGCTCTCTGAATTCCAGTGATTTTATTTATGATTGGATCCAGGGTTGACCTGGATGCTTGACAGGAACTGGATTGTATCGAGTCTACATCTGGAATCCAGACTGGAATCCAGAAATCAAACTGGGTGTTCAACAGGAACTGAACTGGATCTAGTTGGAGACCTCAGGAAAGCACAATTTTAGGACAGGGTATTATGAATTTGTCAGAATCTAAGGAGTCTAGGACTCCTCCACCTAGAACTCCAGCTAATTTTATGTTCAGAAATTATGGGCCCAGAACCCGTGCCTTTCTAGAGAAACAGGTGTACCTCAGAAAGATTAGCAGAATGATAGCAACCACAATGGGGAAGTTTTATTCTAGATGAAATATTATTTGGGCTGAGTGCAGTGACTCATGCCTGTAATCCCAGCACTTTGGGAGGCCGAGGCAGGTAGATCACTTGAGCTCAGGAGTTTGAGACCAGCCTGGGCAACATGGCGAAACCCTGTCTCTACAAAAAGTACAAAAATTAGCTGGGTGTGCTGGTGTGCACCTGTAGTCCCAGCTACTTAGGAGGCTGAGATGAGAGGATCACTTGAGCCCAGGAGGTCGAGGCTGCAGTGAGCTGTGTTTGTGCCACTGTACTCCAGCCTGGGCAAAGAGCAAGACCCTGTCTCAAAAAAACAAAAAAGAAAGAAGAAATTATTCATTTATGTGTGCATTAGAAAAAAAGGGGGGAATCTTGAAGGCCTCAGAAACAATGAGATACGTTTTTATTAGTATACAGAGGTTTCTAAAAGACAGAATGACTTTTTTTTAAAGTAGGCCCTCTAAAGGAATCTCTACTGTCTGCTAATGAAAAATTATTCTGAACTCACTAACCTCTGTGATCTCTCGCTCTTTTTAAAATTTTTCAATTTATTTTAATTTTTAATTGACAAATAATAATTATAGAGGCTGGGCATGGTGGCTCATGCCTGTAATCCTGGCACTTTGGGAGGCCAAGGCAGGAGGATAGCTTGAGCCTGAGTTCGAAGCTCCAGTGAGCTATGATGGCTCCAGCCTGGGCACTCCAGCCTGGGCAACACAGCAATACCCTGTCTCGAATAATAATATTTATTATGATTATTGCATACATTCATAGAGTACATAGTGATATTTTGATACAGATAATGTATGCTGATAAGATCAGGATAATTAGCATATCCATCTCAAACATTAATCATTTATTTGAATGGGGAACATTCAATATCCTCCTTCTAGCTATTTGAAACTATAGAGTATATTGTTGCTAACTATAGTTATCCCGCAGTGCTATAGAACAGGGTTCCCCAGCCCCCGGGCCATGGACCTGTACCAGTCTGTGGCCTGTTAGGAACCCAACAACACAGCAGGAGGTGAGCAGCAGGACAGCGAGCATTACCACCTGAGCCCCACCTCCCGTCAGATCAGTGGTGGCATTAGATTCTCATGGGAGCGTGAACCCTATTGTGAAATGTGCATTTGAGGGATCTAGCTTGCACGCTCCTTATGAGAATCTAACTAATGCCTGATGATCTGAAGTGAAACAGTTTCATCCTGAAACCATCCCCCACAGCCCCTCACCCAGTCCATGGAAAAACTGTCTTCCATGAAACTGGTCCCTGGTGCCAAAAAGGTTGGGGACAGCTGCTATAGAACACTATAACTTATTCCTCCTGTCTGGCTTGTAATTTTGTATCCTTTAAGAAGTCTCTCTATCCCCACCTTCCCTCTACCCTTCCCAGCCTCTAATATCCTCTGTTATCTACTTTTTGCTTCTACGAGATCAACTTTTTTTTTTTTTTTTTCTGAGACAAAGTCTCGCTCTGTCGCCCAGGCTGGAGTGCAGTGGCACGATCTCAGCTCACTGCACGCTCCATCTCCCGGGTTCACACCACTCTCCTGCCTCAGCCTCCCGAGTAGCTGGGACTACAGGCACCCGCCACCACGCCCAGCTAATTTTTTGTATTTTTAGTAGAGATGGGGTTTCACCGTGTTAGCCAGGATGGTTTCAATCTCCTGACCTCGTGATCCGCCCGCCTCAGCCTCCCAAAGTGGAGATCAACTTTTTTTAGCTTCCACATATGAATGAGAACACGCAGTGTTTAACTTTCTGTTCCTGGCCTATTTCACTTAACATAATATCCTCCAGTTCCATCCACATTGCCATGAATGACAGGATTTCATTCTTTTTATGGTTGAATAGTATTCCTTGGTGTTTATATACCACATTTTCTTTATCCATTCATCTGTTGTTGGACACCTAGGTTGAGCCCATATCTTAGCTATCATAAATAGTGCTGCAATAAACCTGGGGGTGCAAGGTGTCTCTCCAATATAATTATTTTTTTTCCTTTGGATAAATTCCCAGTAGTTGGACTGCCAGATCATATGGTAGTTCTATTTGTAGTTTTCTAAGGAACCTCCACACTCTCCACAGCATAATGGTTATACTAATTTGCATTCCCACCAACAGCATATGAGTTCCCTTTTCCCTACATCCTTGCCAGCATTTTTTATTTTTCGTCTACTTGATAATAGCCATCCTAACTGGGCGAGATGATACCTCATTGTGGTTTTGATTTGCATTTCCCTAGTGATTAGTGATAGTCAGCATTTTTTGTTTTTGTCAGCCATTTGTATGTCTTCTTTTTTTATTATAAAACTAGTTTTTTGTTTTTTTTTTTCTGTTAATACCTTCGTTATGCCAAGTGCAATGGCTCATGCCTATAATCTCAGCACTTTGGGAGGCCAAGACAGGTGGATTGCTTAAGCCCAGGAGTTCTAGACAAGCCTGGGCAACATGGTGAAACCCTATCTCTACAAAAAATACAAAAATTAGCCGGGAGTGTTGGCACATGCCTGTAGCCCCAGCTGCTTGGGAGGCTGAGGTGGGAGGATAGCTTAAGCCCAGGAGACAGAGGTTGCAGTGAGCAGAGACTGTGCCACTGCACTCAGCCTGAATGACAGAGTGAGAGCCTATCTCAAAAATTTAAAAATACCTTCATTACATTTGTAAAAACAAGATTTACACAGCACCCTATCAAAAATTAAAACCCCTGGCCAGGCACAGTGGCTCATGCCTGTAATCCCAGCACTTCAGGAGGCCGAGGCAGGTGGATCACTTGTCAGGAGTTCAAGGCCTGCCTGACCAACATGGTGAAATCTCACCTCTACTAAAAAAAATACAAAAGTAGCCAGGCATGGTAGCACATGTCTGTAATCCTAGCTACCGGGGAGGCTGAGGCAGGAGAATCACTTGAACCTGGGAGGCAGAGGTTGCAGTGAGCTGAGATCGCGCCATTGCACTCCAGCCTGGGCAACAACAGCGAAACTCTATCTAAAAAAAAAAAAAAAATTAAAACCCCTTACAAATATCTATATATATTTTATATCCATAAAACTTTCAAAGGAGTGCTCTGTTAAAGGTGGGCCCTAGCTAGCAGTCCATTTACTGGTGCAGCAAAATACATACAAATTTGTAGTTTTCTTTGTCCATAAAATATCTCAAGAAATTATCAAGACATTCATTGTGAAACTGAGCTTCATAAAACCACAATATTTCGGAAAGGAATTTGATGTGCAGCATCCTATGAGATTCAAAAGTCAGATAAGCAGATTGAAATAAAGATTAATTGAAAACAAATACATACTGCAGAGCAGTTAAGGCAGGAGTGTGATGGATGAGAAAAATTGCTTGAGAAGCATGACATGGGAGACACGGGAAGGAGCAAATCATAATAATGCATTGTGAGTCTGAACTTGGATATAAACTCTACTAGTATCCACTTACTAACTCTCATTCTCGCTTAGGAATTTCAAAATTTTAAAAACTTTCTTGGAGGCACCCTCCACTTTCTATATTGCCACCAGAATGCTTGAGGGGTTTTTTTCCTTCTGTAAAATCACCTTGGATCGTATCAGGTTACTAAGTTCATAAATATGAGTTGAAAGTTTTACATGATTTAAATTTACAAGAAAAAGCCCCTTCACATAATAAAGGTAATCACTATTCAATATTATTAATGTCCAGAGATGTATATATGTTGAATTTCATTCTAGCCAAGAAGAGGAAGTAGAGAAAATAAAAGGAGAGTAAAACTAGGTTTTCATTTGATCTTTGAACAAAGGCAATATATTCCTGAGTGACTCTTAAGAGTGGCCACTCAGCACCTATGGACTAATTAAGAGAAACAAGAAGGAAGAAAATAAGAAGGGATTCTTTACCTGAAATCTTGCCAAATATGACAGTCCCCCTCCAATCCTGCACCTTCTGCTGGAAAGCGCATGGAAAGACTGTTGTCACTCTTACTTCAGAGTCATTACAGAAAAGCCATCCTTTCTCCCAGAGATATGACTTTTCTATTTGAGTTTTACCTTCAGAGTTGCACATTATTTGCAGGGGAGTATTCCAAACCTTACCTTATTCTAATGTATGAACAGAAAGAAAAAGAATAAGAGGAGGGAGAGGAGGAAGGGGAGAAGGATAGAGTGGGTATTTACAAAGCTTGGCCCTCCCATCCAGCACCACAAAGTCTCCATGTGGTGTGGTTCCCACCTGGCTCTCAGAGATGGTGGTGTCTGCAGAGTCCCCTTTTCTGCCAAGTTACATTTCAGTGCACTGATTCTCAGGCTCCTTGAACAAAGAGAGCTCCCAGATGTTGCTGTCTTGCAGCAGTGGCTCACTGTCCTCATCACTGCCCCATTCTGGGATGTTGGTCAGGCTGCCACTGCCACTGCTGCTATATTTTTGAACTCCCCTGGCTTTCCTGTATTCAGGGACAAATAAGAAAACCAGAAAAGACATAGGAACTGTACATGCCCAGATAAAAATGGCAGGCCTGGGATGACAGCTCCCTGCAGGGTAACACCGTTAGTATTCAATTTTGGGCCCAACCTGGTCAGTTCCACATGGAACATGTAGAACATGAAGCCATACAGTGCTGGCCCCAGACCATTGCATAGTCCTCTTATCCCAGTTACGATCTCCTAGGCAACTCCTTGCCGATCTGACTCTGCATTAGGAGAGACAAAGGCACTGATTACTGGAAATGTGATGGTGAACATGGTGGCCACAGTCCCCACTGACCACATCATCCAGGCTTGAGATCCAAAATCACACCTGCACTAACTGGAGTCTCTGGAAGCCCATGCAAAGGAAGATAATATTCTTATTCTCATATGATCTCATCAAGATGGTAAGAAAGACTGTCTGAGCCATAACAAACAGAATTTGTACCATAGCTATGAATGCTGCAATTTCAACAGATCCAAAATCTATGACCTGCCTGAGATGAAAAAAAAAAAAAAAACTTAAACACTGTCCTGCTTCAGGAAGGCATGCAAGAAACACAGTGATGCAGGTTAGTAAGACAGTAGAATTTTTTTCCAACTTTCTTCGATGACGCAAAAGAGACAGCTTGTTTCCAAGAAATCTGAACTCCCCAGGGAACTGTCTCATTTTCTCAGACAGAGATTCCAGAACAGCCACTAAAATGAAGCAGCTGTCCAGAGAGCAAGCCTTGCAGCAACCAGCATGAGGCTGTCTCCACAGCTGGCAGAAAGGTGTGTTCCGATGGCCGGGCTGTTGCCCAGAAGAGTTATAAAGGTGGCTGAAGCCCAGCCATGAGCAGTACTTTGCTCTGCTCCTGAGTGACATCAGCTACACAAGTAAGCATCACAGAGAACAGGACTGAGAAGACACCAGACACAGAAATCATCACAAAATACCACCATGGGCTGATACTCATTAGTGGGACTGGGGAGCAGGGAAAGAAGACAGTGCAGAGGAGAAATTGTTTCTTGCGCCACACGTTGGCTAGGGCACATGTGAGCGGGGAACTGGGAAGAGAACAGGCCCTTTACACCTCGAAGGAGACCATGCCTAAGGAACGTGTTAAGGAATTGTTTCATGCAGAACAGCCAACACTGGAGCCGTCAGCAGGCCCCAGGAAGGAAGGCAGATGGCAGTGGCAGCATGGTGTCCATGTGGTCTTGGAGCTACTGGCCCACCAGACTCCTGCCTGGGGCTCCCGGGGGCTCCATGCTCACGCGACGGCTAGGCCCATGCCAGCTGGGGGTACTTGGGGACCACCACGACACCACGCAGGTGGTGGCAGGGCCTGCACCTTCCTGAGCAGCAAGGCTGAAGCCAAGGAGGAAGCTCTAGGAGCTGCTGCACTGAGCGCACCCATCCAGGCTCTCTCTGGGCTCTGTATGTCTTTTGAGAAATGTCTGTTCAGATCATTTGCCAATTTTTTAATTGTATCATCTGGTTTTTTGCTATTGAGATATGTCAGGTCTTTGTATATTCTGAACATTAATCCCCTGTCAGATAGATAGTTTGCAAATATTTCCTATCATTCTGTAGGCTGTCTTTTCAATTTGTTGTTTCCTTTGCCGTGCAGAAGGTTTTTAGTTTGAGATAATCCCATTTGTTTATTTTTGCTTTTGTTGCCTGTCTGTTTGGGGTCTTATTCATAATTTTCCCAGGCCAATATCCTGAAGGGTTTCCCCTATGTGTTCTTCTAGTAGTTTTATCATTTCCAGTCTTACATTTAGTTCTCTGATCCTTTTTGTGTTGGTTTTTGTATATGGTGAGAGGTGGGGGTCTTGTTTCATTCTTCTGCATATGGATGTCTAGTTTTCCCAGCACCATTCATTGAAGGGACTGTCCTTTCACCAGTGAGTGTTCTTGGTAACTTTGTCAAAAATCAGTTGGCTGTAGATATGTGGATTAATTTCTGGGTGCTCTATTCTGTTTGATTGGTCTATGTGTCTGTTTTGTAGGCCAGTACTATGCTGAGTTGCTGCAGCTTTGTAGTATATCTTGAGGTCTGGAAGTGTGATCCCTCCGGTTTTGATCTTTTGTTCCAGATTGATTTGGCTATTCAAGATATTTTGTGATTCCATACAAATTTTGGGATTTTTTTTCTATTTCTGTGCAGAATGTCATTGGTATTTTGATAGGGATTGCATTGAAACTGCAGATTGCTTTGGGTAGTATTGTCATTTCAACAATATTAATTCTCCTGATCCATGAACATATCTTTTCATTTGTAACTTCTTCAATTTCTTTCATCAGTATTTTGTAGTTGTAAATGTGATTGCCTTCTTGATTTCTTTTTCAGCTAATTTGTCATTGGTGTATAAAAATGCTACTGGTTTTTTATATTAATTTTGTATCCTGCAACTTTACTGAATTCTTTTATCAGTTCTAAGAAGTTTTTGCTAGAGTTTTAAGGTTTTTCTGTACAGAAGATCATGTCATCTGCAAAGAGGGACAATTTGACTTCCTCCTTTCCAACATGGATGCCCTTTATTTCCTTTTCCTTGCCTAATTGCTCTGGCTAGGACTTCCAGGACTATATTGAATAGAGGTGGTGAGAGTGAGCATCCTTGTCGTGTTCCAGTTCTTCAGGAAAAACTTTCAGCTTTTCCCCATTCAGTAAAATGTTAGCTGTGGGTTTGTCATATATGTCCTTTATTATGTTGAGATACTTTCCTTCTATACCTAATTTATTAAGAGTATTTAGCATAAAGTGATGAATTTTATCAAAAGCTTTTTTTGCATCTATTGAGAGAACCATATGACTTTTGTCCTTCATTCTATTGATATGATGTATGACGTTTATTGATTTGCATATATTGAACCATCCTTGCATTCCTGGAATAAATCCCACTGGATCATGGTGTATTATCCTTTTGATGTGTTGTTGGATTTGGCTTGCTAGCATTTTGTTGAGGATTTCTGCATCTATATTCATCAGGGATATTGACCTGTAGTTTTGTTGTTGCTGTTTTGTCCTTGTCTGGTTTTCATATCAGGATTATGTTGGTCTCATAGAATGAGTTAGAAATAATTCCCTCAGCTTCAAATTTTTGGAAAAGTTTGAGAAGAATTGGCATTAATTCTTCCTTAAAGGTCCAGTAGAATTGAACGCTGAAGCCACCCTGTCCTGGACTTTTCTTCGTTAGAAGACTTTTTACAACTGATTTAGTTTCATTACTTGTTTTTGGTCTTTCAGGATTTCTATTTCTTCTTGGTTCAATCTTGGTACATTGTATGTGTCCAAGAATTTGCTCAATTCCTCTAGGTTGTCAAATTTATTAGTGAATAGTTGTTCAGAGTAGTCTCTAATGATTCTTTCTATTTCTGAAGCATCCATTGCTACATCTCCTTTTTCAATTCTGATTTTATTCAGGTGTTCTCTCTTTTTTCTTAGTCTAATAGTCTGTCAATTTTGTTTATCTTCTCAAAAAAACAATTTGTTGTTTTGTTGACATTTGTATTGGCTTTTTAGTCTCAACTTCATTTATTTCTGCTCTGGTCTTTATTATTTATTTTCTTCTACTAATTTTAGGCTTTACTTGGTTTTGCTTTTACAGTTTCTTGAGGTGCATTGTTAGGTTGTTCATCTGAAATATTTCTAGGGTTTTTTTTTATTATTTTTAAGATATAGAGTCTCACTCTGTCACCCAAGCTGGAGTACAGTGATGCAAGTATATCTCACTGCAGCCTTGAACTCCTGGGCTTAAGTGACCCTCCTGCCTCAGCCTCCCAAGTAGCTAGGACTACAAATTTGCACCACTACAATTGGCTAAGTTTTTTATTTTTGGTAGAGACGGTCTCTACCTGTTGCCTAGGCTGGTCTCAAACTCCTGGCCTCAGATGATCCTCCTGTCTTGGCCCCCTCAAAGTGCTGGGATTGCAGATGTGAGCTGTGACATCCAGCCATTTTCTAGTTTTTTGGTGTAGGCATTTATTGCTATAAACTTACCTCTTGCTACTGCTTTTGCTATCTCCCATAGGTTTTGCTATGTTGTGTCTCTATTTTCATTTGTTTCAATAAATTTTTAAATTTCATTCCTAATTTCTTCCTTTACTTAGTCATTCAGGATCATGTTGTTTAATTCCCATGTATTTGTATAGTATCAAATGTTTCTCTTGTTCTTGATGTCTAGTTTTATTCCATTACAGTCAGATAAAATACTTAATATGATTTCAATTGTTTAACAAATTTTGTGAAACTTGTTTCTCTCCTAACATATGGTCAATCATGGAAAATATTCCATGTGCTAATGAAAAGAATGTATATTCTGCAGCTGTTCAGTGAAATATTCTGTAAATATCTGTTGTTAGATCCATTTAGTCTATGATGCGGTTTAAATCTGATGTTTCATTGTTGATTTTCTATCTAGATGATGTGTCCAATGCTGAGAGTGGGGTGCTGAAGTCCCCAACTATTGTTGTATTGAGGGTCTATCTTCCTTTTAGATCTAATGATGCTTCCTTAATATATGTGGGTGCTCCAGTGTTGGGTGTATATGTATTTACAATTGTTACATTTTTCTTGCTGAATTGATCCCCTATTATATAATATCCTTCTTTTTCTCTTTTTATAGGTTCTAACTCAAAGCCTATTTTGTCTAAGTATAGTTATGCCTGCTCACTTTTAGTTTCCATTCGCATGAAATATCTTTTGCCATCCCTTCATTTTCAGTCTATGTGTATCTTTATAGGTGAGGTGATTTTCTCATTGGCAGCATATAGTTGGGTCTTCTTTTTTAATCCATTAAGCTAATCTCATCTATCTATCTATCTATCTATCTATCCAATCTATTTAGAGGCAGGGGATTGCTCTGCTGCCCAAGCAGGAGTGCAGTGACATGATCATAGCTCACTGCAGCCTCAAACTCCTGGGCTCAAGTGATCCTCCTGCCTAAGCCTCCCAAGTAGCTGGGACTACAGGCATGTGCCACCACACCCAGCTAATTCTTTAATTTTTTTTAAATAAGAGGTCTCAATATGTTGTCCAGGCTGGTCTCGAACTCTTGGCCTCAAGCAATCTTCCTGTCTTGGCCTCCCAAAGTGTTGGGATTACAGGTGTGAGCCACCAGAGCCAGTTTCAATCTACATCTTTTAAATGGGAAATTTGGTCCATTTACATTCCCACTTTGGGAGGCCAAGACTCACTTCAGCCCAAGAGTTTGAGACCAGCCTGGGCAACATAGTGAGACCCCATCTCTACAAAAAATTTTAAAAATTAGCCAGGCTTGGTGGCACATGCCTGTAGTCCCAGCTACTTGGGAGACTGAGGTGGGAAGATGGCTTGAGCCCCAGGGCAGAGGTTCAGTGTGCCGAGATCATGCCACTGCACTCCAGCCTGGGCAACAAAGTGAGACCCCGTCTCAAAGGGGAAAAAAAAAAAAAAACCTAGGCACCATGGTAAAACCCCCTTTCTACCAAAAATTAAAAAATAAAAAATTAGCCCAGCATGGTGGCATACATCTCTGGTCCCAGCTACTCAGGAGGCTGAAGTAAGAGGATTACTTGAGCCCAGAAGGCAGAGGTTACAGTGAGGCAAGATCACACCACTGCACTCCCAGTCCAGGTGACAGAGACCTCATCTCAAAAAAGAAAAAATAAAAAATAATTCTAATTAATATATGTAATGAAGACTACTAGAAGTAGTAAAGATGAAGGAAAATAACTCAGCTGGGCGCAGGGCTCAAGCCTGTAATTCTAGCACTTTGGGAGGCCAAGGCAGGTGAATCACTTAAGGCCAGGAGTTCAAGACCAGCCTTGCTAACATGGCAAAACCCTATCTCTACTAAAAACAGAAAAAAAAAATGGCTGGGTGTGGCGGCACACGCCTATAATCCTAGCTACTTGGGAGGCTGAGGCACAAGAATCATTTGAACCTGAGAGGCAGAGGCTGCAGTGAGCTGCTGAGATTGAACCACTGCATTCCAGCCTGGGTGACAAAGGAAGACTCCAAAAAGAAAAAAGAAAAAGAAAGAAAGAAAACAACTGTATATAAAAACTGTACTTTAGAAGTAGGTGTGTTTTTAGCAAGAAAAATTATATAAGGAATGTGTTTCCTTTAAAGGAGAAAGAGAATGATGTTATCTTAAAAACAAGACGATTGTTCCAGAATAATAAAGAAGAAAACAAGTAAGACGCAAACTGAACAAATATAGAGAGTTATAAAAGATCTGCAAGAAAGGGCATATTGAGGAAGAGCAAGATGGCAGAATAAGAGACTCCACTAATTGTCCCCTCCTCCCTGGCAAGGACACCAATTTAACATCTACACACACACATGCACACACACACAAAAAGCACCAAAGTGCTTGGTTTTGGTTCATAAGAACCAAAAATCAGATGAGCACTCATAGTACCTGGATTTAACCTCATATCGCTGAAAGAAGTGCTGAACAGGTAGGAAAAACAGTCTTGAATCGCTGACGCCATCCTCCATTCCCCAGCAGCAGCAGCATGGTGTGGAGAGTGTTTCTGTGCACTGGGGAGAGGGAGAGCACAGCAATTTTGAAGTACTGAACTCAGTGGTGCCCTGTTATAGCAGAAAACAAAACAAAACCAAACTCAGTTAACGCCCACCCATAATGGGGGCATTTAAAGCAGCCCTAGCCAGAGGGGAATTGCCAATCCCAGCAGTGTGAACTTGAGTCCCCGCAAGCCTCACCACCATGGGCTAAAGTGCTCTGGGGCTCTAAAGAAACTTGAAAGGCAGTCTAGGCCACAAGGACTGCAACTCCTAGGCGAGTCCTAGTACTGAACTGAGCCCAAAGCCAGTGGACTGTAGAGGCACACAACTTACTGAGACATCAGCCGGGGTGGCTAAGGGAGTGCTGATACCAGACAGTTTTAAAAAACTAAACTTGACAGATACAAAGTCAGTAAAGCCCCTTGGATATTACCAAAGCTCTGACTAAAATATCATATTTTAAAACTTACATAGAATTAATATCTGTGTTGCATTTATATAATCAGATCTACCTTATTGAAACTAGACTTATTTTGTTAAAAAAATCTAACTGTGACTATTTTTTATAAAAATGAGAGTGACTATTAAAAAGATTACGTTTCAGTAGAAAACTGTAGAGCACCAATTACCAAATTCTAGTCCTGTTTATTTTCTTTGAGATTTGTTATCCATCTATAAACTGGATTGAATCCTGAAGTTTTCTAGTTTCATTAAAAACTAAAACTGCCCTTTTCTCAAATCCTAAAAGCTGAAACTGAATGACTTCAAACTTCAGAAAAAATCACTGCAACAGACCATGAATAGACAACCTTTATGCCTGCTGCTATGTGAGTTCACCAGAACACCACCTGATGATACAACCAGCTCTCAAATGCCATCTTCATTCCACCATCTAAAGATACTTCAAACTCAAATCTACAAATCTTGACCCTCCAGACACAAAGACTAAGATCATAATTTGCTCCAAAATTAATCTTTGTTTTTCTTTTGTTTTCATAGAATGATAACTTGAATACTTTTCAAGCAATATAATCTGAAATGAACAATTTAGCCTCAAAAGTACTCCAAAACAGAAATGCTTGATACCACACAGTTTAACAAAGAAGAGCTTGTGCTTTTATTAATTAAAAAAGTGTTTTACCAGGGATGGTGGCTCACACTTACAATCCCAGCACTTTGGAAGGCCAAGGTGGGCAGATAACACTCGAGCCTAGGGTTTTGAGACCAGCCTGGGCACTGTGGCGAAACCCCATCTCCAAAAAAAATACAAAAATTAGCCAGGTGTGGTGGCATATGCCTGTAGTCCTAGCTACTTGGGAGGCTGAGGAGGGAGGATCCCTTGTGGCTGGGAGGTCAAGGCTGCAGTGAGCCCCGATTGCACCACTGCACTCTAGCCTGGGTGACAGAGTGAGACCCTGTCTCAAAAAAAAATGTTGTTTCTATGTCAATAAATTAGAAATTATTGCCCCATGGGATAACTGGAAAGCCACATATACGAGAATGAAACTGGATCCTCATCTCTCACCTTATACAAAAATCAACTCAAGATGGATCAGCGACTTAAATCTAAGACCTCAGACTATAAAAATTCTAGAAGACAACATTGGAAAAAAAAACTCTTCTAGACATTGGCTTAAGCAAAGACTTCATTACTAAGAACCCAAAAGCAAATGCAACAAAAACAAAGATAAATAGGTGGGACTTACTTACACTAAAAAGCTCCTGTACAGCAAAAGGAACAGTCAGCAGAGTAAACAGACAACCTACAGAGTGGGAGAAAATCTTCACAATCTATACATCCAAAAAGGGACTAATACCCAGAATCTACAGGGAACTCAAACAAATTAGCAAGAAAAAAACAAACTATCCCATCAAAAAGTGGGCTACGGACATGAATACACAATTCTCAAAAGAAGATATACAAATGGCCAACAAACATATGAAAAAATGCTCGACGTCACTAACGATCAGGGAAATGCAAATTAAAACCACAATGTGATACATCCTTATTCTTGCAAGAATGGCCATAATCAAAAAATAATGCGGGCTGGGTGTGGTGGCTCACACCTGTATTCCCAGCGCTTTGGGAGGCCAAGGCGGGTGGGTCGGATCACAAGGTCAAGAGATCGAGACCATCCTGGCTAACACAGTGAAACCCGTCTCTACTAAAAATACAAAATTTAGCCGGGTATGGTGGTGGGTGCCTGTAGTCCCAGCTACTCGGGAGGCTGAGGCAGGAGAATGGTGTGAACCCAGGAGGCAGAGCTTGCAGTGAGCTGAGATCACACCACTGCACTCCAGCCTGGGAGACAGAGGGACATCTCAAAAAAAAAAAAAAAAAAAAGAAATAGTAATAATAATAATAATAGATGTTGGTGTGGATGCAGTGATCAGGGAACACTTCTACATTGCTGGTGGGAATGTAAACTAGTACAACCACTATGGAAAACAGAGTGGAAATTCCTTAAGGAGCTAAAAGTAGAACTACCACTATTGAGTATCTACCCAGAAAACAAGTCATTTTACGAAAAAGATACTTGCACATGCATGTTTATAGCAGCACAATTCACAACTGCAGAAATATGGAACCAACCCAAATGCCCATCAATCAATGAGTGGATAAAGAAACTGTGATATATATATATATATATATGAATACTACTCAGCCATAAAAAAGGAGTTAATGGATTTATAGCAACCTGGATGGAACTGGAGACTATTATTCTAAGTGAAGTAACTCAGGAATGGAAAACCAAACATCATATGTTCTCACTCATAAGTGGGAGCTAAGCTGTGAGGATGTAAAGGCATAAGAATGATACGATGGACTTTGGGGACTCAGGGAAAAGGGTGGGAGGAAGGTGAGGGATAAAAGACCACAAATTGGGTTCAGTGTATACTGCTCAGGTGATGGATGCAGCAAAATCTCACAGATCTCCACTAAGGAACTTACTCATGTAACCAAATACCACCTGTTCCCCTAAAAACCTATGGAAATAATTTTAAAAAAATTATTGCCTCCAATTCAAAAGATCTTAAACAAATGTAACTTCCTCATCAGATAGGTGTGATCTACCTGATCTACTGATTTATTTAATGGGTTAATTATTGGCTTTTTGAATTTTTAGTAGAGACAGGGTTTCACCATGTTGGCCAGGCTGGTCTTGAACTCCTGAGCTCAATGTCTGCTCCAGAGAATTTTCAATTCTTGCTATTATTCTCCTTATAATCATGGTTTTCATCTCTGTAGTCCATTGTATCCTCTCAAGGGATTTGAATGCTTTCCAGCAGCATTCAGGTGTGAGACCCTAACCACTCACACATCAAATAATTGCCATCAGGATTAGACAACTAGAAGAACTCAACAACCCCACCACTCAAGCCTATGATGACTCTGCAACCGCAGATAATGATGACTACCTGACCTTACATTCCAGTGCAACTGTTGAGAATGACAACATCTACACGATTCTTTGTTCCAGTAACTAGTCAATAATGGTAACCTGGTTACCGAGAGTAATGCTATACTGTTTGGTCACACTCTCAGCTTGCTAGAAGAATGACCAAAAGCGGGGAACTGTTAAAGTAAATTTAAAGGGATACTAGGCCTGAAGAATCCCTGAGCAGACAAAACCAGTGAGGCTTCATAACGAGACCTAAACCTTGCTTGATTTGCAAACATAAGTGAAACTTGACTTTTTTCTTATAAATGCCTATATTAAGGAAAAACAAATCACAGGCTCAACCAGTCAGAAATACCCAACACAGTTATACTATATAACCAAGGACTTTCCAACAGGATAGGCCAAATAAGGCAATTGTATAATTGCAACCAACCAAATAATTTATTGATTTTGCTTCTGTATTTACCCCATAAATACTTGCCCCAGATGGCTTGCCGCCAGAACAGACCTCTTCAGTTTGGTGTTTCCCAATTCATCAATTGCTTCTTACTCAAATAAACTCAAAAATATTATTGTGCCTCAGATTTTTCTTTAACGCAAGGAAATAGGGGCCACACACCTGCAGCCATGAGGAATTGGAGTCTACCAACAACCTGAATGAACCTGGAAGTGGATCCTTGCCCCAAGCCTCCAGACATGAGTCCAGCCCAGCTGACACCTTGATTTTGGTCTTGTGGAACCCTGACCAGAGAACCAGCTGAGCCCACCAGGACTTCTGACCTATAGGCTGTAAGATAAGAAATGGATATTGTCCAGGTGCAGTGGCTCATGCCTGTAATCCTAGCATTTTGGGAGGCTGAGGCAGGAGAATTGCTTGAACTCAGGAGTTTGAAACCAGCCTGGGCAACATATGAGACCTCATGTCTACCATTTTTAAAAAAATAATAATAAAATAAATGGGTATTTTTTTAGCCACTAGATTTTGGGACATGTGTTATACAGCAATGGAAAATATGGCAGGAAAATAAACATACCAGGGAAACATAATAGAAATGCTGGGCAGTGCTGAATATGTCCATCTGAGGTCTGTGGTCCTGAACGTAAAGTGGACCTAAGCAGGTGATCCGTATCTTCCAACTGCGTGAGTGCAGGCACAGGGAGGTGCAGAAGATGGCTTCAGCAAAGATCCAGGTGATTCCAGGCAAAAGCAGCAGAAAAAAGGAGGCGCAAAAAAAAGTGAAGGAAGTTGGCAAAGGAGAGAGTCTAATGAGGCATTGTAGAATCTACTGTGTAAGGACGTGAAGACGCTGGCGGGTGGGCAGATGACCCACAATGAGAAAGGGACTCAAGAGTTCCAAAGTGACAGGCCGGAGAGCTGGAAGGATCGTCCACATGGCTGCTGACATCCCAAGATGATGGAGGAGAAGGGCAGAGAGGAAGACAATGGGCCAGGAGCCAGTTGTAAAGGAGCTGAAGTCCCCTGAAGCCAGCAGCTGCCAGAAACAAAAGATGGCGAAACCAGACACCAAGAGCTCCAGAGAGCAGGGCTGCTTACCGGAAGAGAGGTAAGCAAGACACTTATCCCCAACACCTGTCAATGTGACCGCACCCGGAAACGGGCTCTGCAGGTGTAATCAGTTAAGATGAGGTGGGCCCTAATCTAATGACTAGTGTCCTTATAAAACAAGGGAAAGTTGGACACAGGGAAACAGGAGACAGAGAGAAGAAGGCCATGTGAAGACGGAGGCAGAGATTGGAGTGATGCAGTCACAAGTCAACAAACACCTGAGGCTCCAGAAGCTGGAAGAGGCAAGGAAGGATCTTGCCTCTCTCAAGGCGGAGCTGCTCCGTAGTTACTGCACTCGTGTAGGGAGGTGGAACAAGAGGAAGGGCCCTTAAAGGAACCTCTCTGCCTGGCTCCCTGAGGCAAAAGTCAGCTTACCTTCAGCCCAGGAATGCTCTGAGCACACCCCAACCTCAGAGTCCAGGACATAGCGCCATGAGGCCCAAAGAGGGGGAGGTTTCTCTTTACAGCTAGTCCAAGGCCCACCACTCCCCCATTCCTTAGTTCCTGCCCCAGCACAGCTGACAGCAGAAGTCCACTTCCTACAGAGGAACACAGACATCGCACACCCACAGCGCCCCCAGCCCCAGCAAACCACTCACGTGCTCACAGCACATGTCAAGTCAGAACACCCGGAAATGTCCATCGGGCCCCCTACGTCTAGAGCCCACCCAGTTCCTTCTCACCTCTGGCCCTCTGTTTCCAAAGCATTCATATTAAATTTCACCTGAGGTCAAGTGCTTGGTAATTAATATCAGTGTGTTTTTGCAATAAATCGGTAACCTCAGTTCAGAGAAGACCTAAAGGCTTACAGGAAAGATAGACTTGATCAATGCCATGTCCTTAGTAGCAAAACTGGAATTAGAACTCAGCGATGTTTCTTATTCTTCTAGATAGGGAAAAGAATTTACTGTGATGAGGAATTTACTGTGATGAGACTAAACTTAAACCAATTAAATTTACATAAATTTAAAATTCAGTTCCTCAGTCACACCGGCCACATTTCAAGCGCTCAGTGGCCACATGAGACTAGTAGCTGACTAGTTAGAAAATGTTTCATCATTTTCTGTCATCACAGAAAGTTCTACTGGACAACTGCCAGAAACAAAAGATGGCGATACCAAAACCAGACACCAGGAGCTCCAGAGAGCAGGGCTGCTTACCGGAAGAGAGGTAAGCAAGACACTTATCCCCAACACCTGTCAATGTGACTGCACCTGGAAACAGGCTCTGCAAGTGTAATCAAGTTAAGATGAGGTGGGCCCTAATCTAATGACTAGTGTCCTTATAAAACAAGGGAAAGTTGGACACAGGGAAACAGGAGACAGAAAGAAGAGCCCTCCCTAGCCCTCCCTAGCCCTCTGTCTTGCTCCTCAGTTCCTGTGAACACCTGCTAGACCAAGCCCCAGCAACAGTGTTCCACACAGTGCACTGGACACTCGGGGAGAAGAAACGCCTCTCTCCCCCGTCACCCCCTACAAAGCAAGAAGCCATAAAAACACAATTCCCACTCACACACATTTAACGTTCCCCGCTCAGGTCACTGGTGGATATGGCTTTGTCCTTAGGAAATAAAGCCATTTGTAGTGATTTTCCCAAAGCAAAGAACAGTCAGCCCAAAGAACTGAAAAACTGAAGTCTCCTTCTCTAGAAAGTGAAAAGTGCTTGCAATTTTTTTTGGCGGGGGGGGACAGGGCCTCGCTCTGTCATCCAGGCTGGAGTGCAGTGGCATGATCATGGCTCACTGCAACCCCTTCCCCCTGGGCTCAAGTGATCCTCCCACCTCAGCCTCCGAAGTAGCTGAGGCTACAGGCCTGTGCCACCACTCCTGGCTAATTTTTTGTAAAGACAGGGTTTCTCCATGTTGCCCAGGTTGGCCTCAAACTACTGGGCTCAAGCAATCCACCCACCTCGGCCTCCCAAAGTGCTGGGATTATAGGCGTGAGTCACCACGCCTGGCTGCAACTTTTTTTTTTTTTTTTTTTTTTTTTTTTTGAGATGGAGTCTCATTCTGTCACCAGGCTGGAGTGCAGTGGCACAATCTCGGCTCACTGCAACCTCTGCCTTCCGGGTTCAAGTGATTCTCCTGCCTCAGCCTCCCGAATAGCTGGGACTACAGGCGCCCGCCACCACACCCGGCTAATTTTTTGTATTTTTAGTAGAGACGTGGTTTCACCATGTTGGCCAGGATGGTCTCGATCTCTTGACCTTGTGATCCACCCGCCTTGGCCTCCCAAAGTGCTGGGATTACAGGCGTGAGCCACTGTGCCCAGCCTGTGACTTTTAAGTAGTTTTTCCTGCTTCCCTTGACCAAGGTTTCAAACATCATAGGATCTAATCTCAAGCCAGGTCCCCCAAAGCTGTTTTGAAGACCACAATAGGGCCAGTGAGGGCAATAACTGGAAATCCTCAAATCAGAAGGTATTGGATGTCTGGATTAACAACTTGACCCAAAGAGAATATCTAACAATACATCATCTGCATCAAAACAAACTGGATTTACCACTCTCCTGTTGGAACTGCAGGGAAATCCTAAAAACATTAAATCACCCAGGGATACGTGGAAATTACACAATACACACTACTGCTAATTTCAGATCTGTTGTTGATAATTTATTTAGTGTGCTAAATTTTAGTTGTGATTTTAGTGAAGATACAGTATTTATCAGGCATTTCATAGGTGATTCAGTTTTCTGAATCTTATCTTTTATCAAGGATCTTCATCTGCAAAACCTCCCACTGTTTCAGCAACCTAACTCTGTGATTAGGAAGGGAATACACTCAAACCAGAAGAAATACAACAATAAAACCCCAAACTACGACAGAAGCAACATGGGTGAAAAGGGGGAAATTTTAGGGGGGCTAAAGACGTAGAATCCATGGCCCCCACTGGATATAGGAGATATGATGACATCTTCCAATATTATTTGTGGTTTCTTCCCCTTCTCTCCTATAGCCTCAGCTTGAGCAGCCCAGCCTTTGCGCTAATGCCTCAGTGAAAAGATGCAACAACAAAAATGAGGGGAAACGGAAAGCCACTTCTGACTTTTGAATTTCAGTTGCCTAGGCAGGCCCTTAGGAAAACAGAAAGGACTCCCAGTCTGGATAGAAGATGTGCAGGAAATATTCTGGATAAAGCAAGGCCTTGCATTGATTTCACCCCAGTTCCATGGCATGAGAACAACTCGCAGGCAAGAGCCAGCGGGAACGCAGTGACAGCACAGACAGTGGTGGGTTCCGTCCTCAGGCACCTGAGTGCAGAGAGACAGCAAAACCCCCAAGTAGGTTTTTGAGACCTGATGGCAGTGGAGCCCCAGACCTATATCCAAGGTAGAGCCATAGGAAGGAGACAAGACCCCCCAAAAGAAGATATGGCTGCAGAGTGTAGCCTATTGTGGAGGCAGCTTGAACCATGGACAGTGCCAAACTTTCTTATGCTACTCCAGGGCATAGGAGCAGTAGAATAAACCCTGTGTCCAAGAGCAACTGAGAGGTAGCACAGAGACACCAGACCTAAAGAGGTCATACAAGCAGGAGCCAGGCAGAGGATACCTCAGAGGACACTGGGTGGCCACTTAATAACAGGACCCACTTCCGCCAGTGCTTTGGCAAAATATATACATAAGAGACACCCTCCCAGAATTAAGGCAATCCCTGGAGAGAGGAGGGGAGATTCCACCAATGGATTAAAATTAAGCATCCAACATTCCAGGAGAATAGAAGCTGGCTCAGAATAGAAACATAAGAGCCAGGCACTGTGGCATACATCTGTAATCCCAGCTACTTGGAGGCTGAGGCCAGAGGATACCTTAAGCCCTGGAGTTAGAGACTAGCATGCACAACATAGCAAGACAGTCTCAGAAGAATAAAACATGTGTAAAAAATAATATAAATGTAGTTATATCACAGAAAAACAATGTTATATGTATGCTCCTGCATATCTGAGTCTGTAGAATAACATAATACCACTATAAGAATCAAGGGACTGTGGCCAGGCACAATGGCTCACATCTTTAATCCCAGCACTTTGGGAGGCCGAGGCAGGTGGATCACCTGAGGTCAGGAGTTCGAGACCAGGCTGGCCAACATGGCGAAACCCCATCTCTACAAAAATACAAAAATTAGCCAGGCATGGTGGCAGGCTCCAGTAATCCCAGCTACTCGGGAGGCTGAGGCAGGAGAATCGCTTGAATCCAGAAGGTGAAGTTTGCAGTGAGCCGAGATCACATCACTGCACTCCAGCCTGGGCGACAGAGCGAGACTGCGTCTCAAAAAAAAAAAAAAAAAAGAATCAAGGGACTGAGAGAAGCTAGAAACTACCAAATTTCTGACCATGGAACTGGTGGGGCCATTCGTGGATGTGGGGAATAAAGAAAGGGGGCAAACTGAGTGAAAAATGCTGAGTTGAAGGTTTGGGCATGTCAAGGCTGAGATGCTGACGAGGCATCTAGGGATGTCAGGAGGCAGGTGGATAATTATGACTGCTGCTCAGGAATGAGGCCTGCTTGAGAATACAGGTTTTTTGCATCATCAGCCTATACAAGTAGCACCTGACAGATGAGTAGTAGCTCGGAGTGATGACCTTACATACTCACTGTGTGCCGGGCATTGTTGTAAGCTTTTTATGCATACTGACTCATTGGATCCTCAAATGAGAACCCTGTGAAGCAGGTACTACTACTATCTTTTTTTTTTTTTGAGACGGAGTCTCGCTCTGTCGCCCAGGCTGGGGTGCAGTGGCACAATCTCGGCTCACTGCAAGCTCCGCCTCCCGAGTTCACGCCATTCTCCTGCCCCAGCCTCCTGAGTAGCTGGGACTACAGGCGCCTGCCACCACACCCGGCTAATTTTTTGTATTTTCAGTAGAGACGGGGTTTCACTGTGTTAGCCAGGATGGTCTCGATCTCCTGACCTCGTGATCCACCCGCCTCGGCCTCCCGAAGTGCTGGGATTACAGGTGTGAGCCACTGCACCCGGCCTATCTTTTTTTTTTTTTTAAGTGGCAATGTCTCCCCGTGTTGCCCAAGCTGGACTCAAACTCCTGAGCTCAAGCCATCCTCCCACCTCAGCCTCCCAGGCAGCTGGGACCACAGGCATATGTTACCATGCCCAACCTCACTTTTGTAAATATATGAAGAAATAGATATAAATGTTTCATGTCTCACAGCTAGGAGCCAGAGAAATCAGAAGTTATTCCGGTAAATCTACAACCTGAACATATAACAACCACTGTGCTATATGCTGCCCTAAAAGGAGGATGAGGAGGTGACAGCTGTCAGGAGGAAAACCAGAAAAGCAGTGTGTCCACAAAACCTAAAGGAGGAGACAGCTGAGGGAGGAAATGGTTGGAGGTATCAGATTTGTAGGTGGTCAAGTGACTGATTACAATTAAAAAGTGCCCATTGGATTTAGCATCTAGATCAGTAATGATGCCTAACAGAAGTGTCCTGAGGTTGGAGGGAGAGCAGATGTGTTGTGGATGCTGCATAGACTAGGAGGTGGGGAAATACAGCATGCACAACTCTGCCAAGAGAATTGTGAAGAGGGGAGAGCTAGAACCTAAGTTAAAGATTTTCATTTTTTAAAGAGGAAGAGTGTGGAGCTTTTTATATGTCAAAGGAAAATTCAGTAGAAAATGGAAGTTTTAAAGAGATAGGACTCCAAACACGTGCAAGCAATTGTGAGTGGGATGTGATTGGAGACACTTTCAAGTCATGATTTCTAACCTCAGCTGGGCCCCTGATGCTGCCTGACAACCACACTGCATTTGTGGGAATTTGAGTCCAGTCACTGCCCCTCTCTCTCACACAGTAGTTCTCAAAGGGTAATCCCCATACAGGCGACTGCAGCATCACCCGGAACTTGTTAGAAATGCAGATTCCTGGGCCCATCCTAGACCTACTGAATCAGAATGTCTGAGGGAAGGGAGGGCTTTTTTTTTCTTTTGAGATAGCATCTCACCCTGTAGCTCAGGCTGGAGTGCAGTGGCACGATCACAGCTCACTGCAGCCTTAACCTCCCAGGCTCAAGCAATCCTCCCATCTCAGCCTCCTAAGTAGCTGAACTACAAGCGCACACCACCACACCCGGCTGATTTTTTTATTTTTTGTAGAGACGGGGTCTCTCTATGTTGCCCAGGCTGTGGGAGGGCTTTAATAGGCTCTCTAGGTGGTTTTGATACACACTAAAGTTTGAGAATCACTGCTCTCAGTGACTTTTTTAGAACTCCACCTCTAGGTTCAAACTTCTAAGCCTTTCCCCTTCATCCTCACAGTCAGCTGACCCTGCTTCCGAATTCACTAAGAGGAAAAAAAAAAAGGCCACAAAGAGATAATATCCACCAGTCTCCCCCACATCAATTCACCTTCCCACATCTATGCCCAAATATCGTGCCTTCTCTCTTTTTACTTTGCATGAGCCATCAGTCCTGTAACCAAAACCAGCCCCTCTGCTTCTGGACTCTGTCCAATCCCTTCTCCCCTCATCAGGGATATTTCTCCAGACATTCTCCTCACTCCCCACTGCATTGTCAACCTTCACTCTCTACTGGCTCTTCCCCATCAGCATGTAACCTATAACTATTTTTTCCCACTTAATAAATTTTCTTGACGTCACTTCTCCTTTTAGCTCCCATCCAATTTCTCTCCTTCCTTTACAACAAAACTCCTCCAAAGAGTTGCCTATACTGTTTCCATTCCTCTCCTCCCATTCTTTCTTAAACTCATCTGCAATCAGACTTTTACCCCCATCACTCCACCAAAACTGTTCTTGTCAAAATTACCAATGACCTTCAATCAATTATCTTTGCTCTATATACTTTCCAGTGGGGGCGGGGGGCGGGGGGCAAGGGAGGGACAAAACATAAAATTAAAAAAAAATCAATCAATCAATTCTCAAACTCATCTTACTTAATTTATGGGCCACATTTGACACAATTGACCTTTCCCTCCTCCTTGGTAAGTTTCCTTCTCTTGGCCTTTAGCATACCACCATCTCCTGGGGTTTTTTTCCTCACTACACTGGTCCTATGCCTCCATCTCTCTGATGGTTCCAACTGATCTCAAGCTCATATTGGAGAGCTCCAGAATTAAGTCCTTGCACATCTTTTCTAGCTACACTTGCTCCCTTGGTAATTCTTCTCATCTCCTGGCTTTAAATAACTTCCATATGCTGATGACTCTCAATCTTTTATCGCCAGCCCAGACCACGCCAAACTTGCACATGCAGCTGCTTTCCTGACATCTCCATTTGGATGCCTAGTAGACATATGTTTTTTGTTTTTTGTTTTGAAACTGTGTCTCTCTCTGTCGCCCAGGCTGGAGTACAGTGGCACCATCTCAGCTCACCGAAACCTCTGCCTCCCAGGTTCAAGCGATTCTCCTACCACAGCCTTCCCCTTCTCAGTTAAAGTTCAGGTGAAAAATTCCTCCCTCCTCCCCACACTGCCTAATTCATCAGAAAATCCTGTTAGTCCACATTCAAAATACTTCCAAAATCCACCACTTTGCATCACCTGTCCTGCTACCACACTAACCAGATGCTCACAATGACCTCCTAAATGGTCTCCCGCTTCTGCTCTCTTCAGATCTGTTCTCTACACAGTAGCGAAAGGTATTTTGTTAAAACAAAAATCAGATCCATGTCCCTCCTCTGCTCAAAACAAACTTGTCCAACCCACAGTATGCAGGCCACATGTGGCCCAGGATGGCTTTGAACGTGGCCCCCCACAAATTCCTAAACTTTCTTAAAACATTATGAGGTTTTTTTGTGTTATTTTTTTTAAAGCTCATCAGCTATCTTTAGTGTTAGTGTATTTTATGTGTGGCCCAAGACAATAATTCTTCTTCTACCATAACCCAGGGAAGCCAAAAGATTGGACACCCCTGTTTCAAAATCTTCCAGCAGCTTCATAAAAGCCAAAGTCCTCAGAATGGCCTTGGGGACCTACAGGCTGGGTCCTTCCCTGACCTCTCTGATTGCATCTCCCACTCTTTCCCTATCTTTCTCTCTCTTCACTCCAGCCACATTGACTTTGTTCTTCCTCGAAAGTGGCAGGTCACTCCCACCTCAGGACCTTTGTTTTTACTCTTCCCTCTGCCTAGAACATTCTTTCCCCACATTTATGTGTAGTTCATGCCTAGCCTCCCTCAGGTCACTTGAATGCTACCTTCTCCGAACACACCTCCTCCTTGCTTGATGTGCCCCATAGCTCTTGGCACCATCTAACATGTTACATATTCTATTTATTTAGTCCTGCTTCTACTAGAATGTAAGCTCCCTGAGGACAGGGATTGTGCCTGTTTTGTTCCCTGCTATATCCCCAGTTTCTAGAAGAGTGACTGGCATGTCCAATATCCATCTGTAAAATGAAATGATGGAATGAGGGCCCTAAGGAAATATAACATGGTGAAACCCCATCTCTACTAAATACAAAAAATTAGCTGGGGCCTGGCGCAGTGGCTCACATCTGTAATCCCAGCACTTTGGGGGTCTGAGGCTGATGGATCACCTGAGGTCAGGAGTTCAAGACTAGCCTGACCAACACGGTGAAACCCTGTCTCTACTAAAAATACAAAAATTAGCCAGGCGTGGTGGCAGGCTCCTGTAATCCCAGCTACTCGGGAGGCTGAGGCACAAGAATCACTTGAACCCGGCAGGAGGAGGTTGCAGTGAGCCGAGATTGTGCCATTGCACTCCAGCCTGGATGAGAGAGCAAGACTCTGTCTTAAAACAAAAACAAAAACAAAACAGCCTGGCGTGGTGTCGCACGCCTGTAATCCCAGCTACTTGGGAGGCTGAGGCAGGAGAATTGCTTGAACCCAGAGGTTGCAGTGAGCTGAGATCGCGCCATTGCACTCTAGCCTTGGCAACAAGAGTGACACTCCGTCTCAAAAAAACAAAACAACAACAACAATAACAACAAAAAACAAGAGTTGAAATCAAGAAGGGAATCGTGCCTTGGACAAGAACAGGGGTGCCTCTTTCACTGCTCCTGATAAGAATGGATTCAGACATGTTTGTAGGTAGAAATTTAAGTATTCCCCTCTTGATTGCGTCTGATTTCTCTAGGAAATAGAAGAGAACGAAGGACTTGAGGAGAGTAGCGATGGAGAGAGAGACCTATGGTGAAGATGGGAGGAGTTAAGGGCAGCTGCAAGGGTTGATGGAACAGCTGAAGTTCAAAACCTGGCTTTGCCTTGGTACCCAGCTACCTGGTTGTGCGGTTTTCTTCATCAACATCGGGGGAGTCGGGAGAAGGTTACATAAAAGGAATGGGAGCAGCAAAAATTCAAGTTTTGTCTCGGCTTTTTCTTGAAAAAGCCAAAGAGAATTCCTTCACTTGACACAGTGCCTCTGTTTACCCACTCAGGCACTGATCACTAATCACTGGTCCCATGGAAGTAAAATGAGCGGAGAGTGTCTTTGACAGTAGAGAAAAAGAGAAGAGGCTAAGAAACAGGACCTCCCCCAGCCCGGTGAAAAGGTGAGCGGGGGACGTTTAGCCTTCCCTAAAAACTGAAAGTTGATACGCCCCAGGGCTCAAGTTCCTAGCCTTCTCCCATGACCCCTCTTCTTTCCCAATACCTTCCAGCTGCCCCGTCGTGTGACATTCCAGTCCACCTCTGTTCCTGCTCCACCCCCTCCAAACTCGCGTGCTTTTCCTCCACGTGGTTCTCTGTGTATATCGGTTGCCTGGGAGACCCCAGCTGGGCCGGGCTCTAATGACGCCACAATAGGAACAAGCCAATAGCCGTGACGCGACTCAGTGACGCAAGACGAGGGGTGTGGCTCTGCCTGCCCAGGCGCAATGAGGCGGCTGCCCGCTGGGTGGCGCCGATTTCCCGGGGAGGTCCCTTATGGGCCCCTGGCAGAGCTGGGGGAGAGGCAGACATGAGCCGAGGTCGGGGAGCCCTCTGCGTCAGCCGGTGCTCACTGCGCCGCGCCAGCGCCAGCGCTAGCCGGGACTCACCCGCAGCTCCATGCTTGTGCCCGGTTCGACTCGTCCATCCTCCAAGAAGAGGCAGGTACGTGCCATCTGTCGGGGATCGGGGAGGGGGGATTCGGGGATCGGTGCCGGTTTGGAGCTCAGAAAGTAAGGTGTCCACGACAGCCTGGGCAGAGTGGGCACTAGAAATATAGGGAGAGAGCCGGCTGTGCAGTGGGCACTAGAAATATAGGGAGAGAACCGGCTGTGTCTGCCAGTTGTGTGAGGGCTGCCTGCTGACAGCCCAGGGTGCCAGGAAGAGCCATCTGTGTGCTGATCAGTGTATTCTAAGGAAATGCTGCTTTGGCGGGTCCTCTTCGCTGTGCCCCGTGTACATCGGTGGTATGTGGCCCGAGAGCGACACTGACAAACCCCCTCCTCACGTGTGCGTGCAGCTCACTCGCTGCTCTTAAAGCTCGCCGGGCTGTATCTGGTCAGTTTGCTAAAGGGGGTTAGGAGCGGGGGGTGGGCAACAATTAAGCGGAAGGGGAGATTTTCCACCAATCTCAGACCAGAAAGAGGCAGCTTTGAAATTCTCACCAGTCCCAAACCAGAAGCAGGCACGCGGTGCTCCGAAGAGAGCAACTTCTCAACAGTCAAGGGAAGCCCTAGCCAACCCATTTTAGCCCTTCCCTGAAGAGTGAACATCCTACCTCCTGACCTGGCTGCCTTTAGAATGGGACTGAGCTGGAGGTAATGGTAGGGGCTGCTCACCTGCCCTGGAATGGGCATAAGAACATCCCCCAGATGGACCCCCGTAAAGCAGAGGAAAGGAGAGCTGATTGGGCTAAGGTCGAGGCAGGCCCCCTCCTCTGATGCTGTAGATGCATGTCAGACTGGAGACAGAATGAGGACTGGAATGAGGGCGTCCTCTGAAGTGCATCATCAGGACCTGGGCTGAGTCAGTAGCCTGTGCTAAGACAGGGTGGAGGCACCAGGCTGGGTACTCCCAGTCCTCAGGGAGAGCCATCAAGAAACGTCCTGGGAGCAGACAAGTGCACCAAGGCCAGAGAGGCTAAGAACTCCGTTCCTTCCTCTTGTGACCCTGCCCAGCCCGGCTCTGTGGCCCTGGAATCCTGAGCCCTCCCACAGGTAGAGTGGAACCACCCCAGAGGGGCCAAGCATTCTCCTGGTGGCCTGGGGGAAGCTGTGCTTGCTGTATTTTTCTAGACAAAGGGGGAAGGAGCCCAGATGGGCTTGGCCTTTCTCTGCTTGGTGGACTGGACATCTAGGAAGATGGCAAGCCTTGTTTGCCCTTCCCAGTTATGGGACATGGTCAGTTCAGAAAACCATGGGACTGTTCTCTGGCATTAGAAAGGCATACTTCCGGCCGGGAGCAGTGGCTCAAAGTGCAGTAATCCCAGCACTTTGGGAGGCCTAGGCGGGTGGATCACGAGGTCAGGAGATCGAGACCATCCTGGCTAACACGGTGAAACCCTGTCTCTACTAAAATTACAAAAAAATTAGCTGGGCGTGGTGGTGGGCGCCTGTAGTCCCAGCTCCTCGGGAGGCTGAGGCAGGAGAATGGCATGAACCCAGGATGCAGAGCTTGCAGTGAGCCGAGATCACACCACTGCACTGACTCCTGGGCGACAGAGGGAGACTCCGTCTCAAAAAAAAAAAAAGGAACACTTCCCCAGGAGTAACCTTCCTTTTCTCCCTAGGAAGGTTCACCTGGTAAGGCGCTATTACTAATAATACCACTAATTATAATAATAAGTGGAAGTATTCAATATAATCATCATTGTTTATTGAACTCTTACTATGGGCCATGAAATTTACAAATATTATTTTATTTAATCCTCACAACTGAGATAGACCATTATTATTATTATTCCTGTTTTGCAGATTAAATAGCTAAGGTTCAGAGAACTTGTGACTTATCCACTATTCCAGAGCCAATAAGGCTAAGAATTAGCCTCCAAGCCCAGGCCTAGAAGTCCATTAGAAAAGAATATTGGACTGAAACCTGAGTACTAGTCCCCTTTCTGCTTCTATCTGGATATGCCCTTAAGCAAGCTGCTTTCTTTCTCTAGGTCTACTCTATCTCAAAATTAAGAGTGGGGCTAAAGGTATGGCTTCTTCCTGTTCTCTAATTCTGTGACTGACTGCTCCGGAAAATCTACTTTCTCTGTATTTTTGTCTCAAGTTCCACCTCCACCCCTCTGTGCTCTTCTCAGTCCTCTTTCCTCTTGAATCTCCTGATTGTTCCCCTTCAAAATGCCCCCCCTTCCAAGAGTCCTCACAGACCTCCTTGGCTAGCACTGGCCCGAAAGGGCAGCCCCTCAAGGTGGGCACGCCACTGCCCCTTTAATTCTCCCGGGGCTTGGAATGCAAGTGAGTTGCACTCGCCATCTCTGCGAGTCTGCGAGGTCAGATAAGATACTATATATATCGGAGTCAGTAACCTGAGCTCCGGATTACCCAGCCCAGAGTCAGGCTCCAGCTTCTGGGCTTTCCACTGCATTCCCTGCCCTGCTGGGGAAGGAGAAGCCCCCAGCTCCCATCCAGTGCCCCTGGACACAGGTCAGTAGCTTCCCCTTTGGTATCTGAGCTTCTCTGGGACTCCACCTAGAGGAAAGACATCAGTGAATCTGGGAGAGCATGTGAGAGGCTACCCCACTGGGCCTGGTGGGTGTCAGGGGCAAGACCAAAGGCTCCTCTGGAGGCTGAGAACAGAGGAAAGATGAGGCCCTAGAGGAGAAGCAAGGAGACCGGGGATCTCCCCTGGGGAGGGGGCACCCGGAGAGTACCTGGGCAGAGGTGCTTGGAAAAGAGAATTTAAGGATCCCAATACTGCCTGGAGGCCCATTTCTTTGCCTTGTCTTGGAAGTGTAGAGATCCCCACCCACTCACAACCCCAAATCAAGGAGCACCCTATAGAAACTGCCCTGGGCCCGTCCACTTCTT
This sequence comes from Nomascus leucogenys, assembly GCF_006542625.1. Classification (NCBI taxonomy): domain Eukaryota; kingdom Metazoa; phylum Chordata; class Mammalia; order Primates; family Hylobatidae; genus Nomascus; species Nomascus leucogenys. The sequence continues at coordinate 15,423,048 of NC_044395.1, forward strand.
CTCCAGCAGTCAGGATTCTTGCCTTAATCTCCAGTCTCTTTATCTTACCTCCTTCCCTCCCCCAGCTCTTGGGTAACTACTGGGAGCACAAGAAAGAGAAATGGACCCAGATTCCCTTGGATGACCCCCTGCCAGGGCAGGCAAGAGGATTAGGCTGGTGGATCAGCGGGTGCTAGCCCCGATAGACAGAGCCTAGTGACAGGCTGGAGGGGAAACGGCCAGCCCAGGCCCTGGGGCCTGAGAGGAGTAGGCAGAGTTCAAGGACTGTTTGAGCATAAATATGCCCTCGCCCCCCCATCCCCTACTCTACCCATGTCCTCTACACCTGCCAGGATTCCCTCATCCCATCCTCCAGGACCAGACACTTGTGCCCAGATAGTACAGCAGGTGACCCAAGCAGCTGGGAGGCAGGGCCAGAGTGCAGATGGAAGGAGACAGGGCCCCCTCTCACCCGCCTTGTCCTTCAAGGTCAGCACATTCTGATGCTGTTAGCAAGTGGCTTTAGGAAGCTCTGAGGTCACCACTGTGGAGGCTCCCAACCACCTGTCAGGACTGGCTGGGACTCCCCACTCACCTTTTCTGGGCACCTGAGTAGGAGGGAAGAGACTTAACCCTGTTTAGGCATGCTTCTGAAACTCAGCCAGAGGTTCTCTATCCAGGCCCCAGTAGCAAAGCAGGCTTTCACTCCAAAAAGCCAAGCAGATCTGGGCAGAGAGACGCCATGAAGGTTACTGGGATGTGGGGCATCACCCATCCCCTGCCCCCAGGGCCAGGAGCGCCTGGAATTCCTGGGGAGCAAGTCCCTCCCCTGGCTGGGCAGGTTAGGGAGCCCTTCACGTGAGCAACAGGAAATGACAGTGGCTGAAGCAAAGGGGTTGGCTGCCCCCGGGGGATGGGGTTCATTTTAACCCCGACTCACCCAGCATGGGTACCTTGAAGAGTGGGCCAAGCTGCAGCCAGGGTAGGAGGCTAGGGACTTGCTCATAACCAGGCCAGGGACCCAAGGCCCCGAGCTGGGGTAGATGCTGGTGCCAGGGGACACGCAGGGGCTTGGCACAGTGGGTGAAATGGAGGCTTCCTGGACCGTCTCACGGCCAATCAGTATTGTTCTGGGGCTCGAGTTGCGCCTGGCTTCGCTTTCATTCACCTGCAATGGAAAATCCAGAGGGCTGCCCCTGCCGGAGTCTGTACACCCCATGCTGTTGCTGGATGGTGGACACCTGGATCCTGTGGTGGCCCTTCCCTCAAACCCCACCCACAGGTCCCAGTCCTGACCCATCCCATGGAGAGCCAGGGAAGAGTGAAGCAGGGGTCTGGGCTTCAGGCCAGCTATCGCAGACAGAGCACGAGTCCAGCCCATCTCTGCCACTGCTCCCAGTGTGACTTTGGGAAATCCACATCACTCCCAGCATTGCCAATTTCCTCATCTGCAAATGGACATGATAACAGCACCTACCGCTTAAAGGAGTCGGGAGGATTCAGTGAGTTAATACACTGTGTCCCAAGCCTTAGTGCAGTTTTAAGCTTTAATAACTTCAGAAATACAAATGCTAAAAACTTCATTTGAAAGTTTCCATATTTAAATTTCTTGTATATTTATTTTTTAATTGTGAATGTTTAATTTTAATTTAATTTAAATAATTTAATCTGTCCAAAGAGGTGTGTAACTTGGAGACATTTATGTCTGAAAGAATCCCAGCTTAAACCCGCACTAAGACTTTTTGGGGTGCTCTGTGTATGAAGCACACCTAGAAGAATGTGTCACATGGCAAGGGCCGATGAGAGCTGATGTGAGGCTGCAGAGAAGATGGACTCAGAAGCTGCATGTGAAGTACTCAACATGGCTGGGGCCTGGTTCAGAGGTGATCAGCACCAGCTGGCTGGGGTGACAGCTGCTTGGCTCAGATGTCCTGACAGGAAGCCCAGTGCCTCTGTGCAGAGGAACACTGCTGCACCTCCCAGGAGAGGGAAACTGAGCAAAGCGACAGGAATCTCTGACAGAGAAGGAAGGGTCAGGACACCTCAGTGAAGATGGCCAGGAGGAGGAGCTGGGCAGGGGACTGCCCCCATTGTCCAACGTGGCGGACACCTGGGGAAGTGCTGCCTGGAGCTGCGTGCCTGTACTTGCCAGCTCTGGGTAAACAGTGAAAGGAGCTGGGCAGCAGGGGCCCCCCGTACTGGGCAGGGAGGGGTATGGGGGATCCCAGCCAATCGGCTTGCCTCCCACTGCCCCATGAAAGGGCCATTCAGTTCAGGCTGTTCCTGTGGCAACAGGGAGACTCGCAGCCATGTGAGTGCCCGTCCTGTCCCTGTCTTGCGCAGCGAGTCTCCGGCCAGGGCCCCAGCCCGCTCTCCTGCCCATAGTGCATTCTGTGGCCTCCAGGGACAGCTGTGCAGGTAATGCCAAGGGGCACCAACCCAGACTGTGCTTTCACCTGGAAGGTGCTAGGACCTTTGAGAGTGAAACTGGGGGTTGTGGGAGGGGAGAGACAGGTGGAAGGCCCTGGCCCCAGTAGGAACCCTCTCCCCAGACATGGGAACTGTAGCTAGATGTCAGAGCTGAGAGGCAGCTTTCATGGAGTATTAGTGATGGCATGACCCCCAGGGCTGCTGGGAGGAGGTGGAGGGGTCTGGCAATCACCTGCCAGATGGGAGGGAGAGTGGGGATTTGGGAGCCCTCCTGGGAATCTGTGGGCCAGAGGTGTGGCCCCACCTCCGGCTCCAAAGCCTTTCAGAGCTGTCTGTCCCTGTCCTCTGGACCTTGTTTGGCCCCAGCACTTCTGCGTCATCAGCAGGGCCAAGGGATGTCACAGGCTTGGGGCGCTGCCCGCAGAATACCAATTCCCTGAGAGCCTTACTGTGGGGGAGGGGGAGGGAGAGCTGTGGGGAGGAGCCATGAGCTCATACCCTTGTTGGGGGGGTTGTATCTGATTGGCTGCCTGGTGTCCCAGAGCCCAGCTCCTGAGACCTGGAGTCTCTTTGACTTTGCATTATTGATGGAGTTCTCCAAAGCAAAATAGAGCAGGACTGGGCCCCCACCCCCACCCTGTGCCTCTGTCTGTCTCTCCCCCTATGGTTTCCCTCTAACGCTGTGTGACATCATCCCCCAGTTGCCTTTTCCTAGAAAGGGGTGAAAGTTGTGCTGGGCACAGTGGGCAAAGGAGTGTACATGAAGGGCCAGGGGCCCCCTGGGTGCCAGGTGGCAAAAGGGTAGACAGTAAGATGGACCAGGCCTTTCTCATGTCAGCCTAGACTGAAAACTGCTGGAGTTCTGAGGCAGGGTCAAGGAATGCTTTTCCGGGCCTATATGGAAGCCACCTGCTTATCTCTCACCCCTGTACCTACCCCAAAGCCTCGTGTGGACTGGGATTCTAGAGCTTTCTGCCAAGTCCTCGCATTTGGGGTTTGGCACCAGCTCCTCTCTGCCCTAATGGGCTGGGTTGCCGAGCCAGTGTCTGCTGAGTGGCCAGATGTCTGCCCACTGCTGCTTCTCTCGCTGGGGGCTGCAGGGGGAGGCCTGGCATCCCAAGCTGAGGCCAGAGGCTGGCCAGGCTGGGAGACAGCCAGCCCTGATATTATCATAGACCTTCAGAGGGTGGAGCCATGCTGCCTCGCAGTAGCTGGGGGAGGAGATGGTAACCACTGTCATTGTGGAGCCCTTCACATGTTGTTCTCATTTATTCCTCACAACAGCCCTGTGAGGTAGGAATTATGAGGATGATGGTTTTACTCATTTACAGATGAGGAAGTTGGGGCTCAGAGAGGTTACATGACTAGTGCAAAATCACCCAGCTAGTCCATCACAGTGCAAGTCCCATGACTCTGAGAGTCCTGGATGGCTCTGCTTCCGTCCCCCTAGAAAGCCCCCCAAGAGCCCCTGATGCCCTCGGGGAAAGGCGTCTGACCCTACTTGCTCCTCTGCCACTCCAGCTCCATTGGATACAGGCTGCACGTTTACAGTGATAGAAGGCCTCTGGGGGTCCCCAACTGACCCTAAATCTGATGCAGGGGTGGTAACTCAAGGTTAAATGGAAAGAACACTGGCCAGGATTTTAAAGACCTGGATTCCAGTCCTGGCTCTGCTGGTGTGTGGCCGGGGGCAAATAAGCATCACTTTTCCCATCTGTATAACAGATAGATTAAAATTCATGATGCTCTGGGGCTCTCAAAGCTCCACATTCAGCAGTGTCTGTGTTCCTTCACTAGACCCTCCCCAGCTGCAGGACTGGAGCAGGGAAGGACTGGGAATGCCACCTGCAGTGCAAGATTTGGGACTGTAGGGGGCCCCCTTTGCACAAGCATCACCAGGACCAATTTGAGATCCGTGTTGGTAGAGGAACCCTGTGTTGGTAGAGGAACTCTTGGGAGGCCACAGGACCCTAACTCCACTTACAACAGAAGCTTAGCTCAGTGAAGTGAGTGTGCCTCACTGTGGGACCATGCAGCAGGTACTAGTGTCTGGGGAAAGGGTCTGGAGACCACGTTCTGGCCCCTCGTTGTTGCATGCTCACTCATGGCCTCCCCTGCCCACCCACATCCCATTACTTCCTCCCCTGAGCCTCCTTGGCCTCACAGGGGATCTGACCAAATGATCTTCAGGTCATTCCAGCACAGACAGTCTAGGATTCCAAAAAGACACCTGCTCATCACATAAGTCAGAAGGGACAGAAGTGGTCTTAACTCCTGAAATATCCAGCATTCTCAACCCAGGGGTTGGTGGCATCCCCCCAGCTCAAGAGTTTCTGCAGATGCTGAGGCAATGGGATTTGAGCTGGAAGACTGCACGGCTTGGTGAGCTGTGGAGGTCGGGTAGCCCCTGCTTGTGTGTTTGAGTCTTTGAATGGCCAGGATACACTGACTCTCTGTGTGGCATATAAAAGCCACCTCATCCCTCGCACTCTCACCGAGGTGTGAACACACAGGTGCAAGCAAGCCCCTGTGCACACCTGCGTGCATGTGTGTTTCTCAGCAGCCAGCCTGCCTCTTGTGGAAATGGACTGGGAGCTCTGAGGTTCTGGCCCAGCTGGGGATGGGGAGCGGGTCTGTGGGAGCCCGACACCTGGCAGGGCCCTCTGACAACTACTCTCCTTGTCTTTCAGCCCATGAGGCTCCCAGTCCCCACTAAGTGCCGCCCTGAAGGATGTCCCAGCTCTCCTCCACCCTGAAGCGCTACACAGAATCGGCCCGCTACACAGATGCCCACTATGCCAAGTCAGGCTATGGCGCCTACACCCCCTCCTCCTATGGGGCCAACCTGGCCGCCTCCTTACTGGAGAAGGAGAAACTTGGTTTCAAGTCGGTCCCCACCAGCAGCTTCTTCACCCGTCCCCGTACCTATGGCCCCTCCTCCCTCCTGGACTATGACCGGGGCCGCCCCCTGCTGAGACCCGACATCACTGGGGGTGGTAAGCGGGCAGAGAGCCAGACCCGGGTTACTGAGCGGCCTTCAGGCAGTGGCCTCAGCGGGGGCAGCGGATTCCCTTATGGAGTGACCAACAACTGCCTCAGCTACCTGCCCATGAATGCCTATGACCAGGGGGTGACCCTAACCCAGAAGTCGGACAGCCAATCAGACCTGGCCCGGGATTTCTCCAGCCTCCGGACCTCAGATAGCTACCGGATAGACCCCGAGAACCTGGGCCGCAGCCCCATGCTGGCCCGGACACGCAAGGAGCTCTGCACCCTGCAGGGGCTCTACCAGGCAGCCAGCCGCCCTGAGTACCTGGTCGACTACCTGGAGAACTATGGTCGCAAGAGCAGTGCATCTCACGTGCCCTCCCAGGCCCCTCCCTCACGAGTCCCTGAAATCCTCAGCCCAACCTACCGACCCATTGGTCGCTACACGCTGTGGGAGAAGGGAAAGGGTCAGGCCCCTGGGCCCAGCCGCTCCAGCTCCCCGGGAAGAGATGGCATGGTGAGTTTACCCTTGGGGACCGGGGATGGGCTGGGGAGGCAGCCACTGATGGAGAACAGCCAGGCTGAGGGCTCGACTCCCAACCTGACTGATGATTGACAGCAGCTGGTGGCTGCTCCTGGTGGAGACAAACAAGAGAAGTCATCCTGGCACGTCTGGTGCCCCTGGGGCTCCGTGCCAAGGGGAGGGGCCTTCCCACTCTGCCTAGAAAGCCCACTCAGGGCCTGTGCACTCGAGGATAGTCCAGTAGTGTTCTCAGGAATGCTCTGCTGTGCCCAATGAACCACTCTTCTCACCTTCTCCTTTTCTATGTGACATGCCAGTGTCTCCTTCAGGCCTTGCCCCAACCTGGGCTGGATGCGGGGGGCCCCAGACCACCAGTGCACCCTGTGGCAGGAGGGCCTCCTTGCTGTGGTTGCGTCTTCCCTCTTGTGCAGGCTTTATTCCCTAGCCCCAAGGCCTGGCCTTACATTTGGACATAAGACATCAGGGGAAGAAGACTCTCCTCTGAGTGACACTGGCATACTCAGGACCAGGGTATCAGACAGCAATGCTTATCATCTGGCTTTGGACAAAGTAGGGGAGAAATTTTTATCTAGGGCTTGAGACAATCCAATACCTCTATTCCAGCCCTGCCTCGGCTGGAATGAGGGAAGAGGCTCTGCTGGAGACTGACCAAGGGCTGGCATGGCCTTGCTCACAACTAATCCCTGCACACGCCTCTCTTGGGGCACTGACGACATCTGCCTTTTCTTTAGTTATTAGTGTGCCCATTAGGTGGCAAGCTCTCAGAGGAGGAAAAAGAAATCCTATCTCTAGATCCCCTGCCACGTGCCTCCCACAATGGGGGCTGACCTGCTGATTGCATGGATGAATGGATGGATGGATGGGTGGGTGGTGGGTGGGCGGATAGGTGGGTGGGTGGATAGGTGGGTGGGTGGATACATGGGTAGGTGGAAGGTGGACAGATGGACAGGCAAGCATATGGGCAGAAGGGCTGGGTGCTGTGTCTCCTCCATTACCTTATGTACCCCTCCCTACTCCTAGGACAAGTACATTTTGAAAACAACAGTGTGCCACAGCAAGAAATGCTGCTTGGAGGGCTGATCCAGACAAATGCAGCAGGGGTTCAGGAATAGGGGCAGGACCTTGAAGCTTGCATAACTAAAGGTCTTGAGAGAGCAACTTTGGTAATATGACTTAGGGAGTCTTGGCTTTGTTGTGCCATCTGTGAAGTGGCACAGGAGATAGAAATGCTGGTACCTCCCAGAACATTCAGAACTTGACAAGGCAGGGCTGGATCCACTGTAGAAAGGAGTGGAAAAGAGACATGTGTCACGACAGAGCTGGCCTGGCGGGGAAGTATCAGCTCTCAGGGGGCCGCGTGCTGGGCTTGGAGTAGAGCAGGATTCACTTGGACTCAGCTGGTGCTGTTCAACCCCGGGGCAATTAGAATATGGCACTCCTTGGAGGGGCTTGGTTCCTAGAAGCCTCTGCGGGGCTCCCTCCCCTTGTTCAGAAGAGAAGGGTTGTTTCACGGTCAGCAGTGCTCCTTAAAGTGGGGTCTGCAAACTGCCTGTGTCAGAGTCACTGCAGGGCTTAACGATTCATCCAAACCCACTGAAGCAAACTCTCCCAGGATGGGGCCTGGGAAGCTGCTCTTTCCACAAGCTCTTTGGGTGATCTCTAGGCATGCTGAGATGGAAAACTTCACCGCAGACTAAACTACAGACCCACCCTCAGCCCCAACCATGAGAGCGGTATTCCCCTTTACTGGGGGTCAGATTCCACTGGGAATCTGCCTCCTCCCCACACAGGCATGGCCCAACCCTCCTGGGAGTCTGCCGCCCTCCACCTCTCCAGAAGGGACAACCCTGGCTCCTCCCCCGGCTCCAGGGCCAAGGTGAAGGGAATTTTGAGCGAGGACCTCAAAGAAGTGGCAGATTGCCCTGGGAGAAACTCAGCCACCCTCATCCAGAAGCAACTCATAAGGCACTTTAGCCGGGAATGCCCTGCAGTTGAGCTAGTGTTTCATGCTGAGCTCATGCCCCAGAAGATACTGCCAACCAGCAGAGGCCTCTCCAGGGTCAATAGTACAAGACCTTTATTTAACCTCACCCTGATTTCTCCACCCCTCTTATCCTCATTTCCTGGAGCAGAGTGCGTCTTGCTGAGGTGAGAACAACCCTGCTCGTGGGGCCTGGACCACTTCTTTCTAAAACTGAGTCCAATTTCTTTCTAGATCTCCATCTGGGGATCTTGCCTTCTGAGGCACTCATTTGTGGTGCTCAGCTTACTAGCAGTGTGACCTCAGATAGGTCCCTTAGCTTCTGAACCTGTTTCCTCCTCTGTAAAATGAGTGATCATAGTTCCCACTTCATAGATTACTTGAGGAATGAAAAGATAATGTATGTGAAAGTGACTGGCATGTTGCTTAGTAAATGTTAGTCCTCCTTGTACCCTTCCGGTGCTTTGGGAGGCAAGAGATGTGTGCGAGCAACAGTCCCTGCCCTCAGTGCCTTCACGATTCACTTAGGGAAATAAGTTTGTTTTGTTTTTTTGGAGATGGAGTCTCACTCTGTCTCACTCAGGCTGGAATGCAGTGGTGCGATCTCGGTTCACTGCAACCTCCACCTCCCGGGTTCAAGTGATTCTCCTGTGTCAGCCTCCCAAGTAGCTAGGACTACAGGCATGCACCACCACACCAGGCTAATTTTGTATTTTTAGTAGAGATGGAGTTTCACCATGTAGGCCAGGCTGGTCTCTAACTGACCTCAGGTGATCCACCCGCCTCCGCCTCCGCCTCCCAAAGCGCTGAGATTACCACGCCTGGCCGAGAAATAAGTTCTTAAATAGGTACAACGGGAGGCAGCCCTGGGTGTTCTTGAGTGTCACAGGTGGAGGGAAAGGGAGAGGTCATCTGAGGCTGGGACGGGCTGCTCGTGACCAGTGGAAGGAACAGTTGGCCTCTCTAACCTTGGACACCTATCAGCTGGGCTGTATTTCCTAGACTATAAAAGGGAACAATCACGCCTGCCCTGCCCACCTCACAAGCATGCCATGAGGGCTCAAAGCAAATAATGAAGGTGGAGGAATGTGAAATCAATAAAATGTTGTAAAAGAGGTCATTTAAACTTAAGGGGGGAAAAGAGATCATAGAAAGGGGGCATTTGGCAGCTGACTAGAGTAGGAACCCCCCCCCCACCAACCCCGTGGGAGAAACAGAGGTAAAAAAAAGTACATCCTGTGTCCCAGGGGGTTCTCAGGGTAGCTGACTGGAGCTACAGCTGGCATTCATTAAGGGAGGTCAACAGCAGGCTGTGACCAGGGAGAACAGTTCTAGCCAGACTTCTTTCCCTCATTAACAGTAACAGGCAACACGAACTTTGAATATCACAGACTCAGCTGAGCATGAGTACAGAGCTGGCGGGGGATGGCAGGGGGCACCACATAAATTCAGAATTATCCCCTCCCCATGCTTGTGTAAGCACCAACAAAATGCCAGGCCAGGGGGGCGCAGCTCAGCACTTGTATAACGAAGGCCTCCCCTGAGACTCCACCTTCCGCTTAAAATGCAGACAGAGAGGAGGAACAGTGATGGAGGAAAAAAAGCGTTCACTACCCTCAGTGGGGACTCCAAGCCAGCTCAGGTGGCTCAGCCCTGCAGAGAGCCAGGAGCCCCAGTCCCAACCCTGTCATCTCCCCACTCCGCCCCACCTCTCCTGTTCCCGGGGTCTATGGAAGGACAAGCTGTTCCCACTGAGCCCTGCCAGGGCTGCGCTTTAACCCCTACAATCCTTCCTAATCCCCCTCCGCTCCACCCCTCCAGCTGCTCCTCCCTAGCCCTGGCATTCTGCCTGCTGGCCTCTGCCCAGCCCTTGCCCTGCCCTGCCCAGGCCACCCTCTCCTCTCCCCAAGAAGGGCCAGGGGTTGGCCCAGGGCCTTCCAGAGCACAGTCAGCAAGCTGGGCACCTGCAACTCGGACGTAGAGCCAGGGCCGAGGCTCAGAGTCTGGCCCAGCCTATTCTCACCCACCCAGTCTCTTCCACACCCTTGCCCTCTGCTCTAGGACCTGTTTCTAGGAGCAAAAGGTCTGGGAAACTGAATACCTGGGTCCTATTTGCCACTGGGGCTGCTGACTCATCTTCCGAAGCCTTGGGTTCCAGCTGTTCAGTGACAGGGAGATTATATAAGCTGAGGTCATGTGATTTTTCCCTCGGGTGGGACTTTGGACTTGAATGCTGCCCTGCAGTGAGCGGAGGTTACTCCAAAGAGAACAAATTGCGGATAGCAGGGGCTGTCCTGGAGCTCCTAGGTGAGAAGTACAACTCGCCTCTCGTCCCTTGTGTTCTCGCTCCGTTCACACAGCCACACTGGCCTGCATCCCTGCTGCCTTGTTTGTCCAGCTTGGCAGCCTGAGATCCTGGGGTCTGTCCTCACCTACTCCCACCCTGGGATCACTCAGCCACCCTGAGGAGATTGAACTTCCTGAGGTCATGAATCTGTGTTGGCAGCATGAGAAGGTCACTAAAGGACCTTAAGCCAGAGAGGCCCCTTGGCCAGGAGCTGTACTAGCTGCTGCGAAGGAAAGGGCAGTGGCTTTGCGGTTTGTGACTAGAATCAGCAAGACACTGATGTCTCCATCCCTTGCAGACCGGCTGTGGGCTGTATCCTGGCTGTTAGCCTTGGTGCTGCCTTATCCAGGCTCAATTTCTCAATCGGTGCCCAGCACCATCCTCCCGCCTCCTCCTCCACCCCCACTCCAGGATGTCTTCATGAGTTAATGTGGTGCTGGGGTGGGGCTCAGCAATGCAGAAGTTAATCCAAGCCTGGCAAAATGTTCCTTGCCCCTGGGGGAGCCGCTCCACTGACCACCAACTGCAGAAATGAACATCATGTTCAGAGCCCAAAGCTGCACACGTGGCCCCTTGTACTCTCTCACCTCAATACATACATAAAACTAGTACCCCAGACAGAGACATATGCAAAAGAAGGAGGTGTGTGGGCCTCTGGAATCCAGCTGGTTCAGGCCAGACTGCCTGGGCTCAAAGGAGCGCAGAGCTTTTGGCCTCTTGGGGTCCACGTCATGCAGGGAAGCAGACCTTCCCACAGAGAGTGGGGAGGATGGGCTGACCCTCTCTCCCCAAGGTGCACTGTGGGGCAAAAGCCCAACCCCTAACAAGGACTCAGAGCCCCTACCTTTTCATCCATCAATCAATCAGGCCACCGGTCTATCCATTTGCGGTGGTAATCGCAGGCACGTGCTGGGAGCCAGGCTTTAAGACATGTGCCTTAGCCCCAGCAGTGTCACCAAACCCTGGCCTAAGCTGCCCACGCAGATCTGAGAGAAGCAGGATACTCTCAGTCCCTGCCCTCATAGAGCTAGCCCTGACTTTCATTTATATCACTCCATCTCATGCCAGGAAGGATTTAAGGTGAAAAAAATTACTTATCCTATAGGGGAAGCAGGCCAAGCCCAGGTTCTGAGGAACGGCAGTCAGGATGCAGAAATGAGCCCAGCTCAGATTAGCTTAGTGTATTTGAAGCACAGAGTCACTGAACCAGAGCCAGATTCAGATGCCAGAAGCCTCTATCCTTTGTATCCATCCCACTCCAAGAACAGCAGTGAAGAGAAAGGGTCTCACAGAGACCTGGCTGGCCAAGAGATGAGCCAAGGTCCTTTGTGGCCGTGTCCTGCAGCAGTCAGACCTGCTTGACTAGACTGGACCCTGTGTGAATTCTTTCCCCCCACCCCAGACTTCTCAAAGTGCTCCCACGCTAAAGCTTTCTGCATCTGGCCCTCCCTGCTCCTAGCAACCCCTCTAACCTCCTAAATCCCAGGGAAGAGGGAGAGCAAGCTGGCAGAACACCCAGATGTCCTGGGTGGGAGTGCTTACATCACTGTGTCTAAGTCATAGGGAAACAGGCCAAATGCTATAGTGGGTGAGCACCTCTTGGGCAGGTCCCCCCAAGCCCAGCAGCACATGTGTTCAACATGCAAAACCAGACTCACACCTCACCCTCTGAGGCTTAGTGGGACTCCCAGGATTCCTAGCAGAGCCTGGTCTGGCCCTCTTTAGAGACAAGATCAACACCATTTATTAAGAACCCACTAAGAGAACCCACAACCCTGCCCTTGAGGAGGTTTCAGTGTGCTGGCAAAACCATGACAAGCCACACACAATCTAAGACCATTTATAGGACGCTTTGAAACACTTATAAAACAAAGATAAACATATTAAGATAAATTAACACCATGCAAACTGAATGCACATAGACTGAGGATATGCAGTAATGGAGAGTTTAGAGATGGGTGGAGTTAATTAGGGAAGGCTTTTGGAACATGCAAATTTTAGGCAGAATTTACAAGTAGGTAATTGGCAGAGAGCAGGAAGTACATCCCAGAATTTCCGTTAAAAGCGTGGGTTTTGCTGTAAGACAAAGCCCCACATTGTCATTTATTAATTCTGCAGTTCTGGAAAGTCATTTGACCCCTCTAGGCTTAAGGTCCTTCACCTATAAAATAGAGGTAATAGGCCGGGCGTGGTGGCTCACACCTGTAATCCCAGCACTTTGGGAGGCTGAGGTGGGCGGATCACTTGAGGTCAGGAGTTCATGACCAGCTTGGCCAACATGGTGAAACCCCATCTCTACTAAAAATACAAAAATTAGCTGGGCATGGTGGTGCGCACCTGTAATCCCAGCTACTCGGGAAGCTGAGGCAGGAGAATTGTTTGAACCCGGGAGGCGGAGGTTGCAGTGAGTCGAGATGGTGCCACTGCACTCCAGCCTGGGCGACAGAGCAAGACCCCGTCTCAAAAAAAAAAACAAAACAAATAAAATAGAGGTAATAGTTACTACAGCATGATGTTATAGAAATTAACTGGGATAACACATATAAAACCCTCAACCCAGCGCCTGGGATCTAATAAGTACTTAATGAGTGGCAGTTTTGGTTTTTCGGCAGAGGATAAGCACAGGCTGGTTGACAGCAGTGGTCAGAGAAGACTGAGGGTGGTGGGCCTGTGGACAAACAGCCTTAGAGAAAGGCTACCTGAGGCTTTGGGGCTGGATGCAAGGGCAGGTGCTCTAGTTGTTTCAGGACAGAAGAGTGATGAGATCAGATGCAAACATTGCTTCAGATGGTGTAGGGCTGGCTTGAAAGCGTTTGGCTGGAAAGGAGGCTTGGAGAAAGACTGCTGCAGTTTGTCCGGGGTCCAGGTTCAGTTAGAGTCTGGGTGAGGACAGTGACTGTAGAGATCACCACTCCTCACATGCCCACTCTCACTGATCACAAGCAGACTGCCTGTGGTTCCTGTCCCCTGCCCCCTCCTCCCACCACACTGCTGGCACACAGGGGAGGGGACAACTGTCCCCATCTCTCTCTCATTGGCATGAAATTGCTGCTTTGTCGGTGACCTAGGGTACCGCCATACGTGTGTCCTGGACACAGTCCCCATGTAGCTGCGGTCATGTGTGCGTGTACATGTGGGGATGAGCACAGCAGAAGGAACAGAAGGAGCCCACAGATGAGTAACAGCATACACTGCTGCTTCTTGGAGTATTTTTAAATGCTAAAAATACTGGCTAAAAATAGCCAGCAAGCTCCAAACAAGATACTTTCTCTAGGCAGATTCGTGAGCTTCCCTGTTAGGTGGAGGGGTGGAGCATCAGAAACGAAACCTAAAGACCCCTTATCTTCCAGCATGGCTATGCTTAAGGCCAGAGTAGAACACTCGCCTCATGCCAGCTGAGCGCCTATTTCCCCACTATTGTATTGCTTTCTCCCCAGCTCCCCAAAACAAGTCAAATTTGATAATGGGAGAGCTGGAGCTGGATAATTGGTTAGAAGAGACCAGAAAAGGTTCTTTTCAGGAGCCAAATGAGAAGGTGACCTATGGGACCTTATAAAATATGAGCACTGCCTCTCTTGAAAGAGGTCAAACAGGACTGTTTTGAGGAGGGCAGCTCAGCCCCTAGGCCGTGAAGGTCTATCTTCTTAACCTGGGCCCATTGACCTCCACACACTGCATGAATTTGGGACTTCACGAGGGCCTGAGTACCGCCGGAACTCTAGACAAAAGTTTGTGCATATACGTATTTCGCCCTGAAGAGAGAAGAGCTTTCATCACGTTCTCAAAATGGTTTGCAGCCCCCTCAAGAGTTAGGAAGTGTAATGGTGCCTTGGGGGAAGCTCACCCGGTTGACACTGGGTCTTGGGGAGACGTCCTCTGCGGGCCCCAAAGATCACTTATCCTGAGCTGAGCCTCAACCCCGAGGCCGCCCGGGGCCTCCAGGCTCCGGTCCTGCCTCCCCCGCGGGCCTGCCTGGCCGGGGGTCAGCGGGCTGGGGGCGCCGAGGAGCGCGGGGAAGGCCGGGCGGGGGAGGACCGACCTTGCCGCCTCGTTCGGGTCCGCGTGCCGGCGCCGGGGGCGGGGCGGAGGCGAGGTGGGGCGGGGCTGATGGGCTGGCCCCGCCCCAGCGCTGACGTCGCGGGGCCCGAGGCGCCGGCGGGGCCGCCAGTCGGCCGGAGCGCGAGAGCCGGGACCCGGGCGGTTGGCGGCGCACGCCGGGGAGGTTGAGGCGGAGGAGCGCGCGTTCGGGCCCCGCGGTAACGGTTACCTCCGGGCGCCGCGGACACTGTCCTGTGGCGGTCTCGCCGGCCTCGGCGTCCGGACTGTGGCACCGCGCGGGGACTCCCCCCGCGCCCCCGCTGCCAACGTTAAGCGAGGGCCAAAGCCCGCCGCCTGCCCCCCAGCATGCGCACCTCGTACACCGTGACCCTGCCCGAGGAACCCCCCGCCGCCCCCTTTCCCGCCCTCGCCAAGGAGCTGCGGCCGCGCTCCCCTCTCTCCCCGTCCCTGCTGCTCTCCACCTTCGTGGGGCTCCTGCTCAACAAAGCCAAGGTACGCGGGCCCTTTTCCGGGACCCCCGCGCCAAGGGCCTGGGGTCCCGCCTTCTCCCTGGCCTCTGCCCGCCACGCGCCCCTAGGTGAGGGGACGGATTCTTCCCAGCCCCCACTCCTCCTTTCCCAGGGCCTCCTGGCAAGGAATGCCCCCTCCCCAGGTGATCGCACGCTTACTCGTGGTCCCCTCCCCGGGTGGAGGTCCGAGGAAGTCCCCCTTGCCCCCTCCCTCTCGGTGGCCCCGGCCACCAGGTGGTGGCTCTTGGCCTCTCAATTCCTGGCACCTATCAGGACAGGTGCAGGGAAGCATAACCTTGACTGGGTCTCGATCGGTGTGCGAGGGCAGCACGCTGGACCCTGCCAGGGTACTCCTCCGAGGCCAAACCCCGGCGAGGAAGTCTGGGCAGAAAGGGGCCGCCTCCCCTTCACTGTCCACCAAGGGCTCTTTCCCAAGGGTTGGTGACGGGGGTCCTTTGACCCTGTAAAGGGCAGAGGAGGTGCAGACAGGTGACAGAGGGCAACTTCCCCTTCTTTCCGTCCTCTCCATTTATGCAGCGGGCAGCGGGTCCCTCCGCGGAAGCAGCCCCCAGGGGAATGCCGGGGCCGAGGCTGGGCGCTGCCCGCCTGGGGAAGGGAGAAGGGGCCCGAGCTTGACAGGTCTTATGTAACAGGCACCAGCTCCCGTGCTGGCAGTGCGTGCCCTGCCCCGTGCCAGGGCCACACCAGGCTTCCTAGCTGCAGGCAGGACTTGGGGCGACCCTCACCACACAGGTGAGGTAGGTGGGAAAGCCCTTGATTGGGGTCTCAAGTGTGAAGACACAAACCTCGGCCTCTCCTACCGAAGGGTGCCCAGATGCTACCTCTGCATTAACCCAGGCAGGGCTCTCCTGAACACCCGCTCCTCTCCTCTAGAGGTGAAAGCTGTCTATTTGCTGATGGTGGAGATGCCATCTGCTCCCTGCAACAGTGCTTGCTACTGAGTCAAAACTAGGTTTGCTGATGGCTGAGTGGAAGGAAGACTGGGTCCAAACTTTCTCAACTCTTTGCACATGTGTCCCAGCATAACACCTGGGGTCATTTCCTCCTCTGGCTTTCGCCGAAAGAGGTTGGCTGTGCAGGGTCTCCCACTTTCTGCAGTTCTAGCCCCTTTCTCCCTGTCGACCCTGAGGTAGGATTGTTTGTCCTGTAAGAAAGGTCACTCTGGAGACATTTTGTTCCCCTCTGAAATGAAAAGTGCTGACTTTCCCTGGAGCTCCTGATTTCCTATTCTTGGCAGAAGAATATCTGGCTGGGCATAGAGCAGCCCTGCTCCCCCTCCTCTGTCGCCCCCACTCCTGTTATCCACCCGCCTTCTACACAGAGCACCTAGAAATTGGCATGTGGTTTTGAGCTGAGGAAATTTTAGACAAAGGCATCAACCCCCACCCTAAAACATAACAACCAAGGGTCCTAACGATGCCTTAAAGGAGCTTCTCCCATCTCCCCACCCCCCAGGCCAATAGAGGGGTTAGATCCTCAAGAATAGTAATCGTGGGTGACGAAGTGTCCTTCGTGCCCCTCACTGCTGGGTCAGAATTAAGTGTCAACATCTTAAAACACCACAGGAGTGCTTCTGTAGACAGATGACTCCGTTTTCCCATTTCCCCACCCCCATTAGCGCTGAGTGACTGTTGTCTCAGCTGAGGGCCTGCTTTGGTGAACATTGACACGGTCACCAGTGGTAGAATGCTTTCCCCTACAGCCTGTTTAGACAGATGTCATCTGAGGCACAGGGGCTAAGAACTAATAAAGCACTGCCAAAAATAGACGTAAGGGTGGGCATTCTGTTGTGGGCAAGCTTTAACATTTAGTTCCGAGTGGGCAACATGGAGACTTTTGCAGCGTTCCACCAATTCTGGAAAATGCTGAGAAGGTCTTTGTCCCAGGGAATTATCTCTGTTGCGGCCCTCTTGCTGACTGTCAGTAAGTCAGATTCAGATGTTGTATGGGGTCATATACTGCCAGCCCTAGCCAAGTTCTCTAAGGATGCTTATATCCCACCTGCTGCCAATTGGCCTTTCTCTCTAGCTGCAGGTTTAAACTGGGTCTCTTTTCTGGGTATATTTTTCTTCCCTACCTGTTAGTGCTAGCCCTGACAGCTGGCCAGGAAGGGATCCTCTTACTTGTGGGATCGGTAAGGCAGTTCTTGAGAAAAGCCCTCCTTCAGCCTGCTCCTCCCCCACCTACCCCCCTCCCCCCTAGCTGACAACCTCATGGGCTTTGAGCTGCTGACAGCCTCATAGGCTGTCAGCACACGGCATGAGTAATTTTAGCTGAGTTATTTCAGGCTCCTGTTCTGATCAGGGCTGAGCTGGCCCCACGCATGCCCCAGTGTTGCTCCAGAGTTGCCTGCTCCCAGTCCCCTCCCTGAGAGAGGGGGTGGCAGACTCATCTGCAAACTGTTTCTTTAACCCTTTGAGCCTGAAGGTTTTCTGACTCCTTGGAGATATGCCCAGGATTAGCCAAGAGACCTTGACAAATAAGCTCAGAGTCCTCGATCCAGCACCTGTTCTCTCTCCAACCCCCTCACCCGCCTCCGCTATAGGGCCAACAGCAAGAGTGGCAATTTCAGCCAGGCCCTTGCCTCTGCAGGCCCAATCTGCCATCTCCAGGATTCCCAGCCAGTGGCCAGTCAGGATGTTGAAACCTGAGCCAGGCAGGGAGGATTCTCCCAGCCTTTAATCAGCCCTTCGGAGCTGAGCTCAGCTGGAAGGAATTCCACCTGTCTCTGGCAATTCAGAATGGCAGGCTTACTTGAGTTTTTCCCAACTGAAGATCGAAACTCAAGGTGTTCTGTTGTTTAACTTTTCAAAACCTCCTCAAAGTGTCTATTATGAGAGCTACTTTATATATTGGACTTCTAGGAGTACAAATATAGGTCATTTGAGATAGCACCTGGATTTGGGACTCGAAATTTCTTATAGTAAGGAGTCAATATGTACCAAATATACGAATTCCTAGTCTCCACTGTAGCAGAGAATGGAGAATAACATAAATATGGGGGGCAAGGAGATACATAGTCAATACACACTCAGTAAAGTAAAGCCCTGAAGAATATTTTTGTTGGTTGTTGAAAATAACAGGCATTTAGGCAGGGCGCAGTGGCTCACGCCTGTAATCCCAGCACTTTGGGAAGCCGAGGCAGGTGGATCACCTGAGGTCAGGAGTTCAAGACCAGACTGGCCAACATGACGAAACCCTGTTTCTATTAAAAATACAAAAAATTAGCTGGGCATCGTGGCACACACCTGTAGTCCCAGCTACTCGGAAGGCTGAGGCAGGAAAATCACTTTGAACCCACGAGGTGGAGGTTGCAGTGAGCTAAGATCGTACCACTGCACTCCAGCCTGGGTGACAGCGTGAGATTCTGTCTCAAAAAAAAAAAAAAAGAAAGAAAAAAGAAAAGAAAAGAAAATAACAGGCATTCCTCAATCCTCTTTCCTACAAAGTACATAGATGGGTAAAGTTGAAGAAAGAATATGTGTGGCCTGCTGCCTGTGGCTCCAGCTGGTTAGAAAATTGCACGAGAGAGCCCAGCACAGGCCTAGCATCTTTGCTTCCACCTTATTGCCATATGTTCTTTGCTTACAGAATTCTAAGAGTGCCCAGGGTCTGGCTGGTCTTCGAAATCTTGGGAACACGGTGAGTTCTTCCTGGCCTGCTTCTTCCCCAGGCCCACCCCCTACTATCCTGACTGGAGCCATATAACCAGAATCCCCTCCTGGTTGTGGCTGACTCCCTACCCGTTCAGCCAGTTGGCACTTGCCCTTCCTGGCTGTGTTTCACAGAATTGCTGGGCTGTGCTTTACCCACCCCCAGCAGGAAGCACTGCTAAAAGGGAGTTGCCCTTTTACCCATCAGCCTGCTCCTCTCCTGGATCATTCCCCTAAAGGATGCCCATCACTTCCCACACACTTCTGTCCCTTTTGTGCACCTCTATAGTAAATAGCCAATTATGTCACCTATGCCTGGAGTGGGGGTTTGCCTCACTTCACCCCTTTCACTTATGAAAAGAGGAACTTGAGGCTATGAAAGGATAGCCTCCTGTGAAAGGATTCTAGGTAGATGAACCAGAGAGCCTCTGGTAGTAAGTAACACAGGTGAAGATGGGACTCTCGTCTCCCCACTGATTACCTGGTCATCTCTTGCAGTGCTTCATGAACTCAATTCTGCAGTGCCTGAGCAACACTAGGGAGTTGAGAGATTACTGCCTCCAGAGGCTCTACATGCGGGACCTGCACCATGGCAGCAATGCACACACAGCCCTCATGGAAGGTGAGGGGCCCTCTGTCATGTGCCCCTGCCTACCCCCGGATGCTCCTCCACTCCACTGGGGCTGTTCTAGGTGTTTTGTCTTAGACACTCCTATCCTGTCTTTCTCTGCTTGCTTTTTGTTGGGATTCTAGTTTCAGAGTTTCTTACAGAAAATATCTCAGCTGTCCTGTACACTCTCTCCTTCCAATAGAGTTTGCAAAACTAATTCAGACCATATGGACTTCATCTCCCAATGATGTGGTGAGCCCATCTGAGTTCAAGACCCAGATCCAGAGATACGCACCGCGCTTTGTTGGCTATAAGTAAGGGCCTTGCAGACATGTCCTCTCAGGTGGGTGGCAGTAGGAGCAGGTTCTTAGGACAAGAGGTGTTGCTCACCCTCCTTCCTTTGGGTTCAGTCAGCAGGATGCTCAGGAGTTTCTTCGCTTTCTTCTGGATGGGCTCCATAACGAGGTGAACCGAGTGACACTGAGACCTAAGTCCAACCCTGAGAACCTCGATCATCTTCCGTAAGTAAGAGGAGAATGCTGTGGGGAAGCAAAACTTTTGTGAACTCGAGACTTTTACCTACCACTTTGGGGTTAATGATTTGGGAATAATCTGATTTACTTTTGAAGATGAAGGATCTAGATTGACAGACCCTTAAACTTAAGTTTCCAGCTTTGACCCAATTGTTGTCTCTCTCTGGTTCCCAGTGATGACGAGAAAGGCCGACAGATGTGGAGAAAATATCTAGAACGGGAAGACAGTAGGATCGGGGGTAAGCGCATGAAAGGGAAGATGCCTGTTTTCACTGTTGCCTGCTCTTGCCTGAGTGGAGCATGAAAAGCCCTAAGAATCACTCTCCTGGGGAAGCCTGTTTCTGCCCGGTGTCCAACAAAGCAAAGCAGAAACAGCAAGAAAGAAGATGCTGTGCAGGCTGGGCGTGGTGGCTCATGCCTGTAAACCCAACACTTTGGGAGGCCAAGGCAGGTAGATCACCTGAGGTCAGGAGTTCAAGACCAGCCTTGGCCAACATGGCAAAACCCCATCTCTACTAAAAATACAAAAATTAGCCAGGCGTGGTGGTGGGCACCTGTAATCTCAGCTACTTGGGAGGCCGAGGCAGGAGAATCGCTGAACCCAGGAGGCAGAGGTTGTTGTGAGCTGAGATTGCACCACTGCACTCCCGCCTGGGGGACAGAGCAAAACTCCATCTCAAAAAAAAATAAAAGATGCTGTGCAGAAGACCATGCTCTACTTCCTGTATTTCAGCATCTCATGGCCTTCTCTTCCCCCAGATCTCTTTGTTGGGCAGCTAAAGAGCTCCCTGACGTGTACAGATTGTGGTTACTGTTCTACAGTCTTCGACCCCTTCTGGGACCTCTCACTGCCCATTGCTAAGGTATGCACCCCAGTTGCCCACCTTGTTGAACTCCCTCTCCTGTCCTTTCATGTTGACCTCTGACCTTTGCTTTTTTCCCCTTCCCAGCGAGGTTATCCTGAGGTGACATTAATGGACTGCATGAGGCTCTTCACCAAAGAGGATGTGCTTGATGGAGATGAAAAGCCAGTAAGTCACCCTTCGGTAATAGCAAGAACAAATTTCCATGGGACCTATTGGGAAGCGGCTGATACCAGCAGATCCAGCTGAGGAGTGACTGGATTGGGGCCCACTGACTTCCCCCACAAGTTCTTTCTGTTTGTCTTGTCTCTCAGACATGCTGTCGCTGCCGAGGCAGAAAACGGTGTATAAAGAAGTTCTCCATCCAGAGGTTCCCAAAGATCTTGGTGCTCCGTATCCTTAAGATCCATCAGGGCTGGGACATGACTTTCAAGGGTAACTGATGACAAGGGGCCCATAGGTGAGGGGAACAGTCGGAAGAAACGGACCGTGTAGGCTTTCCTTTTGTTGTCTGCCCTTCTGCATTGGTTTGACTATCCTTGACTCACGTCAATGCCAGATCTGAAGCGGTTCTCAGAATCCAGGATCCGAACCAGCAAGCTCACAACATTTGTGAACTTCCCCCTAAGAGACCTGGACTTAAGAGAATTTGCCTCAGAAAACACCAGTGAGTATCTTTGAGTAGGCAGGGCAGAATGAAGACGCAGGTGTGCAAGGCCGGAGGGAGGGCAGGAGGAAGGGGAGCTGCCAGCACCAGCTGCTGAGAGACCCAGAAGGAGAGGCTGGAGGGAGGAAGTCGGGGCAGGGGGGCCGCGGGGGCTTGACAGCTGCCTCCTCCTCAGACCATGCTGTTTACAACCTGTACGCTGTGTCCAATCACTCCGGAACCACCATGGGTGGCCACTATACAGCCTACTGTCGCAGTCCAGGGACAGGAGAGTGGCACACTTTCAACGACTCCAGGTGAGAGCCAGGGCAGGGCCGGAGCCCCTGGCTGTAGCTACCCTCTCCCCACCCCCCACCCTCCCCCACTCCCCCACCCTCCCCCTATCCCCCACCCTTCCCTCACCCCCCTCCCCCCAACCCCCAACTCCCCTCCCACCCCGGCACGGCTTACACCGAGAATGGATGGGAAAGTTTAGGGCCACGAAGCCGCTGCCCGTGGGGAGGCTCCCTGAAAGGCCGGCTGGCTTCGGGGGCACGGAAAGAGGCCGGCGCGGGGTCTCCGGGTCCTGCCCCCTCTCCGGGCTGACTCCCCGCTCTCTCCGCAGCGTCACTCCCATGTCCTCCAGCCAAGTGCGCACCAGCGACGCCTACCTGCTCTTCTACGAACTGGCCAGCCCGCCCTCCCGAATGTAGCGCCAGGAGCCACGTTCCTTCTCCCTTCCCCGTGGTGGCCTGGCTCCCTAAGTTTTTTAAAAAGACAACAACACCACCACCACACAAACCTGACAAGAGAAAAACAAACCTGAAGCTGCTGAGCAGGAGTGGATGCAGCCTGGTCAGGGTCTGGAGCAAGGAGCCGGGCGTTCCTGAGCTGTGGCCCGGCAGGGAAGATCGCCTGGACGTGGAGCCAGCGTCGCCCCGTGCCCTCGGCGTCTCCGTTTGCATTTGTAAACTTGTGGTCTTCCTATGTGTCAGAAACAACCGCGTCTGTGGGGAGAAGACCCTCGCTGCGCCGCTTCGCGCCGCAGCGCCCGCGCCTCCGAGGGGACAGCGCCCTCTGGAGCTCGCTGGGAGCATCGCCGCCTGGACGCCCGCGCCGCGGAGGAGCAGGCGCCCATCTCCACCCGCACCGCTCGCCCGTCCAGGTCCAGAGCCATGAGCCAAGAGCCCTCTTCACGCTGCTAACTCCGGGGGACAGACGAAGGGACATCTTTGGAAAACGCTGGTTTTGGTTTTTAAAAAGCCCAACTTTTTTTTTTTAATTTCCATAACGAAAGTGTTCAGACTGGAGTGCTCTCCTTCAGGCCTCTTCATAGCTGGGACATTGCACTGGTCCTTTTATTGTTTTTCCAAGTACAACTTTTCTAATGCTAGCCCCCCGTGGTGCTAGGTGGGCGTTGGCCAGGCCCCAAGCACAGCCACAGTAGACCTGGGATCTAAAACAAGTTTCTTTTTGGGGGTTTGGGTTTCTTCTTTTTTTTTTTTTTTTAATGTTTTGAATGGAATTTAGTTGCCTCCAAGAATTGTGCCTTATAGCATTTGGGGACCAGGGGGTAACTGCCCCTCCTGAAATACCCCTCAGCCTCTTCCCTTTTCCCCAGTGCTGTGTTCAAACCCGCCCGGGAAAGGGATCCTGCCCTTAGCCCTGGCTCGTTGTGCATTGCAGTGAGGCGAAGAAGAAAGCAGGTAGATTCCTTCCGACAGGGCATCAAGTTCTTCCCACCCACGTCCTCTAACCCACCCCTGGTCTGCTTCCCAGCTGTTTGAAGGATAGCACAAGCCCCTCCTCCCTAGAGCTTCTCTCCCTTTTATTTATTCTCTTAACATCCCTTTCCCCCTGGCCTTCCCTGCCCCCGCCCCCTTCTCAGAGCCTCCTAGACAATAGGCCCTTTGGACCGAGTTTCTCAGGGATGCCCAGGCAACCCCTCAGCTCTTCTTGGCGTTGGTCTCCAGTCCTGCCCTGGGAGTGGAGCCTGGGTATTTGGGGACATCTTGCCTCAGTTGTATGGTTCTTTCCTGTGGGCTCAATTTTGCCCTATATAGTTGGATAAAACTCTGTGCTATCCTAGAGAGTAAAGCTGTTCACCCACACAGCTGGGCCTGGCTTGTGCCCCGCGGAGCCTGGCACGTTCCAGGCTCCTAGGAGGAGGCATCAGAGAAAGACACCCTGAGTTTTACTGGCCTGACACCCTTCTCCAGAGAAGACCTGTGAACCTGAGCCCAAGGGCAAGTGTACACTTGTTTACTGTGTAAGCAAGAGTAGAAGAATGTCTAATGTACAGTGGAACCTTGTACAGAATAAATAATAGCTTTGAGAAATCAGTTGGAAGATGTTAGAATCTTGATTTGGGAGTGTTTGAACCTAGGAAGGGCTCCTAGTATATTAGGGGCCATCTATTTCATTGCTTCAACCAGTTTGTAAATTCCAAGTTTCTGGAAAAAGTTACCCACTTTTTAGTTTGAACATTTAAGTTTAATTTTTTAAAAACTGAAACAATACATATTTTGGACACTATATTCTTCATCTGGATTCACCAATTGTTTACAAACACATTTAAATATACAGCCATCCCCCAGTATACACAGGGAGATTGGTTCCAAGATACACACATACCAAAATCTGCACCATACTCAAGTCCCAAGGTCACCCCTGCAGAACCTGCATATATGAAAATCAGCCTTCTATATACATGGGGTTTGCATCTCACAAATGCAGTATTTTCTTTCCTTATTTGGTTGAAAAAATCCACGTGAAAGTGGACCCACACAGTTCAAGCCCGCATTGTTCAAAGGTCAACCGTACTTTATTCGTCTGCCGAAACATTTTCGGGTGAGGTGTTATATCACCACTTCTAAATACTTGAGCATACATCTCCTAAGAATCAGGACATTCTCCTGTGTGACACGGTTTTCACATATCCATTTTTTTTTTAATGAACTGTCTACTTTTTAATGCTGGTATGGGCTACTCTCTTAATTCTTTGTTGAAACTCTTGGGGCTGAGCATGGTGGCTCACACCAGTAATTCAAGAGGTTGAAGTGAGAGGATGGCTTAAGGCTGGGAGTTTGAGACCAGCCTGGGCAACATAGTGAGACCCTGCCTCTATGAAAAAAGAAACGCTTGGGTGTCTTCACAGACCTATGATGAGATAAAATATATCTCTCCAGCAGATGTCAAATATAGCAAAACTTGCTCTTAGAGCAGAGTATCATTACCTGGATGTGGGGTGACCAGGGCTTAGTCTTTTTTCTTTTTTCTTTTTTTTTTTTTTTTGTTTTTTTTTTTGAGACAGAGTTTCGCTCTTGTTGCCCAGGCTGGAGTGCAATGGTGTGATTTCAGCTCACTGCATCCTCTGTCTCCTGGGTTCAAGCGATTCTCCTGCCTCAGCCTCCCAAGTAGCTGGGATTACAGGCATACACCACCACGACCAGCTATTTTTGTATTTTTAGTAGAGACGGGGTTTCTCCATGTTGGTCAGGCTGGTCTCGAACTCCTGACCTCAGGTGATCTGCCTGCCTCGGCCTCCTAAAGTGCTGAGATTATAGGCTTCAGCCACCACGCCCAGCCAGGGCTTAGTCTTTGATAAATCAAAGATCTCAGCTTTACCACCTAATACTTAGAAACAGTTACCTTTATGTTACAGGCTTTGTTCCCTAAAGTGCTTTTTATCAAACCTTCAGATTTAACCCCTAAAAGAGGTGATGGCTTTGGTGCACTCGGTGACCCACGTCTCCTTTGGTCTCACCTCTTCATTAGCACTGTTCAGCTTTTCCATTTCTGCTGCTGGTCTTAGAACTAGGGAAGCTGAAGGCTCCAGCAGGTGAGCCTGGAGTGTTTCATCAGGATTCTTCCTCACTGCCTTCACTGCTCCAGACACTGAAAAATAAAGGCCTGACTAGTCCATGCTTGCTGAGACAGAAGCACCTGCTGTCACTTAAGGCCTGTGTGCTGCTATCAAACCCACCTCATGGAGGGGGACAGTTGTGGGGGCATTTTTCTAAGCATTTCCCAAGAGTGAAGAAGAGGGATTGAAAATAACAGTGACTTAAAACTTGGAATTTCTCCCTGAGGGACCCAAACTTCCCTGGCCTGCCCTGAGGGTGGCCTGACCCAGGGTGTGATTGGAAATCTTACCCTGATGATTGCCCCCAAGCCACAGGCAAACAGGATCCCCACAAAATAAAAACATTAGGCTTGTAGCAAAGTGAATGGCTGTACTCTGACTAGTTCTTCACTGGAGGTAGAAGCAGCCCTGTAATTTTTGTTGTCTTCCACTGGGGAACAGATGGACTCTAGGAGACATTGAGGGCAGGGGCTCCACTCAGGCCCGCCACCCTTGCTCTCAGCTCTTCAGTAATTAATCTGTGGTGCTTTCTCATCCCTATGGCAACAGGTCCTAGTGTTACACAGACCACAAACACACGCAGGTCTGTCCCCACGTTTTTTTGTCCATCAAGCTTTGCCTCCTAGCAACTTGGCTCTCTTCCCTCATTGTTTGTTCTTGATCCAGCAGGCCTCTCCCTAGGGGAGGGGCTTCCCCTGCAACTGCTCTTGTGTGACCTTGAACAGGAACCTCCCTCTTTCTTGGCCTCCCTGCCTCATCTGCAAATTACTGAGATAGGACTTGTGGATCTTGAAGGTCTCCACTCCCATGTTATCAATCATTCTAAGTCACTTTTCCTCTAAACACATGCTCAAGTCCCAAGATACGGAACTTAACTCTAGTTCCCTGGTTCCAGTTTATAGAATTTTTTTAAGTGACCAATGCTCAGAATGCTTCTTTCTTTCTATAAAGCTATATTATATATATATATATATATATATATATATATATATATATATATATATTTTTTTTTTTTTTTTTTTTTTTTTTTTTTTTTTTTGAGACGGAGTCTCACTGTGTCACCCAGGGTGAGAGTACAGTCGCGGGATCTCGGCTCACTGCAACCTCCACTTCCCGGGTTCAAGCGATTCTCATGCCTCAGCCTCCCGAGTGGCTGGGATTACAGGTATGCACCACCATGCCCAACTAATTTTGTATTTTTAGTAGAGACAGGGTTTCTCCATGTTGGCCAGGCTGGTCTCGAACTCCTGACCTCAGGTGATCCACCCGCCTTGACCTCCCAAACTGCTGGGATTACAGACGTAAGCCACCATGCCCGGCCTCTATAAAGCTTTAGAGTTAGATCATAGAGATCACCTTGTCCATGATCTCGATTTGGCAGTGAGGATACTGAGCCCTAGAGAAGGCTTGCTCAAGGCCACATAGCATGTCAGGAGCAGAGACAGGATGGAACCTGGGTATCTTGACTCCCTACCAAGTTCTCTTTGCATCTGGTACTCTGCCTTTAGTTTGAATAATTGCCAGCATTTTGCAGGACTTTCTGCAGCAAATTTTCCAACCCTGCATCTGTTAGGAACGGAGCCAAACAGCAGTGTGACATTCACACATACCCAACAGCAAAACCACCATGATCTGCCTCCTCCCTGGATCCTAGTAGGTCTGCCTGAGCTGGACACCTCTGAGGGTCCCCATCCTTCATTGCTCTATGAGCAGAAACAAGCACCTGTGCAGGATGCAAGAGGCAGCAGAAAGAGACTAGCATTCACAGCCCAAGCAAGTTACTTAATCTCTGAGCCTCAATTTCCTCATCTGTAATCTGAGCATAACATTACCTATTCAGAGTTGTGAGTGCCAGTTAAGAAAAAGTGTCTGGCCAGGCACGGTGGCTCATGCCTGTAATTCCAACACTTTGGGAGGCCAAGATGGGCAGATAACTTTAGCCCAGGAGTTTGAAACCAACCTGGGTAACATGGTGAAACCCTGTCTCTACAAAAAGTACAAAAATTAGCCAGACATAGCGCCATGCACCTGTAGTCCCAGCTACTTGGGAGGCTGAGGTGGAAGGATCAATTGACCAGGAGGTTGAGGCTGTAGTGAACCGTGGTAACACCAGTGCAGTCTAGCCTAAGCGACAGAACAAGACCCTGTCACACACACACACACACACACACACACACACACACACACGAAGGAAGGGGGGCGAGAGAGAGAGAGAGAGGAAAGGAAAGGGAGAAAGGAAAGCGAAAAAGGAAAGAGGAGAGGAGAGAGGAGGGCAGGGGAGGCGAGAGGAGGGGAGGGAAGGAGAGAGGAGGGCAGGAGAGGGGAGGGGATGGGATCAGTGGGTGTCTAGCACATAGTTGGTACTCAACAACTCAACAAACGTCCATTTCCCCCACTCAACTCCCATTTCCAGGACTACACCATCAAAGCTCCATTGAGATTCTCATGGTAGGTGATCCTCAGCAAATTTTTTTTTAAAACCAACACTGTCCCTATTTAGCAAATATTTAATTCCTCTCATCTGTCTGGATGCTTCTATCTTCTTTTCCTGAACAATGCACTTGATGTGTGTAAGTATAGCATTGCCCAAACTAAACAGAATGCCCATTAAATAGGGATTCCAAAATCAAGGAATTGGCTTTTCCAATTTCCTGATATTTGGGGGCATCTGCCTCTTGGAGGTAGTAATGGGATTGAGATGCTATCTCCCATGCTTCTAAAGACTAGGGAAGCCTATGGCTGAGGCAGGAGAATTGCTTGAGCCCAGGAGTTCGAGACCTGGCAACGTAGGGGGATCCCTTCTCTTCAAAATTAGTCAAGCATGGTGGTGTGCACATGTAGTCTCAGCTACTTGGGAGGCTTAGGTAGGAGGATTGCTTGAGCCTGGGAGGTGGAGGCTGCAGTGAGTTGTGATCACACTCCAGCCTGGGTGACAGAGCAAGACCCTGTCTCAAAAAAACAAAAACAAAAAAAAGTAGAAACCAGGACTCCAACAGCCCCAGCTCTGCAACCCAGCCCTGCCCCTGGGCAGCTGTACAACTTTGGGCAAAGGCACTTAACTTCCAGGAGCCTCGGTGGCATCCAGAAAATGAGAAGAAAACATCTACCTCCCTCCTCTTGCCGCCAGGGCTGGAATAAGGGTGACATGAGGTGATGAGCTGAGGGGTCTGCAGTGGATTTCACTCTCAGTGTGTTTTAGGTATGCCACTCCCCAACCCTGAGCTGGCCCTGGCTCCCCTCCTTTCCTCCAGAAACCCCTTCATAACACAGCCAGGTGCAAGAGTGCCTGTGCCGACAGAGTCCTGGGTGTAGTCGAGGATGGCCGTGGGTAACTGCAAAGCAGAGAGAAGCTTCCTGGTCTTCCAGGCCTCGCCTTGGCCTCCCTTCTGTTGTCTCCCCACTCACAGGAACAGTTCTGAGACCCAGTTGTGACCAAGCTCCTCAGGCCACAGTGCTAAGCCTCTCCTCCTTCCTGGAATTCCCTAACCAACCCCCAAGTTCTGCCTATTCAAATCCTTTTCAACCCTCAAACTTTAGACTAAAGGCTCATCTCTTCCAGGAAGTCCTCCTGCTGGCCCCATCAGAGGAAGTCATTGTTTCTTCGGTTTACACAGCATTTAATCTCTGGACTTACGGCCCAATAAACTGTCTTCATCTCTGTCCAGTGAACCACACTTCTCAAAAGACTCCCTTACATTCTTTCTTTCTTTTCTTTTTTTTTTTTTTTGAGACGGAATCTCGCTGTGTTGCCCATGCTAGAGTGCAGTGGTGCAATCTCGGCTCACTGCAACCTCCGCCTCCTGGGTTCAAGCAATTCTCCTGTCTCAGCCTCCCAAGTAGCCAGGACTACAGGCGTTCACCACCATGCCCAGCTAATTTTTGTATTTTTAGTAGAGATGGGGTTTCGCCATGTTGGCCAGGCTGGTCTTGAACTTCTGACCTCAGGTGATCCACCCACCTCAGCCTCCCAAAGTGCTGGGATTACGGGCGTGAGCCACCGCACCCGGCTGACCCCCTTACATTCTTTTTTCTTTTTCTTTTTTTTTTTTTTTGAGATGGAGTCTTGCTCTGTCACCCAGGCTGGAGTGCAGTGACACGATCTCGGCTCACTGCAAACTCCACCTCCCAGGTTCGTGCGATTCTCCTGCCTCAGCCTCCCAAGTAGCTGAGACTACAGGTGCCCACCACCACCCCTGGCTAACTTTTTTGTATTTTTAGTAGAGATGGGTTTTCACGGTGTTAGCCAGGATGGTCTCGATCTCCTGACCTCGTGATCCACCCGCCTTGGCCTCCCAAAGTGCTGGGATTACAGGCGTGAGCCACCATGCCCGACCTCCCTTACATTCTTAAAAATTATGGAGAACCCCAAAGACCTTTGCTTTATGTGGGTTCTATTAATATTTACCAAATTAATATTAAAGCCGAGAGAAATTTAAGTATTTTCTTACTAATTTTTAAACAATAAATTTTAACATAATAAACCCTTTACAAGCTAAAATAAGATGGAGTCTTGCTCTGTCGCCCAGGCTGGAGTGCAGTGGCATGACCTCGGCTCACTGCAAGTTCCGCCTCCCGAGTTCACGCCATTCTCAGGCCTTAGCCTCCTGAGGAGCTAGGACTACAGGCACCCACCACCACACCTGGCTAATTTGTTTTGTACTTTTAGTAGAGACAGGGTTTCACCATGTTAGCCAGGATGGTCTCGATCTCCTGACCTCGTGATCCGCCCACCTCGGCCTCCCAAAGTGCTGGGATTACAGGCGTGAGCCACCGTGCTTGGCCAATAATTTTTTTAAACCATATAATCCCAGCACTTTGGGAGGCTGAGGTAGGAGGATTACTTGAGTCCAGGAGTTTGAGACCAGCCTGGCCAACATAGTGAGACCCCATCTCTACTAAAACTGTAAATTAAAAAAAATTTTTAAAAATTTTTTTAAAAACCTCCTATATTTTCTGAAACAAAAGAAAAAATTAGTAAGAATGGGCCGGGTGCGGTGGCTCACACCTGTAATCCTGGCACTTTGGGAGGCCGAGGCAGGCAGATCACCTGATGTCAGGAGTTCGAGACCAGCCTGACCAACGTGGAGAAACCCTGTCTCTACTAAAAATACAAAATTAGCTGGGCGTGGTGGCACACGCCTGTAATCCCAGCTGCTCAGGAGGCTGAGGTGGGAGAATCGCTTGAACCCGGGGGGCGGAGGTTGTGGTGAGCTGAGATCTCGCCATTGCACTCCAGCCTGGGCAACAAGAGCGAAACTCCATCTCAAAAAAAAAAAAAAATTAGTAAGAATGGCAGCGTGGTTTTACATTTGTGCAAATCTCTTTAGCATCTGGCTTAATAGAAGGCAGCTGGACTCACGTCTCCTTCAGCATTCAACCCGATGTCATATCACACGTCACGGAGCGTCTGGAAAACATGAATGAGTGTGAAAAAGGCATATCATGTCTTAGTGTTATTATGAGCCTAGTTCTAAGCTCTCAAGCCCTCTAATAAAAGGCCCCGGGCCCCACTTTGAGAACTGTTACAGCAGAGCAGGGGCTCCTTGAGACGAGGGCACCTTGTCTCAGTCGGCTCCATGAGCCCAGTGCCCAGCCAGACCCCGGCACAGCAGCCTCTCTCTCAATGATCACAGCGAACGAGCAGCTTCAGAGGAGCAGACCCAAGGGCGTGGCTCTCCCAGCTCATCATCCTCAAAGCTCAGCGCAGGGCCACTCTGTCCATGAAGCTGCCCCTGTGGCCAGGCTCTTAACATACGGCGTGGCAGGGATCCTGCTCTGTCTTGATCCAGCCAGAATGAGAAGTACTTTGTGGTCAGGGACTGTCTGATCCTCTCCAAGAGCACCTGTCCCTACAGCTCCCAAAAATCTCTTCCCTAAAGACCAAGTACCATTAGACTTCCAAGCGTCCAGGAAACAGCTTGACCCCCTAGACAAAAGCAAACTAAGGCCCTCCAGGGACGAATGGAGAAAAACTTGTGGGTGGAGGCATCTCCTTTCCTGAGTGCAAGGAGGGCAGCCCATCCTCTTTGCTTCCATCCCCAA
The DNA here is from genome assembly GCF_006542625.1 of Nomascus leucogenys. Taxonomy (NCBI): domain Eukaryota; kingdom Metazoa; phylum Chordata; class Mammalia; order Primates; family Hylobatidae; genus Nomascus; species Nomascus leucogenys. The sequence goes on from NC_044395.1 coordinate 15,454,118, forward strand.
GGGGTTCCTCACTCTGCCCCCGTGTCACTCTGATCCCTCTGCTCCCACAGCATGCCTCAGCCCCAATGTTGGGTGAAAGAGGTACATCATAGAAAACGTGAGCCTAAGATCAATCCAGTCCTAGGCTCAACTCTCATCTCTGTATCTTACCAGCTGTGTGACCCTGGGAAAGTGACATAACCTCTCAGAGCCCAGCACCAGCATCTGTAAAACGGTGACGCTACCTCATAGTTATGAAAGGAGAGAAACTGCATGTAGCCCTCTTGCCCAGACATTCTACAAATAGTAGCCAGAAATATGAGGCTCTCTCCTCACTTCCCTCCCTACCAAACTCTCAGCATAAGCATGGCTAACACAAAACAGATTACCAATCTCTTTCCTTTCTCCCTGAGGACAGCAGGGCTAGGCTGGGATTTTCCAAGAGGACTTCGCCCATGGAGAAACAGGCATGAAGTAATCTTGTTTACAGGGTGTAGGTTTCCTACTGTGCAACAGCCCCGATGGCTAGACTCCACACCCCAACCCTCCCCAAGACCTGGGCACCTTCTCCCCCTTCCCTGTCCTTTCTCCTGCGGGCTTAGGGTTCCCAGGAATGAGCAGCCAGTCCCCCCGCTCACACCATGTTCTTCTCTCCTTGTCCTAGTCACACCGGTGATCTACCAGGGCGCTTCCAAAGACCCGGCCTGGCCAATACCCCTGTCACCCTGGTGGGGAGGAAAGGTGGGCAGCTGGCTTTGTCCACCCCCTCCATCCTGCTTCTTTCTCAGACCACCCAAGGCTCCCTTCTGCCTGCAACTTCTCTCCCCTCCCAGCGATCCCCCAGGTGCTCACTCAGTGCCTCGGGTGATGGGGATGGAGAGCTCCCCTCGTCACTTAGTTTCCTCTGCTGGGTGTTCTCAGCCACCGCCTGTGCCTTTAAGAACTGCCACCCTGTGCCAGGGGCTTGACCTCAGCATCCTCAGCTGAGTTGGATTAAGGGACCATTTCGTGCCTTTGTGAATTCCTCCTGGCTGCCCTCCCTTCTCCCACACAGAGACAGAGTAGCCCATAGGCCAAACCACTCTACCAAGGACAGCCCAAGAGCTGGTCTAGCCTGGCAGGCTTTTCCCTCGGGTAGTAGAGGCTGCCCCTTTGATAGGGAGTTTGTGGTCAGAGAGTGGGCCCTTGGGGGTTTTGGACTGTCACAGGGACTCCAGAAAGCCATGCAGAGCCTTGGGCCATGAAGGACTACTCAGATGTCATCCTCTGCGTGGAGGCAACAGAATTGAGCAAGGTAAGGGCCACATAGAATCGTGCTCCTAAGACCCAGCACCAGTGGTCACCGCTGCTGTCAGCCCTCAAGTCTCTTCCTTCCAGACCGAGTTCTGCAATCCTGCCTTCGAGCCTGAGTCTGGGCCACCCTGCCTTCCCCCAGTTTTCCCAGAGGATGCCAGCTACAGCGTCCCAGCTCCCTGGCACGGTAACCATCCCAGGGGGTGACCTGGGGGAGGACAGAGAGGCCCAGGAGCCAAGGACAGCATGAGGAATGCCCAACAGAAGGGGCTTTCAAAACCCCACCTGCCAACCCACAGGTCGGCGTCCTAGAGGGCTACGGCCAGACTGCCGCTTCTCCTGGCTCTGTGTCCTCCTGCTCTCCAGCCTGCTGCTCCTGCTGCTTGGGCTGCTGGTGGCCATCATCCTGGCCCGTAAGTACCCAGGGACAGCTTGAAAGGAGGGCTTTGGAATGAAACTCCATGAGCCGCTCTCCCAGCCTCCCAGGACCCCGCTCCTCTGAACGCCACCCTCCATCTTCTCGCCTCCAGAGCTGCAGGCTGCACCCCCATCTGGGGCCTCCCATAGCCCACTGCCTGCCGGAGGCCTTACCACGACCACCACCACCCCCACCATCACCACCTCTCAGGCAGCTGGGACCCCTAAAGGGCAACAGGAGTCAAGCGTGAGCCCCTCCCCACAGTCCAGTGAGTACTCGGGGCAGATCTTCCAGGAGAAGGGCCCAAGGTGATGGGGTGGGGTTGAGGGGAGGGTGAGGAAGAGGCACCTTGGAGAATAAAGGACCTCGCTCCTTTTGACCTCTGAACTCTAACCTTCATCTCTGCAGCCTGTGGAGGCCTCCTCTCTGGCCCAAGGGGCTTCTTCAGCAGCCCTAACTACCCAGACCCTTACCCCCCCAATGCCCACTGCGTGTGGCATATCCAGGTGGCCACAGACCATGCAATACAGCTCAAGATCGAAGCCCTCAGCATAGAGAGTGTGGCCTCTTGCCTTTTTGATCGCTTGGAAATCTCCCCTGAGCCTGAAGGCCCCCTCCTCAGGTAGGTCCCTCTGTCCCCATGACATCCCACCGTGTCCTGAACCACTATCTAAAGAGCGGAATCAGGGAGTGGCAGGTGGAAGGGCTAACCAAAGAAGAACCTGAGAGACTAGACATCTGGGCCCAGCTCTGCCACTACCTTCCTGTGTGCCGTGAGGAAGATCACTTCCCCTCTCTGACCTGTTTCCTAGTCTGTAACATGGATCTCCTGCCTATCTCCCCATGAGTAAATGCTACAAGGATAAACGTGCAGGTGCTAGGAAGGTCAGAGCTCCCTGGGACATCAGAGGAGCCTTTTTGACCACATGGCCACCAGTTTGGGGGTTGAGAAAATAGGACTGCAAGGCCCAGGCAAGCTCCTCTCCGGCTGGCCCTGCTCTTAGAGCCTCTGTCACCCCCAACCTGGATTCTTGCAGGGTTTGTGGAAGGGTGCCTCCCCCCACACTCAACACTAATGCCAGCCACCTCCTGGTGGTCTTCATCTCAGACAGCAGTGTGGAAGGATTTGGTTTCCATGCCTGGTACCAGGCTGTGGCCCCTGGGCATGGTGAGTATGTTCCCACCATGTCCCCAGCTGCCTGTTGAGTGTCCACTTTCTTCCCCTCCACCCACTCCCAGCCCTGTCAAAGGGGTGGAGACTCTGGGCCTCCCTGACTCCTGGTGCCCACATCCAGGGAGCTGTGCCCATGATGAGTTCCGCTGTGACCAGCTCATCTGTCTGCTACCTGACTCAGTGTGTGATGGTTTTGCCAACTGTGCTGACGGCAGTGATGAGACCAATTGCAGTGCCAAGTTCTCGGGTACGGGCCAGGCATGGGGGGGTCCTCTCTTCAGATGTCGGATCTGGGTTCAAGTTGGGCTCCCCAGCTCTGGTCCAGCCTCAAACGAGGGCCTCCGCCGGCGTTTCCTGCTCAGTCATTCTTTGGCCCAGAACATGTTTCCCATGGGCATGGCCAAAACTCTTGCTCTGCAATCACTGCCAACCCTATTGGATGGAGGCACAGATCCTCACAAACTCATGAGCCCTTCCACCTCTCTACAGGGTGTGGGGGGAATCTGACTGGGCTCCAGGGCACTTTCTCTACTCCCAACTACCTGCAGCAGTACCCTCACCAACAGGTAAGCGCAGTGCTCCATGCAGAGGGCGAGGGGCACACACGGAAGCACCTGAGCCCCCAAGTCAGTGTAATGGGAACGGCATGGTAGATACTACCTTCTACTTGGGAAGGTCAGAGATCAAGCAGACGGGGGATGGGGGAATATTATTAAGTGCCTGATGTGTACCCAGATGTTCCCACACTGGGTCAACTCACCTCTGAAACCAGGTACGTTAAAGGCCCTTAAGAGCCACCAATGATGAAAGCGCCACCCCACCCCCCAGCCAGCAGTGGGGGAAGAAGTCCCTTCTGGGTGCCCAGGATGAGACAGGAGAAGGGGCCATTAGTTGCTCCACCTGTGCCCTCCCCCAGCTCTGCACCTGGCATATCTCGGTGCCTGCCGGACACAGCATAGAACTACAGTTCCACAACTTCAGCCTGGAGGCTCAGGACGAGTGCAAGTTTGACTACGTGGAGGTGTATGAGGCCAGCAGCTCAGGCGCCTTCAGCCTCCTGGGCAGGTACAGGAGCCAGGGAAGAGCCACAGATAACTCCATCCTCACTGTCTGCCACCCCCGGCTTCCATTTGGGCCCAGCACATTTCCCCAGCTTCATTTTCTTCTGCTACTCCAGGCCGGGCGGGTCTCTTCACCATCACCCTAAAGACAGCTCTCACCTCAAAACCTTCACCCCGCACTCTGTCTGTCCCCAGGAGGTCCTTCCCCAAACCTCTCCCTGCCCCAGTTCCTCCCCACTGGCAGGGGCCACTTCCACCTCCCCTACAAACCCTCATTGATTTTTCTTTTTCTTCTTTTTTTGAGGCAGGGTCTCACTTTGTCGCCCAGGCGGGAGTGCAGTAGCGCCATCATCGCTCACTGCTGCCTCGACCTCCCAGGTTCGAGCGCTCCTTCCACCTCAGCCTCCTAAGTAGCTGGAATCACAGGCACATGCCACCAAGCCCAGATAATTTATTTTTTTAATTTTTTTGCAAAGACAAGGTCTCACTATATCACCCAGGCTGGTTTCAAACTCCCGGGCTCAAGTGATCCTCCCGTCTCAGCCTCCCAAAATGCTGGGATTACAGGTGTGAGCCACAATGCCAGGCTACTTCGCTGATTTTTCCCCATCTCGAAGTGGCTCAAGTTCAAGCAGTTTGTTTAATGCTTTGCCTGCTGAATATGTGTGTCTTCCTCACCAGACCCTAACCCTGTGTCTCCCATTACCTTTGGCATCATCCAGGGCTCCCAGCTCAGAGCCAGGCCTGTGGGAGGCTGCGGTGCCCCCTCAGTCAGCCAGGGCTGGTGCCCAGAATAGCTGTCTGCTTTGGGCAGGTTCTGTGGAGCAGAGCCACCCCCCAACCTCGTCTCCTCGCATCATGAGCTGGCTGTGCTCTTTAGGACAGATCATGGCATCAGCAGTGGAGGCTTCTCAGCCACCTACCTGGCCTTCAATGCCACGGAGAGTAGGTGCCCCTGGGCAAGTGGGTGTGGGCAGTAGAGGCACCTCCAGGGGGACAGAGAAGGGCTCTGGACCCTGGTCGGGACACTCTGGGGGTACTGGGGGTGTAGGTATGTCCCCAAGCACTGCCATGCCCCTTGTGCCTGCAGACCCCTGTGGGCCCAGTGAGCTCTCCTGCCAGGCAGGAGGGTGTAAGGGTGTGCAGTGGATGTGTGACATGTGGAGAGACTGCACCGATGGCAGCGATGACAACTGCAGCGGCCCCTTGTTCCCACCCCCAGGTGAGAAGCCTGCCCCTGGGGACCCTGAGCAGGCTGGGTGCCCACCTCACAGAACCCTGCTGCCGTACTGCATAGCATCCCATCCCATCCTCCCTGAGGGGGCGGGGCCAGCTGGCCTCACCATCCTGACTCTGGGACCACTTCGAAGAGTCCTGGAAGACACTCGGTTGGTGGTGGCAATGGTACTGAGTGTCACCCCAAGGGAAATGGGAATCTGGGAATCAGTGGTGGGGCTTCAAGAACCAGTCCCTTCTGTCACCCAGAGCCCCTTTCCACAGCCCACACCAAAGATGAAGGCATCCTCTTAAACAGAGCAGGGGGTTTCTTCCAGATGCCCAAGTGGTCCCTGCAAATGGGGGTGCCCCATGTTCCCTGAGATCAAAGACGTGCCTGCGTGATGCCCAGGGCTGGCAAGTGATGCTGGAGCAGGCTCTCAGGGATGGCAGGGATCCTCAGAGTGTGTACAGCCTCTCTCCTTGTTATCCTCTTGCTTCCTCACAACCACCCCCATTGGACCCATGTACACACAGGACCGAGCGATTCGGTGACTTGCCACAGGCCACACAGCCAGTGAGCAGTCCCCACAGTGGCCCTCCCCTCCACCCCTGCAGAGCTGGCCTGTGAGCCTGTCCAGGTGGAGATGTGCCTCGGTCTGAGCTACAACACCACGGCCTTCCCTAACATCTGGGTGGGCATGACCACCCAGGAGGAGGTGGTAGAGGTCCTCAGCGGTTACAAGGTCTTCTGGGTGGAGGGAAGGAGGGTGGGCCTGGGAGGGGAGAGAGCCTGGGAGCAGGTGCCTGAAGGCCGCTCTCCCTCCACAGAGCCTGACAAGCCTGCCCTGCTACCAGAATTTCCGGAGGCTCCTGTGTGGGCTGCTTGTGCCCCATTGCACCCCACTAGGCAGTGTTCTGCCCCCTTGCCGCTCTGTCTGCCAGGAAGCAGAGCACCAGTGCCAGTCTGGCCTGGCACTACTGGGCACCCCCTGGCCCTTCAACTGCAACAGGCTGCCAGAGGCAGCTGGCCTGGAAGCTTGTGCTCAGCCCTGACCCTGAAGCCGGCCCCTGCCCTCTTCCTGCCCATCCTCTTTTGCCGGTCAGGGCTGGCACGCAGGGGAGCAAAGGAAGGGGAACCAGCAGGGTCTCTACCCATCCTTCTCTGGGGCTCCCAGGGAGGGGGAAGAGAAGTCCTCAGCTGGGGCTCATGGGACCCTACCACCCTCCCTGCTCCTTCTGTCCCTTTACTGGTCCCAGGCTGCTGACTGGCCCCACGCTGTGCCACTGGACAATCGAGACCGCTTCCCATCCAGGCCTCTGACCCAGACTTCCCGCCTTCTGCCTCTTCCCCTTTCTGCTTTTTCAGCTTCTCCATCGCCTGCCTTCTGACCTTTTCCTTGATTCCACAAAAACGTACCGAGCATCTACTCATGTGGCAGGCCCTGTCCTAGGCCCTAGGGATCCAACTGGCTGTCTGCCTCTAGAACTCTCCACCCTCATCTCTCTGCGTATTTCTCCCTGAAATGGGGTCTGGTCCTTGGTCTCTGCCACTGCCCCGCCTCTCCTCTGGCCCTGGGAACAGGAGGTGCCCTGTGTGTCCGTCTCTCGAAGTTCTGCCTCTCTGTGCCCGGCTCAAGTCTGTCTCCCCCTCCTTTCTCCCCCCAAACTTTGGCCGGCCGCCGGGCGACACCACGAGTTATTTCCCAGCTATTTCCCGGTCCGGGAGCTCTTGGCCCCTGAACAACTGGTTTCCTCTTGGAGTCTGGGAGGAGGAAAGCGGAGCCGGCAGGGAGCGAACCAGGGCTGGGGTGACGGCAGGGCAGGGGGCGCCTGGCCGGGGAGAAGCGCGGGGTCTGGAGCACCACCAACTGGAGGGTCCGGAGTAGAGAGCGCCCTGAAGGAGGCCATCGGGGAGCCGGGAGTGGGGGGTGAGGCTGGCGGAGGAGGGGAAAGGGGCTGGGGAGGGGACTGTGGGAAAGGCTGGCGCGGGCCAGCGGTGAGAGGGAGGGCTGGCCGCTCCCACCCTCTCTCGCCTGCCTGCGCTCTCCGGGTGCTCGGCCCTGCGAGCGCTCAGCCTCAGGGCACGGCAGTGGGGTGGGGACCGACTGGGCCGCGCCGGGGTGGGGAGCGACGCAGGTCCCAGGATTCTGGGTCCCGACTCCAGTCCTGCCTGGTCCACAGACTGCGAGAGGACCCCGGCGTCCGGGCTCCCGGTGCCAGCGCTATGAGGCGGCTCCTCGTCCTTCTGCTCCTGGGCCTGGCGGCCGGCTCGCCCCCACTGGACGACAACAAGATTCCCAGCCTGTGCCCGGGGCACCCCGGCCTTCCAGGCACGCCGGGCCACCATGGCAGCCAGGGCTTGCCGGGCCGCGATGGCCGCGACGGCCGCGACGGCGCGCCCGGGGCTCCGGGAGAGAAAGGCGAGGGCGGGAGGCCGGGTAAGAAGGCACCGCCGCGGCTGTCGGTGGCGATGTCCGAGCAGGCGGGGCCGCAGCTCCAGCTCCCGGTGCCCGGGACTCCGGGCTCCCGCCAGGGGGCGCCACTCCCCGCGCTTTGCAGCCCTGAGCGGGGGAGGGGCCCAGGCGGCGGGAGCCCCCTTGGCCAGCCCCCCAGATCTGCCCTGCGGGAAGGGGTGGAGGAGGTACCCGTGCGGGAGGAGGCGCTGGCCGAAGCTCAGGCAGGGGCGGGGAGGGGTACGGTGACCTTAGAGTCGCCGCCCCGCTGCGGGCTGAGCCGCGGCTACTCTCACCCTGCCGCCCCTCTTACCCCGCAGGACTGCCGGGACCTCGAGGGGAGCCCGGGCCGCGAGGAGAGGCGGGACCCGTGGGGCCCACCGGGCCTGCCGGGGAGTGCTCGGTGCCTCCGCGATCCGCCTTCAGCGCCAAGCGCTCCGAGAGCCGGGTGCCTCCGCCGTCTGACGCACCCTTGCCCTTCGACCGCGTGCTGGTGAACGAGCAGGGACATTACGACGCCGTCACCGGCAAGTTCACCTGCCAGGTACCTGGGGTCTACTACTTCGCCGTCCATGCCACCGTCTACCGGGCCAGCCTGCAGTTTGATCTGGTGAAGAATGGCGAATCCATTGCCTCTTTCTTCCAGTTTTTTGGGGGGTGGCCCAAGCCAGCCTCGCTCTCGGGGGGCGCCATGGTGAGGCTGGAGCCTGAGGACCAAGTGTGGGTGCAGGTGGGTGTGGGTGACTACATTGGCATCTATGCCAGCATCAAGACAGACAGCACCTTCTCCGGATTTCTGGTGTACTCTGACTGGCACAGCTCCCCAGTCTTCGCTTAGTGCCCACTGCAAAGTGAGCTCATGCTCTCACTCCTAGGAGGGTGTGACGCTGCCAACCAGGTCATCCAGGAGGGCTGGCCCCCCTGGAATATTGTGAATGACTAGGGAGGTGGGGTAGGGGCCTCTCCGTCCTGCTGCTGCCAAGGAATGGGGACAGTGGCTGTCTGCGATCAGGTCTGGCAGCATGGGGCAGTGGCTGGATTTCTGCCCAAGACCAGAGGAGTGTGCTGTGCTGGCAAGTGTGAGTCCCCCAGTTGCTCTGGTCCAGCATCCCACGGTGGGGTGCTCTGTTCCTGGTCCTCTGCTTCTCTGGATCCTCCTCACCCCCTCCTGCTCCTGGGGCCGGCCCTTTTCTCAGAGATCACTCAATAAATCTAAGAACCCTCCTACAGGCTCCAGCCTTTCTTCTTTAGTGGTGGGGGTTCCCTGTTTCTGGGATCATGGTGTGGAGGGGGTGCTCAGGCAGAAGGGAGGGTTCTTGGATGAAACAGATATGGGGCAGATATACAGGAAGCCGGCCCAGGGGAATGAGAGGCTGCTCCACAGAGCCGCCACCCAGGTTGTGAATGGGAGTGTCTGACAGCGGGATGCCCTCCTGATGTGGGGCTCCAGCCACCCTTGGGAAAGGGGGCACCTTTTTCTAATTCAAAGATGCCAACTGAACCACGTAGGGGCTGCCTGCGCCACACATACCCCTGCCCTGATCCAACAAAAAAGAGCCGAGGACTTTCGTCCATGGCTGCTCTGGCTGCTTGCCTGTCCCAGATGACTGGAAAGCTATTGCTCTGTAACTCGAGTGAGTGGCGTCCCCGGGCGTCTAGAGATAAGTAGTTTCTGAGATGACCACAAGGAGGTGCCCTGGCCCCAGAATGCCGCAAGGATCCTGGGTAGCTTGAGCTCCTGACTATGGGGGGTGAGGGGGAGGAGGGGTATTGAGGTCGGCCAAAGGAATTCCAGATGCGGATGGAAGAAAAGGGGGGGTCCTTTACTCCCAACTCAGGAAGTTTATCTTCTATCATAAAATGTTTATCTCCACATTAAACAGAGACTGGAAGGAGCCAGGCCTCCCCTTGCTCAGCTGCCTGTCCCAGATTGAGGGAAGGAAAGAGCAAGTGCCAAGCCCTCTCAGTTCTGAGGTGGAGATGAGGAGCCCTCCCCTACGGTGCTGGGCATAGCCTGGGTGGGCCGAGCCACTGTGTCTGAGGCTAGCCACAAAGCCCCTCAAGGCTCCCCCTACTCCTGGGGCCCACCCCCAACCCAATGACTAACAAACCAGGACTGCCCAGCCCCATCTGCACAGCCTCAACCCAAAGAAGCGGGGGGCCTCTCCTCAGAGTTTCTTTCTGAGCTACCGGCACCCCCTTCCTGAAGGCAGTCCCAGGCACTGTGGTCCCAGACAGAACATACAATTATGGGGGAGTGCCCCTGTTCTTCTGCTGGTCATGTGAGGGCAGATACGGCCAATGGGGACTGAGCCCCAAATGCGAGCTAGAGACAGGCCTTAGGCAGCCTCCACCAGGAGGTCCCGCAGCCACACTCCAGCCCAGCCCTGCACCAGACCCCCATGCCAAGACACACAGAGACACACACCAGCTCCTCCTGGGATCCGAGGATAGACTGGACTCCAGGCAGCAGGAACCCCATGCTCCCTCCCAGGAAGACTGGCCCGAAGGAGGAGCTGGGAAGGTTGACTCAAGGGGTGAGATGGTTCACATTCCTCTCTACAAGGGCTTAATTTGGGAAAAAATAGAAAAAATACAGAAGGCTTTCCGAAAGCCATGTGTGCAAGAGGGGACAAATCAGAAGGGATGAGCTCACAGAGCCATGCCTGGCATGCACTCTCCCCATGACATAGTCTTCCCAGCCTATCTTGGCTCCTTCCCTGCCCCCCGCTCTAAAGCCCAGGTACTCCCACAGCCCACACTTCTGACTCTGGCAGGGCTGAAGGACCCTGATGCAGGGTCTGTTGCCTTGACCAACTGCTCCCTTGCAGGGATGCACACAGAGACTGTCAGAGCTGTCAAGAGAACTTTATTCATTGGAAACTGGGCCAGAGACCCCTCAGGAAGCTGCAAGCCCCTGGGCCCTGGCCCCTTCTGTATTTGGACCCTAGTGAAATGTGCACAGTCTGCCCTCTCCAATGCCAGGGAGAGACAGAGAGGAATGCCATTTTTCTGTGTGATGTGGGAGTGAAAGGGGAATGAGCAGAAATCCGGTTATCCCTCCTGAGACTCCCAGTGAGCTGGTGTGCCAGAGGGCACGTGGCCCCAAAGTCAGGTGCAGATGCATCCCCCATCCCAGGGGTAAACTCCTGAGCCTGGCTTTTGCATCAGGTTGGGAGGGAGCCTCATCAGACAATGACAGGCAGAGGTGGCTCTGAGGGCACCCGAGAGATACTAACCCCAAAGCCTACCAGGGCACAGGGGCTCTGGCTGAACACAAAGGTTCAAGATCATCCAAAGGCCCCTGAGTTGCCAAAACACCCAAATGACACTGATGTGTTGTGGCCACAAAAGCTGGGGAGGAAATGTGAAGGAGGCAGGAAAAGGACTTACAGATCTCCAACAGAAAAACCAGAAGCAGACAGGGGTAACCCCAGAGGCATCTGGGTGGGCCCTGGGCAGGCTGGAGGAGAGCCCACAGCAGTCTCAGGGCCCTTGCATAGTGACATACTCACCACCCTCAGCATCGAAGGGACCCACTGGGTAAGAAGAAGCTATGTTATCCTGCCCCCACCCAGATCATAGTCTTCCATCTCAATGTCCTGGATGTATGGCTTGGAGGCTTGGCGGAATGGCCACAGGGGTAGGAGGGAATTCAGATCAGGACCCGGAGATGAGGTGTTAATGCTGTCCTAGCGTGAATGCCTGCGTGGAGCATGGAGGGGTGGGCAGGCAGGGAAGGAGTCTTCAGAGGTAGACATTGAGGGTCTGCAGGATGCCCCTGCGGCAGAGCGGACAGTTGCGGTGGTAGACGGGGTGGCGCATCAGGATTTCAGTGCAGGCCTGGCACAGGCACAGATGTCGGCAAGGCAGGAGCAATACCGTCTTGCTCTGGTCCTGGCAGATGACACACTTCTTCCGCTCCTCCTGCTCCTTCAGCAACTTCCATGGGTCTTGCCCACCTGGAGGCTCCTCCTCGTTGAGCCTCTCTCGGCCCCTGGCAGGTGTCGCTCTGATGGTCCTGGCCTCCTCCTCTTCTGCCTCTGATCTGCGCCCCGCTTCAAGAAGAATGTCCTGTCTCCGGGTCCTAACTGAGAACACCCTCATAGGGTCACCCTGGGGGGCTCCAGGTGCCCCTCCCCGGTTTGGCCAACTTGCCAGCTGCAGGCTGCGGCTCCAGACTCGGCGCCAGGCCTCCGAGCCCAGTGCTAGGCGAGAGAGCCGCATGACATCCTCTCGAAGACGGTGGTAGGATGGCCGGGCATGGAGCTGGCTGAGTGCCTGGGTAGCCAGCCTCAGGGTGAAGTCCGGATGCAACACAGTCACCGTCACTGCCAGCACGAAAGCTAGCAACACCAGGCCAGTGAGATTGACAAGCACAAAGCTGGCCAGGAGGCGGGCAGCTGAGGCCAGCAGCTCCAGGGCTAGTTGGCAGGGTGTCCAAAGGAGGATGGCCATGGCCACAGCACTGCTGGAAATGTGGGCTAGGAAGGCAGCCACTACGTCCGTCATCCTCCACAGAGGCCCGGTCACGGCATCCCACAGGGCCAGCACCAGGGAAAAGAGGTTCTGAGTGCCGATGAGGCAGATGTTGACCAGGCTGTTGATCACATAAGCCACCAGGCTCATGGCAATGGCACAGATGTCACAGGCCTGGCGCAGCAAAGCATGGCCATTGGAGACCACATTGAGGATGCCCCGGTGCAGTATCTCCCTGCTCCGCAGTGCTCCATGAGAGGCCAAGTGCCCCAGGAGCTTTAGGCTCTCTAGGCCAGAGCAGCAGCTATAGAGCAGGGTACACAAGGCCTGCAAGCCCCCACACGTGAATCGGATCACGGCTTCGATCAAGGCCAGCAATGAAAGCAAGACTCCGCGGCCCAGGTGCAGAAGACTAGTCAGTACCGTGTGCGGCAGGTTGTAGACGAAGGCCAGGAGCCAGGCCAGGGAAGCCAGGAGGGAGGACACCAGCAGGAAGTTGAGGTCCAACACCAAGGTCAGCACGTCCAGCACCAGGCCCACCCCATTCACTACCAGGTACACTGCCTCCATGATAGGGCTGTGGAGGTTAGTCCAAAACAAAGTCTGGCTCCTCCGTTGGGGGGTTGTCAAGGTTGTCAATATTTTAGGGGGTCTGGGATTAATTTGGAAGGAAAATGAGCAGTCTCCAACCCAGGGGGTACCCAGAATCTGAGGAAGAAGTGGGTAAGAGGGAAGTGGAGTCTTGGTAGAGGGAAAGGGGGCCAGGTGCCAGTCCAAGAGTCCAGGTTTTGAAGATGGGCTGTTTGGGAGGGAAGAGGCCAAACATCTCTAAAGCGAAGGCGAGTCCAGGCCGTAGGAGCGACCTCAGCTTTGGATGCCTGGTGTGGCAAACCACGGCCGGGAGGAGACGGGGAACGGATGGAATGGGATCGGATAGGATCGGGTCGCGTCGGGTCGGGCCGGGGCCGGGTGGGGTCGACGCAAGCTGGGCGCGGGCTCGCAGTCCAGCTACGCAGGTGCCCCTGTCCCCGCCCGGCCCCCGTCCTCCCGCTAGCGGCGCTTTGCACCCAAAAAGGGAGTGGGAGAGGCAGCCAGCTTCAGCAAACCCCAAGCGCAGCCCCTACTCCCCTGGGCGCCGCCATCTTGTGTGCAAAGGGGTGGAGCCAGAGGCGTGACGTGAAGGGAGGGACGACAAACTTCAGCCAATCGGTGAGGGCCATCCACAACAACGTCGATCACTCATTGGTCCGTTTGAATGGCGCCCGAACGTATTTACTTTCCAAAGGGAAGGAGCGGCGACAGATTAAATCCCCTTCCCCTTGAGGCGGGGATTGGTTCGTTGACGGGCAGCGACGGAATACGCTCTCCTAGCCCCGCCCTCTATAAGAGCAGGGCCTTAGACTCCCCTCAATTTGGGTGCTGTTCTTTCTCCCGGCCTCTGAACGCGAGCTTTTTTTTTTTTTTTGGCTTGGGTCGGAGGTCACTGCATCTGGGCTGGGCTTTGAAATAGCACCGCCTTCGCAGACTGCTCAGATCCGTCTCCTCATTCTCTTCTATTTATTCATCTATTATATCATTTATTGAGCTCCTACAGTGCATTGAGGATACAAAAAAATTTTAAGACAGTGCCTGCGGTTCACAAGGGAAAGCAGATTATTACAGGGGATTCCCAAACTGCTACTCCAAACTTTCCTCACCAGGTTTTTCAACATCTCGGAAGATTACTTCATTGTCATTGAGAAAAAGGGGCTACAGATTTAGAAACCGCTCAGCTTCCTGCCCTGGGCCTTCCTACTCTAGAGTGCAGTGGCGCGATCTCGGCTCACTGCAACCTCTGCCTCCCGGTTTCAAGCGATTCTCCTGACTCAGCCTCCCGGGTAGTACAGGCGCCCACCACCTCACCCGGCTAATTTTTGTATTTTTAGTAGAGACGAGGTTTCACCATGTTGGCCAGGTTGGCCTCGAACTCCTGAACCTCGTGATCCACCCGCCTCGGCCTCCCAAAGTGCTGAGATTACAGGCGTGAGCCACCAAGCCCAGCCCTGCCCTTTTCTTTAATACTCAAACAATAGTCAAAATATATTTGAAACCCCATCCCAAATATATTGGGAATCCTGGTGTTTTCTACTAACTCCAAGGATGCTTAGCGGACTCCTAGTGGACTTACCTTTCCCCGGTCACCTCTGCTGAATTTCCTACTTGAGGTGAATTCTCCATCTCCACTCCTGGGCTCCTGAAAGTGTCCGTCCCCCTTCACTCTGCCCTGAACACTGCCTTGGAGTCCTTCATTCTCCAAAGCATCACTGATAAGAAGCTGAGGTGTGCAGCAAACCTTTACTGAGGCCTGGGGGTCGTGGTAGGGGCTATGCTATAGTGCAGAGGAAGGACTGCAGTCGCTGAAACGCCTCTGGCTTCTTCCTACCCTTTCTCTCTTCCCTGCTCTCACGCCCTGCCCAGGTTATGATTTGTTGTGTTGTGATGGGTTGCTGATGTTTTTATTTTCCTACTTGCATCCTCCCACCAGTGTCAAATCTTGGAGAATGTGCCCACCTCCCTTTCAAGACACTTGATCCCATCACCCGTACCATCTCCTCTTCAGGGATCTTACTTGTCCAGTGAACACTATGTTGCTATTAATCAATCTTCCTGCAGCACTTGACGCCACTGACCACTTCCTCCACCCTTGGCCTCAGAAGCATTACCCTTTCCTATATTCTTTCTGTTTCCATCATAGCCTCCTCTCCTGTATACACAATGATTTCTAAATTTGTGTCTTCAGCCTGAACCTGTCCTGCAAAGTTCAGGCTCCAGCTGCTTCCTGGACGTGAACAGTTCATGGGTATCCCACTGGTGCTTTCTATTCAATATGTCCAAAGTCAAACTTGGCAAACGTGCTGTGCCTGCACTGTGTGCAGTTAACTGGCCAGTTTTCCACACCGAGAAGCATGTAAAGGCCTTCTCAGAGTTGGCAGGATCCTCTAAGAGAGTATTCCCATTCGTTTAGGACCAAGACCTCCCCTTTGAGTGATTTGAGACTCACTAATCCAAAGCCCTCTTTAATGAGCCACAACCCTTCACTCCCAGGAAACCTAGCAGGTAATCCTGCTTTGGGCAGGAACAAAGACTCCAGCTGGCTTTGGGGAGGCAGTTCAAATTGTTTGACAATGTTAGTCCCAGGGATTGAGAAGAAAATAAGCCAGATATTGAGAAAGCTGAACACCTAGAAGCCCTATCCTTGCAGTATTTTCTAATGGAAGATGTAGTGTAAAGCCCTCTGGAGGCCTGCTCTGGTGGCAGTTGGTTTCTGCTGTTGTGCTAACTTCAGGGGTTTTTTTGTTTTGTTTTGTTTTGTTTTGTTTTGCTCAGCGTAAGATTCTAGCTGGGACAATAGAAGGGATTTTTAGAGACTATGAAGGATTAAGAGATTGGAAAAACCAGAAAAGAATGTCTAATTCAGGGGTTTTGTTTTGTGCTATTGTGTGTATTATGGCCCTCCCCATCGTCTCCTCATCAAGCATTCAGTAAAATCTATATTATTGCCATGGTTTTAGGTTGGCTTTTTTTATTTTGTTTTTTAATAATGCAAATCATTTACACGGTCCCAAAGTCAAAACTTTATAAAAAGGTACAGTCACAGAAGGTTTGCTTTCATCCTTGTACCCTCCACCTTGTTCCCTCCCAGTGCCACCCAAGCTTGAGAGGACCCCAAGTATTACAAACATAGCCAAAAAATGTCTCCATAAAGGAGCACCTGGGGTCCTCTATCAGTCAGGATCCAGTGCTCGTTACTGGTACGGAAAAGCCTATAACCCCAAACGTCAGCTCTGCAAACAACACGGTTCAGGCCCAAAGAAGCTCTTCAGCTCTTCTGCATATCTTTTTTTTTTTTTTTTTTTTTTTTTTTTGAGACAGAGTCTCGCTCTGTCACCCAGGCTGGAGTGCAGTGGCATGAGCTCAGCTCACTGCAACCTCCACCTCCCAGGCTCAAGTGCTTCTTGTGACTCAGTCTCCCTCAGTAGCTGGGACTACAGGCGTGCACCACCACGCCCAGCTAACTTTTGTATTTTTAGTAGAGACGGGGTTTCGCCATGTTTGCCAGGCCGGTCTTGAACTCCTGGCCTCAAGTGATGTGCCCGCCTCAGCCTCTCAAAGTGCTGGGATTACAGGCCTCCACCGTGCCGGCTCTGTCCTATACATCTTACAAAAAAAAGAAAGAAAGAAAGAAGGAAGGAAGGAAGGAAGGAAGGAAGGAAGGAAGGAAGGAAGGAAGGAAGGAAGGGAAAGAAATTAACATGGTTTGTGCAATGTGGCTGAGGAACATTTTTCAATATTAATTCCTATTTCTCTTTAAATTTACATATATGTAAATATGGAGAAAACATGCATGTGTATTTAACTAGTTATATTCTAGTTTTGCACTAAGGAAAAAACCTACTCGCAATTTTAGTCTTTGATTTGAAAGACTGTCAAGGGCAAGTCTATGATAACAGCAATGACGTGGTTAGTAAAGATAAAAAAGATGAACAAGCCAGGATTTTGGCCAAAAATCTAGAAGCATTTTTTGGTGACATGTCCCCTATATGGCATAGTTGAACTTGTTATTAGAAGACACACCTAATTGTGCTGATAATAATGGCATTTTTGGAAAAATACAAAGATTATATGCAATATTCTGGATGTGCCCAAAGATGAAATATCCTGGAAAAAACTATATCACAATTGACCTTACAACTACTCTTGGATACATGATGGGAATGCTGGCTAAATGCTGTTAAAACAAGTCCGTTTAATTTAGACAAGAAACTAGAAGGGGTGGGCACTATGGCTCACACCTGAAATTCCAGCACTTGGGGAGGCCAAGGTGGGAGGATCGCTTGAGCCCAGGAGTGCAATTCCAATCTGGGCAACATGGCGAAACCCTGTCTCTACTAAAAATACAAAATATTAGCTGGGCGTGGTGGCATGTGCCTATAATCTCAGCTACTCCAGAAGCTGAGGTGGGAGAATCACCTGAATTTGGGAAGTCAAGGCTGCAGTGAGCTGTGATTGCAGCACTTTACTCCAGCCTGGGCAACAGGGTTGATACCCTGGAAAGAAAGAAAGAGAGAGAGAGAGGGAGGGAGGGAGAGAGAGAGAAAGAGAGAGAGGGGAAGGAAGGAAGGAAGGAAGGAAGGAAGGAAGGAAGGAAGGAAAAAGGGGAGAGAAAGGAAGGAAGAAAGGAAGGAAGGAAGGAAAAAGGGGAGAGAGAGAGAGAGAGAGAGAGAGAGAGAAAGAAAGAAAGAAAGAAAGAAAGAAAGAAAGAAAGAAAGAAAGAAAGAAGAGACAGAAAGAGAAAGAGAGAGGAGGGGGAGGAAGAGACAGAAAGAGAAAGAGAGAGGAGGGGGAGGAAGAGACAGAAAGAGAAAGAGAGAGGAGGGGGAGGAAGGGAAAGAAAGAAGGAAGGAAGGGAGGGAAGGAGGGAAGGAAGGAAGGAAAGAAGGAAGGAAAGGGAAACTAGAAGACTGAGCAGAATTAAGAAGATTCACAAAGAGCAAATTATGGTCTCAAATGGAAAATCAAATTACACTTGCATGTGCACTACCCACAGATATTTGAGATGGTTGTTTAATATGAATAATATTGATAAAAGTGTAACCAAAATACTGCTCATTTGGATATTTTTTAAACAAGTGATGAACCATTATTGATACTTTATTATGAACTGAAGTCCATAGTTTACATTAGGGTTCACTCTTGGTGTTGTACATTCTATGGGTTTTGACAAATATTTAATGACATTTATCCATCATACAGTGTTATAGAGAATAGTTTCATTGCCTTAAAAATTCTCTGTGCTGTGCCTATTCATCCCTCCTTCCCCCCAGACTCCTGGCAACCACTGATCTTTTTACTGTTTCCATAGTTTTACCTGTTGTAGAACGTCATATAGTTGAAATCGTACAGCATGTAGCCTTTTCAGATTGGCTTCTTTCTCTTAGCAATATGGATTTAAGTTTCCTCCATATCTTTTCATAGCCCATTTCTTTTTAGCACTAAACAGTATTCCATTGTTTGGATGTACTAGCTAATTTATCCATTCATCAATTGAATGACCTCATGGTTGCTTCCAGGTTTGGGAATGAGGAATAAGGTCTGCTATAAACATTCATGTGCATTCGGGTGGACATAAGTCTTCAACTCATTTGGGTAAATACCAAGGAACACAATTGCTGGATCATAAATATGGGATGAGTATTTTTAGTTTTGCAAGAAATCACCAAACTGTCTTCTAAAGTGGCTGTACCATCTTGCATTCCCACCAGCAATGAATGATAATTCCTATTGCTGCACATCCTCCTCAGTATTTTGTGGTGTCAGTTTTGGATTTTGGCCATTCTAATGAGTATGTAATGGTATCTCACTGCTGTTTTAGTTTACATTTCCCTGACAGTGTATAGTGTGGAGCATCATTTCATATGCTTATTTTCTATCTGTATATCTTCTTTAATAAGGTGTCAAGTTTTTGGGCCCACTTTTAGATTGGGTTGTTTTCTTATTTTTAAGTTTTAAGAGTTTCTTTTATGCCAGACCTACAGTCCCAGCTACTCACAAGGCTAAGGCAGGAGGACCACTTCAGCCCAGGAGTTCTGGGCTGCAGTGCACTATGCCACTCAGGTGTCTGCACTAAGTTCGGCATCAATGTGGTAACCTCCCAGGAGTGGGTGACCACCAGGTTGCCTAAGGAAGGGGTGAATCAGCCCAGGTCAGAAATAGAGCCGATCGGCCGGGAGCGGTGTCTCATGCCTGTAATCCCAGCACTTTTGGAGGCCAAGGTGGGCGGATCACGAGGTCAAGAGATAGAGACCATCCTGGCCAACATGGTGAAACTCCGTCTCTAAAAAAATACAAAAATTAGCTGGGCATGGTGGCACATGCTTGTAGTCCCAGCTACTCAGGAGGCTGAGGCAGGAGAATCGCTTGAACCTGGGAGGCGGAGGTTGCAGTGAACCGAGATCATGCCACTGCACCCCAGCCTGGCGACAGAATGAGACTCTGCCTCAAAAAAATTAAAAAAAAAAAAAGTGAAAAGAAAAGAAAAAAGAAATAGAGCAGATCAAAAATCCTGTGCTGATCAGTAGTGGCTCGTACCTGTGAATAGCCACTGCACTCCAGCCTGGGCAACATAGTGAGAACCTGTATTAAAAAGAAACGAAAAAAAAAGAGTCCTTTGTATATTTTGGATAACAGTCCTTTATCAGATGTGTCTATTGCAAATATTTTCTCCCAGTATGTGGCTTCTCTTCTTATTCTCTTGATAGCTGCTTAATTTTGAAAAAATAAAAACACAGGAAGGTTAAACCAGAAATAACATTAATTACTACAAGGGGTGGGGGGTGGAGGAATGGAATGGAAGGGATGAGGAGGAAGTGACACTCCTTTAAGTATACCGTTTTGGTATAATATTGACTTTTTTTTTTTTTTTTTGAGACAGAGTCTCACTCTGTCACCCAGGCTGGAGTGCAGTGGCATGATCTTGGCCCACTGCAACCTCTGCCGCCCGGGTTCAAGTGATTCTCCTGCCTCAGCCTCCCGAGTAGCTGGGATTACAGGCACCTGCCACTGCACCTGGCTAATTTTTGTAGTTTTAGTAGAGACAGGGTTTCACCATCTTGGCCAGGCTGGTCTTGAACTCCTTGACCTTGTGATCCACCTGTGTCGGCCTCCCAAAGTGCTGGGATTACAGGCATGAACCACCACATCTGGCCTAATTTTGACTTTTAGAAGAATGCTAATGTTCTTTATATTCGAAAATTAAAATAAATTAAATCAATAGAAATGAGAAAAAACCAAAATGCAAATAGAAAAAAATAAACCCAGCTGTGTTTCATATAGAATAATGTAGCCACACAAAAAGGGGAGGGGTACAAGCTAACTGTAGACCCCAGTGGCTCACACTTGTAATCCCAGAACTTTGGGAGGCCGAGGTGGGTGCATTACTTGAGGCCAGGAGTTCAAGGCCAGACTGGGCAACATGGTGTCTCTACTAAATAAATACATACATACATAAATAAAACACATGTGCAGTTTTGTTATAAATGTTATAAAAATAAATAAATAAATTAGCCAAGTGTGATGATGCATGCCTGTAAGTCCCAGCTACTTGGGAGGCTGAGGTGGGAGGAACACTTTGAGCCTGGAAGTTCAAGGCTGCAGTGAGCTAAGACTGCACTACTACACTCCAGCATGGGTGACAGAGCCAGACTCTGTTTCAAAAGAAATAAGAAGAAGAAGAAAAAAAATATATTTTAAATATTTTCTGGGATCAAATATTTGTTATATGTAACCCCTTTAAAATATTTGAACATAACATACAAAATTTATGATTCTTTTCTGAATCTAAGTCTTGCTTGAGCATATTAGTAATAATTTCATTTGCTAAGTCCTCAGCAGAGCAGTTTCTCCATATTAAAATTAATTTGTTGGCCGGGCGTGGTGGCTCACGCCTGTAATCCCAGAACTTTGGGAGGCCGAGGCGGGTGGATCACCTGAGGTCAGGAGTTCAAAACCAGCCTGGCCAACATGGTGAAGCCCTGTCTCTACAAAAATACAAAAATTAGCCGGGCATGATGGTGGGTACCTGTAATTCCAGCTACTCAGGAGGCTGAGGTGGGAGAATCGCTTGAACCCAGGAGGCAGAGGTTGCAGTGAGCCGAGATAGCGCCATTGCCCTCTATCCTGGGTGACAGAGCGAGACTCCGTCCCAAAAAAAAAAAAAAATAATTAATTTTTTAAGGCCAGGCATGGTGGCTCACGCATGTAATCCCAGCATTTTGGGAGGCAGAGGTGGGCAAATCCCTTAAGCCCAGGAGTTTGTGACCAGCCTGGGCAACATGGCAAAACCCCATCAGTACCAAAAAAACAAAAACAAAAATTAGTCGAGCGTGGTGGCACGTGCCTGTGATCCCAGCTACTTGGGAGGCTGAGGTGGGAGGCTCACTTGAGCCCATGTTGCAGAGGTTGCACTGCAGTGCAGATGTTGCAGTGAGCTGAGATGGCACCACCGCACTCCAGCCTGGGTGACAGAGTGAGACACTGTCTCAAAAAAAAAAAAAAAAATTGGCCAGGGTGCGGTGGCTCATGCCTGTAATCCCAGCAGTTTAGGAGGCCAAGGCAGGTGTATCACTTGAGGTCAGGAGTTGGAGACCAGCCTGGCCAACATGGTGAAACCTTGTCTTTACTAACAATACAAAAAATTAGCTGGGCATGATGACTCATGCCTGTAAACCCAGCTACTTGGGAGGCTGAAGCAGGAGAATCACTTGAACCTGGGAGGCAGAGGGTGCGGTGAGCTGAGATCACGCCACTGCAGTCCAGCCTGGGCAACAGAGCGAGACTGTCTCCAAAAAAAAATTATTTTTTTGAAGACCTCGGAACAACTATGACTCAAGAAAGGCCAATTAATTTGGCATTACTGGCAATAGAACATGAATTATGAGAAATGTTTTATTATAACAACATAATTAAGGAATTTCCTGAAGTGAAGGTAAGGAAAATTAATTTATGGAATAAATATATAATCATGAATTGTGTATCACTTTATTACACATGTAGATATTGCTAGTCCATCACAAGCATACCCAGGCAATAATATATGTAATAATATATGCAATAATAGCTAAGTTAACTTATCTTGGATATTTTGTTGACTTTGGATCATACAAAAACCATACCTTTACTTTTTTGTTCTGTTTTTTGTTTTTTTTGAGACAAAGTATCTCTCTGTCGCCCAGGCTGGAGTGCAATGACACAATCTCAGCTCACTGCAACCCCTGCCTCCCAGTTTCAAGTGATTCTCCTGCCTCAGCCTCCCGAGTAGCTGGGATTACAGGCAGGCGCCACCACGCCTGGCTAATTTTTGTACTTTTAGTAGAGACAGGCTTGTCTTGTCCTCCTGATGTTGGTCAGGCTTGTCTTGTCCTCCTGATTTCAAGTGATCTGCCTGCCTTGGCCTCCCAAAGTGCTGGGATTACAGGTGTGAACCACCGCACCCGGCCAGCTTTACATGTTTTTAAATTTTGTCATTAGAAGGCATATTTGTCAAGGTAGGAGGATAGAGCATACCGAACAGCTAGTTAGCTTTCAAATATTTAGACATATGATATGTCAGCCTTCATTTATACCCTGCCCTATCTCCACAGATATTATGAGGGTGGAGGGCTGTTCCTTCTTATTCCCTCTTTAGGTAGCTATTTTTATGTTTTCTATTTTTTATTTTTATTTTTTGAGACAGGTCTTGCTCTGTCATCCAAGCTAGAGTAAAGTGGAACCATCTTGTCTCACTGCAGCCTTGACTTCCCAGGCTCCAGCAATCCTCCCACCTTGGCCTCCTGAATAGCTGGGATTGCAGGCATGCACCACCACACCCAGCTAATTTTTGGATTTTTTTTGTTTTGTTTTTGGTAGAGATGGGATTTCGTCATGTTGCCCAGGCTGGTCTCAAACTCCTGGGCTCAAGCCATCCACCTGCCTTGGCCTCCCACAGTGCTGGGATTACAGGTATGAGCCATCTTGCCCAGCCATATACCTACCTTTTTAATTTAAAATCATGTTCGGTAAAGACTGTAAAGAATAGCCTTCCCTTCTCATCTATTTGTTTATGGATATCTTTTTATTATCAGTTTGGAGTCATGGATTCCTATTTTATTCAAATTCAATGGGTTTTATTCCATTACAGTCCACACCGGTATATAGAGATTGTCCTCTTTGTTTTTTGTTTTGGTTTTGTTTCTGTTTTTGTTTTTTTGAGACACAGTCTTGCTCTGTTGCCCAGGCTAGAGTGCAGTGGCACAATCTTGGCTCACTGCAACCTCTGCCTCCCAGGTTCAAGCAATTCTTGTGCCTCAGTCTCCGGAGTAGCTGGGACCACAGGCGTGCACCATCATGCCTGGCTAATTTTTGTATTTTTAGTAGAGAGGGGGTTTCACCATGTTGGCTAGGCCAGTCTCGAACTCCTGGCCTCAAGTGATGGGCCCACCTCGGCCTCCCAAAGTGTTGGGCGTGAGCCACCGCGCCCGGCCTGTCCTCATTCTTTTCTCTTTTTTTTTTTTTTTTAATTATACTTCAGGTTTTAGGGTACATGTGCACAATGTGCAGGTTTGTTACATATGTATCCATGTGCCATGTTGGTTTGCTGCACCCATTAACTCGTCATTTAGCATTGGGTATATCTCCTAATGCTGTCCCTCCCCCCTTCCCCCACCCCACAACAGTCCCCGGAGTGTGATGTTCCCCTTCCTGTGTCCATGAGTTCTCACTGTTCAATTCCCACCTCTGAGTGAGAACATGCGGTGTTTGGTTTTTTGTCCTTGCGATAGTTTACTGAGAATGATGGTTTCCAGTTTCATCCATGTCCCTATGTCCTCATTCTTTTAACAGCTACATAGTACTCCACTGTGTGGAGTTGGTGCAAGGATTGTTTTTAGTGGACTCGGTGAAGTGCTGTATCCCACCTCCAAGAGGTTGCCAAGGGGATCTCAGTCACATGTGGATGACATAAGGGAAGAGCCCTTCTCCCCACACTTATCTCTCATTCTACTATGAGACTATTATGATAAAATGAACTGGCTTGTTGGAGGTAAAATAAGGCCACACTCTGTGTGCAGGAGGCAGGCTCCCCAGAAGGGATTGGCTGTTTTCAACCTCATCACCCAAGGGAAAAGAGGGATCTGAGAAGGGAAATGGAAACTTAATAAGAGGGGCCTTTTGTTCTGTCCCTCTGGGGCCTGAGCTCTAATGGATTTAAAGTCACTCGTGGTTGCTCCCCTGCTTAACACCATTTATACACAGCCTGTTGCTCTGAGTAATTGACCATGGCTTACATATCCTTTGTAATCTGGCCTCATCCTTCACTAACCTCAGCCTTCCCTTGCAGAATATTAACCAACTCCTAGCAGCCCCCTTCACATAGCGAGCTCCGTCACACTTCAGACAGCACAGCCCACCCCCACTTACCTGGTTACCTCCTATTCATCGCCTAAAATGAAGCTCGGCATCAACTCTTCCAAGAAGCCTTCTTTCATCACCTCAGGCTGGGTTAAGTAACTGTTTTATGTGCATATTTGCACCCTGGTACGCAGCTCTTTGTGTTATAATTATTTATTTGTCTGTCGCCCTCAGGAGACTGTACGTTTCTCAAGCACATGACCCTTGTTTTAGTTATCATCCTGTCTCCAGCCCCCAGCTTAGTTCCTGACTAGTGTGCTGTATCCCAAATCACAATACACATATGCACCGAGTTATGAGACAGAGAAGGGAACTACAATGCCCCTCTTGACCTCAAACCCTCTCTGCCCACATATCATCCCTAGCTTTGTTGCAAGGCTGTCATTACCCAGGATGAAGTGAAATAGGAGCCAAGAGTCTGGCTTCTGCGATTCATCAATCCCGCTTTTCAGTCCCCCATCCTCCCACCTGCTCTGTAGGATGAGAAAACAATTCAAACTAGTGGCACCAGGGGGAGCTCTCAGGCCAAGATGAAATCAAGAAACCATGGTAAACCTAAATTCCAATGTCACATCGTTTTTCCATTGCTCAAGAACCTGCAGTGGCTCCCCATTGCCCACCCTATCTTGAGCTGTTCCCGTATAACCTAAGCCCATCTCATCTGCCCAAGCTCCCACGTGCATGCACCCTCTACCGTGCTGAATTTCTGCTTAGCCATGTAACTCACAAGGGTGATGCCAAGGGGTAATGGTGTAGCTAAAGCTAGCCCCCTCTCCACTTAGGTAGGTCTGGCTGCATCAGCCACCCACATCCCTCTGGTGGTTGGGGAGCCCAGGGTTGGATGAAAATCATCCCGGGCTTTGCCAGTGGCCGCGAGCGAGATTCAGTGCCCAGAACTTCCAGGGGCCTCAGCTCACCATGCACTGCCCCATGTGTGGCAATGAAACCCAGGCCCTGACAGGCACCGCGTAAAAATAAATACATAAATAAAGCTATCCTCAGTGCACTCCAAGTAAATGGATACTGGAAATGAAAGTAGTGGACTAGGCCGGGCAAGGTGGCTCACGCCTGTAATCCCAGCAGTTTGGGAGGCTGAGGCAGGCGGATCACTTGAGGCCAGAAGTTCAAGACCAGCCTGGCCAACATGGTGAAACCGTGCCTCTACTAAAAATACAAAAATTAACCAAGCGTGGTGGTGCGCCTGTAATCCCAGCTACTTGGGCGGCTGAGGCAGAAGAATCGCTTGAACCCAGGAGGCAGGGGTTATAGTGAGCCGAGGTCGAGCCACTACACTTAAGCCTGGGCAACTGAGTAAGACTCTGTCTCAAAAAAAAAAAAAAAAAGTAGTGGGATTGCTATGTGAATATAATCTCAAGACAAGTCACCTAGCCTCTCCACCAACTCCATCTTCTAGTCGGATGGCTGCTCTGACACTTTCTGACAGGGAAATTCTGTAGTTGTCCATATGCGTGCCCCTTTCGTGGGTCCCATCTCTCTCTTTTTGCTTGTGTCATTTCCCCTGCCTCAAAAGATCATTCCTCACTCCTCCGTATCTAAACCTGACCTTTCATTGAAGGCTTCGCATTTCCGGAAAGACTTTCCTAGCCAGCACAGTCCGCATTGACACTCCCTTTTCTGAATCCCAGTCGCACTTCCTGTCTTTACCACACAGCTGAGCTCTTAATTCAATTGTAATTATTACACATAGAGTGTGCAGGTTTTGGAGTTCGTTAGGTAAAACTTGGTTCAAATTTTAGTTCCTTGGAGTGATGACAAAATTCTGGAACTTGATAATGGTGATAATTGCACAACATTGTGAATGTGCTTAATACCACGGAACGCTGATGTTTGAACTGGTTAAAATTCTGTTATGTGCATTTTACCACAATTATTTATTTGTTTATTTTTGGAGATGAGGGTTTCCATATGTTGCACAGGCTGGCCTTGAACTACTGGGCTCAAGCAATCCTCCTACCTCAGCCTCTCGAGTAGCTGGGACCACAGGTACACACCACTGTGCCAGCTGTTAACACAGTTTTTTGTTTGTTTGTTTGTTTTTTAAGACGGAGTCTCACTCTGTCGCCCAGGCTGGAGTGCAGCGACGTGATCTCGGGTCACTCCAACCGCCGCCTCCTGGGTTCAAGCAATTCTCCTGCCTCAGCCTCCCGAGTAGCTGGGAATACAGGCGCGCGCCACCACGCCCAGCTAATTTTTGTATTTTAGTAGAGATGGGGTTTCACCACGTTGGCCAGGATGGTCTCGATCTCTTGACCTCGTCATCCACCCGCCTCGGCCTCCAGAGTGCTGGGATTACAGGCATAAGCCACCGCGCCCAGTCTCTTTCCTCCCCTCTCCACTCCCGGCTCCAAGATCAGCCCTGGTAGCAGCAGTGAGGGTCCCAGGCCTCGCCGGGATGGGATGGAACAAGGCTTCCCTTCTCCTGGGCTCCCCCTGGGTTGCTGGCAGCCCCGTGTGGCAGGGAAGAGGAACTGCAGGAGCGTCCTTCAGGGAGGAGAGGGGCCAGAAGACCGCAACATGGCGCCCCCAGGTTTCCCACAGGCCGCCTCCTGTAGACCAGCTGGCCTTTCCCTCAGTGACGACTCAAAGTCAAATTTGAAGAGCTCTCTGGGGACATTCCTCTCCCTGGATGGTGGTATTTTGGGGAGCGGATGTGAACTTCCCTGAAGGCGAGAGGTGTAAACTCCCAGCATCCTGCTACCACCCTCCGCCCCCATCACCCTTCATTCCCCAAGTGCAGGCTGGGGGCAGAGGAGAGGGAAGGGGATTAGGTGCCGGGGCTGGGGAACCGAGACCCAGGGTGTAACCGCTGACAGCAGCGGGGTCCGCAGAGCTGCAGGGAGACACAGCCGCGCCCCCGCGGCGCCGACGCTGCCATCTGGCTAGAGGGCCCCACTCTTTCTTTAACCAGAGGTCACAGCCTCATTGCCTACCCAGGAGGCAGCCCCGAGACGCCCCCTGCGGCCTGAGTTTTCTCCACCCTGTCCCCGCGCCCACCCCAGCTCTGCCTTCCCCGGCTGCACGGCTTTGTAAAGGGGACGGCTGGTCAGACCGAATCACTGCGCGGGCCCGCGCTAGGTCGGGCCTGGAGACTGGATCCGGGGCTTCCGGAGAGCCCCAGGCTCCCCGCGCTCCCATCCACCCGCGGCCGCCTGAGCATTTATGGTAATGTTTGGGTTGGGGCGAGCGGCCCGATCCCCACCCCCTGCCTCCGCCGGGCGGGACCTCGAGGCCGGCTCCTGAGGAGCTTAGCGCCGGCGCCTTCCCGCCGCGGCCAGGTCCCCAGGGTGGAGGCCCTGGGTGCCGGAGGCCTGAGGTCCGGCAGGTGGGCTGGCCCCGGTGCGGAGGCTCCTAAGGCCGGGGGGTACCAGAGGGACAGTCCCCAGTCGGTCGGAGGAGGGGTCCGCGCCGTTGGGGGCTCCGATGGGAGGGCTATGATCCTGCTCAACCTACCCTAACCACCCACTGCTGCCCACCCAACCCCCGCCTCTGGCTTAAGAGTCCATCATCCCCAGGAAGAGTCCCGATGCATCCACATCCTCTTTCTCCTTCTCTCCCCCCACCCCCTGGCAGGGAAGGGGCTGAGGGAAGAGGCCAGCAGCTCTCAGGGGAGTTGTCGGAATGCTGGGAGCCTGGGAACAGACCCTGCGGTCCCTGGGAAAGCCAAGCTGTGGGAATCCCACCGTCAGCCCCCTCCCCAGGATGGGCCACCGGATGTCGGAGACCCCAGTTCCCCAACAGGGATCTTTGTGAGGGTGGGCCCCGCCCCCCAGTTCAAGCCCCAGCCTGGCTCGACCCCAGAGTTCAGTAGGCCATCTGTGACGAAGACAGCCCCTCCCCCGCTCTCCGCCCTCCACCCCCCTGCCTGCTCCAACATAATCCTCGCCATTGTGCCCGTCGCCCCCTCCCCCCGCTCCCCTTCTCTAGACCCCTGTACAATGGGGCCTTTGCAGCCTCCAGAATGGAGATGAACTCACGGGTTTTCCAAGTTTAAAAATAGCCCCTCCCATCCCCCAGAAGGCCACCCTCCCTTTCTCCCATGGTGTTTTGGGGTGCACCTCCATCCCGGCTGTGCCTCCTTCCTCCTGCCCTGGGTCAGGTGCGAAGGACATGGGTGAGACAGCGTCCGGCGGTAGCGGGGCTGCTTCCCCCAATTCAATCTCTTCCCCCACATCTTCCACCTGCCCCCCAGTACAGCATCCGGTTTCCTGCCCCCTACCCTTTTCCACCCTGTTTTCACTCCTTCAGTACAATCTTCTACTCACACCCACATTCTGGAAAAATTCTCCAACTTCCGCACCCCCTCCAAAGACCCAGGCCGGATCCTATTATTTGGCCTGGCCAGGGGGTTCCCCAGTCTCGGTAACTGCCAAGATTGTTGGGACTCCCACCCCATGTCCTCATAGCAGCTGCAAACACCTCTTTATCAGCTTCCTTCCTCAGCCCAGCCCACCCTTCTCATAACCTCACATCCTGCTCAAGGCGCCTGGATCCAGGGTGGGTCAGAAGTCACTACGTTCCCTATGCTGGAGCTGAGAAAGGACACTTGGGTTCCAGTCTTGCCCCTTCGCCGCCTCTGGGGACAGGTCCATCCTTGTCTTTTTACCTCCAACTCCCCAGGGCTCCACTTCTCCTTACAATGAGCTGAAAGCTCCATCCACCCAGGAGACTGTGGCTGAGGAGCCCGACCAGGACCCCCGCCCCACCTGGCCTCAGTTTCTCCGCCTGTGGTCAGACCTATACTAGAAACATGCAGAGGGCATTATGCGCAGGAGGGTCCCCTCATGTGTGAGGGGCCCAGGTCCACCATGGGGCTGGAGGAAAGCAGCCTTCTTGCCTGCAACCCAAGGAGGGAAAAAAGAAGAATTAGGACTCTGCCCCCAGGGCCTCTTCTGGCCCTGGCCTACATCTGAGCCAGGCTCTTCCAACCCAGTCCAGGTGCTGGGTCCCTGCAGGGTGGAAGGCCATGCTCTCCTCCTGCAACTCCCTTCTGCTGGCTGTCACTCTTGTCCTGCTGGAAGTCCCGCAGCCACCTTCTCTCCCCTGGTGCTGCGGGAGCGCTAGCCTCCGGCCTCTAAGAGCTGTGGGCTGATCCCCTTCACCTTCTGCTCCCTCCACCCTGCTCCCTGCCTCCACTCCTGAGTCCTCTCCGAGGTCCTAACCCCTCTTTAGTTTGGAATTCCAAAGTGCCCACCTCATGAAACCATCCCAAAGCTGTCTGTCCCCTGAGGCTACAACCCACTCCGGAGCAGCCTAGACAGCCCCAGGCTACTGGCTTCCTTAAAGGACAGTCTTCTGTGCTTGTTTGGTGGGGCCATGCAGGGGAAGGGACGTCACCCTA
This sequence comes from Nomascus leucogenys, assembly GCF_006542625.1. Classification (NCBI taxonomy): domain Eukaryota; kingdom Metazoa; phylum Chordata; class Mammalia; order Primates; family Hylobatidae; genus Nomascus; species Nomascus leucogenys. The sequence goes on from NC_044395.1 coordinate 15,483,534, forward strand.
GGCTCTAGGCTCTAACCTCATTTCCCTTTCACCGCAGAGACGAATCCTCCACCCCCACCTGGCTTCACTCTCCTCCAGCGGAAGAATTCAGAACTGACTGTCCTTGGTGGTTAGCTGGCTTTGTTTTCAAGCCAGAGAGGCGAATGATTAGTTAATGGTGTTAAGTGAAGGAAGGGGGTTGGGCAGGGAAGCCAGCTCCATGCCCAGCCGGGCCTGCCAGGGCAAACGGCATCCTTCAGCCATTCCCACTCCAGCCCAGCAGACAAAACATTCTCATCTCTTCAGCTCTGGGCCTGGGGCCAGTCCATACATTCACTCTGGAGGGGGGAGCCAGGGTCCTCCTCTTGTTCTCCCTGCAGGCTCCAGGCTCCAGGCCCCTGGCCTGGTGGGCCTGGGCTCTGCACAGCCTCTGGCTAGAGACTAATGGCATTGGAAGAGGGGTCGGCAAGGCTCTGAAAGACAAGGCTGGTGTGGTTTGCCAGTCATCTCTGCGTCATCAAAACGCCACCCCGGAGCATGCTCTCAAGTCACCTGGCCATCTCCGGGGTTTGCTGGCTCACCCTCCATCTCCCCTAGCTAGCAGAGGGGTGGCCCCGCTGGGCAACAGACCTCTACCCAAATCCAGGCCCCTATTTGGCACTCCCTGGTGAAGGCACACCAGCAGATGTGGACCCCTTTTCTGAGGCCAGGCTGCTGGGGTCAGAGTGAGGCAAGAGCCCCTCCCCCTCTCTAGAGCCTTAGTTCAAGAGGCCAGAAGAGCCAGGAAGAAGCCGGCGTTTTTGGGAGAAGGGTAGCTGCAGAGCTCCCCACCCACGCAGGGCTGATTTGATTCTTCCCTCAGCTGTGGACCCACAATCAATAGGGCTGGGGAAGACATGGGGTGGGGGAAGATCAGCGCTGCCGGGATCCTTTCAATCATCAGGAACAGCAACAGGTTTGCAGGGTCAGGCTGGGGACCCTCGCCCATTAACTCTTTCTTCTCCCTGTTTCTTTCTCTTAGGTGAGGGGAAACTGAGTCCCAGGGTAGGCTCCAGAGTGAAGAGGGAAGAAACATGATTCTCAAGGCCCAGGTCTGGACAAGTGTGAACACCTTGGGCCTGTGAATTCAGGCCCCTCCTTCCTTTCTCTGGTCAAAGGCTACACCTGCAGGAGCTTGGGTTTGAAGGGACAGCCCAGAAGGCACCGTCTCCACTCCCCATACAGGTACCTCTGGGTCTGTGGGACTGGCGCAGGGTTCTTCTCCTAAAGCTGCCAGCACTGTGAGGCTGAGGCAGTGCCAGGCCGGCGGCAGCGGCAGTGGTGCAATCGTTCTGGGAAGCCATAGAGGCCGGCCTGAATTCTCTGTGGCAGGGGAGGGGAGCCCAAGTGGGAGGCCCCTTGGGGACACCAAGGACCAGGTCCGCTACTGCTCCTCCCCCAGGAGGTTCCCCAGGGGCTACATTGGCTGGCAGGGGCTGAGAGGGGTGAGCCTGGCTGGCTTCGACCCGGGTCGACTCCGGGCATCCGGGACAGCTTCTCCTCGCTGCCACCTCGGCCAGTCAGACCCGGAGACACCTGTCACTACCTCCTCAGCCTTCCCAAGCCAGGAGCCTGGGAGTCCGGCTCTGGCCTACCTCCGGCAGCGCTCCTAGGCGCAGCTCCCGGGCTGGCGGCGCCGGGGCCCGCCCCCTAGGGCTGCGGCGCGCGGGGCGGGGGCTGGGGGCTGCGCGGGGCGGGGCGGGCCCGGGCGCTCCGGGCCCCCTCCCCCGCCCCCCTGACGTCAGCCCCCGGCAGCCTCGAGCTGCTCACTTGGCTCTCGCCCTCCGGCCGGGAAGCATGGGGCTTCCCAGGCTGGTCTGCGCCTTCTTGCTCGCCGCCTGCTGCTGCTGTCCTCTCGTCGCGGGTGAGTGAGTTCGCAGGGGGGCCGCGCCCCGGCTAGGGGTCTACGGTGGAGCGTGCCAGGGAGCAGAGCCAGCGGCGCGGCGGGGTCGGGGCGTTGCGCCCGGGAGGACGCGCCTCCTCCCTGGGTCCCCGACCCCCGGGCGCCTTGCGCGCGAGCAACTCTTCTTTGCAGCCAGTTTGCAGCCGGGATTCTAGAGTATCCCGGGAGCAGCACTGGGAAGGCGGAGAGGAGGCTGCTTCTGGGAGCGAGAAGGGGTGGAGCCCAGCCTTTCGGGGTGCTGGGGGGTGGGTCGTCCCTGAGGTGCTCACTCTGGGGGCCCGCAATTGAAGCCGGGCAGGAGGCGCAGCTGGGGTGCATCCTCAAAGCCTGAATTCCGCGCCCGCCTGTTGCTGGAAAAGGCAGCTTCCTTCGCTGGAGGGGGTGCGCCGACTCACCCCTTCCCCCTCCTGCCTGGGCATCACGCCAGGCTGGAGGTGAGCGAGAGCGGGAGGTTCGGCGGCTCCCGCCCGAGCTGGGCGTTGGCAGGGGTTGCGGGGCGGTGCGAGGCGCCTCGCGCCTCCCCGAGTGATGGGATCATAGGGGACAGAGATGAAGGATGGAGGATTCCCATACTGGAAGCGCCCGCTGGCTTCTTTTGGGGACCACATTCAGGTGGGAAGAGCGCCCGGGCACCTCGGAGCGTTTCTCCGGATCCGCCTGGTAGCCGGGCGCTCTCGGGTCCACGCTGCCCTTGTATGGCCCGCAGCGGTGTCGCGTGTTTCTCTTGGCTCTCATTCCGCCGTCCCAGCCGCTGTCCGGCTGGGGAAGGGGAGGGCTAGGCAATACCCAGCTCGCTGGCCTCATGCCCAGCGCCAACCATGTCCCTGGGGTATTCCAGGCTACTGCCTCCCAAGCTGACTTTATTTCGGGGAAAGGGCTAAATCGGGCTCCACAGTTGCAGCCGGTCCAGCTCCACCCTGCCCTGCTCTTCTAGCTCTGGGAGGAGTCAGGGGTCTGAGGCTCTGGGTTGGAGACCCCACCTTCCACCTGCCCTCCTTGTCCGAGAGCCAAGGCAACAACCCAGGCATCCCAGAGCCCAGGCAGATGGTGTCGAGTGACATCACCTCCTCACAGGGCTGGCAGCACGCTGGCACCACTGACGTCACTCCTGCCCACTGCCTGGCCCTTGCCCTGACTCCTGGGGGAGACTCTGACCTCTCCATCCTTACCAGCTTCCCAGGGTGGGGTCCGCGGGTGTATGCGGAGTGTTCATGGAGGTGCTGTTGAGGGAGCATGAGACGGGAACTTCCTCCAGAGTTAGGCCTCTGGGTCTTGTGGGGAGTTAGGGCAGGGATTTTGGAGGGCAGAGGGTAGAGCAGTGGTGTCTTCCCCTGGCGGTGGTGACACAAAAGGGCCTGTGTGCCCCAGCCTGGCACATGCCTTGCATTCCCACACTCTGAGCTCACCCGGAGAGGAGGGGGCCTGGAAGGAAAGGGGCCTTCCTCTTGGCCCCGAGCCTAGGTTGCCCCTCTCTGCCCCTCTACCAGCCTCAGCTGAAGCTGTTCGGTGCTCAGTCTCTGCTCAATCTCTGCTCGGCTCCAAGGACCTGGGGTCTCCTGGACGGGGAGAGGGCTGGCCCAGGTGGGGCGCGGGTCAGGGGGTCGAGCGTTCAGAGGACAGGGCCCTCTACAGACCCTCTGAGTGGCAGGAAAAACAGCTGCAGCCGCGCTGCGAGGGGAGGGGCGGACAGCAGCCTGAGCTGACACAGCTGCGGGGGCCCCGCCTCCCTCCCCCAGGTGTGCCCGGAGAGGCTGAGCAGCCTGCGCCTGAGCTGGTGGAGGTGGAAGTGGGCAGCACAGCCCTTCTGAAGTGCGGCCTCTCCCAGTCCCAAGGCAACCTCGGCCATGTCGACTGGTTTACTGTGAGTGCTTGGGCTCCTGCAAGAGCAGCCGGGGGAGGGAGACTCTGCCCCTCTGGTAGCCCAGGACCCTTCTCCTCCTCTGTGTCTCCTCCCATTAGGTCCACAAGGAGAAGCGGATACTCATCTTCCGTGTGCGCCAGGGCCAGGGCCAGAGCGAACCTGGGGAGTACCAGCAGCGGCTCAGCCTCCAGGACAGAGGGGCTACTCTGGCCCTGACTCAAGTCACCCCCCACGACGAGCGCATCTTCTTGTGCCAGGGCAAGCGCCCTCGGTCCCAGGAGTACCGCATCCAGCTCCGCGTCTACAGTGCGTGTCCCCGTGTCTGCCAGTTGGGTAGTGAGGGTGGTGCGACGTGGTCAGATGTCCCCCTCATTTCTATTTTCTTATAGAAGCACCGGAGGAGCCAAACATCCAGGTCAACGCCCAGGGCATCCCTGTGAACAGTAAGGAGCCTGAGGAGGTGAGATGTGTGGCAGGTGGACTGGGCAGCTGGTGCACAGCTGCTGAGATGGGGCTTGCAGGGAGCTCGGACGCAGGGAGACTCACACCCTGTGCTCTTTAGGTTGCTACCTGTGTAGGGAGGAACGGGTACCCCATTCCTCAAGTCATCTGGTACAAGAATGGCCGGCCTCTGAAGGAGGAAAAGAACCGTGAGTAGCCTTTTCTCCCAAAAGCCACCCTTGGGCCAGGTGTGGTAGCTCACACCTGTAATCTCAGTGCTTTGGGAGGCCAAGGCAGGAGGATCTCTGGAGGCCAGGAGTTCAAGACCACCTTGGACAACATAGGGTGACCCTGTCTCTACAGAAAATAAAAAAATTAGCCAGGCATGGTGGTGTGTGCCTGTGGTCCCAGATACTCGGGAGGCTGAGGCAGGAGGATCATATGAGCCCAGGAAATAGAGGCTGCAGTGAGCTAGGATTGCACCACCACACTCCAGCCTGGGTGACAGAGCGAGAACCCATCTCTTAAGAGCTGTCCCTATGGTACTACACAGGAACTGCCTTACGTTTTCTTTAAGCTTTTAACTTAAGAAAATTATACAAATGGTGCTTGAAAATATTTTCATGAGAATTTAAACTGACAAAAAATCTAGAAGTTTCTTCTTGCCTGAGACCCCCCCTCCCAGAAATAATCTCTGCTATCAGGGTGTGTTCTTTCAAGCCTATTTCTATGTATTTGCTCATATATAGGAACATTTCTAGAATGATATAGGCTTTTGTTTTTTATTATCTAAATCAGTCATTCTTAACCAGGGGTGATTTTGTACCCCCTCCTCCTAGGAGATATTTGGCAATGTCTGGAGATATTTTTGGTTGTCACACATAGAAGGGGTGCTACTGCCATCTAGTAGGTAGAGAGACCAAGGATGTTGCTAACATCCTACAGGGCACAGAAAGAATCAACGTGGCCTAAAACAGCAGTAGTGCTGGCTGGGCTTTCGCCTGTAATCCCAGCACTTTTGGAGGCCAAGGCGGGCGGATCACCTGAGGTCGGGAGTTCAAGACCAGCCTGTCCAACACGGAGAAACCCCATCTTTACTGAAAATACAAAATTAGCCAGGCATGGTGGCGCCTGCCTGTAATCCCAGCTACTCAGGAGGCTGAGGCAGGAGAATCACTTGAACCCGGGAGGCAGGCGGAGGTTGCAGTGAGCCGAGATTGCACTGTTGCACTCCAGCCTGGGCAACAAGAGCTGAAAAAAAAAAAAAATTATCAGTAGTACTGAGAAACCCTGATCTAAGTGGTGGTGTATGGTATACATTGTTAGACAATTTCTTTTATACAATATTTCTGGGTCACTCTATTTAGATCAACTGATCGTTTTGCTTACTGCCAAGTTTTCCATACTATGCATGGCAGGTAGTCGAGTTCACCATTCCCCAGTTAGTGGACATCTAGACAGCTGCTCGTTTTTATCATTGCAGCTTTCTTTGCACACACCCTTGGATATGAGCAGACATGTAAATGTTTTTCTAGGGTTGACCCTGAGCAGTAAAAGTGCTGGGTTGAAGGGTTTCCAGCTTGCATTTGTACCTGGCCCTCTACAGGGGACAGAGGACTCTTTAGATGGTCCCCTGCCAACCCCGGTGGACAACCCTAGGGTGGGGTTGGAGGTGGGGCTGAGGCTGAGTCTTCCTCCCCTTCCTCCCTGCCCAGGGGTCCACATTCAGTCATCCCAGACTGTGGAGTCGAGTGGTTTGTACACCTTGCAGAGTATTCTGAAGGCACAGCTGGTTAAAGAAGACAAAGATGCCCAGTTTTACTGTGAGCTCAACTACCGGCTGCCCAGTGGGAACCACATGAAGGAGTCCAGGGAAGTCACCGTCCCTGTTTTCTGTGAGTACTACCCTGACTCTCTGCTTACTGGGGCTGGGGCTGCTGGAAACTCCTGCTGGCCCCTCTCTATCCAGCCCAGGGTTGACTCATGGGCCAAGAGCTACCCCCTTTGCCTATGCAGACCCAACAGAAAAAGTGTGGTTGGAAGTGGAGCCCGTGGGAATGCTGAAGGAAGGGGACCGCGTGGAAATCAGGTGTCTGGCTGATGGCAACCCTCCACCACACTTCAGCATCAGCAAGCAGGTGTGGGGGCGTTGTGGTGGGTGCAGGTGGGGATGCCAGCGAAGACCCAGGTGGAGTGGCGGGAGGTGCACTCTGCTCACCTCCCCAATCCTCGCTAGAACCCCAGCACCAGGGAAGCAGAGGAAGAGACAACCAACGACAATGGGGTCCTGGTGCTGGAGCCTGCCCGGAAGGAACACAGTGGGCTCTATGAATGTCAGGGCCTGGACTTGGACACCATGATATCGCTGCCGAGTGAACCACAGGAACTACTGGTGAACTGTGAGAGGCTGGGGACCCAGGACAGGGGGCTGGGGCAATAGGGAACTGGCCCCACCCTGCCCTGTGTGACATGATTGCTGTACCCCCAGATGTGTCTGACGTCCGAGTGAGTCCCGCAGCCCCTGAAAAACAGGAAGGCAGCAGCCTCACCCTGACCTGTGAGGCAGAGAGTAGCCAGGACCTCGAGTTCCAGTGGCTGAGAGAAGAGGTACCCAGGCGGGTCTGGGGCAAGGGGCTGATGGGGTGGGTGGGGCTGGGGGTGACAAGGATGTGCTCTTTCCCAGACCCTCTGACCCATCTCTCATCCCAGACAGGCCAGGTGCTGGCAAGAGGGCCTGTGCTCCAGTTGCACCACCTGAAACGGGAGGCAGGAGGCGGCTATTGCTGCGTGGCGTCTGTGCCCAGCATACCCGGCCTGAACCGCACACAGCGGGTCAGCGTGGCCATTTTTGGTGAGGCCCTCCCTCTGGGTAGAGACCAGGTCACCCCAATTTTAAGATCTTTGACAAAAAGCCACCTGCTGCCCTGGGGAGCTCTGGTGCGGAGGGGGAGGCAGGCTAGCTGGGCTTGCCGCCTCACCTCTCCCTACCTCCCCAAGGCCCCCCTTGGATGGCATTCAAGGAGAGGAAGGTGTGGGTGAAAGAGAATATGGTGTTGAATCTGTCTTGTGAAGCGTCAGGGCACCCCCGGCCCACCATCTCCTGGAACGTCAACGGCACGGTGAGCAGGTGTCTCATCTGCCACACTCTCCTAATCCCTGCCTGGGCTTTGAGGCCAGAACCAGAGATCCTCCCCATCCCCTGAGCTGCCTCCTTCCTTTCCTCGCAGGCAAGTGAACAAGACCAAGATCCACAGCGAGTCCTGAGCACCCTGAATGTCCTCGTGACCCCAGAGCTGTTGGAGACAGGTGTTGAATGCACGGCCTCCAACGACCTGGGCAAAAACACCAGTGTCCTCTTCCTGGAGCTGGGTGAGGGCTGCATCCCTGCAGGGGATGGCAGGGGCAGGCCCAGGCACGGGCAGTAACTTTGCGCTTCTCCTAACACCCCTCCCTCTGCCTCCTAGTCAATTTAACCACCCTCACACCAGACTCCAACACAACCACTGGCCTCAGCACTTCCACTGCCAGTCCTCATACCAGAGCAAACAGCACCTCCACAGGTAAGCCAGGCCTGGCAAGAGAACAGGGCTGTGCCAGGGCATCCTTTCTGCCCTGTCCCTCCCCAGAGAGTCCTGTCCAGAAAGGTGAGTAGCAGCCCCATCTTGTCGGCCCTGGACTGGCTGGGGCAACAATGGTGACGAGGTGGCCTGGGGCAGGGAGTGACGAGGAGTGTCTTTGTGGCGCAGAGAGAAAGCTGCCAGAGCCAGAGAGCCAGGGCGTGGTCATCGTGGCTGTGATTGTGTGCATCCTGGTCCTGGCGGTGCTGGGCGCCGTCCTGTATTTCCTCTATAAGAAGGGCAAGCTGCCGTGCGGGCGCTCAGGCAAGCAGGAGATGTAAGCCCAACACCGGCCCCTCCGCCCCGGCCCGTTTTGCTGCCCATCCTGCTGCCTGCCCAGCACCCGCCTGCCCCTCCAGAGCAGGAGTGAGGCCCTGGGCCAGGGTGCTTCCCGCTCCACTGCCCACTGCCCAGCTTCCATCAGCCACACGGTCTCATGACCTGCTTCCCTGCCCTGGGCTGGCCCTGGAGCAAGGAGCCCTCTTCCATTCCACATCCTTCACAGCAGGCCCTTCCCTTCCTGTGGCCCTGAGGTACCAACCTCTCACCTCCCTCCCTCCTCCCAGCACGCTGCCCCCGTCTCGTAAGAGCGAATTTGTAGTTGAAGTTAAGTCAGATAAGCTCCCAGAAGAGATGGGCCTCCTGCAGGGCAGCAGCGGTGACAAGAGGGCTCCGGGAGACCAGGTAGGAGGCAGTTCCTGTGGCCAGAGCCTGCCACATCCTCAGGGACCGGGGGCAGTAGGGACTAACGGTTCTAACTCTCTATCCTTCATCCCTCTTTGTCGGAGATAGGGAGCAGGCCCCATCTTGCCTTCTTAACACTACTCACAGATGACAGGGCCAAGCAAGTGGCCGAGGGAGCTTGGAGGAAGACTGAGAAAGACCCTGTCCCATCACCTTTTCCTAACCAATGCCCGTGGCTCTGGGTGTGGCCATTTCACCAGTGCAGTCAGACGGGGGCCGCCCTCCTTCCCTGGCCTGCCATGCCCATCCTCGCTTCCTCCCCAAGGCTGCTGCACCAAGTTCATCGGCTTCTGCTTCCATCTCTCCTTCCTCTCAGTGCTCATACCTTCAACTCAGCACCGTCTCCGTGTTCCCCTCTTCTCCTCTTCCCACTTTTAGGGAGAGAAATACATCGATCTGAGGCATTAGCCCCGAATCACTTCAGCTCCCTTCCCTGCCTGGACCATTCCCGGCTCCCTGCTCGCTCTTCTCTCAGCCAAAGCCTCCAAAGGGACTAGAGAGAAGCCTCCTGCTCCCCTCGCCTGCACACCCCCTTTCAGAGGGCCACTGGGTTGGGACCAGAGCTGTCCTGAGGACTTCACTTGGCCCTGGAAGGCCCGGTTTTCAGGGACCAGTCCACTACCATCTCCACGTTGAGTGAAGCTCATCCCAAGCAAGGAACCCCAGTCTCCCGAGTGGGTAGGAGAGTTTCTTGCAGAACGTGTTTTTTCTTTACACACATTATAGCTGTAAATACCTGGCTCCTGCCAGCAGCTGAGCTGGGTAGCCTCTCTGAGCTGGTTTCCTGCCCCAAAGGCTGGCTTCCATCATCCATGTGCACCACTGAAGTGAGGACGCACCGGAGCCAGGCGCCTGCTCATGTTGAAGTGTGCTGTTCACACCGGCTCCGGAGAGCACCCCAGCAGCATCCAGAAGCAGCTGCAGTGTTGCTGCCACCACCCTCCTGTCTGCCTCTTCAAAGTCTCCTGTGACATTTTTTCTTTGGTCAGAAGCCAGGAACTGGTGTCATTCCTTAAAAGATACGTGCCGGGGCTGGGCGCGGTGGCTCATGCCTATAATCCCAGCACTTTGGGAGGCCGAGGCGGGCGGATTACAAGGTCAGGACATCAAGACCATCCTGGCTAACACGGTAAAACCCCGTCTCTACTAAAAATACAAAAAAAATTAGCCGGGCATAGTGGTTGGTGCCTGTAGTCCCAGCTACTCGGAAGGCTGAGGCAGGAGAATGGTGTGAATCCAGGAGGTGGAGCTTGCAGTGAGCCGAGAACGTGCCACTACACTCCAGCCTGGGTGACAGAGCCAGACTCCGTCTCGGGGGAAAAAAAAAAAAAAGATATGTGCCTGCAATGAGGAAGCTGGGTACTGTTTTTGAGTTCAGGTGAATTAGCCTCAATCCCTCGTGTTCACTTGGCTCCCATGGCCCTCTTGATGGATCACCTAAGACTGAAAGGCAGGGGGGAGTGGACAAAGAAAGATGAGGTCTACACTGTCCTTCATGGAGAATTAAAGCTATGGTTATATTAGCACCAAACTTCTACAAACCAAGCTCAGGGGCCCCAACCCTAGAAGGGCCCAAATGAGAGAATGGTACTTAGGGATGGAAAACAGGGGCCTGGCTAGAGCTTCCGGTGTGTGTCTGTGTCTGTGTGTATGCATACATATGTGTGTATATATGGTTTTGTCAGGTGTGTAAATTTGCAAATTGTTTCCTTTATATATGGATATATATATATGAAAAATAAAGCTTAATTGTCCCAGAAATCTTACATTGCTTTTTATTCATCATGGGTACCACAGGAACCTCAGGGCCTCTGAAACTACAACCAAAAGTCACACAAAACCATTTCCAGTTGGCAGCAGAGATCAGGGGTAATTACCTCTGCTTCTGAGCAAATGGTTCAAGTTCTACCACAGAACGGACAGTCACCCTACTTTTCAGCAGCCAAACTGTCCTGATGAGGCAGCACGAAGGGCCTGGCAGGCTGTTAGGAGGAGCTGTGTCCCCTTCCTATGCTTTCCTGCCACTTGGAACTGCCCTCGAGACAGACAGCAGCTCAGGCTCACCGCCATGAGGAAGGGGGCCTTGGCATTTGGTCCTACGGCAACTCGAGTATTGCCTCCCAAACCCCTGAATGAGCAAGAACTCAAGTCTGCTACAACAAAAGAAACTTTATTTAAAAATATTTTTTTACAGACATGGGTGCTTGAAAAAGCTCTTTAGTTAACTGTGTATGGAAATGAAAAAAAATTAATAAATAACATTAGTATAACAGACTTCTAAACATTAATACACTGGCAAAATAAAATGGACTTAAAATGAAAATGAATCTTAAAGCTCTGCTATTCTCTGTAAGAATATTTACCTTCTGTTTTTCTTATTCTTTACAGGTGAGAATGATTAAATACTGCTAATATAAATTTTTTATATTAATGACACATTTTTAAAATAGTCCACGAAAATCTCATCTATGTGTTTGTTTTGTTTTCTTCTTAACACTGACATACAAATTGGGACTCTTCATTCTGGAGAAAGTATCAGGTTCTCTCCAGCACCCCCAGGCTAAGAATTTCAAAATCTTGAATAAGGAGGACTTTAAAATTTCTATCTCCCATTTCTTTATTAGTTAAAGGCAGGGGAAAACTGAGGAAAGGGTAAGAGATAAGTAAAATGTCATTATATAGAAAAACTTTTGCTAAAGCTCACTATAGTCACATTACTGAGGACAGGCTTCTGGTCCGTGTTCCTTGCTGCCCTTCCCTGGGGAAACCAGGCCCTGCAGAGGGCACTAGCTGCTTAATGCTTTAAGTCTGAAGCCTTCAAATGAAAGGCCAGCCACATCTGATGGGGGCTGGGGGTTGGGGGCAGGAGGTCTAGACCAGTTCAGGATCCAGCAAAAAGAAAAGACAAAGCCACCAACCTCCCCTTCTCAGGAGAGTCCATCCTACACTCCTCCACACAACTGGGTATAATTAATGTCATCAGAAGGCTAAGACACTTGGAATGGTCCAGAGTTTACCTGGGAATTGTGGAACATTCTGTCTCTTGCAGGAGACAAGGCATGCAACCTGATAGCTAAGCTTGTGATTGGAACCAACCAAATGATCCCAGGGTACAATGCTTCTCTCCTCCACTGAAGTCTCACAGCAGGGGAAAGGGACTCCAGACACACTGCACCTGCATGTCACCTCTCCAGTCACAGACAGCATTCTTTCCTGTCTCCTAGACACTAAGGACTAATGAAACTCAAGGTAGAGGAGCTCAGACTCTGGTATTTCCATATTAAGTCCTAAAATGCAGCCTGGGATACAGTGCTGCCTTAGAAAGGCACAAAACATTTGGCTTTTTTTTTCAGTGTGCTAAAAATTGTTTTGTTTTGAGTGAAGGAAAAAGATATATAAGGTTAAAAATCCCAAGTCACCACAGCCAGAAAACAGATGTAGGAGGTGCCTCATAGCTGCCATGCCCCTACCACATGTTTCAGCAGGAAGTCAGGCTTTTCTTTCAAGGCCAAGACACCAGAACAGTGCTGAGCAGGGTAGGTCAGGAGGCATTTACTCTCACGGGCATTGCGTTGCAGGCTCACTCACCCAGACAGCAGGAGAAACAGGGCACGGAAGACAACACGTGGTCTACAGACTCATAAGTAGTTCTCTGCCTCTCCAGTTTTAAGATGGCCATAAGCATGGCTACCTCACCCACAACAAGGTCAGAGGTAGGTAGAGAGGAGGGAGCTGACACACAGGCACCCAGGACACCCTGCTTCAGGGCTGAGCATGGAGGTGGCGCAAGGCCTGAGGAGTTGCACATAGCACACATTGAGCAATAGTCCTCTCTGGCCTCCTGTCTGATTTAGGGGCAGAAGGAGAATGTAGGAGAGGCAATGTTGGTGAGGAGGGGGCGGGGCGGGGCCTGACATTCATTTTTGGGACTGAATCAGGCAATCAGGACTCTGCTGATTTCTTCAGCTGCCAAATCAGGAGATCTGAGGTTGGCTTTTGGGCTTTGCTCTGTACAAACACAGGGAGTGGTCGGCTGCATTTTTCTCAAGCTCTGTACCCAGGAAGGGGCGGCAAGAGCGCCACACAGCTTAGTCTGTCTGTCAACAGCCGGCCCTTCCACCCGTGCTCCCCACCTGACTCGCCATGGACATGTGGGGCTTGCTCTCCCCATCACTATTTCCCCATCTCTTACTCTTTTGCTACTTTCCAGAACCAAGAAACACTGGTATTTCCCACTGGAACCAACCCAGATTTCCTGGGACACGGTGAAGGCACATGGCACTGCTGTCCCTCTGCTGCTTAACTCAGGAGCCTAGACTACAACATCAAAGGCAAAGTCTGATGACCCACCATTCCTCCCTTGATGGACATCTTTGGATTATTAGGTAACTTCTGTGTGTATCAAATGACTCTAGTAGTTTAAAAAACTTTTCAGTAAGGCAGTATGAAATACCTTACAACTCAGGACAGGCTCTACGATGAGACAAATACAAGATCAAAAGATTCAGGCAAGCAAAAGCATAGTTTAAAAAAAAACACAAAAGGAAAGCTTTTATATAGGACTAAAATGAAAGCAACTGCCAGAGAAGACACAGGTATACTGTCTAAAGAGCTCTCAGTAAAAACTCTATCCTAAACTGGAATCTATATTTAATTACTATCCTGGCAACTGCTCCAATATTATATATTCTTACTGACTCTGGCAAAGTAGTTTCTGAGGTGCCTAGGAAGGCTTGCCTGAGAACATTACTGCAGAGCGGCCCTCACACAGGAAGGAGCGAGAGGGTGAGGAGAGTGGAGGAGACAGGCCACAAGCCCAGAGAATGAACATTTTCAAGCACTCAAACCTGAAGAGGGCCCAGAAGTCCATGGATAGTGGCTACAGTGGAACCCGTTATTAGATTCTGCTCTCTAAATAAACACGGAAGAAGGCAAAAGACCTGAGGCTGAATGGAGGCTAAGGAAGGCCACCCAGGAACAGGCTAGCTCTGGAACAGGACAGGCTGGCCCACAAAGAGAGGTAAGAAATCTTGGATGCCAAGACTGACAAAGGGAAGAAAAACAGGAAATAAAGAAGACAATGACCAGAATTAAGTTAAACCTAAGAATTTCTATGATGTCTCAGACAAACTCCTGTGCCTTCCTTTCCACTAGCAAAAAGGCAAGAGTATGGCTTTACTCCTTGAGTAGAAGCCTTTTTAGGGTGTCTGTGGAGTCTCTGCTCACTTTTCTGAGAAGCTCCCTGTCTCCAGCTGAAGGAGTCTGCCACATCTCTGCTCTCCCTGGCAAGGCCAACTGCTCAGGGATAGATAGTTGATCAATGTGCTGGGCTGAGCGTAGTTTTTCTTAAGAATACGAAGTATGGGCCGGGCGCGGTGGCTCACGCCTGTAATCTTAGCACTTTGGGAGGCCGAGGCGGGTGGATCACGAGGTCAGGAGTTCAAGACCAGCCTAGCCAAGACGGTGAAACTCTGTCTCTACTAAAAATCTGAACATTAGCTGGGCATGGTGGCAGGCGCCTGTAATCCCAGCTACTCGGGAGGTTGAGGCAGAGAACTGCTTGAACCTGGGAGGCAGAGGTTGCAGTGAGTTGAGACTGCACCACTGCACTCCAGCCTGGGCGACAGAGCAAGACTCCATCTCAAAAAACAAAATTAAGTATGGGAAATTGAGAATTTGTTCATGGTGATCCCTAGAGTTGGAAGGTGGTGTGGACTTGAGGACTGGAGTGCCTATTTGGGGCCACATATACCATAAGCAGACTGTGAAGCGGGAGAAAGGACTAGGTGCCAAACTCTGCAGTTCCAGCTCCACCCGGGAACCAAAGGCACTTCCTGTCCTGGGTTCTGCAAAATACCCTGCATCCTCACAACTGCCTCCTTTCTTCTGCTTGAATATTTCTGTTTCTTGTATCCAAAGGATCCCTAAGCAGTCAAAAATACAACCTTGACTGTCCTTCACTATCCACCACCCTCTAGGCATTAAGCTGTTCTATGTATTTCCAACAAAAGACTGCTCCATGGAGACTGAGTTCAAAGGAGTGATAGTAACAGTTTATGCTGAGTTACAGTACTTTAGATTGAGCTTCTAAAGCTCTAAGGTCTGGTAGAATGATGTGTGGACATTAAGCTTTAGAATCCCTGAACTCCTTGCTCTGGGAGGGAGGTAAAGGCTGACAATTAGGGGACTGATGGAGTTCAATCTGTATTAACGTCTGGCTCTTGGAAGACCCAACAACTGACTAGAGGATCTTTGGGTCCTGAGACCCGAAGACAGGGCCCACACCTCCAGCCCTTCTAAAACGTAGAGTTAGCCGCAACAGTTGTTAAAGACTGGAAAACCAATTCCAAATAGTACAGGATGTGGTGACAGGTCCCAGAAGGGTGATATGAAAATCCTCCCAATAAGGGGGATTAGGGACGTAGCAGCTCAGGAAAAAGTTCAAGGAAGGCACTAGATTGGAAAGGGGAGTGTGGGCAGATGCTTTGCTTAAACATTTAATGCCCTACTGTGCAACTCTCAGTCAACTTACCTTTCAACTCACCAAACAGATTCTAATTATGTTGGAACAAATTCCACCATAAAGACAGTGGGTATCCGTGAGACTTACACCAAGGAATCTCCCAGGCATTATCAAAGCTATAGGAGACAACAGCGGATAATGGGAGAATCTTGGCCTGCTATTAACCAGGATAGCTCTATAATGAAAGGTAAGTCTACATGAAAGAGCTGTGAATAAAAATTGCACAATCTTACTGGGAAGAGCTATTTTAAGGTCAAATGCAGAGGCTATGACAGCCCAAGTACAATCCCCCAAACATTAGTAAACTACTATGTGGTGCCAAGGGAAGGACACATACCTGACATTTCTGGCACATGGTCATCACTCATAAACATTTGCTGGATGAACAAACAAATTGTTAGAGCCAGGCCAATAGTCAGAAAACTATTTTTCAATGAACAGTGGTCATTCCAGAGTCAGAAAGGCCAACGGCAAGAAGAGAGACATAGTTTGAGACGGTCTGTAATCTTCTGACTTTCATGACGTGAGGTAGGAGAATATTCTGCTTTATCACCATTGCTGAACACCTACAAAAAGAACTAGATCTTAAAGGGAATATATAGGGGGTGCCTAGTTTTTACAAGGAAGTTTTGTTATAAAAATTTGTGAGTTGACTGTTTGGGACCATAAGCACATTTTACTTTTCTATAGAGAAAACACATATTTTAAGAGTGATGAACAGTGACCCCCACCTCCTTTAACCAGAAATCTTTTAAATCTACAAAATAGTTAAATAATACTAACAGTACTATCCACATCTTGGGCCCTGGTAATGAGGGTCTGTGTAAGAAGAGAAAGGGACGAGAAGAATGGCAGATTATGTAGAGTGGGACTGGAGGGAGACGAGCAAGTGGAAGAGAGCTGCCACCCACAGGTAGAGAGCACTATTCGCAAAAATATTAACAGGTAAATGCTGAGATGAGAAGCTGCCTGGTCTATTATGTAACTAAAGGGAGGTATATGAAGAGCCCACAAGTTTTTCCATTTTAAGAACCCTCTACTTTAGTGGAAGGAACATGGGGGCAGCTGGAAAGGTCCAGTTGTGGTTGCTGCAGAGCAGCAACCCCGCAACAAGGCAGCTTGGAAAGCAACCTGTGAAGACACGGGGAAAGCACGAGACTGGCTGAATACAACAGCCCAATGAATATGAGAAAAAGGAGAACAAAGTGGTGTGGGTTTTTTTTACTTTATCAGCCACTAGGAAGGGGCAAGGGGAAGCCGAAGGGCTTGCCAAAAATGGCAAAACTCGAAGTCTGTTCATAAAAGGCAGTTTTAATTAAATTCAGAGCAAAGCCAAAGAATTTTAAATTGCCATACAAATGGAGGGTGAAGAATTGGTTACTGGTGCCTTAGTCAACAGAAAATATAAGAAATTAAGGTTTTGAGAATAACCTCAAAACAAAAGCCACATGAAAACTTTCCTTAATCTTGCCTGGCAATCTAAGGCACAGACCCAGGTGTGTCCTCAGAGCACCCAGTCAAAGGAAAGATCCTCATGAAATGATCCAAAACCTTGAATGCTGGCAGATACCCGTGACAAACACACACCCAAGCCCATCGATGGCACACGCACAACACAGGGAGCTGGAGCCTCAGGTTCACGCTGATTCAAAGAGCCACACAGGACTCAAAGAAGGAAAAGTCGAGACTGCCCTTAGCCTACACAGTAGGGAAATAATTTCCAGAGAAGATTTAGATGCATGGAAAAGGCAAAAGATATATAGCCAATGCCTTGTCTTCCAAAGAGATCTTCAGACTACGGGCAATATCTGCAGATAAAGAAAAATTACAATATGGATGGGCCTGGAAACTGCTGCCGTTTTTTTTCTAGTTCTTTGTCTAGGCCTTCAATATTTAAACAAAATGCAAAACTGAACGCTACCTCAAAATGAAATAGTATACATACTGGCTGTTAGAAGTTGACGGCAGTCTACTGTTTGATATTCACTGCCATTTTCCTCTGCCCTACTCCACCTCAACTCCGGACCACCTCACCTAATGGTGGGCTTTGCCGCTTTATGCCATGGAGAGAAGACACTGGGTAACCACAGCAAATCAACACAAGATCCTGTACTGCCCTACTCTGGGAACATAAATGGCTCTGAGGCCAGAGGATAAAACCAAAAGATCTAGGATTAGCTGAATGCCAAGAGACGAGTTAGAACAAGTTTTAGTTCCAAGGATGATAAGACTGGAAAGAAAACTGATCCAAGGAGGGTCATTTCTGTGTAGATCTGAAGACAAAAGCATGACTTAGATTTTCAGGAAGACAGATTTATCAAAGAGCAGGCTTGCTTCTGACATGAAGAAAGGTTATACACTGCTAAGAAAGTCAGCAAAACACTCTGGACAGAACACTAACTGAACTCGAGGGATCATTTATCAGCATATAAAGGAACTGACTAATGGTTCTCCAAACTGGACCCTCAATCTTCTTTATGAACTTGCAATTACACAAACTGCCAGCCCATATTGTCTTTGACTACAGTAATATATTCACTGAATGATGTCTAATTACCGTGAAGAACACAGTAATTACAGAGAGTATTTAGGACCTCAGGTGAAGAGGAAAAGGGAAGGAAAGGAGGAAAGAGATGTTACATTCCCAAAGCCACAGGCACAAGAAAAGAACCACATTATCGGAAGGCAGCAATGCAGGGAAGGTGCTATCAGCAAGAGGCTGGGCCACCATGAACATTATCCCCACTCCTTAAAGGGCAAAGGAAAAAACTACGGCTGAAAATCTAACCTAATATTCCTTATGGTCAAATGAAGACACCCATATAAGCTGAAATTAATTCACTGGGAAGAAAAACTGAACAGATAAATCCTTACTGTCTATTTTGTGCATTTAAATAGCATGTGAACGAAGCTTCCTAAAAGCTTTCCGGTATTCTGGCCAGAAAGTCATCCTGGAAACAAATGTTCTTCCCTTCCCATTAAGTAGAAAGACTCATGACCTACATCAGAACACATACCTGGCACCAAGGCAACTGACTCCCACAGACTATTTTCTGGGGAGGGCATGGAATGTATTTAAAGGCCTCTATCTCAAATCAGTCATTATGTAATTAGGATAATCAAAACATCTTAATAGATTCAATGTTCCTATAGAAACAGTGCTTTGGAGTGACCAGTGTTAGCTGCTAGTATCAAACATGCCTATAATAGTGTAGCAACAGTACTTTTCCTCCCACTTATCTACCAAACAAACCAATAACATCACACACAATAAAGAACATCCCATAAGCTGCTTGGCCTCAGTAAGGCTGGCTATAGCAAGCCCACGGCCCATGACAGAACACCAAGAAGGATGAGGAGGGAGTTGATGGGGAAAGAACAGACGGAGAGTGTTCTAAAAATAGAAGACTTTAGCTATGCTCATGGTAATATAAGCCAAAGGGGAGTGTTGAAGTTGTAATACCCACTAGGCTTGGGTATAATACCACAGTAGATAGAAGTCTTTAAAAAAGATTCCTTCCTAAACCTTTTGTGTTAATTCCCTGCCTGGAATTAACACACACAGCAGGTTAATCTTATAATCACAAGGACACACACAACCACAGGCAGACAGACACACACACAGCCACATCCTTAACCCAGGAAGTCTTAAGTCCTCAATTAGGATTTCCAGCAAAATACTTGTTCTACAGCTTTCTGGACTGTTCCCCAGGTAGGTTATCATGTAATAAAATCCACACTCTCTACGTGGGAACTGAAGGACACCTTCAAATGCACTCTCAAGACCCATAAAATAATAAAACATACTAGCTGCTCCATTTTCATTTCACCACTTTGAAATCTTGGAACCACTGATGTGATATCCCACAGAGAAGGCAAGATTTCACTGTGAAGTCACCAAAGGAACTCCTGCCCTTCTAGGTGCCACTTGAGTAATAACTCCCAACTCACTGGTCCTCTAAACCTGCAGCAGGGAGGTGGTGTGCTAGGTAGCTACATGGGCAGGAGAAGAAATGGAAACAAATTCCCGGAGGATGTTTTTGGCCATCTCGATGTTGTTCTGGGCAATGACCAAAGCTTTCTGGATGTCCTGGTAGGAGTACCCCTGACTCATGAGGTTCTCGATCTCACTGGAGAGCTGAGGCGAGGCGGTAGCAGCAGAGGCGGCAGGACCACTACCTTGCTGACAGCTGCCAGCTTTCCGTTCAGAGTTGATTCTCCGAGGGAATGGTTTAGGAGGCCTCTCGGGAACTTGGGAACCTTCAGTGACATCTAGAAGAAATAGGAAAGCAAACATTTGCAAATCTGGGGAAATCCTCATTTAACGACAGCAATAAAAATGTGCGAATATCAAGATGTTATTATTGGCTTCCTGTAAATTGGGTACATGTGCTCTTCAGTCACAAGGCTGGGTTTTACAGGTTCAAGGTTTTTAAGATATAGCCTCCTCCTTATCACAATAAAACCAACCTCCTAAATATACCATCCACCTGTTCTATGAACAATAACCACTGCAATTATAAACATCTGCATCATGCTTTACACTAAGCAACATGTTTGTGCACATGTAATCGTCTGTTTTAATTCTGAGGGGACCAGAGAAGATATTAAACTTTGCCTTCTACGAATAAGGAAAAAGACAAATGTAAGTTGCAATAAAAAAGCATTAGCCAAGGCTGAGTGGGGGTCACTGCTCATCTGGGCAACCGAAGGCTGTATTCTTTTTCACCAGCTGTCTGTCCTGAAGGCTGTCTTCAATTTCCAAAATGACAGCAACTCTGGCTGCTTCCCTACCAGGCAGCCACAGGTGCAAGAAGAGCAGCCTCCAATAGTCAAGGCCCAACATGGGCTGGCTCCAGGCCCATTCAGTGTGTGTTCCAGAGCTAGCATGCCTCCTTTCCAATGGAACAGAGCCCAGGAAAAAAGGAATGTGTGCTCTCAGCCATCAAGCCTAATTACCAGTGTCATAAGGCATACTCAGAGAAACTATAAATCCTACCTACCCCTAACATAAGAAGAGCCAGAGTTTAAGGAACGAACTCTTTTCTAAGTCTGCAAAAACCCTAAAGAGTCTGACTATAGTCTAACTTCCTAACTTGGGACTTTCCTCCCAGTTAGACATAATGTTTAGCCTACATACTGACTTACTGTCACCAGAGAAGGTCATCTCCCTTTAAATATGAACATACAGGCCATACTGCCATTCAGGACAAACCCAAAGTAGCCTTGAGACTCACTTGTTGTGGGATCACCATCCAGAGACAACCAGCCAAAGGAGGAGCTGGCATTAGAGATATCTGAGAGAGTTCGGCGGGCCAGCACGGCCGGCACAGGTGGCTTTGGGACATCATACCCATCATCCTCATTTTCTGACTCCTCGGGACCAGTGTTGGCATGGGCTGCCGCCAAATTCCCTTCACCTGGAGAAAAATGAGTGATGTTATCTTCTTCTGACACACTTCATCTTCTAACACATTTCAATACAGGAGTGCCCACTCATTTTTGCATGTGTGCAATCATTTATCTCATTCAACAAACAGTTACTGATTGTCTACTGTGGGCCAAACACCACATAAACAGAGATAAAAATAGAAAATAAAATCTGCACCAACACTGCAGCTTTCATTTTTGAACATGCCAAAGGTTATTCTTGACAAGGTTAATAGCCACTGATGCCAATGACTCCAGTGTCATCTCAGATCATTCAATAAACATTTCTATCCACATTCCACCCTGGAAGATCAGCAAAGGGTCCTGTGAGAGCAGGCTTCTTGAACTTTCAATCTGGTGGGCTAGTTAACATGGGAATTGAGTGTTCACCACCCCCACATAAAAGAATTTCATCAATGCAATGAGAAAAAAAAGGAGCTTACAGGTCCAGGGTATAGAACACAAATGTCTCTAGGCCCTGGAAGGACAAAGAAAAGCACAAAAGGAACCAGCAATGTGAGTAGGAAATAGAGGAGTGGGGATACTTTATTGCCCATGTCAAAGATATTTTGCCAAAGATTACTGAAAATAATTTTCAGCTTTGTCCAGGAGCAGTGGCTCACGCCTGTAATCTCAGCACTTTGGGAGGGGTGGATCACCTGACGTCAGGAGTTCCAGGCCAGCCTGGCCAACATAGTGAAACCCCGTCTCTACTAAAAATACAAAAATTAGCCGGGCATGGTGGCATGTACCTGTAGTCCCAGCTACAGAAGAATTTGCAGCTTAGATAAAGCTATCTCAATTGCCAAATATTACATGTTCATTCCTATGACATATCAATGATTTTTAAAGTAGCAGAATGGCAACTTACCAAAGGTGCCGCTCTCGGTGACAGATGGCGCCTGGGACTGAATATTATACATTGCTTCATACGTACAGCTATCAATCTGCTGGTCACAGTCACATGCTCTGAACCAGAAGGAAAGTGCCATAATGATCTTTGGAAATAGAACTGTTATCTATAAACTTATGAAGATTCATCTTCTTGTTTTGCCAATATCACTAATAAATGTTGTTAAGGTTGACTCTTATGGCAAGTTATAGGTGTGTGTGTTTTCGAGGTTCTCATGTTGCTGAGAAAACGTAAGTGCAATTACCTACAGCTACAAAAGGCTTAAACCATTAAGGGCTAGATTTATCTTTCTGCTTTAATTTGACTGGATAACAGTATGTGCAGGCAGCAAGCCAAGCAGGTGAAGGGTGTCAATTACCCACATAAAGGTATAGGGCCCAAAAAGGGTTGTTGTGAACCTACCGTGAACTCTGGGATGTATCCAAAGGCCGTAGAGGCCTGGAGGAGGGAGTCATGTACTCTGTGTCCTCTTCACCCTCACATTGCTCCCCAGGTGGCAGTTTTGGCACAGGAAGAGGTCTGGAAGATGAAGAATAAAAAATAGAAAAAGAAGTAACAAATCGGTAAACTCTGAAGTATAAAATAAATGGCTTAAAAACAGATATAACTCATATTGAACAGAGCAAAATACATGCCACCTAGGGAACTATTATTTCTACTGACCAAGACAAGTAATTAGCAAAAGCACACTAACTAAAAATGTCACTTTCAACTGACCAAACGTGCAGCTTTTATGCTTCAGAGGTGATATACTGGGCTAATCACCTGAGATACTGGTTAGTCCTAATCCCCTACAGAAGTTTCATTATAGAGTCTCAGACCCTAGAGTCAGAGAAACAGCAAGATTTTTTCTGACAATATGTTAGAACTGTAAACTAAATTCCAATTCTAAACTCTACCTATGGTTTCAAGGAATGCATAGCTTGTCAAAAGCTTTCTCAAACTCCTTGTTTTATGTAAGAAAAATTTAAAATAGAGAGAAAGCGACCGCAGTTAGCGTAAATTCTGAGGCTAGATCCCAGATCTACCGACTCCCACATCAAGGATCCGGCTGTTATATCCACATGCAACTTTCACCTAGAAACTTTGGAAACAAGACTTATGCCACCCCATGAAATGAAACGAAAAAACTCCCAAGAAATACAAAAACACCCCACGAAACTGTAGGGGAAAAAAAAAGACACACAAAAACCTACTTCTTGGAGTGTGAATTTGTGTTTCTCCTCCCTTCCTCTTTATATTATTTTTGCATATCCTAAAGACACTACAAGGAGCATCTCTTTCATTTATTTGTCTGCTCGATGCTTAGTTTTCCTAATTATAAAAGCAACACATTTATAATACACATGTAAGTGCTATAGAAACTTAACACAGAACATAGAAGTCCCCTTTAATCTCACTTGAGGTTTTTTCTTATATCTACATATTACTTTTATTAGGTTGGTGCAAAAGTAATTGTGTTTTTTGCCGTTAATGGGAAATATCCACTTAAGATTTGTGCAACACATGCTGAAGTTCTGAGGCAGAAGTGTATTGGTATCTACAATTTACTTTGAAAACATCAAAAGACAGACATATAGTTTGATAAAACAAGTATAACAAAATGCTAAAAGTAGAATCCAGGTGATCAGTATATGGGTGTTCACTGTAAAATTCTTTCACCTTTACTATCTTTGTAATTTTTCACAATAAAATGAGATGGCGGGAGGACAATCCATATTAAGAAAGAAACACCTAGATTTTTCGCTGGAGCACAGTGGCATGATGACAACCCACTGCAGCCTTGATCTCCCGGGCTCAAGTGATGCTCCCACCTCAGCCTCCTCAGTAGGTGGGACTACAGAGATGTGCCACAACACCAGGCTAATTTAAAAAAAAATATTTTTTTGTAGAGACAGAGTCTCACTATGTTGCCCAGGCTGGTCTTAAACTCTTGGGTTCAAGTGATCCTCCCGCCCCAGCCTCCCAAAACGCTAGGATTACAGGCCTGAGTCACCCTACCCAGCCCTAGTTTGTTCTTAATGTGGTATTTGGCCACATGGTGTCAGTGAAGGTATAGGGAAATGAATGGGTACTTTGTCACACAGCTGTAGAAATAAGGAATTAATACGTTTCTGTTGTGTAATTCAACAAAAGTATTTACCAAACATGCATACTCTTGGTCTCAGAAATTCCATTTCTCAGAATTTTCCCTAAGGAAACCATCAAGAACATTCATTGCAGCATTATTTATAATGCTGGAAAATTAGGCAATAACTTAAATACCAAATAATAATGTACTGAATAAATATTGAACCACACAACTGTGTCCCCAAGTGCCTTAGAGGTTCCAAGCCGGAGCCACAGAAGCCTACTGCTGCTTCTACTACAATAGATCTGTTCTTAACTATTTTACAAACTGGGATTCCACTTAAGTTAGTTACACTGATGTATAATCATGTGAAATAATTTGAAAATCATTGCAATAGAATATGTAATAACATGCAAAGATGTTCAAGATATTTCTAGTGAAAACCAGCAATGACAATATGATTTCATACAAGGAAGAATGGCAATGAACATGCATCAGATTGCTAACTATTGTGTGATTCTAGGTAGTAAGATTATAGATAACATTTATTTCTTAGTGTTGCTTACCTATATTTCCTTTTTCTTTTTTTTTTTTCTTTTTGAGACAGAGTCTCACTCTGTCACCAGGCTGGAGTGCAGTGGCGCGATCTAGGCTCACTGCAACCTCTGCCTTCCAGGTTCAAGCGATTCTCCTGCCTCAGCCTACCGAGCAGCTGGGACCACAAGCACATGCCACCACACCCAGCTAATTTTTGTATTTTTAGTAGAGACCGGGGTTTCACCATATTGGCCAGGATGGTCTTGATCTCGACCTAATGATCTGCCAGCGTTGGCCTCCCAAAGTGCTGGGATTACAGGCGTGAGCCACCGCACCCAGCCTGCTTACCTGTATTTTCTAAATTTTAGTTAACATGTATTATTTTTGTAAAAAGGGCCATTAAAAAGGCAATAATTTTTTTTTTTTTTTTTGGAGACAGAGTCGTCCAGGCTGGAGTGCAATGGCGTGATCTCGGCTCACTGCAACCTCCACTTTCCAGATTCAAGCGTTTCTCCTGCCTCAGCCTCCCAAGTAGCTGAGAGTACAGGCGCCCGCCACCATACCCAGCTAATTTTTGTGTTTTTAGTAGACACAGGGTTTTACCAGGTTGGCCAGGCTGGTCTCGATCTCCGGACCTCAAGTGATCCACCCACCTTGGCCTCCCGAAGTGCTGGGATTACAGGCGTGAGCCACCGTGCCTAACTTCAAAAAATTTTAATTATAATTCTCTGTTAATAAAGTCCATAAAATATATAATTGAACCTCCTTCTCACAAAGCATGTTGGCAATATATGCTTTAAAAGAAAGAAGACACTGGAGAGCAACCAGGCAGCCACGACTTAACAGGCTAAGATTCAAGAAAGAATACATTAGAGTAAGCCCTATATTAGGGGTCTTGAACTAGGGGTTTAAGGGAGTCTCAATGGGCTGGTGAGAATGCTACGATTTAAATGTGTCCCCCAATTTCACGTGTTGGAAACTTAGTCACCACCTTCATATGCTGATGCCTTGTTACAAGGCAGCAAGGAAGGCCCTCAGCATGCCAGCACCATGCTTTTCAACATTCCAGCTTCCAAAAGCGTGGGCTAAATAAACTTCTCTCTCTTTTCTTTTTTTTTTTTTTTTTGAGACAGAGTCTCGCTGTCGCCCAGGCTGGAGTGCAATGGCGCGATCTCGGCTCACTGCAAGCTCTGCCCCCCAGGGTTCATGCCATTCTCCTGCCTCAGCCTCCCAAGTAGCTGGGACTACAGGCGCCCGCCACCTCGCCCGGCTAATTTTTTGTATTTTTAGTAGAGACGGGGTTTCACTGTGTTAGCCAGGATAGTCTCAATCTCCTGACCTCATGATCCGCCCGCCTCGGCCTCCCAAAGTGCTGGGAT
Source organism: Nomascus leucogenys (assembly GCF_006542625.1). NCBI lineage: Eukaryota > Metazoa > Chordata > Mammalia > Primates > Hylobatidae > Nomascus > Nomascus leucogenys. The sequence continues at coordinate 15,508,971 of NC_044395.1, forward strand.
TACAGGCGTGAGCCACCGCACTCGGCCTAAACTTCTTTTCTTTATAGATTACTTAATCTCAAGTATTCTGTTATAACAACAGAAAACAGACTAAGAAGAGACAGGAATTTTGGGGTATAATGACAGCCAAGGTATAAGGGACCAAAAAGGACAGAGGAGGGAACAGCAGAGAAGTATACTTGAAATGCCGGCAATTTTCCCTAGAGCTACTGCAAATCCCTAAACTGTTTACGAATGGGGCTAGATTTTGAGAAAACAAGCAGAAAGCAGCAATTGAAAAGCTAAATAGATATTTTGGCTGTCTTGCCAAGCTGGACAGAGTTGGAGTCACATACGGCCATTAAAATAATAATTTATGTGCTCAGTAAAAAAAAAAGATGGGATGGGCACGATGGCTCACATCTGTAATCCCAGCCCTTTGGGAGGCAAAGGTGGGTGGATCACTTGAGGTCTGGAGTTCAAGACCAGCCTGGCCAACACGGTGAAACCCTGTCTCTACTAAATATACAAAAATTAGCCAGACGTGGTGGTGGCACATGCTTGTAATCCTAGCTACTCAGGAGGCTGAGGCAGGAGAATCGCTTGAACCTGGGAGACAGAGGTTGCAGAGAGCCAAGACTGCACCACTGCACTCCAACCTGGGCGACAGAGTGAGACTCTGTCTCAAAAAAGAAAAAAAAAAAAAAAGGATGGAATTGATACATTTTTAAAAATCACATGGAAACACTAGAACTTAAAAATACAACACAGTCCCCAACTTACGATTTTTCAACTTTACAATGGCGCAAAAGTAATAAACATTAAATACACTTCTCTACTTACAATGGAGTAGTATCTGGATAAACCTAGTCGAAAATACTGTAAGTCAAAATGCACTTTCAACTTACAATGGGTTTACTGGGACATAACCCCATCTTAAGTTGAGGAGCATCTGTATCGAAAAATAAAACTGGGCAACACAGCAAAACCCCATACCTACACAAAATACAAAAATTAGCTAGGTGTGGTGGCACACACCTATAGTCCCAGTTACTAGGGAGGCTGAATAAATTTAAAAATCAAAGAAAAGAGGCCGGGCGCGGTGGCTCACGCCTGTAATCCCAGCACTTTGGGAGGCCAAGGCGGACGGATCATGAGGTCAGGAGATCGAGACCATCCTGGCTAACATGGTGAAACCCCGTTGCTACTAAAAAAATACAAAAAATTACCCGGGCGTGGTGGCAGGCGCCTGTAGTCCCAGCTACTCGTGAGGCTGAGGCAGGAGAATGGCATGGACCCAGGAGGCGGAGCTTGCAGTGAGCCAAGATCGCGCCACTGCACTCCAGCCTGGGCGACAGAGCGAGACTCTGCCAAAAAAAAAAAAAAAAAAAAAAAAGAAAAAAGAAAAGAAAAGAAAAGGAAAAAAAAGAAAATAAAGTATGCCAAGAAAAAAATAATGGAAAAAAAAAAAGACATCAGCATAAGAGCTCTCGGAGACATAGTGAAAAGGTCTAACATTCCGGAAAAGGTAGTCCCAGAAGAGGACAAAGAGGGACTGCAATATTCAGTCTGTTTTCAGGAAAAGTGGCTGACAATGTCCTAAAACTGATTAAAAATATCACAAACTAAATAAACTTTACCAAACTTATGAAGGTTTGGTTCTAGTTAGTGTTTGAAAAAGAAAAGGAGGCCAAGGTGCAGTGGCTCATGCCTGTAATCCTAGCACTTTGGGAGGCAGAGGCAGGTGGATCACTTGACATTAGGAGTTCGAGACCAGCCTGGCCAGAATGGTGAAACCCCATCTCTACTAAAAATACAAAAATTAGCCAGGCATGGTGGCACATGCCTAAAATCCCAGCTACTTGGCTGAGGTAGGAGAATTGCTTGAACCTGGGAGGCAAAGGTTGCAATGAGCTGAGATCGCAGCATTGCATTCCAGCCTGGGTGACAGAGTGAGATTCCATCTCAAAAAAAAAGAAAAAATAACTTATGAAAACTTATGAAGGATTAAAAGATAAATACAAAGAAAACCACAAAGGAAGATACAGTAAAACTGCTGGGACCCAGAGCGGGGGAAAACATTTTGTAGGCAGCTAGGAAAATAAGCATTATCATTTTTTTTTTAAATATATTTTTATTTTTTGAGACAGGGTCTCATTGTGTTGCCCACCCTGGAGTGCAGTGGCACAATCATGGCACACTACAGCTTCGACCTTCTGGGCTTAGGCGATCCGCCCACTTCAGCCTCCTGAGCAGCTAGGACCACAGGTGTGCACCACCACGCCCAGCTACATTTTTGTATCTTTTTCATAGAGATAGGGTTTCGCCATGTTGCTCAAGCTGATCTCAAATCCCGGAGTTCAGGCAATCCGCTTGCCACGGCCTCCCAAAATGCTGAGATTATAGGCATGAGCCACTGCACCTGGCCTATTTATCTGGCCTATTTATTTATTTTTCAGTTTTATTTTATGTTCTTTTTTTGAGACGGGGTCTTGCTCTGTAACCCAGGCTGGAGTGAAGTAGTGTCGTCACCACTCACAGCAGCCTCCAACGTCCTGGGCTCCAGCAAACCTTAGCCTCCCCGGTAGCTGGGACTATAGGCGTGTGCCACCATGCCTGGCTGATTTTTTATTTTTTGTAAAGATGGGAGTCTTACTATGTTGCCCAGACTGGTCTCAAACTCCCAGACTCAAGTGATCATCCTGCCTTGGCTTCCCAAAGTGTTGGGATTACAGGCGTGAGCCACCACTCACAGCCAAGAAACATTACCTTTAAAGGAGTAACATTAAGGTTGACAGCTAATTTCTCAACAGAAACAATGGAAGCCAAAAGAGAGTGGAATGATCATATTTTTAAACTGCTGAAAGAAAACAACTTCAGTTCAGATGCTACTCTGGGTCAGGCGCAGTGGCTCAGACCTATAAATCCCAGCACTTTGGGAGGCTGAGGCGGGCAGATCACTTGAGGTCAGGAGTTTGAGACCAGCCTGGCCAACACGGTGAAATGCTGTCACTACCAAAAAATAAAAAAATAAAAAATTAGCTGGGCATGGTGGTGTGTGCCTGTAATCCCAGTTACTTAGGAGGCTGAGTCAGGAGATTTGCTTGAACCCAGGAGGCGGAGGTTGCAGTGAGCCGAGATCATGCCACTGGAATCCAGCCTGGGTGACAGAGCAAGACTCCATCTCAAAACAAAACATACAAAACAAAACAAAAACAGATGCTGTATTCAGTGAAAGTATCTCTTTTTTTTTTTGAGGCAGAATCTCGCTCTGTCGCCCAGGCTGGAGTGCAGTGGCAAGATCTCGGCTCACTGCAAGCTCCTCCTCCTGGGTTGACGCCGTTCTCCTGCCTCAGCCTCCCGAGTAGCTGGGACTACAGGCACTCACCATGCCTGGCTAATTTTTTTGTATTTTTAGTAGAGACGGGGTTTCACCGCATTAGCCAGGATGGTCTCAATCTCCTGACGTGATCTGCCCGCCTTGGCCTCCCAAAGTGCTGGGATTACAGGTGTGAGCCACTGCGCCTGGCCAAGTATCTTTTTAAAAAATTAAAAGTGGGCTGGGCACAGTGGCTTTTGTCTATAATCCCTGCACTCTGGGAGGCCAAGGCGGGCAAACCACTTGAGCCCAGAAGTTCGAGACCAGCCTGGGCAACATGGCAAAACCCCATCTACACAAAAAATGCAAAAATTAGCTGAGTGTGGTAGTGTGCATCTGTGGTCCCAGCTACTCGGGAGGCTGAGGCAGGAGAATGGCGTGAACCCTGGGGGGCGGAGCCTGCAGTGAGCCAAGATCGCGCCACTGCACTCCAGCCTGGGCGACAGCGAGACTCTGTCTCAAAAAAAAAAAAAAAAAAAAAAAATTAAAAACTTAGCCAGGCACGGTGGCGAATGCCTGGAGTCCCAGTTACTCAGGAGACTAAGGCGGGAGGATCTCTTGAGCCCAGTACATTGAGCCTGCAGTGAGCTATGATTGAGCCTTTGCACTCCAACCTGGGCAACAGATCAAGACCCTATCTCTAAATAAATAAATAAAACAAACTAATAAGTCAAGAGTGCATGATGGAATCTCTTGATAACTATTAAATAATGGAGTTGTGCTCACTTCAGCAGCTCATACACTACAACTGGAACGATACAGAGACGATTACCATGGCCTCTATGCAAGGATGACACACAAATCATCAAGCGTTCCATATTACAAAAAAAAAATATATATATATATATATGGAGTGAAATGGTATAATACAGAGATTATGCAAATACTAAAAGACAGGTGATGTAGCCACTTTCATATATGGCAAAGCAGACTTAAGGCAGGCAAGAAATAGAACTACAAAGTAAAAGAGGTATTTGATTATAATAAAAACTTATTTAGTATCAAAAATTCTAAATTTCTATGTACCCCAATTACATAGGCTAAATATACAGATAACACAAATAAATATAACTAAAAGGAAAAGAAAAAAACCACAGTCATAGGTGGAGAATTTAACATTCTCCTCTCAGTTATCCAATAGCAGAGAGATTTAAAAAAAGATTCTAGGGAGATAGAAGATTTAACACAATTAACAAACTTGACCTCATTAACTTATATAGAATGCTACAACCCAAAAACTGCAAAATACACATTCTTAGGAACTGAGGGTGATACAAATTACCAAATTTTACCATAAACTAGTTGACAGTATGGTTTCTGACCACATTGGAATAAAGCCAGCAGTAACAGAAGGATAACTAGAAAATTTCAAATGTATGAAAATCAGGCAACATATGAATAACTTATAAATTAAAGAAGAAATCACAAATAGAAAAAGTATGTATTTTGAATTTAATGAAAATATGACATATCAAAATGGGCGGAATACCGTAAAACATCTGTTTGTGTTCCCCCTAAAATCATCTGTTGAAGCCCTTATTCTCAGTGTGCGCACAGATTTTTATCAATAAACACAGTCAGGCTTCTGTATCCTTGGGTTCCCTGATTGCAACCAAGTTTGGCTCAAAAATACAGCATTCATTAGAGCCCACATACAGGAAGGGCCAACTTTTCATATTTGTGGTTCCACAGGGCCAAGTGTGGGACCCGACCATGTGCGTTCTGGTATATGCTGGGGTCTTGGAACTAATCCCCTGCATGCATATATACTGAGGGGTGGCTGTATTTGGAGATGGGGCCTCTAAGGATGTAATTAAGGTTGGATGAAGTCATAGGGATAGGAGGACCCAGATCCAGTAGAGCTTGTGCGTGCTCTCTCTCTCTCTCTCTATCTGTGCAAACACTGAGGATAGCCATGTAAGGACATAGTGAGACGCAGGAAGAGAGCCCTCACCGGAAAGCCACCATGCAGGCACCCTGATCTCAGACTTCCAGCCTCCAGAACTGAGGGAAAATAAATTTCCGCTATTTAAACCACTCAATATGTGGTATTTTGTCATGGCAGCCTGAGCAGACCAACACAGCATCCATTTCATAAAGCTAGAAAAACAGCAAATTAAACTTAAAGAAAGCTGGAAGAATAAAGAGCACAGAGCAATGAAACAGATGGCAGATATCCAAAATTACTTCCTTGAAAATATTAATAAAATTGACAGACCCCAGCAACACAGATCTAGGTACATCTATTCAGAAAAAGGAAAAGAAGGAAATACTCTAAAACATAAAATATAATTATTTCTGGCCAGGTGCGGTGGCTCACGCTTGTAATTCCAGCACTTTGGGAGGCCGAGGCGGACGGATCACGGAGGTCAAGAGATCGAGACCCCGGTGAAACCCCGTCTCTACTAAAAATACAAAAAAAATTAGCCGGGCGTGGTGTCGGGCACCTGTAGTCCCAGCTACTCGGAGAGGCTGAGGAGGAGAATGGCGTGAACCCGGGAGGCGGAGCTTGCAGTGAGCCGAGATTGCGCCACCGCACTCCAGCCTGGGCGACAGAGCGAGACTCCGTCTCAAAAAAAAAATATATATATATATATATATATAATCATTTCTACATGGTGCAAACAGAGATTAATTTTTATTTTCTTTTTTACACTTTTCTGGGTTTTCTAAATTTTCTGCAAGTAAGCTTTTTACAAGTACCAACTCCACTGTACAAAATATAGCTTTAGCAGACTTACCTGGCAGCCAGAGAATAAATGGCATTGGCAGATGAGGAAGGTTTGATTTTGGGGTGGTCACACTCTGGACCTACTAACGGGCTGCTATTCATACTCTGGAAAGTAAAGAAAAGTGTTGAAAAACAACTTTCTTACCACAGCTGAGCCTCTCCTCTTATTGAACCTTTTCAAAATAACAATAACAGATACAAACCTAACTCTCAATGCCATGCCCAGGGGTTATCACATCTGACCAAATGCTTAGGGGCCTTAGGGCTCCGAAGAACCTTCAAATATAAAGTTTAGGGAGGTGGAGATCTACAAAGAACCAGGGAAATGAACTTTTGGTTTAATTCTAAAAAGATTTGAGTAAATTGGCTATCTACACAAATACCATTAGTATCTTAAATATCTATATCCAAACTCAAAATGGTCATTCTATACTCATGCTGCCAGAAAGTCAAACCTAATCCACACTCACTAATTAGGCTGTCCACCCCACAGATACCACCTGAGTGTTACCCTTTCTCTGCAACCAAGAGATGCCATTCACTTAGTGCCACAACATTTCTCAACTTCACTCGTCCCATTCTAGCTCCTTAGATTTCTGACTGCCTACTTGCCGATGCTTCCATCAACTGCTCATTTCAAATTCAACAGTCAGCCAGGTAAAAGCTTCGTTTTTATGCGCATGCGGTACACGTGTGGTACTTCTTATCTTTTTTTCCACCCACTGACTGCTTTTCAAGCTTTAACAAGTCTTTATTTCATGCTCTCGAAAGGCTTCGACCTAATCTAGCTGCCCACTCTGCTCATAAACAATGATTCTCTCTCTTGCTCATTTAGTACTGGCTATATTAAACCCCTTTGTTATTCGTCAGTCTCTCCCAAACTCACTTGCTTTTTCCTTCATCCTGGAATAATCTCCCCTGGGATCAGCATGGCACATCCTCCCTACTGCTACAGGTTTCTGCTCAGAATTGTACTCTATAACTTCACACACTTTCCACTCCTATGCCAGCTTTCTCTATACCCTTCTTTGGGCTATTTTTCTCCATAGCACTTGTGACTGTGAACATACTATGTTATTCAATTAACATGCTTATATTCCATCTTCCTCCCATTAGAATATAAACTTTATGAGGGCAAGACTTTTTCTTGAGTGCATAAATGAACAAAACATCAAATATTCCTCTCCCACCTCCCAGTTCTGGACCCTTTCTTGCATATTTAGACAAAGAACCAATAACCAAATGCTCTTCATTTCCTACCACATAAATTAAAATTCTTTTGGGAGAGGGTATTCAAGTCTCTGTAATCTAGTGTGATGTTCCTTTCCAGCTTTCTCCTACTGACAAAATTTCTGCTCTAAATAACCTAATCATCATTCCACAATACACCTTATGCATTTCTGTCACTGTGGCTGTTATCAATCTGAAAACCGTATCCACTTTCCAAAGAAATACTTCAGATTCAGATGCCACTCCTTCTATAAAGTCCTCATGATTGCCCTATCTGGGAATAACCTCGTATTTCTCTAAAACTTAAGTGTCTTCTAGTTAGATTACAAATGGCATTTATAAAAGGACATTTACTGCAATATTTACAAACTGCCTCATCTGGTCTACGAACATACACGATTTTTTTTTTTTTTTTTTTTTTTTTTTTGAGACAAAGTTTCACTCTTGTTGCTCAGGCTGGAGTGCAATCACCTGATCTCAGCTCACTGCAACCTCTGCCTCCCGGTTCAAGTGATTCTCCTGCCTCAGCCTCCTGAGTAGCTGGAATTACAGACACCCGCCACCAGGCCCAGTTAATTTTTTGTATTTTTAGTAGAGACGGGGTTTCATCATGTTAGCCAGGGTGGTCTCAAACTCCTGACCTCAGGTGATCCACCCGCCTCGGCCTCCTAAAGTGCTGTGATTGCAGGTGTGAGCCACCATGCCCAGCCATACTTCTTAAGGGTAGGAATTATGTTACAGCATCTCTGAATTCCATATAAAATCTATCACAAAATTTCAACCCATAAACTTCTATCCACACATATTTCTTTTTCTTTCTTCTTTTTTTTCAAGACAGGGTCTTACTCTATTGCCTAGGCTGGAGCACAGTGGCACAATCACGGCTCACTGAAAGCTTGGCCTCCTGGGCCCAAGCAATATTCCCACCCCAGCCTCCCAAGTAGCTGGAATTACAGGCACGTGCCACCACATCCAGCTAACTTTTGTAATTTTTGTAGAGACAGGGTTTCACCCCATTGCCCAGGCTGGTCTCGAAATCCTCGGCTCAAGCAATCCGCCCACCTTGGCCTCCCAAAGTGCTGGGATTACAGACATAAGCCACTGCGCCTGGCCCATTATATTTCTTAACAGGTTAGATAGTTTCAAAATTAAGACTCACCATGGAGGTATCCAGACTGAACGTGCTTCCGAGCCTAGGCACATCTGGTCTGGGCTCCATTTGTGAGGGCAATGAAAATGGAAGTGAGTGACGGTTGGTTAATTCTCTTCCTGTCCAGGGATCACCGGAACTTGGGGCAGATACTGGTACTTTGGGGATTGGCCGGGGCAGCCATGAGTCTCCAAGGCGGCTAGAGGGGACAGGGGGCAGTTTGTCTCTGGACGGACAATCGCCTGGTGTACAAGGCAAGGGGCGTCTTTGAGGTCGGGATTCCACTCCAACAGAATAAGGCCGGTCTGGAGGCGGTGGTGGTGGAAGATCTCGAAGTGTGGGAGGTACTGGCAATGGTTTGTCTTTATGAAGGGAGCCAGAAGCAGCCTGTGGAAGCAGGGTGAAAGCAAATCAGTAAAAACCCACTAGTACACAGCAAAGAATCCAAAAACTGCAGTAATGAAAAATGCTTTACCTTAGAAGCAGTTCCAAGAGCAGAAGCACTTGAGGGAACACATACTCGCTGCGGCAGAAGGTCAAGTCGTGGTGGCACTGGGGGAAGGGAAGCTTGTGGGGCCACGGAGAATGGAGAAGGCGGCCGTTCCACCTAGGGTACATAAAAAATTTAACAGGTTACTCTCATTTGGGGAAATGGCATCTTTCAACTCTCCTAAAGCTGTGGATGGCAAATACCATGGGAACACTTACAACTACAAATGGGCCAGACTTAGGTTTGAGGTCGCACACACCCTCTTAAAAAACTTCCAGAGACTCTAGACTTCCTGAATAATTTTTGTGTCACCATAAGAGGGCACTCTCAATCACAGAAACACCATACCCATGGCAAGCCACAGGTAATCTATCTAGAAAGGACAAGGCTACAAAAGTTTCCTAGCTTACGATTTTAAAAATTACTACAGTTTTCTACCCCCTTATCTTTGGAGAAAGAAAAAAATGTTTTCAAGATTAAAAATAGGAATCCATATAAGAAGAAAGGGGCAGGCCATGCACAGTGGCCCACATCTGTAATACTAAGATTTTGGGAGGCAGGAGTTCGAGACCAGTATGGGCAACATAATGAGACCCCGTCTCTACAAAAAATAAAATACAAAATTAGCTTGGCCATGGGGGCACACAGCTATTTGGGAGGCTAAAGCAGGAAGATTACTTGAGCCCAGGAGTTTGAGACTGCAGTGAACCATAATCATGCCACTGTACTCCAGCCTGGGCAACAGAGCAAGAGCCTGTCTCGACAAAAATAAAAAAAGGATGGCAGTGGTGGGGGTGCAGATATTAATCTCTTAACAAAGTACCTGGGAAAACAATGTTTAAGGGACATAATAAAGAAAGAGATCAATGATGGTGAATTCGCTATGGGTTACTAAGATATGAAAGAAGATGAGAGTCGGTACAGTGGCTCACACCTGTAATCCTAGCATTTTGGGAGGCAGGAGGATTGCTTGAGGCCAGGAGTTCAAGACCAGCCTGGTCAACATAGTGAGATCCCTCTAAAAAATTTTTTTTAACTAAAAACTTTTTTTAAGGTGAAATTTGTAAAGAAAAATGATCAAGAATATCACTAAAAAGCATCTTGAGTCCTTCCAAATAAATTATTTCAATTCAAGAATTAAGGTCAGGCACAGTGGCTCATGCCTGTCATCCAAGCACTTTGGGAGGCCGAGGCAGGCAGATCACGAGGTCAGGAGATTCAGAACATCTTGGCTAACACGGTGAAACCCCGTCTCTACTAAAAATACAAAAAATTAGCCAGGCGTGGTGGCAGGCGCCTGTAGTCCCAGCTACTCGGGAGGCTGAGGCAGGAGAATGGCATGAACCCGGGAGGCGGAGCTTGCAGTGAGCCGAGATCATGCCACTGCACTCCAGCCTGGGCGACACAGCGAGACTCTGTCTCAAAAAAAAAAAAAAAAAGAATTAAAAGGGATTAATATTTTCTGTCAATTTGAGCTCTAAAAAATGAGGTACCAAATTAGAAGAAAGAACACATATATAACCTTTTCCATTTCCCTGCCTATAGCAGGCTTAGGAATAGCTGATAAGCTTGTCAAGGTAAGCTGTCAAGAAATATACAGTAATTCATTAAAAAAAAAAATGCTACTCTGCATTTAAATTCCCCAACAGCAAAGCAACACTGACAGAGAAACAGCCATATTTAGTCCTGTTATTAGTGTTGGGTGGTGGATGACAGAAAAGAAAGCTCTCATCTTTAGCTCTGTTTTATCCACATGCTTGAGATAACGGGCTCCCAATTAGCTGACAATGCAGCATGAGCAGCTAAACAGCTCAATGACAAAAGTCAAAGTTACTAGTCAAGCCTCCTCTCACTTCATCATAATTATTTTGTCAGTAGCTATATCCTGCTGATTTTTCCCTAAAAGATTCTCATATCTGTATATTTCATCTCATTCTACTTACCAACCCCAGACCTTATTTATTTATGGGAGACAGGGTATTGCTCTGTAGCCCAGGCTGGACTGCAGTGGCACAAACATGGTGCACTGCAGCCTTGACCTCCTGGGCTCAAGCCATCCTCCTGCCTCAGCCTCTCAAGTAGCTGGGACAAGGTGTGCACCACCACACGTGGGTTTTGTTTTGTTTTCTTTTTGGGCAGGGGGGCATGGGTAGACAGGGTCTTGTCATGTTGCCCAGGGTGGTCTCAAACCTCTGGACTAAAGTGATCCTCCTTGCCTTGGCCTCCCAAAGTGCTGGGATTACAGGCGTGAGCCACCGCGGCTGGCCGTGATTTATTAAAACAACCTAGTGAACTTCCCAACTTGTAGTTTATCTCACCACATCCTTCTGCTTACCACTATCAGCTTAGCCATTCTTAAACACTCACCAACTCAAAAACCACCAGTAACTCCCAATTTGCCCTGTTACAAAATCTCACCCTCCTGCCCGGCTTTCACAGGTCTTTCTAATCTGGTCTCTGCAACCAAAAGTATTTCCCACAACTCCGTAACAAGCGTCAACGCTGCTCTATTCAGGCTCATCTCTTCAGTGTTTACTGCACATGCTATGATTATTTCGACTTCCGTATCATTCTTCAAATCCTTTCCCCATTCTGGAAGGCCCTCTCTGCCCATCATCAATCTTTCTCTCATTCCTTAAGCACAGAGGGTTGAACTAATCATATTTTTAAATTCATGTCTCAACAGCATAATGGATCCTTGCAATATTCTTTTTGTTGTTGTTGTTGAGATGGAGTCTCACTCTTGTTGCCCAGGCCGGAGTGCAATGGCGGGATCTCGGCTCACTGCAACCTCCGCCTCCCAGGTTCAAGCCATTCTCCGGCCTCAGCCTCCCAAGTAACTGGGATTATAGGCATGCGCCACTATGCCCGGCTAATTTTTGTATTTTTAGTAGAGACAGGGTTTCACCATATTGGCCAGGCTGGTACGGAACTTCTAATCTCAGGTGATCTGCCTGCTTCGGCCTCCCAAAGTGCTGGGATTATAGGCGTGAGCCACTGCACCCAGCCGCAATATTATTTTATCGCAGCATATAAGGTTCCAGAAAAGGTGGAACCTTTAAAAATTTATAAATGGGAAATAAATGATCAGAGAAATATGAACATTTCCAAGACTTAAAGACTTAAAGGACATAAACATCCAAATAGAAAGGGTTTATTACATACCTAGCTCAATGAAGGAAAAGAAACCCACAACAAACAAACCAAAAATACCCTTACATTTTTTATCAAATCAAGGACGAGGAAAATATCTTAAAAGCTTCTGGCAGGCCAGGTGCAGTGGCTCACACCTGTAATCCCAGCACTTTGGGAGGACAAGGCAGGTGGATCACGAGTTCAGAAGATCAAGACCATCCTGCCTAACATGGTGAAACCCTGTCTCTACTAAAAATACAAAAAAATTAGCCAGGCTTGGGGGCAGGCGCCTGTAGTCCCAGCTACTCAGGAGGCTGAGGCAGGAGAATGGCATGAACCCGGGAGGCAGAGGTTGCAGTGAGCCAAGATTGCACCACTGCACTCCAGCCTGGGCGACAGAGCAAGACTCCATCTCAAAAAAAAAAAAAAAAAAAAGGCTTTTAGTGACAGAGGGAAAGGAAGCACTGAAAAGCAAAAATACATTAGAAGCTAGAAGTCAGTGAAGCCTTAACAATTTAGAGCAGAATATTTATCAACCTAGAATTCTGTAACTAGTCAATTCACATTTGAGGGTTGAATAAAGGCATTTTAAGATACCAAAGTCTCTCACCCTTTCACAGAAAGCTACTTTAAGGACATAAACAAAGAAGTAGAGGAAAATACGAGAACCAAGGTACTCCAACAGAGGAGAGGCAACGAAGTCCCATGAGGATGGCAAGGGGACACCTCAGGGTGACAAGTAGTGTGGCACAGAGAATAACTGGAGCATACTGGAGTGGAACACAGATGACTCCTATTTCCTACACAGCAGTACACGGTATCACATACTACTATACTAACAGATTTTATTTCACAGAAACTATATTGAGAGGATGTCTGAGAGTATGGTATGATTTGGTAGTGACAGGTACAAACTGAAAACTAAGAAAATAAAAATAATTATACCAGGAAAAGCAGAAAGTTGTATAAGAAAGCAAAACTAATTACTGTATAGTACGTTACTTGGCACAGTAAGGAGTGAAATCAGGTAAACACTGAGTACTAAGCCAAATTCAAATAACTGTAGTGGGAGGATATGGAGTAGGAGGAGGGAGACAGTAAGAGACCTAAACCCTCTCCCACAATATCTGAGGTGAAGAGATCAAGAATCCAGAAAAAGCAGTATAAGCATATGGTTAAGAAACACAGAGGCAGTAAACAGTTTCAAGAATTAGAACTCTGAACGAGGGGACAGAGAGGTGCTGGAGGGGCAGAGGCAGGAACCAATGTTTTTGTTAAGTTTTTTAGCAATTCTTTTAAACCTTAAAAAATTCCATGTGCATTCACCAACTATAAGTAGATTCAGTATATTACAAACAAATCAAAATAAAACAAAAAACAACATCTACCAGGATGTGAAGAAACAGGCATTCTCATTCTTTTCCATATCTTCAAGAGTGATTTCAAGACCAAAAAAGGGGGATAAACTTTAGTAACTATCCAAAAGTTAAATATTTTCACTCAAATTATTTTATTCATACAAAATATATAATGAACTATAAAGTACAAGGAATAAAACATCCATGTACTTACCTACCATCCAGCTAAAAAACAAAATACCATTATCACTGTGATATTCCCATAAGCCCCTCTGGTAATTATAACCCTCCCCTCTATCACCGTTGAAATACACACTCCCTTATGCAGCAATCCCACTGCTAGCCTAGACAGACTTGTAAAAGCAGGCCAATATATGTAAGCCTGCAAACAATATGAATGTTCATTAAAAGGAAGACAAAATAAATTATGGAATGGCCAAATGACAAAATACATGAGGCTGGTTTTTTTTCTGTTTGCATTTCTACATGGCTAGGGAAAGTGTGTTCCTTTACTTCTTTCCTCTAAACTCCTATCCGACTTATAGTGTACCCAACAATTTGGAACAATGTTCACTGTCTGCCTTGTGTTGAAGTGTTTCACCTGCACATATGCCCTCTTCCTAAATAAAACGATTAGCTCCTTGAAAGCCTTGTCTTAGACTTCTTATCCCATATAGCACTCAACCATCTAGCACAATAAACATTTTGAAAAAGTAATATGCATTAACTGTAAAAAATTCAAATATTCCACAGAATTTAAGTGCTCTGAATTCCTATCCTAAGAAATAACGGTGATTAGTTTGGTATGTAGTCATCCAATTTTTCTATGTATATGCTTAAAAAATTTTTTTTACAGAAGTCACACTACACATTGTATACAATTACTATTTATTTATGAGACAGGGTCTCGCTCTGTCACCCAACCTAGAGTGCAGTGGTACAATCACAACTCACTCCCGCCTTGAATTCCTGGGATCAAGCAATCCTCCCATCTCAGTCTCCAGACTAGTTAGAACTACAGGTGTACACCGTCATGCCCAGCTATTTTTTTTTTTTTTAGGGCAGCATGGGGGCAGTGGTGGTAAAGATACGGTCTTGCTATGTCAAATTGCTGGGCTCAACTGATCCTCCAGTAGTTAGAACTACAGGTGCACAACACCATACCCAGCTGTGTTTTTTTTTTGGAGTCGGGGGTAGAGATAGGGTCTCACTATATTGCCAAGGCTGGCCTCAAACTGGGCTCAACTGATCCTCCAGCCTCAGTCTCCCAAAGTACTGGGATTATAGGCGTGAGCTATAGGCATGCCCAGCCCCAACCTTCTAATGCCAAGACTCCATTAAAATAAAAAAAAAAAGGGAACAGAATTTATTCTAGTTGCATTAGCAAAAGAGCGTCCAGTTCTTTTATTTCTCCCTCATATTCTCCACCAAGAGATATGAATAAAGTCTTAGTCCTAAAATACAGACAGTAAGAACATGGGCCTTAAGCTGGAATGCTTGGTCACAGATGCAGCTCACAGATGCTTCAACCTACTAGCTGTGTGATCTCTGGCAAATTCCTTAACCTCTTTGTGCCTCAGTTTCTTCATCTATTAAATAAGGATAATAGTAGTATGTACTCATAGGGTTGTAGTAAAGATTATATGAGTAAAAAACAAGTAAAGTGCTTAACACAGTATCTGTCATATAGTAAATGCTCAATAAATATTAGCTATTAATACTACCTATCATTGTAGCTTGGATATCGTTAAGTGTTTTACAGCTTTAAAACACAACTCATAATGGATTTTGCCAGTCTCCTAAACTGCCATCTTACCTTGGCACCAGCCAATTCCTTCATCATGAAGAGAGTATCATCAGCTCGTTCATCATCATCATCATCATAATTTGGGGAGGGAGCTCCCTCTGCTCCTTGCCTCAACAGGCTGCCACTCCCTCTAGGATCAAACGGATCTACCACGATGGGTTCAGTACCTTTAATTTCACATCGGCAGAAAGGACAGCCCTGACCTTCTGATTCCTGCAGAAGAAGCAAAAGATAGTAACAGATGCATCTGAAAATACTTAAAATATTAATCTACTAGAAAACACATTTCCTAGAGATTAAAAAAAAGTAAAAGTTTAAACCTAACCCCAAAAGCCAGGCCACCCCTTATATCAGTAAAAGCTATATAATACCGAATTTTCCAAGGTGATTACACAGCTGAAAAATGTCGCTGTTTAGATCCATACCTGCCAGGATGTAAGACAGGATGTGCACATGAGGTGTCCACAGGGCTCAATCTTTACATCCTTATCATTTTCAGCACATATTTTACACAGTTGGAATGTGGAGCCCATCTCACAGTATAATTCATATTGTTCCTTTTATTAAAAAAAATTAAGAGACTATTAGTTGAATAAATAACTGCAATTATAAATGTTAACAGAAAAAGTGAAGACTTGTTTCCTATACAAATTTTGTTTATATAAAAATGTCACAACAGTGGTTTATTTTCTATTAAACCAAAAAGCATCTAGTCTGGGTCCTATTTTAAGCTCCAGGGTTTAAAGTGAAACCACATACACACAAATTCGGTAATCTAGTCAACAGCTGAAATTCACTAATCTAGTCAATGGTGTTCCAATCAATTCAATTATGCTGTCAGTTCTATAAAGAACATACTAAAGCTTGTGTACAGTGATATGGTTACAATGTGAAACAAAACTCACCTGGGTCACTTTGATATGGTCTTGGGGAGTTGGTTCACATAAGCCAGTCAGATCAGGATTCTGATTTCGTCCATCAGGAAACAAATAGCTGTAAAGAGTAACCAACCTTGGGTTTTATTGAAGCCAATTTACCAGTGCTTGCTAATACAGACAAATGGAATCTGGGAGTTTCTCCATTCTAAAAGGGCAACTTGGTGTAAGTATAAAGATAAATCTTACTTCAAAAAAATAAATAATTCCAAAAAATAATACTTCAAAAAAATAAATAACACAGAACAGTTCAAAGATATTCTCCAAAAACTGTTATTCCTTCTCCAGGTAACAATGCCATAGGCTCTATCTTTTAATCAAGGGGTTGGTTAGCAAAGCTTTTCTGCAAAGGGCCAGATAGAAAATCATTTAGGATTTGTAGGCCACATTAGTCTGTGTCACATATTCTTCTCTGATTGTTTTTTTCAAAACGACTCTTAGGAAAAACTATCTTGGCTCACCCGGGAACAAACAGGTGGCCCATGGGTCACAGTTTACCAACCCATTTTTAATCAATGGATGGCCACCAGATAGAAATTCGTGTGTGTGTGTGTGTGTGTGTGTGTGTGTGTGTGTGTGTGTGTGTGTGTGATTCTTTTTATTTTTTTTGAGGTTGCAGTGAGTGATCTTGGCTCACTGCAACCTCCGCCTCCTGGATTCAAGTGATTCTCCTGCCTCAGCCTCCCAAGTAGCTGGAATTACAGACACCTACCACCACGTCCAGCTAACTTTTTGTACTTTTAGTACAGACAGGGTTTTGCCATGTTGGCCAGGCTGGTCTTGAACTCCTGACCTCAGGTGATCTGCCTGTCTCAGCCTCCCAAAGTGCTGGGATCACAGGTGTGAACCACTGCACCCAGCTTAAATTCTTAATTTAAACTGCATTTGCTTTTGACCAAAGACCTGAACACCTTTATTTACAGGTTGAAGAAAATGAGAGACATCAATTTAAAAGCAATGTAACAAGATGCAAATTAAGCTACTGAGATCATCTACCAGGGAGATCCAGTTTCTAGCATCAAACTGTTCTGACATTTGGGGCAGCACTTCTTTCCAACCCAATGCTATTGTAAGTAAAAGATAATGTATAATATAAAATGTATTTTCCTAATCACTTTAAAATACAAGCTAGTTTTCTGCCATCTGGTCAACTGTTAGTATTTTTAAGTGTTTACCAACTGATAATTAATTTGAATTCTCAAAGGAATAGCAGTTCTGGAATAAATAAGGACTTAGTTATGAATAGCAGCATAGGTTACAAAAGCCCAAGGCCTGAAGAAATGCTGCTGAACAAAAGTGAAGTGAGGATGAAAGCAGATGAAGGCCACTGAGGCCTATGGCCATTAGGAACATTGAATCACTTGAATGCCGGCTAAATAACTGGTCAAATTTTCTGCTAATTGGTATATTTTAAAACCTAACATAGGCTTGAAAATAAGTTAACATTTGGAAAAAAGAAAGATAAAGTTTATTTATGGTAATAACTGAAGCGGTAGGTAGAGAGTAATTTCACTCATGGAATCCCTAAAAAAGAAAAACAAAAGTCTTCCAGGACCTGAAGGTCAAATCAATATCATCTATTAATATTTTCCTGAATCTTAGTCTGCAGTTTAAGAAACCTGGAATAAAGTCATTAATGATGAGGTTGTACAGCCCCTAAGTTCCTAGACTCTAACAGATGGTATGCAGTAGGTACTCACAAGCCTTCCCTGAAGCCATCAATCAGTGCTTGGAAGAGAGGTTTATTGTGAGGGATTGTCTGGAGAATGTTCCCATCAGCAGTAACATACCCAATAGCCCACTGACCCAGACGAGTACAGCTCAGCCGGAAGATATAACTATGAACAGACATAAACAGAAGCTTTAGTAGATTATGCTGGTATTAGGGTGGAAGGCAAGGCAAGATACAGACAAAAATCAAAAGGACCGTCAAGAATAACAGTAACTTTCTTTCTTTCTTTCTTTTTTTTTAAGATGGAGTCTGGCTCTGTCCCCCAGGCTGGAGTGCAGTGGCACAATCTCAGCTCACTGCAGCCTCCGCCTCCTGGGTTCAAGTGATTCTCCTGCCTCAGCCTCCCGAGTAGCTGGGACTACAGCATGTGCCACCACGCCTGGCTAATTTTTGTATTTTTAGTAGAGATGGGGTTTTGCCATGTTGGCCAGGCCAGTCTTGAACTTCTGATCTCAAGTATCTGACCACCTTGGCCTCCCAAAGTGCTGGGATTATAGGCGTGAGCCACCACACCCAGCCAAGAATAACTTCTTCTGAGCTTCAAGTCAGTGACAAGAAAAAAGAAAATATTTTAAAAAAGAGAGTAACTTCTTCCATGACTCCACACCAGAAGCAAAAGATACATAAACTCAATTCTTTTTTGTTTTTGTTGTTTTTGAGATGGGGTTTCACTCTTGTAGCCCAGGCTAGAGTGCAATGGCGTGATCTCAGCTCACTGCAACTTCCACCTCCCAGGTTCAAGTGATTCTCCTGCCTCAGCCTCCTGAGTAGCTGGGATTACAGGCACCCGCACCACACCTGGATAATTTTTGTATTTTTAGTAGAGACAGGGTTTTACCACTTTGGCCAGGCTAGTCTCAAACTCCTGACCTCGTGATCCGCCCACCTTGGCCTCCCAAAGTGCTGGGATGACAGGTGTGAGCCACTGTGCCCAGCCATAAACTCAATTCTTAAGTGGCCTGAAAACACTTATCAAATTATAGGATCTGAATTAAGTCAATACGTCTGATAAACAGATATCAATCCTATTGCAGAATCTTGGCTATTGCGAAACTAATCAAGGCCATGTTTCTTCTATACTAGTAGAAGTCTCAAGACAACAAAATTCAGAAGAATAAATCTCTTTGCTTCATTGCACTGACCTGCCAGGTTTGTGAATAAATTTCTGGAGCCGAGCTTTCACTTCGTCATACGTCAAAAAAGCCATGTAGCCAGGATGAGTTACGGCGAGGCTGTTCCAATTCCTGAGCAAAGAGGACCAGGGCTAAAGAAACGAGATCAATCACAGACTATTCAGGTCAGACGTACAACCAACTCAGAGGGCAATGAGAAACAAAACAAAACAAAACAAAAAAAACAACACCAACTCTCAATTTCATTGTCAGAAATTTTTAATTATACCGTCACTCAGAGGGAAGACACACGTGTCCAGGAGATTAAAAACTCTGAAAAGCTATGAAGAAAAGAATATATGCTTATAGGGAGAAACTTAACGATACAAAATGAAAATTCTAGAATTTGTAAAGCAGCTCTAATTAACAGTAGTGGGGTTGAACAACAACAAACTGAAAACCAGGACAGGGCCTATAGGTGCAACTAATAAATTCCAAATAAATGTGTATGCAAATTGGCACAGACAACACCAGAGAAAGCATTATTTTTAGAGAAAAAGAAAGGAGTTGTTTTTGAAGCATCTAAACATCTCAATATTAACAGTCAATTTCAATAAAACAGGAGAAAAAGTTGCAAACATACACAAATATCCAATATCAGAAAACTAATATATCCATATTCTGGCCATTCTACAAACATTAAAATGATACAAAAGAATAATATTCAATAATAAGGAAAGATGTGAGGAGAAGAAAGCAGGTGGTATAGCTGTCATTTTCACTACATATACATACACACGTACATATATTTTTAATATGAGGTAGTTTTAATCTTTTTTTGGCATAGTTCCTAAAATGAATTAAAATACTTTCATACAGACAAAAACCCCAAATGTTATTTTAAAAAAATTAGTACCCTACCTGAAAGAGTCGGGTAAAGATGTCAAATTCAAAAACCGAAATATAATCATTGCAGGTCAGATCAATAGTGGATTTCAGAGCCATGGCCTCCAGCCCAGAACTGATGGGATGCACTTCATGTAGAGCCTGTCGAAAGCTCTTCCAAGGGACTATTGTCCTTGGGTGGGGGTGGAGAGGAGGCACAAAGTGAAATAACAGAGATAATTCCAGGCATCACCATAATCAAGGAAAGAAAGGAGATCCACATTAAGCTCTCAATACCAATATCAATTATCTTAATTCAATATACAGGTCAACTTCTTTAAGAACAGAAAGAAGGGGACCAGGCACCATGGTGCATGCCTTTGGGAGGCCCAGCACTTTGGGAGGCCAAAGTGGGCAGATTGCTTGAGCCCAGCCTGGGCAATATGGTGAAACCCTGTCTCTACAAAAACAAACAAACAAACAAAATTAGCCGGACTAATTAGTTCCAGCTACTCTGGAGGCTGAGGTGGGAAAATCACTTGAACTTTGGAGGCAGAGGTTGCAAGTGAGATCGTGCCACTGCACTATAGCTTGGGCACCAAAGTGAAACCTTGCTGCAAAAAAAAGAAAAGAAAAATAAAAAATAATTTACAAATAAAGACCGGGTCTTATAATGTCATCCAGGGTAGTAGTCTCAAACTTCTGGCCTCAAGCAATCCTCCTGCCTTGGCCTCCTAAAGTGCTGGGACTACAGGAGTGAGCCACTGTGCCTGGCCAAAAATGAAGGCCTTTAAAGAGAAACTTGGGCCTAGCACAGTGGCTCATGCTTGTAATCCTAGTACTTTGAGAGGCCAGGGGGAAGGATTATTTGAGGCCAGCCTGGGTAACACAGCAAAATCCTGTCTCTGCAAATTAGCTGGGCCTGGCAGCACACATGTGTAGTCCCAGCTACTTGGGAGAACTGCTTGAGTCCAAGAGTTTGAGACTGCAATTAGATATTATTGGTTGTACCACTGCACACCAGACTGGGCAACAGAGTGACATCCTGTCTCAAAAAAAAAAAAATAATAACACGACAAAACCCAGGATATTTATATTTATACTTAAAAATACAAGCTTGATGCATAAATCAACCCATATAATATATATATAGACAATACAGCACAATGGAAAAGGTAAGCCACAGACTGGGAGAAGATATTTGTAATGTAAGTAACTAACAAAGAACTAGTAACCTATAATAAGAGAAAGATAAACCACTCAATAAGAAAATGGGTAAATCAGAAATAGGAACAGGCAAGTAAGAATAAGAATCTTGACTGGTCATAAAGGTGAGAAGAAGCTCAATCTCCCTTCTCATCAGGGAATATAAAGCAAAATATTACATCAATTCACATCGCCAGCGTTAGCCAAATTGTGGGGCTACTGTAAAATATGAACTGGTACACCATTTTGGAAAGAAATTGGACAATACTTAGCAAAGCAAAAGATGTAAAACCCCAAGACTTAGCAATTCCACTCCTATGTATGTAAATAAAGACAATTTCTTGCATATGAAGACAACTTAGATATTGTTCACTGCTGACAGCAAATAATGTGAAATGTACATGTCCATTAAGAGCAGAATGGGGCTGGGCATGGTGGTTCACGCCTGTAATCCCAGCACTTTGGGAGGCCGAGGCGGGTGGATCACGAGGTCAGAAGTCGAGACCATCCTGGCTAACACAGTGAAACCTTGTCTCTATCAAAAATGCAAAAAATTAGCCAGGCGTGGTGGCAGGCACCTATAGTCCCAGCGACTCAGGAGGCTGAGGCAGGAGAATGGCGTGAACCCAGGAGACAGAGCTTGCAGTAAGTAGAAATCACACCACTGCACTCCAGCCTGGGCAACTGAGCAAGACTCCGTCTCAAAAAAAAAAAAAAAAAAAGCACAATGGAAGGGGAGAGAAAGGGAAGAGTATTCAAAGAGCATGGGTTTCAATTTAATCTGCAAAACAACAGGGAAAAAACTTAATATTTAACCAAAGCTAGGAAATATGTACACATATATTACTTTTCTCAGAGAGTTCCCAAATTTTAAATATTTCATTAGTAAAAAAGTAAAGAAAAAACTCATAAGCTTTAGTTTTTCATAGTTCAAATTCATTATTCTGAGACTTACTTTTCCCCAAAAGCTTTTCTCCAAAATTCTGCAGCATCTGCTTTAGTAATCCGAAATGTGTCTCCCTGAAAGAGTCCACTTGGAAAGATTCCTTTTAGTTCTGCCAGCATGTGGCTGAAGATGAGGGACAGTTTGGTTAGGTTTCGCCTACAAATGATCAGAATGCAATAATTAAACACATACAATTATATTTTAAATGCACCAAATTCACCATACAAGATGTATAATTAACATGAATATTAAAATACATTTAGAAAGAACTTCTTCAAATATTCTTTCTGGCCAGTATTATTCAAGGATATAAAAAAGTAGAGAAGAGAAAAGAAATGTGCTGTTGAGGATGTTACATATTCAGTGATATTGTTGTCCTTATTTAAAGAAGGGTTTTAGAAACTTTTTGCTCTAAGATCATATGAAAGATACAAATACAATGAAGAAATACTGTTGCATTCACTGCCTCCACTTTTATCTCCTCCATTCAAATAGATATTATGAAGTAAACAAGAGAAAACATTTAGTCATATATTTTAAAGCTTTTAATCTTGAATTAATAAAGCTTAATAGGCCGGGCATGGTGGCTCACGCTTGTAATCCCAGCACTTTGGGAGGCCGAGGTGGGCGGATCACGAGGTCAGGAGATCGAGACCACAGTGAAACCCCGTCTCTACTAAAAATACAAAAAAATTAGCCGGGCGTGGTGGCGGGCGCCTGTAGTCCCAGCTACTCGGAGAGGCTGAGGCAGGAGAATGGCGTGAACCCAGGAGGCGGAGCTTGCAGTGAGCCAAGATTGTGCCACTGCACTCCAGCCTGGGCGACAGAGCGAGACTCCGTCTCAAAAAAAAAAAAGAATAAAATAAAGCTTAATAGCTAAGCATGAACATGGACAAATTTACTTTTTTAAGATGACAGGTAAGAGAATTCAACAAATAAGTGTAAGAACTTATGCACTGCTATAATCACTCTATCACAAAAGAAAAAAATGTTAGGAAACCAATGTATTATTTCCTGCTTTGCAGGTGTATTTATCAAGTATATTTATCATCATATAACATATCTAAATAAAAGATAAAGTCTTAATAAAAAGAATTTTTAAGTATCCAGACCTAATAAATGTTTTCTTTCACTAAATCAGACCTTAAAGAGATAAATTTTACCCAAACTCCTCTTCCTTTACCAAAAATGAGATGCTAACATCCAAACCACACAAAAATTTCTACGTAAGTGCATATGGTACTGTTAACAATTAGTTAATTTTGTTCTCACAACCTGTTTAATGGATATGATTACAAAGATGTCATACAGGCTGAGAGTGGTGCCTCATGCCTGTAATCCCAGCACTATAGGAGGCCGAAGCGGGCGATCACTTGCAGTCAGGAGTTCAAGACCAGCCTGGCCAACGTGGCGAAACCCTGTCTCTACTAAAAAATACAAAAATTAGCTGAGCATGGTGGTGTGCACCTGTAATCTCAGCAACTTGGGAGGGCTGAGGCAGGAGAATCCCTTGAACCGGGGAGGCAGAGGTTGCAGTGAGCTGAGTTTGTGTCACTGCACTCCAGCCTAGGCGACAGAGCGAAACTCCATCTCAAAAAAAAAAAAAAAAAAAAGTCACACAGTACCATTTAACATGCCAGATGTAGTCTCTACTTTTCCATGTGTCCTTTGATCAGATTACCTTTGTTCTCTTTAATGCTATTGCCACAGAAACAGGATACAGATGATATAGATACTATTACACTAAACAAGCTACTGAATACGTGTCTATTTTCCTTTGACCCAATAATTTGTATTTATGTATTCAAAAGTTTATTCTTGTCATATAAATGTACTATATTTATTTATTTTGAGATGGAGTCTCGCTCTGTCGCCTGGGCTGGACTGCAGTGGCGCGATCTTGGCTCACTGCAAGCTCCGCCTCCCAGGTTCACGCCATTCTCCTGCCTCAGCCTCCCAAGTAGCTGGGACTACAGGTGCCCGCCACCATGCCCAGCTAATTTTTTTGTATTTTTAGCAGAGATGGGGTTTCACCGTGTTCGCCAGGATGGTCTTGATCTCCTGACCTCGTGATCTGCCAGCCTCAGCCTCCCAAAGTGCTGGGATTACAGGCGTGAGCCACAGTGCCCAGCATAAATGTACTATAAAATTTCAAGTCAAATAGTGATCAGTTACTGATTGCCTAACAATCCTCTATTAGGAACAGATTTTTCTTTTTTAATGCTATACTGGAAGGTCACCATCAGTGCTATCTTTGTCTTTCGTGGATAAAATGCAGCACCAAATGATCCAAGTCTTTATATCCATGACTTGTTCGAAAAATGCTACTGAAATCTTTTTTTGGCCGGGTGGGGTGGTTCACGCCTGCAATCCCAAAATTTTGGGAGGTCAAGGCAGATGGATCACTTGAGGTCAGGAGTTTGAGACTAGCCTGGCCATTTCTAAATAGTCTAAAAATACAAAAATTAGTGGGGCATGGTGGCGCATGCCTTTAATCCCAGCTACTGAAGAGGCTGAGGCAGAGGTTGCAGTGAGCTGAGATCACGCCACTGCACTCCAGCCTGGGCGACAGAGTGAGAATCGGTCCAAAAAAAAAAAAAAAGCACTTATCCGATCTTTAAAGTCCATTAACTGTTTTCTTCCTAGCACCTTGAGATCCTTTGATTATTGTTTAATAGAATTTCTACCATTTACCAAAGAGAAAATAGACAAGATCAAGAATATATCACAAATGGAATATGAAATAGGTAACGTGAAAGAAACCCTGCAAAGCACAAGTTAATCCCAATGAATTTACTTTCCAGTCTTCCGCAGGACCCTAGACTGCACAATCAGCAGCCTGAGGCTCAGACATCTACATCTACATAACATTCTGTCAAGCAGTAGTCCTTAAACTATATTACTGAGAACCTACTATGTGTGTGAAGAACTACACTAAACAGTATAGCAGGATAATGAATGAGATGATAGAAAAAATGTGTCACACTTCTGAGGTTATACCAGAGCTCTTTCTGAAGCAAACAGGTTTGAATTTTACTTCTTCCTGAACATGATCTTGTCTTGGGTTTTGCAGTGTTGTCTTCTCTTGGTTCTCCTACTTCCTTTTGTTCTTTCTTGGCTTTTCTCCCCCATCGTCTTAAGCGGTATTTCCCAAGAATCTGCTCTCTGCTATTTTCAGTTCTTTCTCTGTGTACTCTCTCCTCTTCCTTTGCCATTTCAGGGCTTTAAAAACTACTTAGCAAACAATGCCCAAATCTTAGGCCTTGGTAGTTTTTCCAACTATCTACTCTACCACATTTCCTCCACTTGAATGCTAGCACCTCAAAGCAACATGTTCAGAATTAAACTAATCTTTCTTAAATCTGCTCTTTCTTCACGTACTTTACTTCTGTATTTAATGACAACACCATCTTACTTCCCACAAGTTCAAAACCTGAAGAATCTTCTCAGCTTCTTTCATTTACCGTGTTCTCCATATCTGATTGGTCAATTTGTTGCCAATCTGTCGTCATTCCTACCTTCGATTTATGTGGTGTTGGCCTAATGCAAACTCCTTGGTAATAATTAAAATTAAAATTAAAATTCCAGTCTTGGTCTTCAGTGTCTCTTTCTATGCAGGTCCAATTCTTACGACATTTAACTGCCTTCTGAAGGGAAAAAATAAACAACCAATTTTCACAGCCAATGGGATAAAATCCAAACTCAGCTTGGATTTTAAGGCTTTCCATTGACCTGGATCTAACCTATCTTAGTTCTTCACTAAGAAGAACTTCACTAAGAAGAACTTCACACGAAGAAGAAGAACTAACTTCTTAGTTCTTCACTAGTATGTTCTAGCCAAACCAAGCACTTCACCGTTTCTTACACCTGCCACTCTTCTTTGTTTCTCGGCCTTTGCCTATCTGTTTCTCTGGTCTGAAATAAGACCCAGTTTAAATGTCATTTCTTTAGGAGCCAGCTAGACATAATAAAATGCTCAACAACCCCAGCGTTTTCTCTGCAGTTCTCTTACAACATCTGAACCCATTTTGCACTATAGCTATTTGTGCACACAATGGCTAAATCTATTTCTGACTTGTATTTATATCCCTCTGGGCCAAGCAAATGGCAGAAATTTCTAATGATCAATATACCTTCAGAAAACATTTGAGTGCCTACTATGTGCTAGGCTCGGGGGGAATACAGCAATGAACA
Organism: Nomascus leucogenys; assembly: GCF_006542625.1. Lineage (NCBI taxonomy): Eukaryota > Metazoa > Chordata > Mammalia > Primates > Hylobatidae > Nomascus > Nomascus leucogenys. The sequence goes on from NC_044395.1 coordinate 15,535,240, forward strand.
AAATAAAATTCTTGCTTTTATGACAGGTACATTCCCATGAGAGTGTTATCAGATGGTAGGAGGAAAGTGCTGTGAGGAAGAATAACACACAGTATGAGAAGCCATGCAGGATTGCTGTTTAGGGAGGGTAGTCTTAGAGACCTTATCGAGTGTTGGTTTTTAAGCTGAGTCTGAAGTGAATACAGGGAGTGGGTCTTGGAATAACTGGACCAAGCTGGTTATCTTTGGTTCTTAAAATAATTTTCTACGGAAAATCTACCAGGTACCTAGCACTATGTTGGATCAAAAATAAAATATGCATACCAAAATAACAAGACACAGGAAGCATTTTTATTTTGTAAAGTAAGCCACACACACAAAAAGTTATTGACCACAAAGATGTAATGGCACCAGGTACCTAAGAGCAGTTCAAAGTGCCGACAGTTACGGGAAATCAATTTAAGACATTTTCCTACTCAAGAATGCATCCCTCCAAAAAGCCTGCTTACATTTCTTAAAACCACCAGAGATATCCACTGTAAGCATCATACTTCTTAAAAGGAAATAATGAATTTACAAAAGTCCATGGGTAAGAGCATTTTGTAATCAATCTGAAGCTTATGGTTCAGTGTCTACAGTATATGGGGCAGAATTTAATCAGCAGAATCTGTCTTAACATGTAAAAAGAATGAGGCATGATATAGACATTTGAGTTTACATGGTAAGCAATACTTTAAAAAATTCTGTCAGCAGTTACCTTAACTCATATAATGAGTTCTAACAATTCTCCAAAGATCTACAGAGGAACACAACTGTTCAATTTTTTGTAAATGCCCTGAAGACAGAACTTTTCTTTCTTCAGTTCTAGTAGCAGCAAGCAGTACTGGCTTTCCTTTAATACAGTAACACAGTGCTGAGGAAGGGGGTCATTCACCTTCTACTCTAACCATCTAAATCTACGTAACTGCAAATTCTACTCCACAGCCTCCATCTTCCTCTTCTCTTTTCCTCTCACAACTTCCTCATAATCAAATGCTGATTCTGTATGCAGCTTTTTTTTTTTTTTTTTTTTAATTCAAGACTGGTGTCATTTCTTTTCTCTCTACCTCAGGGCCTACCTTCAAAGCCAATGTACCTTCGTGCCTCAGGCCCAAAGCAATGTTATGCATTTTCCTGTGTACAATTTCACATAATAAAAAACTAAGATTTACATATCACCAATACACCAGTATATTAAAAATTAAATGAGCAATTATAGCTATTGTTTTAGCTTCAAAAGTAAAAATATAAATACAACTTCATAGGAATCACAATCACCGTCTTAAGCAAGACAGGAGTTGAAAAGTGGCCTTTATATGAATGATGAGGTAAACAGAAAAATCTCTGAAACTATTTTGACCAGTACAGTCACTACTATATAGAATACTGAAAAAGTTATCTTGTAACTCTTGCCCATAAGGTACTTTGAAGAGAAAGAGGAAACAGGAAAACAAACACATTATGAGGAGATAAATTAACTCCTTCTATTAAAAATGCATGTATTAACATTTAAGACAAGGAAACTGCAGCCTCGACCTCCCAGACTCATGCGATCCTCTCACCTCAGCCTCCTGAATAGCTGGACCTACAGGCCACTATGCCTGGCTAATTTTTCTTCTTTTTTTTGAGACGGAGTCTCTGTCGCCCAGGCTGGTGTGCAGTGTCCCGTCTTGGCTCACTGCAACCTCTGCCTCCCAGGTTCAAGCAATTCTCCTGTCTCAGCCTCCCAAGTAGCTGGGACTACAGGCACACACCACCACACCCAGCTAATTTTATATTTTTAGTAGAGACGGAGTTTCTCCATGTTGGTCAGGCTGGTCTCGAACTTCCGACCTTAGGTGATCCACCCACCTGGACCTCCCAAAGTGTTGGGATTACAGGTGTGAGCCACTGCGCCTGGCCTAATTTTTGTATTTTTAAGTAGAGACAGGGTTTCACCATATTGGTCAGGCTGGTCTCGAACTCCTGATCTCAGGTGATCCACCCGCCTTGGCTTCCCAAAGTGCTGGGATTACAGGTGTGAGCTACCACGCCCAGCCACTTTTTCTATTTTGTGTGTGATGGGGGTCTCACTATACTTCCCAGGCTGGTCTCCACCTCTTGGGCTCCTCACACCTTAGCAGAAATAACTTTTTAACGTATATTTTCTGTCTGCAGATAATTTAAATGAATTTATGTCTTAGGGAATTTAAATGAATAGTTAACTGTATAAACCCTATACAGGGCCAGAAAAATTAATCTACTAAACTAGTATTATCTATTCTAAAACAGAGATTTGCCAAATCTCAGACTATCAGAATTATTTTACTTGAATATTATTGTTCTGAAGAATTAACACAGAAATATCAAAAATCATCTCACCTACTTCAAAAGTCTCTTAAAAATGGTTTAAAGACTCAAAAAAGTTTATATGATATTTAAAAAGAGAAGGAAACAAAACTTTCATTTTAAAAACAGTAATTTAGGCTGGGCACAGCAGCTCCACTTGTAATCCTAGCTCTTTGAGAGGCTGAGGCCGGTAGATTGCTTGAACTCAGGAGTTTGAGACCAGCCTGGGCAATACAGTGAGACCCCCCCATCTATACAAAAAAATACAAAAATTAGCCAGGTATGGTGGTGCACAGCTGTAGTCCCAGCTACTAGGGTTGCTGAGGTGGGATGATAGCTTGAACCTGGAAAGTGGAGGTTGCAGTGAGCAAAGATCGCACCACGGCACTCCAGCCTGGGTGACGAAGCAAGACTGTCTCAAAAAATAATAATAAAAAATAAAGAAAAGTAATTTAGCTAATTGTAGATTGGTATATGGTGGTTATAAAATTCTTTCAACTCTTCTGTAGGAATGAAAAATTTCCTTATAGGTTGGGCGTGCTGGCTCATGCCTGTAATCCCAGCACTTATGGGAGGCCAAGACAGGCAGATCACTTGAGCTCACAAGTTCGAAACCAGCCTGGGCAACATGGTGAAAGTCTGTCTCTACAAAAAATACAAAAATCAGCTGGGCATGGTGGCATGGGCCTGTAGTCTCAGCTACTCGGGATGCTGAGGTGGGAGGATGGCTTGAGCCCTGGAGGTGGAGGTACAGTCAGCAGAGATCATGCCGCTGCATTCTGGCCTGGGCAAACAGAGAGAGACCCTGCCTCAAAAAAGAAAGAAAGAAAGGAAAGAAAGGAAAAAGAAAGAAAAGAAAGAAAGAAAAGAAAGAAAGAAAGAAAGAAAGAAAGAGAAAGAAAGAAAGAAAGAAAGAAAGAAAGAAAAGAAAGAAAAGAAAAGAAAGAAAGAAAGAAAGAAAGAAAGAAAGAAAGAAAGATAGATCATAATAAAAGACTGGAGGTCAGGCGTAGGGACTCACACCTATAATCCCAGCTCTTTGGGAGGCCAAGATGGGAGGATGGCTGAAGGCCAGGAGTTTCGTACCAGCCTGGGCAACATAGCGAGACTGTCTCTAAAAACAAACCAAAAAATCCACTGAAGAAAACCCCCAATAATTTACACGTAAGAGTATTTTAACAATATTTGTAAATCAAATGATACTATCATTCCCAAGAGGAAAATTCCAAGATGATTTAATACTTTTAATACAATGATTAACAAAAAAGCTGCAAAACATTATACAATACCATTACAGGGTTGCAAAATATTCCCAAAATAAGGTTACAATTTTTTGCCATTCAGTGATGGTATAGGCTTAAGACTCATATAGATGATGATAATTATACTGCTGAAGGGTAACATGATCACCGCTTTTTTTTTTTTTTTTTTTTTTGAGACAGAGTCTCGCTCTGTCGCCCAGGCTGGCATGCAGTGGCGCAATCTCGGCTCACTGCAAGCTCTGCCTCCCAGGTTCACACCATTCTCCTGCCTCAGCCTCTCCGAGTAGCTGGGACTACAGGCACCCGCCACCACGCCTGGCTAATTTTTTGTATTTGTTTAGTAGAGACGGGTTTCACCGTGGTTTCGATCTCCTGACCTCGTGATCCGCCCACCTCGGCCTCCCAAAGTGCTAGGATTACAAGCGTGAGCCACCGCGCCCAGCCTGATCACCGCTTTTAAGTATTTCATTTACTGGTACTATTTCAGTGATAACTGCTGCTTTTCCTATCAGATAAGCTCCAGAAACCTGATATCCAAACACTAGTGTCATCTAAAGAATGCTGAGTGAGAACATACTGAGATGACATTTATAACTCAATAGCAGCATCCTCTGCTCACAGTAATCAGCTTTAAAAATAGATACAACGGAACTGCTTTCCACAAAGCCTCACAGGAAGTCAATGAAGTACTGTTTAACTCTTATCGACTTAAACTGTTAAAAAAAAAAAAAAATGAAAACCATCACCTACAAAAGGAGTTCTCAGCCAATACATCTAAAAACAGCAATGGCCCTTTTTACTAAACACATATTAAGTGTATTTGATACTACATACTCATGGTCCTGCTTTTGAAATTCCCAAGTTACACAGCAACAGATTACCACTAATCATCCAGAGCATTTCAAGCTAACTGTTTCACTGAATTCTAAAGCTAAAGGGGACATACCTAACTCACCAAGTAAATGGGAAGGCAGCAACCCACATGAGAGCCTCCAACACTCCCCTCATATTTCTATCAAATTAATCCTAAAACAGACTCAATCTCCTTACTCCCCCTACATGAAAATCCTTAATGACTTCTCAATTACCACTTAAAAAGTTCAAACTACTGACCTGATACATCAAAGCACTCACAATGTAGTCCTAATTCACCTTGCTAAACAATACCAGTCAATGTTCCACCAAACATTCTACACTTCCCAGGCTCTGTGCCTGTGGTGATGGTACTGCATCAACAATATATGCTTCTCTCCATCTCTAGCAGTTAACACTAAGAGCTTAGTAGGGATTAGACGCTTTACTAAGCTAAATAAAGTGCATTTAATTCTCATAATGCTTTGAAATAGGAATTACTAACCGTATCTTACAAATGAGAAACAAAGACTTAGTGACATTAAATAATTTGCCCAAGGTCACAAAGCTAGTAAGGGGCAGCGTAGGTCTATGAAATTCAAGAGCCAGGGCTCTTTGGTTATGACACATTTTCTTTCCAATGACTATGGTTACTAAATCCTGCCCATTCTTCAAAGTTCTCAAACACTGCCTCCTTGGGGAGGACTCTCCAGTCTATATTTAACGTCTACTCTCAGCTTCTGAACCCCCTACAGCAACTTGCTCATAGTTTTACACAGGTTCCACCATATTCTGCTTCATATTAATTGTCATACTCCCCAATCTGGAAGACAACTCCTTAAGGGCAGAGGCAGGGAAAGTATCTCTTACACACTTTATCCCCTGCAACCCTGGTCACACTGGGCACATAACAGGCATTCAATACATTTGTAGAACTGAACTGGAAAATATTACCTACTTTTGACACATTTTTAATTTTAGAATAATTATTCTACATCTACAGAAAAGTTATAAAGACCACACAGGGAGTTCCCATAAACCCCAAATCCAGTTTCAGTTTCCCCTAATGTTACCATCTTATATTACTGTGGGACATTCTTCAAAACTAAGAAACCAACATCAGTATGGTAGTAGTAACTGAATCCCACGCTATATCCAGCCTTCACCAGTTTTTTCCACTAACGTTTTTATCTATTCCAGGATCCAATCAAGGATACCACTTTACATTTACTCATCCTATCTCCTTAGTCTCCTCTGGTCTGTAATCATTTCTTAGTCTTTCCTTGTTTTTCATGACAACAGTTCTGAGCACTGGTCAAGTATTTTAAAGGATGTCTCTTAGTGTGTCTGTCTGTTTTTCTGATATTTTGACTGGAGTTACGAGTTTATGGAAAGAATAACACAGAGGTGAAGTGCCCTTCTCAACACATCAAGTCATAATATCTACATGGGATCACTGAAAATGTTCAACTCGATCACTTAGTGTTTGCATGCCATGATTCTGCAGGTGAAGCTATTAGTGAAAAATATTTACTTCTCCACACCTTCTTTCTTAGATCTTTTTTAAAAAATCACTTATACAAGAGTCAATAATATTTTTAAATGATTGTAATACATTCTCATTAAAGCACAAATATTTTACATTAGTATCTTTAGTTTTCAGTGTGGTTAGAAAAAACAAAAATAGTTCAAAACAATCATTGTGAACATTTAGCAAGTGTTCACTAGCTACATTACTTCATGGTCCTGTTTAATCAGATTTCTCTGTATTTCAAAATAACTTTTGAGTTCATTTAACCCAAGCTCTGAAAGACAACTTTAGTAAGTAGAATTACATGCGCTGGAGCATTTGCCCACAACTGAAAGCATATTAACCCTCAGTACTGGTTACTACTTCGCTACACCAGTTCCTTAAAGACATATACAAACATATCAGTAAGATAATGCTAAAATCTTCAAAACTTCTCATACCCTCTCCCTCAACAAATGACAACTACCACCAAGCACCTTTCAGAAAGCTAATGCAATCAACTTAAAATATACAGATACAAATTATACTGAGACAGCATTAATAGAATCTAATCAAATACGTAGAAAGTCTGTATCTAGTTACCATTAATTATTTAACTCCTGAGTATGTAACTTAGACATCAATTTCCATTTAAACATAGCATTTCCCTGAACAAATAAACAGAGTAGCTAATACTAAGCTTTGCAACACTTGAGAAAGAACATGGAATGTTCGCTGTCTGAATATAAGACTATTAAAAGGGACAAAAACTAGAGAAATCTTCAATAAATGTTCCATGGAAAAGAATCTAGAGGCTGGGCGCAGTGGCTCACGCCTGTAATCCTAGCACTTTGGGAAGCCAAGGCAGACAGCTCACCTGAGGTCAGGAGTTTGAGACCAGCTGGCCAATATGGCAAAACCCGATCTCTACTAAAAATACAAAAAATTAGCCAGGCGTGGTGGTGCACACCTGTAATCCCACCTACTCGGATAGATGAGGCATCAGAATCGCTTGAACCTGGGAAACAGAGGTTGCAGTGTCCAGCCTGGAGACTTTGCCTCCATTAAAAAAAAAAAAAAAAAAAGTAGAGATTTAACTGCCAAAGCGGAAGAAAATACAAATGCAGTGCACTAGGGAGTCATTAAGGATCTGGGACTGGGGAGTGATATCTGATCATTTTAAGACCGAAAATGACAGCAATGTACAAGGTGACTTAGAGAGGAAACTGCAAAAGCAGAGAGATCAGGCAGCATAGTAGTGCAGTAGAAAAGTAATGGGAGCCTGAGATAGAAAAGTAACAGGGGCAGTAAAATAAAGACAGATTTGAGAGAGACTGCAGCAGTAAAATCAAGAGTATGATTGAGTAAGAGAGGAGATAAACCTAGGGTATTACCAATAATATATTGGTAATAGTGTAAAAGCTAATGCTTTTTAAGGGCTAAGTACCAGGCACTTTACATATTTTGTTATTTAACTAACTCTCACTTACAATCCCATCAGATTCCAATATTATCCCCATTTTACAGATGAGAAAATTTAGGCATAAAGAAGCTGAGCCGACCAGTCTGGTCAACATAGTAAAACCCCATCTCTACTAAAAATACAAAAATTAGCCAGGCGTGATGGCACGTGCCTGCAGTCCCAGCTACTCGGGAGGCTGAGGCAGGAGAATGGATTGAACCCAGGAGGTGGAGGTTGCAGTGAGCCGAGATCGCACCACTAAATCCAGACTGAATGACAGAGGTCTGTCTCAAAAATTAAAGAAAAAGAAAAAAAAAAGAAGCTAAGCCAATAATCAATCCATGCTCATCATCACTATTCACTACATTATACAGTACTAACTCAGTAACGGGACATGAAAGAGGAAGTTGGTTTGCTGATGAAGAGGATACATTCAGTGTTCAGGTATTTTGAGTGTGGGAAGATACTAACATGAGTATAACTAGCAGGCAGCTTGGGAAAACAGATTTGTGAATAATCTGTGTAAGATTGTTGGCATCTCTGGGAATGGAAAGGTCCATTTGCTAGCTCCCTTGTACAAGATAATCAAGCTGAAATTGAGTTTCCCCCTTTGAGAATAGTGTGGAGGTAAGTGAGATAGAATCAGAAGGATACAAAAGAACAGTATTACAGGTTTCTCCTATAAAAGGCAGAATAAATCCATGTGACAGGTATTTGGAAATACAATCCATGTCCCAAATGAGCTATATTAATAAGAAAATGATGCCAGTTTTTTAGTTGTTCTCACCTAAGGCAGAAACTAATGCCATCTCTTTGAGACCCAATCTTTGTTTCTCAGTATCTTTTATATAGGCTTGATGAAAACACATTTAGTATCTTAGCACCTCAAAAATTCTCAAGTTTGGGGAGTTCTAACACCCATTCAGTAGTATCTATCATAATTCTCCCACCAGAAACATTTATATTTACATGGAACTTGAACATTAGAGCCCCTATGCAAAAGTAAATAGTATTTACTGTGTTTACTAAATTCACATAAATTTAGTAAATGCTGTTTACTTTTGCATAGTGACTCTAATAGATAAGTAAATACACAAAATTTCAGTATTGTCAAAGGAGCAGAGGTATATTCAATAAATGGGGAAAAACATAAGAATAAATAACAAATGAGAGAAAAATCACAAATGTATCTTAAGCAGAATACAAGAAACTTAAAGCCACATAAGACTACCAACTTACCCAGGCACAGCAATTGGGCAAGAGAAAGAAAGGACATCCAAATTGGAAGAGGAAGTCAAGCTATCTCTGTTTTGCCAATAATATCATCACATACCTAAAAAAAAAAACCCGAAGACTCCTCCAAAAGACAACTAGATTTGATAAGTGAATTCAGTTAAGTCTCAGGTTACGAAATCAACGTACACAAGTCAGCAGCACTGCTACACATCAACAATGACCAACCTGAGAATCAAATCAAGAACTCAATCCCTTTTACAATAGCTGAAAGAAAACAACACATAAAAACCTAGGAATATATTTAACCAAGGAGATGAAAGATCTCTACAAGGAGAATGACAAAACACTGCTGAAAGAAATCACAGAATACACAAACAAATGGAAACACATTGCATGCTCAGGGATTGGAAGAATCAGTATCGTGAAAATGACCATACTGCCCAAAGCAATCTATAGATTCAATGCAATTCTTAACAAAATACCCACATCATTTTTCACAGAATTAAAAGCAACAATCCTAAAATTCATATGGAACCAAAAAAGAGCCTGAAAAGCCAAAGCAATCCTAAACAGAAATAACAAATCTAAAGGCATCACATTACCCAACATCAAATTATACTATTAAGGCTATAGTAACCAAAACAGGATGGTACAGGTATAAAGAAAGATACACAGACCAAATGAATGGTTTGGATCTGTCCCCACCTAAATCTCATGTTGAAATGTAATCCCCAGTGCTGGTGATGGGGCCTGGTGGGAGGTGACTGGATCATGAGGGCAGAGTTCTCATGAATGGTTTAGCACTATCCCCCCTTGGCACTATACAGTGATAGAGTTCTCAGGAGATCTGGTCCTTTGAAAGTGTGTAGCACCTCCTCCCTCATTCTTCCTCCTGCTCAGGCCATGGTGCCTGCCTGTAGAACCATGAGCCAGTTAAATCTCTTTCTTTATAAATTACAGTCTCAAGTCTTTTTGTTTTTTGTTTTGTTTTGTTTTGTTTTTTTGAGACGTAGTCTCACCTCACCTGTCACCCAGGCTGGAGTGCAATGGCGCAATCTCGGCTCACTGCAACCTCCACCTCCCAGGTTCAAGCGATTCTCCTGCTTCAGCCTCCCGAGTAGCTGGGATTACAAGCGTGCACAACCACACCTGGCTAATTTTTCATATTTTTGGTAGAGAGGGGGTTTCACCATGTTGGCCAGGGTGGTCTCGAACTCCTGACCTCAAGTGACCTGCCTGCCTCAGCCTCTGAAAGTGCTGGGATTACAGGCATGAGCCACGGCACCTGGCCGCAAGTATTTCTTTATAGCAGTTCAAGAATGGACTAATACACCAGTGGAACAGAATAGAGAACCCAGAAATAAAGCCAAATACTTAAAACCAACTGATCTTTGACAAAGCACACAAAAACATGAATTAGGGAAAGGACACACCCTATTTAATAAATGGTGCTGGGAAAACTGGATAGCCACATGTAGAAGAATGAAAATGAATCCCTATCTTTCACCACATAGAAAAATCAACTCAAGATGTATTAAAGACTTAAATCTAAGACCTGAAACCACAAAAATTCTAGAAGAAAACCTAGGAAAAACTCTTCCGGACACTGATCTAGGCAAAGAATTTATAACTGAAACCCCAAAAGCAAATGCAACAAAAACAAAAATAAATGGAACCCACAGAATGGGAGAAAATATGTGCAAGCAACACATCCAACAAAGGTCTAATATCCAGAATCTACGAGGAACTCAAATCAGCAAGGAAAACAACAACAACAAATAATCTCATCAAAAAGTGGGCAAATAACATGAAAAGACATTTCTCTAAAGAAGATATACAAATGGCCACAAATGAAAAAATGATCAACGTCACTAATCATCAGGGAAATACAAATTAAAACCACAATGAGATACCACCTTACCCCAGGCAGAGTGGCCATTATTTAAAAAATCAAAAGAACAATAGATGCTGATGTGTACATACTGAAAGGGAATGCTTCATTTAGTTATGTGTTCATTTGAATAAGGAATGCTTATACACTGCTGGTGGTGAAGTAAATTAGCACAACCTCTGTGGAAAATAGTATGAAGATTTCTCAAAGAACTAAATGTAGGTCTGCCAATTCAATCCAGCAATCCCACCACTGGGTATCTACCTAAAGGAAAATAAGTCGTTATATGAAAAGGACCTGCACGTATATGTTAATCACAGCACAATGCACAACTGTAAGATATGGAACCAACCTAAGTGCCTGCCAACCAATGAGTGGATAAAGAAAATGTGATACATTAATACACCCACCATGGAATACTGCTCAGCCATAGAAAAAAATGAAATAATGTCTTTTGCAGCAACTTGGACGGAGCTGGAGGCCATTACTCTAAGTGAAGTAACTCAGGAATGGAAAACAAAATATCACAGGTTCTCATTTATAAGTGGGAGCTAAGCTCTGGGTACATAAAGGCATACAGACTGGTATAATGGACTTTAGAGACTCAGAAGTGGGGAGGTGGGAGGGCAGCGAGGGATTAAAAAAACAAACTACATACTGGGTACAATGTACACTACTTGGGTAATGGGTGCACCAAAATCTCAGACTTCACTATATAATTCATTCATATAATCAAAACCCACCTGTATCCCTAAAGTTACTGAAATTTTTAAAAAGAAAAATCTAAAAAAAAGAGCATCAACTTAAATCTATCATGATAAATCAGTAAAAGTCTTCAAAATGTACAAATATGGCCAGGCATGGTGGCTCACACCTATAATCCCAGCACTCTGGGAGTCCAAGGCGGGTGGATCACCTAAGGTCAGGAGTTCAAGACCAGCCTGGCCAACATGGTGAAACTCTATCTCTACTGAAAAAAACAAAAGTTAGCTGGGCGTAGCAGCGGATGCCTGTAATCCTAGCTACTCGGGAGATTGAGGCAGGAGAATCGCCTCCCAGGAGGTGGAGGTTGCAGTGAGTCGAGATCGCACCACTGCACTCCAGCCCGGGCGACAGTGAGACTCCATCTAAAAAAAAAAAAAAAAAAAAAATACAAATACTATCAAGTAGAATGGAGGCTTAACATATAGACAGTACTGCAACAACAAAACGCAATGGATTCTATTTCAATAACGTTCATTAATTTATTCACCCCATAAATACTGAGTGCCTACTAGATTACTGAGTGCCTACTAGATGGCAGGCATTATTGTTAAATGTATCGGCCAGGTGCAGTGGCTCATGCCTGTAATCCCAGCACTGTGTGAGGCCGAGGCAGGAGGACTGCTTGAGACCAGGAGTTCAAGACCAGCCTGGGCAACACAGTAAAACCCTGTCTCTACTTTTTTATTTTTTAAAGTATAAATTAAGGGGAAATGGGCCATTTTAAACCCAGAATAAAACAATAACCATTAAATAGAATAGGTATCAAAATCCATTCTTCATCATTCATATATAGACACACATTCATGTGTGCATAAGTACAAACATTAAGCTGTGAATATATTATAGAATTTTGCTAAACGTACCCTGCAAAAGCAAACTCTTCTACAACCTGTTCACAAATACAGGAAGAGAAATAACTCATTTTGGTTACATCCATAATGAGACAAAAACAATGAAAAATTTTATATATACTAGCTTGACTTACCAATATAGATGGAAAAAGTCCTAAATGATTACTACAATCCAGAGAAATAGTAAAATATATATTTTTATATAATTATAAATATATAATTACAGACTAGGATTTATGCAAGGATGGTTTAACTTTGCAAATTTATGAACAATTCACTGCAGTAACATAATACAGGGAAAAAACATATAATCATCTCATAGTGCCAACAGCTTTTTATCTCCATCTTAGTCCAGTTGTTACCTTAGTCCAAGACATCATGATCTCACCTGGATTACCAAATTTGGCCAACTGATCTTTTTGTTCTTTCTGGATTGCTTAGCAAAGAGCTAATTAGGATCTGGGGCTCCTGGCTCCTCCCTCCCTCTGGCCAGGAGTTTCTCCAAAGCACCTTCCCGAAGCCCCACACAGTCTCTAGGTACCAGGGCACTAGCTGTCAGCAACTCCGGTAAAGTCAGTACCCAAACTCACGCTTTTTAACCTCACTTATCACGCTCAATCCCATAAAGAAGGTTAGGGGAAGGCAGGCAGAATCCTTTCATGGAGCCCAGTCTAATGGTACATCCACCTATGCCCCAATCCAAGCACGCCACTCCACAGGACACCAAGAGAATAGGAGAACTGTGTACCTGCTCCTCCTTCTACCCATGAATTCCAGTCTAAATGATGTCACTGATGCTCACCATGAATCTACTGAGAACAAGTTCTCAAAAAATACTTGCAGCCAGACGTGGTGGCTCACGCCTGTAATCCCAGCACTTTGGGAGGCTGAGGCGGGAGGATCACCTGAGGTCAGGAGTTTGAGACCAGCCTGGCCAACATGGCAAAACCCCGTCTCTGCTAAAAATACAAAAATTAGCTGGGTGTGGTGGTGCACACCTGTAATCCCAGCTACTCGGGAGTCTGAGGCAGGAAAACTGCTTGAACACGGGAGGCGGAGGCTGCTGTGAGCCAAGATGGCACCACTGCATTCCAGCCTGGGCGACAGGACGAGACTCCGTCTCAAAAAAATAAAAATGAAAAAAGATTATAATACCACATTTTTACTGCACCTTTTCTATGTTTACATGTTAAGACACATACTTACCATTGTGTTACAACTGTCTACAGTACTCAGTACAGTAACATGCTGTACAGGTTGCCAGCCTATGAGCAATAAGCTCTACCATATAGCCTAGGTGTGTGGGAGGCTGAATCATCTAGGTTTCTGTAAGTACACTCTATGATGTTCACACAACAACTAAATCAGGCAGCAATACGTTTCTCAGAATGCATCCTGTCGTCAGCAATACATGGTTGTACTTACATAAAAGAAAATTTCAATGGCCTTTAAATTGTGACATTTCTTTTTTAAATCTTGTGGTGAAATATACTTACCAAAATTTACTATTTTAAGCATTTTTAAGTATATAATTCAGTGAACATGACTTTTCTTTTTTATAGAGATGAGGTCTTGCTCTGTTACACAGGCTAGTCTCAAACTTCTGGCCTCAAGTGATCCTCTTGCCTCGATCTCCAAAACTGCTAGAATTACAGGTGTGAGGCACCAAGACCAGCTGACTTTTGATAACACTTTCCCCTTTCTATATTTTTTCATCGATCAGTGTATGTCCTTTTTTTTTTTTTTTTTTTTTTTTTTTTTGAGTCAAGGTAGCACTCTGTTGACTAGGCTGTACTCAAACTCCTGGCCTCAAGGGATCTTGCCTCAGTCTCCAAAAGTGCTGGGATTACTTACAAACATGAGCCAACAAGACTGGCTGATGACTTTTTTGGTTTTGTTTTTGTTTTTCGATGGGGTCTCACTGTGTTGCCCAGGCTAGACTCCAGTGGCACGATCACAGCTCACTGCAGCCTCAACCTCCCACACTTAAGCATCTTCCCAAATCAGCCTCCAGAATAGCTTGGACCACAGGTATGCGCCACCACACCCAGATAATCTTATTTTTATTATTATTAAGACAGAGTTTAGCTCCTGTTGCCCAGGCTGGAGTGCAATGGTACGATCTTGGTTCACTGCAACTTCCACCTCCCAGGTTCAAGCAATTCTCCTGCCTCAGCCTCCCGAATAGGTGAGATTACAGGCATGCGCCACCACAGCCGGCTAATTTCGTATTTTTAGTAGAGACGGGGTTTCACCATGTTGGCCAGGCTGGTCTTGAACTCCTGACCTCAGGTGATCCACCCATCTCGGCCTCCCAAAGTGCTAGGGTTACAGGCATGAGCCACCACACCCGGCCTTTTTTATTATTTGTAGTGATGAGGTCTTGCTATGTCGCCCAGGCTGGTCTCAAACAATCCTCCTGCCTTGGCCTCCCAATGTGCTGGGATTACAGGTGTGAGCCACATTGTCCAGCCTGGGTGACTTTTATTTTATTTATTTATTTATTTTTTTTTTTTTTGAGACGGAGTCTCACTCTGTTGCCCAGGCTGGAGTGCAGTGGCACAATCTTGGCTCACTGCAAGCTCCGCCTCCCGGGTTCACGCCATTCTCCTGCCTCAACCTCTCCGAGCAGCTGGGACTACAGGCGCCTGCCACCACGCCCGGCTAATTTTTTGTATTTTTAGTAGAGACGGGGTTTCACCGTGGTCTTGATCTCCTGACCTCGCGATCCGCCCGCCTCGGCCTCCCAAAGTGCTGGGATTACAAGCGTGAGCCACCGCGCCCGGCCCTGGGTGACTTTTATTAACACTTTCTCCTTTACATAATTTTTCATCAATCACTTTTTTTTTTTTGAGAGGAGGTCTTGCTATATTGAGCAGGCTGGACTTGAACTCCTGGGCTCAAGTGATCCTCCCACCTCAGCCTCCTGAATAGCTGGGACTACAGGCACATGCCACCATGCATGGCTCTAATTTTCTTTTAATCAAATACCATGCCCTGTTTTCTGTGAACCAGGCATTATTCTAAGTACTCTGTAATAATCTTCTGAGAATAGTTAAAAAAAATTTTTTTCAAATGACAAATAATTGTCTATATTCATGGGGTATAATGTGATGTTTTGATACATGTTTATACTTTGAAATGATTAAACTATGAGAACACTTAAAATGAGAAATCTGAGTTTTTAAAAGTAACTTGTTTCCAGCTCCATGATCTGTGCATGTAACCTTATTCTACACTGCCTTCATCTCAATGCTAAACACTTTGTATCTACTGACACATAAGTGTGCCATCGGATAAAATGACTAAGAAACTATGCTACCAACAATATGTTAATCATTTAGGATCTGCAAAGAAGGCAATTTATAAAACCTCAACCTAGTGATTTTATTTTTTTTAATCTTTCTTTTTTTTTTTTTCTTGAGATGGAGTTTCACTCTTACTGCCCAGGCTAGAGTGCGATGGCACGACCTCAGCTGACTACAACCTCCGCCTCTTGTGTTAAAGCAATTCTCCTTCCTCAGCCTCCCAAGTAGCTGAGATTACAGGTGCCCGCCACCACACCCAGCTAAGTTTTTTTTTTTTGGTAGAGACGGGGTTTCACCATGTTGGCCAGGCTGGTCTCGAACTCCTGACCTCAGGTGATCCACCCGCCTCAGCCTCCCAAAGTGCTGGAATTACAGGTGTGAGCTACCGTGTCTGGCTTCAATCTAGTGATTTTAAGAGTATCTAATATTCAGTCATATATAGGCCTAAAAAGCCCTGCGCAATGATTGATGTCAATAGCACTTAGCTTGCTATTTAACAGAAAGCACAATGGAAGATTTTCTTTCCCGAAGTGGCTTTTTAATCATACTCAATGAAGTAAAAGAATAGGAGGAAAGGAATCACTATTATCTGGTTCAACTTTAGAAAGAAAATATTCAACTATTTTAAACGTAAATACCCTGAAAAAAATACCATAAATATAAGGAAACAAGTTAAGAAACACCAAATCTAAATACTTAAACTTGGATTTCAACCACCTAGATATATTAGACACTAGGCTGGATGAGTGTTCTGCATGTAAATGGAGTAGGGGGAGGGTTTACGGAAACAGAGAAAAGAAAAATGTTAACAAAAGGTTGTTTTTTTTTTTTCCATTTCTTTAACAAATTTAACACATAGGATTTAAGCTTTCTGAAGAAAATGTATTACTAAATTCAAATCACAACAAGTAAGAGTAAAAAAAAATAAGCTGCCAGGATTGAAGTTTACAATGCTGCTAACATTTTCACACTACTAGGTATCTCTAGCAGGCATTTGCTGGCTTTGTATACTAAAGCCTGGCAGGAAAGACGTTCTTGTAGCCAGTTTTGGGGCTTGTTCTTTAAGATGTCCTAATTTAAATGCAGTTGTAGACTTCACAAGTATTATGGTTTTAGAGCAAGTCTTGGTTGACAATATTAGAGCAAAGTGATTGGAAAACGCTTCTGCACTTTCTACTTGACATTCACAGCCTACTTCTCTATAATACTCTAGTTTTACAAAAGTTATCACTGATTATTGGGGGTGGGTGCAGGAGGGTTTCTTTATAATTCCTCTCTCTGCATCACCTAGCCTATGTTCCATTAGAAATTTCAGGAGTGAAATTCTCTCGTCATGTGAACATACAATCCTGCTGTAAATCACATTACTGAGTATTTTGTGTCCAAAAGGCATGGCTATTAGGTTATTAGGACGTGTAACTTCTCTAAATTTATGTAGTTTACTACTTTATATGATGTTTGAAGTATGGCCTCCAAAGAATCACTTCTGTAATATGAAATGAAACAGTCACCATTCCTTTACATTCAAACAAAACAGAACTGCTTATTAACATTTTGGAAACCTTGGGTAAAGGCAGGCTTATCTTGTCTTTTTTTGGGGTTGAACCACTGTGTGTTTCAAAGGAAGAGAGGCTGATAAACGTATGTTAATCTAACTTTCTGAGCCTCGGTGTCCGCAACTCAAAAGAGAAAAATACTGTCCTTACATAAAGGCAAAGGCCAGGTTATTTAGCTCCACAATGAATACAGAATACCTGACACAGAGAAAGTGCTCAACTAACATGTATAGTGAGGTAGGGAGTAAGGGAAGAAGGATAGGTTGAGTTTTGAATATATCAGGCACACAGCAAGCATATGATAAATATTAATTTCACCAGAATTTGGAAATACCCCAAACTAAATTTTAGACTGGGACAACTTCTTTCACCCAAGATGGAACTACAAGGACTAGATTTACTCTCTCAGCTGAAAGAACTAAAAAATAAGACAAAATATTTAAAATAATTTTTTATTTTTGAAACAGAGTCTTGCTCTGTTACCCAGGCTGGAGTGCGGTGGTGCGATCTTGGCTAGCTATAACCTTTGCCTCCCAAGTTCAAGCGATACTCCCCCCTCAGCCTCTTGAGTAGCTGGGATTACAGGCACGCACCTCCACACCCGGTTAATTTTTGTATTTTTAGTAGAGACGGGGTTTTACCATGTTGGCCAGGCTGGTCTCAAACTCCTGGCCTCAAGGAATCCACCTACCTCCAGCCTCTGAAAGTGCTGAGATTACAGACATGAAATGGTGCACCTGAAATAATTTTCACAAACTGGACACCAGGCAATAGAGGACAGGGACCCCCTGAAAAAGGGAAACAAGTAAGGCAAGCCCTGTGATTGATCTAACTCACTGCCTGGAGAGTTCTCATGTCTCAGCACTAGAAAGGGAATTCAGGCAGACTTGACGGTCACTCTGGGTTGAGAAGACAGAATTTCGGGCCTGGGAAAGCCAAGGCATCTGGAGTTCACAGTGCAAAATACAAGAGAGGAGAGAGATGCACAGAGAAAGCCCAGCTTTGAAGAGCTACAGAGGGGACCTTCTAAGTCTTCAGCTAAGCACTGATCAACAGAGGAAAATACCTGAAGCTAGGGAAAGAACCACCTGAAAGCAGTAGAGGGAATAATCCCTAGATCTCACACAAGGACAAGAGAGGAAAAAAATCTTACAATTCAATGGACATCAAGGGAAATTCACCCTAGATTAAAGGTCGTTTTGGTCCTGCCTCACAAGGTTTAAAAGGATCAAACTATTCCACGTAACATAGCTGTGTCCCAGAACACAGCTTAGGAGTATTTATAATATAAAAGAATCCAGTGTAGAACAAGGTAAAATTAACGATGTCTGGCATCCACTCAAAAATTGCCCAGCATGGATTGAAGCAGAAAAATATGACTCTTACTGAGGATAAAAATAAACCAAGAGAATTAAATCTATGAGTGACAAAGATGACAGAATTAGCAGACAAAAGCCAGGCACAGTGGCTCACATCTAAAATCCTAGCACTCTGGGAAGCTGAGTAAGGTAGGAAGATCACTTGACCCCAGGAGTTTGAGACCAGCCTGAGCAACATAATGAGGCTCTACCTGTACAAAAAAATAAGTTAGTCTGTATGGTAGTGTGTGCCTGTATTCTCAGCTACTTGGGAAGGTGAGGTGGGAGGATCGATACTTGAGCCCAGGAGGTCAAGACTGCAGTGAGTCATGATCACACCACCTAGGAGATAAAGGGAGACCCTGTCTCAATTAAAAAAAAAAAAAAAAAAGAAACTGTACCAAAATAACAGCAATATTAGTCACTTTCCTTTCCCTTTTGTTATTTGATTTCAATTCTCCATAATGTGCCTACAGTATTTTTTTTTTTTGAGACCGAGTCTCACTCTGTCACCCACGCTGGAGTGCAGTGGCGTGTCTCACCTCACTGCAAACTCTGCTTCCTGGGTTCAAGCGGTTCTCCTGCCTCAGCCTCCCAAGTAGCTGGGATTACAGGCATGCACCGCCACACACAGCTAATTTTTGTATTTCAGTAGAGATGGGGTTTTACCATGTTGGCCAGGCTGGTCTCAAACTCCTGACTTCAAGTGTTCTGCCCTGCTTGGCCTCCCAAAGTGCTGGGATTACAGGCATGAACCTCCGCACCCAGTCAAAAAATTTCATTTTTTATGAGTGAATAATATTCCACCATATGGCTATAACACATTTGGTTCACCAACTCATCTGCTAAACACTTGAGCTGCTTTCTACTTTTTGGCTGTTGTGAAAACTGCTGCTATGAACATTGGTGTACAAATATCTGTTCGAGTCCTTGCTTTCAATTCTTTGGGGTATGTACCTAGAAGAACTGCTAGATCCTATGGTAATTCTATGTTCAGCTTTCTAAAGAACTGCCAAACTGTTTTCCACAGTGGCTGTACCATTTTCTATTCCTATCAGCAATGCATGGGGGTTTTATTCTTAAAAAATATCTATCTAACAGCTGTGAAGTGGTATCTCATTGTGGTTTTGATTTGCATTTCCTTAATGATTTAATGACGTTGAACATCCTTTCATGAGCTTATTGGACAGCTGTATATCTTCTCTGAAGAAAAATCTATTCAAAACTTTTAAGCATTTTTGAATTGGTTTGTTTTGTTGTTGTTTTGCAGTTCTTTACATGTTCTGGATGTTGATCCCTTATCAAATATATAACTTGTAAATATTTTGACCCATTCTGTGTGCTGCCTTTTCACTTCCTTAATATGTCCTTTGATGAACAAAGTTCTTAATTTTCATGAAGTCTGATTTATCTATCTTTATGCTTTTGGTGTCATACTTAAGAAATCATTGCCTAATCCAAGATTCATGAAGATTTTCACTTATGTTTCTTCTACGAATTTGGTATTTTAGTTCTTAAATTTAGGTCTTTGATACATTTTGAGGGTTGTTTGTTTTTGTTTTTTTGGCCCATCCTTCTGCAGGATTTTTATATGCAACATAAGGAAAGGGTCCAACTTCATTCTTTTGAATATGATAATTTAGTTTTCCCAGCACCATTTGTTGAAAAGACTGTCCTTTCTCCATTGAGAACCTTGTCAAGAAAGTATCGATTGACCATATGTATGAGGGTTTATTTCCGGGCTCTCAATTCTGGTCTACTGGTCTGTATGTCTATCCTTATACCAGTACCACAATGTTTTGATTATTGTAGCTTTGCAGTAAAGCTTTGAAATCAGAAGTACAAGTCTTCCAACCTTATTCTTGTTCAAGATTGTTTTGGCTATTTGAGGTCCCTTGAGATTTTTTATGACTTTTAGAATCCACTAGTCAACTTCTGAAAAAAGTGCTACTGGAATTTTGATAGGTATTGCAATGATTGTGTATCAACTTGGGGAATACTGCAACCTTAACAATTCTAAGTTATAATCCATGAACAGAATGTCTCTCCATTTATTTAGGTCTTCTTTAGTTTCTTTCAGCAACGTTTTGTAGTTTCCAGTGTACAAGTCTTTTGCCTCCTTAATTTTATTCCTAAGTATTTTATTATTTTTGATACTACTGCAAATGGAATTTTCTTAATTTTATTTTTGGATTGTTCATTCCTTATGTATAAAACTATAATTTTTTTTTGAGACAGACCCTTGCTCTGTCACCCAAGTTCAAGTGCAGTGGCATGATCTCGACTCACTGCAACCCCTGCCTGTCAGGTTTCAAGCAATTCTCCTGCCTTAGCCTCCCGAATAGCTGGGATTACAGGCCCCTGTCACCACATCCAGCTAATTTTTGTATTTTTAGTAGAGACAGGGTTTCACCATGTTGGCCAGGCTAGTCTTGAACTCCTGACCTCAAGTGATCCATCCGCCTCGGCCTCCCAAAGTGCTGGGATTACAGGCGTGAGCCACCACACCCGGCAATTGAGTTCTGTATATTGATCTTGTGTCCTGCAACTTTGCAGAACTCATTTATTGGCTTTAGTGTTTTCTTAATGGATTCTTTAAAATTTTCTACATACAGAATTATGTCACATGCAAATGGAAATGGCTCTTTTTCCTATATTTTCTTAGAAGTTGCAGCCAGAGCAATTAGGCTTCTTTCCTTTCTCTTGCCTAATTGCTCTGGCTAGAACTTCTAGTACCACGTTGATGAGATGTGGCAAAAGTAGGCTATCTTGTCTGCCTCATGATCTTAAAAGGAAAGCTTTCAGTCTTTCACCATCAAGTATTAGCTGTGTTTTCATGTACGGTATGGAATATCATTTTTATTTGAAAGAATGACAAATAGACTAACTATGGCTATTCAGACTTGCATAATTGGCAGAGTGTTTCTCCAAAATGAAGTGCCCTGTCACCTGATGATAAACTGGCAGTTTTCATTGTCAATAACGAAACTCAAGCTTTTAAGCAAAATTTCATTTTTCAAACTTCTATCCACAACTATAAGCAACAGCTTCCCAATACCAAACTTTTCCAATGAGATTTAATTAATGAATTTAATGCTTTGATATGATATGATATATCAATATATGGAAAAATCTCTATAACCTAGTGAATCAATATTTTCCAAGTGACCAATGTATGTTACGAAATCATGCACAAGTAAAATAATCATTCCAATTACAAGACAGCATGAATCTTAAAGTACCAAATGTTAATTGAAGCAGTTGCACACTGCAACTAATCTTTTAAGAAACTAATACTCGCCTGGGTGCATTGGCTCACACCTGTAATCCCAACACTTTGGGAGGCCGAGGCGGGCGGATCACTTGAGGTCAGGAGTTCAAGATCAGCCTGGCCAACATGGTGAAACCCCATCTCTACTAAAAATACAAAAATTAGCCAGGTATGGTGGCACATGTCTGTAGTCCCAGCTACTCGGGAGGCTGAGGCAGGAGAATCGCTTGAACCCGGGAGGCGGAGGTTGCAGTGAGCTGAGATTGTGCCATTGCACTCCAGCCTGGGCAACAGAGCGAGACTCCAACTCAAAAAAAAAAGAAAGAAAAAAGAGAAACTAACACTTGTCCAGTTTTGGCAAAGTATGAATACCCCTCCCCCTTTCCAACTACATATTTGTGGGTAGCTTAATTTTCTTCATAAACTTCAACCAAAATATCATACTGTAACACACTGAATGCAGCAGATATGAAACTCCAGCTGTATTCTCTTAAACTATGTATTAAAAAGATTTGTAAGGCCGGGCGCAGTGGTTCACACCTGTAATCCCAGCACTTTGGGAGGCCAAGGCAGGCGGATCACGAGGTCAAGAGATCAAGACTATCCTGGCCAACATGGTGAAACCCTGTCTCTACTACAAGTACAAAAATTAGCTGGGCATGGTGGTGCACGCCTGTGGTCCCAGCTACTCGGGAGGCTGAGGCAGAAGAATTGCTTGAACCCTGGAGGCGGAGGTTGCAGTGAGCTGAGATCGTGCCCCTGCACTCCAGCCTGGTGACAAAGAGAGACTCCATCTCAAAAAAAAAAAAAAAAAAAAAAAAGATTTGCAAAAAATGTAAACGAATGCGTCTATCTTAGTTTGTTTGGGCTGCTATTAACAAAATACCAAAGACTTGTTAATTTATAACAACAGAAATTCCAGCCTGGGCAACATAGTAAGATCCCATCTCTACAAAAAAATTTAAAAATTAGCCAGGCATGGTGATACAGGCCTATAGTCCCAGTTACAAAGAAGGTTGAGCAAAACCTTGTCTCTATTTCTTTTTTGTTTGTTTTTTGAGATGGAGCTTTGCTCTTGGCACCCAGGCTGGAGCACAATGGCACGATCTCAGCTCACTGCAACCTTCACCTCCCAGGTTCAAGTGATTCTCCTGCCTTAGCCTCCCGAGTAGCTGGGATTACAGGTACCCACCACCATGCCCGGGTAATTTTTGTATTTTTAGTAGAGATGGGGTTTCACCATGTTGGCCAGGCTGCTCTCAAACTCCTGACCTCAAGTGATCCACCCGCCTTGGCCTCCCAAAGTGCTGGGATTACAGGCATGAGCCACTGCACCTGGCCCATTAAAACTTTTTATGTTAAAATGTAATAGGCTTATTATTGTTAAATGTTTAAAGGTTAAAAACCTAAATATTTTTAAATCTCTCGGTTTTAGTATCAAATATGGTAAATGTTGATCGATATGACCCATATATACAAAAGCTCTTCGAGGTCCTCAAAAATTTTTTAGAAGGTAAAGGGGTCCTCAAACCAAAAGGCTGAGAGAAAAACTGCATTAATAAAAAAAGCTCTAGACAAGCAGGTAGATATCTGGTTTAAAAAAAAAAAAAAAACTGGTCAGGCAAGGTGGCTCACACCTGTAATCCCAGCACTTTCGGAGTCCAAGGCGGGAGAATCGCTTGAGGCCAGGCATTCGAGACCAGCCTGGGCAACAAAGTGGGACCCCATCTCTACAAAAGATTAAAAAACTACCCAGGCATGGTGGCGTGTGCCTGTAGTCCCAGCTACTTAGGAGGCTGAAGCAGGTAAATTGATGATCCTGGAAGAGGCTGTAGTAAGCTGTGATTGCCACTGGACTCCAGTCTTGTGTGACAAAGCAAGACCCTGTCTCACAAAAATAAATAGGCCAAGCATGCTGGCTCACACCTATAATCCCAGCACTATGGTAAGGTAAGGTGGGGTGGATTGCTTGAACTCAGGTGTTCAAGACCAGCCTAGGCAATATGGCAAAATCCCATCTCTACAAAAAATACAAAAATTCAGCTACTTGGAAGAGGTTGAGGCAGGAGAATGGCATGAATCCGGGAGGCGGAGCTTGCAGTGAGCCGAGATCGCGCCACTGCACTCCAGCCTGGGCGACAGAGTGAGACTCCATCTCAAAAAAAAAAAAAAAAAAATTAGCCGGGCGTGGTAGCATGCACCTGTTCCAGCTACTCAGGAGGCTGAGGTAGGAGAATCACATGAGCCCTGGAGGTTGAGGCTGCAGTGCCAAGATTGTGCCACTGCACTCCAGCCTGCACAGCAGAGTGAGACCTTATCTCAAAAAAAATAATTTTTTTAATTAAAAATAAAAAGCAAACCACGCTTGAAGCACTAATATAACCTACCACTACATTAGAATTTCTAAGAAAACAGATGATCTGATTATCAGGTTTTCATAATTAAACAAACCATAGTAATTTATGATCTACTGCTCTACAAGCACTATTACCTTGTACAGGATGACGCTGAGAACTAAGTGTGACTTTTCACCTTATTAAACTTCACCTTGTTCATTCTAACCCAGTTTTCCAGTCTTTCTAGCTAGGAACTTTGCAATCTCTCTAGCTAGGTTCACTGAGCTTCACCATAATCTAGTGATCATATTACTACAATAAAAGGGAAAATTTTCAGAACTGTTCTTGTGAATCCATGCTGTTACCTAAGAAGTTATCACATTTTTTTCTTCTTTTAAAAAGAATCTGAGGTCAGGAGTAGTGGCTCATACCTGTAATCCCAACACTTTGGGAGGCCAAGGCAAAAGGATCACTTAAACACAGGAGTTTGAGACCAGCCTGGGCAACACAGTGAGACCCTATGTCCACAAAAAATTTAAAAACGAGCCAGGCATGGTGGTACATGCCTGTAGTCACAGCTACTCAGGAGGCTAAGGCAAGAGAATTGCTCGAACCTGGGAGGCTGAGGCTGCAATGAGCTGTGATCACATCTCTGCATTCCTGCCTGGGTGACAAGAGACCCTGCCTACCAAAAAAAAAAAAAGTTTTTTGGATCAATTGCATATTCATTGTAGAAAATTTAAACCACCTCTAATTGTAATACTTACCGTTGTTATTTTGGTATCATTCTTTCTAGGTGTTGTTTTCATATTTTAAAATACTTTCTACAAAAATGGAATATTATTATACATACAATTCTATAGCCTATTTAATATACTGTTTGTCATATCACTACTCTTCATCAGCAAAAAAAAAAATTTTTTTTTTGAGACGGTGTCTCACATCCTTGATCAATTCTTTTTGATAAATTCCTAACAGGAGGCTGGGCTCAGTGGCTCATGCCTATAATCCCAGCACTTTGGGAGGGTGAAGTGGGCATATCACTTGAGACCAGCCTGGAAAACATAGTGAGACCAATCTCTCTTTAAAAATAAATAAATAAATAAATATCCTACCAGTGAACTTATTAAGCAAAATTCTAAATCTTACTTTTTGAGATTGAGTCTCGCTCTGTCGTCCAGGCTGGAGTGCAGTGGCATGATCTTGGCTCACTGCAACTTCCACCTCCTGGATTCAAGCAATTCTGCTGCCTCAGCTTCCCAAGTAGCTGGGATTACAGGCGTGCACCGCCACACACAGCTAATTTTTGTATTTTTAGTAGAGACGAGGTTTCACTACATTGGCCAGACTGTTCTCAAACTCCTGACTTCAGGTAATCTGCCTGCCTCAGCCTCCTGAAGTGCTGGGATTACAGGCATGAGCCACCACGCCTGGCTGAAAATTCTAAATCTTTTGATATAACCACCACCCCAGAAAGGTTAAACCAATTTCACCCCTAATGCCACCTGGTAGGCAATACTCATGACCCTGCATCCTCTTTTAGAATACTCATTATAAATAGATTTGCGAGAAAAATTTTTTTTAAAAAAGTAAAAAAAAAAGTAGATTTGCCATTTTTGCCACTTTTGCAAGCCAAAAGAAACAATTATTTTATGCCTAGCAAACTGGTTTTTTTTTTTTTTTCTTTTTTGAAAGAGTCAGGGCCTTACTCAGTCACCAAGGCTATAGTGCAGCGGCTCAAGCGATCCTCCCCACCTCAGCTGCCTCCTGAGTAGCTGGGACTTCAGTTATGCATGCCACCACACCCAGCTAATTTTTATTTTTTATTTATTTTATTTTTTTTTTTTTTTTTTGAGATGGAGTTTTGCTCTTGTTGCCCAGGCTGGAGTGCAATGGCACGATCTCGGCTCACCGCAACCTCCGCCTCCCGGGTTCAAGCGATTCTCCTGCCTCAGCCCCCCGAGAAGCTGGGATTACAGGCACGCACCACCACGCCCGGCTAATTTTGTATTTTTAGTAGAGATGAGGTTTCACCATGTTAGTCAGGCTGGTCTCGAACTCCCAACCTCAGGTGATCCGCCCACCTCGGCCTCCCAAAGTGCTGGGATTACAGGCATGAGCCACTGCACACGGCCAATTTTTCTTTTTTAAATTTTTTGTAGAGACAGGGTCTCTCTATGGTGCCATGCTGGGTTTTTGTTTTTTTTTGTTTTTTTTTTTTTGAGATGGAGTCTCACTCTGTCACTCAGGCTGGAGTGCAGTGGCACAATCTTGGCTCTCTGCAACCTCCGCCTCCTGGGTTCAAACAATTCTGCCTCAACCTCCTGAGTAGCTTGGATTACAGGTACCCGCCACCACGCCCGGCTGATTTTGTATTTTTAGAAGAGAGGAGGTTTCACCATGTTCACGCTGGTCTCAAACTCCTGACCTCAGGTGATCCACCGCCTTGGCCTCCCAAAGTGCTGGGATTACAATTGTGAGCCACCACGCCCAGCTTCAGGCTGGTCTTAAACTCTTGGCCTCAAGTGATCCTCCTGTCTTAGTCTCCCAAATCACTGGGATTACAGGAATTACACCATGCCTAGCCCCAATCTATTTCTTATTTGCCCATTTCTCTTCATTTTAAATTCCTCCTCCCTAGTCTAATCAATCTAACCTGGCCTAGAGTAATAACCTAGTAACCTATCCATCTATTTCCATCATTGCCACAAGACCTTACCTATTTTCCAGACAGCAGCCAATACTATCACTGTAAAATACAAGTGGATCACATCCTTCACCTGTTTAAAAGTTCAGTGGCTTCCCATTGCACTATCTATCCAGTTGCTCAAACTAGGAATCTATCCAATCCATTAGCAAGTCCTGGTATGTTAGCTTTAAAATACATCAAATTCTGCCCACTTCTTTCCATCTCTACACCCACCACTTTGGTCCAAGCCATCATTGTCTCTCTCGTGGACTGAAAATCTTTTTCAGGACCCATATTGCTGTCCCTTTCCTAAATGCAAGGACATTTTTAACCTAAGCGAAAATCTCTTCCCACCAAGTCCAAATTCCTGAACACAAAGATCTAAGCTGCCGTTACCTACCAGAAGAATTTGGCACACTTATTGAAACCTATTTTCAGGGTGCTAGGAAAAGATTATAGCTGCACAAACACTTTTGTCTAGTTTGTTAAATACCGTTCCACTGGATGATAATATGGAGGTTATGCTTTGGAAACTAATGGAAAAAGAAATAAGCTTATAAGCTTCATGAAAAGAAGGGACTATGTACTATTCAGGAGCAGTGCCTACCATAGACAAAATACTCAATACTAATTTTTTTCCTTTTCCTACCTCTAAGAAGGCAGAATTACAATAGAAAAGCTTAATCCTACTTGCACAATGAATACAATCGAGTTTTTTAAATTAACTGCACTGTATAATCCCATTCAGCTTCTCTTGTAACTTCCTGTACACAAATGAAAACAGGTGCAAAACCCAGAAAGATCAAAGGCGAAACAGAGGCTTATGGTTTTACTTAATTCATTTTTTATAAAGTCTAACAAAAATGAGGGCAAATTTATCTTTGGAGAACTTAAATCAGCTAATAATAACTAAAATAAAATCATGAAGCAACAATACTATACAATAATAGATAGAATTATGTACATTCTTTTTTTTTTTTTTTGAGATGGAGTCTAACTCTGTCGCCCAGGCTAGAGTGCAGTGGCACAATCTCAGCTCACTGCAACCTCCACCTCCCAGGTTCAAGTGATTCTCCTGCCTCAGCCTCCCGAGTAGTTGGGATTACAGGTGCCCGCTACCACACCCGGCTAATTTTTGTATTTTTAGTAGAGACGGGGTTTCACGATGTTGGCCAGGCTGGTCTTGAACTCCTGACCTCAGGTGATCCACCCGCCTCAGGCTCCCCAAGTGCTGGCATTACAGGCATGAGCCACTGCGCCCAGCCAATTATGTATACTCTTATAGAGAATATTTAAGAGACTGGCTCCTCAACACACAAAAAACTAGGAACAAACTCCCCCATGCACATGGCTATGAAGGAACACATATGTCTCCCAAGCCACAGTCGATTAGTCCAGAGGTCTGCAACTGGCCTCTGCTGTACTAATCCCAGTACTTAACTTCTCCTTCCAGAGATTGGTCCAGGGACAATTAAATGCTCTATACCAAGCCAAAGTGAAAACTGCAACTAAGAGTCAGATCTTCTGCTACAGCAGAAACTCTTAAGATACAAAACTTGGGTGTAACAGAGACCAAACTTTTCTGCAATTTACGCATTAATCTGCACTGAGTATGGAAGTAACACCAGAAGAATCAAAGAGAACAGACAGAGTCCCGGCAACATTTCAATCCTGGTTTCAGTTGTTCCTGAGGCTTACCTGCATTCTTGCCTTTAGTGCATTTTTCTTTTTCTTTCTTTTTTTTTTTAATTTTATTGGAAACAGTCTCGCCCTGTCACCCAGGCTGGAGTGCAGGGGCGTGATCTCTGCTCACTGCAAACCTCCACCTCCCGAGTTCAAGCGATTCTCGTGCCTTAGCCTCCCAAGCAGCTGGGATTACAGGTATATGCCACCATGTCCAGCTAATTGTTTTGCATTTTTTAGTAGATATGGGGTTTCACTATGTTGGCCAGGCTGGTCTCCAACTCCTTACCTCAAGTGATCCGCCCACCTCGGCCTCCCAAAGTGCTGGCATTACAGGCGTGAGCCACCATGCCCAGCCTCTTTAGTGCAATGTAAGATACTCATTTTTTCTAGAATTTTATGAGTCAACAAGTTTCTACTTTGGCTTATTCAAACTAGTTTTCGAGATTCTATGTACTATATTTAACTAGCACTCAGCTGTCCACAACTCACCTATCAAAAAAAGAAAAACCATGAATGAAACATAAAAGGTCTCTCACATCTGTTTACGATAAAACAAAAAACAAGCAAAAAAAAAAAAAATTGAAAAACAAGACATGTAAGGAAACTTCTTTAACCTGATGAAAAGCCTTTACAAAAATCTCACGGCTAATATACTCAATGGTGAAAGGTTGAACATTTTCCTCCTCAATACCAAAAAGACAAAGATGGCCACTCCTGATATTCCTATTCAACATAGCCAAGAATAATTAGGCAAGAAAAAGAGATAAAATGCATTCAGAAAGAAAAGGAAGAAGTAAAACTACCTCTAATTGCATGTGACATGACTGGGATCTAGGAAAGCCTAAGGAACCTACTAAAAAGCTACTAGAGCCAATAAGTAAGTTCTGCAAAGTTGTGGAGTACCAGATCAATATACAGAAGTCAACTATGCTTCCACACATGAACCTAAAATTAACAATTCCATTTACAATAGCATCAAAACGAACAAAATAGGAATAAACTTAACTAAGAAGGCAAAAAAACTTGAACACTGAAAACTACAAAACATTACTGAAATACATTAAAGAAGATATAAGTAAGGCCAGGCAAGGTGGCTCATGCCTGTAATCCCAGCACTTTGTGACGCAGAGATGGGCAGATTGCTTGAGCCCAGGAGTTTGAGACCAGCATGGGCAACACGACGAAACCTCACGTCTACAAAAAAATACAAAAATTAGCCAGGCATGATGGTGCGCACCTGTGGTCCCAGCTACTAGGGAGGCTGAGGTGGGAGGATCACCTGAGCTTGGGAGATGGAGGTTGCAGTGAGCTGAGATTAAGCCTCTGTACTCCAGCCTGGGCAACAACAGAGTGAGACTCTGTCTAAAACAACAACAATAAAAATGAATAAAAATATAAGTGGAAATATATCCAGTATTCATGTAGTGGAAAACAGTATTGTTAAGATGGCAGTAGTCCCCAAAATGATAGGCAGATCTAATACAATATCTAGGCCAGGCGCGGTGGCTCACGCTTGTAATCCCAGCACTTTGGGAGGCCGAGGCGGGCAGATCACGAGGTCAGGAGATCGAGACCATGGTGAAACCCCGTCTCTACTAAAAATACAAAAAAAATTAGCCGGGCGTGGTGGCGGGCGCCTGTAGTCCCAGCTACTCGGAGAGGCTGAGGCAGGAGAATGGCGTGAACCCGGGAGGCGGAGCTTGCAGTGAGCCGAGATCGCGCCACTGCACTCCAGCCTGGGCGACAGAGCGAGACTCCGTCTCAAAAAAAAAAAAAAAAAAAAAAAAAAAAAAAAAAATACAGTATCTACCAAAATTCCTGCTGCTCTTGTTTATTTGAGATGAACTCTTGCTCTGTTGCCCAGCCTGGAGTGCAGTGGCTCCATCTTGGCTCACTGCATCCTCCACCTCCTGGGTTCAAGAGATTCTCCTGCCTCAGCCTCCAGAGTAGCTGAAATTAGAGGTACCCGCACCCACCAGCACACCTGGCTAATTTTTTGTATTTTTAGTAGAGATGGGATTTCACCACATTGGCCAGGCTGGTCTCAAACTCCTGACCTCAGGTGATCCACCCACCTTGGCCTCCCAAAGTGCTGGCATTACAGGAGTGAACCACCACGCCCAGCCCCTGCTGCTCTTTTTGATACGAAAACATTGTATTTAGGGGTCAGGCACAGTGGCTCACTCCTGCAATCCCAGCACTTTGGGAGGCCGAGGCGGGTGGGTCACATGAGGCCAGGAGTTCAAGACCAGCCTGGCCAACATGGTAAAGCCCCATCTCTACTAAAAATAGAAAAATTAGCCAGGGGTTGTGGTGCACGTCTGTAATCCCAGCTACTCAGGAGGCTGAGGCAGGAGAATCGCTTGAACCCGGGAGGCAGAGCCAAGGTCATGCCACTGTACTCCAGCCTGGGTGACGGAGTAAGACTCTAGCTACTAAAAAAAAAAAAAATTGTATTTGGGATCAAATTGACAGGCCGACTCTAAATTCATGCAGAAATTCAAGGGCGGCTGGGCACAGTGGCTCACACCTGCCAGCATTTTGGGAGGCTGCGGTGGGCAGATCACTTGAGGTCAGGAGTTCAAGACCAGCCCGGCCAACATGGTGAAACCCCGTCTCTAGTAAAATTGCAAAAATTAGCTGGGATTGTTGGTGTGCACCTGTAATCCCAGCTACTCAGGAGGCTGAGGCAGGAGACTCGCTTGAACCTGGCAAGAAGAGGTTGCAGTGAGCCAAGATGGCGCCACTGCATTCCAGCCTGGGTGACAGAGTGAGACTTCATGTCAAAAAAAAAAGAAATACAATGGACCCAGAAAAGCAGCCAAAACAATCTTGAAAACAAAGCTGAGGAACTCACACTTCTTGATTCCAAAGCTTTAGTACAAAGCTACAGTAATCAAGATGGCGTGGTACTAGCATTAAGATAGACATGTAGATTAATGAAATGAAATTGAGAGTCCAGAAATAAACCCTTACACTTATGGTCAACTTACTTCCTTCCTAAAAGGGCAACAAGTCCATGCAATTAAAAAGGACAGTCTTTTCAACAGATGGTGCTGAGACAAAGGGATATCCACAAGCAAGAGAATAAAGTTGGACCTCTACCTCATACCATATACAAAAATTAACTCAGAAATGGATCAAAGACCTAAATACAAGAGGTAAAACTATAAAATAGGAAAAAACAGGCCTCATGACCTTGAATTAGGCAATAATGTCTTAAAAGTACAAAAACCAAATAATACTGGTCTTCACCATAATTTAAAACTTCTGTGCTTCAAGGAATACTATTAAGAAAGTGAAAAGATGACCCACAGAATGGGAGTAAAGTTTTGCAAATCATGTATCTGGTCTAGCATCCAGAATATGAAGGGAAATCTTACAACTCAACAATGAAAAGACAAATAATGCAACTTTAAAATGGGCAAAGGATTTGAATAGGTGTTTCTCCAAAGAAGATATAATAGTCCCCCTTTGCATTCCAAGATGTGCAGATGCCTGAAACCACAGATAGTACTGAACCCTGTGTATATTATGTTTTCTCAATCTGATAACTAAGATAGCTACTAGGTGACTAACAGGTGCTAGCGTATACAGCATGGAGATGCTGTACAAAGGGATGCTTTGCATCTCGGCTGGGATAGAGTAGAACGTTGTGAGATTACATCACACTACTCTGAAGGGCATGCAATTCAAAATTTTTGAATTATTTCTAGAATTTTCCATTTAATATTTTCAGACCATGGTTGACTGGAAGTAACTGAATCCAAGGAAGGTTAAACTGAGGATAAAGGGGGGACAACTATATACAAACATCCAATACGCACACGAAAAAGTATTCACATGCATTTCAAAACCTCAAGACACCACTTTACCCCTAGTAGAATGGCTATAATAAAAAAAGTCAATAGCAAGTGTTAGCAAAAAATCAGAACCCACGTACATCGCTAGGGGAACGAAAAATGGTACAGCTACTGTGAAAATAGTTTGGAGGTTACTCAAAAAGTTGAACACAGAATTACCATATGACTCAGCAATTCCACTCCTATGTGTATATATATACACTCAAAAGAAGTGAAAACACATATGTATATATGTTTATATGGCTATAGCCATACAAAAACTGGCACATAAATACTCATAGCAACATTATTCAGTAATAGCCAAAAAGTAGAAATGACAAAAATATCATAAACAAAATATGGTATATCCATACATTGAAATATGATTTAGCCATAAAAAGGAATGAGGTACTGATACATGCTACAATATGGGTGAATTGTAAAAACATTCTAAGCAAAAGAAGACACACAAAAAAACCACAGAAGGCCACCGTTATGTGATTCCACTTACACGAAATGTCCAGAGCAGGCAAATCCACACAGACAGAAAGCAGGTATTAGCGATTACCAAGGGCCGGGGGAAATCCAGAGAGAGGAACAAAGAGTGACTGCTAATGGGAGCGGGGTTTCCTGTGTGGGGTGAAAATGTTCTGGAATTACAGAGGGGTGATGGTTGCCTGACTTTGTGAATACACTAAAAACCACTAAATTGTATACTTTAAAAGGGTGAATTTTATGGTATGTGAATTATATCTCAATTTAAAAACTGAATAGGAAAAAAAAACCTCTAAGTAATCAAAAAGACCACAAAGATCATACGCAAAAAGCCTATATATTTTTCCCTATTTACAAAAACCCTTTCAATCTGAGAAAGTTGATTGAAAAAATGAACTCCTTGATTCTCACTTGAAATCTGTTTACTCTCCTTTTACATATAATTTGTACAAATCTGGGTTCAAAGTCCATAAAATATTAAAAGCCTCATGTTAGGGGGAATAAAATTGATACAGGCAGGCACACCGACAGTGAAGTTTAAAAAGAGGCAAAAGAACTTGTCAACACATAACTGAAGTCATTTGGTAATGGCAAATTAGATATAGTTGAGCCTTAACAACATGGGTTTAACTATGTGGATCCACCTACACACAGACTTTTTTTTTCAATACAAGTCACACCAAGTGTGCCTGCCTCTCCTGCCTCCCCTTCCACCTCCTCCACCTATTCTGCCTCTACCACAGAAACACCAGTACTGGAATTTTCAGTACCAAGACAGCAGCCAACCCCTCCTCTTACTACTCCTCCTCCTCAGCCTATTCAACATGAAGACAATGAGGATGAAGACCTTTATGAGGATCCATTTCCACTTACTGAATAATAAATATGTTTTATCTTCCTTACGATTTTAGTAACATTTTCTTTTCTCTAGCACACTTTATTGTGAGAATACATACAAAATAGAGGCCAAGGCGGGCAGATCACTTGAGGCCAGGAGTTTGAGACCAGCCAAGCCAATATGGTGAAACCCTGTCACTTCTAAAAATACAAAAAAATAAGCCCAGCATGACGCACACACCTGTAATCCCAGGTACTCAGGAGGCTGAGGCAAGAGAATTGTTTGAGTGCCGGAGGCAGAGTTTGCAGTGAGCCAATATTGTGCCATTGCACTCCAGCCTGGGCAACAGAGTGAGACTCCATCTCAAAAAAAAAAAAATAGAAAAAAGAAATGCTCTTTAAAATAAACCTGTTCTATGACAGCCTATCATCTATAGGAGAAAGTCTAGAGGTCAAAAAACAGCCCTTTACAATCTGACTTCAACCTGTATTTCCAGCATATCTATCTCCCGCAATTCTAACCAAACCAAACTTCTCTTTATTTTAAACATACCAGAGCCTCCATTTTCATGCCACTGTGTTAAAAGACTTTTCTTGACTTCTCTGCCTAGAAAATTCCTATTTATCCTTCAAACTCTAATTCAAATTACAAGTCCTCTATGCCACCTTCTCTGATGCCACTGGACAAAACTGTATTCGCACAGCACTTTTTAAATGTTTCATTTTTTTTTTTTTTTTTTTGAGACGGAGTCTCGCTCTGTCACCCAGGCTGGAGTGCAGTGGCATGATCTCGGCTCACTGCAAGCTCCGCCTCCCGGGTTCACGCCATTCTCCTGCCTCAGCCTCCCGAGTAGCTGGGACTACAGGCGCCCGCCACCACGCCCGGCTAATTTTTTGTGTTTTTAGTAGAGACGGGGTTTCACCATGTTAGCCAGGATGGTCTCGATCTCCTGACCTCGTGATCCACCCGCCTCGGCCTCCCAAAGTGCTGGGATTACAAGCGTGAGCCACCGCGCCCGGCCCTGTTTCATTTATTTTAAGAAGAGGTCTCGCTGTTGTTGCCCAGGCTGGTCTCAATTTCTTGTGCTGAAGTAATCCTCCCACCTCAGTCTTCTGAGTAGCTAGAATTACAGGTACATGTCACTGTGCCCGGCTCCCAGTAGCATTTTGTACATATCTCTATTATTGCATTTGTCATATTACCTCAAATTTGAATGCTTAACTTTCCTTTTCACCTCCTAGAACCAGAACCTAGTTCACAGTACCTGGTAAATCAAATTTTTAAGTTTTGGTACCTCATGAATTAAAATTATCTTTTAGAAACTCAGCAATACAATATAAAATGACTAGTTAGCTAAAAAGTCCATACAGTCGAGGTTTTAACAAAAGTTACAAAATTTGAATATTTAAAAGGAATAAAGTTCACTTCCAGATAAACTAGAAGTTACAAAGGCTCTTACGGATTGAATTCACTCACCAGAATCTTTTTAAGAAAAGATGGACAGGCCAGCTGAAGTGGCTCTCAACTGTAATCCCAACACTTTGGGAGGCGGAGGCGGGTAGATCCCCTGAGGTCAGGAGTTTGACACCAGCTTGCCAATATGGCAAAACTCCATCTCTACTAAAAATACAAAAATTAGCCGGGCACAGTGGTGCATGCTTGTAATCCCAGCTACTAAGGAGGCTGAGACAGGAGAATCACTTGAACCCAAGAGGCGGAGGTTGCAGTGAGCCAAGATCACGCCACTGCACTCCAGCCTGGGTG
Organism: Nomascus leucogenys; assembly: GCF_006542625.1. Classification (NCBI taxonomy): domain Eukaryota; kingdom Metazoa; phylum Chordata; class Mammalia; order Primates; family Hylobatidae; genus Nomascus; species Nomascus leucogenys. The sequence continues at coordinate 15,570,558 of NC_044395.1, forward strand.
GCAAAAGCAAGACGCCGTCTCAAACAAAAAAATAAATAAATAAATAAAAGAAAGAAAGAAAAGATGGACATTTTGAGTCCATTACTCAGACTACACCTGAGTAATTTGTTGCAATAATGGTAATATGGATAATCATGTGCATAAAATTTTAATTGAGAGCTAGGGTTGCCAGAATCTAGGCCAACAGGCCTAAAGGAAAGGTAGACAACAAGGATACCATTTAGTATGTTACTGCTAGAGTCATTTATGGTAACCAGATGACTTCAGAAATACTGTTCCTTCTAATTCAAGTCACTACTCGAGAATAATTTACTCACTAAAAAATTCTAGTGGAATTATTACTCATTCTAGATGAGTTAATATTTAGTTCCAATTGAACAAAATAAAACACAATTACATCTACACATACAGTTAACTTATTTCTCTCCCAGTATGTAATTTACGACAGCTAAGCTAACAACATGCAGGATAGCCTACAGTTTCTGGTATGTAATTAATACAAAAGAGGGCCAGGTGCGATGGCTCACATCTGTAATCCCAGCACCTTGTGAGGCCAAAGCGGGCAGATCACCTGAAGTCAGGAGTTCTAGACCAGCCTGGCCAACATGGTGAAACTCCATCTCTACTAAAAACACAAAAATTAGCCTGGCATGGTGGTGCACATCTATAATCCCAGCTAGTCAGGAAGCTGAGACAGGAGAATCGCTTGAACCTGGAGGCCAAGATCACACCACTGCACTCCAGCCTGGGCGACAGAGCCAGACTCTGTCTCAAAAAAATAATGATAATAATAAAATTAATACAAAAGAATAATAGTGATCCTTCAAATATTTATTGAATTAACTGCATTCACCTCTACCTATTTTATCTGAAAAGTTACTTTTACCTATAAAGAAAATGTCATTTCACTTTGCTTCGTGTTTTAAAAAGTTAAACTAGTGGCTTTTCCCCCTATCATCCCACACGTAAATTTACCTAATATACTACAGCTTTTGGCAAGATCTGCCTCTTATTTACTCCCAAACTCCACTTAACCCCAATCTTCTTTCTTCCAAACTCCCACCTACCCACAAACTTTCATGATCTTCAGGTTCTCCAAAGGACCTACTGCCTCCAAATCATTTTCATTACTATCAGTAAATGATTTTTCAGAGCTAAGCGAATCATTCAGAGTTAGGGATAGTACAATGTCATTCATGGCAACCTTTTATATAAACTATACCTTTAAATCAAATGCCAAATTTCCATTCCTACTAACATAAAATTGAAACCAACTCAACTACTTCTATGTGTTACCCATTCAGGCAGTCACAGACCTGCATTATTATTTGTGTAGTATTTCTCCATTACCTAGGCTGAGAATTCTCCTCATACATTCTTTCTTTTCCCTCCTTGAAGAGGCTTATGGTTTGCTTAGTTTTCTTCATCAAATTCTCCATAAACACCCTAAAATACTCATTTTCTCCAAGTGTCTCCATCTTCCCCTCATATCTTGACAAGATAGTACGGAGATGCTGGTAGGTATCTGGTAGCAGGTCTAAGATATAAGGTGGGCTATTCTTTAGCGCCAGCTTTGGGTTCTGACACAACCGCACCACCTGCAACAAATGAAAAAGAAGGGCTATTACTTGGAGAATTTTAAGGACAGCTCCCTTTTTTAAGAAAGTTATGAAATATGTGCTCTTTTGCAAAATATGAAAAATACATGAGAATATAAGAAGCAGATCCATAACCCCATTGCCCCAGGCAATCATTTTAAAATTTTTAGTGGTCCCCCAGAAGAATGTGTTTCTAAATCCCTTTGAGAGACTAATGGTACAGATAACATACAGAACAAACAACTAGGGGAAAACATCCACATAAATGCCTAAAACATGCTAGATGAAATATGGCAAATTACTTTTAAATATACTGCTGATCCCCACAATATTTTTATTTATTTATTTATTTATTTATTTTGAGACAGGGTCTCACGGTTGGAGTGGAGTGGAGCAACCACGGCTCAGTGCAGCCTCAAACCCCCAGACTCAGGTGATCCTCCCACTTCAGCCTCCTGGGTAGCTGGGACTACAGCCATGCGTAACCACACCCAGCTAATTGTTTTTTTTTTTTTTTGTAGAGACATGTTGCCCAGGCTAGTCCCAAACTCCTGAGCTCAAACGATGCCACCTGCCTCAGCCTCCCAAAACGCTGGGATTATAGCCATGAGCCACTGTGTCCAGCCTGACCCCTATAATAGACCAAAGAAAATTCCCAGGGACAGAAATAAAGGACATGACTGTCCTGGGAGGTAAATCTCTGTAATCTAGGGTCTTGAGCTTTGTTTGTTTGTTTTTTGAGGCAGTTTCACTCTTGTTGACCACGCTGGAGTGCAATGGTGTGATCTTGGCTCACCGCAACCCCGCCTCCCGGGTTCAAGCGGTTCTCCTGCCTCAGCCTCCTGAGTAGCTGGGATTATAGGCATGCACTACCATGCCCGGCTAATTTTGTATTTTTAGTAGAGACAGGGTTTCTCCATTTTGGTCAGCCTGGTCTCGAACTCCTGACCTCATGATCCACTGGCCTCAGCCTCCCAAAGTGCTGGGATTACAGGCGTGAGCCATTGCGCCCAGCCCTTTGTTTGTTTTTTTGTTTTTGAGATGGAGTTTTGCTCTTTTTGCCCAGGCTGGAGTGCAATGGTGCAATCTCAGCTCACTGCAGCTGCCGCCTCCCAGGTTCAAGCAATTCTCCTGTCTCAGCCTCCCAAGTAGCTGGGATTACAGGCACCCGCCATCACACCCAGCTAATTTTAGTATTTTTAGTAGATGGGATTTCGCCATGTTGGCCAGGCTGGTCTCGAATGCCTGATCTTAGGTGATCCGCCAGCCTTGGCCTTCCGAAGTGCTGGGATTACAGGCATGAGCCACTGCACCCAACCTGGGGTTTGAGTTTTAACAACCGCTTGAGGAACAGGAACAGAGAGGCCTTGGACCCAGTAAAGCATGGAGCTGAGAGTCCTACATTTGGACTCTCAGAATTTGCCTGGTAATTCTTTGTCCCATCTTTCACTTTCAACTTTTCTGAGTTATGTTTTAAGTGTTTCTTTTAAAGATCATATAGACAGAATTTAAAAATCCAATGTAACAATCATTGTTTTCTAACTGCTAAGTTTAGTCCATTTTGTGTTTGTCATACAAATAAATTTGGATTTATGCCTAACAACTTGTTTGTGCTTTCTATTTACATGGACTTTTCTGTGTCTGGAAAAGACAATCTAGTGGAACAGAAAGTCCAGAAACAGACTCACACATGCACATAAGGAAATTCAGTATCAGCGGTGACATTACAAATCAAGAATACAAGAAATAAACTACTGAAAATTTTGTTATCCATATGGGAAAAAATAAAACTAGATCCCTTACACATTACATGAAAATAAATTTCTCACAGCTCTCCTCAACTTCCCAAATTTGGCATAATTTCTCACTGTCTTGATAACAATTCTATCTATGTCTTCTAGCTTTTCTAGCTATTAGCAGTATATTTGGTTCAAAACAACCTAAGCTAACATTAATGGAAGCATAAGCCTGACATTCTCGTTTTTATTTCGCATTTAAAAATACCTATTTTCTTGTGTCACCGAAAGCTCATTATAAACTTTGAGATATTTAAATAATTCTAGTCTATGGATAGACAATAACATATCTTAACCATCTCCCCCCAACTTTGTTTTAACATTTATTTTGTTTTCAAGTCTTTACTACAGCAACATCACAGTGATGAACATGTTTGGGTATTTCATTCTTCTATACATCAGATTATTTCCTTAGGATAAATTCCCGTTTAATGACTAATGATCAAGAATTCCTCAAAAATTAGCCAGACATGGTGGCACACGCCTGTAATTCCAGCTACTCGGGAGGCTGAGGCAGGAGAATCACTTGAACCCAGGAGATGGAAATTGCAGTGAGCCAAGATCATGCCACAGCACTCCAGCCTGGGCAACAGCAAGATTCTGTCTCAAAAAAAAAAAAAAAAAAAAAACTTCAAATGATAATATGAAAATTGTAAGACTAAATACGTCATTCTCAATACAACATTTCTTGAACTCTTGTTTTCTTAAGTTTTTTTTTTTTTTTTTTTTTTTAGAAAAAGACTCACTCTGTCACTCAGGCTGGAGCTCAATCATAGCTCACCACAACCTCGAACTCCTGGATTCAAGCAACCCTCCTGCCTAGCTGCCCGAATAGCTGGGATTAAAGGCTCATGCCACCACATCCAGCTAGCCCCACATATAAGCCTAGCAAACAAAGACAAGCTGAATCAACAAAAACATTTGGTTCATGAATATTTTCACAGCATTTTAGAAAGCTCTTCATTCTTATCAAGTGTTCAAGTCAAAAGGGAAGAACATGGCCAGGGAAAAAAGACTCCACCTCAGAAGATAACTATATTCTAAGTACAACAGATTTAATAACTCATATTAATAAAACAAATACAGACAGTTCCCAGTTTACAAGTGCTACATTCCAAAAGTAAGTCAGGTATTTATAAACAGACTACATTTTACAATAAAAATATTAAAATTGTTGTTTCCTATGTTAGTCTGTGGAAGGAAGTGAGGAAGACTGACACTGTAACTAGAGAGATTAAGATCCAGCAAAAACTGAAAACTAAACATGCTTTATATATTAAGAAAGATCCAGAAGAGAAAAGGAGATAAGTGACAACTGGCCAACAAGGTGAAACCCTGTCTCTACTAGAAAATACAAAAAAATTAGCCAGGCATGGTGGCAGGCACCTGTAATCCCGGCTACTCGGGAGGCTGAGGCAGGAGAATCACTTGAACTCAGGAAGCAAAGGTTGCAGTGAGCCAAGACCACACCACTGCACTCCAGCCTGGGGGACAAGAGCAAAACCACGTCTCCAAAAAAAAAAAAAAAAAAAAAAAAAAAAAAAAAAGAGAGAGAGAAGGAATTAGCTACGAGTGGTGGTGGTGGTGGTATGGGTTTAAGTCTCAGCTACTCCAGAGGCTGAAGCAGAAGGATTGCTTGAGTGAGTCCAAGAGTCTGAGGCTGCAGTGTACTATGATCATGCCTGTGAACAGCCACTGCACTCCAGTCTGGCCCACATGGCAAGACCTTGTCCCTATTTCCTTTTTTTTTTTTGAGATGGAGTTTTGCTCTTGTCACCCAGGCTGGAGTGCAATGGCGCGATCTCAGCTCACTGCAACCTCTGCTTCCCAGGTTCAAGTGATTCTCTTGGCTCAGCCTCCCAAGTAGCTGGGGTTACAGGCATGCCCCACCATGCCCGGCTAATTTTTGAATTTTTAGTAGAGACAGGGTTTCGCCATGTTGGCCAGGCTGGTCTCAAACTCCTGACCTCAGGTGATCCACCCGCCTCAGCCTCCCAAAGTGCTGGGATTACAGGCGTGAGCCACCACGCCCTGCAAACCTTATAATTTTCTTGTTGACTTCATTTTTATTGTTTTATTGCTTGATTCCTCTCACATTCAGATACCTTGTCTTTTTACTTCTTTGTCCCGGTGCCTGACGCATATTTGTTGAATGAATACGTTGAGAAAAATAAAAACTGGTACAACCTTTAACTTACAGCCTCCATATGTACAAATTGGTCTCTGTCTGAACCTGTGCTCACTCTTTTTTTTTCCCTATTCTAGGAGTTGTCCTGTTCTTTTAAAATATATATTTTTTAATATATTCTTTTTTGATATACAGTCTCATTCTGTCACCCAGGCTAGAATATGGTGGTGTGATCTTGGCTGACCACAACTTCCACCTCAAGCAGATCTCCCACCTCAGCCTCCTGAGTGACTGGGACCACAGGTGCCCACCACCATGCCTACCTAATTTTTTAAATATGTTTTTGTAGAGATGGGGTTTTGCAATGTTGCCCAGGCTGAATTTTAATTTTTTAGAAATAGACAAGGAGTCTATTTCAAGTCTATTACAAGGGAGTTACATTCTAATAAACCTATCCTAAGTTGAAGATATCATGTCAATAGTATATTTAATATACTTAGCCTACCAAACATAGCTTAGCCTAGCCTACCTTAAACATGCTCATAACACAGTAGCCTAGAGTTGGGCAAAATCATCTAACACAAAGCCTACTTTATTTTAAAATACTGAATAACTCGTGTAATTTATAGAATACTATACTAAAAGTGAAAAACAGAATGCTTATATGGATACTCAAAGCACAGTTTCCACTGAATAGCTATCACTTTTGCACCATCATAAAGTCAAAAAATCCCAAATCAAACAATTGTACCATCAAACCATTGTACTTCAATGGTCTTAAAGTGGGAAGAGGTTGAGATCTGTCTGAAGAATAGAAAGATCAGTGAGATTAAAGCATAGTGAACAAGGTGGAGAAGGTAATGAGGGAGATTTGTGGAACAGGTAAGGAAGTTACCAAAGAGACATTATGCTAAAGCCTAAACTATAAGTTTTTAAGTTTTCAATTAAATTTTTAAAGGACTAAATAATGTTTTAGTATTTTGACCAGACTGAATCAAATAGCCATATCAAAATGTCTTGCTTCAGGCAGGGCGTGGTGGCTCATGCCTGTAATCCCAGCACTTTGGGAGGCTGAGGCAGGCAGATCACTTGAGGTCAGGAATTCAAGACCAGCCTGGCCAACATGGTGAAACCCCGTCTCTACTAAAAATGTGAAAATTAGCCAGGCATGGTGGCACACACCTGTAGTCCCAGCTACTCAGGAGGCTGAGGCAGAAGAATTGCTTGAACCCAGAAGGAGGAGGTTGCAGTGAGCCGAGACATGCCACAGACTCCATCTCAAAAAAAAAGTCCTGTTTCAGTCATTTAAGTTGAGTAAATTTCTTAACCTCTGAGCTTTAGTTCTTCTAACCACAAAATTAAAGATAATGCCTCATAATAAAATTTGCATAAAAGGACTGCACAGTTTCCAAAAAATCGCATTCAATAAATGTTAGCTCCCCTCATTTCCACACCATCTGACTGGCTTATATGCAGGGGAGGCAAGAATTACCTACTAAAGACAGAATGGTGGACCTCATATCACCCTTTGATGATTCCCAGAATCTGGTAGCATCAGTCCTATCATTTAGGCCCGTAACACAACTACTTTCCCAGTCCTGCATGGTCTCTGGTAACCAAGAAATAGAGAAAAGGCAGCAGGCAACACAAGAATTGGGTGACCAACAATCTGCAAAAGCTACAGAATCCACCCCTTCAAAGGTTCAAACCAAGTACCAAGTACAGCTCCCAGTGAAAATATTTAGGCCAGATGCGGTGGCTCACGCCTGTAATCCCAGCACTTTGGGAGGCCGAGGCAGGTGGATTACATGAAGTCAGGAGTTCGAGACCAGCCTGGCCGACATGCTGAAACCCCATCTCTACTAAAAACACAAAAAATTAGCCAGGCATGGTGGCACATGCCAGTAATCCTAGCTACTCGGGAGACTGAGGCAGAATAATCGGTTGAACCCTGGAGGCGGAGGTTGCAGTGAGCTGAGGTAGCACCTTTGCACTCTAGCATGGGCAACAAGAACGAAACTCTGTCTCAAAAAAAAAAAAAAAAAGAAAGAAAATATTTATATCGGCTGGATACGGTGTCTTACATCTGTAATCCCAGAACTTTGGGAGGCTGAGGCTGAGGCTGAGGTGGGCAGATCGCTTGAGCCTAGGAGTTCAAGACTAGCCTGGACAACATAGCAAAACCCCATCTCTACAAAAAATACAAAAAATTAACTGGATTTGGTGCACATGCCTGTAGTCCCAACTACTTGGGATGCTGAGGTGAAAAGATCAATTGAGCCTAGGAGGCTGAGGCTGCAGTGAAGCAAGATTGCAACACCGCACTCCAGCCTGTAGGACAGAATGAGACCCTGTCTCAAAACAAAAACAAAACATAAGGCCAGGCACAGTAGCTCACACCTGTAATCCCAGCACTTTGGGAGGCCAAGGCGGGTGGATCACCTGACGTCAGGAGTTGGAGATCAGCCTGACCAACATGGTGAAACCTCGTTTCTACTAAAAATACAAAAATTAGCCAGGCGTGGTGGCATGCACCTGTAGTCCCAGCTACTGGGGAGGCTGAGACAGGAGAATTGCATGAACCCAGGAGGTGGAGGTTGTAGTGAGCAGAGATCACGCCACTGTACTCCAGCCTGAGTAACAGAGCAAGACTCTGTCTCAAATAAATAAATACATACATACATACATACATGCGCGCACACACACACACACACACACACACACACATCCAAAGAGTTTAGGATAAAACAGAGTACTTGCCTAATATCTCCGAAAAAAAGGTATACAGTTGACCCTTCCACAACATGGGTTTGAAAGCGTGGGTCTGCTTATATGAAGTTTTTTTTCAATAAAAGTTATACCAAGTGTGCCTGCCCCCTTGCCTCCCGCTCCACCTCCTCCATCTATTCCGTCTCTGCCACCCGAGACAGCAGCCAACCCCTCCTCCTCCTACTCAACATGAAGACAAAGAGGATGAAGACCTTTATGAAGATCCACTTCCACTTAATGAATCGTAAATATTTTATCTTCCTTATGATTTTTTCAATGTTTTCTTCTGTAGTCCCAGCTACTTGGGAGGCTGAGGCAGGAGAATTGCTTGAACCCGGGAGGCGAAGAGGTTGCAGTGAGCCAAGGTCATGCCACTGCACTCTAGCCTGGCGACAGAGCGAGACGCCATCTCAAACAAACAAACAATACAAAAAATAATGTTTTCTTTAATCTGGCTTACTGTATTGTAAGAACACAGGATACAATACATGTATGTACAAAATAACGTGTTAATAAGCTGTTTTATGTTATCAGTAAGGCTTCTGGTCAACAATAGGCTATTACTGGTTAACTTTTGGCAGGGAGTCAAAAGTTATGTGTGACTTTCAATGGGGGGCAGTGGCTGGAGGTAATGAGGGGGATAGGGACGGAGGTGGATGGGACGTGGGGTGGTCTGTGCCCCTAACCTCCTAGCTGTTCTAGGGTCAACTGCACATCCCTTCAACAACAAAAAACTAAACTAAAACCTATATCATATGCAATCAATAAATGTTCATGACAATGTATTAGCCTTCACAATGTACCACAAAATGTTTCCAAAACATTTCACGGATTAGTATTTTTAAACTAGTACCATGTGCCTTCCACAAGTGTTATTTGTCCTTCTTTAGCATGTAACCTCTTAAAGTTCATTTGTATACTAAATGTTTTTCTCAAGATCTTTTGAAAATGAATCATCATGACCAGGGAAATCAGCACTGCACTAACTCTTAAGTCTTCAACTATGGAACACTAACGCAGACCTCAAAGAATATACAGGTAGGTCTACTCTTTTTTTTTTCTTCATCTTTTAAGAGATGAAGTCTCAAAAAAAAATTGCCAGGCACGGTGGCTCACACCTGTAATCCCAGCACTTTAGGAGACTGCAGCGGGCAGATCACGAGGTCAGGAGATCGAGACCAGCCTGGCCAACATGTTGAAACCCCGTCTCTACTAAAAATACAAAAATTAGCTGAGTGTGGTGGCATGTGCCTGTAATCCCAGCTACTCAGGAGGCTGAGGCCGGAGAATCACTTGAACCTGAGAGGCAGAGGTTGCAGTGAGCTGAGATCACGCCACTGCACTCCAGCCTGGCGACAGAGAGAGACTCTGTCTCAAAATAAATAAATAATGAAATAAACAAATAATAATAAAAAAATTTAGCCAGGCATGGTGGCCGGGCGCCCGTAGTCCCAGCTACTTGGGAGGCTAAGGCAGGAGAATGGCGTGAACCTGGGAGGTGGAGCTTGCAGTGAGCTGAGATCGTGCCACTGCACTCCAGCCTGGGCGACAGAGTGAGACTCCGTCTCAAAAAAAAAAAAAAAAAAATTTTAGGCCGGGTGCGGTGGCTCACGCCTGTAATCCCAGCACCTTGGAAGGCCAAGGCAGACAGATCACTTGAGGTCAGGAGTTCGAGACCAGCATGGCCAACATGGTGAAAGCCCATCTCTACTAAAAATACAAGAAGTAGCTGGGCGTGGTGGCACACGCCTGTAATCCCAACCACTGGGGAGGCTGAGACAGGAGAATTGCTTGAACCTGGGAGATGGAGTTTGCAGTGAGCGGAGATCAGGCCACTGCACTCCAGCGTGGGTGACAGAGCGAGACTCTGTCTTAAAATAACATAAAATAACATAACGCAAAATAAAATATAAAACAAAATAAAATAAAGTAAAATAAAATAAAAACCAAAAATTTTAAAAAGGCCAGGTGTGGTGGCTCATGCCTGTAATCCCAGCACTTTGAAAGGCTGAGACAGGAGGATGGCTTGAACCTCGGAGTTTGAGACCAGCTGGGCGAGATGGCAAGATCTGTCTCTTTAAAAAAAAAAAAAAAAAAAAAAAAGGAAGGGTGTGGGGTGGTTTGCTCTGTCACCCAGGCTGGAGCACAGTGGCATGATCATACCTCAAATGCTTTTAACTCCTGGACTCAAGAGACATTCTCAACTAGACCTCCCAAGTAGCTGGGACTACAGGTACACGCCACTACACCTTGATAATTTTTTAAACTATTTTTTGCAGCGATAGGGCCTCACTATGTTACCAAGGCTGGTCTCAAACTCCTGGCAAGTGATCCTGCCTCCTGGCATCCCAAAATGCTGGGATTATATACAGGCAAGAGCCACCACACCTGGCCATGCTCTTGATACTCTCGATATTAATACTCTTTGGAAAGGAAAAAAAGTCCTTCTTATGTATAACCTCTTTAAAAAATTGGTTCCTAAAGGTCCTGTGTGAATAATTCAAGTCGATAGTTAACAAACATCAAAAACCCAAACAATATGCCTATATTATTTAGTGAATTTTAAACTGGCAGTCACAGTTAACCTTCAAAAAACAAACATGAACCTCAAGCTTAAAAAAAATTCACCAAAAAATTTCTGAAAGATACAAATATTTTCCTGCTTAGTCTGTCCTCCATTTGGCCAACTGTATTTTGCATTCCAAATGCTGCAGTGGCAAAAATGGCTGCCTTTTGTTTACTTCTGCCTGTACATTTACAGCATCACTCAGAACAATGTTAAAAAGAAACGTGCTTAGCTCCGGGAAACCAACAGTATCCTTGTACAGCTGCCATGCACTCCATTCATAATAGCTTTCTCACTGGCCTAGCTCCTCCCTTTGCTTCTGCCGAGACTCAATGGTCAATAGAAAAAATGTGGAAAGTGTTATGATCACAATAAAGAGGAATAAAACTATGCTCGAAAATTGCTAAACTTTTAAAAAGCAAAAAGTTATAGAGAACAACAATGCCTAAGCCTAATGCTGTTGTGAATACAGAATCTTTTCTAACACTAAGGAGTCTGCGTTTCTAATTAGGCAGAAAACCATAAGCATATAAGACTAAAATAACTTAAATATTTTTTATCTCTAAAGACTCCAACTTATGGATAGAAGCATTTTTCACTTTCATTTCAATGTTTTCCCATGTTAAAAATTAATAGTTTTATGCTACAAAAACAAGTATTCAATATGTGGAGCTATACGTGTAAAATGTCATTATAATTTAAAAGGATGAATATTAACCTCCTGTCAAGAAGAGAGGAGGACACTAGAGCACAAGTCCAGAGACCTGGGCTCTAGTCTGGTGACTGACATTAACTGGCTATACAACCTCAAGCAAGTTATTTGCCCTTCTAGGTCTCAATTTCTGTCTCTGTAAATGAAAGAGTTAGATCAATTTATTTCTAAAGTCTCTTAAAGCTTCACATTTCAAAAACTCCATCTCAGAAACTTGAAGAAGTTTAACAGGCATAAATATATAGTGAAGCTTTTTTTTTTTTTTTTTTTTTTGAGACGGAGTCTCTCTCTGTCGCCCAGGCTGGAGTGCAGTGGTGAGACTTGGCTCACTGCAACCTCCGCCTCCCGGGTTCAAGCAATTCTCCTGCCTCAGCCTCCCGAGTAACTGAAATTACAGGCATGCGCCACCACGCCTGGCTAATTTTTTTGTATTTTTAGTAGAGACGGGGTTTCACCATATTGGTCAGGCTGGTCTCTAATTCTTGACCTCGCGATCCATCCGCCTTGGCCTCCCAAAGTGCTGGGATTACAGACGTGAGCCACTGCGCCCGGCTTATAGTGAAGCTTTTTTAAACAAAAACTCATGACTGTTTTTCAAAGACAAATCAGAAATCTATCCTTTTTTGTTTTTGGTTTAATTTTTAAATAAAAATAGAGATGGGGTCTCACTATGTTGCCTAGACTGGTCTTGAACTCCTAGACTCAAGCAATCCGCCCACCTCAACCTCGCAAAGTGCTGGCATTACAGGATGTGCCACGGTGCCCAGCCGGAAACCTATACTTTTTTTTTTTCTGAGATGGAGTCTCGCTCTGTCGCCCAGGCTGCAATGCAGTGGTGTGATGTCAGCTCACTGCAGCCTCCACCTCCCAGGTTCAAGCAATTCTCTGCCTCAGTCTCCCAAGTAGCTGAGACTACAGGCGCGCACCACTATGCCCGGCTGATTTTTGTATTTTTAGTAGAGATGGTTTCGCATGTTGGACAAGCTGGTCTCGAACTCCTGGCCTCAAATGATCACCCACCCTGGCCTCCCAAAGTTCTGGGATTACAGGCGTAAGCCGCTGCGTCTGGCCACCTATACTTTTTTTTAACAAACATATTTTAAAGTCAACTGATTATAGAAAAAAAAAGTGTCATCACTAAACAATAGCCCCATCATTAGACAATAATTTGAAAAACGCCTTACTTGTAATTACTATTCTCAATTTTTGATTTCTCAAAACTCCATTCAGGTTCTGGAATTGTAATTATTACAGAATACTTCTCAAATACCACCCAACACATTTATTAAAAACACCATGCCACTTACAAATCATTACCAATCTCATTACTTTCACTCACCACATCAACTGCAGAAAAAATATATTCAATACAATGTAAGTTCTGACAGCTTAACCATGCAGTTTTTATATATGGATTTTATTTTTATTTTTTTGAGACAGGGTCTCACTCTGTCGCCCACATTGGAGTGCAGTGGCATCATCACAGCTCACTTCAGCCTCAACCTCCTAGGCTCAAGGGATGCTCCTCCCTCAGCCTCCCCAGTAGCTGGGACTACAGGCATGTGCCACACCTGGCTAATATTTTTTTAGACACAGGGTCTTGCTATGTTATCCAGGCTGGTCTTAAATTCCTGGCCTCAAGTGATCCTCCCACCATAATCTCTCAAAGTGCTGGGATTACAGGAATGAGCCACTGCACCTAGTCAGTTCTACTTTTAAAAGGCAAAAATGGGCCAGGCGCAGTGGCTCACGCCTGTAATACCAACACTTTGGGAGGCCCAGGCGGGTGGATCACCTGAGGTCAGGAGTTCAAGACCAGCCTGCCCAACATGGTGAAACCCCATCTCTACTAAATATACAAAAATTAGCCAGGCATAGCTGGGTGCAGTGGCTCACGCCTGTAATCCCTACACTTTGGGAGGCCAAGGTGGGTGGATCACAAGGTCAGGAGTTCGAGACCAGCCTGGCCAACATGGTGAAACCCCGTCTCTACTAAAAATACAAAAATTAGCCGGGCGTAGTGGCGCATGCCTGTAATCCCAGCTACTCAGGTGGCTGAGGCAGGAGAATGGCTTGAACCCAAGAGGCAGAGGTTGCAGTGAGCCAAGACCACACCATTGCACTATAGCCTGGGTGACAGAGCAAGACTCCGTCTCAAAAAAAAAAAAAAAAATAGCCAGGCGTGGTGGTGCCTGCCTATAATCCCAGCTACTTGGGAGGCTGAGGCAGGAGAATCAGTTGAACCCAGGAGGCAGAGGTTGCAGTGAGCCAAAATCGCACCACTGCACTCCCGCCTGGACGACAGAGTGAGACTCTGTCTCAAAAAAAAAAAAAGGCAAAATGGTTCTTTGTCCAGAGTTATTGATGCAATTTCAAACCAAATACTTAGCATGAACCAGAGATTACAGTGATCCCCCTTTATCTTAGGGGGATGCATTCCAAGACCCTCAGTGGTTGCCTCAAACCGAGGATAGTACCAAACCCAATTGCGCCAATCAGAGCACGTTTCTGTGCATGTCTTCCATCCACAAATTTAACACCTTTTCCATCTTAACGAAGCACTTATCATATACCAGGGCCACGAAGTATGACAGCAAGCCTAGTATGCTTTCTTTTTTTTTTTTTTTTTTTTTTGAGACAGAGTCTCACTCTGTGCCCAGGCTGGAGTGCAGCGACACTATCTCGGCTCACTGCCACCTCTGCCTCCTGGGTTCAAGCAATTCTCCTTAGCCTCCTGCCACGTAGATGGGATTACAGAAGCCCACCTCCATACCCGGCTAATTTTTGTATTTTTTAGTAGAGACAGGGTATTACCATGTTGGCCAGGCTGGTCTCCAACTCCTGACCTCAAGTGATCCACCAGCCTCTGCCTCCCTCAGTGCTGAGATTACAGGTGTGAGCCACCACGCCCGGCCCTAGTATAAATTTCTTTTTGCTTCTTCAAAAAATTTTTTTTAAATAAAGAAGGGTTTCACCATGTGCCTAGGCTGGTCTCGAACTCCTGGACACAAGTGATACACCCACCTTAGCCTCCCAAAGTGCTGGGATTACAGGCATGAGCCACTGAGCCCAGACCTTTCTTCAGAATTTCAAGAAGATTCACTCTTACTGTACATCTTAGTAACCTCAGAATATGATTTTTTTCTTTTCTTAACAACTTTCACCTGTTCACTTAAAGGAGGCATTTTCTGGCTTTTCTTTGGATATTTAAAATGCCAGCATCATTACTCTTATGCTTTGGGGGTCATTAAGTAAAATAAGGGTGAGTCAAATACAAGCACTGCAAGACTGCAACGGTTGATCTGAGAATCAAGATGACTACTAGGTGACTAACTGGTGGGTAGTGTAGACGGTGTGGATACACTACTATATCCACAGTATGTATCTACACTGCATAAAGGGATGATTCATGCCCAGGACAGAAGCAGCGCAAGATTGCAAGATTTCACCTCATTACTCAGAAGAGCATACAATTTAAAACTTCTGGATTGTTTATTTCTGGAATTTTCCATTTAATATTTTCAGACCACAGGTAACTGAAACTGCAGGAAGGGAAACTATGGATATGAAGGGACTACTGTAAATGTTTTAATATCACTTTTAGATGCCATACACTAATTAAGACACAATTGTGGATAAGGGTATCACAGAAGAGCCTGACTGGTCTAAAGTTCCTCCCCATTCCCTTTTTGTCTCCTCAGAGATTAATGGTTTGCCTCATGAGCCCCATTGACTCTATAGCATAGAGGGTTCCCAGAGCCCTCTACGTACCTTCAGTTGTATCACACGAATTGTAAGTGTGAGTGCCGGGTCATCTTTAACTCCCCAGCAACTACTACATTTACGTTAAGTGTGACTGTGGAAAAGTGTCAACATAATTTTCACCTGAGGTAACTAACAATCAGCTGTTTCTTCTCCTTTTTCCTTTCCTTTATTTAGAGACAGGGTCTCACTCTGTTGCCCAGGCTGATGCACAGTAGCAGGATCATAGCTCACTGCAGCCTCAAACTCCTGGGTGATCTTCCCACCTCAGCCTCCTGAGTATCTGGGACTAAAGGAACTCACCACCACACCCAACTAATTTTTTTATTTTTTATTTTTGTAGAGATGGGGTTCTAACTATATTGACTAGGCTGGTCTTGAACTCTTGGCTTCAAGCAATCTTCCTGCCTCAGCCTCTCAAAGTGCTGGGATTACAGGTGTGAGCCACCACATCCAGCAAAAAATTTATATTTTAAAGTATTACCTTCATAGTTGAAGAACATCATAATAAAAATTTTACATAAGATGCCCAACTTCCATTTATTTAAAAAAAAATCTGCCAAGCTTATCCAAAATAAAAGCAACTGTGGCATACAGCCTTCCTATATCAAGTCTGGTACCTGGGCCTGCTGCAATGACATCTCGAGAGCTGATTAGGAATGCAAAATCTCTCAGGCCCCACTCCAGACCTATTCAAAGTCAGTATTTTAACAAGATCCCCTGAATTGATCTGAATTCATGATAAAATCTGAGAAGTACTGGTTTGTAGGAAATCACTTGACACAGTCTGAACATCAGTTCAAGATCCACATAAAAAACAAAAATATGGGCTGCACATGGTAGCTCACGCCTATAATCCCGGCACTTTGGGAGGCCGAGGCAGGTGGATCACCTGAGGTCAGGAGTTCGAGACCAACCTGACCAACATGGAGAAACCCCGTCTCTACTAAAAATACAAAATTAGCCAGGCCCATGGTACATGCCTGTAACTCCAGCTACTCAGGAGGCTGAGGCAGGAGAATTGCTTGAACCCAGGAGGTGGAGGTTGCAGTGAGCCAATATTGCACCACTGCACTATAGCCTGGGCAACAAGAGTGAAACTATGTCTCAGAAAAAAAGATACGAGCTAGGTGACTTAAGTAGCTTGCTTAATCTATCTGAATCTCAGTTTAACTGTAATAAGACACATTATTTTGAGATTTAACTTATCTGCAGATATAAAATTGTAAACTGCTCTACAATATAACAAATTATTAGTTCTTAGTTGTCAGTTTTAACATGATGACATGCTGAAAAGTCAACTACTTGCTTAAGTATATAAATAATTCCAGGGCAATCAATGCTATTCCTCCAACCTTCTCGGAGTCACCAAGGATAAGACAGGTAGGGAGATGGCAGGGAATGGACCCCAAACTACACACAGTAGATACCTCTTGGGAGGGTAGTTATTTGGGGGTATGGGGGTAAAAGAAGACTTTTACATTTCATTCTGTATCTTTTATGATTCATAAATTGTTTTTGGTTTTCTCAAAGATTGCTACAGTTATGTGCTGCTGTTTAAAATAAGTCCAAGAGGCTGGTCGCAGTGGCTCAAGCCTGTAATCCCAGCACTTTGGGAGGCCGAGGCAGGCAGATCACAAGCTCAAGAGATGGAGAACATTCTGGCCAACATGGTGAACCCCGTCTCTACTAAAAATACAAAAATTAGCTGGGCGTGGTGGCGGGCACCTGTAGTCCCAGCTACAACGGAGACTGAGGCAGGACAATCGCTTGAAGCCAGCAGGCGGAGGTTGCAGTAAGCTGAGATCGCACCACTGCACTCCAGCCTGGCGACAGAGCAAGACTCCATCTCAAAAAATAAATAAATAAATAAATAAATAGATAGATAAATAAATAAATAAATAAATAAATAAAAAAAATACAGTAAGTCCAAGAGAGGAGGAGGCAGGAGTTAGGATCCCATCCCCACTCAATGAAGCACCAATGAATTGGCCTCATTGTAGTCCTTCCTCCATGGCAGATCCAAGCCACAGGGAAGGCAGCAAACAGTGGTGGTTGTGAGAAGGTGCCCAGGCAGTGGAGGCTGTTACGCATGACTCACTAGCCATTCCAAAAACAGCAAAGAGGGGACCCAGAAGGGCTACTTATTTCTTGTGAGAGAACCACAGGTGCATCTATGATAGTGGCATCACATCTCCCCAGTGCTTGGATCCCCAGTGGATGTACACCACCAGTGCCATCATTAGCATCCCCTCTCCCTCCTTGCGGAAGCTGCTGCAGGAAGGAGCACTGTGGGGACAAAGCTGACGCTGGCTTCCAGGTAGCTGCCTACTCCCACCTATTTTCTTCCAGCACAGAATTTGCTAATCATGAAAATATTTCATAGTGACTTGTTAAATGCCCCTCTTCTAACAAATTTTTTTTTTCTTTTTTGAGACAGAGTGTAGCTCTGTCGCTCAGGCTGGAGTGCAGTGACACAAACTCAGCTCACTGTAGCCTCCATCTCCCAAGTTCAAGCAATTCTTGTGCCTCAGCCTCCCAAGAAGCTGGGATTACAGGCATGCACCACCAAGCCCAGCTAATTTTTGTATTTTTAGTAGAGACGGAGCTCACCATGTTGGTCAGCCTGGGCAACACGGCAAGACGCCACCTCAAAAAAAAAAAACAAAAATTTAGGCTGTGTTCAAACGAATATTTAGTCCATTTTGCTTTTAGCACTCTAGGTTAATCATTAGGGAAATTACTTATTACAGTATAAATATTATTGTATGTTTGAATATAACATTGAACTCTGCTGAAGACGAAGACTCCAGGACCAATTTGACCATGATTTATCAGGTTCACTATATGTATACTGCTGGCTGAAAACATATTAAAAATAGGTTTTTCCTATAGCAAGAGTCAGCAAAAACTTCAACCAAACTCACAAAACAGAGAGAGCATACAATCTTCTTCCCTGGTCTAACCCCACTTTTATTCTATATGCCTTTCAAAATCCTATTGCTGATTACATGAAATACTCAACCGTCTCATGTTTTACATTAAGGAATTATGAAGAATCTTACATCCTTTGGGTGAGCTTTTCATAGGCATAAAACACAAATCATGTTTTACAATAATTATATACTACCTTTATAAGGTAAAACCTCTTTTAGTAAATGTTACCTTAATGAGCACTCGCTAAAAAAATAAACAAATAAATAAAAAATTCCCTACCGGATCTCCTCAATTAATTAGACAGAAAATGAGGGACTATGTTAAGACAAAGCCTTGGTCCTCAGGAGCTCTAATGGGTGAGAGAGATGTTAATAAACTGAAGCTAAAACGTAAACTACAATCTGAACTATCTGATCAGAAAAAAATAAAAAATGAAGTGGACAACATAGATTAAGTATAACTGGAAAAGTATACAAAAGCCTCTATGATCATCACACAAAGTAACTAGCACACATAATTTGAAGAAACACCAACCTTTAAGTAGACAACAGATATTTCATTGAATAGTACTAGTTAAACACTATCTTAGTACCATTCAAGAGAATGTCTACTGGCCGGACACAGTGGCTCACACCTGTAATCCCAGTACTTTGGGAGGTCGCAGTGGGCAAGTCACTTGAGGCCAGGAGTTTGAGACCAGCCTGGTCAACATGGTAAAACCCCGTCTCTACCAAAAGTACAAAAATTAACCAGTGTGGTGGCACACGCCTGTAATCCCAACTACTTGGGAGGCTGAGGCACGAGAATTGCTTGAACCCGGGAGGCAGAGGTGAGATCACGCCACTCATTGCATTGAGCCTAGACTGTGCGCCAGCCTGGGTGACAGAGCAAGACTCTGTCTTTAAAAAAAAAAAGAAAAAAAAAGTCCAGGCAGGGTGGCTCATGCCTGTAATCCCAGCACTTTGGGAGGCCGAGGCAGGCGGATCACCTGAGGTCAGGAGTTTGAGACAAGCCAGACCAATGTGATGAAACCCCATCTCTACTAAAAATACAAAAATTAGCCGGCCAGGACTGAGCACGGTGGCTCACGCCGGTAATCTCAGCACTTTGAGAGGCTGAGGCAGGCGGATCACAAGGTCAGGAGATCAAGACCATCCTGGCTAACACGATGAAATTCCGTCTCTACTAAAAATACAAAAAATTAGCCGGGTGTGGTGGTGGGCACCTGTAGTCCCAGCTACTTGGGAGGCTGAGGCAGGAGAATGGCATGAACCCAGGAGGTGGAGCTTGCACTGAGCCAAGATCGCACCACTGCATTCCAGCCTGGGCCACAGAGCGAGACTCCGTCTCAAAAAAAATAAATAAATAAAATTTAAAATAATAATAATAAAACAGAGAATGTCTACTTCCCTCGAATGGGGGGAAATGCTGTATAAGTCAGAGGTCTATACAGCAGGTGACCTGAACAGGTCACTTTCTAAATAAATGGCTTTTGTGATTGACACTTTGTTGTATACCTAAGAAGGTAGTGTATGGAACAACTAAGTTTTAGGAAAGTGGGTAATCCACCATTCCAAGTCAGTCTCCACCATTAACTAAGTTACTTAACCACTCTGAGCCTAAATGTCTTCATATATAAAACAGGGATGATACCAACGGGCTACTGCAAAAAATAAGTAAGTTTAATGTAATTAAGACAGATGCCCCCGGCCAGGCACGGTGGCTCATGCCTGTAATCCCAGCACTTTGGGAGGCCAAGGAGGGCAGATCACAAGGTCAGGAGTTTGAGACCAGCCTGGCCAACATAGTGAAACCCTGTCTCTACTAAAAATACAAAAATTAGCCGGCTGTGGTAGCACACACCTGTAGTCCCAGCTACTCAGGAGGCTGAGGCAAGAGAATTGCGTGAACCCAGGAGGTGGAGGTTGCAGTGAGCCAAGACTATACAACTGCACTCCAGCCTGGGGCAACAGAGCGAGACTCCGTCTCAAAAAAAGAAAAGAAAAGATGGATGCCCCCCTCCATACCTTTTCCATGCAGTTATTCCTTGGGGGCACACAAAGCTAACTACTGGCTGGGTGCAGTGGCTTGTGACGATAATCCCAGCACTTTGGAAGGCCAAGGCGGGAGGATGGCTTGAGCCCAGATGCTTAAGGATGCAGTGAGCTATGATGGTGACACTGCACTCCAGTCTGGGCATCAGAGCAAGACTCTGTCTCTTAAGTAAAAAATAAATAAAAATAAAAATAAAAATAGGCACTTGGTCTCAAGTCACCCACTTGGCCCTCTTCCAAGTGTACTTTTTAAATAAATAAATAAATAAATAAATAAATCCCTTTTTTAAAAAAAGCAAAACCAAAAAACTTACAAAGTATCTACTATTACAGAAGGCTCCGTAACTGGATATTGCAGGAGATAAGCAGGTTACAGGTGCTACCCTCAAGGACTTTACAATCCTAAGAGGTCAAGATAAATACAGAAAAAATATTGACACATTTCACACACAGAAGAAAGATGTTTAAACTCAAGAGATCCTCATCACTTCAGACATATTTCTCCTATAGTCACATCACTTATATACCATTTATAATGTAATCTCTTAGAGTGTAACAACTTAATACCTACCACTATGCTTGTGTATGCAAACACAGGAAGGTAAGAAGGAAGGGAGGGAGTGAAGTAGTAGTCCAATTAAATGCTATATATTAATTTGCAAATTCTAAGTGTATCTCACTTCCAAAACACAGGAAGTTTCCTAACGTGCTTTTAGGAGGCACAGGGCAGGCAAGGTGGATAGGGTAAGGCAGGAAAAGTTAGAAGGAAGGAAATAATCACCTTTTAAAAATACTTTGTTGGCTGGGCGCAGTGGCTCACGTCTGTAATCCCAACACTGTGGAAGGCTGAGGTGGGAGAATTATTTGAGCTCAAGAGTCTGAGACCAGCCTGGGCAACACTGTCAGACTCTGTCTCTATTTTTTTTCTCTTTTTTTTTGAGACGGAGTTTTGCTCTGTCACCCAGGCTGGAGGGCAGTAGCACGATCTTGGCTCACTGCAACCTCTGCCTCCCGTAGCTGGGATTACAGGCACCCGCCATCATGCTCAGCTAATTTTGGTATTTTGGTAGAGACGGGGTTTCACCATGTTGGCCAGGCTGGTCTCAAACTCCTGACCTCAGGTGATCCCCCAGCCTCAGCCTCCCAAAGTGCTGGGATTACAGGCGTGAGCCACCATGACCGGCCTGACCCTGTCTCTATTTTTAAAAATACTACTAGTTAATAATAATGAATAAAAATAAAATATTTATTTATTTATTTTGAGATGGAGTTTTTGCTCTTCTTGCCCAGGCTGGAGTGCAACGGTGCGATCTCGGCTCACCACAGCCTCCGCTTCCCGGGTTCAAGTGATTCTCCTGCCTCAGCCTCCCGAGTAGCTGAGATTATAGGGATGCACCACCACACCCAGCTAATTTTTTGTATTTTTAGTAGAGACAGGGTTTCTCCATGTTGGTCAGGCTGGTCTCGAACTCCTGACCTCAGGTGATCCACCCACCTCAGCCTCCCAAAGTGCTGGGATTATAAGCGTGAGCCACCACACACCCGGCCAATAAAATAATTTTTTTAATTCAAAAAAATGTAATTTTTTTTGAGCTCATGATTTTAAATGTATTTTTCTAATAAACTATATTCTATTTAAAAATCATCAATACCTTAATGTTTCAATTATATAAGCTAATTAAAAATAAGGGCTGGGCGCGGTGGCTCACTTTGGAAGACCGAGGCGGGCACATCACCTGAGGTCAGGAGTTCGAGACCAGCCTGCCCAACATGGAGAAACCCTATCTCTACTAAAAACACAAAATTAGCCAGGCATGGTGGCACATGCCTGTAATCCCAGCTACTTGGGAGGCTGAGGCATGAGAATCACTTGAACCTGGGAGGCAGGGGCTGCGGTGCACCGAGATCACGCCATTGCACTCCAGCCTGGGCAACAAGAACGGAACTCCATCTCAAAAATAATAATAAAATAAAAATAAAATTCAAACCTAAAATAGATGCTCTACTTCAGGAGTGGGCAAATTATCACCTGCATCCTTTTCTTGTGGCTTTCACATTTTTAAAGAGTCGCAACAACAACAACCGGGCACGGTGGCTCATGCTTGTAGTTCCAGCACTTTGGGAGGCTGAGGCAGCAGATCACTTGAGGTCAGGAGTTCGAGACCAGCCTAGCCAACATGGCAAAACCCCATCTCTACTAAAAATACAAAAATTAGCTGGGTGTGCTGGCGGGCACCTGTAATCCCAGCTACTTGGGAGGCTAAGGCAAGAGAATTGCTTGAACCCAGGAGGCAGAGGTTGCAGTGAGCTGAGATCATGCCATTGCACTCCATCCTGGGTTACAGAGGGAGCCTCTACCTCAAAAAATAAAAAATAAAAAGAGTTGTAACAATAACAACAAAGAACATGAGACTTACTGCATGCCCAGCAAAGCCTAAAATACAGTATCTCCCTGTATCTGAGGTTTCCATTACCTGCAGTACCATACAATAAGATTTTTTGTTGTTGTTTTTGAGACAGAGTTTCACTCTTGTTGCCCAGGCTGGAGTGCAATGGAGCAGTCTCAGCTCACTGCAACCTCTGCCTCCCAGGTACAAGCGATTCTCCTGCCTCAGCCTCTCAATTAGCTGGGATTACAGGCACCCACCACCATGCCTGGCTAATTTTTGTATTTTTTAGTAGAGACAGGGTTTCACCTTTTTGGCCAGGCTGGTCTCGAACTCCTGACCTCAGGTGATCCGCTTGCCTCGGCCTTCCAAAGTGCTGGGATTACAGGCATGAGCCACCACGCCCAGCCTACAATAAGATATTTTGGAAGACTACATTTATATAACTTTTACTATAGTGTGTTTTGTAATTGTACTCTTTCATTATTGTTGTTGTTAATCTCTTACTGTGCCTAATTTATAAATTAAGCTTTATCATAGGTATGTATGTATAGGAAAAACATAGTATATGTACAGGCTTCAGTACTATCGGGGGTTTTCAGGCATCCACTGGGTGTCTTGAACATATCCCCATGGAGGATTACTGTATTTACAGCAGCCCTGAAACCTCCCTTTACAGAAAAAGTTTGCCAAACTCTGTTCTATTTCGTAATGGAATTTAAAGTCTCTTACTAAATTGAGCCAGACGCGGTGGCTCATGCCTGTTATCCCACCTCAGCACTTTGGAAGGCTGAGGTGGGCAGGTCAATTGAGGCGAGGAGTTCGACAGCAGCCTGGCCAACATGGTGAAAATCCGTCTCTAGTTAAAAAAAAAAAAAAAGAAAAATTAGCCAGGTGTGGTGGCGCATGCCTATAATCCCAGCTACTCAGTGGCTGAGGCATGAAAATCATTTGAACCTGGGAGGTAGAGGAAACAGTGAGCTAAGATCGTGCCACTGCATTCCAGCCTGGGTGACGGAGCAAATAAATAAATAAATAAAGTCTCTTACTAAATTAAACACTTTGATACTTTGAAATTTACATTTAAAGCAATTTATTTGTTTTTGAGACAGGGTGTCACTCTGCTGCCCAGGCTGGTGTGCAGTGGCTCGCTCAACAGCTCATTGCAGCCTCCATCTCCTAGGCTCAAGTGATCCTCCCTAGCAGCTCGAACTTACAGGAAGGCACTACCACGCCTGGCTAATATGCCTATTTTTTGTAGAGACAGTGTTTCGCCATGTTGCCCAGGCTGGTCTGGAATTCCTGGGCTGAAGCTGGGATCAAATGATCTGCCTACCTCATCCTCCCAAAGTGTTGGGATTACAGGTGTGAGCCCAGCATACATTTAAGGCCAATTTAGGTGACTTTTTCTCTTTTCTCTCCACTTCCGACTCCTCTCCTCCCTGCCCAATTGTCTTTTGGCTTACAAGCCACTTCACATACAAGTATTTATGCACATGTTTATTACAATATCCTGGGGTGGCAAAAAGAAAACCAGAGGCTCTTCTAACTTTTATTTAATAACAAGCATTCTAGCACAAACATTTTTCCAACAGTAAGTTTAAGTTCCATAATGGATTAGTAAATCGGGCCTGTTAACGAGAACCCATGACTTATGCCAACTTTTCCATCTGTATGTATCCAATATTGGGGGAAGGAAAGAGACTAACAGTTCCCAGTGCTAATTCAATAAACTGATTAAGAATTGGTTGGAATAATATTCATCCAGCTTCAACAACAAAGATAAAGCAGGTATGAGATGGTGACTTAGAACTAAATGTGTGTCATTTAAAGGAATTAAACACTTTTTTTTTTGAGACGGAGTCTCACTCTGTCGCTCAGGCTAGAGTGCAGTGGTGCGATCTTGGCTCACTGCAACCTCTGCCCCAGGTTCAAGGGATTCTCCTGTCTCAGCCTCCCAAGTAGCTGGGATTACAGGCGTCTGCCACCACGCCCAGCTAATTTTTGTATTTTTTAGTAGAGGCAGCGTTTCACCATGTTGGCCAGGCTGGTCTGGAGCTCCTGACCTCAAGTGAGCCGCCCACCTCAGCCTCCCAAAGTGCTGGGATTACAGGCGTGAGCCACGGGGCCTGGCCCAGAAATTTTGTTAAAAAGAACTAAATGTGTGGGACATCTGCGGATTTGACAGTAGGTTCTTCACCACTTATAGCACATGAAGTCAAGGTGTGGTGACACATTTAAGACTTCAACAATAAAAATAAAGTGAAAAAAGAGGACACCTTATGCTCAAAACATCAAGGGTAAAAGAGATGGTGCAATCTAGTAACATCACGCAGGTATTCAGAAAATCTGGAAAGCAGTATAAATCTATCAGACTAACACATTAGAAAGTATCTACGTTTTCAGAGCAACTAGAAATACGTGATAAGGGGGGAACAGACAGTACTAAAACCAACTTCTGAGGCAAGTAATACAAAAATAAAACAGCCCTCTCCCTACACTGGAATGGAAAAGCTAGAAGCCTACTTTCCGTGAAACTATCAAACCTGAAAAGCAATTTGAGTCAAACTTTGAGTCCTCTTTATTCTTCCCAAATAATTAAACATTCTGCAGAATAAATCAAAATTCAATACACATAATTTAAATAGATGAAGGAGTAAGACTTAAGGGAGGATTTTATTTGGGCTACCTTGTAGAATAGGACTATCTATAACTTACTCTGTATTTATAGAAACACTTTAATAAGAATACAGAATACTCTTATTCTTTAAGAATACAGGGCCGGGCCCAGTGGCTCACGCCTGTAATCCCAGCAGTTTGGGAGGCCGAAGCGCATGGATCACCTGAGGTCAGGAGTTCGAGACCAGCCTGGTCAACATGATGAAACCCCGTCTCTACTAAAAATACAAAAAATTAGCTGGGCGTGGTGGCGCGCACCTGTAATCCCAGCTACTCTGGAGGCTGAGGCACGAGAATCTCTTGAACCTAGGAGGCGGAGGTTGCAGTGAGCCGAGATCGCACCACTGCATTCCAGCCCGGGTAACAAGAGTGAAAACTCCGTCTCAAAAAAAAAAAAGAATACAGAATACGGAAACTCTTTAGTAAACAGATTATTCTTAAGCAGAGGCCACTAATCAACACAATTTTGATTGTACTGCACCCACATGTCTGATACGAGACACTCATTAGAAAAGTATTTTTTCTATGCCAGAGTAAATTTGTTAGTCCTTAACGATAAATCCCTAAAAAGCAAACTAACAAAACTTTAGCATTTGAGTATCTTCTATGTGTTTTTTTTTTAAAGGAGTCGACACATTTAAAGTTTCCTTTACACACCTAAACTTTCTGTAAGGATTTTATTATAATTTCTAATAATAAAATTAGTACTACACCACCAATATAATCAACACATAAATACTTGTGTCATTAATTACAATACCAATTATTTAACATGAGAAAAACCAGCCCTAAAAAGGTGGCTATGAAACCACTGACATGCACTACAGGAGTGTTAATTCATACACGGGACTTATGAAGCATTTAAATTGCACATTACATTGGCTAAGTGCTTCATAATCATTTTATTAGCGGTTTCTAGTCCAAAACAACCCATGAAGAACTTTACAGAAGAGGAACCGAGGCCCAGGGAGGAACCAAAGAAAACCAAATTTTACCCTGGAGGAAATAACACTACTCTGTTAGAACGTGTCAGATACTTCTAATCACTTTTCATACGCAATATGAATTTTGCCAAAGTAATTAATGAATATGAAAAATACCAAGAAAACGTATTGAATTCTAACAAAGCGTCCGACTGCTTAAACACTTAAGTACTTCAGACTACATTTCATCATACAGACACAACTATAAGGAAGTAAAATTCTCCCAAATGACAAACTTAGTGGCTAAATATAAAGGAGTTATTTTTGTTCACACTTGCAAAAAGCAAACAAAAAAGCGTAATCAAAGAAGCTCAACGAACAAGTTTAAAGTCAGGACCTGTAATAAGGAGTCAGAACCGTTACCAGAAAAAATGAACCCAGCTCAAGCGGTGTAGTAGGGAGGAAGTTATTAAGAAGTCAGAATCTGCTGCTGCTTAACAGGCTCAGCCAGTCCATCTTTCAGAAGATAATAGTTCTAACCAGAACTTGTGGTTTAATCAGTGCGTATCTCAGCACCAGCAATGGATCACATCCAGTGTTTCTGAGGGTAACAAAAAACTTGAGCTGGCGCTAGATGTGGAGGAAAGTTCTTTCCTTGCCTCCATTAAACATCAATGTCTCTTATCTTCGTGTTACATCTTAATGAGAAAGGACTATACTCTCACCCAGAGCACAGCTTCCCTGCGAAGCTGTCCTGACCCCAGCCAGGTTCCTCAATCAGAGCCCATTTGCCTAATTCCCTAGTCAGATCTCACCCAGCCAAGAGCCCCAGCCGGTAAATCAAACACTCTTCCTCACCTCCCCCCCCCCGCCACCGCTAACCTCCCAGGCCAATTCCGTGACCTACATCCCTACACCCTGCACAGAGCCCCAAACTCCGCACCCCCCATTATACTTCCGCCCCACTGGCTTCCCAGTTAACCTTCGCCCCAGCCCCCACTCCATCTTTGTCTGGCTACCCCAAACGCGGCACCCCAGCGTTCCCCGACTCCCAACGGCAGCCCCTCCCCCACGCCGCCCCCCACCCTCCCGGCCTCGTCCCTGCCCCCACGCCCCCCGGCCCCCGGCCGGTCACCCCAGCTCCGCGCCTCCCCGGCTTCACCAGACCCGTCCCCTCCCCCGCTTCCTCCGTCCGCTCGTTCCCCTCCCCGCGGCCCTCCGCCCACGCCCACCCTGCAACAGCGGGCGCTCAGCCGGCCTTTCACCTTGTCCATGAGCTTCCAGCACTTCTCCACCATCTTCTTGTCCACCGTCCCCGGCGGGTGGGGGCTGAGGTGGTGGTGGTGGTGGTGGTGCGGCTGGAAGGCGTCCTTCATGAGCCCAATCAGGCCACCCGAGCCCGAGCCCCCGGAGCCGCCGCCGCCCCCGGCCCCAGAGCTCTTCTTCACGTTGCCGGCCATGGCCTGGGCAGGGTCGGAGCCCAGGCGGGTTCCGCCGGCTCGGCTCGACTGCGAGCGAGGGAGAGAAGCAGGGCGTGAAGGAGGGGCCTCTCCCGGCCGCCGCCGCCGCCGCCGGCTATCCGGGCGGAGGGAGGAGCGGCCGTGGGGAGGGGAGTGGGCGGCGCCGGGAGTGCGCGGGACGCGCCCCTTCAGAGCGCGCGAGCCAGGGGCGGGCGGGGTGCGTCCCGGAGGCGGACCGACTTGCTCGTAGGCTCGGGGAAGCGGCCGGCCGCGGCCGGACTGGGCAGCGACAACCCCCGGGCCACCGGCTTCGAGCAGCCCGCGTGCCCACAGCTCCCGGAAAGCCGGGGCCAGGTTTCCGTGCCCGTCTCCCCTGCCCCTACGCCGGGGCGGGGCGGGGCCAGGCTGGGGCGGGGCCGGCGGAACCTTCGGGCCTGCGCCCTCTGCCGGAGAAACGGGGAAAGGAGCGGTGGGGGGTTGGGGGAGTAGGTTCAAGGTGGAGTCTGCGCACTAGCCAGAAACCGAGACTTCCATGCTCCTTGTGGGCGGGAGGCTGGCGCTTCTGGGGTGGGTCATGGGAATGTTTAAATTAAGACAGGTGGCGGTGGAATGGAAGAGTCCTGATGTCAAGTCTTTCCCCACGCCTGACAAATGAGGAAATCGAGCTTAGAGTTATTTGCTTATTTACACTGTGGGAGGATGGTGGGAGAAGAAGGAAAGTTATTTCTCCACCCCTTATTTTCAATTCTTCATTAAGACAGGACCAAGGACAGGAATATGAATGCTGCGTCCCATTCCAGCCGGATTAGGCCCCAGAAAGGCTTGAGACACTCAAGCCAGGAGCTCTTCTTCCAGGCCCTTTGACCTCTTGAAAAGAAATCACTTCCTTTTTCTATTTTTTATTTTTATTTTTTTGGCTTGTGAAGACTAGTTACGTTTCTGGGAATTGAATCTCAAACATGTATTTAAGATTCTCCTACTCAGAGCATTGCACCACAGGTCGGCGCCGCCAGCATGAGGGCCCCCTCAGAAGCTGACCTGCTGCTGGCTCTGCCTGAGGGAGTTCTCTCTCCCGCCCAGGGAACAGAAATGCTGTTCCTGGTCACTTCCACTTACTCAATTACACTTCTCTAATGTAAAAGTTCCGTTGGAAGAACTTTGAAAATAGGAACTTCCCTTCCAAAGAGGGAAGTGCCCTGCCCTAATTTACTAATTCTGAGCCTCGGTTTTGGGAGTTTGCAGACCCAGGTGTGTCAGTAAGTATCAGTTCCGCCTTCGATCCCCCTCCAGGCTCTTCCACAAAGCCCTTGACAGATTAGGGAGTTAAATTTATCAGGTGCTCCTGTAAAGGGGAAAATATCTTTGAATGCAGGGACCATTCAGCCAGGCATCCTGGGTTTGCAAATTAATCGCCTTTATCTAGAATTGATTTTGGAGTCAACATTATAATTTACTAGCAGAAGAATTTCCTTTTATCAGTTTCCATCCAGGAAGAGAAGAATCTACGAAGGGAAAATCTAGGCAAAGCTCCATCCTTAGTGCCAACACCTGGTTGCAGGTCCTACGTTTCTTTTCCCTGGACTATTGAATATTGAAACCTTTTCCTCTGCCTTCAATTCATCCTGCCACCATAGGCTTCCTAAAGTATACTTCAGACAGCATCACAAAAAAACTTTAAACACTTCCCATTGCCTCGGGAATCAAATTGACAAGTTGCTCTAATTCCAAGCTAAACAACTTTGTAGTTTTATACTACTCCCTGGTACACATGTCTTATGCTAGCTGACTCACCAAGTCATCAAATACAATTATTTCTTATTTATTTATTTATTTTATTTTATTTTGAGACAGAGTCTCTGTCACCCAGGCTGGAGTGCAGTGGCACAATCTTGGCTCACTGCAAACTCTGCCCCCCAAGTAGCTGGGATTACAGGTGCCCGCCACCACACCTGATTAATTTTTGTGTTTTTAGCAAAGACGAGATTTCACCATGTTGGCCAAGCTGGTCTCCAACTCCTGACCTGAGGTGATCTGCCCTCCTTGGCCTCCCAAAGTGCTGAGATCATAGGCATGAGCCACCGCACTTGGCCAGTTCTTTCTTTTCTCATCACCATTACTCAGACTATTCCCTTATTCCCTCTGCCTGAAGTATGCTTTAAAATTCAATCCATTTGGCCCAGCACAGTGGCTCACACCTGTAATCCCAGCACTTTGGGAGGCCAAGGTGGGTGGATCATGAAGTCAGGAGATCGAGACCATCCTTGGCCAACATGGTGAGACCCCGTCTCTACTAAAAACACAAAAAAAAAGTTGGGTGTGGTGGCGCGCACCTGTAATTCCAGCTACTCGGGAGACTGAGGCAGGAGAATCACTTGAACCCGGTAGGCAGAGGTTGCAGTGAGGTGAGATTGCGCCACTGCACTCCAGCCTGGCCACAGTGACACTCTGTCTCAAAAAAAAAAAAAAAAAAAAATACAAAAATTAGCTGGGCATAATGGAAGGCATCTGTAATCCCAGCTCCTCGGGAGACTGAGGCCGGAGAATCGCTTGAACCCGGGAGCCAGAGGTTACAGTGAGCCGAGACTGTGCCACTGCACTCCAGGCTGGGCAAACAAGAGTGAAACTCTGTCTCAAAAACATAAATAAACAAATAAATAAAGTTAATAAGAAAAGGAAGATCGCCCTTTTTTTTACTTTTTTTTTCTTTGAAACAGAGTCTCGCTCTGTCACCCAGGCTGGAGTACGGTGGCTCAATCTTGGCTCACTGCAACCTCCACCTTTGGGTTCAAGCCATTCTCCTGCCCCAGCCTCCCGAGTAGCTGAGACCATGCCCAGCTAATTTTTTGTATTTTAATAGAGACAGGGTTTCACCATGTTGCCCAGGCTGGTCTCGAACTCCTGAGCTCAGGCAATCCACCTGCCTCGGCCTCCCAAAGTGCTAGGACTATAGGCGTGAGCCACCGCGCCTGGCCACAATTTTTATTTCACTTGCTTTAGAAAATGTACAAGAGAGGGGACTGGACTGTTGATCACAATGTCATTCCCATTCTGGATTATGCTAGAGTTGGTTCATCCTGCCTCACATCATGTAACGTGTAGCCTTTTTCTTATCCCACTTCACCTTCACCCCAAACCACATCCTCATTCTGCACCTGAAAGTCCATTGACTGGGCTGGGCACAGTGGCTCACGCCTGTAATCCCAACACTTTAGGAGGCGGAGACGGGTGGATCAACTTAGGTCGGGGTTTGAGACCAACCTGATCAACATGGCAAAACCCCATCTCTACTAAAATACAAAAATTAGCCAGGCGTGGTGGTGGGCACCTGTAATCCCAGCTACTCTGGAAGCTGGGACAGGAGAATGCCTTGAATCTGGGAGGCGGAGGTTGCAGTGATCCGAGATCGCACCACTCCACTTCAGCCTGGGCACAGAGCGAGACTCTGTCTCAAAAGGAAAAAAGGAAAGTCCACTGACTGAATGTATTCGTAAACTATATTCTCTTCTGAGGTATAGTTGCTTGTATTCTGCAGTCTCTATTCTAATATCATTCTATGCATCAGGATGAGAAAAGAAAAATAGCTTAAAGCAGTCTGAACTATGTGAGGTATGCAAAATTATCAGGCCCAGAGAGACATGAGTATGGGACTTCAGTCACAAATCCCCGACCCATGCCTGGGGGCAATGGTTTAAAGGCATTTGGTCCCTGACTAGTTGCCTCACCCATTATCTTCATGTTCGTGGAATCTGACACAAAGAACAACGTACAGCCAATCAAATACCTTACGCTATGTTAATGTAAGTGATTGGCGAACAGTTTAGGAACTGCCTCTTCTATTTATTTATTTATTTATTTATTTATTTTCGGTGGAGTGGTGGTGGTCTCAGGTTGCCCATGCTGATCTTAAATTCCTGGCCTCAAGCTATCCTCCTGCCTGGGCATCCCAAAGTGCTAAGATTACAGGCATGAGCCACTACACCTGGCCTCTTTTTTCCTTTAAAAACACACTTGTTGGCCGGGCCTGGTGGCTTACGCCTGAATCTCAGCACTTTGGGAGGCAGATCACGAGATCAGGAGTTCAAGACCAGCCTGGCCAAGATGGTGAAATGCTGACTCTATTAAAAATACAAAAAATTAGCCGGACGTGGTGGTGGGCACCTGTAATCTCAGCTACTCGGGAGGCTGAGGCAGGAGAATCACTTGAACCAGGAGGCAGAGGTTGCAGTGAGCCAAGATCGCGCCACTGTACTCCAGCCTGGGCAGCAAGAGTGAAACTGCATCTCAAAAAAAAACAAAAAAAAAACCCCACACACATTTGTAACTGCTATTAATCTGATAATCTGAGCCTATTGTCCTGGGCAACTTGAATCTATACTCCTGGATTGCTGTCCTCAAAACTGGCCCAAGTAAACTCTCTACTTAAATTTGTGCCAGTTTTTTCCTTTATGTCAACAAGTATAATGGGGACACTAATGATTCCATGGGAAAAAAGTTCCCAGACCAAGCAAGGTAGCTCCTGCCTGTAGTCCCAGCACTTTGGGAGGCTGAGGCAGATGGATCGCTTGAGCCCAGGAGTTGGCAAGACCAGGATGGGCAACATAGCGAAACCCTGTCTCTATAAAAAATACAAAAATTTGCTGGGCGCAGTGGCTCATGCCTGCAATCCCAGCACGTTTGTTACAGGAAAGGGGTCCCAATCCAGATCCCAAGAGAGGGTTCTTGGATCTCGCACAAGAAAGAATTCAGGGCAACTCCATAGAGTAAAGTGAAAACAAGTTTACTAGGAAAGTGTTGGAACAAAAGGATGGTGACTCCATGGATTTAACCATTTTCATGGTTATTTCTTGATGATATGCTAAACAAGGAGTGGATTATTCATGCCTCCCCTTTTTGCACCATACAGGGTAACTTCCTGATGTTGCCATGGCATTTGTAAACTGTTATGGTGCTGGTGGAAGTGTAGCAGTGAGGACGACCAGAGGTCACTCTCGTTGCCGTCTTGGTTTTGGTGGATTTTGGCCAGCTCCTCTACTGCAACCTGTTTTATCAGCAAGGTCTTTATGATCTGTATCTTGTGCCAACCTCCTATCTCATCCTGTGACTTAGAATGCCTTGACCTTCTGGGAACACAGCCCAGTAGTTCTCAGCCTCATTTTACCCAGCTCCTCTTCAAGATGGAGTTGCTCTGGCTCACATGCCCCTGACACTTGGAGATCAAAGCGAGCAGATCACCTGAGGTTAGGAGTTCGAGACCAGCCTGGGCAACATGGTGAAACCCCATCTCTACCAATACAAAAATTAGCTGAATGTGGTGGCACATGCCTGTAATCCTAGCTACTCGGGAGACCGAGGCACAAGAATCTCTTGAACCCGGGAGGCGGAGGTTGTGGTGAGCTGAGATCGCACCACTGCACTCCAGGGCAACAGAATGAGACTGTCTCAAAAAAAACAAATAGGCTGGGCACAGTGGCTCATGGCTGTAATCCCAACACTTTGGGAGGCCGAGGCAAGCAGATCACCTGAGGTCAGTAGTTTGAGACCAGCCTGGCCAACATGGCAAAACCCTGTCTCTCCTAAAAATACAAAAATTAGCCAGGCGTGGTGGCAAGCGCCTGTAGTCCCAGCTACTTGGGGAGGCTGAGGCAGTAGAATCGTTTGAACCTGGGAGGTGGAGGTTGCAGTGAGCCAAGATCACACCACTGCACTCCAGCCTGGGCAACAAGAGCGAGACTCCATTTCAAAAAACAACAACAACAACAAACCAACAAAAAATTAGCTGGGTGCAGTGTGTGTTCCTGTAGTCCTAGCTACTCAGGAGGCTGAGGTGGGAGGATCACCTGAGCCAAGGAGATTGAGGCTGCAGTGAGCCGAGATCACGCCACTGCACTCCAGCCTGGGCCACAGAGCGAGACTCTGTCTCAAAAAAAAAAAAAAAAAAGGAAAAGAAAAACCTCCCAAACAGGCTTCTACATGAGGAAGACAGGGACAGGAAGCCCCCACTGCATTACAGCACAGGAGAAGGAGGTGGTAGAGAGAGAATAAATGAAAAACATGCTCAAGATTAGAAGAAGCTGGTCTGATGGTAGTGGGTTATCAGAACTTATTAACATTAGTGTCATGTCAAAGAAAATAGTCAAACTCTGTAAAATGTTTGAAGATATTTATTCTGAGCCAAATATGAGTGACCAATGGCCCGTGACACAACTCTCAGGAGACCCTGAGGACAAGTGCCGAAGGTGAACAAGCTACAATTTGACTTTATACATTTTTTTTTTTTTTCAGACAGAATTTCACGCTTGTTGCCCAGGCTGGAGTGCAATGGCGCAATCTCGGCTCACTGCAACCTCCGCCTCCCGGGTTCAAGAGATTCTATTGCCTCAGCCTCCCAAGTAGCTGAGATTACGGGCGCACCACAATGCTCGGCTACTTTTTGGATTTTTAGTAGAGACGGAGTTTCACCATGTTGGCCAGGCTGGTCTTGAACTCCTGACCTCAGGTGATCCACCTGCCTCGGCCTCCCAAAGTGCTGGGATGACAGGCGTGAGCCACTGTACTGGCTTGCTTTGTATATACATTTTAAGAAAACATAAGACATCAATCAATATATGTAAGATGTACATTGGTTCAGTCTAGAAAGGCAGGACAACTGGAAGTGAAGAAGCGGGCAAGGGAATTAGGGTTAGAGTTAGAGTTCCAGGTCATACGTAGATTCAAAGATTTTCCAATTGACAATTGCTTGAAAGAGTTATTATCTAAAGACCTAGAATCAATAGAAAGGAATGTCTGGGTTACAATAAGGGGTTGCAGAGGCCAAGGGTTTTTTGTTTGTTTGTTTGTTTGTTTGATAGAGTTTTGCTCTTGTTGCCCAGGCTGGAGTGCAGTGGCGCAATCTCGGCTCACCACAACCTCCACCTCCTGAGTTCAAGCGATTCTCCTGCCTCAGCCTCCCAAGTAGCTGGGATTACAGGCACTTGCCTCCACGCCCGGCTAATTTTTTGTATTTTTAGTAGAGACAGGGTTTTGCCACGTTGGGCAGGCTGGTCTCAAACTCCTGACCTCAGGTGAATCCGCCTGCCTTGGCCTCCCAAAGTGTTGGGATTACAGGCGTGAGCCACCGTGCCCGGCAAGAGACCAAGGTTTTATCATGTAGATGAAGCGTCCAGGTAGCAGGCCTCAGAGAGAACTGATTGTAAATGTTTTTTCTTTTTATCTTTTTTCTTTTTATTTTTTGAGACAGGGTGCCACTGCATTGCCCAGACTGGAGTGCAGTGACGTGATCATGTCTCACTGCAACCTCAACCTTCCCAGGCTCAGGTGATCCTCCCACCTCTGCCTCCCAAGTAGCTGGGACTACATATGCACACCACCATACTGGGCTAACTTTTGTATTTTTTGTGTAGATGGGATTTCACCACGTTGCCCAGGCTGGTCTCAACCTTCTGGCCTCAAGTGATCTGCCCGCCTCAGCCTCCCAAAGTGCTGAAATTACAGGCATGAGCCACCAGGCCTGTAAATGTTTCTTATCAGATTTAAAGAGTGTGTTCTATCAGTAATTCTAAAAGGGAGGAGGGTATGATGAGGCATGTCTGGCTCCCCCTTCCCATCACAGCCTGAACTAGTTCTTCAGGTTCACTTTGGAAAGCCCTTGGCCTAGAGGAGGGGTCCACTCAGATGGCTGGCAGGCTTAGAATTTTATTTTTGGTTTATAGTCACTAAAGTTGGTATACAGGCCCCCACTACTAAATTCCACTGGCTTCAAAAATAAATAAATAAAAGATTAGAAGAAGAATATCCTCCAGATTTGGGAGATGTCCACAAGATTAGTTGACTCTGAGTTACAGGAGCTGTAAGCACTTGGGAAGTCAAGACTGGCTCCTCTCTTTGCTCTGTAAAATGCCCGGAAGTTCATGTAAGTGCCGTGCAGCCACAAGGTGACAAGCATGAACCAGCCTCTGCCTGAAGTTACCCACTACCCAGAAGAAGGAATTTTCAATTCCAGATCTTGTGGCTTTTTTTTTTTTTGAGATGGAGTCTTGCTTTGCTGCCCAGGCTGGAGTGCAGTGGCGCAATCTCGGTTTACTGCAACCTCCGCCTCCTGGGTTCAAGCGATTCTGCCGCCTCAGCCTCCCCAGTAGCTGGGATTACAGGCACGTGCCACCATGCCCAGCTAATTTTTGTATTTTTTAGTAGAGACAGGGTTTAATAATGTTGGCCAGGCTGGTCTCGAACTCCTGACCTCACAATCTGCCCACCTCAGCCTCCCAAAGTGCTGGGATTACAGGTGTGAGTCACCGTGGCCAGCCTCTTGTGGCTATTTCTACAGATGTGCTCCTGATAATAGGCAATGGACCAAAAATATTGAGGGTGACAGAGTTGAAGAGAAGTACCTAAAGAAAGAAGCCCGGGCGCAGTGGCTCACGCCTGTAATCCCAGTACTTTGGGAGGCTGAGGCGGGTGGATCATGAGGTCAGGAGTTCAAGACCAGCCTGGCCAAGATGATGAAACCCCATCTGTACTAAAAATACAAAAATTAGCCAGGCGTGGTGGTGGGTGCCAGTATTCCCAGCTACTCGGGAGGCTGAGGCAGAGAATTGCTTGAACCTGGGAGGTGTAGGTTGCAGTGAGCCAAGATCACGTCACTGTACTCCAGCCTGGCGACAGAATGAGACTCTGTCTGAGAAAAAAAAAAAAAAAAAAAAAGGATAGCTAGTGCAGTGGCTCACACCTATAATCCAAAAACCTTGGGAGGCCGAGGCAGGTGGATCTCTTGAGGCCAGGAGTTCGAGACCATGCTGGACAACATGGTGAAACCCCATCTCTACAAAAAATACAAAAATTAGCCAGGTGTGGTGGCATGTGCCTGTAGTCCTAGCTACTCAGGAGGTTGAGGCGGGAAGATCACCAGAGCCCGGGGAGGCTGAGGCTGTAGTGAGCCGTGATCAAGCCACTGAGCCACTGCACTCCAGCGTCGGTGACAGAGAGAGACACTGAAAAAAAAAAAAAAACCTAAAGAAAGGGTCTGCAGGTCCCCTAATCCAAAAGGAGAAAAGTCCTGAAGTTTCTGCTATTTTCACTCTAACCAGTATGGTGCCCAGAGATCCAAGTGGCAGATCCAAGATGGCAAGGCTCCAGGATAGCATAGAGCTGGAGGGAAAGTGAGGGCTGCCTGACAAGGGAGGGCCACCCATCATACTCTCTCCCCAACGTTAATTCTTCCAGCCACTCCTGGCTCAAACAGGACACTAAGAAGTATCCCCAAAGGGAGTCACCCCCACTGTTGCCCAGTAAATAATTTAAAAGCAAAAATGTAGGAAACTCAGGAGAAGGTCAAGCAAGTCCACTAGAGGGAGCCCCAACCAACTGTATGCTGCAGGGAGCCTCACAAAGCAATGTCTCAACACCTATCTGAAAATCAACCACACGAGGGAATGGGGAAATGTAGCAACAGATTAAGTCACTAGGAGAGAAGATAGCCATGTAAACACCCAGCTAAAACACAGGCTTTTCAAGAGCTACAAAATCACACAATTAAAGATCAGGAAACTGATGCTGAGCAAAGTCAAATGGCTTGCCTCAGGTTACATATCCACAGTTGGGACTCAAACTCACATGTCTTGTCTGTAACCTGAGCACTTTCCTCCACACTTGCATCCCTCTAGGTCAGTACACTAGAGTCCATGGGTCCACTATTCCTCTGCGTCTCATTTCTCTGAAGTGGGAAACTCCCTGGACTACCTATTCCTGCACTTATTACCCTCATTCTACAGTGTACTGAAGAGGATCTTCAGTGGTCTGGGGGTTTTGTTTGTTTGAGACAGGGTCTCCCTCTGTCATTCAGGGTGGAGTGCAGTGGTGCAATCATAGCTTGCTGCTGCCTTAATCTCCCAGGCTCAAGTGATTCTCCTGCTTCAGCCTCCCAAGTAGCTGAGACTACAAGTGTGCACCACCAAACCAGGCTAATTTTTTATATTTTTTTGTAGAAATGAGGTCTCACTGTGTTGTCCAGGCTGGTCTCGAACTCCTGGCCTCAAGTAATCCTCCTGCCTCAGCTTCTCAAAATGCTGGGATTATAGGCGATGTCAGTTGTCCAACATGGCTACTGTCAGTCCTTTTCCTCTGTATCAGCACCACATATTATCTCAGATGTGTACATCTGAATTTGGAAGTCTCCACATTGCAGGCCATGTCTACATGGCAATGAATCATAACTAATCGGCCTCCAAAGCCCTTTCTTTTCAAACTATAGTTAGGATTTTGGGATAAGGAAAGAACTGACCCTTTGAGATCTTGATATTTAAACTTTGTGAGCTGATTTAGCCCATTCCCCCTTCCTATGAATTCCATGTTTCCCAGTTGCCTGGACAACATACAGCCTCCCGAAACCCAACCTTCCAGCCCTCAGTCCTGCCCTCAAGAGAAATTTGCCACCAAGGATTGGCTCCCAGGACCCAGGCCCTGCCTCAGGCTCCTCGCTAGTTGGGCCTTCTCTCTGTCACTCTCCACGAGTGGGTCACTCCACAGGGAGCCACGACGCTGGCAGGAGAGGATCCTACAGGTAGGAAGAGACGGTTGAGGATGATGGGAAGAGGGAGGGGAGCAGGTACAGGGATTTCGTTTCTCTAAAAGAGAGTTGCGAGGAATGACTTCTGTACAGAGTCAGCCTGGTTGAGAGAAAAAACTCCATCCTCCCCACTGACCCCAACCCTGTCTGAGGTTCCAAAGAGACTGTGAACTGACTTTTCTGAAGGATATGAGAGACAAATTTGGAGTAGAACCAGGAGACTCTCCTGAGACTCCTGGTTCAGTCTAAAGCTCAGGAAAGCATCCCTGTGTCCAGACCTAAACATAAGGTCCCCTCCTTCTCCCAGGACAGCAAGGAGATGCCACCTAAAAACAAAGAAAGAGGGAAGAAATCTGGGGCACAGAAGAAGAAAAAGAACTGGGGTGAGTCATGGTGGGGTGGAGGTGCCCCCTGCTTCTCCATGTTCTGCCACGAAGACCACGCAGAGCTCCTCCAGAGAGAATTCAGCCTTCTGCAGGACAGGATGGAGCTCTCTTGACCTTCCTCTTTCATGTCCTCAAAGCCAGATCCAGGGAGCTGAGGAAGTGGGGAAATGGTCACCCACGCTCTCCTTTAAGCCCCATCTAGCTCTGTGCCTTCCTAATATATTTGTCATGTGTATTTTGCAAATCTGTTATGTGCTGGTCGGTGAGGACACGGTGCTGACTTCAGTCAACTCTGCCACCGTGGATCCCTCATTTAGTGGTCCTCAGGTCTCCTGTGGCAAAAGTGCAGGGTGTGGGGTGAGGATGCGAGCAGAGTGAGGAATGCTGAGATCATGAAGAGCTGAGGCTCTGCCATTTGCCACGGCAGGTGCAGATGTGGAGGCCGAGTCCGGGCACAGGCTGGTGCTGCTGGAGAAGGAGCTGCTCCGAGACCACTTGTGTAAGGAGGGTAGAAGCTGGCATGGGTGGGCAACAGGGGAAGTGAAATGGGGCATTTCTGTATCCTGGGGGATTGGAGAGTTGGAGGTATGGTGGGGGGTTAAGGTGAACCCTAACCATCCCCTAGTGGAGAAAGACGATGAGAGAGGGGTGGGCAGCGAGAGTTGATAAAGGAAGGTTTTTTTTTGTTTTTTTGTTTTTGACAGAATCTTGCTCTATTGCCCAGGCTGGAGTGCAGTGGTATGGTCATAGTTCACTGTAATCTCTAACTCCTGGGCCCCAACAATCTTCCTGCCTCAGCCTCCTGAGTAGCTGGTATTACAGGTGCACACCACCATGCCTGGCTACTTTATTTATTTATTTATTTATTTATTTATTTATTTTTATTTTTATTTTTTTTGAGACAGAGTCTGGCGCTCTGTCGCCCAGGCTGGAGTGCAGTGGCGCAATCTTGGCTCACTGCAGCCTCTGCCTCCCAGGTTCAAGAGATTCTCCTGCCTCAGCCTCCCGAGTAGCTGGGATTACAGGCACGCGGCCACCACGCCCAGCTAATTTTTGTATTCTTAGTAGAGATGGGTTTTCACCATGTTGGCCAGGCTGGCCTCGAACTCTTGACCTTGTGTCCCACCAGCCTTGTCCTCCCGAAGTGCTGGGATTACAGGCGTGAGCCACCGTGCCTGGCCCTATTTATTTTATAGAGACAAGGTCTCACTCTGTTGCCCAGGCAGGTCTCAAACTCCTGGCCTCAAGCAATTCTCCCACCTAAGCCTCCCAAAATATTGGGATTACAGGCATGAGCCACCATGCCAGGCAATCTGGAAAGCTATTTTTTATAGCCAGAACATGGAGGGAGTTTTTACTTGTTAATAATGAAGAGCCTGTGAGACTCTAGGGATAAAAAACAAAAACAACAAAACCCAGAGAGAGAATAAGAGGCTGGACACCCCACCACCAGATTTCTAGAGGTGGGCAAAGTCCATCAAGTTCATGGAGGCTGATTTAGTGGGCCCCAGCCAGTCCTGACAGTGGCTCTGGGACTGCTCACAGCTCTACGGAGGGATGAAGCCCGTCGAGCCAAGGCTTCCGAAGACCAGCTGAGGCAGAGGCTGCAAGGGGTGGAGGCTGAGCTGGAAGGGGCCGGAAGTGAAGGGAAGGCCATATATGCAGGTGTGTGGTCTGTTAAGCAGGTGGGCAGGAGACAGGGGCTTGGAGGAGGACAACCAACAGGGTCAGCTGATGCAAGGAAGGGAAACAAGGAGGGCTTCCGACTGCCAGGCCTGGTCTTGGTCTTTCCCGAACGGTACAAATCAGGAAGGATCCTGCGGGAACCAAAGACATGTAGGTCCCTGGGATCCCAGGCAGGGGCCTTCCAGGATGCCTGGTGCCATGTGCTTGATGCTGTGTAGGATACACATGCAGTCATAGCCATCGCCTCAATCATCCCGTGGGAGGGGAGAAGGGCTAGCATCCCCAGCCAAAGCTGGACTGCAGGAGGTAGGTCGGGCTTCCTGTCCCTTCCTCAGGTTTTCATGGTCTGCAGCTTCTCAGAATCACAAAAAGAACCAAGAAGGCCTTTGTGCTCCTGTTCCTCTAGACCAAGTAGAGGCTTCCCCACCCACAACTTCATTTCCTTTCTCCATCCCTCCATCTCCAACCTGGGTCCCTGGTGGTCCACTGCCCCCACCCCAGAGATGAGTCGCCAGTGCCGTGCCCTGCAGGAGGATATGCAAACCCGCAGCAAGCAGCTGGAGGAAGAAGTCAAAGGCCTTCGGGGGCAGCTAGGTAGGTTTCCCCACTCTCTAAGCCCCTTCTCTCCAAGAGTTGCAGTAAGGGCCAGCATGGAGGGGTAGACTTCAAAGTCTCTGCTCCAGAAAGCTGCCGTCTGGGCTCTGGGATCGCTTTCCCCACTTTCACTGACCCTCCACCACTGAGGACTGCAGCAGAGGGTTCGGGATGCCAACAATCTCTGTTGTAAGTAAAGAAGAGGCGCCAGGCGCAGTGGCTCAGGCCTGTAATCCCAGCACTTTGGGAGGCCAAGGCGGGTGGATCACCTGAGGTCAGGAGTTCAAGAACAGCCTGGCCAAATGGCGAAACCCCGTCTCTACTAAAAATATAAAAATTAGCCAGATGTGGTGG
This sequence comes from Nomascus leucogenys, assembly GCF_006542625.1. NCBI lineage: Eukaryota > Metazoa > Chordata > Mammalia > Primates > Hylobatidae > Nomascus > Nomascus leucogenys. The sequence continues at coordinate 15,611,910 of NC_044395.1, forward strand.
TGCACACCTGTAATCCCAGCTACTCGGGAGGCTGATGCAGGAGAATCACTTGAACACGGGAGGCAGAGGTTGCAGTGAGCTGAGATCACGCCATTGCACTCCAGCCTGGGCAACAGAGCAAGACTCTGTCTCAAAAAAATAAATAAAAATAAAAAAGAAGAGGTAGGCCTCACACCCCATTTCCTCCTCTCAAGGCCAGCCCTAACTCCCCACCACTACCATGCCTCTTGTGAGCAAAACATATTCCCTTTTAGTTTAGCTGATTTCTACAATGAAACTAAGGGAAAATGTTTGACTTATTTACTTCTGTATCTTCAAGACCTAGCACCTGGTAGATCCTAAATAACTGTTCACCAAATAAATGAATAAACACTCCTAATAAGCAAAAATATTTTTAAAAATCAGGAAGCCTTTGCTTCTCTTCTCGTCTCTTGCTTACAAAATAATGTTGAAATATCTCAGCATGACATATGAGCTCTTTCACAATTTTGGTCTCAAAGTTTTCATACCTTAAAAATGCCTTCAACCGGGTGCAGTGGCTCACCCCTGTAATCCCAGCATTTTGGGAGGTCAAGGCAAGAGGATTGCTTGAGGCCAAGAGTTCAAGACCAGCCTGGCCAATATGGTGAAATGCCATCTCTACTAAAATTACAAAAATTAGCCAAGTATGGTGGCATGTGCCTGTAATCTCAGCTACTTGGGAGGCTGAGTCAGGAGAATCACTTGAACCCAGGAGGTGGAGGCTGCAGTGAGCCAAGATCACACCACTACACTCCAGCCTCGGCAACAGAGTAAGATTCCAACTAAAAAAAAAAAAAAAAAAAAAAGCCTTCGGTTTAGCTATAGATGGCCAGGAGCTGCTTATCTGCCATTCAAACCCTGGGTTCCTTTCCTAATTTTTGCTTTACCTCAAATTCCAAGTCAATCAATGACTCAATTGTTTTTGTTTTTGTTGTTGTTGTTTTGGGTTTTTTTGTTTTTTTGTTTTGAGATGGAGTTTCGCTCTGGTCGCTCATTCTGGAGTGCAATGGCACGATCTCGACTCACTGCAACCTCCACCTCCCACATTCAAGCAATTCTCCTGCCTCAGCCTCCCGAATAGCAGGGATTACAGGTGTGCACCACCATGCCCGGCTAATTTTTGTATTTTTAGTAGAGATGGAATTTCACCATGTTGGCCAGGCTCGTTTCAGACTCCTGACCTCAGGTAATCCACCCTCCTCGGCCTCCCAAAGTGCTAGGGTTACAGGTGTAAGCCACCGCGCCCAGCCAATGAATCAATGTTTAAGCACCTCCTTTATACTAGCTAGGTGCTTTGTCATCCATTTATCATGTTTAAAGGTCACAGTATGCCCCTGAGAAATGTGTCATTCTCTCTTTAAAGATGAAGACACCAGCCAGCCGCGGTGGCTCACGCTTGTAATCCCACCAATTTGGGAGGCCGAGGTGGGCGGATCACAAGGTCAAGAGATAGGCACCATCCTGGCCAACATGGTGAAACCCCATCCCTAGTAAAAATTCAAAGATTAGCTGGGCGTGGTGGCATGTGCCTGTAGTCCCAGCTACTCGGGAGGCTGAGGCAGGAGAATTGCTTGAACCCAGGAGGTGGCAGTTGCAGTGAGCCAAGATCATGCCACTGCACTCCAGCCTGGCGACAGACTGAGACTCCATCTTAAAAAAAAAAAAAAAGATGAAGAAAGCAAGGCTCAGAAAGAGACATGCCAGTGGTCACCCAGGTAGGAATCCGACTTTGGAGCCTTCTATCTCAAGCCCACCACTCTCTGCTATACCTCAGTGGAGCTTCAGCTTTTACAGGGACTGTGGGAAAGTTGGTGATGCTGGGGGAGTCTGGAATGAGCCCATTTGAGGTCTCCTTTCCAGATACCTTTGGAGACTGGTCAAGGATAGAGTGTCACCATCCTGCTCTCTTTCATCCTGCCTGCCCCCAGAGGTATGCCAAAAGGAGGCTGCGGCTGCCCAGGAAGAGGCTGAACAAGCTCTGGGAGAGCGGGACCAGGCCCTGGCTCAGCTTCAGGCCCACGTGGCAGACATGGAGGCGAAGTATGAGGAAATCTTACACGTAAGCACCACCCCCTGGATCCCAGCCATCCCAGTACCCAGGACTCCCCCGTGCCCACAAACCCCAGCTAGTGTGATGACTGACAACCCAGGGGTAAGGAGAAGAAGCATCTCCAAGGGAGCCCTGCTCTATCCTGAGGGCAGACAGAGGGGATACAACCATGTCTACTGGGCAAGGAAAGCTTACGAACCAACCTGGGGCAGCCCTCTCTCCTTCCTTCTGGCTTCCTGGGGGCTGAAATGTTGATGTCTGCAGGACAGTCTGGACAGGCTCTTGGCCAAGCTGAGAGCCATCAAGCCGCAGTGGGATGGGGTGGCACTGAGATTGCACGCCAGGCACAAGGAGCAGCTACGCCAGTTTGGACTCCCCCCCCTGGATCTTTGAAGCCACCAGCCCCTAGTCTCTAGTGTTCTCTGAGGCCCCAGCAATAAAGTGTCTTGATGCAGAACTTAATAGAGCTGTGGGCTCTGGCCTTTTGGCAGAGAGGAGTAGATCTTTTTTATTTTTATTTTTATTTAGTTTTCTTCTTTTTTTGTTCTTTTTGTTGTTGTTGTTGATTTTTAGGAGTGGCTCTCATGCAGACGTCTCAGTTCTGGGTTGACCCATTATCCCTGAGATTCAGTGACAGGAAAGAAATTTGACCAGGTCTCAACCTCTCTCCTGCAGGAGCCGCATCCCACCCCTTGAGCCTGAGGCCCTTTTGATCCCTTCACACCACTGCCCCTTACCCCCACCATCACAAACACAGACAGTCAGTTTATGGGGAACGGCCATTTCCATAACAAATGCAACAGTGGCCAAGCACCACCCTCCCGCAATGCTAAGGGACCCACAGAGGGCAGGCATAGCTGGTCTCCAAATTTTTGCATTACACTCAAGGGTCCTGGAGTCATATCTAGAAAAGGTCCAGATGGCTTCAATCCTAGCCAGACCCACAGCCACACCTTCATCGTTGGGACACAGCTCTCCAAAACTCCCGTATGACATCCTCTAGAGCCTCAGACTCCTTCAGGGACCTGCCTGAGGCCTCCAACCACACCCTCTGCTGGGAGGTGGACCTGCAGGAAGGGAGGGAGCATCTGGGCCAGCCTGTGATCGGTAGTGTCTGAGTCCCTCTGGTCTGGCTTAGAGAGAGCATCCTGCCTTCACCACCTCAGGCTGGAGAGTGAAGACAGGGTAGCCCCTGAGTATGTCTGTACCAAGCAGGGGTGCTCTACAGCAGATCCGAGGCCAGAGCCCAGTCCTATGCGGAGAGAGGGGGTAGAAGGTCATTCCAGGTGGGACCCAGAAGAGTTCCTTTTTCTTGCCCCGCCCTGCACTGGAATGCCCAGGAATGGCATTTATTTCACGGGTCCTTCTGTCCCCACCTACCACGACCTGAAGTCCCAACCTGCGTACCCCACACTGCTTCACCTTGTACCTTGCCCACTCTGTCCTTCTTTCTCACTCCTCCCTGCCCTTCTGTAGCTACTCACAGTTCCATCTGTTTCTTCTTCCTCACCTCTGCAGCCCCAGGGGGAATCCAGGCTTCCAAGCCCCGCAGAGACCTGGCTGCCAGCTTCAGGCAGAGGGGTGGCTCAGCCTCAGGCAGCTGCTGAAGCCTCTCCAGGTCATTCTCTCCCCCAACAGGATACCCGTTCACTTCCAGAATCACATCTCCCACTTGCAGCCCAGCCCGGGCAGCTGAGCCTCCTGGAGTCACCTGGTGGTGTGGGGGCATGCAGATGGGACATCTTTCCCCTTTACCGTAGGGGAAAGTTTGCTGGCTTAAGGCTCTGGGAGGGAAGCAGAGGAAGACTGATCAGGCAGCAAGGGATCGAAGGGATTCAAGATCCATGGGGCATCAGTCACCTGGGAGATGAAGAGACGAGGCCCACTGGCCACACAACTGAGTCGGAAGCCATAGCCGCCACCAGGCCCAGGGTACAGGAAGCACTGTCGGGAGCCAAGAGGGACAGAAGGCACGCTTGTGTCTTCAAGTGAAGGGTCCTCTGTCTCAACCAGTGAGGCTGAACTGCTGCCCTGCTGAACTGCGGGAGCCTCTGTGTTCTCCAAGAAGAGGAGTGGGGATAGGCGAACCTGGAAGGCGGCAGGTAGAGCAAATCTGTTGGACCCAAGCCCTGCCCCACTCCTGCCCCAACCCTAGCCCCTGCCCCTCAGCACGCACCATGCTGAAGAAGCGGTCAGCCTCCGGGTCGACGACAATGAGGGAGACACGGGAGCCCTGCGCCTGGATCCTGGACACTGTCTCCTCATGGCCCAGCCCCTCCACGCTCTCCCCAGCCACAGCCACCAGCCGGTCCCCAGCCTGCATCCCAGCCTTCTTGGCTGGCAGTCCCGGGTCCACCTCCCACAGGAACTGTCCTGGGGCATAGACATCCTCACTGCTCCTCTCCAGCTATCCTAGGCCACTGTGTGCACACCAGGGGACTGACCCCAGAGTGAACAGGAAGAGGCGGCCCAGGGCCAGAGCTCAGACAGGGACACCTCTTCGGTGCACTGAAAGGTGTATATACAATTGTGTGCCCACCCCAAGGCCCACCTTCCCCCACCAGCCCCAGGGCTCCCACTCACCAGGGCGACCATCAAGGCCCTTTTCCTCCCGGAGCAGGAACCCAAAACCCTGGGGCCCCTTCTCCAGGCGCAGACAGCGGGGCTTTGTGGGCAGTGCCCAGCCCTCTGCCAGGGGTGCAGCCAGGGGCAATCCCAGCTGGCGACACTGTTCCTCCACCTCTGGCCCTGCCACCAGCAAGGTCACCTGCTGTCCACTCTGCCAAAGCTGTGGGGACCCAGCAGGGCATCAGTATAACACCTGGGCAGGGAGAGAAGAGGCATGCTCCCCCCACAGCCCCTCCTCCCAGGCACTAAGTGGAACCTGGCACAAACTGTAGAGGGGGAGGTTGGTGATAAAGGTAGGAGACCAGATAAGGAAGTTAGGCGCATGGGGGAGGAGGCGTCTTCCCGAGGTGGGGCCCAGGCCCGGATTGGGGGAGGAGAGTGGGAGACAGGCAGCCACACCTTCCTGGTGAGTTGGTTGTGAGTGAACTTCTCCACACTGACCCCATTCACTTCCAGCAGCCGGGCCCCCGGGGGCACCCCTGCCCGCTCAGCTGCTCCTCCAGTACTTAGCACCAACCAGAAAGGACCCTGATTGCCTAGAAATAAAAAAAATGCAAGGTCCAATCTGTTGCCTCCCTGCCCTGAACAGGGGCTGAGATCCCTCATCCTTACCACCCCCTCACACCCTCTGGGCTCACCATGGGTGACACTGAAGCCAAAACCACCCTCATCTTTCACTATGTGGCATAGCCGGGGCCGGACCCCTGGGCCTAGGGTAGGACAGAGGTGGGCATCTTCTCCCAGCTGAGCTCGGGCCACGTCATGTGCATGCCGTGCCAATACTGTCAGCAACACCCGAGGGCTGCTGGCCCGGATGCGGCGTACCACCTGGACAGAGGGCATGTGGGCGTGGGTTTGGTCTAGACCCTCTTGCCAACCCCCAGGACCTCCCTGAAATCCACATTTTTTGCCAGGGGAATCGGCTTTTTTTCTTTTTTTTTTGAGACGGAGTTTCGCTCTTGTCCCCCAGGCTGGAGTGCAGTGGTGCGATCTCAGCTCACCGCAACCTCCGCCTTCTGGGTTCAAGTGATTCTCCTGCCTCAGCCTCCCGAGTAGCTGGGATTACAGGTGCCTGCCACCACGCCTGGCTAATTTTTGTATTTTTAGTAGAGACAGGGTCTTGCCATGTTGGCCAGGCTGGTCTTGAACTGCTGACCTTGGGTGATCCTCCTGCCTCGGCCTCCCAAAGTGTTGGGATTACAGACGTGAGCCACTGCGCCTGGCGGGAATCAGCTTTCTAGATGCCTTCCCCCACCCCTCTGAATGGGGCACTTCTAAATCCTGGGGTGTGGGGGAGTGAGGCTTTTGCCTTGCTGCCATAGTGCCCAGGGGACTGAGCAACCCGCTTCTCTTTCTGAGGTGCCACATGCTCTCCTGGGCCACAGCCTTACCACCGCGTAGTCTTCATGTTCCACAACATCGTTGTTCACCGCCAGGATCCTGTCTCCTTCCTGAAGACCCTGGCGCTGGGCAGAGGTGCCTGGGTCCACCCTGCACACCACATGCCCAGCCCTGCCCAGCTCCTGCTGCAGGTGGAAGCCAAAACTCTTGCCCTCCTCTTTGCTCAGTAAACAGAAGCGAGGCCGCTCCAGGCTCCAGGGATCTGGAGGGTGAGGTGGGCAGCAGAAAAGGGGGAGGAGAGGGCACAGCCCAAGTACAGGTTCACCGTGTGCCTGGCAGACCCTGTGTCCTGATAGGGCGCTGGGCAGTTTCTGCCTGGTTGGGTGTTGGGTGGTGGGGTGAACACTTCCTGGGCAGAGGGACTGGGACAGGAGAAAACACCTGGCCCCTCCTATCTCTACTCCCAACCAAGGCTGTTATCAGAGGGAGACCCAGTGAGTGGTTACCAAGGAGATCGGAGGCTGTGTGGAGCTATGGTGCCTCCAGGGAAAGGGAATGGTTGCCAGGGGGTGAGGGAGTTACCATAGGGGTCGTGGTCTTCGGCCAGGGAGAGGACAGGATTATCAATGCCCAGCTTTGGGTTAAACTTAAACTTTCTGCAAGGAGGCAGGGGAAGCAGGTACAAGCTGGCAGCTGGACTTGGGTCCCAGGATCTCCTTTAGGTGCTAATGGCAGTGAAGCACTTCCCTGCCTCCTATTCTTTCCTCCCCTTGCCCCAACCCTCATGGCACTTACAGAGTTAACGAGGCTGTGTCCTGCAGATCTACTGAGCAAAGAAGTGGGTGAGAGGAGGACAGTCACATTCTTCTACCCAGATGTGCCTCTTCCATTGGCATAAACTAAAAGGACTCAGGGGAACCCCCAAACTCAGGGCATGCCCCCTCCATTCTGCTCCAAAGGGGTCTTCTCTTCTCACTGCCATACACACAGGACTATTGTGCGGTCCCCTCCCTTTCCCTCCCCGCAAGTCCTTGGCACATAAATCTGAGCATATCAGTACAGGGTGTGGACCAGGAAGACAGACATATCAGCTCACTACTTTTCTCCTGACTTGTTTACCTGCCTCAGGGCTCCAAGCCCCAAAATCAAGTGTGCCCTGGTCCCAAAGCTACAGCCTCCAAGTCGGCCCCCTGCCCGTCCCAAAGTCCCCTGCAAAGGATTTCTCCTGGCCTCCTACCTGCAGCTTTCTCCATAGCTGGATCAGCAACCCAGTGCTCGGGGTAGGGACAAGGTTCATCACAGCTGCTGATCCTCCCACCCATCCCCTCCCAGGTCCCGCCTCCTTGAAGACGCTGTGGAAGCAGTGGGGTAATGGTTAACGGGAGTGAGAGTCTTTTTTTTTTGAGATGGAGTTTAGCTCTTCTTGCCCAGGCTGGAGTGTGCAATGGCACGATCTTGGCTCATCACAACCTCTGCCTTCCAGATTCAAGCAATTCTCCTGCCTCAGCCTCCCGAGTAGCTGGGATTACGGGCATGTGCCTCCACACCTGGCTAATTTTGTATTTTTAGTAGAGATGGGGTTTCTCCATATTGGTCAGGCTGGTCTCAAACTCCCCACCTCAAGTGATCTGCCCTCATTGGCCTCCCAAAGTGCTGGGATTACAGGCGTGAGCCACCGTGCCCCACTGAGAGTCTTATCCTCTGGAAAACTGTGTGGGTTCCTCCTGACTCTATCCCTGGACCCCAGCTTTTTCTGGAGACCCTGAATCTGACCCAGTTGCCCCTCTGTGCAGAGAAAGTCAGATTGCTGGTCACTAACTCCAAGCCTGGGGGTAAGTGGTGAAAAGGGTGATAAGAATTCTATGGCCTAGCCGGGCGTTGTGGCGGGCGCCTGTAGTCCCAGCTACTCGGGAGGCTGAGGCAGGAGAATGGCGTGACCCCAGGGGGCGGAGCTTGCAGTGAGCTGAGATCACGCCATTGCACTCCAGCCTGGGGGACAGAGCGAGACTCCGTCTCAAAAAAAAAAAAAAAAAAAAAAAAAAAAAAAGAATTCTATGACCAATAGTATGGTTTGGCTGTGTCCCTACCCAAACCCCATCTTGAATTGCAGCTCTCATAACTCCCTCGTGTCATGGGAGGTACCCGGTGGGAGGTAATTAAATCACAGGGGCAGGTTTTCCCGTGCTGTTTTCACGATAGCGAATAAGTCTCATGAGATCTGATGGTTTTATAAAGGGGAGTTCCCCGGCACACACTCTCTTGCCTGCTGCCATGTAAGATGTGACTTTGCTCTTCATTTGCCTTCTGCCACGATTGTGAGGTCTCCCCAGCTATGTGGAACTGTGAGTCAATTAAACCTCTTTCCTTTATAAATTTTTTTTTTTTTTTGACAGAGTTTCACTCTTGTTCTCCAGGCTGGAGTGCAGTGGTGCTATCTCGGCTCACCGAAACCTCCACCTCCTGGGTTCAAGCAATTATCTTGCTTCAGCCTCTCGAGTAGCTGGGATTACAAGCATGCATCACCACACCCAGCTAATTTTGTATTTTTAGTAGAGACGAGGTTTCTCCATATTGGTCAGTCTGGTCTCAAACTCCTGACCTCAGGTGATCCACTCACCTCAGACTCCCAAAGTGCTGGGATAATGGGCGTGAGCCACCATGCCCGGCCTCCTTTATAAATTACTTACCCCGTCTTGGGTATGTCTTTATTAGCAGCGTGAGATCGGACTAATACAGCCCAGCATGGCCAACCCGCATGCCAATATCTTGTTCATTGGCCCCTCCAGCCTCCACTGCCTCAGAACCTAGTGCCCAAGAACCACTTGCAATAGATGATGGTTGGTAGTTTAACCAGAAAGACCAAGAACAGTGCCCTTTCTTGGAAGCACCAGGCAATAAAGAAGAGGCCACAATCGGTGGAAGGCACACAGCTTTTTAATAGCAGCAAGTCAGGTGCATCTGCCTCAAGGGGCTACCAAGCCATTGTACCATTGTGGCAAAGGGGGCATGAGGATGAGGAGAAAGCACCAATGTGAGGGCATCCTCAGTGTCCACAGGTGAGCATAAGGCAGAAGGGGAAGCTTCCAACACATCTGGATGGCGACACCCCTGGCATGGCAGACATAAGATGTGAGCCCCTTGGTGGCACAAGCAGAGGCTCCTTGAGAGGAGGGGAAGGCAAGTTTGGCAGTGGTGCTTCAGGGCACTCTGGCCATCCAAATGCCACATGCTTTGGTCCTTCTAGCTGAATGGAGAGCAGGCATGTTCCATCTCCAAGCCCGAAGCATCGATTCATCATCTTTAACTTGGAGATTCCAGACTTGGTCAAGGTCGAACATACCCTAGGAGGGCAACTGGCACAGCTGTGCCCATTCCTTTGCCTCCAGACCTGAAGGAATCTTTCTAGAGGGAGCAGTGCAAGCCAGGAGGCCACAGAGGGAAGAGGTTTAGGGCCAGTGGTTACATAGCTAGGTGCCTGCCGCCAGTGTCTCAGCTTCCAGAGCCTCCCAGCTGCTCCAGGAGGCCCCTGACCTCGCCCTCCACTCGCAGCAGCTGGGCCTTGCGCCAAGGATTAAGGGTGGCACCCCGGCTATCTTCCAGATCCCGCAGTAGGAGCTCAAGGTGTCGCTGGACCCGGGCCCGATCCCAGCTATTGAGGTTCCGCTGGACTTCACTGAGGATCACTGACCAGTATTCCGACACTGCCGTCCCCTCTGTCAGTGACACCACCACCCGGGCACCACCTTCAGTAGCACCCCCCAAGTCTCGCAAGACCTGGCGGCCCTCTGAGCTCAGCTCATTGAAGTAGAGGCTGGCAGGAGAGAGAAAGTCGATGCCATTCAGTAGAGCTCTGAGAAGGAGGGCCCGAGGGTAGACGGACAGAAAATCAGGGGGCCTCACAACTCATCTCCTGGCTGCAGAGTGTGATCACGTAAGTATCTGCAATGAGCCAGAGATGGAGGGTGCTGGCCAGTGGGAGGCAGGGACTAATACTAAAATTCTTTCTTTGTTTGTTTGTTTTTGTTTTTTTTGAGACAGAGTCTTGCTCTGTCACCCAGGCTGGAGTGCAGTGGCACGATCTTGGCTTACTGCAACCTCCATCTGCAATTCTCCTGCCTCAGCCTCCCAAGTAGCTGGGATTACAGATGCGCAACCACCACACCCAGATAATTTTTGTATTTTTAGTAGAGACGGGGTTTCACCATGTTGGCCAGGCTGGTCTCAAACTCCTGACCTCAGGTGATCCACCCGCCTCAGCCTCCTGAAGTGCTGGGATTACAGACGTGAGCCACCACACCTGACCCTGATACTAGAATTCAGTGGGACCAGGGACAGTAGGCCTTTAGGAGAAATGGTGGTGGGGAATTGGGGCAGTTTAAGGGCCAGTCACAGAGGGGGTGGGTTGGCTCGGAGCTAGGTTGACAAGGATCAGTCAGAAACCAGGAATAGAGGACAGGCACCAGGCCCAGGCCCAGAAGCACTCCCTAGGATTGGAGGAGCACAGTCGAGAGAGGGAAGTAGTCTGAAGGGCTGGGGGCAATGGGACCAGGGACAGGACTACGGGACTCACTGTAGCAGTTCCAGGGAAGGGTGCTCCCGGGCAGCTCTGGCCAGGGCCAGGGCCGCTGTGTCACCAGCACCGTTGTAAGCCACGTTCAGCTCCTGCAGCTGCCGGTTGCGGTCCAGCTGGGCAGCCAGCAGCTCCAGGCCTTCGTCCCCAAGGCCCGTGTGCAGCAGGGACAGGTGCGTCACTGAGGTGTTTCCTGCCAGCCCCTCCATTAGCAGAGCAACACCTGCCGCCGTCAGCGGGTTGTTGGACAGCCTACCGCCACGTGCAACCCAAGGTTATGAGGGCTCATTGAGAGGAGGGGGAGGCAAGGTTGGTGGTGGTGCTGGCAGCCTTGATGGGGCAGCCCTGTGCTGGGTGTCAGGACTTGGGCCAAAGAGGGCCCTGCATGGGGCAAGAGGAACCTGGGCATAGAAATGCAGGCCCAGGAGAAAGGCTGGAGCAATAGGGGGAGTGGCGCCTGGCAGAGGAGTCAGAGTAGGGGAGCTGGCCTTTCCTTCCCTCTTCCCCTGACTCCCTTCTTATCTATTCCCTTCCTCTTCACCATTTATGTTTCCCTTCTTCTGCCTTTTTCACTCCCTCCACAGCCTCTGCTTCTCCCTTCTCTCTGACTCCCCTGTCCTTCTCCCTGCTCTTCCTTTTTCTCTCCTCATTTGCCTCCCCTTACACCAATCAGAAACTGGGAACCCAGGCGCTCGGGTTCCCCACATATCAGTCAACACTTAAGGGGCATCTACTGAGTGCCCAGCATTAGGGTCCTCCTCGGGAGTCTGCAGGAAAAATCCTGGAAGGGGATCAGTGGCACTGTTACCAGGCAACCGGCCTAGGTATTATTCCACCCTCTCTCCCCGCCTCCCCCAGGCTGATTTTAGCCACGTGAGAGGTTTCTTGGCACCCATTATAGGTGGCATCTTTCCCTGCTGCCCTGCTGCTTGCAGTGGACCTGGGGGAAGTGGAGGGGACAGGTCAGGGCCTAGACTCTCCTCCACTTACTATCCCTTGGGTGGGCCTGTGCCAAGTATGCCAGGAGGCAGGGAGCTCACCCTTGACCTTAGCTGGCCACCAGGATGCCCCACTCCCAGGGCACTCACCGCAGTGTGGTTATTTGGCACTGGTCATGCAGCAACAGGTCTCGGAGGTCCTTGCAGCCCTCAGGGCCCAGGCTGTTGAGTTGCAAGCTGGAGCAGAAGGTGGCCAGAGGGGAGGTGAGAGACCAGGGAGGGAATTCAGCAGGCAGTCTGTCCATCTACCAAGCCCTCTTTTCATCAGCCTGCCTCTGGGAATCTATACCTGCCTCCCCTTTTTTGAGAGACAGGGTCTCACTCTGTTGCCCAGGTTGGAGCACAATGGCATGATCACAACTCACTGCAGCCTCAGACTCCTGGGCTCAAGCAATCCTCCCACCTCAGCCTCCCGAGTACCTGGGACGATAGCCACATGCCACCACACCTGACTAATTTTTTAATTTTTTGTAGAGACAGGGTCTTTTTATCTTGCCCAGGATGGTCTCAGACTATTAGGCTCAAGTGATGCTTCCACCTTGGCCTCCCAAACCAGTGGGATTACAGGCAGGAGCCACCATGCCTGGCTCCTCCCTTCTGTTGCTCCTGTCACCTCCACCCAAACTAGACTTTTTTTTTTTTTTTTTTTTTTTTGAGATGGAGTTTCACTCTTGTTGCCCAGGCTGGAGTGTGATCTCAGCTCACCACAACCTCCACCTCCCAGGTTCAAGCAATTCTCCTGTCTCAGCCTCCCGAGTAGCTGGGATTACAGGCATGCAACACCACGCCCAGCTAATTTTGTATTTTTAGTAGAGACAGGGTTTCTCCATGTTGAGGCTGGTCTCGAACTCCTGACCTCAGGTGATCCGCCCACCTCGGCCTCCTAAAGTGCTGGGATTACAGGCGTGAGCCACTGCGCCCAGCCCCTAAACTAGACTTCTTCATCCCACCTTCTGGTCACTCATCACTACCTCTGGTTTCCCTGGCACTTTCTTTTCCCACTTCTTCACCTCCAACCCTCTCCCCTCTTCATGCCTGTGCATGAGGATAGGTCCTCACCCCAGCTTCCGGGCACGCAGGAAGACAGGCATGAGTGTGTGTAGCCCAGCAGGATCTAGCTGGCAGGAGGCCAAGTTCACCTCATCCAGGGCATGCCTTCCGCTGCCCAGCACAGCCGCCACCACTGTGCACTTGACGGGTGTCATGCGCACACCTGCCAGGTTGAGCTGACGCAGGGAGCTGAGCACCTCGGCAGAGAAGCGCTGGTTCTGGAACTCATAGTGGAAGAACAGGTGGTCAAGGAGCTCCGAGGGGGGCAGCACCTGCCGGCCCAGCTTGCCCAGCTTCTTCTTGATGGCCTGGGCATTCTCCAGGGCATCCAGGTTCTTGATGGGGCAGCCAAGCTGAGCTAGCACAGCTCGGTTGTGGGCAGAGAGAAGCCCCCCCATGAACATGGGGAAGAGCTCGAAGACTTCATCCTCAGGGGGCTCATCTGGATGGCGCCGGGGGCCCTCCACGCCCAGGATACTGGCGCCCATCTGGTCCAGAACATCATCGTTGTAGTAGTCCTCCTCTCGAAACATCTCCAGCACCATGGCCTGGGCCACCGCCTCCCGGCTTTTACCCACCATGCGCCCAAACACTTGTGGAACCACCTGAAAAAGAAGCAGGGGAGGGTCACTGTGGCCTTCCATGTGCCTGTTCAGCCTTCAAGGCTCAGCTTAAGGTACACCCCCATGACTGCTCCAGCCCTGTGATCCCCCCTTGAACTTAGCATAATTTGTCTGATCATGCTACTCCCCTGCTGCGACACCTTCCATGGCTCCCTACTGCCTATGTGGCAAACTCCAAACATTTAGCCTGGAATATGAAACGTTTCTTAAAACTAGAGATGGGGTCTTCCTGTGTCACCTAAGCTGGTCTTGAACTCCTGGGCTCCCTAGCCTAGGCCCCCCAAAGTGCTAGGATTATAGGCATAAGCCTCTGCACCTGGCCCAAAACTTTTCATGATTTGGCCCTAATTTGACCTTTCCAGGGTCATCTCTCGACACCTGTCTCATGTGCTGCAGACATTAGGAACTTCTTTCTCTTTCCCAAACACCCTGATACATTTTCAAACCCAGGAGGTGGTGAGAAGGAATTAGCATGTATTACACACTTACTTTGGGACAGGGCTAGGTGTCACAAATACATCACCATCTTCAACGTGCAGTTCCTACTGCTTTAAGGGCCTGTGTGATCTGGGCCCTGCCGACTACAATGCCTTCATCACAAGCCTCTTGGCCCCACTCGCTATGCTCCTGCCCTTTCGGCTTTTTTCATCTTAACAGTGCCAAGGTTTTTCCTCCTTCAAAGCCTCCATAGGCCGGGTGCAGTGGCTCATGCCCGAATCCCAGCACTTAGGGAGGCCGAGGCGGGAGGATCACTTCAGCCCAGGAGTTCTAGACCAGCCTGGGCAATGTAGGAAGATGCTATCTCTATTAAAATTTTTTTAAATTAAAAACAAATTAGCCAGCCATGGTGGCATGTGCCTGTAGTCCCTTGAGCACTGGAGGTCAGGGATGCAGTGAGCTGAGATCACACCACTGAACTCCAGCCTGGGCAACAGAGCAAGACCCTGTCTCAAGAGAAAAAAAAAAACAAAAACCTCCAGGGTGCTGCCCCTTCCTGGGGCATTCTCCCCGCCCCCCCCCCCCCCCATTTCTTGGCTAATGCTACAAGGCTCAGATGACATGCCCTTCCACAAAGAGGCTCTACTGACCCCTCAGACCAGTTCCCCTACTACACACTTTCATGGCATCTGGGGCTTCTTCTTCCCAGGCATTTGCCGTAATTTTTCCTTATATGGTTACATTGATATTTTTGTACTCAAACTGTGCAGGAAGCAGCAGTTTCCTTCTGGGAAAGGAGCTCAGACTAGATCAGAAAGGGCAGAAACCTGCAGTTTTGTTAACTGACATTTCCTCAGATTCTAACACATTGCCTGGCACACAGCAGGCACTCAAATATCTGACAAAGAAATAAATGTTGGGGGTTTGTCAGCCGGGCATGGTGGCTCACACCTGTAATCCCAGCACTTTGGGAGGCCAAGGCGGGTGGATCACGAGGTCAGGAGATCTCGACTATCCTGGCTAACACAGTGAAACACCGTCTCCACTAAAAATACAAAAAATTAGCCAGGCGTGGTGGCAGGCACCTGTAGTCCCAGCTACTCGGGAGGCTGAGGCAGGAGAATGGCGTGAATGCAGGAGGTGGAGCTTGCAGTGAGCCGAGACTGTGCCACTGCACTCCAGCCTGGGCGACAGAGCGAGACTCTGTTTTAAAAAAAAAAAAAAAAAAGAAAGAAAGAAATATGATATCTTCCCCCATCCCTGCAATTGTTCTGAAAGGGAAGAAGGGTCGTTCCTCTGGCAACAAACCATGACGTTGTTTTGTGGCACCTCCTTTAATGTCTGTTTTTTTTTACTTTTTAATATTTTAATTTTTATTTGTTTAGAGACAGGGTCTTGCTGTGTCACCTAGGCTGGGGTGCAGTGGTGTGATCATAGCTCACTGTAGCCTTTAACTCTTGGGCTCAAGCGATCCTCTTGCCTTGGCCTCCTGAGAGCTGTGACTACAAGTGTGCACCACTGCACCTGGCTTGTTTTCATGTTTATATGTGAGGTTACTCTCATAGAGGTGATAGTGCCCCTTCTCCAACATTAACCTGTGACAGAATATGTCACCCTGTGAAGCTGAATCCACAAGATCGTGAATAAACAGATGGGCTCAGTACTCTGCCAGGGCAACCCTCCCTCCAAGAGGGCTTAGGGGTGTGGGGCTGACAATTCTGCTGGGTTTTCAATAACTGGGGGCTTTCTGAATCCCCTCAGGAGACTGCAGCCTCTCGTTGCAACTCAGGTCCAGCAGGCACATCCTCAGGGCGGGGGTGGCCTCAGCAGCAGCTGTGACCTCCTGTCAGAGGTGATGGTGTGAGAAGGGGTGGGCTGTCCGAGCCTGTTTCTTTTTTTTTTTTTTTTTTTTTTTTTTTGAGACAGAGTCTTGCTGTGTCACCCAGGCTGGAGTACAGTGGCGCGATCTTGGCTCACTGCAACCTCCACTTCCTGGGCTCAAGAGATTCTCCTGCCTCAGCCTCCTGAGTAGCTGGGATTACAGACACGTGCCACCACACCCGGCTAATTTTTGTATTTTTAGTAGAGACGGGGTTTCACCATGTTGGCCAGGCTGGTCTTGAACTAAGTCTGTTTCTATATGTGACAAACAATTAAACAGCATAGGCTGGGCATGGTGGCTCACTCCTATAATCCCAGCACTTGGGGAGGCTGAGGTGGGTGGATCACCTGAGGTCAGGAGTTCAAGACCAGTCTGGCCAACATGGTGAAACCCTGTCTCTACTAAAAATACAAAAATAAGCCGGGCATGGTGGCAGGCGCGTGTAGTCCCAGCTACTTGGGAGGCTGCGCTGGGAGAATCACTTAAATCCAGGAGGTGGAGGTTGCAGTGAGTAAAGATGGTGCCACTGCACTCCAGCCTGGGCAACAGAGCCAGACTCCATCTCAAAAAAACAAACAAACAAAAAAACACTTAAATAGCACTTACCATGTCCTAGACCCTGAGGATGAGTTCATTTAATCTTCATATTAGGCCAGTGATATAAGTTCTAGTATTATCTCCATTTCACAGATAAGGAATCTGAGGCACAGAACTAAGTAAGCTATCCAAAGTCTCACAGCTAGTAAGTAGCAGAGCCTGGATTTGAACTCAAATAGCTGAGTTACCAAATCCCTGTTCTTAGCCCTTATGCTTTGGTGCCTATAAAAATAAAAAGTTGGCTGGGCACAGTGGTTCACACCTGTAGCCCAGCACTTTGGGAGGCCAAAGTGAGAGGATCACTAGTGAGACCCCATCTCTACAAAATTAAAAATTTTTTATTTTTTAATTTAATTTAATTTTATTTATTTTTATTTTTATTTTTGAGAGGGAGTCTCACTGTGTCGCTCAGGCTGGAGTGCAGTGGCACAATCTTGGCTCACTGCAACCTCCACCTCCCAGGCTCAAGCAATTCTCCCGTCTTAGCCTCCCAAGTAGCTGGGATTACAGGCACCCGGCAGCACACTTGGCTAACCATGTTGACCAGGTTGGTCTCAAACTCCTGACCTCAGGTGATCCACCTGCCTCGCCTCCCAAAGTGCTGGGATTACAGGCGTGAGCCACTGCACCCGGCTATGAAATTAAAATTTTAAAAATTAGCTGGGGATGGTGGCACATGCCTGAGGTCCCAGCTACTCAGTGAAGTTGAGGTGGGCGGATTGCTTGAGCCCAGGAGGTCGAAGCTGCAGTGAGCTATGATTGCACCACTGCACTCTAGGCCTGGGCAACAGAGTAAGACTCTGCCTCACAAAATAAAAATAAAAACACATTTAAATTTTTAAAAGTGTTGAAATTCTGCCAGCACTAACCAGCACTCTGCCTCCTCAAAATCAGTTGCTGAAACATTCCTAGAGAAAACAAAGGTTACCTAGCAAGGCCCCACAGCTTGACAGAAATAACCACAATGCACCAGTATAGTTTGGCAGAAAGAGCACAGGATTCAGAATCACAACGCCCTGGGCTCCTATCCCAGCTTTTTAAACTTACTATTTGAGTGATCTTGGACAAGTTACTTTAACTCTCTGAGCCTCAGTTTATTCATCTATAAAAGGGATCATAATAGTATTTCCTTTCCAGGAGTGACGTGAAAAACAAAAGGATGAACACTGACAACGCGCCTGGCACACATCACACAGAGTGGCTCCTTCCAGCCCTCAAAGACCTTGCTCAGCTGTGCCACTCACAGTACAGTCCTCAGGTCTGTAGTTTGGTTTCTGGAGTGGACCTGCCCTCAGGATGACTCCCCTAAGCCAATTACCAATGCCATTTATCTTCCTAGTATACATGAATAAAATGGCATCTGCTTTATAAACCCATCTCTGGTGATCTAGTTAAGATGAGTCATCACTCTCAGAGCCTAATCACCTCGGGAGGAACACACACAATCGAGTTTCTGGACCTGCAAAGCAGAGGATAGGCCTGCCTCCTAGGAGGAAAGACACAAAAAGGAAACCATTTTTAGGAATCCATGTAGCATTGTTATTAAAGTCCCCACGTCTCCAGATTCCCCTCCCCAGCCACCAAGCCTTCCCCAGCCTTATGGCTTCTCTCTCCGCAATCCCACTAAAAGCCAAAATGCCTAGAGCTGAAACCAGATGCAGGGAGAAGATTCATACCTGTGTAGGAAGCAGCAGTTTCCTGCTGGGAGAGGAGCAAGGGGTGAACAGGGAACCATGTGGGGGCATGGGCAGCTTGGGGTGCTGGGGAGGCAAGGAGCAGGTAGGGGGTCTCAGGGATATTACCTTGATCAAGTTGAAGAGCAGAGGCAGAGCCCGCAGAGGCAGCAGCTTGGCCATGATGCCCAGTACCAGGCTGACGTCCTCCCCGACACGGCCCACGAGCTCAGCCACTTCCTTGCCCACCTTTTGCAGGGTCGTCTTGCGCAAACCCAGCACAATGTAGAGGGCCGCCAGGTATTCCTGCATGGCGGGCACGGTGAACACGAAGGTGCCCGCGCGCCCCGGCTCCACACATGGGGCCAGGAAAAACCTCAAGGCATCCCGGCGGAAGATGTGCAGCAGCTGAAACTCCTCCTCCGTCTTGATGCCAGCCTCCAGGCAGCCACAGACATCCTCTTCAGAGAAGTAGGTCTTGCGGGAGGACACCCCCTCATAGGCCAACTTGCCCATGGTTCGGGCTGCATAGGCCATCAGGGACAAATTGGAGGGGTCAGTGCTGTCCAGGGTTTCCCCGCTGAAGTTGAGGCGCAGGAAGCTGGTATAGATGCTTGTAAGGGTCTGCCCAGCAGGCGTGGGGGCATGCAGGAAGTGCAAGGTGGCACAAACGAGCCAGCAATAGGACGGCAGGAAGCAGGCAGCGGCGATCTGGTGGTGCCCCTCCAGGTTCCGGGAGAGCATCTGCACCAGGTTGTCACGCTGAGCTGGTGTGGCGGAGATACCTGAACCCCCAGCGGCATACCCGCAGTCCGGCTGGTTGAGGCGGAGCTGGAAGTAGAGCTTCTGCAGGTTGGTATCAGAGAAACCACAGATCTCACCATAGCGGCCCACGTACTTGCTGGGGATACGGCCAATGGCAGAGGGCCGAGTGGTCACCAGAATGCTGGCCTGGGAATAGCATGGTTGGGAGTTAAGAAAGACCTTAGTGTCCTGCTGACTGCCTCTATTCCCAGGGGACCCCTGAAGACTGAGTGTCCAAGGATGAAGACATTGATGAGGATAACAGTTATAACTAGCAATTACTGAATACCTGCTGTGATCCAGGCCGCTGTGCTAATATTATGTGCAGTATCCCATTTGATCAGAGCAACTCAAGAAGAAAGGAACAGAAGCCTGGGGAAGTTACTGACTTGCTCAGGGTCGCACTACTGGGAAGTGAAGGCACCAGGAGTTAAAGTAACCCAGGACCTAGGGGGCGAGTCAAGGGGCAGCAGTGATAGCCTGGGGTAAAGGGCCACCCACCTCAGGCAGCATGTATTTACGCAGCAGGTTGACGATAATAGCAGCTGGTTCCTGTGGTTCCTCCGGGTCACTACAAAGTCCCGTGCCTGCCAGCCGGAAGTCGAGGTTGAGACGCTCTAAGCCATGGAGCACAAAGAGAAGGTGGGACCCAGCAGCAGCCATCAGGGGTAGAACCTCCTTCAGGGGCGTGTAGCGCTGAGCCACAAGTTGGCACAAGGAGGCTGGGGCAGGGCCCAGGGATGACAGGTCCTCACAGGAGAAGGGGATGAGCAGCTCGAAGGCCGGCAGCCGCCCGTAACACCAGTCCAGAACCATCTTGCGCACCAGCGTGCTCTTGCCTGTGCCCACTGTCCCATACAGCACCACTGTCTGCACCCGGCGCCCACAGGCATCCGGGTTAAAGAGCTGAGACAGGGCCAGTGGAGGGAGCCCGGCCTGGGGTGGCTGATGCTCCAGGGCCAGCTCCGCGGGTGGGCGAAGTAGCTCATCAGGGGTACTCTCACGGATCACAGGGTCAACGTGGACTGTGTCTAGGGCAAAGGTCGGGCCAAACTGGCGCTCCTCCCTGGGCAGCCGGCTGAACCACTCAGCCAGGTTCCGGCGGTGCCGCTGTATAGCTTCTGAGTGGGAAGGCAAGGGAAATGGGTCAGAGAAAGGGGCCTGGAGATGTAGCTTAGGGCCAATCAGGGCGGTGGTGAGGTCAGGCTCGGACATCAAGGCATAGATGCTGGGGCCCACAATGGTGGGCACACAAGACTCCCTGAGAAAATATAGACTGTCCAGAAAGTCTGGAACTCCTGTGTCAGAAAGTGGGGAGCCACTGGACAAGTAATGCTGAGCCTGGACCAACTGGTTTCACAGTGACCTATGTGCCGTCTTAACCTGCTTGACCCAACTTTGTTGAGCATAGGGATGGTATGGCTCTCCTAGTGCTTTGTATATGTAAGTGTGCAATGCAAGAGTATTGCAGGAAGGGATACATAGATGGATGGGAGGGAGGGAGAGAGAGAGAGGAGGAGGGACCACCGATGGAAGATGGCAGTGGATCCTCTATGCCTCCCTCACCCTGCTTCTCCTTCCAGCCCCGTCTCCCCACCACATCCCCCGACCAGGGTCCCAGCCAGTCTCTTTACCAGTTGCAAAGGCGCTGGGGAACAGCCGTCCATGCCTCCCGGACGGGGGAGTGCTGTCTGCCGAGCTTCTGTGGTGGCGTATAAAGGCCCTGGGAACAAGGAGAGGGGATGAGCTGGGACTTGGATCTTGGATCAGCCCCTTCACAGGCTCTGGGTCCAAGCCTGTCTGCACTGCTAGACTTCTGGTTTCCTGAGATACAGGCCCCACACTGGACCCCCAAGTTTAGAGGCTTGTCTGACTCTCACACCCTTCCCAGGTGTTGAGGCCTTAGCCCTAGCCCTCCAGACCCCACTGCTGACTGTCCGCCTGGAACTCAGGCTGGCCATGCAAGGCTCCACCCACTTCCCACAGGGTCCTCCCTCCACTGACTACTATGCCTTCTACCACAGATGATCTAAGCCAACTTCCTCTCAGGCCTTGGAGCTGCCACTGTATCCTCCCACCCCCAAAGGACAAAGCCCCTTCCCAAGGTCCCCAAGAGATCAAGCTAGCCCCAAGTCCTGACCCTTCCCAGTCTGCTCTGTTGTGCCCAGATTAGTCCTAAGGTATGATACCCAGGCCTCACCTAGGGGGCCCAAGAGGATGCCTCCCTTGAAGGGGCCAACTCCAGTGCATCAGGAAGGGGATACGTTCATCTACAGAGAGAAGGACGAAATAGCATCTGCAGACCCAATCCAATACACAGAACCCATGTCTACATCAAACCCCCCAGTATTTGCTCTCATAGCAGCATGTACTGCCCCTTTGCAGCAGTTATTTTGCAATTTTCTATTTCATTGTGTGATTATTCCATTAACATTCATTCTTCTCTCCTCCATGAGAGGGATCACATTTGGGTGTTTTAAAAATTTTTTGTCCCCCTTAACGTTTGTTTTTGTTCACAAATATTTACTTAGAACTTAACACCAGGTCTGCAGTACGGCAGGCACTCAGTAAATCTCTGTTGTATGTAAAGTAAAATCAGACAAGTTCCTAGACTTATGTAGCTACAAGAGACTCTCAAAGACGATCTATTCCAACTCCCTTTTTTTTTTTTTTTTTTTGAGACGGAGCCTTACTCTATTGTCCAGGCTGGAATGCAATGGCGTGATCGCGGCTCACTGCAACTTCTGCCTCCCAGGTTCAAATGATTCTCCTGCCTCAGCCTCCCAGTTAGCTGGGATTACAGGTGTGCACCACTACGCCTGGCTAACTTTTTTTTGTAGTTTTAATAGAGACAGGGTTTCACCATGTTGCCAGGCTGGTCTCAAACTCCTGATCTTGTGATCCGCCTGCCTTGGCCTCCCAAAGTGCTAGGATTACAGGCATGAGACACCGCACCTGGCCAAGTCCAACTCCCTTATTTTAGGATGGGAAAAAGGCAGCTGAGGAAGGTGAGGCAACATGCTCAAGGTCAACAGCTAGAGAACCACAGAGCTGAGACTAGTGCACCTGGTGTCTGGATCCCTGCTGTCTTGGAGGCATCATGTGGACCCTGGAAAGCAAGAAAAAACAGAAACCCCTGCTTCCTGCTCACCTGGTTGCTGGAGTGCTCTTCTAAAACCAGAGCCCCAAGAGGCCCTGGGCAAATGGTGGCCCCACCTCATCCTGGGAGAGAAGGTCAGAGCCTGGGGGGCCTAGGACCGACTTCTCTCCTGCAAGAAGAATGGTACGAATGGATCACTGCCACCACTCCTCCCCTGCACCCCTAACCCCATTCCAGCCAAGGAGGGACCTTCCTCCCAGGAGAGGATCAGCCCTTCCTCAAATGTTGGCCCTGCTGAAGCCCTGGCCTGGCTTTCAGCTCTCGTCCCTCTCCCAAACTCCAGCTTGAGGGATCCCATTTTATCTCTTACCACCTTTTTTTTTTTTTTTTTTTTTTTGAGATGAAGTGCCCCTCTGTTGCCCAGGCATGAATGTAGCTCATTGAAGCCTATGCCTCCCAGGCTTAAGCGATTCTCCTGCCTCAGCCTCCCAAGTAGCTGGGATTACAGGCGCCCACCACCACACTGGGCTAATTTTTGTATTTTTAGTAGAGACGGGGTTTACCATGTTGGTTAAGCTGGTCTCGAACTTCTGACCTCAGATAATCTGCCTGCTTTGGCCTTGCAAAGTGCTGGGATTACAAGCATGAGCCATCACACCCGGCCTTCCTACCACGTCTTGCCTGTCCCCTGAAGCTTCACGAACACCTTTCCCTGAGTTCCACCCTGGGAAACTGCTTTATTTAGGTGTCCTTTTTCCTTCTTGGCCGCCAGCAAGCTCAGATAGGAGTCCTGTGTTCATTTTCAGTGGCTTTTCTGTGCCTAGATTTTCCAGTAATAATTATCCACCCTGCTCTGCCTTTCTTCTGCAGATATCAGATCCTTTTAGCTCAGTTTTAATGGCTTTATCATTTTATGTTCTCTGTGACTTTTATGTAAGCAGCCTTTGAGACTGACATAAATAATAAATAAATGAATGAACTTCTCGCTTGACATCTCCAGATGGACAACCTGCCACTGCTTCAAACTTCTCCCATGTAAAACTGAACTCATCATTCCCCTCCTCTTGTCATTTACCTTGCTGCAAATCTTCCCACCCACGCCTTACACTAGAAACCTGACCTCTGTCTTCAAATCTTTCTTCTCCTGCTCCTTCAGGCAGTGTGAAGAGTCCTAGCAATTCCTCCCCACTGCTTTGACAGCCAGTCGCTGCCCCGACCAGCATTTATTGGACCCGATCTCCTCACCAGCCTTTCTGCCTTCAGTCTCATCCCATTCTAATCCCTCACCCCAGGCACCAAGCACCTCCCGAAAGTCCGAGGTTACTTATAGAGTCCAAACACCGGGCTCCCACAAGCTATTTTTCTGAGTTTGTCCCAGCCTGTACCTTATTCCCCAGGCTCACCGGATTCTTGCTCTTGCTGTCCTAAATTTGTTCATACACTCTTCTCAGTTTGGAATGACCTTTCTCCTCTGTTAGAGTCCCAACCAATCTTTTTTTTTTTTCCTGAGACAGGGTCTCTCGCTCTGTTGCCCAGGCTGGAGTGCAGTGGTGCGATCTCAGCTCACAGCAACCTCTACCTCCTGGGCTCAAGCCATCCTCCTGCTTCAGCCTCCTGAGTAGCTAGGACTACAGTGGTGTGCCACCACACCTGGCTAATTTTTGGTTTTTGTTTTTGTAGAGACGGGGTTTTCACTATTGTTGCCCAGGGTGGTCTCGAACTCCTGGGCTCAAGTGATCCGCCTGCCTTGGCAACCCAAAGTGCGGGGACTGCAGGTGCGAGCCACCACTCGGGCCCCAACCAATCTTTTAAGATCCTGCTCAAAAGTCTCCGTCCCTGGGAAGTCTTTTCTGAGGCCTCTGAACTCATTTAAATGGAATGTGCCCCTATCTGGCACCTGGTCTCCTCCACTGAGATCAGGGCTTCTTGGGCAGGGCACGCTTAAGGAGAACTGGCTGCATTGGGCCACCTGCCTTAGCAGGGCCAACCAGCGGAGAAGCTGGCTGGGTGCTGGCCCGTTCCAGGGGCTGGGGAAGGGTTAAGAGAGGGCTCCGGAAGCCTGAGAAAGCCTAGGTTCCGGGTTAACGTCGGATCTAGGGCCACTGAGTCAAGACGGGACTTGCGGGGCCGAGGGCAGTTCTCTGGTGATCACCCAGGTCTCCAGGGCAGTGAGAAAAGGAGGGGGCACTGCAGGAAACGTACAGGGGCGGGGTTCCCACAGGTCCAGAGCTCCTCCACCAAACTGGGTTCCAAACAGCTCTCCTACTTTCGGGTGGCCTCGGGAACCCAAGGGGAGACTTGCCAGAACGCCCGCCATTCAGCGCCCAGCTCCGTCCCTCTTGTTCCCGGCCGGGATCTCCCCGCGGTCCTTGCACAACCTCCTCCACCGGCCCGCCCTGCCCCCACGCTCAGCGCCGTCTCCCAGCCAGGGCCGCAGGGGCGATCAAGCCCGCTAGGCCTTTACCCGCGGCTGCCCAGTTCCGGGAGCCGTCGGCCGCGGCCCGGAGGGGTCGGCTGGGCGGACGCCGGCGTCTCCCGCCAGCTCCCAGAGTCCCCGGCTCCTCGGCGTGGCGCTTCCTGCCCACCTCCGCCCGCCTGCACGGCCCTGGCACCTGGCAGCGGGCGCGAAAGAGGACGAGCCCAGGCACTCGGGCCTGCGGGGTCCTGGGACGAGGGGGTCAGCGAGAGGGGCCCAGTGCCCCGGAGCAGGCGCACGGCTGGCACTCCGGCGCCACCCGTCCCGCCATCGCCCCCCCACCCCGCCCCGCCTCCATCCCCTCGGGCACTGCCGCTAGTACTGCCCTCTGCAGGTTCCCAAGCGCCAGTGACACCCAGTGACCTCACTAACCACCTCCCAGGCTGGGCTGCTTGTTAGGCCCATTTTACAGATGAAGAAACTGATGCTCAGAAGGGTGAAATGACTTGTGCAGGTTGATTCAGTTAGGAAATGGATGAGCCAGAACAAAATCCCGGGCCTAAGTCT
Source organism: Nomascus leucogenys (assembly GCF_006542625.1). Classification (NCBI taxonomy): domain Eukaryota; kingdom Metazoa; phylum Chordata; class Mammalia; order Primates; family Hylobatidae; genus Nomascus; species Nomascus leucogenys. Next base: position 15,636,668 of record NC_044395.1, read on the forward strand.
TCCTACCTTACCCCTGGGCCTCCCTGAGGCGCCGGTGTCCAGGAGATTCTTCCCTCTGTCCCTCTCCGCCTCCCCAGCCTACCTTCAGGCAGAGACCTGAGCCTAAGGCTTCCTTGGGTTCTCCCTTATGTATCTGGTCCTCTTCAGAGCCCAGACCTATGTGTGTGGCCTCTGGTAACCTTGGTTAAGAAAGAAGGAAGAATAGGGGCTGAAGGACAGCTTGCAGCCCAACCTGCTCTTCGGGTCTGACACCCATTCATGGCGTAGCCCTGGGGTTTTCCAGTTCCCAAAGCCCCCACCCTTATCCCTGCACTTCCACACACTTCCACACCCTGGGCTCACGTAGCCCAGAAGGAGGAGCCACCCACCACCCACCCGGGGCACGCCTTCGTATGCAAGCATGAGTGTACGGTGTTCACACAACAGACCTGTGCACTAGGGCACCCACAGAAAGGCTCTCCAGGACAGGGCTGGGAAAAGGACTTACTGAAAACAAATGGATGTTTTATTTAGACATTTGTTCATTCATTGTAGTGTGGTATTGGGTAGTACTGAGCACCTCACCCCCACGAGCCAGGTCCAGCACTAGGCCCTGGGCTGCCAGCCAGAGCAAGGCAGGCACCTCACTTTAATGGAACCAACCACCACATTTACAAATGATGTACTTCAAGGCCGAGGCAGGAGGATCACTTGAGACCAGGAGTTTGAGACCAGCCTGGGTGACATAGTGAGACCCTGTCTCTATTTAAAATGAAAATAGAAAATAAAAATATAAAAAACAGACAAACAAATGATGTACTTCAGTGGCAGAGGCAAAGCATTAGGAGAGTCTGGAAAAGGGAGTGCAGAGGAGGTAACATTTGTACTGGATCTGAAAAAATAAATCAGAGGGCCAGGAGCGGTGGCTCACACCTGTAATCTCAGCACTTTGGAAGGCTGGGGGTGAGGGGCAGATCTCCTGAGGCCAGGAGTTTGAGACCAGCTCAAACTGATCACCATGGCCAACACAGTGAAACCCCATCTCTACTAAAAATACAAAAATTGGCCAGGCATGGTGGCTCATGCCTGTAATCCTAGCACTTTGGGAGGCCAAGGCAGGCAGATTGCCTGAGCTCACAAGTTCACGACCAACCTGGGCAACATGGTGAAACCTCGTCTCTACTAAAAATACAAAAATTAGCCAGGTTGGGTGGTACATGCCTGCAGTCCCAGCTACACAGGAGGCTGAGGCAGGAGAATCGCTTGAATCCAGGAGGCAGAGGTTGCTGTGAGCCAAGATCATGCCACTGCACTCCAGCCTGGGAGACAGAGCAAGACTCCGTATCAAAAAAAAAAAAAAAAAAAAAAAAACATCAACCAGGCATGGTGGCATGGGCCTATAGTACCAGCTACTCAGGAGGCTAAGGCACAAAAATTGCTTGAACTTGGGAGGCAGAGGTTGCAGTGAGCCGAGATCATGCCACTGCACTCTAGCCTGGGAGATAAAGTGAAACTGTGTCTCAAAAATAAAAACAAAAGCACAGAAAATTAGCTGGGCGTGGTGGCACATGCCTATAATTGCAGCTACTCAGGAGACTGAAGCAGGAGAATTGCTTGAATCTGGGAGGTGGAGGTCGCAGTTAGCCAAGATTGCACCACTGCACTCCAACCTGGACAACAGAGAGAGACCCTGTCTCAATAAATAAATAAATCAGAGAAAGGAAGGGCATGCATCCCAGCAGCAGGGTGAACAACACATTTGCATTTTAAAAGAGGTTCTTCAAGGGGAGTAGAATGGGATGTGGGAGGGGAAGTATAGGAACCCCATGAGTGTAGTCTCAGGGGTGACAGTTTGGGCCTGGTAATCTCCTCTAGCTTCACTCCACTTACCTAGCCATGCAAGGCAGTCACCTGGCGGCAGTTCCTGGACACAGCTCAGAGCAATCTGTTTTCCTCCCCCGTCACCTTCCCCATGGGTACGACAACCATGTAGGTTTTATTAATAACATATACTTTGACTGGCCTCTTGCAGACAGAAGTACTGTGAGTCATGCCGTGGGCATGTCCTCTGTTGGCTGACCTAGGATGCGGCTCAGTGGCTCACCCTATAATCCCAGCACTTTGGGAGGCCAAGGTGGGTGGATCACCTGAGGTCAGTAGTTCGAGACCAGCCTGACCAACATGGTGAAACCCCATCTCTACTAAAAATACAAAAAAATTAGCCAGGCGTGGTGGCACGCACCTGCGGTTCCAGCTACTCTAGAGGCTGAGATGGGAGGATCGCTTGAGCCCAGGAAGTTGAGGCTGCAGTAAGCCATTATTGCACCTTGTACTCTAGCAATGGTGACAGAGCGAGACCCTGTCTCAAAAAAAAAAAAAAAAGAATTATTGCATGGACAACTGTTTTAGTCAACTCTGGTCTTCAGCACTTTGCACAGGTCTGGACACAGAGAAGGTGACTGTGTTAAAGAAGATGATATCGGCCGGGTATGGTGGCTCACGCCTGTAATCCCAGCACTTTGGGAGGCCAATGTGGGTGGATTGCCTGAGCTCAGGAGTTCGAGACCATCAGGGCTACATGGTGAAACCCCGTCTCTACTAAAAATACAAAAAAATTAACCAGGTGTGGTGGCGCACGCCTCTAGTCCCAGCTACTTGGGAGGCTGAGGCAGGAGAATTGCTTAAGCCCCAGAGGCGAAGGTTGCAGTGAGCCAAAATCATGCCACTGCACTCCAGCTTGGGCTACAGAGTGAGACTCCATCTCAAAAAAAAAAAAAAAAAAAAAAGAAGATCTGTAAGCCCAGGTACTTAGGTACTTTGGCACTTAGGGAGAGAGGGCCCATTTCAAAACATACTTAGATGGGCAGGGAGCATTTATGGCTGCAACTCAGCAGGTTACTGGGACTGGTGGGAGGAACATGGGGTAGGGCACAGTGGCAAGAGTACAGTATCTCGCCAGGCACGGTGGCTCACACCTGTAATCCCAGCACTTTGGGAAGCTGAGATGGGCAGATCATGAGGTCAGGAGATGGAGACCATCCTGGCTAACATGGTGAAACCCCGTCTCTACTAAAAATACAAAAAAATCAGCCAGGCGTAGTGGCGGGCACCTGTAGTCCCAGCTACTCAGGAGGCTGAGGCAGGAGAATGGCGTGAACCCGGGAGGCAGAGCTTGCTTGCAGTGAGCCGAGATGGCACCACTGCACTCCAGCCTGGGCGACAGAGAGAGACTCCATCTCAAAAAAAAAAAAAAAAAGAATACAGTATCTCAAGAGCTTGCTCAAGTCATTTCCTCAAGCCTAGGTTTCCTTTTCTATTTTTTAAATTTATTTTTTTTTATTTATTTATTTTGAGACGGAGTTTCACTCTTGTTGCCCAGGCTAGGGTGCAACGGTGCGATCTTGGCTCACCTCAACCTCCACGTCCCAGGTTCAAGAGATTCTCCTGCCTTAGCCACCTGAGTAGCTGGGATTACAGGCATGCACCACCATGTGTGGCTAATTTTTGTATTTTTAGTAGAGACGAGGTTTCTCCATGTTGGTCAGGCTGGTCTCAAACTCCGACCTTAGGTGATCTGCCTGCCTTGGCCTCCCAAAGTGCTGGGATTACAGGCGTGAGCCACCACACCTGGCCTCCTTTTCTATAAAAGGAGGAAACGATAGTGCTCATCCTAGCAGTCTCATGGGGTTGCTGTGGGAATCAAAAGAGCTCTCTTAGCAAATATGTGAGCCACTCTACAAATGTTATCTGTGCCTGCATGGCCTTTGCTGGCTCTGGAAGGCCGATGGCCTTCATTAGCTCCCACAGGAACTTGTAAATGTGTGAATCTATAAGTGTTTAACCCTTTCAGAAGTATTTACTGGTGGCCAGGCGCGGTGGCTCACGCCTGTAATCCCAGCACTTTGGGAGGCCGAGGCGGGCGGATCACGAGGTCAGGAGATCGAGACCATCCTGGCTAACAGTGTGAAACCCCGTCTCTACTAAAAATATAAAAAATTAGCCAGGCGTGGTGGCAGGCGCCTGTAGTCCCAGCTACTCCAGAGGCTGAGGCAGGAGAATGGTGTGAACCCGGGAGGCGGAGCTTATAGTGAGCCGAGATGGCGCCACTGCACTTCAGCCTGGGCGACAGAGCGAGACTCCGTCTCAAAAAAAAAAAAAAAAAGAGGAAGTATTTACTGGATTTTTTTTTTTTCTTAACAGGGTGTCACTCTGTCACCCAGGCTGGGGTGCAGTGGCACAATCATAGCTCACTGTAATCTCAAACTCCTGGGCTCAAGTGATCCTCTCACCTCAGCCTCCCAAGTAACTAGGATTACAAGCACTGCCACCATGCCCAGCTAATTGTTTGTTTGTTTGTTTGTTTTTATAGAGAGTTGTAGTGATGGGGCCTCACTGTGTTGCCCAGGCTGGCCTCCCAAAGTCCTGGAATTACAGATGTGAGCTGTAACCATGCAATGCCCTAGTATTTATGTTTTAAAAAGAGAAAGAGGGCTGGGGATGGTGACTCATGCCTGTAATCCTAACAGTTTCGGAGGCTGAGCTGAGAGGAATGTTTCAGCCCAGGAGTTGGAGACCAGCCTGGGCAACATGATGAGACCCCATCTCTATATTTTAAAAAATTTAAAAATTAAGCCTGAGGTTTGGAGTTCAAGATCAGCCTGACCAAAATGGAGAAGCCCCATCTCTACTAAAAATACAAAATTAGCTGGGCGTGGTGGTGCATGCCTGTAATCCCAGCTACTCAGGAGGCTGAGGCAGGAGAATCGCTTGAACCTGGGAGGTGGAGGTTGTGGTGAGCTGAGATTGCGCCGTTGCACTCAAGCCCAGGCAACAAAAGTGAAACTCTGTCTCAAAAAAAAAAACAAATTAAAAATGATCTGGGCATAGTGGCATACACCTATGGTCCCAGCTACTCAGGAGGCTGAGGGAGGAGGATCCCTGAGCCCTGGAGTTCAAGGCTGCAATGAGCTATGTTTGTACCACTGCACTACAGCCTGGGTGACACAGTGAGACCCTGTCTTTAAAAAAGAAAGAGAGAGTAAAATAAGAATCTTAAGACAGATGCTTTAATGGTGGGATTTCATGCCCTTTGATATGTCAAAAGCCATATCTTGGCATCACTCCCGGGAGAAGGTGGCACCCAGAATGCCCTCTAAATCTAACTAGAATTCCAGGAGCTTGAACTCAGACTTCTTCATGCTTTCTACTCCCATCATAAACTCCATAAGAAAAAAAAAAAGTCATTCACCTCCAGGTGAGCACCCAACCACTCATAAATTGGACCCTAGTTTAGTTTGGGTCACTTAAGTCTACATGTGGCACAACTAGGGTGTTCCAGGCAGCTGGCAGGTTGATGCCAGTCATTTCCTTCAGTCCCCAAGCCTCAGGCCCAGGAGAGAAGAGGGTGAGGCAGTGTGCTGCTTCTTGGGTTGTCCTGCCCCCAGTCCTCAAGAACTTCTGGACACTTGCCTGCTCCAAACCCCCAGCCACCAAACCCATTTGTATTCCTGGTGGCTGACAGTTCAGCCCCGGTAAGGGTGGCCGAGTGGAAAGAAGAGGAGAAGCAAAGGGGAAAGGCGAGTAAGCCCAGTGAGGTCCCCACCACTCCCATCCTAGGGATGGGGCTCCAGGGTCTTTCCTGCTTCTCACTGACCTCCATAACCAGTAACACACCCCACCCCTGCAGGCACACCCAGGGCCCAGTGAGTCCTGAAGACAGAGGCAGGCATCATTTGGACAAGAACTCACCCATGCAACAGACACGCAGCTCCCCCACACAGCATGTGAATCCACCATGAACAAGTGTCATTGACCAATGCCAAGAAAGAGGACTATGGAGGTAGAAGACCTGGTCTCCAGGCCTGGCTCCTCCTCCATTCGTTGAGGGCCCTTGGGCAGGTTACTTAACCCAAGTCTCAGTTCTCTCATCTACAAAACGGGTTGTCATGAAGGATGGTGCAGGGTCAGCATGGGACTCCCTTGAGATGATGAATGTGAATGAAGCCTCTGTGAGATGGAAAGCATGACGCAAATATTTCTTTTTTTTTTTTTTTTTTTTTTTTGAGATGGAGTCTCGCTCTGTCGCCCAGGCTGGAGTGCAGTGGTGCCATCTCGGCTCACTGCAACCTCTGCCTCCCGGGTTCACGCCATTTTCCTGCCTCAGCCTCCCGAGTAGCTGGGACTACAGGCGCCCGTCACCACGCCCGGCTAATTTTTTGTATTTGTAGTAGAGATGGGGTTTCACCGTGTTAGCCAGGATGGTCTCGATCTCCTGACCTCGTGATCCACCCGCCTCAGCCTCCCGAAGTGCTGGGATTACAGGCGTGAGCTACCATGCCCGGCGACACAAATATTTCTTAAGCTACATGTTCACTAGCTTGACAGGTACCTAGGACCTATCATCCCCTGCCACAGACTCCCTACAGCCGACAGGCATCTTGCCAAATGCTTTGAAGACCCCCTTGCAGGGCACAGTACCAGGTGGCAGATCCACACACATTTACACATTGCATACTGTATAAATATAGGTTTTATTAATAATGGGTGAAATCCCACAAATACAACTGGCATCTCTGTGTGATAGGAAGAATCTGTGGCAGGGTGAGAGGAGGTAGACAGGGATGTGTACAGGAAAAAGGGGGAAAATGAGCCCTGGGGGAGGGGAAATCAGAAGCAGAATGAGCCTGGACCCACCAGGAAAGCCAGACATGCTCTGAGTGTCTGCCACCTGGTGCTCAGGGCAGGATGTTCTGAAGCCCAGGGGCCACCTGCTGATAGGAACAGTGAAGGGACATGGACAGGAGTTTGAATGAGCAGCAGTGGCTGGGGAAGGGGTAGGGGAGTGAAGATGCCAGCATGGAGCACAAAAGGAGGGCCATGGGTGGCAGTGGCCAAGGCCAACTTATGCCCGTGCTTGTGCTTGTGTTGGGTCCTGAACTCCAGGGATCTAGTGCCCTGTGCCACCCCTGGCTTGGGAGGAGGGAAGACTTGGGGGTAGACACCTGCAGGTCCTGTAGACACCCTGGGCAGCACCAGCCTTATCCTTAGAGTCTCCAACATGGGATCCCCAGGAGGAGGTTGGCACTGTCCTCCCACCAGCACCTGCCACCACCAGCATGCCACCATCACTCTTCCTCTGCACTGTAGGGGATGGCAAGTGTGTAGGGCTGAGATAGGCTGTTCGCATGTATGTGCCTGTCACTCTGGAGAGGGAGGGAGCATCACGAGACCATGCATGCGTCAGGGGCAGCGAGAAAGGAGGGTTGGGTCTTCCCCCACTCACCCCCCCAGAATAAAGTGCATTCTCCAGTTCCAGTGGCAGGTGGGAGAGAAACACAGACATTATTGCACAGGTGCCACCAGGCCCTACCCCCACCAAAAGGATGGGGAGAGGGACGGGGCATCCCACAGCCCCAGGCCTCTCCAATCCCCAGGATTGGGAGTGGTGACCTAGACAGAAAACCCAGCTTCTGTCCTGGCAGATTGTCCAAGTCAGCCAGGGTCTAGGGGTGGGGAGAAGAGGAGGAGGAGGAAGAGACTTCCAGAGTCCTTCCCTGTCCATTTCAACATCCATAATGGGACTTCCAGGGGACTCCACCAGGGCCCAGCCCTGGAACTCCAACCTTGTAGCAGCCCAGTTTACAAACACTTGTGTGGTGGGGACCCCCAGAGGGGGCCACTTTGGTCAGTTGTAAGTGGGGCCTAGAGAGCCTGGGGCTCCCAGGCAGACAGCAGAGGAGGGTGCCATGGGCAGGGAGGAGGGAGCAGCCTCCCAGTGGTCTTTGCATGCAGGTGTTGGAGAGAGTAGGGAGGAAGCTACAAACTGCATCAACTTGGGAAGATTCCTGGGCATGGTGTGGAGTGCTGGAGCCCCCACTCCCAGAGCCCAGGCTGGGAGCGCAGTCCGACAGCCAGCCTGTGGAGGAGCCAAGGGAGGAGAGGGTAGCCCCGCCAGGAACCAGTGCCCAAGTCTATAAGGTTAAAACAGTCCCAAAGGGCTGGGGCTGGGGGTTTCCTGCTGCAGGGGCTGGGGTACAGGCTGGGGCAAGCCTCTATCTCTCTGACTTGACCCGGTAACGGAGCACAAGGTAGGCCAGCAGCCGCAGGGCTAGGAAGAAGATGCCCAAGACCAGGAAGTCCATGTAGAGCTTGGCATCCTCCACATCCAGCGCTCGGAGGATGCTCTGTGGCTCCCGGAACGGGCAGCGTTCCTCTAAACATGTCAGGTCTCCTCGCTCCATGCCATAGATCGTCAGGATCACACCCTCAAAGCCATACCTAGGCAGGCAGGGATATCAGATAGGACACAGCACACAGGGTCCCTGCTCTCTGAGAAAACTGCCAGAGCCCAGCTGCAATGCTCTCATCCCTGGGGTGCAGCCAGGGTGCCCCTGCCCAAAGGATAATTGGGGCAGGCAGCAGACTTGGCACAACCCAGGAAGCCCTGGGTATGGACTCCTCCAGGGAAGAGCAGAGGCCAACGAGGAGGGCAGGGGTACTGACCTGACATAGGAGAGATAGGAGCTCCATTGCAGGTAAGTGGGGATGGTCTTGAAGCTGACAAAGAAGCCGGAGAACAAGAGGACAGGGATGGCGGTAACTGGGCCCACAAAAGTGGCCACCTAGAGGGGAGGGGAGGGGGCCAGGCCGTCATAGGGGTGACCAGGACAAACCTAGCTTTCCTAGAGCTCCACCCTACCCCTTGCACCAGGCCCTGCTTCCTCCCACAAGACCTCATCCCCTTGGGAATTCCCAACTGCCAGCCCTCCCACCTGTAGGGAGTTGGAAGCAGCTCCGATCAGCAGCCCCAAAGATTGGGCCACCAAGGCGGTGGCGGTGGCCAGGGCTGAGAAGAGCAGGAAGCGGCTGGTCTCAGCGGGCTGGCCCGTCATCCAGTACACAATGCTGCAGTACACCACCGGACACACCACCTGGGGAGTGGGCACGGGCTGGGCAGTGGACTTCAAGCCAGGGGCGCAGCAGCCAAGACCTCCACTCCACCCAAGCCTGGGCCTCTAGAATACCTATTCCCAGGGTGCCCATCCTGCCTCCACACTCTTGTTCAAGCTGTCCCCCAGATTGATACAGGTCCCCTTCCTCCCTGGCCATATGACTGTCACTTATCTCGTCTCACGTCTTCCATTGGGTCCACCCTGACTGCTTCAGGCACGGTGACTTTTCTCTTCCCTGAGTGCCTAAAGTCCTTCCCACCTGGACCAGCTTATTCATTATATTGTTAATTAATTAACTCTCCATAGGAGAGCCATTTTGTTCCCCCATGAGCTACCAACTCCTAGGGGGCAGGGTCTGAGCCTACTAAGTACAGTCATCCACTGCTCAAGGACATCCAACCAAGAGCCAACCAAAGGCCAAAGGTCCAGCTTGTGCTCTTCTTATTAAGCCAAGCATCCTGTTACGGTGTCCACCCTGAGGAAGGGGCACCTTTTTCTAATTTGCACAGATGTGCCCTATGGATTACTGGTGGCCCTGATGCTTGGAACAGGGTGGCATTGGAGGTAACAACAACCAGCTAACATTTGTTGGGCGCTTCGTATGTGCCAAGCACTATTCTAAGTACTTTATATACATTAACTCATTCAATTCTAACAATCCTGAGGTAGATACTATTGTCATTCCATTTTATAGATGGGGACACTTTAGCAAAGAGAGTGATTTGCCCAAGATCTTGCAGGTAGCAAGTGGCAGTAAGAGCCAGAGAGTACACCATTTCCTACCGCCCCTAATAAGAGTTACAGAGTCATTTGTAGGGTTATTGCCCCCAGTAGCTGAGACTACAGGTGCACAACACCACGCCTGGCTAATGTTTATATTTTTAGTAGAGACGGGATTTCACCATGTTGCCCAGGCTGGTCTCAAACTCCTGAGTTCAATTGATCCTCCAGCCTCGGCCTCCCAAAGTGCTGGGATTACAGGTGCAAGCCACCGCGCCCGGCCCTATAGGGTTATTTTCATCATTTTTTGTTTGTTGTCAGTTGTCGTCACTAAAACATAAGTTCCACGTGGTCAAGACTACATCAGTCTAGTTCATTGCTATATCCCGAGGGCCTGGTACAGAACCTGGACTATGACAGGTACTCACCATCTATTTGCTAAGTGAGTAGAAGGACAGCAAAGGAAGGAAAGTGACAAGTTTGAGGGAGGCAAGAAAGCAAGGATAGAAGGAGCAAGACAAGATGGAGGCAGTGGGCAGGTGGGAGGAAGAGGCCCACCTGAAAGGGCACGTCAGCCATGGTCTTGGCCAGGTAATATGCTTTGAGGCTGTACCAGTAGTTGAGGTGCTCCCTCATGAAGACCGCCATCTCTAAGGGGACTGAGGACACAGGCTGCTTAGGCACACCCGGCTGACACCCTGGCCCCTGCCCCAAGCCCCAGCACCCATGTCCTTGCCCCATGCCCAGGGCAGCTCAGCTCACAGGTGAGCACAGTTGGCATGAGGGCGGCGAACATGAGGAACAGCATGGAGAAGAAGAGGCAGCCGGTGTTGTTGAAGACCTTGCTGGCATCGTCGCCAATATGCAGGTAGAGGAGGCCGATGAGCACGCCAATAACCACGTGGGACACGAACCGTAGGTGAGTCAGGACCTTGGGAGGGGTCATCACCAGGAAAGGGATGTGTTACAGGCCAGGGCAAGCCACAGAGTAGGCTTGGAGTAGGAACTCAGAGCTGCCCTCAGAGGCACAGAGACCCACAGGCACATTGCAGGGCTGTGAGGGAGGGTCCCCATTCGCATCTCCGCTGCTGGGATCCTACAGCCCAAAAGGTCAGGCCTGTACCAGCCTCCTCTCCCCAAGCCTGACGCCTCACCGTGTCCCTGAGGATGGACAGGAAGGTCCTCTTGAAGAGGATGCAGAACTGTGTGAGGGTGCTGGTGGCAAAGGTGTGGCTTTCAATGGGATCCACTTCCTGGGAAGAAGAAATTGGACCGGGATCAGGTGAGCCTACCCCATTCACCCACAGAACACCCAGCTCAGTGAATGAAAAACCTCAGAGCTCTTCTCCAGGGCAAGGGTCCTCCAAGTCTACAGAGAATCTTCCACCATTAAGTTGTGTACCTGAAAGCTAGGCTTAGGGGTATGAATCAGAGCAAGATTCAGACAAAAAGAGGGGGCAAAAACTTGGGAGGGAGGAGATGGAAAGAAAGTAATGGACACCCGTGGTGGCTAATAATAGATTGGTTACTTTTTTAATCCACCAAAACACATTAACTCTAAGGGTATAATTCCTTTTTTGTTTTGTTTTGGCTTTTTTTTTTTTTTTTTTTGAGACAGAGTCGCTCTGTTGCCCAGGCGGGAGTGCAGTGGCGCAATCTCAGCTCACTGCAAGCTCCGCCTCCCTGGTTCACGCCATTCTCCTGCCTCAGCCTCCCAAGTAGCTGGGACTACAGGCACCCGCCACCACGCCTGGCTAATTTTTGTATTTTTAGTAGAGATAGGGTTTCACAGTGTTAGCCAGGATGGTCTCCATCTCCTGACCCACCCGCCTCGGCCTCCCAAAGTGCTGGGATTACAGGCGTGAGCCACTGCATCCGGCCGGGTATAATTCCTTTATGCCACCAATTTTACAGTAATGTTATTTTATACTAATGATAATGACAACAATAACAACAAAAACTAACCAATCTGGTTTTCAGGGGTTATAGTGTCTCATTTAAGGAAGAGAACTAGCACTGGGCAGACGCCTGCTGTACCAGCTACAGTGCTAAGAGCTTTATGTGATTATCTAATTAGTCCTCCCAATCACCCTGTGAGGTAAGTATCACCATCTCTAAGTTAGAGAGAACAGTAAGCCACACTGGCCACTAAGCTGGGGACCATGTTGATCTTGCTTACCAGATGGACACTATGCCAGGACCAAGGACAGCACACTGTAGCTGCTCAACAAGAACTTGCCGAATGAATATGTGAATGAGGAAACCGGAGCTCAGGGAGGTTAAATAATGTGCCTAAGGTCACAGTGCTGTTCACAGTAGGTCGATTCCAAGTCCTAGGTTCTTCCTAGCACCCAATGGTTGCGATGCCTCCGGGGAACAGCCTCTTTGGCAGGGCCACTGTCCACGGTCCAGTCTCCCCTCCCCAACTATGCCCTCTCTGCCCTCTCCACCCCTACTCACTGGAGGACAAGGGGGGCAGGGGGCAGGGACCTCGTTCTTCTCAGGGCTGCTCTTCTTCTCAGCCATGGCGCACAGCCCATTCTGCACAGCCCTGAACAACATGGGGTTCAGGTCTCCATACTCGCCAGAGGCCACCTCGATGACTGGGGACACAAAGTGGAGAGCTCAGTTTAGATTCATACTCACTTCCCAAGGGCAAGTCAGTCCCGCCTTGGGTGTGTGGGGAAGGCAGGCGATGGTGAGATCTCTACCCCTAGAAGGCCTAAGTGCAAGACCAGAGCCCCCAGGTTCGGCCCACTGCTGTTTCCCAGCCCCTACCAACAGACCCCCACTCACTGAAGTCAGCCGGGTTGTGGTAGGTGGGGCAATGCAAGCCGAGTCCCTTTAGATAGGGGATCAGGTTGGTGACCACGCCTTTGAAGATGCACTGACCCTGGCTCAGGATGTAGAGCTGCAGCAGAAAGAGAAGGGTAAGGAAGGAACAGCGGGCCAGGCACCCCTACTGACCCCCTTCCATCCCTCCATCTCAGGCCAATCCTCCTTGAGGCCTGGAGACACTCACCTTGTCAAACATCTCAAAGAGCTTGGCACTGGGCTGGTGGATGGTGCAGATGATGGTACGGCCCCCCTGTGCCAGGGACTTCATGAGGGACACCACTTGGAAACAAGAGGCACTATCCAGACCACTGTCCAGAGAGAGGCCACCAGGGGGCCACGTGAGGTGGGTGAGGCCAAAAGAAGGGAGTGTCTGGGGTGGGGCAGCTGCTGTGAAGGGGATGAAGCTGGCAGGAAGAGGGCACTCTGGCCGCATCTGTATCCTTTATGGTTCAGGCACTTGGAGGGATACCCAGAAGCCAAGAGCACTGTTCAGTTTAATAAGCATATATTGAGGACCTGTTGTATGCCAGGCACTGGGATTACAATGATGCATAAATAAGACATAGACTCTGGTCTAGAAGGAGAGAGAGACAAGCACACAGATGATTTTGGGTAATGTGGAAAGTGCTGTAGCAACACTGGGTGAAAGAGGGGGCGGATTCAGCTCAGCTGTAGCAGGTGTTGGAGGGTAGTCAGAGAAGGTTCCTGAGCAAGCCCAGGAGTAAGAGCTAAGCAGGTGAAGGGGAGAGGGGAGGCACAGTGGTGAAGAGCATTCCAGCAGAAGACACAGCATGGGCAAAGCTTAGAGGCATGAAACACGTGGCTTGACCAGGGAATTATAAGCAACTCAGTATTATTAGAGCATAAAGTACATGACATGAGGCTGGAGAAGTAGGTTCAGACCAGGCCCTTGTAAGTCACCTGACTTTATTTCGAGGACAAGTCGGAAAGGAAACACTGCATGTTTTAAGCAGGGGAGTGAGCACTGAAGATTTGTCTTTAGAAAGTTCACTCTGGACGGGCACGGTGGCTCACACCTGTAATCCCAACACTTTGGGAGGACAAGGCAGGTAGATCACGAGGTCAGAAATTCAAAACCAGCCTGACCAACATGGTGAAACCCCATCTCTACTAAAAATACAAAAATTAGCCAGACATGGTGGTATGTGCTTGTAATTCCAGCTACTCGAGAGGCTGAGGCAGGAGAATCGCTTGAACCCAGGAGTCAGAGGTTGCAGTGAGCCGAGATCGTGCCACTGCACTCCAGCCTGGGTGACAGAGCGAGACTCCATCTTAAAAAAACAAAAGAAAGTTCACTCTAGCTGCAGTTTGGAGAAAGGATTGACTGGGAGACACTGGAGACAAGGAGATAAGAATCTATTGCTGTCCTAAACTTAACATCAACATTAGAGATGCGGCAGGGCAAATCTGAGAGATATCAAAAGGAGGCAGAATCAACAGGACTTGGTGACTGATGGCTGAGGGTGACTGGAGAGGGAGGTGTCAATCAAGGAGGACATCTAGATCTCTGCCCGGGCGAAGGATGGGGCCGCTCACAGCAACAGAATTGGCAAGGGTGGAGATGAGGAAGAAGCCCTTATCTTGGCCCCAGGAGGCTGTGAACAGAGGCTCTGGATCATGGAGAAGACACAGCCTCCAGCCCTGGCTCAGGGCCGAGAGGAGAGGGGTATCCTGGTGGGAAAGGGTGGAGAGAACTACCTGGTGGGCTCATCAAAGAACATGACAGGCGGGTTGTTGACCAGCTCCAGGGCGATGGCCAGACGCTTCCTCTGCCCGCCAGAGAGTAGGGCTGTCCTCGTATGGGAGCATGACATCAGGCCCAGTGCCGTCAGGATCTCTGTCACCTGGCCCCACCCCACCCATGCCAGGTCAGCTTCAGAGTCTCTGCTTCCCCCAGGCACCACCCCAGCTTCAAAAAGCATCTCCCTTAAGTCCATTGTCTCGGCCTAGGCCACCACTCTCCCACCCCCAGCTGGGGGCCTTGAGCTCAGCAGCACCACAAAAGGGAGTGGTCCCACTGCCTCCCTCCCCCACTCACCAGCTCCTTCTTCACCTCCTGCTTCTCACTCAGCTTCAGGTTAGCAGAGACCTGGGGCCCAGAGAGTAAGCGAGAAAAGTATGTATGGGAGGGAGCTCTGCCTTGAACTCTCCGCCAATGGTGAAGGTGGCGACAGCAGACAGAGGGGGTTGCTGGGAGGAGGGGTGACTATCCAGCCCTCACCATCATGGCTTCCAACACTGTGAGGTGCGGCAGCAGCATGTCATCTTGCATGATGTAGCAGGACATCTTGCGGAAGGTCCTCAGCTCTCGTGGCCTCCCATTAACCAGGATCTGCCCCTTCATTCCAGACTCCCTGCAGGGATGTGGGTTGAGGATGGGGGTCAATGCCACTTCAGAATACCTTCTGTGTTCCCCAAGGGATACTTCTTCCTGAGTCCTGCCTCCATTCCACCCCGGTCTCATCCTTACCTGTATCCTGCCAAGATGTTCATGAATGTAGACTTGCCAGCCCCTGAGGGGCCCATGATGCCAATCAGCTCCCGGCGGCAGAATTTACCTGAGAGGCACTTGAGAAGGGTCTTATAACCTGCAGTGAGGTGGGGAGGAATTTTTGGTCAGGCTGCAGTGAACAGAGGTACCCCCAAAATTCTTAGGAGCAGCCATGGCTATCAGTGAAATAGGTAGTCCCTACTCAGTGTGATTGGGTTAGGATGGAGGAACAACCTTATAGCCCTGGCAGGAACCCATCCCTCTCAACCCATCCCCCTAGAAACGACCACCACTAATATCAAAGTACCAGAGGCAACAATCCTCTTCTGAAGGGCATGGGAAAATCCACACATCTCATGGATGGGCGTGGAGAGGGGATCAAAGCTATAGAAGACCCTGGTCCTCTTCTGTAATCACAGTGGCCACTGTCTCGCCCCCTCCAGGAAAACTCCCACTACTGCAGCCCGAGCTGGCTGCCTCTCCTCTGTGTTTCCATAGCACCTCTCCTATGCCAGCATGTTTGTTACTTGATGTGCCTGTCACTTGCCCCGCTCTCCCAGCCTCTTAGTCAGTGAGCTCCTTGGGGGCAGTTCTCACTTATCTTGGTAATCTCAGCAGACTGTCTGGCCTGTAGTAGATGTTCAGTAAGTGTCTGTTCCATGAGCGTGAGTTCTCAGAGCTTTTCCGTAATTCAGAAAAAGCCGTCTTCTTTGTGCTCTCTCTGCCTACCAGGCTTGTCTCTCTAGCCCCTATGTGGCCCAGTAAAATCTCACCTTTCATTCATTCATTGGAAGGCAGCATATGCATTTAGAGCACGGTTTGGAGTCAGGTGGATCTGGGTTCAAATTCTGGCTCCACACTTACCAGCTGTGTGACCTCGGGCAAGTTGCTTAACCTCTCTGAGCTCCAGGTCCCTCATCTGTAAAATGAGGATGATAGTACCTATCTCATAGGGTTGTTGTAAATATTCAATGAGATAATATATGTAAAACACATGACACAGTGCTTGGCACATAGAATGCATTAAAAAGTGACATTTTACTATTAATTCTACTTGATAAATGCTTATTGATATCTACTATATACCAAGCTCTGTACCAAACACTGGATAAAAATTGAGGAAGACACAGTTTTTTATATTCAAAAAGGTCATAGTCTAAGTAAGATAGACAAACAAAAAAATATATGAAGAAAAATAAAATTAGGGTTATAACAGAAGTACAAAAAATGTGCTGTGAGAATGCAAAAAATGGAATTGATGTGAGTCGGGGGGAAAGGGAAAAATCAAGACTGGCCTCATGGAAGAGGTGGCATTTGAGCTAAGCCTTGAAGGATGAGCAGGATTCTAAAAGGCAAAGGGAAAGCAGAGGCCTTCTAGTCTTTGGGAGGAAAAGCTCTGTGATATAAAAGTATGTGTATATACACTCACAATCCAAGGAACAGAGGGCAGAGCCTACATGGAGTGACCTGGTGAGACATGCAAGTGGAGGGGAAGGATGAAGCCACCAAGGAGGGCCTTGCCTGCGATGCTGGCAGACCTGCCTCATAGGTGAGGACATGCCAATCCCTTACCCAGCACCTTGCTCATTGCCGCCCCCTCTAACCCCCACAGAGCCCAAGTCCCTCCCCACTCCATCTCCTTAGTGTCCTTAGTGGAGACAGTGAAGGGATGGCATATTTAACCCTCCCTCCACGACACCCAGGACTATGTTCTGGGCCTGGCTGTCCCTCTGGATGCTTCCCGTCAGAAGGGGGAGCAGCTCCTGCCCGCTGCCAGGTCCTGATCACAGCAACTGCCTGGATGGTACCCATGGTTTACAAAGCTTCAATTGTTTCTCTAACGACATGGGTGAGGCAACTGGGGCCCAGAGACATCTAGTGACTCACCCAGGGTCACACAGCAAGTTCTTTCCTGGGAGAGGGAAGCCGTGGGCTCTAGCCCTCTGCCTCAGTCCTTCTCGCCATCAATCAGAGACATTTGGTGGCGCACTCCAGCATATGCCTTTCAGAGCCACTCACAGGAAGTGATCTCTTGCAGGAGAAGAAACTGGCAACGACGAACCTTCCCCTCAATTAATTACAGTAGCTGGTTGAACACTGATGCCTAACACAAAAATCATCTTACATTTGCCTCTCACAGATACCATCTCAGCTGAGCTTCACACAAGTCTGTGTATTCTTATCATCCCTGTTTACAGATGAGAAAAGCAAGGCCAAGAGCAGGTAGGCAGCCTGCCCAAGGTCACACAGCTTATAAGTGACTAGGAACCCATGTCCCACAACTGCTCAGCACAGAAGAGGCCAGCCAGGCCCTTGGGCTGGAGAGACACTGGTATTCTAGTTCTGCCGCCGTCAGTAGCTCTCTTTGCAATTTTGTCAAGTCACTTAATCTTTAAGGCCTCTGACTCCTCATCTATAAGGGAAGGATAGTAATATCTATTCCCAAGGACTTATAGGGTTATTACGAATGTTAAGTGAGATTATTAAAAATAATTAAAAGGAAGCTGTTTTGAAAAAATAATAAATGCTATACATAATTAGGGGAGATGATAACAAATCCTTACTTGGGAAAGGTAGAACTCCCCCTCTCTCCATCCCCCTTGCTTTCTTTCCTTTCTGCCTACCCTTAATTGCTTTCTGTCCTCTAGAGAAGGGGAGAGGGATTCAATGGAAAACAGAAGTCATTGAGGGGAGGGCAGGGGGCAGAGAAAGGGACAGCAGATGAAAGAAATGGCAAAATGGCCAGTAGAGCAGAATGAGGCTGGCAAGGTCAAAAGGAGGGAAGGGCCAGATGAGGGATATCAATCTGTGGCTGGTGCATGGAAGCAACTGGAGGGCTTGCCCGTCTAGACACATTTTTTAAAAAATCTTAGTTTCTTCTTAAAATTATGAGGAAATGAGAGGGCTAAGGAAATAACTGCCTCATCATTTTGCCCAGAGCTGGTCTCAGGACCAAAAGAGGTTGCTTAGGGACAGGGCACACTGGGCAGGAAGCCCAGATGCCTCAGTTTCCATTGGTTCAGCCATGTGACCTTTTGGTCACTCATGGGAGTCAGGATTTGGAGAGTGCAGAGGCAGATCATGCTCAGCCCTGCTCTGAAGCACCCCAAACCTATTTGTTAAACCTCTGAGAACAATGTCCCAGCCCCACCCCTGGCCCACACCCAGGCTCTGGGAAACAGCCTCAGCTTCCCTACTAGCAGCTAAAGCTGCTCAGGGTAGGGGCTGCAGGGGGCTAGTCAGGGTTCACGGGAACCTGTCCTCATGGGCGGGAAGGGGGAGGTGATGGGACTGCTGTACAGGGAAGAGACAGAAAAGAACAATGCATGGAGAGCTGGGAAACCGGGCTTCTGGTCTCAGCTCTACCACTTACTAGCTGTGTGACATTGGTCAAGTTACTCAACTTCCCTGGGCCTCAGTTTCCTTATTAGTAACATGGAGATGACATCTATCCTGCCAAACTGCCACCTTCCCTGCTTCTGAGCACTGTGGTAAGAATGGAATAAGATGACAGGAATGAGAATGTCTTTATAATTAGGTCCAAGGATATTGCTCAACCCTGCAGACACAGCCCCCTACTTTTTCATACCAGCCCTCATAGGTAGGAATCCTCCATAAACAAAAGAAGGAAAACTCATCAAGGACCACTCAAGGACCAGAGGTCACGGGATCTCTTTAGAAGATAAAGCTTCAATAACCAATTGCACCTAGTATCCCATGGTGCTCACGGTGTTAGGGAGCGTAGATCCTTACACCCCAACAGTGCACAGTGAGCAAGGGGCTGGGGCCCAGATTTTAGTGTTTCCACAGAGCCCACTGGTGCAGGACTTGCCGAACATGGGACACCCAGGCCTCATGCTTCTGGAGAGGCAACTCAAAGAGGGCCCACGGACTCCCCCTACTAGGCTGTTCCCTACCCCTTTTGCGCCAGCAGGGCCCCTCCCGCACGGAATAGGACAGCTCCACGAACTCGATGTCCACGGCTGAGCGCTTGGGTAGGTGGGAGAAGCGCTGGGCTTCAGTGATGTGGTTCTCCACCTTCTTCAGGTGCGTGGTCAGCACAGGGGGTTCCGCCCCGTCCTCCATCGTCACGGTCATGGCCACAGCCCCCGGCCCTAGTCCACAGCCCACGGCCTCCAGCGCCTTCTCCGCCATCACGCCGCCGGCCTGCAGGGAGAGGGCCTGCTCAGTTTGGGGCAGACCACCGAGCCCCGCTCAAAGCTCCCTGGCGTTCTAATGCTTCCCCCGCCCCCACTCCCCACCTCATTCTCGGGGCAGATCCGCGACTGTTAGCCCCGCACTCTGCCCCCGCCCCCCACTCCCCGCACGGAGACGCTCAGTCCCGGGCAGCCCAGCTCCAGCCTGGCCCCAGCCCGTCCCCTTGAAGCCCTCAATCGCTCCTTCCTCCCCGCGGCTTTTCTAATCTCCTTACCCCGCAGGCCAGCAGCCCCTGGGGACTGAAGGGATAGGGGGCGGGGGAGAAGAGGCAGCCGGCGGAGGCTGCCTGCTAGGAGGTCGGGGTAGCAGGGTGAGTGCAGGGCTGACCAGGGGAAGGCGGAGAGGAGGAGGCTTCAGGCCTCCGGCTGCGTCCCACTCCCCATCCCTTGGCGCGACGCCCAGGCCGGCCCCTCCCGCCGGCACCCCCGGGCCCGCGTGCCCCGGGCTGTCCCCAAAGCCAGGCGCACCACCCGGACTCAAAACTAAGCGCCCCACGGCGGCTCAAGCCCCCGCCCCATCTCCCGCATGCCTAGTCACCTTGACGCGCCCCCGGGCCGGTGCGGGGCCGGGATGCTCAGCGCTGCCACGGACCGGGGACGGAGAGCCGGGGCTCCCCTTACCTGCCTCAGGCTGCAGCACCCGCGTCCCGGCTCCCAGTCCCGGCGGCCCGGGCCGGGGCGGGGCCGGGGAGGGGCAGGCGAGGCAGGAGGGCCGGCCCTCGGCTCGGAGGAGATGGCAAGGATGGTGAGAGGCGGTTGGGGTCGCGCCCCGACTCTGCTGGGCTGTGCACACCCGCTTCCCAGAGCCTGGTCCCGGACGCTGTGTCCTCCGAGCCCGCGGGGCGACTGCGCTCTCCTACCAGCTACTGCTCGCCGGTCCCGCCGTTCTTAAAGGGCCCGCGCCGCTCGGCAGCCCGCAGGGGGCGAGGACGGCAAAGGAGAGAGCAGCGCTTGCGGCGCGGGGGCCGGAGGAGGTGCAGGGGTGAACTCAGGACTGGGGGTTGATGGCAAAGGGCCGACTTGGAGGCAGTGAGGAAAGGAGAGCTGGAGTCACTCCGTGGGGACAAGTCCCTGGAAGACAGATTAGGCAATGCTGTTGGGGGTGGGGGAAAGTGGAGGGATTGTAAAGGTGTCAGTCTGTCTTCACACACGTTACCAGTTCCCCAACAATTTCCCTCAGTTCCAGCCCATAAATGAGCGCAGGCCTCCCTCCAGGAATCCCCAAACTAGGTGTAAAGGCTTTCAAAAACGCAGGAGGCTTGGGACATTGGAACATCCTCCTGTCTCCCCAGTCACACTTTCTCTGAGTTAGGACACTAATAAAGAAGGGGAAATGGCAGCAGCTTTGGGAGAGCCTGCAGTAGCTCCAGAGTTAAACTGGAACCCAGTGCTCAGCCTGCTCTGACTGTAGTCATCTAGCCAGAGACAGGCCTTCAAGACAGGCACATGCCATATCCTGGAGGGACCTGTGTGCCAGGGCATGCACAGGGCTCGCAGACATGCCCCGGGCATCTCATGCACCTGCACATTCTCTCCCTTGCCCCCAAAGCCTTCAAATGTAGGTCCCCAGAACACACTTGGGGCTTTCCCCTGCTCTGCCCCTTTCTCAGCCAATTCCTCTTGGCCCTTGCCTGTCCCAGCCACTATGTCTTCAAGGGGTAAGTAGGTTAGCTAGCCAAGACACGTGATCTCAGCTTTTAAGTTCCCACCTGTCACACAGCAGAGACGATGGGAGGGAAGGCTCTGAGGCTGCTGGTGCGACTGCCACTGCTGAGGCTTCTCCTTACTGCAGCAGTTGAGAGGTTACTAGCAGTCAAATCTCTCCCCTGCTGGCCACCCTCCCAACCACCTCTCCACAGCCCTAAAAGCTGGCTGTCCCTGGAGAATTTCTCTAGGCCCCGCCCTGTTACTCTGAGGTTTGTGTGGGGTTTGGGTCCAGTCTTTCCTATCTTCCCCCAACTCCATGCCCCACATCACCACCATTCCTCAGGACCAACCTCCTATTCTCCAGATGGACCCTCCATTCTCCAAGTCAACTTCTCATCAGCTACTATAGACCTCCCCATCCCCCAACAGTTGCATTTATTAACTACTTTGTACCAGGCATTATCTTATTTAATCTTCACAATATCCCTATGAGACAGGTTTTACAACCCCCCTTCAGAGATGAAAAACTGAGGCATAGGAAGGTTAAGCAATAGTTGGTGGCAAAGCAGGGCTTGAACCCCAAAGTCCCTGCTTTTACCCTGCTAATTGGGCCTCTCAGAACCTTATTCCCAAATGGACTGTCTCCCTCTATTTTCTAGACAGGCTCTTCAACCTCCTGAGATAACCTCCATGTCTTAACGCCACCCAGCTTTATTCTTTGGCACACAACTTTCTTCTTTCTTTCTTTCTTTTTCTTTCTTTCTTTCTTTCTTTCTTTCTTTCTTTCTTTCTTACTTTTTTTTTCTTTCTTTCTTTTCTTTCTTTCTTTCTTCCTTTCTTCCTTCCTTTTCTTTCTTTCTTTTTTCTTTCTCTCTCTCTCTCTTTGCTTCTTCTTTCTTTCTTTCTGATGTAGTCTCATTCTGTCACCCAGGCTGGAGAGCAGTGGCGAGATCTCAGCTCACTGCAGCCTCTGCCTCCCAAGTTGAAGCGATTCTCCTGCCTCAGCCTCCTGAGTAGCTGGGACTACAGGCACACATCACCATACCCGGCTAATTTTTGTATTTTTTGTAGAGATGGGGTTTCACCATGTTGACCAGGCTGGTCTCGAACTCCCGACCTCAAATGATCCGCCCGCCTCAGCCTCCCAAAGTGCTGGGATTACAGGCATGAGCCACCACACTCAGCAGATTATGATTTTTTATTCTCAAGAATAGACTATAGGCCAGGCATGGTGGCTCATGCCTGTAATCCCAGCACTTTGGGAGCCAAGGTGGGTGGATCACTTTAGGTCGGGAGTTCGAGACTAGCCTGGCCAAGATGGCGAGACCCTATCTCTACTAATATTACAAAAATTAGCTGGGCATGGTGGCTGATGTCTATAATACTTTGGAGGCTAGGGCACAAGAATCACTTGAACCTGGGAGGCGGAGGTTGTAGTGTGCCAAGATCGCGCCACTGCACTCCAGCCTGGGCGACAGAGCAAGACCCTGTCTCAAAAAATAAAATTAAATAAATAAATAAACCAGACGTGGTGGTGTGTGCCTGTAGTCCCAGCTACTCTGGAGGCTGAGGCAGGAGGATCACTTGAGCCTGGGATCATAAGGCTGCAGTGAGCCATAATCATGCCACTGCATAGACCATACATTCTTACTTCCCAGGTCACACCATGGTTCAGGCCCATTTCCTTCCCCTAGATGAATCTTCCTTTCCTTAGCAAAGGAGGGGAAACTACATTTATTGAATGCCTACTACCTGCTAGGCACATAGCATAGAGATATGGTTGATCTCTGAATAAGGGGCTAGGCCAGTCTCTTTCTCCGCTATATTCCTAGAACTTGGACACAGAAATTGCACTCAAAACCGGGTGTGGTGGCTCATGACTGTAATCCCACCACTTTGGGAGGCTCAGGCAGGAGGATTGCTTGAGCCCAGGATTTTGAGACCAGCCTGGGCAATATAAGGAGACCCTATCTCTACAAAAAAAAAATCAAAAAATTAAAAATTAAAAAAAAGAAAATGCACTCCATAAATACCCATTGACTGAACAGTCTAACCAGTCCTTGTAACAATGTTATGAAGTCAGTATTATTCTTCCATGTTTTAGATAAGGAACTGAAGCTCAGAAATGTTAAGTACAAGTACGAAGTACATAGCTAGTGTGATGGATGTATGGATTCAAATCCAGGTCTCAGTGATTCTAAACCATGGCTTTATCTACAATGTCAAACTTCCTCATTACCTATTGTCACCTTCCCACTTTATAAAGCAGATTTTCTCAGTTCCCCTGAACAGACCTGTCTCATTCTAGGATATAGAACCTTTCCACCCATCCAGAGGTCCACTAGCACAGACCTTCTCCATCCTAGAGATACTCACCACTCCCACCACATATCCCCCAGGATGGACCTTTGATTCCTGAGAACACACACTTCCAACTCCTAGAGTAGACCTTGTAACTCAAGAGCAGTGGTCCTCAAATTTGAGCGCACATCCAAATCATCTAGAGAGCTTGTTAAAACACAGATTAGATTACTTGGCTCCACTCCCAGAGTTTCTGATTCAGTATCTGGGGTGGAGCCAGAGAATTTACATCTCTAATACGTTCTCAAGTGATGCTGATGCTGCTAGTCCAGGGACCACCTTTTGAGAACCATTGCTTAAAAGAACCTTCTTTCCTTAGTCTAGACCTCCCATCCCCCAGAACAAACCCTCTATTTCCCACCACAGACTTTCCCTCAACGTCCAGGTGGATCCTCCCCTATTCCTCCAAACAGATATCCTCCCATTCCCTGAGATGGATTCTCCCCTTTCTCTAGGATTCTCCCAACTCCCACCCCAGACCTCCTCACCCCCACCACCAGGACAGAGCCTCCATCCAGGGCATGTTTCCCTAGGCCCAGACATGTAAGGGTTGATGATAACTGGCTTAAGAGGAGCAAGGCAGAAGCAGAAAATTCCCATCTCAGCTTAGTGCCAGGAGCTAATCTAACAGACACAGGCTGCTCTGGGCAGGGATTTGTGGGAGAAGCAGTTGTTAAGCAGCTTTGTGGGCCTATGAAAAAAAAGGAAGGTTAACAGGGTCCTACGGGAGCTGGAAAGGAATTCGACTGGGGGGATATCAGAACTGACCATTTCTGCTTCCACCATCGCAGGTCTCTTCCACTGTGCCTCCCTTGCCCACCATGACAGTCTGTCACCTCTGGACAGAATGGTTTTAAAGTGTATTTGTTAATGAAGGCCCCTCTGCTGGTCACTTGGAGAGATGCAGCCCAGGACCAGGAAGGAGGGGTGGATAAAGAGGAGACTGACTGCAAACCCCCACCTTGCCCCACCCACTCAGCTGGCTTCAGGGTTCCTGCCAGTACGCAGCAGCAAAGCTCTCCAGTCCTCCTGTGGTTCCCCAAGGCAGAAAGGAAAAATGTGCATAGGCGCTGGAGTGGAGGCTGTGGAGGGGTAACTATTGATTGCCTCTCCCAACCCCTCAGAGACTAGGCAGAGTCTCTGCTGTTGCTGTTGCTTTTTAAAAAAATTATAGGCTGGGCACAATGGCTCACACCTGTAATCCCAACACTTTGGGAGGCTGAGGTGGGTGGATCACCTGAAATCAGGGGTTCAAGACCAGCCTGGTCAACATGGTGAAACCCTGTCTCTACTAAAAATACAAAAATTAGCCAGGTGTGGTGGCACATGCCTGTAATTCCAGCTACTTGGGAGGCTGAGGCAGGAGAATCACTTGAACCTGGGAGGCAGAGGTTGCAGTGAGCAGAGATCACGCCACTGCACTCCAGCCTGGGTGACAAGAGTGAAACTCCATCTCAAAAAAAAAAAAAAAAAAATTATAATAACAATGAAACAAAATCAAGCAATTTTGAAGTGAATTTTAAAAGTGCAGTGTTGCTGGGCGCTGTGGCTCACGCCTGTAATCCCAGCACTTCGAGAGGCCAAGACGGGCGGATCATGAGGTCAGGAGATCGAGACCATCCCGGCTAACACGGTGAAACCCCATCTCTACTAAAAATACAAAAAATTAGCCGGGCGTGGTGGTGGGCGCCTGTAGTCCCAGCTACTCGGGAAGCTGAGGCAGGAGAATGGCATGAACCCAGGAGGCGGAGCTTGCAGTGAGCCAAGGTTGCGTCACTGCACTCCAGCCTGGGCCACAGAGTGAGACTCTGTCTCAAAAAAAAAAAAAAAAAAAATAAAAATAAAATAAAAGTGCAGTGTTTGTCTCTCCCTCTCTCTCCTGCTGTGTACCACCATTTCCTTTGATAATCATGTACCACATTTCCTTTGATAAGAAGAAACTGGGGTTCTCCAAAGCTGCAGAATGCCAAGGGTCTCTGCCCAAGTCTTTATCTCTTTTTCTTCCTTCTCTTAAAACTAGAACTCGCACCACACCTGTTGGCTTTATCTTTTGGGTGGAACCAGCCTTACAGATCAGGTGTCTCCCCAGCTTTTCTCTGGGCCCTGTTCTCCTACCCCAATACTGGGTTGAGAATATACAGAAATAAACAAACTCAGTTTCTCTTACTATACTCTCACAACACACTTCTGACGCCAGATGTGTGGGTGTTTTGCCCCACACTTTAAGCAAGCAATCAATTCTGCAGTGGACACCAGCTGGTTGTCCTCTAATTCAATTCAATTCCAACACTACCTGCCTGGAGATAGTATCAGATGCCACAGGTTGAGGGCTCAGTCCCACAGACTACCCCCCACTTCCAATGCCAATCACAGGTTGTTTCTGTTCATGCTTCTGACCAACTGGCTAGAAATCAGAGTTCCCTCAACTTCCTCATTGGGTTTAATTTGCTAGAGTGGCTAACAGAACTTGGGGAAACACTTTACTTACATTTATCAGCTTATTATAAATGATATTACACAGAATACAGACAAAGAGAGGCAACGGGTGAGGCATATGGGAAGAGGAGAGAAGTGGAGAACTTTTTTTTTTTTGAGGTGGAGTCTAGTTCTGTCGCCCAAGCTGGAGTGCAGTGGCGCGATCTCGGTTCACTGTGAGCTCCACCTCCCAGGTTCATGCCATTCTCCTCCCTCAGCCTCCCCAGCAGCTGGGACTACAGGCGCCTGCCACCATGCCCAGCTAATTTTTTTGTATTTTTAGTAGAGACAGGGTTTCACCATGTTAGCCGGGATGGTCTCAATCTTTTGACCTCTTGATCCACCCACCTCGGCCTCCCAAAGTGCTGGGATTACAGGTGTGAGCCACCGTGCCCGGTCTTCTTTTTTTTTTTTGAGACGAAGTCTTGCTCTGTCGCCCAGGCTAGAGTGCAGTGGCGCCATCTCGGCTCACTGCAACCTCCGCCTCCCAGGTTCAAATGATTCTCCTGTCTCACCCTCATGAGTAGCTGGGATTACAGGCGCATGCCGCCACGACTGGCTAATTTTTGTATTTTAGTAGAGACGGGGTTTCACTGTGTTGCTCAGGCTGGTCTCGAACTCCTGAGGGCAGGCAATCCGCCCACCTCGGCCTCCCAAAGTGCTAGGATTACAGGCGTGAGCCACCGCGCCCGGTAAGAGGTTGGAGAACTTCTATGCACTCTCCAGGAACCCTCCAGGAACTCTCCAGGAACCTCCACATGTTCAGCTATCCAGAAGCTCTCTGAACCTCCTTTGAGTTTTTATGGAGGCTTCATTACATAGGCATGATTGATTACATCATTGGTCATTGGTGATCAACTCAACCTTCAGCCCCTCTCCCCTTCCTGGTGGTTGTGGGGTGGGGCTGAAAGTCTCACCCTTCTAATCCTGCCTTGGTCTTTCCAATGATCAGCGCCCATCCTGAAGCTACCTAGGTGCTGCCAGCCCTCAGTCAACTCATCGGGTCACAAAAAGACACACTGTGAAGAGTCCAAGGATTTTAGAAGTTACATGCCAGGAAATGAGGAAAAAGACCAAATATTGTACATTTGTACAGTCGTCCCTCAGTATCTGTGGGAGATTGGTTCCAGGACTCCCCTTGGATATCAAAGTCCACAGATGTTCAAGTCCCAATATAAAATGGTATAGTATTTCCATATAACCTATGCACAGCCTCCCATATACTTTATATTTTTTTAATTTCATGTATTAAAGCAGACTTTATAGTAGTTTTGATCTGATCTTTGAAAGCTGGCTTTGAATTCCCTGCACACTTACATAAATATTAAATATTTATATATTATATATACTTATATAAAAATATATACTTATATATTTTATATATACTTATTTATATAAGTATATACTGGGCCGGGTGCGGTGGCTCACGCTTGTAATCCCAGCACTTTGGGAGGCCGAGGCGGGCGGATCACGAGGTCAGGAGATCGAGCCCACAGTGAAACCCCGTCTCTACTAAAAATACAAAAAAATTAGCCGGGTGTGGTGGCGGCTAGCTGTAGTCCCAGCTACTCGGAGAGGCTGAGGCAGGAGAATGGCGTGTACCCGGGAGGCAGAGCTTGCAGTGAGCCGAGATTGCGCCTCTGCACTCCAGCCTGGGCGGCAGAGCGAGACTCCGTCTCAAAAAAAAAAAAAAAATATATATATATATATACTTACATATTTATATATACTTAAATATATATTTATATAATGTATGCTCGTATAGTATATATACTTATATAATGTATGCTCGCATAGTATATATACTTATATAATGTATGCTCGCATGGTATATATACTTATATAATGTATGCTCGCATGGTATATATACTTATATAATGTATGCTCGCATGGTATATATACTTATGTAATGTATGCTCGCATGGTATATATACTTATGTAATGTATGCTCGCATGGTATATATACTTATGTAATGTATGCTCGCATGGTATATATACTTATGTAATGTATGCTCGCATGGTATATATACTTATGTAATGTATGCTCGTATGGTATATATACTTATGTAATGTATGCTCGTATGGTATATATACTTATATAATGTATGCTTATATAGTATATATACTTATATAATGTATGCTTATATACTATATATACTTTTATATAATGTATGCTTATATAGTATATATACTTATGTATGCTTATATAGTATATATACTTATATAATGTATGCATATATATTTTATATATATATATATATATATATATCTCGAGACAGTCTTACTGTGTCACCCAGGCTGGAATGCAATGGTGTGATCTCAGCTCACTGTGATCTCAGCTCACTGTGATCTCTACCTCCTGGGCTCAAGCAATCCTCCTGCCTCAGCCTCCCGAGTAGCTGGGATCACAGGCATGTGCTGCCATGCCCAGCTAAGTTTTGAATTTTTAGTAGAAACGGGGTTTTGCCATAATGACCAGGCTGGTCTTGAACTCCTGGCCTCAAGTGATCTGCCCACTTCAGCCTCCCAAAGTGCTAGGATTATAGGCATGAGCCACTGCGCCTGGCCCTTCCCATATACTTTAAATCATCTCTAGATTAGTTATAATACCTAATACTATGTAAATGCTATGTGAATAGTTGTAATACTATTCTGTATATTTTTAGGGAATAATGACAAGAAAAAAAGTCTGTACACGTTCAATACAGATGCACCTGCCATTTTTTTTCTGAATATTTTCAATCCGAAGTTGGTCGAATCCATGGATGTGAAACCCACAGACATGGAGGGCAACTGATATGTTTCACAGTATCATAAAGATCCACCTCACTGATGGGTGGGTCAGAAAGGTCACTCCTAGTAGGCATTAAAAGGCCTTATTTCCCTTGGTCTATTCTACTCCAATGACCTGTCTCCATTCAGAAGCCTACTTCCCTGTGGACGTACTCTGGACTCAGAATAGCTCCATTTAAAAATGTCCCCTTTCTGGGAACGCTAGTACACTGTTGGTAGAAATGTAAACTAGTACAGCCACTATAAAAAACAGTATGGGATGGGCACAGTGGCTCACGCTTGTGGTCCCAGCACTTTGGGATGCCGAGGCAGGCAGATCACTTGAGGTCAGGAGTTCAAGACCAGCCTGGCCAACATGGTGAAACTCTGTCTCTACTAAAAATACAAAAAATTAGCCGGGCATGGTGGCACGTGCCTGTAATCCCAGCTACTTGGGAGGCTGAGGCAAGAGAATTGCTTGAGCCCAGGAGGTGGAGGTTGCAGCGAGCCAAAATTGTGCCACTGCACCCCGACCGGGGCAACAGAGTGAGAATCCGTTCCCCCCCCAAAAAAAATCAATATGAAAGTTTCTCAAAAAACTAAAAATAGACCTACCATATGACCCAGCAATCCCATTGCTGGGTATATATCCAAAAGAAAGGAAATCAGTGTATCGGGGAGATATCTGCACTCCATGTTCATTACAGTACTATTCACAATAGCCAAGAAATGGAATCAACCTCAGTGTCCATCAGTGGATGAATGGATAAAGAAAATGTAGTACATACACACAGTGGAATATTATTCAGCTATAAAGAAGAATGAAATTTGTCCAGGCGCGGCAGCTCACGCCTGTAACCCCAGCACTTTGGGAGGCCGAGGCAGGTGGATCACCTGAGGTCAGGAGTTCGAGACCAGCCTGGCCAACATGGCGAAACCCCGTCTCTATTAAAAATACAAAAAATTAGCTGAGCGTGGTAGCAGGTGCCTGTAATCCCAGCTACTTGGGAGGCTGAGGCAGGAGAATTGCTTGAACCTGGGAGATGGAGTTGCAGTGAGCCGAGATCACGCCATTGCACTCCAGCCTGGGCTACAGAGCGAGACTCTGTCAGAAAAATTTAAAAAATAAATAAATAAAAATAAAAAGAATGAAAGTCTGTCATTTGCAGCAACATAGATGGAACTGGAGAACACTGTTAAGTGAAATAAGCCAGGCACAGAAAGACAAATATCTCATGTTCTTACTCGTATGTGGGAGCTAAAAAAGTTGATCTCATGAAGATGGAGAGTAGAATGATGGTTACCATAGGCTAGGAAGGGTAGTGAAGTGAAGGGTGGGGGATGAAGAGATTGGTTAATGTTTACAAAAATATAACTAGAGGGAAGGAATAAGTTCTAGCATTCTACAGCACAGTAGGGTGATTCTAGTTAACAGCAGCTTATTGTATACTTATTTTTCTTTTTCTTTTTTTTTGAGATGGAGTCTCACCCTGTCGTCCAGGCTGGAGTGCAATGGTGCAATCTCAGCTCACTGCAACCTCCGCCTCCTGGGTTCAAGCGATTCTCCTGCCTCAGCCTCCTGAGTAGCTGGGATTACAGGCACGCGCCACCATGCCCGGCTAATTTTTTGTATCTTTAGTAGAGACGGGGTTTCACCATGTTGGCCAGGCTAGTCTCGAGCCCCTGACCTTGTGATCACCCGCCTCGATCTCCCAAAGTGCTGGGATTACAGGAGTGAGCCACTCTGCCTGGCCGCTTATTGTATATTTCAAAACAGCTAGAAAAGGATTTGAAATGTTCCCAACACAAAGAAATGATAAATGTTTGAGGTGATGGATATCCTAATTACCTTGATTACACATTGTATGCATGTATCAAAATATCACATATTACCCATAAATATGTATACTTATTATGTATCAATTAAACAAAAGTTCCCTTCTCGACCACAACCTTTCCTTTCTGCCCACTAATCTTCAGAAGCCTCACTGGAACCTCCAGTGGTGTGACTCTAACTGCTGTACTACCTCCAGCTCCCCAGGCCCTCACCATCCAGTCTGGACTTCATGATCCATCTCTAGCTGCTCTAATTGCCTTGCTCCTTGGCCCTGTGCAACCCAGGTCCTGGCCGCCATGCCATTGCTGTGATACACGCAGTGGTCTGTTTTCTGTTTTTGTTCCAGGGGTGCTCCTGTCTGCTGAAAAAAAAAAAAATTGTATGGTTGTATTGAAGTTGCCCCTGCCCAATCTTGGTCTCCAATTTCAGCTGGGTCGTCAGGTCTTCTATCTCATTCTTACATCTGTTAATGGCATTTCTAAAATGCGTCAATTCGTATAAATCCTTAATCCAACAGATTATCTTCAATAACTTTAATTCCTACTTTATAAATGAAATAGAGACCACCAAGCATGAAATCCCCCTTATGCCTATGAACAAAATCCATATCTACTCCCATTCCTACCTTCTTCTCTCTACTCCATTCCTTTCCAAGTTTTATTTATCTACTTGTTCTGTATATTCTTCCCACCCCAAATCTAGGGGCTTTACCCTGTCAAATATCCTCTCTCCTGTATTTTTCTCTTTTTTGTTGTTGTTGTTGTTGTTTGTTTTTTTAGACAGAGTCTGGCTCTGTTGCCCAGGCTAAAGTGCAATGGCACGATCACAATTCACTGTAGCCTGGACCTCCCAGCTTCAAGCCATCCTCCTATCTCAGCTTCCTGAGTAGCTGGGATTATAGGCACGCACCACCATGCCCTGCTTTTTGTAGTTTTTTGTAGCTCGGTTCTGCCATGCTGCCCTGGCTGGTCTCGAACTCCCAGGCTTCAAGCAATCCTCTCACCTCTGCCCCTGCCTCTGCCTCTGCCTCCCAAAGTGGTGGGATTACAGGCATGAGCCACCGTGCCAGGCTTCTCTTGTATTTTTGAAATCTTCTCTCACTAGCTTCTTCCCCCTTGGCCTCTAGTCTCTTCCCCTCAGGAAATTAGCCTTAAGTTCCACCAGGGTGGGGACATCCCCATTCCTTTCCAAGTTTCATCTACTTACTTGTCCTCCACATTCCCTCCCTAGCCAAGAAATCCAAGCTATTTAGCATGGTATGAAGAAGTTTTCACCTCTTCCACCCTTCCCTCTCAGCCTTAAGTCTCTCTGCCACTGTACATGAAATGGATATGTTCCTCATTTGAAATGGATATGTTCCTCATTTGATTCCTGATCTTGAGCAAAATTCATTTATTCATTTAACATGCACTGAGTGTCCAAATTCACTAGGTCATAATCTTACAGTAATTATTTATTCCCCATGACCATTCATCATTCCTCTCTCTTCTCATCTTGGAGAAATCATTTTTCTTTTTTCTTTTTTTTTTTTTTTGAGACACTGTTCTGTCATCCAGGCTGGAGTGCAGTGGCACAATCACAACTCACTGCAGCCTCAACTTCCCCAGGCTCAGGCAATTTTCTCACCTCAGCCTCCCGAGTAGCTAGGACTACAGGCATGCACCACCACGCCTGGGCTGAATTTTTGTATTTTTTGTAGAGTTGGGGTTTCGTCATGTTGCTCAGGCTAGTCGCGAATTCCTGGGCTCAAGCCATCCACCCACCTCAGCCTCCCAAAGTGCTGGGATTATAGGCATGAGCCACTGCACCCAGCCTCTTTTTCAATTTTCCTTTTTAGTTGACACTTTTTTTTTTGAGACAGTCTTGGTCTGTCGCCCAGGCTGGAGTACAGTGACATGATCTCGGCTCACTCCAACCTCTGCCTCCCAGGTTCAAGCAATTCTCCTGCCTCAGCCTCCCGAGTAGCTGAGACTACAGGCATGTGCCACCATGCCCGACTAATTTTTGTATTTTTAGTAGAGACAGGATTTCCCCATGTTGGCCAGACTGGTCTCAAACTCCTGACCTCAAGTGATCTGCCCACCTCGGCTTCCCAAAGTGCTAGGATTACAGGCGTGAGCCACCATACCCGGCCATAGTTGACAC
Source organism: Nomascus leucogenys (assembly GCF_006542625.1). Lineage (NCBI taxonomy): Eukaryota > Metazoa > Chordata > Mammalia > Primates > Hylobatidae > Nomascus > Nomascus leucogenys. Next base: position 15,669,122 of record NC_044395.1, read on the forward strand.
TTTTTTATATCCACCCAGTTCTTCTAAGTCTTCTGTGGTTGTGGACTTGCCACAAATAAGAGAAAAGAAGTTATCTGCTTCCAACTCCTGGGCCACCTGCCTTCTCTCCTATCCCTACCCCCTTTAAGGAAGACTAAAAGAGTGTCTCCTTAATCTTCAGACACCATGATGCTGGGACCAGGGTTGACTCTAGGTGAAACTCTTAAGGTAACCAAATTAGTATCATCGCCCTCCTCCCTCCAGGAGCCCACTGTCACCCACCACAGCCTTTAGTACCCTTCCAGAGGCCTCTGGCTGCCTAGACTACTCAACAATGACCCCTCACTCCTCATCCAGTACTTTCTAAGCCATGCATACTGAGTCCAGGATCCCAAGTCACCCCTCCTCCTAAAGAATGGAATCACATGGTAACAGACCAGAATCTCTTCTGCTGTCTCCATGGTCCAGATAGAGCAATGCGATTTGGTGTGGGCATGACTGAGAAGACTAGTAGGGAAGGTCCTTTTCATAGAATGCTGGCCTGCTCCCGAAGACACTGCTCATGGAAGAATGGATAAAGTCATTAGTGCTGCATTACTCAAGGGGCACCCCACGCCAGTGCTTAGAACACCAGCAAAACAGGGGAACTGAAAAATAAAAGATAAAATTAGAAACAGAATTTGATAGTTAATCTACATACAGTATGTGTTTTAAGTATAATCATGTTGAACTTTAAATGTTTCATGGCTTAATATTTTCATTCTGATTACATATGAAAAATGGGACACCACAATCTTTTCAAAGTTTAGAACCTTTAAAGTCTTCATCTAGTCTTGGTTAAGTGGAAGATCTCTTCCTGGATGAAACCTTTCCTGATCCCTTGCCCAGGTAATACCATTTACTCCTATTTGGAGCCTTCTAAATGTACCCTGATAAACTTCTATCACTCAGCTTACCTAGTCTTTCCTCACTTCTACATTGCAAGTCCCTCCAGGGAAGGTCCTGGGTTTGATTCATCTTTGTATCCTTAGCACCTGTGCCTGGACTATAGTAGGAACTCAATAAATGGCCGATGGGATTAATGAAGAGATCTTTTTCTTTCCACAAATAGACACACACAATTTTTCATTTACTTACTTATTTATTTATTTATTTATTTGAGATGGAGTCTCGCTGTGTTGCCAGGCTGGAGTGCAGTGGTATGATCTCGGCTCACTGCAACCTCAGCCTCCCGGGTTCAAGCAATTCTCCTTCCTCAGCCTCCCGAGTAGCTGGCACAACAGATGTGCGCCACCACACCCAGCTAATTTTTATATTTTTAGTAGAGATGGGGTTTCACCATGTTGGCCAAGATGGTCTCCATCTCTTGACCTTGTGATCCGCCCGCCTCAGACTCCCAAAGTGTTGGGATTACAGGCGTGAACCACTGCGTCCAGCCTTAGTTTTTCTAGTAACAGAATTAGGTCTTAAAAAAAAAAAAGGCCCAGAGATCCTTTTTGGGTAGCTTCTTGTCCCCAAGACTATTTCCTTGACCTCTCCAGCATAGCAGTAGACCATAAAAATGGACACAGGGTGCTGAGAAGTAGCTAAACCAGACTAAATAATGATTCTTATTTTGGGAGGTTTCAATCTCTTTGATAACCTAGCGAAAAACAGATCCTTTCCCCAGGAAAATGCACATTCAGACACACAATTTTCTAGTTTGGCTCCTGGACCACTTGATTGCCTCTCTTCCCTGGGAAGCTTCCCAATCCACTCTCCACCCCCCTGCTTCCTTCCCACTCCCAGGTAAAGAACCCCTACCCTAGAGGCACTGGGTTCTAATCAGTATTCAGAGTGAGGCCACGGTCAGCTGCCCTATCCTCCCAGTAAGCCCATTCTTGTTCATTCTATAGCACCACTACTGCCCACTCACAGCCAAAGACCTGGGACCTCCATGGAAATGGCATATGCTCTGAGAAGAAATAGCGAACCTTCATCAAGGGGAGGAGGAGAGGACAACAGGACAGTTAAGCAAACAAAAAACAAACCACCTGAGTCACCAGAAGGGGAACAAGCCTAACTATTCAGCTTCTCTTCTGGGTGGCTATATCTCCTCATTACCTAGTAAACTGCCACCAAATGTAAGAATAAATAAATAAGAGTCCAAGCATTTCTTTTATTACCGAAAACAATTTGTTAATAAACACGCTCAATGCCTCCAATCCTGTCCCTGAGGATAATCATGAAAGTCCTTGGGATTGTAGAGGAAACCTTAAAAGGAAAATGGCTACTTGGTTCTCAATGCCTTGGCTGGTGACAAAGGAAGGACCCTTGTAGGGACCAGTCACATGCCATCCTTGGGCCTAAGGAGCCCGAAAAATGGGAATGGATGTGAGCTAAGGATTTAATCACGGTCAAGCATGTCTTGAGGGTTATGGTTAAGCCTGATAACAGCCTCTTTAACAAGAACACACACATCCAGGATCCCCTCAAAGAATCCAAAGTCCTCAGGCTCCCCACAAAATGCAGTCTGGCAAAAAAGGGAAGTCTTTAGAGTCTGCAGAATGATGCAAACCCGGGCCAGAGTGGACCACACTGCTCTCAGCACCACTCCTAAAGGCATCCATTGGCAATGGCTGCCCACTAGGGGCACTGCCACTTGCCTGGCTCAAACTCCAGGACCTGGGGAAGAAATGGTCTGGCTCTGCAGCCTTCAAACCATCTGGATCTCTGGCTCCTCAGCTATTCCTTGAAGCTTTTCCATGATGTCCCCTGAAGGTGGCTCAGGGACTGGGGGAGGCTCTCCTGGGGCTTCAGACAGCACATAGTAGACAATCTCTTGCTGGCCTTGGGCATTGGTCTGATTCACCACGTGGATGACAGAACTGGGGTTGTCCTGAGAGGCTGAGAGGGCTGTGCCTTCGCCACCCTTGCCCTCCTCTTCCTCTTCCTTACGTCCTGGCTCCCCTGGCACTGTTTCTAGAATAATGCCCTGCAGGCTGCTGTCGTTCAGCGACGTTCCCAGGCCCGATCCCTCTTGTGGTTGCCGCAGCAGTTGCTGTGTCAGCTCTACACTCTCGTAGCGAACCAGCTGCAGCCGCATATAGCCATCTTCATGTTCCTTGTACCTGGTGAGGTAGGAGCATAAAGGGCAGCAAACCCAGGCAGGGGGATACAGAAATGGCCTGGAGGCTGGCAAAGTAAGGAACAAATATGAGGGATGGAAGAAGTCCTGGATTCCAAGTGACAGGAGTTGAAGACAAAAAAGGTCTTTATTGGAATATGTAGAAGAAAAGGCAAGAGGGAAAGATCATTACTCAAAATGGAAAGTTTTATGTAGAAACCCAACCAGAAAAACAGAGACTGACTGACTGTGTCAGAGGGTGAAAGTGTCAAAGGATTTATGAGAAGGCCTTGGAGCTAAGGATCAGAATCGTTAGACTCTAGCTCTAGTTCCGGCTGCAGGACTTTTTGGCACCATTTATTGGGTTTGGCACCATGCCTTACAAGATTCAAAAAACAGAAAAATAAGCTTTGCTCCACCATTATTCTTAGGATTCTTTGAATCTAAATGGAAATGGTAGACATAAAACCACCATCAAATTAAGGTTTTATTTTATTTAGTTATTTTTTTGAGATGGAGTCTCGCTCTGTCACCCAGGTTGGAGTGCAGTGGCGTGATCTCAGCTCACTACAACCTCCGCCTTCCGGGTTCAAGTGATTCTCCCACCTCAGCCTCCCAAGTAGCTGGGACTACAGGCATGTGCCACCATGCTCGGCTTTTTGTATTTTTAGTAGAGACGGGGTTTCACATGTTGGCCAGGCTGGTCTCGAACTCCTGACCTCGTGATCCGCCCACCTTGGCCTCCCAAAGTGCTGCAATTACAGGTGTGAGCCACCACACCCAACCCAAATTAAGGTTTTTAAAATTTGTTGAAAAGGTATAAAAACAAGTGTGTTAATCTGGGAAGGAGGGTTGAGAGACATACCGAAAACGGGGATGCCCTGAGGGCCACTTGAACTGGTGCTTCTTGCGAAGGTGCACGGTGAGGTTGTTGCCCCGTGTGAAGCATTTGTCACACACATGACATTTGTACCTTGGCTCAGAGTCTCCCTGATGGGGAAGGAAGGGAGAAATGAGACCAGCTCTTCACCCCAGGGTCCCCCATACTTCCACTAGTCCTTCTCAACACCAGCCCCACTCACTTCGTGTACTTTGCGGTAATGCGACTTGATAGAGCAGAGGGATCGGGCACTGAAGGTGCAGTTCTCAAAATCACACCTGTAGGCTGGCTCCTCGCTATGGGTATCCAGGTGCTTCTGGAGGTCAATAAGATTCTTGCAGCTGCCATGAGAAATCAGGAGGGATTGGAGGACATGGGGAACACTGGAACATGAGCTGTTTTCTGGTCTCTGGTCCCCCTTACCTGTAGTCACAACAGTCACATTTAAAGGGCCGGTCCTCACTGTGACGAAAGCGCATGTGGTTGCGGAGGGAGGAAGGCAGCGGGCAGGTCATGTCACACAGAGGGCACTTATAGTGATTCACTGAGAGAAGCAGAGAGGAGGCTGTGATGTGAGAACTTGTGGAACCTTGGAGGGCAGCAGGGAGGCTGGGGGCCACAGGCCACTCACCATGGTTGCGCATGTGGTCCCGCAACAGCCGCTCTGTGGCAAATCTCTTGGAACAGTGAGAACACTGGAAGTGCTGCTCTGGGGTGGGCAGGCAGAAGAAAGGAGGGCTGTAGGGGATAGTGGAGAGGCACAGAAAGGAGAGGGGAACCATCCCAGGCAGAAGGGAACCACCCAAGGAGAAAAGGAGAGCTTAGGGAGCTATGAATGGACACAGTATCATGGAAAGAACATGGGACTTAGAGACCTGAGTTAGAATTCCAGCTTCACCACTTACTAGCTGTGTGATCTCAGGTAAGTGATTTAACCTCTCTGAGCCTCAGTTTCCTCATCTGCAAAAAGGGGGATAAGAAGCCTACCTCATGGGGCTGCTGTGAGGATTCCCTAAGTAACTGAGACGACATACAGTAAGTACTGAATAACAATGTCTACGAATCTGAATCAGCAAAGAGACTATGGGAGGTGCCTGAGCCCAAAAAGAAGAGGGAGCCAAAAGGCAGGTCTCTTCAGTGGCCACCCCCACTAGAAACATGCCCCTAACCCATTCCACGCAGGACAGCCTGCATCCACCCCACTTCCTCTGACTACTTACGATCCAATGAGGTCTGGCGACGGATGTGATCTAAGAACTTGGTATTGTTGGCAAACATGCCCCCACAGGTTGGGCAGGCTACCACTTTCTCCTGGGTATGGCTGCGGAGGTGTTCCCGAAGTTTACTGCGGTCCTTGAAGGTGCAGGTACAGCCTGGGAAGGAAGCCCTGTCAGTCTCCAGCCACAAAACCCCAGTTTTGCCTAGGATCTGGTACCCCCGAGTCTCTCCAGCCAGCAGCCAACCTTGCCCCTGCAGGACCCCTATCCCTTTCTGTCCCAGCTCTTCAGCAACCCCAGGGTTTCCTCCAGAGGCCAGAAGTTAAGAAGCAGCCCTACCTTTCCAGCCACACAGCACCACCGGGTTGTCCTTGCCAACTGCTTCGTATTCACAGCACAGACTGTGTGCTTCCACATGCCGATAAAACCACTCAGGATTGTCGAAGGAACTCTGTGCCAGGGGCAACTTGGGGTGAGGACTGAGGGTGGGTAGAGGGACTCACCCCTATGTGCCCAAAGAATTCTTGGCTTTCTCCCAAATTAACTTGATGAGGATGGGAAATTTTGAGGAAAAGCACTACACAGAAATAGAGGAGTGGCCAGGTGTGGTGGCTAAACCCTGTAATCCCAGCACTTTGAGAGGCTGAGGCAGGAGAATCACTTGAGGCCAAGAGTTTGAGACCAGCCTGGGCAACATACCCAGACCTTGTCTCTACAAAAAATTTAGAAGTTAGCAGGGCATGGTGGTACATGCCTGTAGTCCTAGCTACTTGGGAGGCTGAGGTGGGAGGACTGCTTGAGCCCAGGAGTTCAAGGTAACAGTGAGCTATGATTGTACCACTGCACTCTAGCCTGGGCTTCAGATCAACAGCCTGTGTGTAAAAAATAAATAAATTTTAAAGAGAGCAAAAGAAATGGAAGAGAGATACTAGCAGGAATCTTGGAAATATAAGGCATCCCTGAAAGGGACAAGGCATCAGAATTAAGACCCCCAGCTTCCTTCCACCCCAATTACTGGCACTGCCTGCTGACCTCACAGTGCTCCCACAGACACAGGAAGTGGTCAGGGATATCAGGGATGACGTTCCGGCTCTGGAAGTCCAGGATGCAGGGGCCAAGGTCAGCCTGGCTTTGCAAGGCCTGCAGCCCCCACTGTTTCAGCTTGGTGTGGTAGCAGTGGAAGTAGACATGGCGGATGAGGTCAGCAGAACTGTCCAGGGAACAAAAGCCACATTCCTGCCACAAGCAGGAGAATTCTTCCTCTGTAGAAAGGGGTTTAAAAGGAAGAGTCTGACACTTTCCAAGGCTCAGGTCACCTTCCACCTGCAGCACTAAACAGAGAGTGAGGAGGCTGGACTCTAATCAAATTACCAGGAGTTCATTTAGCAAATACCAGTATTTAATGACCATAAACTGTGTGCCAGGTAGAGGGACTATAACAAGTAAAAAGTGTCCCACTCCTTGCCCTTACATAGCTTTCTGTCAGGGAGAAAGCATATTCATCAAATAATCAGATCTATAAATATAAAATTGCAACCAGTGATGAGTGTTACAAAGCGGGGATATACATGGTGCTATAAAAGTATTAAACAGAGGTAATTTGACATGGTGTTCTGAGAAGCGTCTCCATGTTGAACTCTGAAGGACGATGGATGAGTATCTGTAAATAGGTGAAGAAGTGTGGTCCAGGCAGAGGTGAGAGTGTGTGCAAGGCCTATGCCAGAAACAGACAGCAGAAATGGCCGGCATGCAAGTCCTCTGACTTGAGTTTCTGCAGTTTCTGATGAAGATGCTGCCTCTTGATCTGACACCTCCCACTTCTCCTTGTAAAATCACCAGTCCTCCTTCCCCTCATGTTTTGCTCAAGATCTGCCTTCTCCAAGAAGGCCCCATCAACTCTTCCAATCCATTTCCTATCTCTCTAGCATCCCTAAGCACTGTATTTTCAGTGCTTTATATAAGTTAACTTGTTTTGAAACACAGATACTTTAGAAAATATAATCATTCCCAATTTTGCTTTTGTATAAATATGACTTGAATTTTGAAACTATCAGTCATGGTTCATAGTCACCAGACTTAAAACAGAATTTGGGGTGCGAGAAGGAGAGCTGCCTCCATATTTCCTGTAGAATAGAGTTTTTCAGACTGTGTTGTGACCCACTAGCAGGTGATGAAATCAGTTCAGTGAACTATAAACCACATTTTGGGCCGGGCGCGGTGGCTCACGCCTGAAATCCTAGCACTTTGGGAGGCTGAGGTGGGTGGATCACCTGAGGTCGGGAGTTCGAGATCAGCCTGACCAACGTGGAGAAACCCTGTCTCTACTAAAAATACAAAATTATCTGGGTGTGGTGGCGCATGCCTGTAATCCCAGTTACTCGGGAGGCTGAGGGAGGAGAATCACTTGAACTCGGGAGACAGAGATTGCAGTGAGCAGAGACTGCAGTGAGCCGAGATCACGCCATTGCACTCCAGCGTGGGCAAAAAGAGGGAAACTCTTGTCTCAAAAAAAAAAAAAAAAAAAAAAGCCACATTTTCTTTTTAAATAAAAGAGAATAGGATAGAACATTGCAGAAAGCATTCAGTTAAAAAAAAAAAGTATTATTTCAAGGTTTTTTTTCTTTAACTTTGTATCACAAGTTTGTGATACAAAATGTATTCCTTTGACACATGTTCTCAGAACCTCCTGAGGGCTGAGTCACAGGCAAAATAAAAATATAATTAAAAAAGAAAAGAAAAGGCCAGGCGCGGTGACTCACGTCTGTAATCCCAGCACTTTGGGAGGCCGAGGCAGACAGATCACGAGGTCAGGAGATCGAGACCATCCTGGCTAACACAGTCAAACCCCGTCTCTACTAAAAAATACAAAAAAAAATTAGCTGGGCGTGGTGGTGGGCGCCTGTAGTCCCAGCTATTTGGGAGGCTGAGGCAGGAGAATGGCGTGAACCCGGGAGGCTGACCTTGCAGTGAGCAGAGATCCAGCCACTGCACTCCCACAAAAAAAAAAAAAAAAAAAAAAAAGAAAAGAAAAATGTATTCCTGCCAGATGCAGTGGCCTATGCTTATAGTCCCAGCTGCTCAGCATGCTGAGGCAGGAGGATCACTTGAGGCCATGAGTTTAAGATCAACCTGGGTAACATAGCAAGACTCTGTCTCTAAAAAAAAAAGTTGCTTTGGCCGGGCGCAGTGGTTCACGCCTGTAATTTCAACACTTTGGCAGACTGAGGCGGGCAGATCACAAGGTCAGGAGTTTGAGACCAGCCTGGCCAATATGGTGAAACCCCGTCTCTACTAAAAATACAAAAATTACCCGGGCATGGTGGCGGGCGCCTGTAATCTCCTCTACTAGGGAGGCTGAAGCAGGAGAATCACTTGAACCCGGGAGGCGAAGGTTGCAATTAGCTGAGATCATGCCATTGCACTCTAGCCTGGGCAACAAAGTAAGACTGCATCTCCAGAAAAAAAAAACTAAAAAAACCTTTTTTTTTCTTTTTCTTTTAAATCCTGCCACACTTATTAGTACTGTGACTTTGGGCAAGTTATTTTATTCCTCTGTGCCTCCGTTTCCTTATTTGTAAAATGGGCATAATAATAGTGCCTATCCCATCCTGGCTAACACAGTGAAACTCCGTCTCTACTAAAAATACAAAAAAAAAATTAGCTGGGCATGGTGGCATGTGCCTGTAATCCCAGCTACTCAGGAGGCTGAGGCAGGAGAATTGCTTGAACCTGGGAGGTGGAGGTTGCAGTGAGCTGAGATCGCACCACCACACTCCAGCCTGGCGACAGAGTAAGACTCCATCTAAAAATAATAATAATAATAAATAAAAATAATAATAGTGCCTATCTCATAGGCTCTTTGGGAAATAGTGCTTTAATGTAGGTTTAAAAAAGTACTGGCCGGGCACGGTGGCTCACGTCTATAATCCCAGCACTTTGGGAGGCTGAGGCGGGCGGATCACCTGAGGTCAGGAGTTCAAGACCAGGCTGGCCAATCGGGCATCCTGGCTAACATGGTGAAACCCTGTCTCTACTAAAAACACAAAAAAAATTAGACGGGCGTGGTGGCACGCACCTGTAATCCCAGCTACTCGGGAGGCTGAGGCAGAAGAATTGCTTGAACCCAGAAGGCAGAAGTTGCAGTGAGCCGAGATCGCACCACTGCACTCCAGCCTGGACAACAAGAACAAGACTCCATCTCAAAAAAAAAATAAAGTACCCAGCAATACTTGACACACAGTAGGTACTATAGAAGAGTTCACTACTGTTATTGTTTTCAGATTGGATTTTATTAAAATCCCAGTTATTTGCTATTGATAAAAGGCATACCTAAAACATAAGTCAGACAAAGGTTAAAAAGTGTGAGATGGGGCCAGGTGTGGTGGCTCACGCCTATAATCCCAGCACTTTGGCAGGCCAAGGTGGGCGGATCATGAGATCAAGAGATCGAGACCATCCTGGCCAACATGGTAAAACCCCATCTCTACTAAAAGTACAAAAATTAGTTGGGCGTGGTGGAGTGTGCCTGTAGTCCCAGCTACTCGAGAGGCTGAGGCAGGAGAATTGCTTGAACCTGGGAGGCAGAGGTTGCAGTGAGCAGAGATCGAACCACTGCACTCCAACCTGGCAACAGAGCAAGATCCGTCTCAAAAAAAATAAATAAATAAATAAAATTGGGAGGTGGGAGTGGGGTTGGACTTGGTGGCACGAGCCAATAGTCCCAGCTACTCAGGAGGCTGAGGTAGGAGGATTGCTTGAAGCCAGGAGTTTGAGATCAGTGGGCAACATAAGCAAGATCCTGTCTCTAAAAAAAATAAAAAAATTTAAAAAAAATTGGCTAATGGGCCAGGCATGGTGGCTCACGCCTGTAATCCCAGCACTTTGGGAGGCCGAGGCGGGCGGATCACGAGGTCAGGAGATCGAGACCATCCTGGCTAACAGATGAAACCCCGTCTCTATTAAAAATACAGAAAAATTAGCCGGGCGTAGTGGCGGGCGCCTGTAGTCCCAGCTACTTGGGAGGCTGAGGCAGGAGAATGGTGTGAACCCGGGAGGCGGAGCTTGCAGTAAGCCGAGATGGCGCCACTGCACTCCAGCCTGGGTGACAGAGCGAGACTCCGTCTCAAAAAAAAAAAAAAAAAATTGGCTTGTGGTGGTGGTACATGCCTGCAGTTCTAGCTACTCGGGAGGTTGAGGCAGGAGGATCCCCTGAGTGTTGAAGGCTGCAGTGAGCTATGATCATGACACTGGACTCCAGCCTAGGTGACAAGGTGAAGCCCTGTCTCTAAAAAGTAAGATGTATTTCTGACTGGTTGCAGTAAAAGAAAAAAAAAAATTGGGAACACTAGAAGAGTAAAAAAAAAAAAACAAACCACACACAACGACAAAACACAGGTTGCCAGCAACTTGTACAGAATGATTTAAAAAAAAAAAAGCACATTCATCTGTACTTAAATATATGTAAACACATGCAGAGAGATGTCAAAAATAATGTTCACTAAAGTACTGTCAGCAATTACTTCTTGATGGCAGGACGGCATATTTATTCCTTATATCCTTGTTGACTGAGTTTTCTATAAATGAGTTTACAATGTTTTCATATACAACAAAAACATAATTAGGAAAATAAACCACCATTCTCTTAGGCCGCCTTCTCCCTCTAAGGAAAAGAAAGTCAGATTTTCCACCTTTCCTTGAGCTCCTCCCCTTCCTGTGTCCTGCTCTCTTACCAAGTGGGTCATCCTCCTCTTCCTCTTCTTCCTCCTCCCCAGAGCCATGCAGGTGCTGCTGCAGGTGCTGAGTGACATGCTCGAAGAACTTTTCCATGGCTGAGCACACAAACGAGCAGGACCCCCACTCACACTGTAGCCACAGATTCTCCTTCCGGGGAACTTTCCCAGGAGGCGGCATGGCCTTCACCCTAGAGAAAGAGGAAGAAATCCACAGCTGCAAGAATTCCACCCAGGTGCTGCTGGGGGCAAAAAGCTGGGCAGGCAGCCTGCCTAGAATCAGCACGTGTTGTTCCAGTGACCCATGAGAAACCCTGCGCTTTTACAGTAAGGATGGAGTAATTCCTTAAATCCCTGGAAGATGTCTGGTGTCTGTGGAAAGGGAAAACAAAAACTAACACTATTGAGTGTGTGCCAGGCACTGAGCTAAACGCTTTAACAGACATTTTCTCATGAAGCTTCAGAGCAACTCACCAAGAAGGAATTATTCCTATGTGAGGCAGAACAATGCTCAGGTTCAAACAGATGGCTTTTGAGAAGGATCAGTGTTAGCCGGGCGCGGTGGCTCACGCTTGTAATCCCGGCACTTTGGGAGGCCGAGGCGGGCGGATCACGAGGTCAGGAGATCGAGACCACAGTGAAACCCCGTCTCTACTAAAAATACAAAAAAATTAGCCGGGCGTGGTGGCAGGCGCCTGTAGTCCCAGCTACTCGGAGAGGCTGAGGCAGGAGAATGGCGTGAACCCAGGAGGCGGAGCTTGCAGTGAGCCGAGATTGCGCCACTGCACTCCAGCCTGGGCGACAGAGCAAGACTCCGTCTCAAAAAAAAAAAAAAAAAGAGAAGGATCAGTGTTCAAATCCTGGCTCCACGGTCTACCACCTACTAGCTGTATGACCTTTGTCAAGAACTTAACTCTTAACTTCTGAATACTCTCATCTGCAAAATCAAGATAATAAATGTTTTTAATTTCACACTTACTATATGTCAAGCACCACAGTAAGCATTTTATTTGCATTATGTCATTTAATTACCAACACCACCCTTTGCCATAGGTGCTTTTTTTTTTTTTTTTTTTTTTTTTTTTTTTTTTTTTTTTTTTTTTTTTTTTTTTTTTTTGAGATTGAGTTTCTTCGCTCAGCTCCCAGGCTGGAGTGCAATGGTTCGATTTTGGCTCACTGCAACCTCCGCCTCCTGGGTTCAAGCGATTCTCCTCCCTCAGCCTCTTGAGTAGCTGGGATTACAGGCACCCACCACGCCTGGCTAATTTTTATATTTTTAGTAGAGGCAGGGTTTCCCCATGTTGGTCAGGCTGGTCTCAAACTCCTGACCTCAGGTGATCCACCCACCTTGGCTTCCCAAAGTGCTGGGATTATAGGCGTGAGCCACCACGCCCAGCCGGTAGGTGCTATTTTTAACCTCATGTATAGATAAACACCTGAAGTTCCAGAGGTCAACTGACTTGCTCACGGCCACACACTAGTGGTAATGGTAGGGTCATGTTGGGCTGACTCTAGTCCATATATGGTTCTACTCCATATAGCCTGCAGATGAGCCCAGAAGCTCCTTCTTATTGAATCATAAGTCCCCTGCCAGACTTTCAAAGTGCCATACAATCTGCCTTTACCTAACCTATCCAATGAGTTACTCCACCACTCTGCTAATACCTTCTGTTAAAATGTAGATTCCATTTGAACATAAAAGCCGTATCTGTGTAGTTTATACTGCACCTTGGGTGTCTATACACTGCTAGGCACGCTTAGGCATGTAAAAAATATTTTTTTTCTTGAGACAGAGTCTCACTCTGTCACTCAGGCTGGAGTACAGTGGCACAATCACAGCTCACTGAAGCTTCGACCTCCCCAGGCTCAGGAGATCCTCCTACCTCAGCCTCCCAAGTAACTGGGACCACAGGCATGCACCACCACATGTGTCTAATTTTTGTTTTGTTTTGTTTTTGTAGTGACAGGGTTTTGCCATGTTGCCCGGGCTGGTCTTGAATTCCTGGACTCAAGCAATCTATCTGCCTCAGACTCCCAAAGTGTTGGAATTACAGGCATGAGCCACTGCACCCAGTCTGTAATAAATATTTATTGAAGAAAGACAAACACAAAACTGAAGGTTCTTGGCCGGGCACAGTGGTGCACACCTGTAATCGCAGCACTCTGGGAGGCCAAGACAGATGGATCATCTGAGGTCAGGAGTTCGAGACCAGCCTGGCCAACATGGTGAAACCCCGTCTCTACTAAAAATACAAAAATTAGCCAGGCGTGGTGGCACAAGCCTGTAATCCCAGCTATCGGGAGGCTGAGGCAGGAGAATCGCTTGAACTCGGGAGGCAGAAGCTGCAATGAGCCGAGATCGAGCCACTGTACTCCAGCCTGGGCAACAGAGTAAGACTCTGTCTCAAAAAAAAAAAATAAAAAAAAACCACACACACACACACACACAAACAAAAAACTAAAGATTATTTTATTTTATTTTTATTTTTTGAGACAGTCTCGCTGTCGCCCAGGCTGGAATGCAGTGGCGCAATCTCAGCTCACTGCAACCTCCACCTGCCGGGTTCAAGAGATTCTCCTGCCTCAGCCTCCTGAGTAGCTGGGATTACAGGTGTGTCACCACGCCTGGCTAATTTTTGTATTTTTAGTAGAGACAGAGTTTCACCATGATGGCCAGGCTGGTCTCGAACTCCTGACCTCAGGTGATCCACCCGCCTCAGCCTCCCAGAGTGCTGGGATTACAGATGTGAGCCACCATGCCCGGCTGGTTCTCAATTTTAGATCTGCACACGAATGTAGTTATCCAGCGCCTGCCTGAGAAGTTCGGATTCAGGAAGGCAGGGGTTAAGCCTAGAAATCTGCCCTTTTTACTCAGCACCCCAGTTGTGATGCAAGCAGTTCCATAAGCATACTTTGAGTAACAATAAAAGAATAAACGAAACACAGAACAGAGGGTGACACTGCAAGCAAAACTTCTGCTAGCGAGAGGACAGTAGCCGACCTTGGCTCTGTCTCCTGAGTGTCACCTTCTCCTCAGGAATTCTCACTGATTCTTGCTGACCCCACCATGTTGCTCTCTCTGGCCTACCTGAGACAGGTGGGAACTCTGAAAAAAGGCCTTTACTGAATACTAAAAGGAAAAAAACAGAAAATACAAAAAAAAAAAACAGAAGATCCTTCATGCCTCCAATACAAGCTTTTCTGAACCCACTATACCTACCGTACCTACATAGCCTTTTCTCCTCCTCAAAGAAGAATCCAGTCATCCTTAACACTCTGGGGTGCATATGGAGTTGCTGAGCTGCTCACAGACTAATAGTGAATACCTATTACAAATATTGACTGCTGGGCCGAGCGCAGTGGCTCACGATCTTAGCACTTTGGGAGGCTGAGGTGAGCAAACGGCTTGAGCTCAGGAGTTTGTGACCAGCCTGGGCAACATGGCAAAACTCCATCTCTACTAAAAATACAAAAATCAGCTGGGCGCAGTGGCTTATGCCTGTAATCCCAGCACTTTGGGAGACCGAGGCGGGTGGATCACAACGTCAGGAAATTGAGACCATCCTGACCAAATACAAAAAATTAACTGGGTGTGGTGGCACACGCCTGTAGTCCCAGCTACTAGGGAGGCTGAGGCAGGGGAATCACTTGAACCCGGGAGGCAGAGGTTGCAGTGAGCCGAGATCGCGCCATTGCACTCCAGCCTAGCAACACAGCAAGATTCCATTTCAAAAAAAAAAAAAAATCAGCCGATGTGGTAGCATGCACCTGTAGTCCCGCTACTTGGGAGGTTCAGGTGGGAGGATGGCTTGAGCCCAGGAGGCAGAGGTTGCAAAGAGCCAAGATCACACCATTGTACTCCATCCTGGGCGGCAGACCCAGACCCTGTCAAAAAAAAAAAAGGAAGAAAGAAATATTGAATATTGACTGCTTTTATAATGTTGGGGTAAGAAAAGTAGAAAAAAGCTTCAAAAGTCATAAAATCCCACACCTCCTCTGACTATTACAGCCTGAAATGGCTCTTCTCAAAGTGGTCTCAATTTTACTTCTCCAGGTCTAGGTAGGGAAACGAACATCTATTGAGAAGCTACAGAGTGTCAGCCCTGTGGTGAGTCCTCTCTACACTTCATCTGATGTAAGAGCACCCTCATTCCAATCCAAAGATCATGCTCTTTCTCCCACATGATGCTGTTCTCTGGCTTCCTCACCCATACTTCATTCCCTCTTCCTCTGATTCAGTCATCTTTGTCTCTGAATACTCTACATTCTCCTAAAACTCTCTGCCTACGCAAGTTTTTTTTTTTTTTTTTTTTTTTTGAGACGGAGTCTTGCTCTGTCGCCCAGGCTAGAGTGCAGTGGTGTGATCTGGGCTCACTGCAACCTCCGCCTCCCAGGTTCAAGCGATTCTCGTGACTTAGCCTCCGAAGTATTATAGCTGGGACTATAAGCACGCACCACCACGCCCGGCTAATTTTTGTACTATTAGTAGAGATGGGGTCTTGCCATGTTGGTCAGGCTGGTCTCAAACTCCTGACCTCAAGTGATCCTCCCGCCTCAGCCTCACAAAGTGCTGGGATTACAGGTGTGAGCCACCGCGACAGGCCTGCCTATGCAACTTCTATTCGCCCTTCAAACCCAAAAGTCCTCTCTTTGATGACCCCCTTCCCAATTCATCCAGGTACAGCTGGCATATCCCATCTCTTGCCCACGGCATCCACACACATCTTTGCTATCAATGCAATGAAACTTGTTTCCCCTAGACTAGGAGTTTCTCAGGACAGTGGCCATCACTTATTCACTTCTCATTCTCAGATTCAGCACAGACCTTTGGACACCCCAGGTACTCAATAAGTATCAGGAGATAATCACATTCCGGGAAGCCTTCCTAAACTACCCCATCCCTGAATCTACTCTTGCTCCTTAGTTCTATGGCTGGCACAGCTGACACCATAAAACCACAACCCTATTTTTATGTTGCCATGGTCGTTTTATGTGTTCTGGTCTCGTTTACCCAATTGGACTACAAGAAGCTTCTGAGCAGAAACCATATCACACCTGCCTGTGTCCCTACACTGTGCCGAGCACAAATATTCTAAACATACACTTGCTATTAGACTGGTGGGTAAGTCCAAGGAGGCAAGCTAGCTGGCGATAGAGAATGATCTGAAACCTAGGCAAAACTCCCTGACTCTCTCTGACTGTCCTCCTGCCTTCTTTACTTTCTCTTTCTGTGTCGCTTGTTTCTACTATGAGGAGATAGGAGCATGATCTTCGCTCTACCCTCTTAACACGTAAGAGGGCATATATTGTAACGCAAGACAATGAATGAACTGTGGTATTCAAGAAAAAGAGGGTCCTAAACGCCTAAGAACTCATAATTTGGCCAAAAATATAAGACTGATACGTGAAGACAACAACCAAAACCAAGTACGCGATGAGGGAGACCAGGACAGAGAGACACCTCCGCGGTCAGGCGAAAAGTTAGGCTCCCCTAAGCACTAGGGCCCGCATCACGCCTCGAAGGACAGGTAGAATTTGGACAGAAGGAAGGAGACCGTCCCGTTGGGCAAAACCTCTCCACTCGCAGTCCCGCAGGCTTCCCGGAATCCTTCCCGCTAAGGCGTGGCGGCGACCGAGTCTCAGCCGCAGCGAAGCCCCTAGACTAGAAAGCTGGGAGGTTCGAGTCGGGGTGAGGGGACCGGACCAGGGCAGACCAGCGTGGCCAAGCGGCAAGAATACTCGCCGAGGTGGCTCGGGAAGAGCTTGGCCTCCTGCAGCCGCTGCAGAGCACATACCCCAGCTTACCGTCTGTCGGCTCCAGGTCTCTTCAGCTCTTCTCCCACCTCAGACCTTCTCCGGAGAGGCGCTTGAGGGACAGTCAAGGAAAGCCAATCGTCGTTCTCGGATCCGACTGACAGCCAATGGTAGCTGTGTCTGGCGGAACCCGTGCGCACCAAAACACGGAAGGGGCGGGAACGGTGGGTGGGGCTAGGCGTCCCGGGCGGACAGAGGCGCGACCGGATACGTGCAAAAGGTAGCACAGGACCGCGCCTCGATGCTCGGGGCGACGCAAAGGCGGGGAGCCTATGGGCCTGAGTTCCCCTAACTGCGCAGACTCGGCCTCTGGGACCCAACGGGCATGCGCAGGGCTCGCGCCTGGTGCCCAGTGGGGTCTCCCTCACGTGGTTCTTCGCTTTAGTTGGCTGGTTGCGTGGGCCTCGCGGAGAAAAAGGCGTGGGAGGCTGCCCAGCGCTGTCGGCCCCGCTCGGCTCAGATTGAAGGTTCTACCCTTTCCTTCAGCCTCTTAGTCTTATTATATTTTAAATGTTGGTATTATGTGTTTCTCTTTCCCCCCAAAACTCGGCTTCCCTTCATCCATTCGCTCGTTCAGGTCAGAAAGCTAGCAGTCATCACTGATTCCTCTCACTTGTCACATCCAGTCCATTGCCAAGTTCTGTGGATTCTACCTCCTTTTAAAACAGGATATTTCAAATTCATCCCCTTTTGTTTATCTTCACCGCCTCCCCCACCTCCCCTGTCCAGTGATGACCTCCAGGCAGGATTTATACATTAGTCTAATGGGTCCCGCTGCGTGCACACTTGCTTCCTTCCAAAGCATTCTCCGCTTTGCAAAAAGCAGACCTGATCAAGTTACCACCTGCTTCAGACAATTCAAAGGCATTCTATTGCTTTCAGGGCAAAGCTCCAAAACCATACTGAGGTTTTCTAGACACTTGAGCATCTGGGCTCTCCCTGTCTGCTTTTTTTTTTTTTTTTTTGAGACGGAGTCTTTCTCTGTCCCCCAGGCTGGAGTGCAGTGGCGCGATCTCGGCTACACCGCAACCTCCACCTCCTGGGTTCACGCCATTCTCCTGCCTCAGCCTCCCAAGTAGCTGGGACTACAGGCGCCCGCCAACACGCCCGGCTAATTTTTTGTATTTTTAGTAGAGACGGGGTTTCACCGTGTTAGCCAGGATGGTCTCGATCTCCTGACCTCGTGATCCGCCCGCCTCGGCCTCCCAAAGTGCTGGGATTACAGGCTTGAGCCACCGCGCCCGGCCTGCTTTTTTTTGTTTTTTAGTCCTTCTCGACCGTATTTCTTGCTCTCCAGTCGCAAATTTCTTTCACCTTTTCCACCACACCAAGCCACCTTTTACCTCTCAAGCCTTGAACTTGTTTTCTTTACCTGGAATAATCCCTTTCTCCTCCTCCCACATTTATTTGACTGATTCCTACTAATTTTTATGGTCTCAGTGTAGATGCTTCTTTTTCCAAAAAGTCTTCCTGATAGTCCTTTCTTGTATTTAACAATACAGATCAGTCACATTGTATTTCTCTGTTTACTCTCAGTCTGCATTCTGCACTAGACTAGTTCTCCACCTTTATAACTCCATCAGTGGGCTGGGTGTCGTGGCTCACGCCTGCGATTCCAGCACTTTGGGAGGCCAAGGCGAGTGGATCACATGAGGTCAGGAGCTCAAGACCAGCCTGGTCAACATGGGGAAACCCCGTCTCTACTAAAAATACAAAAACTAGCTGGGCATCGTGGCAGAGGCCTATAATCTCAGCTACTCGGGAGGCTGAGGCAGGAGAATCGCTTGAACCCAGGAGGCAGAGGTTGCAGTGAGCTGAGATGGCACCACTGCACACCAGCCTGGGCGACAGAGCAAGACTCTGTCTCAAAACAAAACAAAAACAAAACAAAAAACCCATCACTCACTTAGCCCAGTGGCTGAAACTCGCTAAGGGTTCAAGACATACTTGTTAAATAATATACCTTAACAAAGTTCGTTAAGATTGATATTTTATTGCATTGTAGTTTTCTGTATCTTCCTTTTTTTTTTTTTTTTTTGAGACGGAGTCTCGCTCTGTCGCCCAGGCTGGAGTGCACTGGCGCGATCTCAGCTCACTGCAAGCTCCGCCTCCCGGGTTCCGGCCATTCTCCTGCCTCAGCCTCTCCGAGTAGCTGGGACTACAGGCGCCCGCCACCACGCCCGGCTAATTTTTGTTTGTATTTTTAGTAGAGACGGGGTTTCACCGTGGTCTCGATCTGCTGACCTCGTGATCCGCCCGCCTCGGCCTCCCCAAGTGCTGGGATTACAAGCGTGAGCCACCGTGCCCGGCCCTGTATCTTCTAATCTAAAAATAAACCTATATAATTTGTGTAATCAGAAAACACATTAAATGTTCAATATATATAAAATAAAATTTAAAATGCCATTAAGGTAGTAAAGTCACACTTGTGCATAAATTTTGGTTTCAACAACAGTGAGTTATAACTTGGTCCCTATTTTAAAATAGGGTTTTGCCGGGTACAGTGGCTCATGCCTATAATCCCAGCACTTTGGGAGGCCGAGGTGCGCGGATCATGAGGTCAGGAGTTTGAAACCAGCCTGGCCAACATGGCGAAACCCCACGTCTACTAAAAATACAAAAATTAGCCAGGTGTGGTGGTGGGTGCCTGTAGTGCTAGTTACTCAGGAGGCTAAGGCAGGAAAATCGCTTGAACCCGGGAGGCAGAGGTTGCAGGGAGCCAAGATCACTCCACTGCACTCCAGCCTGGGCAACAGAGAGAGACTCTGTCTCAAAAAAAAAAAAAAAAAAAAAAAAAGCGTTTTAAAAAATGTAATTCAAAAAGTAACAAAATATATCTTACCAACTTTATTCATTCAAAAATGCATATAGTAGTACTTCATGAAATGCCAACCTCATTTTAATTCAGATTTACACCACTGAAAATAGCTTTTATCTTTATTTAGCAATTTTATGAAGAAAAAGTTCATTCTTCACACAGAGCTGTGTAAACTCAAACATAGGTTACAGAGCAAAAATTTCAGGATTGCTCTGGGATCCATATATATGTTTCCAAAATTTAAAGCAGTGTCATTCTGTCTAGCATAGTTTACTTCTATCTCAATCTGCTTCTCTTGAAAATAAGCCACAATTTTGGCTGGGTAATTCAGACATATCCTGAGATTTGTTCTTTAAAAGCTGCCACAAAAACTGAAAGCATAATTCATACTCATTAAAAGCTGTGGATCTCTTCTGAAAGTGTGAAATGGATTAAGTTGATGAAAATATGTTTCGTATTTTTTTCATTCATTTAAACATTCCCTATTTTTGAAACGTGATTAGGCTCTTCTTCACTAAAATATGTGATTCCATGGAACTCTGGGCAGCTCAGCACTGGAAGCTCAATACAGATTCCAGTTACCATCTACTCAATCCCCAGGTCCTGTAGAAATCTGAATACCTGTTCTCCCATCAACAAAAGTTTCTTGTGCAATCACAAGTTCACTGTGTTTGATTGTCGTGTCATACTGGTAGAAAAACTGTTCCTCTGTGAACCACTAAGAGTTACATTTCTTAGATTGGGGAAACAGCTTGAAAAATCTCTTTGAATTTTCATGACCTAGAATTGAACATTTCACTACATAAAAATCAACCAAATCGATGTGTCCATCAATGGAGGATTGGATAAAGAAAACGTAGTGAATGTAGTGAGTGACAAAGAAAATGCAGTTTATAAACTCCAACTTGACTTTAATAAATTAAATTCCAAGCTGTCACACAGCAATGGACATCCTCATCATCTCCCAACACACACACACACAGTGGAATACTACTCAGCCATAAAAAAGAATGAAATCATGTGTTTTCCAGCAACATGGATGGAACTGGAGGCCATTATCCTCAGTGAAATAACTCAGAAACAGAAAGTCAAATATGGCATATTCTCACTTATAAGTGGGAGTTAAATAATGGGTATACATGGACATATAGAGTGGAATAAAAGACATCGGAGACTACGAAAGGTGAGAAGGTGGGAGGAGGGTGAAGGTTGAAAAACTACCTATTGGGTATGATGTTCACTATCTGGGTGATGCGTACACTAAAAAAAGCCCAGACTTCACCTCTATGCATGCAATATATGCATGTAAGAAACCTGCACTTGTCCCCCCAGATATATAAAACTAAATTGAAAAAAAATATCTATACCCTCCATTCTTCCCAGATATCTCATATTTGGTGAGTAGTGTGGACAGGAGCATGGGGAATAGTAACAATTTCCACATGCTATCTACCCAAAGGCATGTGCCCTAAACACCCTGAGATGTAGGTAGTCATAGAACGTCAAGGCTGAAAGTGACCTGAATGATTATCCAGGTCACCCTTATTTTAGATATGAGGAAGTTGAGGTCCCCAAAGGAGAAGTTGCCTGCTCAAGATCACTTGGTTTTTCTGTGGCAGACTCAGTTTTCTTGCTTCCTGGTCCTGCATTCTGCCCAATATCCTGTAGCAGCTTACCTGGTTCAAGTCCTGTGTAAGATCTCAAGCACGGGAACCAGGGACACAGAGTTTGCTAGGATCTATCAATCCCTGAAATTTGCCCACATTTCAGAATGAGAGAGCTTTTATTATGTTGAAACACTTCTAAGACTTCCCCCTCCCAGTTTCTTCTGAGGCAACAGTTAACACTCAGCACTTCATTTACTTCTCATCCACAACCAAATGATAGCCATGATGATTGAAGTTCCCATTTTACAGATGAGAAAACTGAGGCACTTAGAGGTTACATGACTTGCCCAAGGTCACACAAGTAATTAGAAGAGCTAGGACTCAAACCCAGGCAGGCAGTCTAGTTACAGGGTCCAAGCTTTGATCTCCATTACATCCTAGAAGGAGTAGCCTGTTCCAGCAAGGGGAATGAAGACTAACCTGTACTAGTCGATTGACTTTTTTGCTACAATTTCACACTCCAGAGCCTCCTATCTCTTCCATCCTTTCTCTGCACACCCCTTCTTCCCTGCAGGAACTTTTTAGCAGATCCACAATGTGTGTCATCTACCCAACCTCATTATCCGGGCCCCTGTCTCTCATCTTCCCACACCATCCATGTCATAGCCTGGCTGCCTACTGCCTTTCAAAGGATAACCAGTTGTCCAGTTTATAAACTCCATTTGACTTTAATAAATTAAATTCCAAGCCATCACACAGCAATGGACATCATCATCGTCTCCCAACACACAGAGGTGCAGCCTTGCGTGGCTCCATCATCACAGTCTTTAAATAAAGCCCCTAAAACCATCTCTCTGGGGAAGGCTTCCCACCAGGCTCCCGGCTCCCTCCTTCCCACAGAGCCACTGCTCACAGAGAAGGCATCAAGTACAAAAAACGGTAATAAAGGGGAAGGTAGGGATGAGGAGCAGGAGGGGAGGCAGGGAGGTGGGGAGTACCTGCCCCCCATCCCAGGCCGGCCCTGCTCTCTGTGAGCTGCCAACATTCTCAGAGGCAGACACTGGTGCTGGTCTGAGTGGGGACCTGAGGGAGGTGTGGGAGCCCCATCCCAAAGGGAATTACCCACCCTCCTGGGACAGAAAAGAAGGGTCACCTGGGAGAGATGCCCTCTATCATCTGTTCATGGAGGGTCTTAAGCCACACATATAAATAGAAAAGAGAATAAATAAGGGAGGAAGGGTCAGCTGAAGAGCTGAGCACGCTGGGACTCCGCTCAGGGACCAGGCTCAGCAGGAGGCAAACGCTTCTGGGGAATGCCCACACATGCCGGACAGGGCCCTCCTCTCCCTCCCAGCCACCAGTCCCTCGTCCATGTCCTCGGCAACGGGTGCCCACCTCTCATGTGCTTCCCATTCCAAGTATCCTTCCAACCGGCCCCATAGCCCAGGGTGGACAGGGCTTCCCGGAACCCAGAGGGCTTTCCTGGCCCAGGCACTGGAGATCCAGGAAGGGGTATGGAAGGGGAGGTGGGGAATGGGCTGAGAGAACTCGTGCCCTTTCAGAGCTGGGTCCTCAGAGCTGGGGGCTGGGGTTACCATTGGCCTTGGGTTTGGATTTGAAGGAAAAGCGCTTGATAAGGCGGCGAGAAAAGCTGCCGGCCTTCTTTCGGACACTGGGCGTGGCCGTTGCGTTGGAGAGGTCATCGTGTGATTGGCTCAGGCCAGCTTCCTTCTGCCTAGGCCTCCGGCGGAAGATCAGCTTAGTGCCGCTGCGCAGGAAACTCACTGCAGGGGAAGAGGGGGAAGCTGAGGCAGAGAGGGGCACGGGATGGGGTGAGACGGGGGCAGAGACACGATCGAGAATGGAGGGATAGAGGATGTGGACAGGATCAGTCCCGTGGCCCAGAAGCCAGGCTTCCTCAGGAAAGAAAGCAGAAACATACTTCTCTATAAGACTTCGTGAAAAAAAGAAAAAAGAAAACGAAAGCAGAAACAAACATGTGCTTTATCCTTCCTGAGGCAAAAATCGTGGTACTTGTGGGGATCTGTGTACACTCCTAACTCTGCCTGCAAAAGAGATATCACGGGGCTGGCTGCTTTGTGAGAACAAACTGGGATTGGGCCTCTTTCCTATGGGAAGACAAAAGCTACCAGAAGGTACTCCCAAAAGCCTATAAATCATGAAGGGAAAGGTGGGTTGACACTGACTTGTTAACCGAATTCCAGGCTGTGAGCAGGAAGTGGTGCAACTAGAAACTTCAAAGAGGTAAATTCAGAACCAGTATAATGAGCAAGGTGCTCACCCAGCAGGCTTTGGAGGTAGAAACCTCATTATCTCAAGAAGTGATGCAGGCTTAAAAAATAGATAGATCAATCCAGGGTTGATAGTCTCACTGGTAGAGGAATGAAGATGTTTTAGGGTGAGCCTCTCATCTTTTAAAGTTAGAAGAACTACCACCACTGGTCACTGCTTGTCTTGCTGCCAGATGGACAACCCAAGGGTAGGATTTCTTATACTCATGGGGGAGAGGGTGCAGAATGAAAGGGAAGAATTTTTTTTTTTTCGAGACAGAGTCTCATTCTGTCACCCAGGCTGGAGTGCAGTGTCATAATCTGGGCTCACTGCGACCTCCACCCCCCAGGTTCAAGCGATTCTCCTGCCTCAGCCTCCCGAGTAGCTGGGATTACAGGCGCCTGCCACCATGCCTGGCTAATGTTTGTATTTTTAGTAGAGATGGGGTTTTCCCATGTTGGCCAGGCTGGTCTTGAACTCCTGACCTCGTGATCCACCCACTTTGGCCTCCCAAAGTGCTAGGATTACAGGCATTAGCCACCCCGCCCGGCCATGGAAAAAAAAAATTTTTTTTGGAGACAGGGTCTCACTCTGTCACCCAGGCTGGAGTGCAGTGGCACAATCATGGCTCACTGCCTCAACCTCCTTGAACCTCAACCTCCCAGGCTCAAGGAATCCTCCCACCTCAGCCCCCTGAGTAGCTGAGATTACAGGTGTGTGCCACTATGCCCGGCCAGTTTATTGTATTTTTAGTAGAGACGGGGTCTCACCATGTTGCCCAGGCTAGTCTTGAACTCCTGGACTCAGGTAATCCGCCCACCTTGGCCTCCCAAAGTGCTGGCGTGAGCCACCACACCCTGCCTGGGAATAAATTTTTATAATTTTTTTTTAAAGGGCAGGAAAACTGGCACTTAGACTCGGGAAGAAAGAACAATGGAGGTAAAGGGAAATACTTTGGCATCCCTTCCTATCACAAGCATGTCAGATCTAGGCCAGGAACCAAGGCACCAAGATCCCCCTCTAGGCTAGCTTGGCTGAACTAGGCTAGGAACTCCGGCTATCTCTTAGGGGAGGAAGGAGAAGGCACGCTGGCTTGAGGTCTCCCAGGTCATGACATGTGTATAAAAGAAGAGATGAGGGGCACCCTGCCAACGTCCCCCTACCTTTGTGATCTTTGAGGCTGCGGGTCTCCAGGGCACCAGTGGACCCTGTTTCCGACTCAATGTCATCCACAGATGGCCTCTCAGAAATATCCGAACGGGTTGTCTCGTCTGCTTCCTGGACACTTGTGGGACTAGAGAGGGCATCTAGGGGTCCTGGAGACATGGCTGGTGGGTCTGAGGGAGGTGAAGAGGGACCTCCGCTGGTCCCTGCATCATCTTGCATTGAGGCTTCCAGGGATGCCGCATAGCCCAGGGATAGTGCCAACTCGTCCTGAGCAATGGGCACCTGGCAGGAGGGACGAGTTTTAATGGGCAGGAGTGACCGACCCATTAGGGCTTTCTCCCCATCCCAGCTGCTCTCCCCAGAGCCCTGTTACCTTGGAAACACCAGAGATGATGAGAGTGCTGCGCTTGGTGGGTGTCTTCTTGGCCACCCGCCCACTGGGCTCCGTCAGCTGGCGAATCGCTGTCTCTGCTACAGGGTCCAAGCCGTTGGAAAGGTGGCTGTCCCCTGCTAGGGGTGCAGAGAATGAATAACCTGACTTCCCCTGGCTTTTTCTTGGATTGGAACTCCTCCTATCCCACCCAGAGTACTTTTTGATGCTGGGGCACGAGGGCCAACCCACACTCATGCACCCCATTCCCCACTCACGGCTGCTGCTATGGGAGGTATTGCTGGGGCCACTGCTCTCACTCAGCACAGTTGTCGTCTTCTCGGTCACCTCCACCTTGGACGGGGAGCGGGAGGGGGAGTCTGGTGGGTGGGGGAGGGTCAGTGAGCTGGGAGGTGCTTCAGAGTGGCCCCCACCCCTACTGTCTTTGTTGAGATGCAGACTTTGGGTGACTCAGAGGGCAAGAATGATTAAGGGGTGATTAATCGCAAGGGTGATTAAGATGCCATGGGGACTAAAAGACACCCCAAGAGCTAATGGGAGTGTAGGAAAGTGCCACGGGGCCTGCTGAGGGTGTGGGGAGATGCTACGAAAATATGGAGGGGGGACAGGGGGGTACTGGGGCCCCCTGAAGTTGGGGCAATTCAGTGGGGCCCCTAGAATGGCAGAAGTGCCATGGGGGCCCACTGAGTGGGGTAGAAATACCACAGAGGCCTCTGGGTTTGTTGGAGGACCCCGGGGGAGCTGGAGGGCTGAGGGTAGCAGGATGGACAATTATAGTCAGCTGGGACCAAAGACACCTGTGAAAAGCCAGAGGGGAAGCTGGAAGGTGGGAGTGCAACAGTCCTGTGTAAGGAGGGGCAGGAGGATCCAGAAGGGTGGCAGAGTGAGAGGAATTGCTGGGGAAATGGCAGGAGGTAAGGGAAAGTTTGAAAGAGACAAAGATTGGGAGGAAGATGTGGTAGGACTGGAATGGAATGTCTGAAAACAGGGGGAGTTGGAATTAAGGCTTTCTCTCCTCTTTCACTGTCCTGCTTTGGGTCTGCAGACCTGGGCCCCTGGCTAGAGCTGGGCTCCCAGGCTCCTTCTTTTTACCTAATTTGCCGTCTATACGGGGCCGGGACTGGACGGTGGTGACTGTGGTGACAATGGTGCCATCGGGCATGATGGTCCGGTCAAGCTCAATCTTCTTGGTAGGTGTGATGCTGGGGCGTGGAGTGGAGGAGGTGGGAGTACCCAGGTTCCGGGGAGAGCCCTCCTCGTACTGAAGCTGCCCAGGGGTGGGAGAGAGAAGAGACAGAGCCTCAGAGACTGCCCATCCCCTGTGTCCTCCCACCTACCCCAGGGGTCAGCTTCTCACCTCCACTGCCATGGTGGCTGCTGGTCCCAGGGCTTTCCCTGGCCCTGGGGTGAGTGGGCACACCTGTCTTCGAGACAGTGGTCTGGAGGGGGTGCCCACAGGCAGTGTGGCCTGGCCTAGGAGTTCGGCTGGGGAAAGGGATGGCACTGTGAGCTGGGCCCATGGCCAGATCCCACTCTGCACCCACCCAGGGGTGCCCCTCCCGCCCCTCACTCACTGTCTCCACAGCTGCTGCTCCTCAGCACTTTGAGGGTCAGCTCCCGGCTCTGGGGGCCCAGATCCCTGTGGGACAAGAGGAGATGGGGCAGGAAGGGGAAGATTAGCAAGCTGAACCCACACTTGAGTGGATCATAGGCCAGAGGCAGAGAGCTGTGTACATAAATAAAACGGCACAAATGCTCCAATCAGATTCTCCTGGCCTCCAAATTCTCTCTCGTCCCAAGAGAAAGGGACAGGGCCTGAGTGGAAACCATGCTTCTCAGCTGTGCATTCAAATCCTCCCTGGTCCTGCTCCTCCCGTCTTGCCAGTCTCTCAGTTGCAAGCCACCCTCTTTCATTTGCTCCAGCTCTTCCCTCTGCCGAGACTACTTTCACACTCTGATGAAATCCTACACTTGCTCTGAAGTGTGGTTTAAATGCCATCTCCTCCATGAAGCCTACTCTGATCCTTATTCCCTCATGGGAATTAATCTCCCCCTCACCTAGGCACCCTGACGGCACATTATATAAACCTCAACTGGAGCGGTTGTACCATCTTCTATATGTACACCTGTCTCTGCTTCAAGCTTGTCATTGATCTAGGGGTGGGGGCTGTATCTTGGTCAAGTCTGTATCCCTAAGACCCATGCCAGGGCCTGGCATACAACAGGGGCTCACGCCAAAGACTACTGAAAACAGAGCTGATTCCTGCAAGGACTGTGCTGGAAGGGTTTGATCCTCTCTGCTCTGGAGCATGGGGTCGGGGCAGGGTTACTCCTTACAGTGCCAGGTCTTCTGTCCACTCCACCTCAGATCCAGCCCTCGCGGGCTTGGTCCACTTCTGCTGCATGGGGTTGTCAAGTTCAGCTACACAGCACAGTTCCTCGGTGCCTGTGAGGAACCAGAAGTTAGAAGATGCTCAGATCAAA
Source organism: Nomascus leucogenys (assembly GCF_006542625.1). Taxonomy (NCBI): domain Eukaryota; kingdom Metazoa; phylum Chordata; class Mammalia; order Primates; family Hylobatidae; genus Nomascus; species Nomascus leucogenys. Next base: position 15,696,606 of record NC_044395.1, read on the forward strand.
GATGGGAAGTCACTGCAGAATAAAGAGGCTGTACCCTTGGCAGAGGGGCAGAGAGCATCTGCAACCAACCATAGCCTTGGCAGTCCCGCAGCCACTTCTAGCTCTCACCTTCCAGCTCATTTCCCAAGTGAGATGCCCGAAGCTGCCGTAGGAATAACCGGGTAGGTCTGGGGATGGCTGGCTGAGCCTGGGGCATCATGGGTGGCTTCTCACTCGGTACCTAAGAGCAGAAGAAGGTCCAAAGAGCAAGAATCCTGACATAGCACCCTGGGAACAAGGTGCATGCAAATCTTTTGCTTTGGGTGCCAACTCACCAGGCCTCCTGGGGCAGAGCAAGCCCTGAGGTTGACCATCATGGCTGGCTGGGTGCTGACTATGGCGTCCTTGATCAGTTCCTCAATTGTGGAGAGCTCTACTTGTTCTTCACCTCTCTGCAGAGAGAAGAAGGGAACAACAAGGAGGTGGATCCCCCACCTCTGCCTCCCTCCCCGTTCTGCCTCTTCTCTGCCAGCCCTGCCTCCTTACCTCCCTGGCCTGAAGCTTGGGAAGCACCGTTAGGCTGAGATCTGGGCGATCAGTGAAGGCCCAGGATATGAGCAGCCCCTCACCAGGGATTTCCTCCAGGTTGACTTCCAACTACAGACAGGAACAAAGTGACTGGGCTGACTTGCCCCATTTCCCCAAGGACTCCTAATTCCTGAGGACCCTCCCTTCCTGAATTCCATCCCAGAGAGGAAACAAATGGAAGAAGCCGAGCCAACGGAACCGCCCCCTGCCCAACTCGGGTTTCCCACATCCCCTTCTACCTGTGTTGGTGGCAGTGTCAGAGTGACGTGGTAGGTCTCCATGGAGACGGCAGCGGGGGACTGCTGGGTCACAGAGACTGGGAACCGCACCTCCTCAGCAGAAAGCTGGCAACGCAGCACCTGAGACCGGCGAGGTGGGTCAGATGTGGGGGAAGGGTGCTCACCCTGCTTTGAACTGCCCTATAATAGTTCAGCAGACCCCTCCCCACTTCCATTTTCCTAAGGACTTCATGTTTTCAGGATCATAAATCCCTAAAAGAATCAGATAAATGCCAAAGACTCCTCTCCCCAGAAAAATGCATATAAACACATATCCAACATTTTGCACATAACTTCAATGGGATTCTCAGACTTCCTGAAGCCAATCCTTAGATCCCTAAGGCATTCACAGACTCCAGGTTAAGAACCTCTGGACTAAAGGGAGCCCTTGGGGTCAGTCCTTCTTGGACCCCAAAGAGGGCAGTGCCCATCAGACCCTTACCATGGTATGCTCAGATTGGTCTACGCAGGTCACATGACTGATGCTGGCTCTGGGTGGGAGTTGGGGCACCTCCTCAAAGGCGATTTGGATGGAGCTCTGAGGGAGTAATGTGGGCATAGGATCAGGTCTCTGGAGCTGCCCCCCACAGGGCTGGCCTGCTCAGTTGCTGGCTGGACTCTGCCACTGCGGAGGCCTCAGCTGCAGGCTGGCTTCTGGCCCCTCCTTGGCTCAGGGCTTTAAGACAGGAGGTAGTCCCCTCAAAGCCTCCCTCTCCAGGGGCCTGTAGCTGCTAGGAGCCACGGAGCAATGGGGAGTTAGTCCACCTCAGAGACTAGGTCACCTTAAGCTGAAGACCCTGGCTTCCTCCTGGAATACCAGGAGCTTCATTCTTCTTCTCCCCGCAATCCCTTTCATCCCCTACCCTACCCCCTAAAAAAACAAAAAACAAACAAACAAAAAACCCTACATAGAAAAAAGTTAAGGTGCTGGTTGCCACCTATATATAATAGCTGGGCAGAGAGGGAAAGGGCTAAGCCACGGGTAAAGGTGGTAGAGCCACTTTGTTCAAAATAAGAGCTGGAGAAATGAAGCTAAGCCTTCTTCCAAATAAATAAGATGTGGAGGCTTCAAGAGTATGATGCTTCATATTCTTGGAGATGAAGACTAGCATGGCCTTGGGGATCTGTACCAGGGGGACTGGGAAGAGACACAAGCTCAGAGGACCCAAGAGTCCAGGGGCCTGGCTAATTCCTCAAGGCAGATAGCAGGATGGTATTAGCAGAAAGCTGCTTAGATCTCAAAAGAGCTGCTCCCTAATTCGTCCACAGTAATGGAGGCAACCTTCCACAGCCCCACCTGGAGAGCAGTGCGGACATAGAATTGAGGAAGGGGCACAGAATTGGCTGGCAACTCTTCCTTGGGTCTTGAGATGGAGGAAACAAATCCATAGGGTTCATTTGCCTGGCAAACCAGGGGAAGCCAACTCCTTTGCTCTGGTAGCTGTCTCATTCAAAGGCTAGGCTAAGGAAGATGGGGAGACGGATGCTTGAAACCTCAATCTCCCCACCCTCTGCAAGGGAGGCCAATGTCCAGCTGAGTCAGCTATCCTGGGGAGTTGCTTCTGACCGAGGGACAAGGTACAGGGAGAGTTGGATGAAGAGGTGGGTTCAAGGTGTAAACTGACAGATGCCATCTGGCTTTCAGCCGACCAGCTGGACAGAGGAAATAGAGCAATTTCTTGTGGCCATTTCTGTTTCCAGCATCTGGGGAACTAGTAAGGTAAAGCCTCCAAACTCATAGTGGCTGGAAATAGAGAACCCTCTGAGCAAGGAGCTGATGGACTGTGCGAGCAAGGAGAGATTGCTGGGCCAGGATGGGAGGGAGCTCCAGAAAAGAGAGACTTCTACCTCCCACCTTATCTCTGTCTCATGACCATGCTTCCTGCCCCACTTCCTGGGAGGCCAGATGCCCATGGTGCAATGGGAGGAAGTAGGCTGGACTGGTTTGTGACTGACCCTCAAGGGGCAGCTCCAAGCTCATCTACTGGTAAGGGCACTGTCAATCTGCTCTCTACCAGAACACTCCCCAACCCCCCCATGAACCACAGGCCAGCATGGAGGATAAGGATGTGTTTGACTGTAGCAGTGAAATTACTGTGGGGTAGGGGGGTGATTCAGGCTCCCTGGGGATCTGCCTGACCACACCAGGGATTTGGGGCATGAAATGTTAAATGGGTGTGGTGGCATGAGAAGCAGGCAAATTCCTTCTGCAGGTGCACCTGTCTCCCATGCCCCAACACAACCAGCACCCAGGCAAGGCGGAAGTGCCCTCAGGCACAGGGATTAGCGTTGCTATGAGAACAGCAACTTGTGCATGGGTTTGGAGCCAGAGTACCTTGCCCACAGAAATGGAGGTCTGGGGACCCAGTTGGATTTCTACAACCCCCAGCCTTAGCGGCACCCTTTTCTCTGATCCAGGAGGGGAAGAGAAGCCATAGGGTTCCCCAGTTTATGCCCACCCTCATCTGGCCTCCTAGCACGAGCAGTCAGTCCCTCCCCTGGAAGGAAAGGCTGAAGGGACCACCCAAGCGCTTGGTCCAACTCACCCCGTCCCTGCAGGCCTGCTCGTTCAGCGCTCGCACCCAAGCCCGCTGCCAGTTCTCCCGGAAAGACTTGAAGGCGAAGAGTGACGCCAGGAGGCCCCGGACTCCTGGCTCCTCGGCGGCGCCAGCCCGAGTCGCCCGCAGCCGCAGCAGCGAGCGCCACACGCCCAGCTCCCTCAGGGAACCTGCGGGTTCCCCGGCTAAGGCGGGTCCCGGGCCCCGGTCCCCGCGGGCCCGCGCCAGCCACAAGCCCCGGGCATATTGCAGCAGCCAAGCGAACACCGTGAGCAGCGAGGCGGCGAAGAGGATCAGCAAGGCCGCCCAGCCCACGTCCCGCTGCCCCCAGCCCGGATCCATGCTCCGCGCGGGCTCCGGTCCCGGTCCCGGCTGGGGCTCAGCCGCTGCCCCGGGGGAGCATGGCCCGGGCTGGCCGCGGGGCGGAGGCGGGCTCCCCCGGGGCTAGGCGCGCGGGGTCGGGGGCTCTCCGCGGCTGAGTGCCCAGGACTAGTGGGTGCCACAGAGCGAGGAGAGGAGGTCCTTGGGGGTCGCGACGCCGGGGTCTCTGTCTCCGTGGTCCGGGTCCCTCCTAGCTTGGTCAGCAGTCGGACCCCAGTTAGTCGCCGGCCAGTGCCCGACTCCTCCCACCGCGCGGGCCCCGCCGGACCCGGGAGGGGACTGGTCTGCAGAGACCCTGGGGCTCGCGGGCCGGCACCGGCTCCGGGAGGGCTGCGTGCGCAGAGCTGACACTGACAACACCGCCGGCGCCCCGCCCCCACCCGCCCTTAAAGGAGCCGCACCCGCGCCGGGCGGGGCCAGGACATCCTGGCGCTCCCTCGCTGGAGGAGGGCGGGAGGGCGAGCAGCGAGCGGAGGAGGTTCCGGGGTTGAAAATAGGCGGGATCTTTGATCACCTCGCCCCATCTTGCAATCGCGGTGCTCCCACACTCAGCTCAAGGCAAGAGTAACTTCACTTACCTAAGATGCTGCCTTTGCTTTCCCCTGTGCTTGTTAGATGTCCACAGGTCGGACGCCTGTGAGGTTAAGAAGGAGATGACCCCTGTGGAAATCACCGCCCCCTTCTCCCAACACCCCCAGACTCAGCGACTTCTAGCTTCCCATTTCCTGGGGGGAGCTAGGCCCAGGGTAAAGAGATGCAGAGCATCCCTCCCAGATAGAAGTGTCTGGCAGAGGTCCAGCTGATGTCAACAGAGAGAAAGCAGAACCTGAAGCTGGGAGAGGTTGAGAGTAGAACACCGAATTTTGAATGCCCCCCACCATCATCACCCTCCTTCCTCTTGGAGCTTGGACCCAGAAACAGCCCCATTAACCTCCTTGCTCATGTAGGTTTGTTCTGGAGATTCCCAAGCCCAGGCTGTGTGTCTGTTTTTAAAAATAATGTATTTCCATAGTAACAGCTCCTGCCTATGGAGCACGTGTAGAGGGGGTGGTAATGACAGGGGAGCTGGCAATGTAGCACTGGACTATCAATAGATTCAGCCACAAGACCTTGCCACTCCAAGTATGTGATATCCCAACAAGCTCCCAAGAAATGGTGCTGTAGGTACACTGCCCAACCTCTGGCCTCAGGAGCCATCTTTTCCTAGACTCAAGGAGTTGATTCAACCTCTACAGGACTGGGGCTCATCAATGCTTGCTGAGGACAGGGGAAGGAAATACCTGCAAAAGGATTCAAAGGAATCCTGGGGGAATTCACATTCTCCCAAGAGCCCCTTCTTCACACATGTGGGAAGCTCTTTGGCACACAGTCCCTTTCTTAAAGAGGTAGGATGGAAGGGTGTTAAGTATCTTTCTCCCAAACCCAAGTAGTTGTCTGAGGAATGAGCACATGAGAATAAGAGAATAAAACAATGCCTTCTAAAGTGTGGGGTTGCAGGGCTAGACAGAAACTGACAGGTCAGCAACAGGTTTGTCTGAGCCAGAGGAGGTGGTGGGGTAGCCTGGGCCTCCCTGGATTTCCCTGTAAGGAATGATGGGGAGAGGTGGGGGTGAATGAGGTAACCTCCTGTGGCCCTGCCCATGCATTGTCACTGGACTGCCAAATCAGTGGAGATTCCTAGAGTCTGGGTTTCTAATCTCAAAGGGAGGAGAAGGCATGAAATCAAGGGAGGAGAGAACTCAGGGCCAGAACCCAGGGATGCAGGAGGAAGCTGTCAGTGGGAAGAGCAGCTAGGGTTTAGGGGAGCAGGTTATGCAGGAAGTTGTCCAGGTAGAAGATTTCCCTATGAAGACCCTCTTCCCCCAAGAATCCTTCAGGAACCCTCAGACCCCCCAGTGATCTCCATTCTCTGACTTCTTTGATTTATTCCCTCAACTTCTCCACTGAGTGCTTGGTCCTATGCTGCCAGATACTGCTTCACAATTCAGTCTTACATGAGTCTCCCTAGTTAGTCCTCCCTCTTTTTTTTTTTTTTTTTCTTTTTTTGAGACAGAGAGTCACTGTTGCCCAGGCTGGAGTGCAGTAGCTAGATCTTGGCTCACTGCAACCTCCACCTCCCAGGTTTGAGCGATTCTCCTGCCTCAGCCTACCAAGTAGCTGGGACTATAGGCATGTGCCATCATGCCTGGCTAATTTTTGTTATTTTTAGTAGAGACAGGGTTTTACCATGTTGGCCAGGCTGATCTCGAACTCCTGACCTCAAGTGATCCTCCCGCCTCAGCCTCCCAAAGTGCTGGGATTACAGGTGAGAGCCACTGTGCCCAGCCTAGTCCTCCCTCTTTCATCCATTACTTAGACCTCTAGCACTTACCTCATTCTGCCTTAGAGTCTAGCTGATTGTTTATATGTCTGCTTTTTCCATGCATCAGGAAGCTGCCTACGGGTGGGAACCATGTCTTAGTCATCTCTCTTCCCTCAAATTCAACCAAGATGCTCTAAATATGTTGAAGTAGACTCCCTGGGGCAAGCAACTGCAATTATATTAGTTTGTATCCTCCACAGTACTGAAGAGCTTCCTATGCACATAGTAGGGATTAACAAACTTTGTAATTTTAAGAAGTCTAACAGAAAATACTCAAGTATGCTTTGAGAATTTCTATGCCATTTCTGTCTTTTGAAATATCATTCATGCCATACCAGTGGAATGGGAAATCCTGGGGCTTGCTTTTAATTAACAACTTTTTTCTAGACTAAGAGGGGAGAGGTGGGAGGAAAAGGAAAAAGAGTGATTCAGCTGCCTGGACAGAGCCACAGATAGAGTCCTGCAAGTATCACAGCCCCAGACTGTCCAGAGGGGTCTCATTGTCTTTGTGGCACTATGAAACATTTTTGGGACAGGCTTTGTCTAGCAATCAGATTTAGTGGATTGGCCTTGCTCATTGGGAGCCACTCAGGGCTACTTAGAAGAGATGTGCATCTCAAACACTGTCTGCTCAGTCCGGGGCCACTGATAAGTCAGCTGGTCTGTGAATCCTAGGGCCTGCTTCAGCATTCAGGAAAATGCTTTGAACTTTTACCAGGAAAGGCACACAATTTCAAGTGAAGCCAAAAGTCATGTGTGTGTTTGTTTCTCCTTCTGATTAGTCTGATCATCAACTGGGCCTTTACCATCATGTGAACAAAAATACTCAGATTATCTGACAAGTATTTTAGTAACCATTTTCTGATAGTAACATGTATATGTGGATGATGAATGCTTAGTATCTCTTGTCTTTGATTACATCCTCCCACCCTCCACAGGAGGGTGGTGGTAGGGAGGGCTAATGATCTCTGGAGAAGAAAGAGACAAAGCTTCCCAATACCAGGCTGGGAAGGAAGATTTATTAGGATTGGCCTCCTAATAAAAAAGGAAATAGATACAGACTGGCTCTCAGACCTCCAGGGAGTCTCAGTATACTCGTCATCAACAAGATAACTGAATGCTGCCTCCTCTGGGATCCCACAAGCTCCTCCTTTCCACCTGCTTCTGGCGCCTCACTGTCACTGCCTGTGAAAGGTCCCTCTACTCTTATAATCTACTGAAATGATACTTCTCTTCCTCAAGACCACTTACTCTGGTCACAACTAATTGCTCCCTCCATATGCACCTATTGCCCTCAGTCCTCCTTTCAGCCTCGGCCTCATTATGTGTGATGATGCCTTCCTTGTACACAGATGTCTGTGTTCCTAGCCCCATGGGGACACCCTGTGGAAGAGAAAACACTTGCCTCCTGGGAGTTTCTAGTTTAAGAGGGGCACACGTGCATACACACAACACACACACGGAAAAATAATAGCAGTGGGATAAGTACTGAAAATCTGGTGGAATACTAGCAAGTAAATTACGAAAATTTATGTATTTTATACATATCTGGGTTTTTGTTGTTGTTAATTAGAGCCATTTTCAAGTAGAAAAGCCATTTCACATCTGATTTAGTTTGTTTGTTTGTTTTGAGACAGAGTTTCCCCTCTGTTGCCCAGGCTGGGGTGCAGTGGCATGATCACGGCTCACTGCAACCTCCACATCCCAGGTTCAAGTGATCCTCCTGCCTCAGCCTCCTGAGTAGCTGAGATTACAGGCATGTGCCACCACACCTGGCTAATTTTTGTATTTTCAGTAGAGACTGGGTTTCACCGTGTTGGCCAGGCTGGTCTCAAACTCCTGACCTCAAGTGAGCCACCCACCTTCGCCTCCCAAAGTGCTGGGATTACAGACGTGAGCCACTGCGCCCGGCCTCACATCTGATTTTGAGAGAAAGAAGAAACTATCTTCGGCTTAAAAAGAGTCAACATGACCCTGACTCCTGGAACATGCCATAGAGGGAAGAGTGGACAAAGCGCTAGGCTATTGGAGTCCTTTTCCTAACTCACTGGTGGTGACTTCCTCTCTGACAAATGGAAATCATTTGCCGCCTAAGAGCCTGTCGGGGAATGAAAGGTAATAAAGATGCTGGTGAACTGGCTGGGCGTAGTGGCTCACGCCTGTACTCCCAGCATTTTGGGAGGCCGAGGCGGGCAGATCACCTGAGGTCGGGAGTCCCAGACCAGCCTGACCAACATGGAGAAATCCCGTCTGTACTAAAAATACAAAATTAGCCGGGCGTGGTGGCGCATGCCTGTAATCCCAGCTACTTGGGAGGCTGAGGCAGGAGAATCGCTTGAACCTAGGAGGTGGAGGTTGCGGTGAGCTGAGATCGCGCCATTGCACTCCAGCCTGGGCAACAAGAGCGAAACTCCGTCTCAAAAAAAAAAAAAAAAAAAAAAAAGCTGATGAATTGTTGTTTGCAAGGGAACAGGCCAAGCAAAATGCACAGCGACCTGCAGGAGACCAAGCAAAATGCATAGTGACCTAGAGGAAGAAACCTAACTGGGAGTTCCTCAGACTCACAGGAAGTCAGTTGTGGGTCTGATTCCTCTCACTCCTCAGCTCTTTCCAGAGCCTCAGCCTGGAAATCTCCATCTCCTCCTTGTGGGAGCTAGGTACAATGCAGTGATCCAGGGCCAAGCTCAAGTCCCGAGTTAAATCCAAGACCTGAGGGTACTCCCAATCCCTCAGTGAAGTGCTGCGCTGGGTTGCCGGGCAACTAACTGCTACAGCTGGGGCAGAAGGTGGGTGGCATGCTGAGAAAAAAATACCAGAATCGAGGACAAGAAAAACAGAGTGGGAAGGGCTTTTCAAGGATCTACGCTTTAGAATTGACACTATCCTTCCAAATCGTAGCTGCGTTTCCGGGAACTGAGTTGTGTTTACCTTGGCTTCCGACTATGTTGGCAACACGTTTCCTGCAAGGAACAGGGGCGGCTCCACACCCTCGTTCCTCCTCCCCACCCCCTGCCTTTCAATAGCTATCTTCCTGGAGCCAGAGGCATCCCAGATTAAGGGAGAGGTACGGGCCCTTTAAGCTTGACCTACGGAGGAGGACGGAGCTAAAACTGACGTGGAACCGGAATGTGAGCGGTGTCAGACACGTGGTACAAGGAGGCATTCATCTTGGAACCGGGCAATTGGCATTTCCGCTCTGGGTAGTACATCTTTAACATAATGTTAGGGAAGTATCCGTTCTTGGCTGCCTTTCTTTAATTGCGTTTCCAGTACTCTCTCGGTGATTCTACTCTCGAACATAGAATGAAATTTAGAATCACACTTCTCTTCCACCCCCACCCCTCCCCCACCTCCTATGCCCATATTAAAAATGGCGGCCACCGCCTTCCGCAGTGATAGTTGTTCAGCGAACAAGATCCGGGCGGAAACAGTGGGTAGGCCGGTGCAGCGGGGCAGAACCTAGGTTGCCTTAGAGAGGTTCTCCGGTGTCCCGAGGGCGGCTCAAGTCAGAGTTGTTGGGTTTTGCTCAGATTGGTGTGGGAAGAGCCTGCCTGTGGGGAGCGGCCACTCCATACTGCTGACGCCTCAGGACTGCTGCTCAGCTTGCCCGTTACCTGAAGAGACGGCGGAGCCGGGCCCCTGACCGGTCACCATGTGGGCCTTCTCGGAATTGCCCATGCCGCTGCTGATCAATTTGGTCGTCTCGCTGCTGGGATTTGTGGCCACAGTCACCCTCATCCCGGCCTTCCGGGGCCACTTCATTGCTGCGCGCCTCTGTGGTCAGGACCTCAACAAAACCAGCCGACAGCAGATGTGAGCAGCGGCACACGGGTCCGGGCAGGGGGCAAGGGCTAAGGAAGGAGTGGCTAGGGCAGGGGCGGGGACCGGGGTGCTTGACCACACGTGAAGACTCAGAACTAACCCAGGCAGCCTGGAACTCGGAGAGGTGATGAGCAGAACTTACTCGCACTGGGGAAAGGATGGGTAGGGACCCTTGGGTATATCTGGGACTCTGGCAGTGGTGCTTTCCTCCCTCCGCCCGCCTCACCACTTACCAAAATAAAAAACCGGGAATGAGAAGACCACTTTGGGTTATTGTAACACCTGTACTAGTGAGTGACCACGCCCCCTTTCCTCTTCCCCCTCGCCCCCTTGCTGCTGGGCCACAGCCCAGAATCCCAGGGAGTGATCAGCGGTGCTGTTTTCCTTATCATCCTCTTCTGCTTCATCCCTTTCCCCTTCCTGAACTGCTTTGTGAAGGAGCAGTGTAAGGCATTCCCCCACCATGAAGTAAGTGGGTTCGTGGGGGTGATTGTCTGTGGCTGGGACCTGGGAGGTACCTGAGAGAATTGGGGTTATTTGGGCTTGTGGGGAGGGACTAAGAAATGATCAGAAAGACAGGAATTCTTAAAAGGTGGAATGGGAGCAGGCTTGAGTCATGGACCTGCCCGAGCCTCCCCCAGTTTGTGGCCCTGATAGGTGCCCTCCTTGCCATCTGCTGCATGATCTTCCTGGGCTTTGCGGATGATGTACTGAATCTGCGCTGGCGCCATAAGCTGCTGCTACCCACAGCTGCCTCACTACCTCTCCTCATGGTCTATTTCACCAACTTTGGCAACACGACCATTGTGGTGCCCAAGCCCTTCCGCCCGATACTTGGCCTGCATCTGGACTTGGGTAGGTAGTCCTGCCACTGCTGCCCCTATGGCACCTACTTCAGGGAACCCTTCCTGGTGCTCCACATTCTCCTCCAAGTGTTCCTTTTCTGTCTCTGTGTCTTCCTAGATCCTTTCTGGTAGCCCTTCATCCTATCCTGTCCTCACCACTTTTCTAAAAATTCTTAAATCCTCCTTCCCTAGGTGGCACTACTTCTTTTCCTACCATCTCTCCCTCCAGGAATCCTGTACTATGTCTACATGGGGCTGCTGGCAGTGTTCTGTACCAATGCCATCAATATCCTAGCAGGAATTAACGGCCTAGAGGCTGGCCAGTCACTAGTCATTTCTGCTTCCATCATTGTCTTCAACCTGGTAGAGTTGGAAGGTAGGTGGGATTGGGGGTGGGGAGAGAGAAGTCTGAGTGTTAAAGACTGGCCAAGATCCCCTCTCTCAGCTAACATGAGTGACTGCTTCTGCTCTCCAATAACAACTCAGTTCCTACCACTTCTTTTTTTTTTTTTTTTTGAGACAGGGTCTCCCTCTGTCACACAGGCTAGAGAGCAGTGGCGCGATCTTAGCTCACTGCAACCTCTGACCCAAACGATCCTCCTGTCCCAGCCTCCCAAGTAGCTGGGGCTACAGGCATACACCACCACACCTGGCAAATTTTTGTATTTTTTGTAGAGACAGGGTTTCACCATGTTGCCTAGGCTGGTCTTGAACTCCTGGGCTCAAGTGATCTGCCAGCCTTGGCCTCCCAAAGTGCTGGGATTACACTCTTGAGCCACTGTGCCCAGCCAGTTCTTACCACTTCTTAGATAAACATTAAAATGCTTGATCATACAATTACTCTTGCTTTCTTTTTTTTTTTTTTTTTTTTTTTTTTTGAGACAGAGTTTCGCTCTTGCCCAAGCTGGAGTACAATGGTGCGATCTCGGCTCACCGCAACCTCCGCCTCCCAGGTTCAAGCGATTCTCCTGCCTCAGCCTCCCTAGTAGCTGGGATTACAGGCATGTGCCACCACACCCAGCTAATTTTGTATTTTTAGTAGAGACGGGGTTTCTCCATGTTGGTCAGGCTGGTCTCGAACTCCTGACCTCAGGTGATCTGCCCGCTTCAGCCCCCCAAAGTGCTGGGATTACAGGCGTGAGTCACCGCACCCAGCCATGAATTACTCCTGCTTTCTAACAGCACCCAGTCCGGAGCAAAACTACTTTCTTTCACCCTCTCCCAAAATACCCAAAACAAATGCTACTACAAGCCCCTCCTAACACCCTCTTACTGAGACATTCCGTGGTTCCCAATGGTGTGTGGTTTCTGAAGTTTCCCTTTTTACAACAAGTCATTAAACCTAGCTTTGAACTATAGATGTGTTTCTGGTGGTCTTTGGCTGATGAACATCAACAAGTGTTTATTAAAGCTAAGTACTTTTTAAACACTATCTTATTTAAATCTTGTAACGGTTTTGTGTGGCAGATGTTATAATCAGCCTTGTTTTACAGATGAGAAAACAGGCTTAGAGAAGTTAAATGTGTCATGATCAAGATCGAGGTCACAAAGCTAAGAAGTAAAGTTGGTATCCAAACTTACATCAGAATGGGCTAAACCAAATTTAAGATAGTAACTAGTTTGGAAGGCTGCATGAAAGAGGTGGAATATTGGGAATTGCCTTGGGTGACGTAAAAGGGGTATTGAGTTCTTAAAAGTGACTTGGGTGAGGTGTATGATACAGCTGTAAACAGAACTTAGACAAAAATAGGACCAAGGTATGCAGAGGAAGTGGGTATTAACTTTCCCTTCTTTCTTCCTTGCTTCCAAAGGTGATTGTCGGGATGATCATGTCTTTTCCCTCTACTTCATGATACCCTTTTTTTTCACCACTTTGGGATTGCTCTACCACAACTGGTAAGTAGGCCTGTGGATAAGGAGACAACTACCTAAACACATGGCAAAGATGGCCCTTATCATAACCCACCTTGTGGTGGTGAAGCTAAACCTGTGCATACCTCTATGGAGTTTTCTGTGTCTTCAGTTGGTCGCATTCTGAAATTTCTCTCTACCCAGCAGTAGTTAGGGATGAGTGCGTGGAGGCCCCAGGAATAGATGAATTCAGGGCCTTGGATCCTGCAGAGTTGCTGCACAACTGGAGTCTCCTCTGAGTCAGAACTAGGGTCAGGGCTAGTCCAGTGCCCATAGGGTGTGATGTGAGAGAAAGGATTGGTAATGCCTCTTGCCACTGGCTCAGATCCTCTCCCCCACACAGGTACCCATCACGGGTGTTTGTGGGAGATACCTTCTGTTACTTTGCTGGCATGACCTTTGCCGTGGTGGGCATCTTGGGACACTTCAGCAAGACCATGCTACTATTCTTCATGCCCCAGGTGTTCAACTTCCTCTACTCACTGCCTCAGCTCCTGCATATCATCCCCTGCCCTCGCCACCGCATACCCAGGTAGCTGCTTTGGGGCTTGAAATGGACATCATAGCCTTTTCACTTGGTATATCTAATGCCAGCCTATACATTTGCTGTGCAAAGGGAGTGGGCCCAAAGAAGGGCTATTTCCATGTGAGTAGCCCTTTATAACTTACAAAGCACATTTATTTGCATAATATGATACAGTGGTTCTGATAACAGTAAGCAGCAGAGCCAGAAATAGATCTCAGGTTGACTCCACATTCAATGCTCTTCCTATTAGCCACAGGGAGGAGGGTTCAAATAGTGGCCCAGTCACATGAAGCTATCTTCCCCCCGCAGACTCAATATCAAGACAGGCAAACTGGAGATGAGCTATTCCAAGTTCAAGACCAAGAGCCTCTCTTTCTTGGGCACCTTTATTTTAAAGGTAACAGGGTAACAAGGAGGTAAGGCCCTAGGCTGCCATCCTGACCTTGAGGAATGGGGAACCTAGGCCTATATCAGATCCAAGGGGAACTTGAAAGCATTAAATAGATCCACATTCCTAAAGCATAGGTATTAGCTGAGGTTCTTTTCACCTCTGGTCCCTCCAGGTGGCAGAGAACCTCCGGCTGGTGACAGTACACCAGAGTGAGACTGAGGATGGTGAATTCACTGAATGTAACAACATGACCCTCATCAATCTGCTACTTAAAATCTTTGGGCCCATACATGAGAGAAACCTCACATTGCTCCTGCTGCTGCTGCAGGTGAGGATGGGGATCAAGTTTATACCTCCTTGTCTCCCTTTCTGCGTGATTCTTACTCCAGTCCATTTCTCCTTGCAGATCCTGGGCAGTGCCATCACCTTCTCCATTCGATATCAGCTCGTTCGACTCTTCTATGATGTCTGAGTCCCTTGATCATTGTCCTTTACCTCACAGTCTCTAGGATTCGTAACTCAGGCTGACCTCTGTCTGGTCCCAGACTTCCTCCTTGCCCAGGCCTCTCTCACTCTTCATACTCCTCCAGATTTTGTTCTCAGCATTTTCCTTTCCCTGTGATCACTGGCATCCTGGGCGTTTCTCGCCCTCTGCTGACTACTGATTGGATTTTACCAATGGCTTTCTGCAACTTGCTACTCTCTCCCTCTCCATCCTATCTTTGCAGCCTCATAGGGTGGGATACAGCAGCTTTTTTTTGCAGTTATCCACACTCACGTTTCAGAGTCCTGACTCTCAAGGAACTACTGGTTTTTGGGATAGAACTTGGGCCAAGGCTAGGGACACAGGCTCCACGGTGACATGTCATTTGATTGTAAATTAAGTGTTCTGATTAGTAAGAACTAAGCAGGGGGCCACATGCTCTCAATGGAGACAATAAAGCGTTGTCTTTTTCTTATTGTTCCTGTAGGTATATTTCCTATATGGGCATTTTTGGGTAGTTTGGGAGGGTTGGTGGGGGTACTTACTCCAACAGAATGCCTATCTCTCTGCCCCATCAGACCCCGTCTAACAAGAAGTGAACAGAACTGAGACCAAACAGAACATAATGAATAAATATCCTGATACTTCAGGTGGCATGGAGGGCCACAAAATTGAAGTTATCCTGTTTCCTGGCATGGGATCAAACTTTCAAAGAGTCACCGGGTGCAGTGGCTCATGCCTGTAATCCCAGCACTTTAGGAGGCTGAGGCAGGAGGATTGCCTGAGCCCAGGAATTCAAGACGGCCCGGGCAACAAAACGGGACTCCGTCTCTACAAAAATAAAATAATTAGCCAACTGTGGTGGAGCACTTGTAGTACCAGCTACTCGGGAGGTTGAGCAGGGAGGATCCCTGGAGCCCAGGAGTTCGAGGCTGCAGTGAGCTGAATTCACACCACTGCACTCCAGCCTGGCTGACAGAGCGAGTGAGACCCGGTCTATTAAAAAAAAAAAAAAGAAAGAAAGAAAAGGGGTCTAATTTCTTCCCGTTTTCCATTCTCCGTTTGTCAGGTAGGAGAAGGGAGGAGGGAGTGACCGGACCTGGAAGGGAGGGCTGCAGTAGCTATAATGTTGACCCCTTTCCTTTAAAAATCCTACGCCGGCACAGATTTCCCAGAAGCTCTCTAGGTGGCCTCAGACTCCACCCCTTTGGTCTTCCGGTTCTGGTTTCCGACTGTAGTGTTTAAATCTCGCGCGCTTTACAAGGATTGGCTACATCAACGGGTAGTTGGCAGTCTGCGTGCTACCCCTCCTCCTCGCCTTTTCTCCCCGGGCAAAAGGTTTTCAAATTCGACCAATCAGCGGGCGCGCTCCCTCAGCCGAGCCGCCATACCCAAGGGTTAACCGCAACCAACCGGAGGCGGGTATTGGAGAAAAGAGCCAATCAGGAGGGTGCGGAGGTGTGTCCTGGGGGCTTATAAAGGCGGCCTCGCGGCGCGCGCGCGACAGCAGTTACACTGCGGCGGGCGTCTGTTCGAGCGTTTGAGCCGTACCTCACCGGTCTACCTCGCTAGCATGTCGGGCCGCGGCAAGACTGGCGGCAAGGCCCGCGCCAAGGCCAAGTCGCGCTCGTCGCGCGCCGGCCTCCAGTTCCCAGTGGGCCGTGTACACCGGCTGCTGCGGAAGGGCCACTACGCCGAGCGCGTTGGCGCCGGCGCGCCAGTGTACCTGGCGGCAGTGCTGGAGTACCTCACCGCTGAGATCCTGGAGCTGGCGGGCAATGCGGCCCGCGACAACAAGAAGACGCGAATCATCCCCCGCCACCTGCAACTGGCCATCCGCAACGACGAGGAGCTCAACAAGCTGCTGGGCGGCGTGACGATCGCCCAGGGAGGCGTCCTGCCCAATATCCAGGCCGTGCTGCTGCCCAAGAAGACCAGCGCCACCGTGGGGCCGAAAGCGCCCTCGGGCGGCAAGAAGGCCACCCAGGCCTCCCAGGAGTACTAAGAGGGCTCGCGCCGCGGCCGGCCGCCAGGCCTCCCCATGCCACCACAAAGGCCCTTTTAAGGGCCACCACCGCCCTCATGGAAAGAGCTGAGCCACTTCAGACTGCGGTGCAAGCGGGCCGCGGCTCCCCGCTCCCTTCCCCTCCCCTCGCCCGCCTTCGCCGCCCGGCCTCGAGTCCCCGCCCGCCCCCGCTCCTGGCCCGCACCGCCTGCCGCGTCGGCCTCGGGCCCTGCCCCGTACGCTGTCCGCCCTCCGGTAGGGCTCGGGCCTTCCAGATGCAGCTTGGGCGCTCTTCGGGGACCGCCGTGGCGCGGAAGACCCGAGCCTGCCGGGGGGAGGCCGGCGGCGCCGCACCTGCCCGCCTCGGCTTTCGTGACTCAGCCGCCCCATCCCGAGTCGCTAAGGGGCTGCGGGGAGGCCGCAGCACCTTCTGGAAGACTTGGCCTTCCGCTCTGACGCAGGGCCGAGGTGGGCAGTCCAGGCCGAGAGGCCGGCGGCCCTGAAGGTGAGTGAGGCCCTCGGCAGCTGCAGCCGGGGTGTGTGGTACTCCCCCGGCGTGGTGCTTAGCCCAGGACTTTCAGACGTGGCCGCTGGCCTGGAGGCTTTGGTGGGAGAGACACGATCGCTGATTTCGATCTGGCGCCCCCTCTGCGGCCGGGACCCAGGCCTTTCACATCAGCTCTCCCTCCATCTTCATTCATAGGTCTGCGCTGGGGCCGGGACGAAGCGCTTGGTAACAGGCACGTCTTCCTCCCGAGTGACTGCCTCCGGACATTTAGGGGAGGGCAGAGGCCTGCAGTTTGGCTTCACGGCTGGCTATGTGGACAGCAAGAGTCGTTTTCGCGGAAGCCGACTGGCAGCCAGGCCTGTCAGGCCCCCCCCACGCCGCCCCATTTCCCTTCCAGCAAACTCAACTCGGCAATCCAAGCACCTAGATACCAGCACAAGTCGGTTAATCCCTGTCTGGACTGAGCCTCCGTTGGCTTCCGAACTGGAATTTTGCAGCTAACCCTTCCACGACTAGAACCTTAGGCATTGGGGAGTTTTAGATGGACTAATTTTATTAAAGGATTTTTTTTTTTTTAATGGAGCATTTGTTTTCATTTTGCAAGAGAGTTGTAGGATTAGTGACTTTCTATACTTTCCTGATAGTAGGGGTGGGAGGGGCCATGCAATATAAATAGGCTCCACTGTTAACTGAAGAAGGGGCAAACCATAGGAATTTAAGATTATGGCTGTGTTCCTTGGTGTTCCTGGGAGACAATTTATTCTGCGTGAAATGAAAACTATTGAGGCAGAAGCAGAAGGGATGTACCAGGAGAACTTTGGGCAAAAGTCCCAGCCTCTGAGGTAAGGATGAAAGGGCTTTGTGTTTGTTCATATCTTCCCGCCAACCACACACACACACACACACACAAAAAACACCTTCAGAACTGGTTTATTAGTAGAGTTGGTTACATTCAAAGGCTGTTGCTTGGACTTCTCTAAAGAGATGAAGCCCCCACATACTGAGGAGGCAAGGCAGTCATCAAGGCCCCAAGGTGAGGCAATCCCTGGAAGGCTTGAACCCTGCAGTTCAGTCTCCTGGGGTAATCACTCCCCAGGTAGCAGGGGCACTGAGGCCCGGGATGTAGGCACTGGACAGCAGCAACCCAGGCATCTGTGCCCCACAAACCAGTTAATGGGCATCGTTAAGCTGCCGTGCAACATCCAGGATGTTTTTGGCTCCTTTGCTCAGCAACAAGTTGGCCAGGCTGATGCCCAAGTTCTGGGCAGCCAACTGGGGCCCTCGTGGAATGTTACGAGCAGTGATGCCTACCAACTGTGGGTCATCCTCAGGGCCATCTTCATGCTGTATGAGGGAAGGAGGTGGGATTTGGTGAGAACAAAAGAGATGATATGCACTCTTGTTTATTACTCCCTCGCCTTCCAGCTTTGGTACCTGGGCGGGGACATGGATGGTAGCCTGCATGGTCTCTTGTATGCTATCTGAGCCGTCTAGACTCCAGACTCCTCCAGTCAGATACAGCTGGGGAAGAAAACAGTTGCCTCAGCACAGTCTGAGAGGGGACTACTTAGAAACCTGGGATGCACAGGAAGAAATGTCACAGTCCTCCCTCCCTGGCTTCCCACTCATTTCCCCCCACTTACTTGCCCATCCTTCATAGCTGTATGCACGGCTACTGGCACACTGCAGCCTCCTTCCTGTAACGAGAAGTTCTTGTGAGCTGCAAGGGCTCTTAACACCACCCTGTGACCACAGACCTGAGGACATCACTGAAAAGGCAACTGTGGGCCCAGACCTGGTCCTCTCCATACACAACATTCAACAAGAATGAGTTAGCACTATATACAGAGCGTTCATGTGAGAAATCTTCCCTACCACCTTTCCCAGCTCTCCAAGTCCCCAGCCCTCCACAGGTGGAGCACAGGCCCTACCAGGTGCCTCAGGAAGGCCCTTTCGGCGATGCAGCGAAGCAGAGTCTCGGGATCGTGCAGCACACCCACCAGATCCAAGATGTCCTGGTCCTTGGCTCGGACTTCCACGCCCAAGGCCCCCTGATGGAAAAACAGCCTAGGACATCAGGCCTGATCTTTCCCCAGCCAATGGTGCAAAGCATGGGACCACCTCTATCTACTTGCTCCCCAGGGCCTTTTGGACCGGTAGCATCCCAAGGCCTGCCCCTCCCTGAGAATGCTATTCTGGGGAAGCAGATGCAGAAGGTTGTGAGACTAGCTTCTTGGTTGAGAACAAAGGGAAGGGATATGTCACCATGTGGCTTCCCTGGTCAAGTATACCTGGCCCACAGCATACATGCATTCCTCAGGGTGCAGGATCTGTGGAGGCGGAACAGGTAGTCAAAAGGGTGGATATGGGGATGTCTAAAAACACCTGGCAGTGAGATGGGGGTTCCCTATCATCTAGAAAGCCTGGGTAGGCATAAGTGTGAGTCTGGCCTCTTTTTTTTTTTTTTTGTAAATTTTCTCCATGAAAGCCTAGAGTCTGGCCTCTGATTCACAATCTTCCCAGCCTATGGTGTTAGAGGTGGGGTGGTCAAGAAGTGAAGACAGATGGTGCTTGACTTACAATGGGGTTACATCCTGATAAACCCATTGTTAAGTTGAAAACATAAGCTGAAAATGCATTTAATACACCTAGCCTACCTTACATGTGCTCAGAACACTTAAGATAGCCTATTATAGTTGGAAAAAATCATCTAACACCAAGCCTATTTTACAATAAAGTGTTGAATACCTCATGTAATGAATACTGTACTGAAAGTAAAAAACAGAATGGCTGTATGGGTACTAAGTACAGTTTCTACTGAACGTATATCACTTTCACACAATCAAAGTCTAAAAATCCTAAATTGGGGATAACTGTAAGGCAGAAAGGAGATGCAGATGAGCTGGGGAGAGGATAGGGGCAGGCCCTACCTGCCCCACCCGGTTGTGCCAGCCCATGCGCTGCAGGCCAGCTGTTGCCAGGATGATGGCACTGAACTCCTGCTGCTCGTCCAGCTTCCGAAGCCGGGTGTTGAGGTTTCCGCGCTGTGGAGAGTTGCTAAGGACCACAGTGTCGGGCAATCTGGGGCCTCATGTGGTTCCCTCTGCCTGAGTCTGTCTTTCCCTCTCTAGCTGGCTGACTTTCAGTCATCTTCCAGCTCTCAGCTTAATGGTAACAGCTAACAGTTACATCATACTTACTACATGCCAGACACTGCTTTAAAAGTACTTTCCATATGTCAGCTCATTTCATCTTCACAACAACCTTGTGAGGAAGGTAGTATTATTATCCCCACTTTACGGATAAGGAAAATGACATAGGGAGGCTAAATAACTTGCCAAGGTTACAAGACCACTGAGAAACCTTCCCTGACCCCCCAGACTTCTGTGTTTAGATGTTCCAACTAGAAGTTTCCAGAAAATTCCCAACTTCACTTATTGGAGCACTTAGCACATACTATTTTTAAATTTAGTTTTATGAAATGTACTACATATTCATTGTAAAAGTCAAAACAACATAGTAGCATATAAAAATGGAAGTACTGGCCGGGTGCGGGGCTCAAGCCTGTAATCCCAGCCCTTTGGGAGACCGAGGCTGGTGGATCACCTGAGGTCAGGAGTTTGAGACCAGCCTGACCAACATGGCGAAACCCGGTCTCTACTAAAAATACAAAAATTAGCCAGGTGTGGTGGCACCTGTAATCCCAACTACTTGGGAGGCTGAGGCAGGAAGATTGCTTGAACTCAGGAGGCAGAGGTTGCAATGAGCCTAGATTGCGCCACTGCACTCCAACCTGGGCAACAGAGCGAAACTCCGTCTCAGGAAAAAAAAAAAAGAAGTACTCCCTATCCCTCCAGAAGTAGTCACTGTTCAGTTCAGTATAACTGCATTATCCGTAAGTAAGAAGTAAACTCTACATATGCAGGGGAATGTTTATCTTGCTCACCATTATCCCCAATGCCTTGCACTCCAAACACTTGTCTGGGGCTAAGAAAACATTAGACTATAAATGAGTGGACGGATGAGTGCATGGAAAGACAGACAGGCCACTGACCCCACGGGCTGCTTGCTGGAAGCCCCTTCCACTCTCCGGACTCCCAGAGCCCTCTAGACCTTGTCTTTTTCCTTGGCTGCTGCCCCCGTCACTCTTCTAAAAGGATCCATCACTCTTCTAGAAGGATACAATACTCCTGAACTCCAGATGCCGGAACTTTCTCTGCAGCTGGGCTGCTCTCCGCAGGGAGCTGGTTCCCACCACACTGCCCAGAGAGAGGTTACAATGAGATTTTAACACTAGGCGGTCACTGTTCCTTTCCTCTTCCTCCCATCCATGCATCTTCTGGGCACATCCCACCAAGCTGCCTATCCAGGGCCCACTTACCTCTTCTCTGGCAAGGTTTCTAAGGTCTTCCCAACAAATTTGGGGTGAAAGACAACAGCATCATGAGGGTTTTCCCGCCTGGGGGAGGAGGGAAGGGCATAGAATGAGGGAAGACATTTAAGTTCAGATCACCTCTATTCTCTCTCGATTGCCAACTCACTGGTATTTCCTGAGTTTTCTGCCACCAGTCAACACTCCTCAGGGCAGAGGAGATAACCCTGAAGCAGAGGGTCAGGTCCCAAAGGGAAAGGCAAAGTTTCACATGATGCCTACCCCTGCCCAAGCCCCTTACTTGCAAGACTCTTACTTGCAGATGGCTCCGATGGTGAAGCCAGGAGGAAGCACAGTGGGCAGGTCCTTCAAGGAGTGAACAACCAGGTCCACTCTACAGAGATGGAAAAGGGGGGCAAAGAGAAAGAGTATGAGCAGCCAGCCTTCACCCCTTCTCCACCCACCTGCCTGTACTTCAGTGGTGGAGCCTAGGGCAGTTCAGGAAGCACACCTTCCCAAGATCTCAGAAGTATGAAACCTGCTGTCCTCTCACTCTGCCTCCTGCCCTCCCTCCCTGGCCATTCTTGCAGTCCAGGCAGCCATATGGCTCAGAACCAGACACTCTCTTTTTCTGAAGCCTGAAAAAACCCACCTATGAGCCACCTTCAGCCTCTCTGAGGATTTAAGCCCAGCAGCCTATCTGACACCCGGGGTCCCAGCAAGAGACCTAGCATTCTAGGGTCCCAGCAAGAGACTGGGAGGGCACCACACTCTCCTATCTTTACTTACTCATTCTTCTCCAGAGCGTGTTCAAGCTCCTTGGTAAACAGGCTCTTCTCTCCAATCTGCCGGGCAGAAAGAGCCTGAGTGAATCCCTTCAGGGAAGGAAAGAAGAGTGGGGACAAGAACTGGGGAGGAAGATGTTCTTACCTTAGAGAGTGCAGTATCAAGAATCTTGTCCCCTGTGGTGGACATAGCAACTGAGGAGAGAGTCAGTCAATCAGGTGCTCATTATTGATCAGCATTTACTGAGCCTAGCACTGTGCTATGATTCATGATGGGGACAGAGGCACATAATCCCTGGTTCCTGCCCCCTGAGTATATACAATCGAGCAGGAAGACCAGAAACACTCATAAAAAGACCCAAAGCTCAAGATGTTAAATGCCAGGCTAACCCAGGTAGTCAGAGCTGGAGATATTCAGAGGAAAGCACCTTTGGAACTGGAAGCAGCCCAGAGGGAATCTCGGGGCAGCGGGACGGGCTTTAGCTATAGGCAAAGCCAGAAATGTTGTGTTCTCCCCTCTTGGGGTACTGGGCTTCCCATTAGCTTCCACTCCTTTCCAGAAAACTCACTGATTTCAAACTGCAGGCCAGGATACAAGGCTTTCAATGTTGCCACCACACTGTCCGTCTGTATGCGAGCAAGCTGTGGGTAGAGATTTGGATTAGTCCTGCCCTTCCCAGCCACTGCTCAGACTCTTCAGACTCTCATAGGTTAGGCAGATCCTGAGGGACTGGAATTTCCATCTGCGAATAAGAAGGGGCCTGGGAGCCCTCTGCACTCTAACAATTTTCCCAGCCTAGGGACGATCTTGCCATAGAATGTAATCTGCCATTCCCCGGAGAACTTAACGCCCAGCCACCCCATCTCCTTCATACTAGGAACTAACCCTCCGAATCCCCCAATTTGTGATGCTGTCAGCATCATAACTGTTCTGACAAACCTCCTCCACCCCGGCTCCTGCACCCACCTGGCTCTTGCGGGTACCCACGCGAATCACTCTCATCTTTGGGCTGTTTTCTTCCTGCAGAAAAAGTCCCCAGGTCACAGTCCCCTCTGTTCCTAGTGTTCCTCAACACCTTGTCCAAGAACCAGAATCACTGGCTTGGAAGAAAGGAACTTCAGAACCTGGCCTGTGGCCAGCTGAGTCTCACAGCAGGGAAATACTCCAAGGCTGGTCCCTTTAACCTTCCTCAGTACCTTCTGCCCTCCTCAGGGATCCAGAGAAGCAGAGACCAGAGGGAGGCGATAGTAGGACCTGCTGTTGCTGCCGCTGCAGTAACCAGGACACTGAGCCCTGAAGCCCACCTTCGCCAAGGCAGTTGTCAGTGGGAGTGCTGTGCACAGCCAGGCGGGTAAAGAGATAAGGCCCATCAGCCTGGCCACAGGAAGGGTGGGGCCTGCAGCTGGCAGGGGCAGGGCAGCCAGGACCACACTGGAGAACCTGTGCTGAGTCACTGGAGGATAAGATTCATTATCTACAACAGACGAGGCACTTGAGGAAATTTCAGTGCCATCCAGATGCCACATGGAGTAGACTAGAGTCTAAGAGCAGCAAGCTGCCACCTTCTCCAGCAAGAGGCCCAGATGTCTGGCTACAAAAGAACTCAAGAGGATGAAGATCCCACAGTGGGGGAAGCTGACAGTATTAAGGGTCCCTTAATCTGGCTGGACTGCATGCATTAAGGACTGAGGTAAACAGATCTGATGTACAGTCCTGCTCAGCCTCTTGGCTGGGTGACCTTGGGTACACTGTCCCATCAGGATCTGTTTGTTCATCTATAAAATGAAGAGGTTGGACTCAGGTTTCTTCTGCCTCAGATGTTCCATAAGACTAGGAGGCTGCGCTGCCTAAAGTTCGTTCACCTAGAGTGCTGCCTCTGGTTTCACCAACATGGAAATATTGACAGGCCAGAGCGCAAGTCAAGAACTCAAGAGGACACGCCTCTTCCTCCTGCCAGAGTACCTTGCACAAAAGTATTCACTGCTAAGCAGGTAGAACTGAATTCTTCAGTCTAAGACGGAGGTCCCATTTCTCTCTCTCTTTTTTTTTTTTTTTTTTTTTTTTTGAGACAGAGTCTCACTGTGTTGCTCAGGCTGGAGTACAGTGATGTGATCTAGGCTCACTGCAACCTCCACCCCTGGGTTCAAGCTGGACCTACAGGCATGTGCCACCATGACCAGCTAATTTTCACATTTTTAGTAGAGACGGGGTTTCACTGTGTTGGCCAGGCTGGTCTCGAACTCGTGATCCTCCTGCCCCAGCCTCCCAAAGTGCTGGGATTACAGGCGTGAGCCACCACACCTAGCCTGATCCCATTTCTTTCTACATCAGACAGTAGCCATTGTAGATACTGATACTGTCGACAGTCGACATTCCCTGATCTGGAATGTTCATCCTATGGAGTTCTTTTTTTTTTTTTGCGACAGAGTCTCCCTCTGTTGCCCAGGCTGGAGTGCAGTGGCATGTTCTCAGCTAACTACAACCACTGCCTTCCAGGTTCAAGCGATTCTCCTGACTCAGCCTCCCAAGTAGCTGGGACTACTACAGACGCACACCACCATGCCCAGCTAATTTATATATATATATATATATATATATATATATATATATATTTTTTTTTTTTTTTTTTTTTTTTTTTTTTTTTTGAGGTGGAGTCTCGCTCTGTCGCTCAGGCTGGAGTGCAATGGTGCGGTCTCAGCTCACTGCAACCTCCACCTCCTGGGTTCAAGCGATTCTCGTCTCAGCCTCCCAAGTAGCTGGGACTACAGGCGCACGCCACCACGTCGGCTAGTTTTTTGTATTTTTAGTAGAAACGGGGTTTCACCGTGTTCCCTAGGCTGGTCTCGAACTCCTGAGCTCAGGCAATCCACCTGCCTCGGCCTCCCAAAGTGCTAGGATTACAGGCATGAGCCACTGTGCCCGGCCTAATTTTTATATTTTTAGTAGCGACGGGGTTTCACCATGTTGGCCGGGGTGCTATGGAGTTCTTTTGCACCCAGACATCTGGGGCCTCTATTGCCGGAGCAGGTGACAGCTTGCTGCCCTCAGACTGTGGTCTACTCCATGTGATCACTCCAATAAATTAACCCTGGGAGACCCTTTGCAACTTAGGCTAGGCTTGAAATTAAACGTGGCCACCAAAATTCTGGGCCACAGGGAACCCACAGAAAGGACTCTAAGGTCCCAGAACTACTAGGTTCAAACAATTCCTTAAGTTCATTGAATGTGCACAGCATATTCAAGTCAAACTGTTTCATTAAAAAATAAAACACTGAGCACTTCTATGTTGAAGCTATTGCTTTTGCATATTGTTGTCCTCTCAAAAATCCTATCAGGTAGACAAGACAGGCATCTTTGGGACCATGTTACAGAAGCAACGGGTGGCACCAAGGGATGAGGTGACTTGCCTAGGGTCACAGAGCTAATAACCGAGAGTTGGGGCTACCATTCAGATCTTCCTACTCGTAGTCCAGGGCTCTGGAATGACTGCAAGAGCAAAGATCCCAGCCCTCACCAACTGGCTGGACAGGGGGAGATTAGCAGCTCCCCATCTCTTTCTTATCTCAGCCTGGCAGTGGCCTCCACCAGCTCTGCAGTTTGTCTGTGCACAAGCCCTGCTTGCTCGTAATGTAAGGGCCCACGGCGGCCTCCCACCCACGGTAGCAATTCAGTAGGTGTGTCTCAGCTGGGGACTTGGAGCGTTGGCTGTGGCTGGGAGACCACTGTAACACAAAAAGAAGACGCACTTCTAAGACGTTTGTGTGCAGTTCGGAGGCTTGGCTTATGCTCTCTCCTATGAATCAAAAGTGGAACGTGTCTTCCCAAAGGGGCCGTATCTGCATCCGCCTCGGCCCAGCCTCGAATGAAAGGACCCCCTCTGTGTAGACGAACGTTCTTGGTCTGGGTCACTAAATCTAGAGCCTGGCATCCCAGACCTGATGGGAATCCCACCCAGATGCCCGCAGGAACCGGAGTTCCGTTCCAGACAATCCTTCCACTCTTAACCCAGCATCACTGCTCTGATTTCCCCATTCCTTCCGGACGGCAACCGAGCTACTGGCCCTTTAAAAGCTACTCGGACCAAAAAAAAAAAAAAAAATAGATAGCCGTTCTGACCAATAGACGACTGAGAATGGCAACCTGGGGCCAATCGCTGCACGGCTCGTCCAGAAGCCCAAAGTGTGCTGGTCACCGGCTCAGCACTCACCGTCGTTGCAGCCGCATTGCCGTTACCAGACATGGCTCCGCTTGGAAAGTAGGCTGTGTGTGGGTGCCGCTAAGGTCCCCCGGCCCCGGGAAGCCGGGGGCTCCGGCCGGCGAGTACCGGGGACACGTGGGGCCCGAGATCGTCCTACAGTCTGACTCCTGGTCTCCGCAGGGCCTCGCGTCACTTCCGGCGCCCTCCCTCGAAGGGGAGGTCCCTTCCTCTGGGCGGGAATTGGAACATTGCGACAGAGTGGACCTCCCCATTCGACCTCTCCATTCCCCAGCTGTGACATGAGCAAGTAGTGCGGCTTGTATGGCGCTTCCTTTGCTCTGTTCAAACTGAGCTTTGCTACAACCTTGAAGTAGGCATTTTTCTTTTTAATACGGGGTCTCACTGTGTCCCCAGACTAGAGTGCAGCGGCATGACCACGGGTCACTGCAGCCTTGACCTCCCGGTTCCAGCGATCCCCCCACCTCAGCCTCCCAAGCAGCTGGGACTACAGGCGCACATCACCACGTGGGACTGACTAATTTCTAGATTTTTTGTAGAGACAGCGGGGAGGTGGTCTCACTATGTTGCCCAGGCTGGTCTCGAACTCCTGGACTCAAGCAGTCATCTCGCCTTGGCCTCCCAAAGTGCTGGGATTACAGGCGTGAGCCACTGGCCCAGCCAGCATTTCAATTCTTAAAATGAGGAAACTGGTTCAGAGAGATTAAAGGTCATGCCTAAAGACAAGTAACTGAAGTGGGAGCACAAACGCTACATACTTGTAGTGAGAAAAGGGCTTATTAGGAAAAGTGCTTTCCCATGAACATAATTTTTTTTTTTTTTTTTTGAGACGGAGTTTCGCTCTTGTTGCCCAGGCTGGAGTGCAATGGCACGATCTCGGCTCACTGCAACCTCCGCTTCCCGGGTTCAAGTGATTCTCCTGCCTCAGCCCAAGTAGTTGGGATTACAGGCATGCACCACCACACCCGACTAATTTTGGATTTTTAGTAGAGATGAGGTTTCTCCATGTTAGGCAGGTCTTGAACTCCTGACCTCAGGTGATTCACCCACCTCGGCCTCCCAAAGTGCTGGGATTACAGGCGTGAGCCACCACACCTGGCTCCCATGAACATAATTAACAATCATGATTATTAATAATCACCCAGCTGGGTGCAGTGGCTCACACCTATATTCCCAGCACTTTAGGAAGCCAAGGCAGGAGGATTGCTGGAGCCCAGGAGTTTGAGACCACCCTGGGCAACATGGTGAAAACCTCATCTCTACAAAAAATACAAAAATAGCCAGGTGTGGTGGTACACACCTGCTTGGGTGATGGGCACCAAATCTCAGAAATCACTACTAAATAACTTATTCACATAACCAAATACCAACTGTTCCCCAAAAACCCACTGAAAAAAATACATTTCAAAAAAAAAAAAAAAACAGGTTGAGAAGGTAAGATGTGCCTTAAGTCAAACAGCACAACTAGGATTCAAACCCAGCTCAGTGGATGCAAAGTCTACTCACAGCATAGCAGCTACAATACTGCCACTGTTTTTTTCTTTTTTACTTTTTGAGACAGGGTGTCCGTCACCCAGCCTGGAGTGCAGTGGTGTGATCAAGGCTCACTGCAGCCTCAACTTCCTGGGCTCAAGCAATCCTCCCACCTCAGCCTCCTGAGTAGCTGGGACCACAGGTAAGCGCCACCAGGCTGGGCTAGTTTATTTTTATTTCTTGCACAGATGGGGTCTCACTATGTTGCCTGGGTGGCTGGTCTTGAACTCCTGGACTCAAGCGATCCTCTCACCTCAGCCCTGCAAAGTGTTGGGATTACAGGCATGAACCACTGCGCCCAGCCCATGGCAATCCTAAATACTACCTAAACCACAATGTCAAACTTACTTCCTCCAATTAAACAACATAGAAGATGAAATTAGGTGAGGCTGTGGGGAAAACAACATACAAGCAATTTTCAGACAGGCAGCACCACCCAAATTACACAGGGACACCTAGCAACATAAATTTTAGCTGACCATTTCAGAGAGGGAAAGGTGTTTCCAGAAAGGACCTTTTATCCTGTTTATCATCTGGTATTAAGTATAGCAAGACACCAACCTACCCATTATTTAAGGTAGGTTAAGCCCAAAGCTCCCTACCAGAATCTGCCTCCTGCTTGAATATTTTGCCCAAACTACAGCCATAGAGACCAGGAAGAGGAAAGAGCAAGAGCTGTTTCCTGGAGCTGCTCCTGGAGCTCAGTCATTAGGTCTTCTGCAGAGGTTCTTCAGTAAATTGAACTGTATGCGATGCCACAGGCCCCACCCATTACCAGAACCAGACTGAGTCAACATGGTCTCCAAGAAAACCATAGGAGGGAAGTGGAACGCCAGGAGAGCAGAGGGAAGGAAGTCCATCATGCAGTTAAGAATCACCAGGAAGTCCCCAGAAAAAAATCCTTAAGCTCCCAAATCATTATATTCTTTTATTTATAGACTCTGAGAGCAAGGACCCAAGCACAGCCTGGTGCTCTTGGATAGAGAAGAAAGCAGCTATTGTCCACACTCAGAGGTTGCTGAGGTGCCCTCCCCCACTGATCTGGAATGATCTACACTGCTAGTGAAGAGGAGGGATGGCAGGCTGGCTAAATAAGAAGGCAGGGAAAGAAAGTCCGCTTTAGTTCTGAGGGCTGTGACATTAGATGAGAGTGGAGCCCTGGGCATGTCAGCCAGCCTTCTGTGTAACGCCCGCCCAGGTCCCATTGTGTCTGTTCTCTCGGTCCTCCACTGTTGCCCACATCTTCCTCCAGGCTGCTTAAGTGCCCCTCCTGGAGTGCATGAGCAGGTCGCGTTGCAGCCCAGCCTCCAGGCTAGAGGTCAGTCTGGCTGTGGGAGGGTCAGTCAGCAGAGTCAATTTGTTGAAAACACCTCTGCCAAAGTAGTCAGCAATCACAGAAAAGCTGTCATTGGAGCACTTGAGCTGCAGGAGAAGAGGAGGGAAGGAGTACAAATCAGAATCAAAGTACTTGTTTCTTAAATGAGGAGGAGATAAGGAAACAAGCCCTCCAGTGACTCTGTGACACTAGTGGGAATGCCCTGGCCCATCTAGCCCACTCATCCCCACCTGATGCTGGAATTGATCATGGAGATCTCGTTTCTGTTCCTGGGCCCGGATCATATCCATGACCTTCCGGTTTTCAGGGAGGCAGGTGGGGCAGTCAGCATCACTTTCTGAGTAACTCTCGAAGCAGTGTTGGTGGAAGGAGTGGCCACACAGGAAGTGGACTGAGGGCAACTCCAAGGCACTGTTACAGATGCTGCACTTGGTCTTTTGGAAAATCTTAGGACTACAGGGAAGAAAGACCAGAAATGAGTGGCAAAAGTGAGGGCAAGGCCAGGAGTCAAGGATGAGAAAGAAGGCAGCTGAAGTGCACAGGGCAAGGTCCCTGGTAAGGCCCCTGAAGGCCCTGCCCTGCTCTTCTTATTGCCTTAAGGGAGTCAAGTGATTACAACAGCCCTGGACCTGCAGTGAGTCTCAGCATGCTCCCAACAAGGCCACCTCAGCCTGGGGATTGTTTCCTCTGGCTCCATTTTCACAACTGCCACTAAATTAACCTTCAGGTCTGTACTCAGATGTGACCCTTTCAGTGAGGCCTTTCCTGGCCATCTTCTCGAAACTTGTTAACACACTTCTTCTCCCACTCCCCTTGCTCAATTCATTTGCCACTCAGAACTTATCACCACCTAACATACTACAAAAGTTTGTCTATTTGGCTGGGCGTGGTGGCTCACACCTGTAATCCCAGCACTTTGGGAGGCCGAGGCAGGTGGATCACCTGACATCAGGAGTTCTAGACCAGCCTGGCCAATATGGTGAAACCCGGTCTCTACTAAAAATA
This sequence comes from Nomascus leucogenys, assembly GCF_006542625.1. NCBI lineage: Eukaryota > Metazoa > Chordata > Mammalia > Primates > Hylobatidae > Nomascus > Nomascus leucogenys. The sequence goes on from NC_044395.1 coordinate 15,726,492, forward strand.
CAAAGATTAGCCAGGCATGGTGGCAGGCACCTGTAATCCCAGGTACTCGGGGGGCCGAGGCAGGAGAATCACTTGAACCCAGGAGGCAGAGGTTGCAGTGAGCCGAGATCGCGCCATCACACTCCAGCCTGAGGGACAAGAGCTAGACTTCGTCTCAAAACAGAAAAAAAAAAGAAAAAAAATTGCCTATTTGGCCAGGTGCGGTGGCTCACGCATGTAATCCCAGCACTTTGGGAGGCCAAGGCAGGCAGATCCCCTGAAGTCAGGAGTTCAAGACCAGCCTGGCCAACATAGTGAAACCCTGTCTCTACAAAAATACAAAAATTAGCCAGGCATGGTGGCAGGCGCCTGTAATCCCATCTACTCAGGAGGCTGAGGCAGGAGAATCGCTTGAACCCAGGAGGTAGAGGTTGCTGTGAGCTGAGATCGCGCTATTGCACTCTAGCCTGGGTGACAGAGTGAGACTCTATCTCAAAAGAAAAAAAAAAAGTTTGCCTATTTAACATGTTTGCTGTCTGTCTCTTCTAAAACATAAAGCTCCATGAAGGCAAGGCTTTTTGTCTGTGCTGTTCAGAGTAGTGTCTGGGACATCTCAGAGGCTCAGTATTTGTAGAATGAAGAAACTGTTGTTCTCTAATAAATATTTTACAGAATGTTAAGGGCACGTAAGATTTCAGAGTTGGGATTACGGCCGGGCACCGTGGCTCATCCCAGCACTTTGGGAGGTCAAGGCGGGAGGATCACTTGAGGCCAGGAGTTCGAGACCAGCCTGGCCAACATTATAAACCCCATCTCTACCAAAAATCCAAAAATTAGCTGGGCTTGGTGGCACACGCCTGTAATCCCAGCTACTCGGGAGGCTGAGGTGGGAGGATCACTTGAGCCCAGGAGGTCAAGGCTGCAGTAAGCCGTGATCATGCTCCTGCACTCCAGCCTCAGTGACAAGATCCTGTCTCAAAAAAGAAAAACACCAGAACGGCTTCCAACCACAATATGGATGTGTTTAGAAAAGGTAGAATACAGGCATATAAAGAACAAAAAGTACCTGCTACAAAATAATATCATCCAAAGACCAATAAATAATGATCTACGTAATAAACCATTTTTTGGAATTCCTCAATTAAAACACATCTTGAAGAATCGAAATGCTCAAAAGCACTCCATAGAATCCTCTACGGAAAGTACTTAGTAATAAATACCCTGTGAAGGGCAAGTTATCCCCTGGACTCCTCCACATATCCATGCCCCGGGTACCTGGCCTTGAGCTCTTGGATCTCCTGGCGGATACGGGTGGTCTCCTCTCGGTACCGCCGCACCCGCAGCTCATCCTGTGCAATCTGCTGGCTCTGTTTCTGTAGTTTTTGGACCAGGTAGTCCCTGATGACGGACAGTGTGGCTGTGGAGTTGTGGGCCAGGGTCTGCACCACTGAGATTGGGGTCCAAGAAGAAACAAGACAATCAACCAAGTGTGGCACTCTCTGGATAGAGTTGAAGGGCCCCTGCCACAGGGCCCAGCTGTCAGCAGCTTGTCACCCACCCATCTGTCTTCCCAAGTACCTAGAAGAGGTGGCATGAGGTTCTTGTTCTCGATATGCTTGAGGACAGCTGCCATGTACTCCTTGCAGTCCTCCTCCTTGCGAGCGAAGTAGCTGAGGGCCTGCTCCCACAAGGAGGGGTCCTGCTCCCCATGGCGCTCACACACGGTGATGACCTGCCGGTACTGCTCGTGCTGCATGTGGTAGTGCATGATCTGCTGGAACCTGCGGCCGGGGCAAGGGCACACCTCAGTGGCTGTCTCTGGAAAATGACTTGGATTCTTCCCCTTTCCCTGAAATTCCCCAAACTCTTACAGCTTCCCCTGCTCATAAAGGTAAAGGACACCATCCTGGAAGTCATGCATCTGGCACAGGACCAGGGCCTTGTCAAAGACGTCGCAGAAGCGACCACTCTTCAGCAGGGAAATGGCCTCTGCGTGAAGCTTCTCTTTGACCTGGAGAGGAAGGATGACAGAGCTGCTGGACAAAAGGGGAAAATCACAAGGTCTCTTGGGACAAGGCCAGTCAACTCTTTCCCTCAGTCCATTCCCTCTTCACAGAGGACCATTGAGCCCCGAGGTAAGATGTTACTGGTCTAAGGAATGCAGTGAAAGGCAGCCACCAAGATGGAAGAATGGAGACGGCATGAACTGTCTTTTCTCCTGCAACCCTGGCCAGTCCTCACCTGTGGATCCTTCTCATGGGCCCAGTTCTGCAGTCGCAGCTCAAGGAGTGTGTCGTAGATGCCCTGGGGTGAGTCTGGCTGCACTTCACTCATGTGCTCTAGGAAGGCTTTCAGCTCTCGCGGGTTATTGGCAAAGATGGGGATGAACTCCTCAGAGTTAGCCTAGGATGGCAAGGGAGGAAAAAGGAGGCTGAATGAGTGGGTGTGATATACAGGAAGCCCTTAAGGTGATCCCCACTGTCTGAAGCTCTTTTCCCTGCAGCCTCACCCTGCAGCCTGGGGCCTCCCTATCGCTGCGGCCTTCGAGGCTGGGCCGATAATCAGTACAAAGTCCCTTCAGCAACTGAGTTGTCTGCTCTGGTATGTGGTGCATGAGGATCTTGCCGTAGCGCTTCATGTTGCTCTCTGCCTGCTCAAAAGGCAGCTTGCCGATGTATCGAAGGGCTTCCTGATAATTCTGTGGAAAAGTAAAGGGCAGAGTAGTGTATACTCCTTCCTCAGCCACCAGGAAGCACTTTCGTCATTCTGGGGATGTTTTCAAAAACAACAGGGCTCTGCCCAAGTTGAGAGTCTCACCTCTACCCAGGAGGATGGGGTGGGAGGATCACCTGAGCCCAGGAATTCAAGTCCAGCCTGGGCAACATAGCGAGACCCTGTCTCTTGGGGGAAAAAGACAGAGTCTCACCTACCTTAATGTCTTCTAGCTGGATCTTCAGGTACCACTCATGATGTGCATGGTTCTCCGCCAGATACAGGGCATGGGAGTAGTAGCCAGCCTGCCGGAGGACCTTGATGGCTGTCTCCACATCAAAGTGGACTTCACTCTCACTCTTTGTCTGCCAGGGAGACATGAAATCACTTACACAGAGGTAGCTAGAGAAGGTAGAGGAAACAGGTCTCTGACTTTCACACAGATTCCTAAGGTGATATCATAAAGTTCACGCTTTGAAAATATTATGCTAGTCAGCCTGTGGGAGTTTCTGACTAAAGTTTTCCTCTGCCCCTACCATTAGAGGGACACTGCTAGGGACAGGGCTTCCCCAGTGCCACCATTCTGGGCTTAGATACCATGGGAATTTCTAGAATCATAAAACAAGAGGGGAGATGGCACAGAACTAACAGGAACAGCCACTCCTCTAAATAAGGTCAGCCCCTTCCTCTCCCTATGTCTTGCTGAAACGAACAAGTCCCAGTGGAGCCACCTCATGCTCAGTGGGGGCCTCCAGGACTTCCCCACCAACAACATCCTGCACCTTGATGAACTCCTCCAGCTTCGAGCTGTCCTTGAGCTTGGTATAGCAGTTGAGGAGCAGGGTGGTATGGTCGGCATTGGCCAGGGATTGTCGGTGCAGGGTCTGCAGGTAGGCAGTCAGGTTGTGAATGCGCTGGGCATCCAGAAACTTGCGGATCACATAGGACGGCTCCAACTTTCCAATGGTTCTAGGGAGACATGTGCACCAGATAGCATCTGAATCAGTGTACTTTTCCAGCTCATGTACACAGGAATCACTTGCAGATCTTCTCAAAACGCATATTCTATTTCAGTGGATCTGGAATGAGGCCTGAGATTCTACATTTCTAACAAAGTCCCAGGTAATATCGGTGCTACTAGACTGTGGACCACACTGGGTAACAAGGCTCCAGAGCACTGCTTCTTAAATTTGGCTAAAAATAGGAATTCTAAACAGAACAGGGAAGAGGCTAAACAGGTTTCTTTTTATATTATTATTATTTTGTTGTTGTTTTATTGTTGTATTTTTGTTCTTTTTCTTATACATTATTTTTTAATTTAATTAATTTTTTTTTTTGAGATGGAGGTTCGCTCTTGTTGCCCAGGCTGGAGTGCAGTGGCACGATCTCAGCCCACCGCAACCCCCGCCTCCCAGGTTCAAGCGATTCTTCTGCCTCAGCCTCCTGAGTAGCTGGGATTACAGGCATGTGCCACCATGCCCAGCTAGTTTTGTATTTTTAGTAGAGGCAGGGTTTCTCCATGTTGGTCAGGCTAGTTTCGAACTCCCGACCTCAGGTGATCCACTCACCTCAGCCTCCCAAAGTGCTGGGATTACAGGCGTGAGCCACCACTCCCAGTCTTTTTTTATTTATTTATTTATTTTGAGACGAAGTCTCGCTCTTTAGCCAGGCTGGAGTGCAGGGCACGATCTTGGCTCACTGCAACCTCCGCCTCCTGGGTTCAAGCTATTCTCCTGCCTCAGCCTCCCAAGTAGCTGGGACTACAGGTGCATGCCACCATGCCCAGCTAATTTTTGTATTTTTAGTAGAAACGGGGTTTCACCATGTTGGCCAGGATGGTCTCAATCTCTTGACCTCGTGATCAGCCCACTTTAGCCTCCCAAAGTGTTTGGATTACAGGCATGAGTCACTGCACCTGGCAATTTATTAATTATTATTATTATCTATTATTACTTTTTTGAGATGAAGTCTTGCTCTGTTGCCCAGGCTGGAGTGCAGTGGCACGATCTTGGCTCACTATAGCCTCTGCTTCCCAGGTTCAAGTGAATCTCCTGCCTCAGCTTTGCGAATAGCTGGGATTACAGGTATATGCCACCACACCCAGCTAATTTTTTTTTTTTAAGATGGGATTACAGGTGCCCGCCACCATGCCCAGCTAATTTTTGTATTTTTAGTAGAGATGGGGTTTTACCATGTTGGCCAGGCTGGTCTTGAACTCTTGACCTCAGGTGATCCACCTACCTCGGCCTCCCAAAGTGCTGAGATTACAGGCGTGAGCCACCACGTCTGGCCTTTTTTTTTTTTTTTTTTTTTTTTTTTAGTGGAGACAGGGTTTCACCATGTTGGCCAGGCTGGTCTCGAACTCCTAACCTCAAGTGATCCACCTGCCTTGGCCTCCCAAAGTGCTGGGATTACAGGCATGAGCCACGGCGCCCAGCCACTATTTTTAAATTTTATTTACTTATTTATTGTTAGAAATGGGGTCTTGCTATGTTGCTCAGACTGGGCTCATACAATCCTCCCACCTCGGTCTCCCAAAGGGATAGGATCACAGGCACATGCCACTGCACCCCAGCCTTAGACAGGTTTCTTTTTTTTTTTTTTTTGAGACAGAGTCTCACTCTGACACCCAGGCTGGAGTGCAGTGGTGTGATCTCAGCTCACTGCAAGCTCTGCCTCTGGGGTTCAGGCCATTCTCCTGCCTCAGCCTCCCAAGTAGCTGGGACTACAGGCGCCTGCCACCAAGCCCGGCTAATTTTTTGTATTTTTTAGTAGAGACGGGGTTTCACCGTGTTAGCCAGGATGGTCTCGATCTCCTGACCTCATGATCCACCCGCCTCAGCCTCTCAAAGTGCTGGGATTACAGGCGTGAGCCACTGCACCCAACCACCTTAGACAGGTTTCTAAAACCCCTTCTCAAGGCAGAAAATGCCAAGAATTAGTACTGATGGAAGGAATTATGGAAGCAAGAGATGAATATCTTTTCCCCCTTAAAGAACCAGGTCAAAGTGAATATTTACAAAGGCCAAGCTAAAGGTTAAAATGAGAGGTAATCATCAGCTCAACTGCATACTGGTCATATAATATTTGACCCTAAAGTTCCCTTTTCAACAAGGAATCTTGTCCTCTCATTTAAGGCATCATAGTTCTTGTAAAGAAAATTTAAAAGGCCGGGCACTGTGGCTCACACCTGTAATCCTAACACTTTGGGAGGTCGAGGCAGGTGGATTGCCTGAGCTCAGGAGTTAGAGACCAGCCTAGAGAACATGGTGAAACCCTGTCTCTACTAAAAATACAAAAAATTAGCCAGGCATGGCGGCGTGCGCCTGTAATCCCAGCTACTTGGGAAGCTGAGACAGGAGAATTGCTTGAACCCGAGGCAGAGGTTGCAGTGAGCCGAGATCACACTATTGCACTCCAGCCTGGGTGAAAGAGCGAGAATCTGTCTCAAACAAACAAACAAACAAAATGCTGGGTGCAGTGGCTCATGCCTGTAATCCCAGCACTTTGGGAGGCTGAAGCGGGCAGATCACCTGAGGTCAGGAGTTCACGACCAGCCTGGCTAACATGGTAAAACCCCGTTTCTACTAAAAATACAAAAAATTAGCCAGGTGTGGTGGCACGCGCCTGTAATCCCAGCTACTCGGGAGACTGAGGCAGGAGAATCATGTGAACCCGGGAGGGGAGGTTGCAGTGAGTCGAGATCGTGCCACTGCACTCCAGCTTGGGCAACAAGAGTGAAACTCCATCTCAAAAAAACACTAGCAAAAACAAACAAACAAAAAAACCAAAACCAAAAACAGTTCCTGGTAGAATTCTAGCCCCTACCTGGAGCACGGATGGGCTTTAGCTATCTAGCTGCCTGTCCCTGAATTCACAGCTATATCCCAAAGTGCCTCCAGACTGACCGGATATACTGCTGGACAGCCCCATCATGGTTGCCCTTGCTGTAGAGATGGTCTCCATACTGCATGAAAATCTGGGCCAGCCCATCACTGTCCAGATGCTGGCTCTTGGCAAGGTTAATCGCCATTTCAAATAGGTTCTTCTTAAACAGCATCTAGAAGGGAAGAGAGATTAGAAAATTGGTAGAAGCAGTCCTGGGAAGACACTTTCCCAAAATGTGCGCACAACACACAAAACAGAAAGTCCCGGATTTCTGATCTGCCTAGATCCTAGACAAACCAAGAGCTACCAGATATCCCCAACATCAGTATCACCTTATTTCATAAGGTTCTCTGGAAACAAAGTGAACCCTTAGAGTGGGCTCAGGCTCCCAGCCACTACTTCCCTCTAAAGCCCCATCCCAGGCCATTTACCTTATAATCCTACCCTAAGGAAGCTGAGTAAGGCTGTGACCCACAAGGAGGGAAACACCCTGGCCAATATGACTTGGGGAACCTGCTCCTGCAGCTGCTTCTAGGTGCCTGTGGCCAGCTCTGGGAGCCTGGTGGCCTTGCCTCCAGTTTGGTCTGTGTGTCCTTCTCCTGCAGTGCGTGGACCCGCCCATCCCGCGTCAGCACGTACAGGGAGCCCCACTCAGCAAGTACATCCACTACATCCTCAAAGACGGTGCTATAGGCTATGAACTTGTTGCACAGGTCATAGATGTTTAGAATCTGCTTGTCGGAGCTCTGTGAATCCCTGCTGGTAAACTCTGACCTGCATAGGAAAGAAAAAGCACCAGATATTTGGACATCTCTGTCTTATCTCCCCTTTATTTCCTTTCCCATGATAGCTTTGGTGCACATTTCACCCAGCACAAATCACCTCTCTGGTCCCTCTCATCCCATAACATGCAGCGCTGTGCCAGTAGTTGTAGAAAGAGAACACATAAACCTGATCTTACCCTTTAGGATCCTACAATTAACCCAAGCAACAGATTAGAAAATTAAGTACACTCAGATATCCATTCATTTAGAAAATAATAATCCAATACATGGTATATGTAAAACATTGTGCCTGGAACTAAATGAAAGCAAAACAAACCAGCATCTAACAGGGAGTACTTTCATCATGCAGAAGACCCCACTTATCCCTTAAAAAAACAAAACCAAAACAAAACAAAAAACTTGCATCCTACATTTCCCAGCACTTTCTAATTTCTCCACTGCTGAATCCCTTGTTCCTCTGCCCAACTTATTTTGACAAAAGAGTTAAAAAACGAAACAAAACAAAACAAGGCCGGGCACGGTGGCTCACGCCTGTAATCCCAGCACTTTGAGAGGACGAGGCGGGCGGATCACGAGGTCAGGAGATCGAGATCATCCTGGCTAACACAGTGAAACCCCGTCTCTACTAAAAATACAAAAAATTAGCCGGGCATGGGGGCGGGCACCTGTAGTCCCAGCTGCTTGGGAGGCTGAGGCAGGACAATGGGGTGAACCCGGGAGGCAGAGCTTGCAGTGAGCCGAGATCGCACCACTGCACTCCAGCCTGGGCAATAGAGCGAGACTCTATCTCAAACAAAACAAAACAAAACAAAAAAAGCAGGTCCAAATTTCCTGGAGCATTCTAGTATGCTAGGGCTATGTAGCAAACACCTGCAGTAAAAACACCCATTTTTCAGTAAAAAAAACATTATAACCAACTCTAGCTATAAGTGTCACCAGCCGGGTGCAGTGGCTCACGCCTGTAATCCCAGCACTTTGGGAGGCCGAGGTGGGCAGATCACTTGAGGTCAGGAGTCTGACACCAGCCTGGCCAACATGGTGAAACTCCGTCTCTACTGAAAATACAAAAAGTAGCCGGGTATGGTGGCACATGCCTGTAATCCCAGCTACTCAGGAGGCTGAGGCAGGAGAATCACTGGAACCCAGGAGACGGCGGCTGCAGTGAGCCGAGATCACGCCACTGCACTCCTGGGTGACAGAACGAGACTCCATCTCAAAAAAAAAAAAAAAAAAAGAAATGTTACCTACATAACACCAGAGTAGGAGTAGGAGATTGGCAGGATCCAGGCATTAGGATTTTAAAATCAGGCGGATTCTGGGGAACAAGTCCAGCCCTCTCCCTGTCCCTTCTCATTGAGTCCTTACTTGGGAGAAACCTTCCGGTCACGGGAGACAATGATAAGGTAGCCTCTAAACCAGTGGGCAATGAGCTTATGGCCCTCAAAGGCGAAGCAGGGCCCACGTTCATCAGGCTGGTACAAGTAGACACACTCATCCCCGGCCACAATGAACTGCAGGTCCTGAGAAGGGTCACTTAGGGCTGAGCAGCGCAGGCCACAACCATGGGTGTCCAACTCCACGCGAGGGTAGTCTTTTCCAGAAACTATATAGGACTGCCAGAAGTAACAAAGGGGTTAACAGGCTCCTTTGAGGAGGTAACACTAAGCCTTCACAAAGGTATTCCCATCTCCATACTGGCTCTTTTTTCCCTCTTAGCATTCTAAGTCTTTCTCTTGGCTGCTGGCCTTCTTCATTAACCATCACCCATCTATTAAATATATAACCAGAAATCACAATTTCTTTCTCTGTATATGTTATCACTATCTAGTACAGAAATTCTACAAGTAAGAGAAATGTAATAATCTACTGTTTTATCAAGAGTATTCCTGAGAGAGCAGAGTGTTGTAAATCTGGGGCACCAGGAACAAGAAAGGTAAAGATACTTGTCCAATGTCATTTAAAAAGTTAGTTAGAAATAGGCCGGTGCACCGGGCGCAGTGGCTAACGCTTGTAATCTTAGCACTTTGGGAGGCTGAGGCGGGTGGATCATGAGGTCAGGAGATCGAGACCACGGTGAAACCCCGTCTCTACTAAAAATACAAAAAAAAAAAAAACTAGCCGGGCGTGGTGGTGGGTGCCTATAGTCCCAGCTACTCGGAGGCTGAGGCAGGAGAATGGCGTGAACCCAGGAGGCGGAACTTGCAGTGAGCCGAGATGCGCCACTGCACTCCAGCCTGGGTGACAGAGCGAGACTCCGTCTCAAAAAAAAAAAAAAAGAAAAAGAAAAAAGAAAGAAATAGGCCGGTGCAGTGGCTCATGCCTGTAATTCCAGCACTTTGGGAGGTTGAGGCAGGTGGATTGCTTGGGCCCAGGTGTTCGAGACCAGCCTGGGCAACATGGTGAAACCCCATATCTAGAAAAAATACAAAAATTAGCCAGGCATGGTGACACGTGCCTGTAATCCCAGGTACTCAGGAGGCTGAGGTGGGAGGATCGCTTCAGCCCAGGAGGCAGAGGTTACAGTGAGCTGAGACAGCGCCATTGCACTCCAGCCTGGGCGACACAGCAAGATCCTGTCTCAAACGAAAAAAAAAAAGCTAGTTAGAAATAAAATTCAAGGCCAGGTGCGGTGGCTCATGCCTGTAATCCCAGCACTTTGGATGGCCAAGGTGGGTGGATCACCTGAGGTCAGGAGTTTGAGACCAGCCTGGCCAACATGGGGAAACCCCGTCTCTACTAAAAATACAAAAATTAGCTGGACATGCTGGCGTGTGCTTGTAATCGCAGCTACTCAGGAGGCTGAGGCAGGAGAATTGCTTGAACCTGGGAGACAGAGGTTACAGTGAGTCAAGATGTTGCCACTGCACTCCAGCTTGAGCAACACAGTGAGACTCCGTCTCAAAAAAAAAGAAAGAAAATTCACATCTTTTTACTACAAGCCCAGAGTCTAACTCTTCCCAGCTTCCTAGGCAAAGAAATAAAATACAAAGCTAGGCAAATGTTTTGAATTATATGATTAAAACTTTAACACTCCCACCTTTCCTGTCACTTCATTACCCTATCCCCCTGAACAGTGGAGAAGCCCTCCCTGCCTGCTCCTAAGAGTGGAGGCCTTGGTCATACCTGGACATTCTCTGTTGTCACAACAAACAAGTGAGTGGTCTTTCCTGCTTGGCGAAAGGCCAATCCAGTTACAGGATAGTTGCCCTTGTGCAAAATCTGGGTCTTGCTATGCCGGTCCCGGGTGATGTCTCCTTTGTTCAATGTAACACTGCCATCTGTGAAACCTGTAGGAGAACAAGAAAATTACTTCAGTGAGGCTGAAAAGATCAGGAAGCGGAGAGGGGAAAAAAGACCACTTGAGGCACTCAGAAGTGACAAGCTTTCTCCATATACCCAACCTCTCTAATGGTTAACCTGAATATTGGTACTCACTGACACACTTTCAAAGAACAAAATTAAATGCCTTCCCATTCCAAACTTTATTTTTTTTATTTATTTATTTATTTATTTATTTATTTATTTATTTATTTTGAGACAGAGTTTTGCTCTTATTCCCCAGGCTACAGTGCAATGGCGCGATCTTGGCTCACTGCAACCTCCGCCTCCCAGGTTCAAGTGATTCTCCTGCCTCAGCCTCCCTAGTAGCTGGGATTACAGGCATGTGCCACTACGCCCAACTAATTTTGTATTTTTAGTAGAGATGGGGCTTCTCCATGTTGGTCAGGCTGGTCTCAAACTCCCGGTCTCAGGAGATCCGCCCGCGTCAGCCTCCCAAAGTGCTGGGATTACAAGCATGAGCCACCATGCCTGGCCCCCATTCCAAACTTTAACATCTCAAAGGCCTCAGTTCAGTACAAAGTGGTCTTGCGAAAACAGTAAAGGATGTGAGGCAGAAGCAACTCTGAAGAAAATCTATAACAAATCTAGGAGTGTTAGTTTTGCCTTCTGTTTACCAATGGCCATAAAGTTGAGATTTTCATGGACAGTCAAACAAGATACAACAGTTGGCTCTGTTCCTGGAATAGCAGGGAAGATTCGAGTGCAGAGTGGATTGCCACCATCTCTCTTCTCCAGGTTCCAGATCTTAACCTGTGGACAGACCTCAGAAGTGTAAATGCTAGTCATCCTCCAACAAAAAATCATTCCTAGGCTTCTGGATCTTTCCCATTTCCCTGCTGGGACTCACCAAGGGGTTGATGCCCTCTTCATCTTCTCCAACAGATGCCAGAATATTGTGCTGCTTCAGTTGGTACAGGTGTGTCACCCGTAGTTTGTAGGCCTGGAAGCCTGTAAGCTGTAGGGAACGTGGCAAGAACCAGATCTGGCCTTCCATATGTGCAGGGTAGTCAAGGAGCCTCCTTTCCAAGGAGAGATACTTATATTCAGACCAGAACTCAGATAACAATTACATGTATATAACTCTAAAATTTTCAAGGATGTTCCCACATATCATCTCATGGAACTCCTTATCTTAAAAAGAGTGAGGCTAGGCGCAGTGACTCACGCCTGTAATCCCAGCACTTTAGGAGGCCGAGGAGGGCAGATCACCTGAGGTCAGGGGTTCGAGACCAGCCTGGCCAACATGGCAAAACCCTGTCTCTACTAAAAATACTGAAATTAGCCAGGCATAATGATGCGTGCCTGTAATCTCAGCTACTCAGGAGGTTGAGGCAGGAGAATTGCTTGAACCTGGGAGGCTGAGGTTGCAGTGTGCCCAGATCACGCCATTGCACTCCAGCCTGTGCGACAAGAGTGAAACTCCGTCTCAAAAAAATAAATAAATAAAAATAAGTGGGCCGGGCGCGGTGGCTCACGCCTGTAATCCCAGCACTTTGGGAGGCCGAGGCGGGTGGATCACAAGGTCAGGAGTTCGAGACCAGCCTGGCCAATATGGTGAAACCCCATCTCTACTGAAAATGTAAAAAATTAGCCGGGTGTGGTGGCACGCGCCTGTAGTCCCAGCTACTCGGGAGGCTGTAGCAGGAGAATTGCTTGAACTCGGGAGACGGAGGTTACAGTGAACCCAGATCGCACCACTGCACTCCAGCCTGGGCAACAGAGTAAGACTCTGTCTCAAAAAAAAAAAAAAAAAAAAGAAAAAGAAAAAGTGAAAAAGGCCAGAGTTTAGTAGCAGCAACATGAAGATGAAAGCAACAAACTGCCAGGCTCATTTACCTCCTCGCCAACGATAACGGGCAGGGGAGATCATGTCACTTTACATATTCATCTTTTAAAGCCAACTTGCATTCTTTTTCTTATTGATCTCAAATTAACCTTGTCAAACTGGCATGTACACTTCTCTTACAGATAAGGAAATTAAAACCCAGAGAGGTTAAATGACTTGCCCAGGATTGCTCAGTTGATAACAAGTTAGGAAATGCACTTCCTTCTTTCTTCCCGTAGACCACAGAACAACTCTGGATGACCAGCTAAAGGAAAGAGGCGCGCGGCACGGACCCCTCCGACAAACAGATTTCATCCTAACTCGATCTCTTCGGGATCCCGGGAGGGAAAAGACAGCTCCAAACGAAGGATATCTCCAAAGACCAGGCTCCCTCGGCCTGAGTCGCAGACCGTGATGCCAGGAGGGAGGCAAAGGAACTTGGAAGCAGCGGATCCAGAAGCAGGTGTGGCCCCGGGAGCCGCCCCATCATTGCCCAGCGGCTCCTTCACCAGCTCCTTGTCGAAGAAAACGAAGCGCCGCCACTGCAGGTAGGCCGCCATTTTGGCCGAGGGCCCCCACCTCCGGGAGCTTTGTCACGTGAGCTGAGCCAGCGAATCACGTGGTCTGCAGCTTCCGGGAGCCCGCGGGCCCAGGAGCTCTTGAGTCGGGGTGACAGCTTCCCGCTGCTGGGAAAGTGGGCGGGGCCGCGCGCGGTAGTCATAGTGTGCGAGTTTGCCGGATGTGACTGTAAGTTCGCTAGCTAAAATGCTTGAGAGCCGACCCTTCATCCCTTTGAGCATGTTTCTTCCTAAAATGCGCGGGTACTGGGAGATCAAGATGACGGATGTCATGTGCCTTGTGAACGGTCACCCGCCGTGCGTAAGTGAATGACGTTTTGATCTCACAGGACTGTTTTGGGGCATAAATGAAACAGTGTATGTTAAACCAGTTTTTCGGCTGTATGAGAGGAGAAATAAAATTAGAAGTTTGTGTCTGCCACCACGCAGATTGTGAATCATAGTCAATGTCCTATATTCGTTTTTGTTTCCCCCGTCAGAGCGTATGACACCTAACAGACGCTCAAAACGTTTCTTAAGGAAACGGGCTGGGCGCGATGGCTCATGCCTGTCTGTAATCCCAGCACTTTGGGAGGCCGAGGTGGGGGAATCACTTGAGCCCAGGTGTTCGAGACCAGCCTAGGCAACATGGTGAAACCGCATCTCTACAAAAAATACAAAAATGAGCCTGGCGTGGTGGTGGACACCTGTGGTCCCAGCTACTTGGGAGGCTGAAGTGGGAGGATCGATTGAGCCCCGGAGGTGGAAGCTGCAGTGAGCTGTGATCGAGCCGCTGCACTCCAGTGTGGGCGACAGAGCAAGACCTTGTCTCAAAAAAAAAAAAAAAAAAAAAAAAAAAGGAAACTGGGAAATACTGGTGGGGCAAGAATTCCCAAGGCCCTGGGCTTTCTCCCCCTTTCCATAGTGGCAGGGTATGGGACATAGAACTGAGCAAAAACCTGGAAGTGGCAGCTTTGAGAGCTGAGTGTTTTAACGAGAAGTGGCAGGTGTCCAAGATATTACATAGCCATTCTCCACTCCCAACTCTGGCTAAACCATCTTTGAATCCAAGCAAGATCCATCCTCATGGACAACTACTGTAGGTTTACTGTTTGTGTGCCATGAGAAGCTATAGACAGAAGTGACATAGCATCATTTTGAGATGGTAGGGACATATGGAAAAGTGACCCTGTGGTATTTGTGAAGTTTATTTTTTGCACTCCCCCAACTTCCTTTTTTTTCTATTTTTTTCTTTTCTTTTCTTTTTTTTTTTTTTTTTTTTTGAGACAGAGTCTGTCTCTATCCCCCAGGCTGGAGCGCAGTGGCACAATCTCAGCTGACTGCAACCTCCACCTCCCGAGTTCAAGCGATTCTCATGCCTCAGCCTCCTGAGTAGCTGGGATTACAGGCGCCTGCCACCACGCCCGGCTAATTTTTGTATTTTTAGTAGAGATGGGGTTTTGCCATTTTGGCCAGGCTGGTCTCAAACTCCTGACCTCAGGTGATCCACCTGCCTCGGCCTCCCAAAGTGCTGGAATTACAGGCGTGAGCCACCACACCCAGCCCTCCCCCAACTTATTTCAGAATATTTGATGCTGTATTTCCACCAGCCAGAGTTCCCTGAGAGCGGGGGCTACGACGTCTTGTTTACCATGACCGTGAATGAGGCCTAGCAGAGCCTGGTAGAAGTTCAATGTTTGGTTGAAGGAATGAATGTGGATGCCTCTCCTCTTATCCACTCCTCTCCTTAATCTGGTTGATGGGCAGGTGGTGTCCATTTGTCTGAAGAGGTAAATGATAGGAAGAAACTAGCCACCACCATGCATACAGATTTCTTGACTTCCAACTCAAGTTTCTTTCCTCTTCATCACACAGGATATCTCCGATTCATTGGAACTGTTTCAGGATACCAACTCTTGGGCAGAAGCACAAATGGGAGCAGGTTGAACCCACTTTCACCTACTGAGCATATTCCATACTAGTCATCAGAATGTTTAGATAGTATGTTAATATGTCAGTTGTTAAGCCTATGAAGAATATATGTTAAAAGAAGCAATGTGGCCAGGCAAGCTGGCTCACGCTTGTAATCCCAGCGCTTTAAGAGGCTGAGGCAGGAGGATCCCTTGAGGCTAGGAGTTCAAGACCAGCGTGGGCAACAGGCTTCAAAAAAGCAGCAATGTGAAAGCAGAGATGTGAACAAGAGATAGAGTGCATATTTGTTGCTTGGGTGCTCCCCCTGTTGTCCAATGGCAGAAGCTCCACGTCTTCCTCTGAGGGCTGAATCTGGTTCTACTTGTGCCCATTGGATCCTCTTATTGATGAGGGATACAAAGGCCGAGATTGGCCTGCCAGAGAGACCCACAGCACCTCTTCAGACTTACTACCTTCTTTCTTTCCTTCTTTTGATAAATATGTATTGAGCACTCCTAGTCCAGGAATTGTACCAAATGCCCAGAATATAAATAAACAAGACATGGTCCTCAACCACCACCCTAGAGACAGGCATAAAAAGAACTGACAGTAACAAGCCCCTAATTTCATGTAGTAAATTATATCTAATAAAGTGCCTTCGCTTTTCATGGAATCTTCATAGCAACCATCTGCAGAAGAGGTATCATTATCTCTGATGAGAAATGGAGTCTCAAAGAGTTTAATTTAAAGTGGCTCTCTCTGGGCAAAAACTTCAAAGTTCTTTGGAAACAAAATGAGTAATTCAGTCCCCTACCCTTTAATTAGATAGTTTGATGGGTGTAAAGCTAGATTATGCTTGTCAGAACATACACCAGGGTTTGTCTCTTAGTTACACTGGTCTGCACCCAGGAATTTCAGGATAGTGAGGAATATAACCAAGCAAATTACACAGAAAATGACTGTTCACTTACAGTTAGTTCTGCACACTGAGAACTCGAGTTCTGAAGGGACTAAAGATAAAGAAGAAATACAAGTCTTTAGTTTCAAATTAGAGAGGTCATAACTCAGAATCAAGAATGCAAGAATTGTCTTGCAGTATTCTCTCTTTTCCCTTTAGCAAACTGCTGCCCATGATATAAAACAGTTATATCCACTGGAACAAAACAGGAACACTTCTTGTCCCAAATGCAAACTTTAATTTAATTTAATTTTATTTTATTTTTGAGACGGAGTCTCACTCTGTCACCAGTCGTCAGGCTTGAGTGCAGTGGCGCGATCTCGGCTCACTGCAACCTCCGCCTCCCGGGTTCAAGTGATTCTCCTGCCTCAGCCTCCTGTGTAGTTGCCTCAGCAAACTTTTAATCTTCTGTTTTTCTCATCTGGCTCTCCAGGTAGAAACTATCTTCTTTTCTTTTTGAGATAGAGTCTCCCTCCATTGCCCAGGCTGGAGTGCAGTGGCACTATCTCAACTCACTGCAACCTCCGTCTTGTCTCCCAGGTTCAAGCGATTCTTGTGCCTCAGCCACCCAAGTAGCTGAGACTACAGGCACACGCCATCATGCCCGGCTAGTTTTTGTATTTTTTGTAGGGACGTGGTTTTGACATGTTTCCCCGGTTGGTCTCAAACTCCTGGCCTCAAGTGATCCGCCCGCCTCTCCCTCCCAAAGTGCTGGGATTACAGGCATGAGCCACCATGCCCGGCCTGTTGTTGTTTTAATGTTCTTCCAGTTTTCATCAATAACCACATATTTCTTTCATTCTTTTTTGTTTTGTTTTGTTTTTTGAGACACGGATAGAGTGCAGTGGCACAATCACAGCTCACCACAGTCTCCACCTCCTAGGCTCACATGATTCTCCCACCTCAGCCTCCCAAGTAGCTAGGACTACAGGCTCATGCCACCATGCCCAATTAATTTTGTTGTTGTTGTATTTTTAGTAGAGACAGTGTTTCGCCATGTTGCCCAGGCTAGTCACAAACTGCTAGGCTCAAGCAATCCACACGCCTCAGCCTTCCAAAGTGCTAGGATTACAAGTGTGAGCCACCATGCCTGGCCACATATTTCTTTCTTTTTTTTCGAGGCAGGGGCCAAGGGGGACAGGGTCTCACTCTGTCGCCCAGGCTGGAGTGCAGTGGCGTGATCTCGGCTCACCCCAACCTCTGCCTCCCAGGTTCAAGCGATTCTCCTGCCTCAGCCTCCCAAGTATCTGGGATTACAGGCGCATGCCACTGCCACCCAGTTAATTTTTGTATTTTTACTAGAGACGGCGTTTCACCATGTTGTCCAGGCTGGTCTCAAACTCCTGACCACAAATGATCCACCCACCTGGGCCTCCCAAAGTGCTGGGATTACAGGTGTGAGCCACCATGCCCGGCCCTAGCCACATATTTCTTTTGTAATTCTAAAAATATTGTTAATAGAAGTAGGAAAAAATTTATCTTGGTTCATCTCCTGCTGAAAATGGGCTCTCTCCTGCCTGGGGTTCCAGCAAAGTCAAACCTAGAGTCTCTTGAGGCCAGGCAAGGTGGCTTATGCCTGTAATCCAGCACTTTGGGGGGCCAAGGTGGGAGGATTACTTGAGGCCTGGAGTTCAAGACCAGCCTGGGCAACATAGGCAGACCTCATCTCTACTAAAAATAAATAAATAAATAAGTAGCCAGGTGTGGTGATGTGCACCTGTAGTTCCAGCTACTTGAGAGGCTGAGGAGGGAGAATTGCTTAAGCCCAGGAGACGGAGGCTGCAGTGAGCTATGATCACACCACTGCACTCCAGCCTGGGCAAGAGAGTGAGCACCCTGTCTCAAAACAACAACAACAAACCCTAGAGTTGTTTGTGTGATAGACAAAATAATTTTTAAATGTTTTATTGAAGTTACAACATACAAAAAAGTTGTATAGTAGTACAACCCACTGAAAGTCCACAAACTAACTGGACACTCCCATCGTAATCAGCAATGAGAACATGGCTAGCAGCCAGGCACAGTGACTCAGGCATGTAATCCCAGTATTTTGGGAGGCCGAAGCAGGCAGATCACCTGAGGTCAGGAGTTCAAGACCAGCGTGGGCAACATGGTGAAACCCTGTCTCTACTAAAAATACAAAAATTAGCTGGGCATGGTGTTGCATGCCTACAGTCCCAGCTACTTGAGAGGCTGAGGCTGGAGAATGGCTTGAACCCCAGAGGCAGAGGTTGCAGTGAGCTGAGATTGTGCCACTGCACACAAGCCTGGGTGACAGAGTGAGACTCTGTCTCAAAAAAAAAGTGGGGGGAACATATCTAGCACCCCCAGAAGCTTGCCTTATGTCCTCTTCTAAACCCTCCAGCTTGGGCAACAGAGGGAGACCCTGTATCTAAAGGATAGCAGCATCCTGACTTCTATCCCTGTAGCTTAGTTTTGCCAGCTTTTAAACTTGATATAAGTTAAATCATACAGTATATACTTGGGCTTCCTTTTTTTTTTTGTTTTTTTGTTTTTTTGTTTTTTTTTTTTTGAGACGGAGTCTCGCTCTGTCGCCCAGGCTGGAGTGCAGTGGCGCAATCTCGGCTCACTGCAAGCTCCGCCTCCCGGGTTCACGCCATTTTCCTGCCTCAGCCTCTCCGAGTAGCTAGGACTACAGGCGCCCGCCACCACACCTGGCTAATTTTTTGTATTTTTAGTAGAGACGGGGTTTCACCGTGTTCTCGATCTCCTGACCTCGTGATCCGCCCGCCTCGGCCTCCCAAAGTGCTGGGATTACAAGCGTGAGCCACCGCGCCCGGCTACTTGGGCTTCTTTCACTCAGTGTTATGTTTGTAGAATTCATCTAAGTTGTCCTATGTAATAATAGTCCACTCATTCTTATTGCTGTATAGAATTCCACTGTATGAATCTCTGATTCATTTATCTATCCAATTGTTGATAAGCATTTGGATAGTTTTCAGCCTGGGGCTGTTATAAATAAAGCTATTACCAACAGCCTCTGGGTGAACATATGTTTACTTTTTTTTTTTTTTTGTGACAGATTCTCACTGTGTCACCCAGGCTGGAGTGCAGTGGCACGATCTTGGCGCACTACAACCTCCACGTCTCGGGTTCAAGCAATTCTCCTGCCTCAGACTCCCCAGTACCTAGGATTACAGGTGCGTGCCACCAAGCCGCGCCGGGCTAATTTTTTTTTTTTTTTTTTTTTTTTTTTTTTTTTGTGATGGAGTCTGGCTCAGTCGCCCAGGCTGGAGAGCAGTGGCACGATCTCGGCTCACTGCAACCTCCACCTCCTGGGTTCAAGCGATTCTCCTGGCTCAGCCTCCTGAGTAGCTGGGACTACAGGCACGTGCCACCACCATTTTTTTGTATTTTTAGTAGAGATGGGGTTTCACTGTGTTAGGATGGTCTTGATTTCCTGACCTCGCGATCCACCTGCCTCAGCCTCCCAAAGTGCAGGGATTACAGGCGGGAGCCACCCCCAGCCGACAACTAGTTTTTAAATAATTCTTCTGGTGTAGGATGTTCTCTCTGATCAACACTGCCCTCAGCCCATCATGTAATTTGCATGGTTTATGTACATATATACCCTCACCAATGTGTCTATTTTACACCTCTGTCAGTTTGGCACATGTTCTGCAAGACGGCAACTTTCTTCCCTTGGGTTTCTGCAGTGTTGGGGAAGGGATATAGTCCTCAAATGTTAACAAGTTATTCTGGAGAAGACCCAATGTAAATCAGGTGTTTTACATTAAAAATTTCCCATTGTTCTTCAGCTTGTTCTTGTGAATCACTATTCTCCCCTCTGGTCCCAGAACAAAACAGCTGACTCCTCAGAGCACTTGCACCTGCTTCACTACCCAGGGGGACAGATACCCAGGTTGAGAACTGTAGCTGTGGCAGAACCATGCTCCCACCAGAGGTATTCATGGTTGGAGATCTCTTAGGAGCTTCAAGAGCTTTTTCTTCTTCTTTTTTTTTTTTTTTTTTGAGACAGGGTCTCACTCTGTCGCCCAGCCTGGAGTACAGTGGTACAATCTCGGCTCACTGCAGCCTCTGCCTCCTGGGTTCAAGCAATTCTCCTACCTCAGCCTCCCGAGTAGCTGGGATTACAGGCATGCACCACCACATCCAGCTAATTTTTTTGTATTTTAGTAGAGATGGGGTTTCACCATGTTGCCCAGGCTGGTCTTGAACTCCTAAGCTCAGGCAATCTGCCTGCCTCGGCCTCCCAAAGTGCTAGGATTACAAGCATGAGCCACTGTGCCCGGCCCCCCAGATTTTTAATAAGCGCATGAAACGATGAACATATTTGTTTCCCAACACATTATGACTTATTTGAGGGTAAGGACAAGCTCATACCCATCTCTGGATTAGCAGCACCTAGCCCAATGCTTGCATATCAGAGTGACCGAATAAATGTTAAAACACATGCTCTCTGTTTGAAATGGATGGAAAGGCTGGGTGTGGTGGCTCATGCTGTAATCCTAGCACTTTGAGAGGCCGAGGCAGGCGGATCACCTGAGGTCAGGAGTTCGAGACCAGCCTGGCCAACATGGTGAAACCCTGACTCTACTAAAAATACAAAAATTAGCCAGGCATGGTGATGTGTGCCTGTAGTCCCAGCTACTTGGGAGGCTGAGCCAGGAGAATCGCTTGAACCCGGGAGGTGGAGGTTGCAGTCAGCCAAGACTGCACCACTGCACTCCAGCCTGGATGACACAGACTCTGTCGCAAAAAAAAAAAAAAAAAAAAAAAAAAGAAAAGAAATGGATGGAAAGAATCTACTGGATAGTTGGCCAAAAGTGGAGTCAATTACTGAGAAACAAAATCTTTCCCTGTGGAATTGAACCGACAGCTTATATGTCTATCATTATGGCAGAACGAACCCCATGCTATGGAATGTTCTACAGCAGTAAACAAGGAAGTGAATCACAGTTACATGGTGTGGGGAAAAGAAAGAGAGATCAGCCTGTTACTGTGTCTATATAGAAGGAAGTAGACATAAGAGACTCCATTTAGTTCTGTATTTGAGATGCTGTTAATCTGTGACCCTGCCCCCAACCTTGTCCTTGCAAGAGACATGTGCTGTGGTGACTTAAGGTTAAAAGGATTTTGGGCGGTGCAGAATGTGCTTTGTTTACTGGTAAGGAGAAAACCGCCTTTAGGAATAAGGTGGGGCTTGCTGGAGCAATACTGCTAAAAGGTTTATGGAGATGTTCGCATATACATCTCAAAGCACAGCACCGGTGATGGTAAAGATAATTATGAATAAATACTAAGGGAACTCAGGCCGGTGCCGGTGTGGGTCCTCTGTAAGCACAGCACCGGTCCCCTGGGCCCCGCTTTTCCTTCTCTACACTTTGTCTCTGTGTCTTATTCCTTTTCTCAAGTCTTTCGTCCCACCTAACGGGAAGCACCCACAGGTGTGTAGGGGCAGGCCACCCCTACACATGGAAAATGCTCCACACTTTATTATTAGTTAAAAAAAATTGCAAACAATGTAATTGTGTAACATTTTATGGTTTTAAAAAAGATAAAAGGCAATCAAGGTGTTGGTTGCAAAAAATAAAAAATGTATATTATGAAAAGATAAAAGCTACATGTTTCTAGAGATACATATATGTGTAAAAGAGGGAAAGACCTGGAAGCTTATACACCACACTGACAATAGCAGGTACCTCCACGAGAGAGTGGGGGTTTGGGTTGGCGTCAAGGAAATTTACCTTTATGTAGAATGAATTTTTTAAAGATTACATTTGTGTATTATTTGTGTAATTAAATTCTGTTAAAATTTTAAGTGAATTTCTATTTCTACCAATTTTTCTACTGCCTGAATACATAACTATTCTTAAAAGGAAGAATAGACTCTCTGGGACTGCCAATAATTTTTCCTTGTAAGCATAGACACCAGACCACTCTCCACCTAAGCATCACAAAAAATTTAGAGAAAGGAAGAGCTAAGAGCTCCTTAAACAAGTTCAGGCTTGACACAGCCCTGGCCCTGACAGCCAGGGCCTTCAAGCGGGCCTTTCTGTGAAGGGTGGCCAGGCATCAACTTAGCAGGAGAGAAAACAGATGACTTATTTCCATCCACACTTAAGGAAAATGCACTTTCCAAGGACTGCGCACATTTCTTTTTTCTTTTTTTGAGAAGGAGTCTCGCTGTTGTCGCCCAGGCTGGAGTGCAGTGGCGCAGTCTGGGCCCGGATTCAAGGAATTCTCATGCCTCAGCCTCTTGAGTAGCTGGGATTACAGGCGCCCGCCACCAGGCCCGGCTAATTTTTGTAGTTTTGGTACAGACGGGGTTTCACCATGTTGGCCAGGCTGGTCTCGAACCCCTGACCTCAAGTGATTCACCCGCCTCGGCCTCCCAAAATCCTAGGATTACAGGCATGAGCCACCGCGTCCGGGCGACTGCGCACATTTCTATGGAGCTGTAAGTTAAAAGAGAAGGCAGTGAGGTGCTTCTGTCATTCTATGACAGAAACAGCTAAAGAGTAGAGAAATGTTCACAAGACTTAATAGAACAGAAATAGGAGAAGGTGCACACAAGCTCAACCAACTACAGCCTCACAAATAAATGTGTCTTTTGTGTGTAGCACTTAAGTTTGGAATATTCTTTCTTATACAAATGAGTGGGGCTTAACCTAAGAAATCCAGGCCAGATTCTGCGACGAATGCATCGGTTATCTCTGACCCATCAGCAAACATCTTTTTCTGTGGCTTCAGTTTCCTCAGTAAAACAGACGGGGTTGCGGCGGACTCAGTCCGAGGCACAGCCTTTCTCCAACGTCTATCCAAAGCCTAGGGCGCCCCAATACCAACCGGCAGGCCAGCGCCTCCTCCGCGGGGCTGCGGACAGGACGCCTGTCATTCCATTCCTCGGCCGGGCTCTCCAGGTGACCGGAAGAAGAGCCCAGAGTGCGGGACTTCAGTGCGCCCGACCTGCTCCAAGCGCAGGTCACTCCCGAACCCCGGCAGCGAAGCATCCAGCGCCGGAAAGGGTCCCGCGGTCGCCCCGGGGCCGCGGCTGGGGAGGAAGGAGTGGAGCGCGCTGGCCCCGTGACGTGGCCCAATCCCAGGCCGACGCCGGCGGCTTTTGCCCAACCGGTGGCTGGTCCCCTCTACTGGCCCAAGGACAAGGCTTGCAAGGGGGGGCGGGGCCTGGGACGTGGTCCAATGGGTACGCGCGCCGCGGCGGCGGGGGCGGGGCCGGGCGCGCAGCGCAGGGCCGGACGGCCGAGGCTCCAATGAGCGCGCGCCGCGTCCGGGGCCGGCTGGTGCGCGAGACGCCGCCGAGAGGTTGGTGGCTAATGTAACAGTTTGCAAACCGAGGGGAGTTGTGAAGGGCGCGGGTGGGGGGCGCTGCCGGCCTCGTGGGTACGTTCGTGCCGCGTCTGTCGCAGAGCGAGGGCCGCAGGAGCCGAGGCAGGAGGTAGCGGGGGTGGATGGAGGTGCGGGCCGGCCACCCCTACTAGGGGAGAAAGCGTGCGAGCTCTGGGGGCGGGTCGGGAGCGCAAGGGAGGGCCGCGCGGACGCCGGGCGCTCGGCCTCGCACCCGGGAGCACGCAGCTCGGCCCCCGGTCTGTCCCCACGCGCTGGGGCGGGCCGGGATCCGTTTCCGGGTATGGGAGCCGCCGCCTTCGTCAGGTGGGGCTTAGGTGAACACCGGGTACCGGATACCCGCCGGGCGGGGAACCTTACCGCCTCTGGCACTGCGTCTGTGGGCACAGCGGGGCCGGGGAGTGAGCTGGGGAAGGGGAGGGGGCGGGACAACCCGCAGGGATGCCGAGGAGGAGATAGGCCTTTCCTCCATCCTAGCCACCCCCAACGTCATTACCTTTCTCTTCCCGTCCAGGCCCAGCCTGGCTTTCCCCGTCAGCGGGGGAGCTCCAGGTGTAGGGAGGTGGTTGAGCCCTGGGCGGGGATCCCTGGCCGCACCCCAGGTGTCTGACAACAGGCACGGTGCTGCGGTGCGCCACTCACTGCCTGTGTGGTGGACGAAAGGCTCGGGTCTCCTTCCTCTTGTCCTGTTAGCTTCTCTGTTTAGGGATGTGGCAGAGCCGAATACCCATGCTCTTTCACTTGGGCCTTTGTGTGGGCGCTGCTGGGATGATTAGAGAGTGGTTTGTACTCATCAGGAGGGAGAAAGGGAGAAGTAGGCTGCTCTGCCCTGGGTAAGAATGGAGTAGGTATGAATCTTACAGCTTCTCCGTTCTGGGATGTGGTTCTGTCTCCTTCACTCCAGGCATCCAGTTTCAAGTGTTTTCTTTCTTCGCCTCCCCCAGGGGCACAATGGCAGTCAAAGTTAGGAGGCAGAGGCCGAGGAGGCGAGTCTGTTGGGCCTTGGTGGCTGTGCTCTTGGCAGACCTGTTGGCACTGAGTGGTATGTACCCCAGTAGAAGGAGCAAATGGATAAATGATGACTGAAGGATGCATGATGGGAAGTGGGCTTGGGGCTCTTGGTCAGAAGTCTCTCGAGTTGTTAGGTCCAGGCCTTTTTGTCTTTTGCCATCTTAATTTACCCACGGAAAGTGGTACGCTTTGATTAGAGGGAGTCTCAGGAAGGTGGGGGAAGGGAGAGCTAACTGACAAACCTCTTTTCCCTTCAGATACGCTGGCAGTGATGTCTGTGGACCTGGGCAGTGAGTCCATGAAGGTGGCCATCGTCAAACCTGGAGTGCCCATGGAAATTGTCTTGAATAAGTGAGGGTGGCCCCCGTGTTAAGGGTGGGGAACGAGGGAGTCTGGGCTCCAAGTGTGAATGTGTTCGTCATAGTGCCCACAGCAGACTTCGGCATCTGAGTGGTTAAATGTGGGTGAGTGTCAAGGCTTCTGAGTCCGTCTGCAGGCACCTGGGCCCAAAGTCTCTTTTCCTCAGGGAATCTCGGAGGAAAACCCCGGTGATTGTGACCCTGAAAGAAAATGAAAGATTCTTTGGAGACAGTGCAGCAAGCATGGTGAGCTAGCAGTCTCTCTTCCCAGAGTGGTGGGCAGAGGAGAGGAGATGGCAGCCCCCAGAGTCTGTTTCCTTATCAGTCTCTGTGATGTAAGAGGTAGGTAATGGTAGACTTGGGAGCCTAATACTACTCTGCTCCTTCTTCACCCCTCAGGCCATTAAGAATCCAAAGGCTACACTACGTTACTTCCAGCAACTCCTGGGGAAGCAGGCAGATAACCCCCATGTAGCTCTTTACCAGGCCCGCTTCCCGGAGCACGAGCTGACTTTCGACCCACAGAGGCAGACTGTGCACTTTCAGATCAGCTCGTGAGTGTTCTGCTGGGGAAGGTGGTCTCAGCAACACTGCTGGGCTCCTCATTGGTGTGTGTTCCTGATTGTCCCGCCTTAATGCCTGGCTTTCCTTGGCTCCAACTACCTTCCCTCCCCTCAGGCAGCTGCAGTTCTCACCTGAGGAAGTGTTGGGCATGGTTCTCAATTATTCTCGTTCTCTAGCTGAAGATTTTGCAGGTGAGTGGTCAAGGTGGGGCCCTTGGTGGCCAGGCTCCCCAGGATCTAGGGCAGTGATTCTCCAACAGGGGCAACTTTGCCTCCCAGGGAACATTTAGCAACATCTGAAGATATATTTTGGTTGTCACATCTAAGGGGTGCAACTGGTATCTAGTGGGTAGAGGCCAGGGATGCTGCTAAACATCCTACAGTGCACAGGACAGCACCCACAACAAAGAATTACCTAGTCCAAAATGTCATTAGTGACGAGATTAGAAGCTCTCATCTAAGGTATGGAGCCGGCGGGACCCTTTTCTGTTGTCATCTGTAGAGCAGCCCATCAAGGATGCAGTGATCACCGTGCCAGTCTTCTTCAACCAGGCCGAGCGCCGAGCTGTGCTGCAGGCTGCTCGTATGGCTGGCCTCAAAGTGCTGCAGCTCATCAATGACAACACCGCCACTGCCCTCAGCTATGGTGTCTTCCGCCGGAAAGATATAAACACCACTGCCCAGGTGAGCCAGGGGAGTCTGACCAGACATGCAGGGTGACTGAATCTAAGGATGGAGGCCACTTGGTCCCTTTTGCATCTTGTTTGCATGGCTGGGCTGGCCCTTGGCAAAATGCACCAATAGCCTCCTCCCAGCCCCTGTTGGAGCTGTTTAGTTTTGTGTTAAGAGTCAGACAGCCCCTTGGAAGCAGGTGGGTGGGCAGGCAGGCCCCCTGGAGTTTGAAAAGGTTCCTGTGATAGTTGCCTTGATATCTCTACAGAATATCATGTTCTATGACATGGGCTCAGGCAGCACCGTATGCACCATTGTGACCTACCAGATGGTGAAGACTAAGGAAGCTGGGATGCAGCCACAGCTGCAGATCCGGGGAGTAGGGTAAGTGGATACTTGGCAGGGAGGGCTGCTTGTGAAGACCCTCAAGTCAGGGGTTTCTTCTTGGAGGAGACACACTGCTTTGCTTTCCTGCATGCTGCGGGAATGCTCTCCTGATTGAGGCATCAGTCATTGTAGGGGACGACTCACAAAGAGTAAGGGGAAGCTGGGGCACAGGGGAGGACAGTTTGGGAAAATTGGAAGACCTGGAAGTTTCAAAATGTATTCTAAGGAAATCCATGGAGCTGCAGGCAATATGTAGGGTGTCAGATTCAATCATGTTTTTGTTCTCTTGTCATTTCCAGTTAAATAATTTACCATTCTTGTTGTCTTATTTCTTTTTAAATTGTTTTTTATTTTTATGTCCTGTGACATAGCCCTCAGGAGATCCTGAGAACATGTGCCCTGTTGTCTTATTTCTTTTTGTTTTTTTTTTTTTTTTTTTTTTTTTTGAGACGGAGTCTTGCTCTGTCGCCCAGGCTGGAGTGCAGTGGCGCGATCTCGGCTCACTGCAAGCTCCGCCTCCCAGGTTCACGCCATTCTACTGCCTCAGCCTCTCCGAGTAGCTGGGACTACAGGCACCCGCCACCACGCCTGGCTAATTTTTTGTATTTTTCGTAGAGACGGGGTTTCACCGTGGTCTCGATCTCCTGACCTCGTGATCCGCCCGCCTCGGCCTCCCAAAGTGTTGGGATTACAAGCGTGAGCCACCGCGCCTGGCCATTATTTCTTGAAATCATCTTTTTCCGTCTTCATTACCCCCAGCCCAAGTTACCATCACCTCTTATTTGCAGAATTAAAAACATCTCCCTGTTCCTAGTGACGTCTCCTTTCAGTTCTTTCTTCATATTGCAGCCAGAGGGTTCTTCCTAAAATCCAACCTGATCATTAGCTGTTTCTTTAAAAACCTGTCACTGGCTCCAAAACTTTCCCTGCGCCTGTCTCAACTCTGCCTTCCGCAGCCTGTCTGAGCCCTGAGCCCTCTCGCTCTTTGAGCCCCAGTGATGCTTGCCTTCCTCTGGAACTTGCCATGCGCTCTCCCACTTCAAGGTCTTTATGAACACTGTTGCCTCTGTCTAGAATGTTCTTTCCCCTCCAGCTAGTGAATTCTGAACTCTTCAGTTCAAGTGATGCTTGCACTGAACTCATCCTTCAGGTTTCAGTTCAAGCATCACTTTTTAGGGGACATGTTCTTGGGTCTCCCTCAGTAGCCTGAATCTCCCCCCATGCACGTTCTGCAGGCATTGTCCCCTCACCTTTACAACATGGGACGTAGTGATAATTTCACATTTATGTGATTGTTCAACTTTTCCATAGCAGGGACCCTGTCTCTCTCCCCACTGCCACATTTGTATTCCCAGAGGGAAGTACATAAGTAATGCTCAGTAAACACTGTCGAATGAATGAGTGGAAGAAGGGTCACTGCGAGGTGTCAGCTGTGCTGGAGAGAGTTGAGGGCAGAGTGTGTGTCCACACATGGGGCACTGGAGATGAACAAGGTCCCCTGAGATGAAGGAATGGTGCCATGTGGGGATGAGAGGCTCCTCTGCAGATGCGGGGACTCCATGTGTTCTTCACTTTTTTCCCTGCTCCCTTTTCTCAACAGATTTGACCGTACCCTGGGGGGCCTGGAGATGGAGCTTCGGCTTCGAGAACACCTGGCTGGGCTTTTCAACGAGCAACGCAAGGGTCAGAGAGCAAAGGATGTGCAGGAGAACCCACGTGCCATGGCCAAGCTGCTGCGTGAAGCTAATCGGCTCAAAACCGTCCTCAGTGCCAACGCTGACCACATGGCACAGGTGCCCACAAGTGGCTGGTTGAGGCAATATTTTGTCCCACGTACAGGGTGGGGGACCCTGCCATTGAACTGGGCTGCTCGTGCCTGGCATGGCCCATGCTCCTCCCTCTACCATCCTCCCAAAGACCTATTCTTTTTGTTTCTGTCCTACTCACCAAGAGAGCGGGACCTGGGCAAGAACCCCCTGACAGTCCCCATCCTCTCCCAGATTGAAGGCCTGATGGATGATGTGGACTTCAAGGCAAAAGTGACTCGTGTGGAATTTGAGGAGCTGTGTGCAGACTTGTTTGAGCGGGTGCCTGGGCCTGTACAGCAGGCCCTCCAGAGTGCTGAAATGAGTCTGGTGAGTGAGTAGGGGAGGGCGGGAATGCCCCGTAGGAAAGGGCATAGGAAACCCACGGGACGTCAAGGGACGAGTCAGTGCCGAGGAAGAGCACTAACTGCATGCTGTTCCACCTCTCATTCTTACCCACTGCAGGATGAGATTGAGCAGGTGATCCTGGTGGGTGGGGCCACTCGGGTCCCCAAAGTTCAGGAGGTGCTGCTGAAGGCCGTGGGCAAGTGAGTGTGGGGGCTAGAGCGCTGGGCTGAGTTCTGCCTGGGGCAGGGCTTTGGGCTGAGCAGCTGGAGGGCTGAGGGGAGGGAAGTCCCGGTTGCATGCTCCAGGGTAGACCCTGCTGAGGCTTGGGGCTTTCCCAGGGAGGAGCTGGGGAAGAACATCAATGCAGATGAAGCAGCCGCCATGGGGGCAGTGTACCAGGCAGCTGCGCTCAGCAAAGCCTTTAAAGTGAAGCCATTTGTCGTCCGAGATGCAGTGGTCTACCCCATCCTGGTGAGTGAGCCTGACTGAGCAGGTGAAAAGCTCCCTTTACCTCTCCCAAGTGGGGTTTCCCCTTCTGTCTGCTCTGGCTCATCCCTTTGTCTTTCTGCTAAGAGGTATTCCCCACCCCACCCCCATCCTTACCCCAGAACCTACTCAGGTTCTCTAGTGTGCAACAGTGTGCCTCTGTCTGCCTGCTGTGTAGGTGGAGTTCACGAGGGAGGTGGAGGAGGAGCCTGGGATTCACAGCCTGAAGCACAATAAACGGGTACTCTTCTCTCGGATGGGGCCCTACCCTCAACGCAAAGTCATCACCTTTAACCGCTACAGCCATGATTTCAACTTCCACATCAACTACGGTGACCTGGGCTTCCTGGGGCCTGAAGATCTTCGGTGAGGGGCGGGGGTGCAGGATGGGAGCTCCAGGGAGAGGGAGGCGTGGCTACTGGATAATCTGAGGACTGGGGGTGAGGGAGGATGTGGGCCTGCGGGGCTGAAACAGGGCAGCTATGAGCAGCTTCGCTGGAGAATGCATCTGTCCTCCTGAGTGTGCCCTTGGGGTGTGCCCCTGACACCTCGTGCCAGGAAGGAGGCCATGTAGTCTAGAGGGGGAGATAGGTTGGGGTGGGTCCCCCTGAACTCCTCTTTCCTCCCCAACCAGGGTATTTGGCTCCCAGAATCTGACCACAGTGAAGCTAAAAGGGGTGGGTGACAGCTTCAAGAAGTATCCTGACTACGAGTCCAAGGGCATCAAGGCTCACTTCAACCTGGATGAGAGTGGCGTGCTCAGTCTAGACAGGGTGAGAGCTAAAGGAGACCCTGTGTGCAGAGCAGGGGCTCAGGCCCTGCCAGCCATTTCCAAAGTGGGTTCCACATGGCATTAGGATATGATAACCAAAAAAGGTTTAGGAATCAGAAAAATGTTGGCTCTAAACAGAGCTAACCGATGATCTGGTGCAGACCTCCTTATAGCCTATAAATGCTTATAGGCATTGTAAATTTCTTGGAACTATTGAATGGTTTGATATAGGCATTGTGAATTTCTTGGAACTATTGAATGGTTTGAAGAATCCACTCTTTTTTTTTTTTTTTTTTTTTTGAGAGGGTCTTGGCTCTGTCACTTAAGCTAGAACATAATGGCATGGTCATAGCTCATTCCAGCCTTGAACACTTGGGCTTAAATGATCCTCCCATCTCAGCCTCCTGAGTAGCTGGGACGATACGCATGTGCCACTACATCCTGCTGAATTTTTTTGTACTTTATTTATAGAGACAGGGTCTCACTATGTTGTCCAGACTGGTCTCTAACTCCTGAGATCAAGCGATCATCCTGCCTCAACCTCCCAAAGTACAGGGATTACAGGTGGGAGCCACTCTGCCTCGCCTCAGGAATCCGTTTATTATTATTATTAGTTTTTTTGAGACAGAGTCTTGCTCTGTTGTCCAGGCTGGAGTACAGTGGCGTGATCTTGCAACCTCCACCTCCTGGGTTCAAGTGATTCTCCTGTCTCAGCCTCCTGGGTAGCTGGGATTACAGGAGCCTGCCACCATGCCTGGCTAATTTTTGTTATTTAGAGTAGAGATGGGGTTTCACCATGTTGGCCAGTCTGGTCTCAAACCCCTGACCTCAAGTGATCCACCTGCCTTGGCCTCCCAAAGTGTTGAGATTACAGGCATAAGCCACTGCACTCGGCCAGGAATCCGTTTTTGAAGAACAAATCTGGGGGTAATATGGATGCAATGGCCCATACAGTTATTGAGTGGAGAAGTAGGGGGCTCTTTGGACAAAGAGGAGCTGGGACCCTATTCATGGAGGGCTGTTAATCAAAGGAGATGGGTGACTACCTCCAAGTCCTTAGAAAAGGCAGGTGAGAGACTAGGCCTGCGACGGCATGGAGTGTGCATAAGCAGACACCCACTTTGGCAGGATGTTTGTGGAGAAAAGGTGGATTAGCCTGTGTGTTTCTTCATTTTGAACCTGTTTTCAGGTGGAGTCTGTATTTGAGACACTGGTGGAGGACAGCCCAGAAGAGGAATCTACTCTCACCAGTAAGATGAGCATGCATGTGTGTATGGGAGAGAATGTACTTGTGTGAGGGTTGGGGAGGTGGACAGGGCATGGCCCTTGTGTTAGAAGGTGGAGTCACTGCTGTGGTCTCCTTTTGAGTCTTTGGGTTTTGCTCCCCCTAGAACTTGGCAACACCATTTCCAGCCTGTTTGGAGGTGGTACCACACCAGATGCCAAGGAGAACGGTACTGATACTGTCCAGGTGAGTTCAGGATGGAGCCAGGGAAGCATGGAGGACGGTGGGGGGTGCAGGTAGTAGCAGCAGAGGAAGGGGGTGAGGGTAGGCCACCCCTGCCCCTATTGTGTTAACCATTCACTCCCCAGGATCCTCTGGGCTCTGAGCTGTTTCTTGACCGGCGCTCCCAAGGCCCATTCCCCTCATTGCAGATGCTCTTCCTTTGTCCAGCTAGATTGCCACAGTCCAAGCAGGCCATTGACCGTTTCCATACAGCAGTCACCTGTATAGAACCCCCATGGGGTTGGCGGTGCTGAGCCAGGCCTGCCTGGAGGCTCTGCTCCTGATCGTTCCTTGGGGCGCCTGTGGTGTTTCCCAGGAGGAAGAGGAGAGCCCTGCAGAGGGGAGCAAGGACGAGCCTGGGGAGCAGGTGGAGCTCAAGGAGGAAGCTGAGGCCCCAGTGGAAGATGGCTCTCAGCCCCCACCCCCTGAACCTAAGGGAGATGCAACCCCTGAGGGAGAAAAGGCCACAGAAAAAGAAAATGGGGACAAGTCTGAGGCCCAGGTGAGCTGTGGCAGAGGAAGGCCAGTGTGGATCCAGAGGCTAAGGGAGCGGGTGCCTGCCTTGTTTCTGGCCTTGTGGAGAATGTTGGAGGGCAGAGGCTTCTCCTGACACCTCTGACTTTTCCCACCCAGAAACCAAGTGAGAAGGCAGAGGCAGGGCCTGAGGGCGTCGCTCCAGCCCCGGAGGGAGAGAAGAAGCAGAAGCCCGCCAGGAAGCGGCGAATGGTAGAGGAGATCGGGGTGGAGCTGGTTGTTCTGGACCTGCCCGACTTGCCAGAAGATAAGCTGGCTCAGTCGGTGCAAAAGTAAGTGAGGACAGCTGGTATATGTGTGTACATGTGTGTGCAAGGTGGGCAGGATGTGGGATGGCGCCCTGGGAGGGAGGGCTGTCTGACCCAGAGTCTCAAGTTCTCACTTGCCCTCTCCCTCATCCCTACCCCTCCTTTGTCCCACAGACTTCAGGACTTGACACTCCGAGACCTGGAGAAGCAGGAACGGGAAAAAGCTGCCAACAGCTTGGAAGCGTTCATCTTTGAGACCCAGGTCAGTGGGCAAGAGGCAGCAGCACCCCTACTGGGCTTACGCCTGGCTCTGTGGGCCTTGCCTCTGGGCTTGCGGGTGCATGTGTTTACATGTCCCCCTCCCCAGGACAAGCTGTACCAGCCTGAGTACCAGGAAGTGTCCACAGAGGAGCAGCGTGAGGAGATATCTGGGAAGCTCAGCGCCGCATCCACCTGGCTGGAGGATGAGGGTGTTGGAGCCACCACAGTGGTGAGGGGCCTCTCAGGACATGGCAGGTGGAATGGGAGCTCTCCTTCCTCTCCCAGGGTCAGAGAGAAGAGCTGGGGCTTGAGCCCATAAAGAAGGACATGGGGCTGACTCCAGGCTCTGTTCTCATCCCTTCCACCCCTCTGCCCAATCCCACATCCATCAGATGTTGAAGGAGAAGCTGGCTGAGCTGAGGAAGCTGTGCCAAGGGCTGTTTTTTCGGGTAGAGGAGCGCAAGAAGTGGCCCGAACGGCTGTCTGCCCTCGATAATCTCCTCAACCATTCCAGCATGTTCCTCAAGTGAGCAGCCCCTGAACCCTTTTTGCAGTCCTGCCAAGGCCACTGGTTTTCATTCCTACCAGCTTCCCACTCCCCACACTCCAGGCCCCTCTCCCTCTGGGGCTAATGGTCTCCTTTCTGGCTTCCAGGGGGGCCCGGCTCATCCCAGAGATGGACCAGATCTTCACTGAGGTGGAGATGACAACGTTAGAGAAAGTCATCAATGAGACCTGGGTAATCACTTCGCAAATACTTAACCAGATACTTAGCTGCCATCCTAGGTACTGTGGGAGAGGCGGAGAGATGAAGCCACAGCAGCCCATGCCTCCTGGCTTAGCATCTAATCTGAAGACAAAAGATGTTTGTATTTGAGCCCACATCTGATTATTCCCAAGCAAGGGCCATGGCCATAAGAGTCATCAGCCTGGAGGAGCAAAAAAGCCCATCTCATGAGGACAGAGAAAGCTGCTTTGAGGGGCTGGGATTTGAGCTAGGTTCAGAACATGGTCCAGGGTTTGGCTAGGTGAAACTGATGTGTCATGTGAAGTAGAAACTGTTTTGGATGTGTGGGGACTCTTGAGCCAGAGCTCAGTAAAGTGGAGAGTCAAGAAATGAGTATTCAGCCAGGCGCGGTGGCTCACGCCTGTAATCCCAGCACTTAAGGAGGCTGAGGTGGGTGAATCACCAGGTCAAGAGATTGAGACCATCCTGGTCAACATGGTGAAACCCTGTCTCTACTAAATATACAGAAATTAGCTGGGCATGATCGCCTGTAGTCCTAGCTACTCGGGAGGCTGAGGCAGGAGAATCCTTTGAACCCAGGAGGCCGAGGTTGCAGGTTGCAGTGAGCCGAGATCGCGCCACTGCACTCCAGCCTGGCAACAGAGCGAGACTCTGTCTCAAAAAAAAAAAAAAGGAGTTTTCAAGGAGTTTGTTCAGTTGTAGTCATTCCAGAGTAGTAGGATGTAAACCAGAAACATGCAGGTTGGGACTTCATTGTGGAGAACCTTTAATACCCTTCTAAGGAGTCTATTAGCCTCATGGGGCCGAGGCCAGGGGTGGCAGT
Source organism: Nomascus leucogenys (assembly GCF_006542625.1). Classification (NCBI taxonomy): domain Eukaryota; kingdom Metazoa; phylum Chordata; class Mammalia; order Primates; family Hylobatidae; genus Nomascus; species Nomascus leucogenys. The sequence continues at coordinate 15,760,323 of NC_044395.1, forward strand.
GATTTGCAGTCTGAGGGAAGAGGCTGGTTGGGGGTGTGATTCCATCTGGGACAGAGATGTCTGCTCTCTCCATGGCTAGCTTGGAGCCTCTCCTGGTCTCACCCACAGGCCTGGAAGAATGCAACTCTGGCCGAGCAGGCCAAGCTGCCCGCCACAGAGAAGCCTGTGTTGCTCTCAAAAGACATTGAGGCTAAGATGATGGCCCTGGACCGAGAGGTGCAGTATTTGCTCAATAAGGCCAAGTTTACCAAGCCCCGGCCCCGGCCTAAGGACAAGAATGGGACCCGGGCAGAGCCACCCCTCAATGCCAGTGCCAGTGACCAGGGGGAGAAGGTCATCCCTCCAGCAGGTGAGGACCGGGTACCTGGCTGCATGTTCTGCTGGACAGGGAGACGGCCTCCTTTCCTTCCTGAGGCCATGTCTTACCTCTGGTTTCCTTCCAGGCCAGACTGAAGATGCAGAGCCCATTTCAGAACCTGAGAAAGTAGAGACTGGTGAGTTGGAGCAACCACGGTTGAGCACGTGGATGTTGCATTAGCCCAGGGATAGGCAAACTGGTAGGCACAGCCTCTTTCTAGACAGCCCATGAGCTTGAATGGCCTTTGCGTTTTTAAAGGGTTGTTTAAAAAAAAAAAGGCCAGGCGCGATGGCTCACGCCTGTAATCCCAGCACTTCGGGAGGCTGAGGCGGGTAGATCACCTGAGGTCAGGAGTTCGACACCAGCCTGGCCAACATGGTGAAACCCCATCTTTACTAAAAAAAAATACAAAAAAAAAGTCAGGCGTGGTGGCGCACATCTTTAATCCCAGCTACTTGGGAGGCTGAGCCAGGAGAATCACTTGAACCTGGGAGGCGGAGGTTGCAGTAAACCAAGATGGCGCCACTGCACTCTGCACTCCAGCCTGGGCAACAGAGACTCTGTCTCAAAAAAAAAATAAAAACAAGAGTAGGCAAAGAGACCAAATGTGGTTCATGCATCCTAAAATATTTACTAGCTGGCTCTTCATGGAAAAACTGGCCCAGCCTTCCCTTAGCCTCTTCCTCCCTTCTGAGGAGACTAACCTGTTCCTTCCCAAAGCAGGATCCGAGCCAGGAGACACTGAGCCTTTGGAGTTAGGAGGTCCTGGAGCAGGTGAGGGTGGAGCTGGGGCTACAGTGGGAAGCCTGGTGGGGTCTCAGGAAATCCTCTGCAAAGAACTGGGGTTGGTTCCTCTGTTTCACCTGCCATGATTGTTTTGCTCCCCCAAACTCCCAACAGAACCTGAACAGAAAGAACAATCGACAGGACAGAAGCGGCCTTTGAAGAACGATGAACTATAACCCCCACCTCTGTTTTCCCCATTCATCTCCACCCCCTTCCCCCAGCACTTCTATTTATTAAACATCCAGGGTTGGGGGAGGGGTTGGTCCTGCCCTCGGCTGGAGTTCCTTTCTCACCCCTGTGATTTGGAGGTGTGGAGAAGGAGAAGGGAGGGACAGCTCACTGGTTCCTTCTGCAGTACCTCTGTGGTTAAAAATGGAAACTGTTCTCCTCCCCAGCCCCACTCCCTGTTTCCTACCCATATAGGCCCTGAATTTGGGAAAAATCACTATTAATGTCTTAATCCTTTGCCTGTGGGTAGGAAGAGAATGGCTGCCAGTGGTTGATGGGTCCTGGTGATGGGAAGGGTATCAGGTTGCTGGGGAGTTTCCACTCTTCTCTGGTGATCCTTCCCTCCCTTCCTCTCCCACCATGCGATCAGCATCCTTTCAGGCCAGTTTCTGCAGAGCCTCGGTTACCGGGTTTGGTTTCTGAGTGCCTATCTGTGCTCTTTCCTCCATCTGCGGACTTCTCTTGCCCTGAGCCTCCCTTCCCCATTCCCATCCAGCTCCTTTGCCCCTGGTTTCCTTGGCTTCCTGCTGCAAATTGGGCAGTTCTCTGCCCCTTGCCTAAAAGCCTGTACCTCTGGATTGGTGGAAGTAAATCTGGAAGGATTCTCACTCGTATTTCCGACTCCCAGTGGCCAGAGGAGGGAGGGACACAGTGAAGAAGGAAGCCCACCACCTCTCCGAAGAGGAAAGCCACGCAGAGTGGTTGGCATGGGATGCCAGCATCCCGCAAGCTCTGTCATAATCTGCCTCTTCCCAGCAGCCTGGTACCCCAGGTTCCTGTAACTCCCTGCCTCCTCCTCTCTTCTGCTGTTCTGCTCCTCCCAGACAGAGCCTTTCCCTCACCCCCTGACCCCCTGGGCTGACCAAAATGTGCTTTCTACTGTGAGCCCCTATCCCAAGATCCTGGGGAAAGGAGAGACCATGGTGTGAATGTAGAGATGCCACCTCCCTCTCTGAGGCAGGCCTGTGGATGAAGGAGGAGGGTCAGGGCTGGCCTTCTCCGTGCATCGCTCTGCTAGGATGGGGGCCCCCCGACCCACCATGCCTACGCCTAGGGAGCCCGTCCTCCATTATTCCGTCTGTAGCAGGAGCTAGGGCTGCCGCCCCAGCTCCAAGACAAGAATGAACCTGGCTGTGTCAGGCATTTTGTCTTTTCCTTTTTTTTTTTTTTTTTTTTTTTGCCACATTGGCAGAGATGGGACCTAAAGGTCCTACCCCTCACCCCACCCCCACCTCTTCTGTATGTTTGAATTCTTTCAGTAGCAGTTGATGCTGGTTGGACAGGTTTGAGTCAAATTGTACTTTGCTCCATTGTTAATTGAGAAACTGTTTCAATAAAATATTCTTTTCTACAGTTTTTGTGCTGTGAGTTTTTAAAAACAGAAAAAATTTTAAATAGAAATTTTGGGCCAGGCATGGTGGCTCATACCTGTCATCTTAACATTTTGGGAGGCCAAGATGGGAGGATAGCTTGAGGCCAGACCAGCCTGGGCAACAGCAAGACTCTGTCTCAAAAAAAAAAAAAAAAAAAAATTATCTGAGTGTGGGGATGTGCGCCTGTAGACCCAGCTACTTGGGAGACTGAGGCTGGAGGGTGGGTCCCTTGGGCCCAGGACTTAGAGGCTTCAGTGAGCTATGATCGTGCCACTGCACTTCCAGTATGTGTGAAAGTGAAAACCTCAAAAAGTTTGAATAATTGTATCATCAAAATGTTATTAACACTTTGGACTTAGTTGAGATTTGTATATTTATTTTTTTCAAGGAAACAAAATACTGGTTTATTTTACTGCTAACATTATTTGGACTCCTATATCCCAGGCATTTTTAGGTAACATACTTTTTTTTTGAGATTGGGTCCTGCTCTGTTGCCCAGGCTGGAGTGCAGTAGTGCAATCCAGGCTCGTTGCAACCTCCGCCTCCCGGGTTCAAGTGATTGTACTGCCTCAGCCTCCTGAGTAGCTAGGATTACAGGCACCTGCCGCCATGCCCAGCTAAATTTTTTTTGTATTTTAGTAGAGACGGGGTTTCACCATGTTGGCCAAGCTGGTCTCGAACTGACCTCAAACGATCCACCTGCCTTAGGCTCCCAAAGTGCTGGGTTTACAGGTCTGAGCCACTGGGCCCAGCTGGTAACATTAATTTTTAAAATAGCAACCTCATCGTACAAATAAGATACCAGTTCATAGAGATTTAGCAAGTAATTGGTCCAAGGAATGAATCAATGTTGAGTGCTTCAGCTAGATTTGAGCTTAATGCTGACCCATTCGCCCTTGTTCTTCCTACTTAGCTGTGGGAATGTGTTCGTAGAGATTCACCATTGGTAGTACAGTTTTGGTTCATCAGTTTGGGATGGAGCATGCCTAGCCCAAATTTTCTATTACCAATGGAGGATCCCTCTTTGAAGGGGTGGGTTGTCCCTCCACACCTGTGGGTGTTTCTCGTTAGGTGGAATGAGAGACTTGGAAATGAAAAAGACACAGAGACAAAGTATAGAGAAAGAAATAAGGGGGCCCATGGGACTAGCGTATAGCATATGGAGGATCTCGCCAGCCTCTGAGTTCCCTTAGTATTTATTGATCATTCTTGGGTGTTTCTCAGAGAGGGGGATGTGTCAGGGTCATAGGATAATAGTGAGGAGAAGGTCAGCAGATAAACACGTGAACAGGTCTCTGCATCATAGACAAGGTAAAGAATCAAGTGCTGTGCTTTAGATATGCATACACATAAACATCTCAATGCCTTACAGAGCAGTATTGCTGCCCGCATGTCCCACCTCCAGCCCTAAGGCGGTTTTCCCCATCTCAGTAGATGGAACATACAATCGGGTTTTATACCGAGACATTCCATTGCCCAGGGACGGGCAGGAGACAGATGCCTTCCTCTTGTCTCAACTGCAAAGAGGCATTCCTTCCTCTTATACTAATCCTCCTCAACACAGACCCTTTACGGGGGTGTCGGGCTGGGGGACAGTGAGGTCTTTCCCTTCCCACGAGGCCATATTTCAGACTATCACATGGGGAGAAACCTTGGACAATACCTGGCTTTCCTAGGCAGAGGTCCCTGCGGCCTTCCGCAGTGTTTGTGTCCCTGGGTACTTGAGATTAGGGAGTGGTGATGACTCTTAACGAGCATGCTGCCTTCAAGCATCTGTTTTAACAAAGCACATCTTGCACAGCCCTTAATCCATTTAACCCTGAGTTGACACAGCACGTTTCAGAGAGCACGGGGTTGGGGGTAAGGTTATAGATTAACAGCATCTCAAGGCAGAAGAATTTTTCTTAGTACAGAAAGTACAGAACAAAATGGAGTCTCCTATGTCTACTCCTTTCTACACAGACACAGTAACAATCTGATCTTTCTTTTCCCCATACCTCTTGTCACTAATCATGTACATATCTAAGCAGTTGTATACGGTATACAGCGTGTTGCTCTGTCACCCAGGCTGGAGTGCAATGGTGCCATCTTGGCCCACTGCAGCTGCGACCTCCCAGGCTCAAGCAATCCTCCCTGTAGCAGGGACTACCTGGCTAATTTTTGTATTTTTTGGTGGAGACAGGGTTTCACTATGTTTCCCAGGCTCGTCTTGAACTCCTGGACTCAAGTGATCTGCTTGCCTTGGCCTCCCAAAATGCTGGGATTACAGGCTGGAGCCACTGAGCTTGGTCCCGTTGTATTTACATTTAATAACCACGAAGGCCCATCTGGGTATAGTAGCTCACGCCTGTAATCCCAGCACTTTGGGAGGCCAAGGCAGGCAGATCATGAGGTCAGGAGATCGAGACCATCCTGGCTAACATAGTGAAACTCCGTCTCTACTAAAAATACAAAAAATCAGCTGGGCGTGGTGGCACCCGCTTGTAGTCCCAGCTACTCGGGAGGCTGAGGCAGGAAAATCAATTGAATCCAGGAGGATAAGGTTGCAGTGAGCTGAGATGGTGCCACTGCACTCCAGCCTGGGCGACGGAGCAAGACTCCGTCACACACAAAAAAATAATAACCCACGAAGGGTTGTCTTTTTTCTCTAAAAGTTGAACAAGTCAGATAAGTTTTGAATGTGGAAGTTTTGGGTTTTTTTTTTTTTTTTTTTTTGGATGACTTTTAGACAGTTTCAGATTCACAGCAGAATTGAGCGGCAAGTACAGAGTTGCCATATACCTCCTGTCCCCACATACTCGATCTCCCCCAGAATGGTACATTTGTTACAATCACTGAACTTACAGTTTATTATCACCCAAAGTTCTGTATGACACCATAATGGTGGGTACATATACATTTGTCAAAACCTATAGAATGTGCAACACCAAGATAACTGAAACTGTAGACTTTGGGCAAATATGATGTGTCAATGTAGGTTCCTCAGATGTAACACCTGTAGACCTCTGGTGTGAAATGTTTATTTATTTATTTTTTTGAGACGGAGTCTCGCTCTGTCGCCCAGGCTGGAGTGCAGTGGCGCGATCTCGGCTCACTGCAAGCTCCGCCTCCCGGGTTCACACCATTCTCCTGCCTCAGCCTCCCGAGTAGCTGGGACTACAGACGCCTGCCACTACGCCTGGCTAATTTTTTGTATTTTTAGTAGAGACGGGGTTTCACCGTGTTAGCCAGGATGGTCTCGATCTCCTGACCTCGTGATCCACCTGCCTTAGCCTCCCAAAGTGCTGGGATTACAGGCGTGAGCCACTGCGCCCGGCCTCTTTATTTATTTATTTTTTTGAGACGGAGTTTGTCTCTGTTGCCCAGGCTGGAGTACAGTGGTGCAATCTCGGCTCACTGCAACCTCCACCTCCTGAGTTTGAGCGATTCCCCTGCCTCAGCCTCCTGAGTAGCTAGGACTACAGGCATGTGCCATCACGCTCAACTAATTTTTGTAATTTTAGTGGAGACAGAGTTTCACCATGTTGGTCAGGCTGGTCTTGAACTCCTGACCTCAGGCGATCTGCCCACCTCGGCCTCCCAAAGTGCTGGAATTACAGGTGTGAACCACTGTGCCAGGCCTTAAATGGCATTTTTAAATCTATCTGGGATTTATTTTGTGTGGAGTGTGCAATAGAGATCTAAGTTGGTTTTTTCTAAATACCTAGAACAATGTATTTATTTATTATTTATTTATTTTGAGGCAGGGTCTCATTCTGTCACCCAGGAGGGAGTGAAGTGGAGTGATCACAGCTCATTGCAGCCTCAACCTTTTCGGCTCAAGCAATTCTCCTGCCTTGGTCTTCCAAAGTGTTTCAATTACAGGCATGAGCCACTGTGCCTGGCCTTATTTATTAGTTAATCCACTCCACTCTATTGATTTGGGATGTCTTCCTTTTTTTTTTTTTTTTTTTTAACTTCTTTGGAGACAAGGTCTCACTTGGTTGCCCAGGCAGGAGTGCAGTAGCACAATCGCTGCTCAGTGCAACCTTGACCACCCAGGCTTAAGCAATCCTCCCACCTCAGCCTCCTGAGTAGCTGGGACTATCAGCATGAGCCACCACACCTGGTTAATAAAAAAAAAATTTATTTATTTATTTATTTTAAATTTTGAGATGGAGTCTTGCTCTGTCACCCAGGCTCAAGTGCAGTGGCATAATCTCAGCTCACTGCAGCCTCCACCTCCCTGGTTCAAGTGATTCTCCTGCCTCAGCCTCCCTAGTAGCTGGAATTACAGGTGTGTGCCACCATGCCCGGCTAATTTTTGTGTTTTTTTTTTTTTGAGACTGAGTCTCGCCCTGTTGCCCAGGCTGGAGTGCAATGGTGCCATCTTGGCTCACTGCAACCTCTGCCTCCCAGGTTCAAGTGATTCTCCTGCCTCAGCCTCCTGATTAGCTGGGATTACAGGTGCACGCCACCACACCTGGCTAATTTTTGTATTTTTAGTAAAGACAGGGTTTCATCATGTTGGTCAGGCTGGTCTCGAACTCCTGACCTCATGATCCGCGCACCTCAGCCTCCCAAAGTGCTGGGATTACGGAAGTAAGCCACCAACGCCCGGCCTATCTTCTCATTTCTTAACATTCTTTGGAAATACAGTGAACAAACTAGCATTTGAGTCCCTACTATCCTGATCATAAAGTGCTTTAAAATGTTTTTTCATTTAATTCCCACTGGCTGGGTGCGATGGATCATGCTTGTAATCCCTGCACTTTGGGAGCCTGAGGCAGGTGGATCACCTAAACTCAGGAGTTGGAGACTAGCCTGGCCAACATGGCAAAACCCCGTCTGTACGCCGGGCGCGGTGGCTCACGCCTGTAATCCAGCACTTTGGGAGGCCAAGGCGGACAGATCACGAGGTCAGGAGATCAAGACCATCCTGGCTAACACAGTGAAACCCCATCTCTACTAAAAATACAAAAAATTAGCTGGCCTTGGTGGCGGGCGTCTGTAGTCCCAGCTACTCGGGAGGCTGAGGCAGGAAAACGGCGTGAACCTGGGAGGCAGAGCTTGCAGTGAGCCAAGATCGCGCCACTGCACTCCAGCCTGGGCGACAGAGCGAGACTCCGTCTCAAAAAAAAAAAAAAAAAGAAAGAAAGAAACCCCGTCTGTACTAAAAATACAAAAATTAGCCAGGCGTGTTTGTGGGCACCTGTAATCCCAACTACTCAGGAAGCTGAGGCAGAAGAATTGCTTGAACCCAGGTGGCCTGGTCCCGTAGTCTTAGCTACTTGGGAGGATCGCTCAATGCTCAGGAGTTTGAGGTTACAGTGAGCTAAGATACCATTGCACTCCAGCCTGGGCAACAGAGCAAGCCTCTCTCAAAACAAAAATAAATAAATAAAAAATAAAAAACAGACCGGGCACGGTGGCTCACGCCTGTAATCCTAGCACTTTGGGAGGCCGAGGTGGGTGGATTACCTGAGGTCAGGAGTTCGAGACCAGCCTGGCCAATAGGGTGAAACCCTGTCTCTACTAAAAATACAAAAATTAGCTGGGCGTGGTGGCACATGCTTGTAATCCCAGCTACTCAGGAGGCTCAGGCAGGAGAATGGCCTGAGCCTGGGAGGCAGAGGTTGCAGTGAGCCGAGATCGTGCCACTGCACTTCAGCCTGGACGACAGAGCAAGACTCTGTCTCAAAAACAAACAAGCAAACAAACAAATAAACACCATCGACCGGGCACAGTGGCTCATGCCTATAATTCCAGGACATTGGGAGACCAAGGCGGGTGGATCCCTTGAGCTCAAGATTTCGAGGCCAGCCTGGCCAATACGGTAAAACTCTTGTCTCTACGAAAAACAGAAAAATTAACCAGTTTGGCTGGGTGCAGTTGTTCACGCCTGTAATCCCAGCACTTTGGGAGGCCAAGTGGGGGCAGATCACCTGAAGTCGAGAGTTCGAGACCAGCCTGACCAACATGGAGAAACCCCATCCCTACTAAAATTACAAAATTAGCCAGGCATGGTGGGGCATGCCTGTAATCCCAGCTATTCGGGAGGCTGAGGCAGGAGAATCGCTTGAATCCCGGAGAAGGAGGATGCAGTGAGCTGAGATCACTCCATTTCCAAAACAAAACGATAGGGCTGTTAATTTAGGTGGTAGTTACAGGGGTATTAACATGTGTAAAAGATCATTGAGTTGTACATGTAAGATTCCTGCACTTTTTGTATTTTATTATGTGTGCGTTAAATCTTAAAAATAAAAGGGGAGAAAAACCTGATGGCTCCCTACTCCTCTATTAGGTAAAGTAAGAATCTGCTCTGGTTTGGTTTCGGAGGAACTGTTTCCTGGTCCTCTGATCTACCTGGCTGAAAGCACAGTGCCTGGTACAAACTAGGCTCCTCCCCAATTTTGAATTAACCAAGTTCAGTGACATTGTCATCCCATTTTTTTTTTTTTGTTTGAGACAGGGTCTCGCTCTGTCACCCAGGCTGGCACGATCTCGGCTCACTGCAACCTCTGCTTCCCAGGTCCAAGAAATTCTCCTGCCTCAGCCTCCCTAGTAACTGGGATTACAGGCGTGTGCCACCAAGCCTGGCTAATTTTGGTATTTTTAGTAGAGACAGGGTTTCACCATGTTGGCCAGGGTGGTCTCAAACTCCTGACCTCAAGTGATCTGCCTGCCTTGGCCTCCCAAAGTGCTGGGATTACAAGCATGAGCCATCACGTCCGGCCTGTCATCCTATTTTATCTCATCTCCTCCTCCTCCTCCCTTCCCCGACCACCTTCTCTAGAGTAAAAGATCTTTGCTCTCAATTTTGGAATACTTACAATTCCTTCAGCCACTCTTGTTTAGGAAGATATAAGGGAAGAGAGCGAGAGACAGGAGGCAACTCCAGGGCCAAACAGGTTTATTCACAGGAATAAGCCTGCGAGGAGTTCCAATCAGGAGTCTGGCTGAGACCCTGATCGCTTTCAAGCTGAGGCTTTTATAATAACGTTTCTATTGGGGAGGGGTCGGGAAGTGCTGGCTGATTGGGACTATTGGGGACTTTGTTAGGCTATGTTATCTTCTGTTGAAGCTATGGGCGGGGTTAACATTTGCTCTGTTTCTGAGAACACAGTCATCATTGTTGTAAAATAGCATCACTACTGTTAGTTACTCCTCACAATTCTTACCTGGGATCAGTGAAAACCATTATTGTTGATAACTCTTATAGAATTTCTGAGCTCTTATCGAAACCATCTGTTGAGTCTTCACAATGATCTACCAGGCTGGTAGGAAACGGGAGCTCATAGAGATTAACCAAGGTCATACAGTTAGAATGCTGTGGGTCTGGGGCCGGCGCGGTGGCTCACGCTTGTAATCCCAGCACTTTGGGAGGCCGAGGCGGGCGGATCACGAGGTCAGGAGATCGAGACCACGGTGAAACCCCGTCTCTACCAAAAATACAAAAAAAAATTAGCCGGGCGTGGTGGCGGGCGCCTGTAGTCCCAGCTACTCGGAGAAGCTGAGGCAGGAGAATGGCGTGAACCCGGGAGGTGGAGCTTGCAGTGAGCCGAGATCGCGCCACTGCACTCCAGCCTGGGTGACAGAGGAAGACTCCGTCTCAAAAAAAGAATGCTGTGGGTCTGGGACTAGAATTTGATATTTACCCCGGGCCCCGTCTCTGTCCCCAACAATCTAACCACAAGTTAAAATTCCAAATTGTGGGCTGGGCGCGGTGGCTCACGTCTGTAATCCCACCACTTTGGGAGGCCGAGGCGGGCGGATCACGAGGTCAGGAGATCGAGACCATCCTGGCAAACACGGTGAAACCCCATCTCTACTAAAAATACAAAAAATTATCCGGGCGCGGTGGTGGGCGCCTGTAGTCCCAGCGACTCGGGAGGCTGAGGCAGGAGAATGGTGTGAACCCGGGAGGCGGAGCTTGCAGTGAGCCGAGATCGCACCACTGCACTCCAGCCTGGGCGACAGAGCGAGACTGTCTCAAAAAAAAAGAAAAAAGAAAATACTGTGTTCTCTTACAACACCTTTCCCAAACTGTGAGCAACTTGGGAACGATGATTATAACCTTAGTGTTCGGTGTGTTTTGTAGAGGAGGGCACTCACTAAAAACTGGTTTGTTGAATGCAACCACTTAAGAATTGGACATGCCGTGCCCAGCCCCTAAGGGGCGCTATGCTCGTTTGTCCAAGGAGCAGCGTGACCAATGGGAGGGAGTAAGTCGACGTCCCCGGCATGTGGGGCGGAGAACTCCACTGGCTGGCAAACGAATCAGCAGGCGAAGACCACGCCCCCGCCCGCCGCGCATGCGCAGCCTTCGCTGGCCCCGCCCCGTCCTATTCGGGCTCCCGCCTCTGTTCAGGTAGGGGGCGGTATGCTGGGGAGGGGCGTCACCTGAGGGCGGGGCTCTCAGGTCTTGGGGATCCATTGTTGGTGAACCCCAACTTCCGATACGACCTGGAGCTGTTCCTGCAGTTCCGGAGACAATTCATGGGTCTTGGGGCCACCGAGGCGCTGTCCCTGACCACCAGAACAAGACCCCTTTCTATCGCGCCAGTCTTGTGGTCTCCGCACCTCTCCAGCTCCTGCACCCCCGGCCCCCGTGGTTCTCAGCCGCACAGTCGCGTGTCCTGGGTAGCGTGAGGACCCATGGGGCTGGGCAGGTGCCACGAGCCCGCCGCCTCTTCTCCCCTGCCCGTCGCCTCTCCTCCTCCCCCGCCCGCCGCCTGGCCCTCCCCCGCCCGCCGCCTGGCCCTCCCCCGCCCGCCGCCTGGCCCTCCCCCGTCCGCCGCCTGGCCCTCCCCTACCAGGCCGAGCCTCTGGGTGCCAGAAGCGCGGGGCCTCCGGGAGAATACGTGCAGTCTCCCGCTCCGCGTGCGCCTACGCCTTCTGCTCCAGTTGCTTTCCCAATTGAGCGGAAAAGCCGGGGCATGTTGCCGGGGCCCTGGGTGGGACGGTTGTGCACTGCAGCCCGAAGCCCGCCGGGGCACCTTCCCGCCCACGAGCTGCCCAGTCCCTCTGCTTGCGGCCCCTGCCAACGTCCCACAGGTTGGAAACCAGACCCTGCAGCCCCCAGCTAGCCCGAAGGAAGCCCAGGCTGACGTCGCAGGGTAATGGGGACCCAGAGGTAGCTCTGTGGGGCCCCATCAGGACCTCAGCCCTTAGCGGGGCTTTTTGTGTGACACCTTGGGACCTGAACTGGGGAGGTCCCCCTTACATAGAATTACAAGGGGCAACTGTAGGAAACAATTACATCTATTATGTGCTAAGGATTGAGAGTTCCACGGATTGAGGCCCTCTCTAGAAGGCTTAGAAGTGGGGTAGCCGGGGTATGTGTCTGACTTTGTGTTTTGGTGGGGTGGTGGTGAGTGGGTGTAGAAAATAATAGTGCCAAGTGCAGTGCCTGTCAACTAGTAAGTTAATAAACCTTCTGTGAATGAATGAGAAGGTTCTGTGACTGAGGGAGCAGGGCTAGAGAGGGCATCTCTGCTCATCCCACCCCTGCCTCCCCTGGGCTCATGCAGACAAAAGTAATTAGGTTGAACCTTTAATCAAAGCTGGTTTCACAGGCAAGCAGACATGATAGAGGAGGTAAAGGCAGAAATCCTGGGGACACAGGGTGCTGGCCTGGCTCACAGGCATGCCTCCTTCTGGGACCTCCTCCACCCCCTACAGTTTGGTGCTCAGTAATCTCTTGTTTTCTTGTCTCCCTCAGGACACTGGGTCCCCTAGGAGCCTCCCCAGGCTTAATGATTGTCCAGAAGGCGGCTATAAAGGGAACCTGGGAAGCTGGGTGGAGGAGGGAGCAGAAAAAACCCAACTCAGCAAATCTGGGAACTGTGAGAGCGGCAAGCAGGAGCTGTGGTCAGAGGCTGTGCGTCTTGGCCGGTAGGGCCTGCTCTTTTCTACCATGGCAGCCCAGGGCTATGGCTATTATCGCACTGTGATCTTCTCAGCCATGTTTGTGGGCTACAGCCTGTATTACTTCAATCGCAAGACCTTCTCCTTTGTCATGCCATCATTGGTGGAAGAGATCCCTTTGGACAAGGATGATTTGGGTGAGCCCTGAAACAGCAGGGTGGTGGACCTGGGGACACAGAACCAGCAGGACACACTGGGTGTTTGTGTACGGGCATGTCGTGTGGGTGTAGTGTCTGCACAGTAGAGGCCAGGGGCCAGTCTGCATATGCCAGATGAAGAAGCTCTGAGATCCACGGACGTGGGTGCATGCGGGGCTAAGGAGGGCTGCTTATTTGATGTGTGTGTGCATGCCCCTGGAGGCACTGTTTATCCCGAGAGTGTTTGAGGGGCTTCTGAGCATGGTTTTCACACCTGTGTGGGTGCTTGTGGAAGCTTCAGGGTGAGTGCTGTCTACTGACACTGTGAGCACTGGGAACTAAAAAGTTGGCACAATGACTTCATGTGGCCTGGCATGCTACCCTTCAGGAGGGACAGGGTCCCTGACTCCAATCCTGAGCCCTTCGCCCCATGTTGGGTAGTGGAGCAACAGAACTGCTAGAGGCCTGGGACTGGCATCCAGGGTGAGGTGGGAAATCCCATATGCAAATCCCAGGGAGGGGGAACTGCCATATCCTGCTCCCTTTTTGTTCCCTGACAACCGTAGCTGAGAATCATGGGTCAGTCTGGGGCTAGTGCTGATGGTGAGGCAGGAGAAGTGGCCAAAGTAGTAGGGCCCCATGAGTGTCAGATTGCAGCGCAGGCTCTTCCTGTTCCTCTGGGAAGTAACCTGTCTCACCCCACTGGGCACCCCTACACACCTGACCCCATGCCTTCTTCCATTGCTCCTGTGTTTCTCCCCTGGTCCCTGACCCCTAAGTGTAATGTTCCCTGCTCCCCTCCCCTGCAGGGCTCATCACCAGCAGCCAGTCGGCAGCTTATGCTATCAGCAAGTTTGTCAGTGGGGTGCTGTCTGACCAGATGAGTGCTCGCTGGCTCTTCTCTTCTGGGCTGCTCCTGGTTGGCCTGGTCAACATATTCTTTTCCTGGAGCTCCACAGTACCTGTCTTTGCTGCCCTCTGGTTCCTTAATGGCCTGGCCCAGGGGCTGGGCTGGCCCCCATGTGGGAAGGTCCTGCGGAAGGTGAGTGCTTCCAAAGAGCCTGTTTGGATTGTCATAGAGGATGCCTAAAGAGCATGTGGGAGCTCCCCTTCTTACCCACCACCTCCACACGCAACCCAGAGCAGGTTCCTGAGCAGTTCCTGGCCAGCTCCTATTGCTTGTCAAGATATTTTAGGAGGCTGAGAGTGGTGGGATCAGGTGGCAGAGGAGGAAACTGCCCTGCCAAACAGAAGCGCCCTCTCTCTCTTCCCTGTAATATGAGCTTCTGGGGCTGCCTCACCTGACCCCACCCTCAACATGGGCAGTAGGCTGGACACCAACGTTGTCGCCCTCTGCCCCACAGTGGTTTGAGCCATCTCAGTTTGGCACTTGGTGGGCCATCCTATCAACCAGCATGAACCTGGCTGGAGGGCTGGGTCCTATCCTGGCAACCATCCTCGCCCAGAGCTACAGCTGGCGCAGCACGCTGGCCCTGTCTGGGGCACTGTGTGTGGTTGTCTCCTTCCTCTGTCTCCTGCTCATCCACAATGAACCTGCTGATGTCGGACTCCGCAACCTGGACCCCACGCCCTCTAAGGGCAAGAAGGGTGAGCCCCCACCGACACCGACCCCTGGGGCACTCATTCAGCAGGCAGATTTTTGTTGAAGACTAGGCATTTGCCTGGTCCTGTGCTAGTCAGTGAATGTGGGGGAAGAGGTGATAATGTAGGCTGCATGGGGAGTAAACAAAACTGCATCCCAAGAGGCAGTTAAGTACTGGACAAGTGGCAGAGCCAACAAGTGCTGTGACTCATGTTATTTTCTGGCCCTTCCTCACAACAGCACAGACTTCCCTGTCCTGGATAGATAGAATCATGAGCTTTAGTGGCTTGGTCCTTTTTGGCCCTGTTTGTCTTTCATTCATTGAGCTTGGTCCTTAAGTGGCTTGGTCCTCCCTGGTCCTGTTTCTCTTTCATTCATTGACCTTGCAGCAGAGAGGGGGTGAGGAGAGCAGTGGGGTGAGGGAATACCCTTCACGCTGATCCTGGCTGTGCGGATGGACTCTGCCCCTGTGGCTGGTTAATGAATGTTGGGGGCTCAGATTGGGGAGAGCAGTCAGGGCAGAGCCTGATGCCCAGCCTCTTCCCACCTCCAGGCTCCTTGAAGGAGGAGAGCACCCTACAGGAGCTGCTGCTGTCCCCTTACCTGTGGGTGCTCTCCACTGGTTACCTTGTGGTGTTTGGAGTAAAGACCTGCTGTACTGACTGGGGCCAGTTCTTCCTTATCCAGGAGAAAGGACAGTCAGCTCTTGTAGGTAAGATGAGCATGGGGACAAGGGTGGGCATAAGGAGCAGGAACCAATGCAGGGGATGGAAATTCAGGCCTTGTTTCCACTTATCTTCTTTATTCGTTCCTTGAGGCCGGGCACTACTCAGGCAGCTGTGGCCAGTCACCCATGGGAACCCTGTACCTCTCCAGGTTTAAGCCATTGTGGGACAACCCCAATGTGTAACACCCTCCCACCCTTCCCTTCCCTCTTCCCACCACAACTCCCCACTGCAGGTAGCTCCTACATGAGTGCCCTGGAAGTTGGGGGCCTTGTAGGCAGCATCGCAGCTGGCTACCTGTCAGACCGGGCCATGGCAAAGGTGAGCGGGCAGAAGGGACAGGAAGGAGAAGGGTCCCTTTCAGTCTTTACAACGTGGCTGGGACAGGCACTGGAGAGATGGGAGTCCCAGGGCACAGGCAGGTTGGCATCTGCTGGTTTAGACCGGGTGAAGAGGGAATGATTCCGGGCTGGTCTTAGCTTTCCTAGGGTTGTGGAGGTTAAGGCTCTTGGGGAGAGTTTTAACTGATGTGAAGGACAGCCAGAATATTTCTTAGCTTAGCTGTAGGTTTCTCCAGAGCCCCAGGAAAATGGGCTGGGAACAGACTAGGTGCCCTCCCCAGCACGTGTCCTAGTCCTGCCTGACGGGGGAGGAAGGGATGTTGTGGAGTTTGGCCTCAGAATGTAATGAGCAGGTCCCAGGGCCTCCCAGAGCTGCCCAGGGCCAAGAACTGTGGTGGGATTGCCAAAGACCTGTCAGCAGAGGCCCTGCTGTGTCAGAGTCCAGGGGTGGGGGTTCTCTGCCCTGTTCTGAGGGCGTGACATTGCCAGGACTGTATCCATAGGCGGGACTGTCCAACTACGGGAACCCTCGCCATGGCCTGTTGCTGTTCATGATGGCTGGCATGACAGTGTCCATGTACCTCTTCCGGGTAACAGTGACCAGTGATTCCCCCAAGGTAATTAAGGAAGGCCTGGCTCACGGCAGGGCACAAGGAGAGAAGGCAAGGGCCACTGACTCTGTCTCCCTCTCCTGGCTCCAGCCTGGGCCAATTTTTTCTTCGCCTCTCAGATTCCCTTTTCAGTTCTGATTGGACCGCTCCTCTGTGTCTGGGTTCTCCTCCTCCACTCCGGGCCTGGTTTTCTTTTCTTCCCTGTGCTCCTCTAGGATGTTGCTTTCTGGACTCTGGCTCTTCACCCTCTGGCGGAGCTCACAGGCTTTACAGAGCATGAGGTGCCTTAAAGATATCTCTGGTTTTTCTCCTGGTCTGTCTCACCTTTGTCCTACTCTTCCACCTTACCCCTAGCCAATCCAGTTTGTGTAAATCCTGAGGACAGCCTCTAGCTGAGGGATGACTTCTTTACCTCCTTTCCTTGCCCACCTAGGTCCCTGGGTTTGCTCAATGTGGCATCTACTACTCTAGCTCTGTACTGTCAGTTGTGTTGGGGAGTGGGAGGCAAAGAATCACTTACTGTCCCTTTATGACTACTGTTTGTTCCTGGGGACCAAGCCTTCTTCTTGCTTTGGCAGGGGTGGGTCGGCAGGTCGGCTTTCCGATTCTGAATGCCACTCCACTCTGCCCTTGGCAGCTCTGGATCCTGGTATTGGGAGCTGTATTTGGTTTCTCCTCGTATGGTCCCATTGCCCTGTTTGGAGTCATAGCCAACGAGAGTGCCCCTCCCAACTTGTGTGGCACCTCCCACGCCATTGTGGGACTCATGGCCAATGGTAAGTATTACCTTCTAGAGTCTCTCCCTCACCCCCACCCGTGCTTTGCATATAGACCAGTGAGAAGCTGGAGCTAGCACCACTGGCTTAGGTTCTTCCCCTTCCCCGACAGTGGGCGGCTTTCTGGCCGGGCTGCCCTTCAGCACCATTGCCAAGCACTACAGTTGGAGCACAGCCTTCTGGGTGGCTGAAGTGATTTGTGCAGCCAGCACAGCTGCCTTCTTCCTCCTACGAAACATCCGCACCAAGATGGGCCGAGTGTCCAAGAAGGCTGAGTGAAGAGAGTCCAGGTTCCGGAGCACCATCCCACGGTGGCCTTCCCCCTGCACGCTGTCGGGGGAGAAAAGGAGGGGCCCTGCCTGGCTAGCCCTAAACCTTTCACTTTCCATTTCTGCGCCTTTTCCCTCACTCGGGTGGCGCAGGAAGTTATCAGTGGCTAGTGAGGTCCCAGCTCCCCCATCCTATGCTCTATTTAAAAGATAACCTTTGGCCTTAGACTTCATTAGCTCTTATTTCCTGCCTTCAGACAAGCAGGAAACTTATGCAGTCAGGAAGCCTCCTGTACCCTTCTTCTTTTCCCAGGCCCTGTCCTTCCCCCATCCTACCCCATCCCCACCTAAAGTGAGGCTATCTTTGCAGCTGCAGGGCACTAATGACCCTTGACTTCTGCTGGGCCCTAAGTCCTCTCAGCAGTGGGCGACTGCTGTTGCCAATACCTCAGACTCCAGGGAAAGAGAGGAGGCCATCATTCTCACTGTACCACTAGGCGCAGTTGGATATAGGTGGGAAAAGATGACTTGTTATAGAAGATTAAAACTAGATTTGATACTGAACACCGTCAGTGATTCATTTTTTTCAAAGTGAGAGAGCTTCCTTGGGAAATACTGTCAATACCTGCTCTTTCTACCCCAAAATGGAAAGACTTCATTTCCCTGGAATAGGGAAGCTGAAGTGTAGATGGACTCCTTTAAAGCTCATGCCTCCTCTGCCTTCACCTGAACATTGAATAGTTCAATGATTATTTTAGAGATAAAGCTATTGGGTTGTGGACAGATTAAATAACTTGATGGAGGGAAGAAGTGTAACAGTGGTTTATTAAGTGTGCAGTCAGAAAGCGTAGGTTCAAACCCAGACTGTCAGTAACTAGCTTGGAAACTTTGAGGCAGAAAGTCTGCTAAATCTCTTGTCTGTAACAGAATGTACCCCCTGGAGTTAGGGTGAAGATCAAGTGAGATAAAGCAGGAATGCCTGGCTGTAAGTGCTTGATATATGTTCCATCATAATCATCATCATCATCATAACGGCCACCACCACCGCTGCCACCACCCCAGGACCCCAGGAAATCAGCAGCAATTCTGGGACTAGATCCAATGCTCATGCTTCAAAATCTTATGTTCATTTATTTAATGAACACGTATTTGTTATGTTTTTTACTAGCACATAATCATCTTCCCAGAATTCCCTAACCATTTTTGACTCACTTCCTGTATCTTTCCCCCAAAACCATCGATTAAGACAGATTGCAAACACCAAGATCAAAGGAATATTTATTACAACATTTATGGACCTAGCTCCTCCATAAATAAATATGTACAGAGTTGGAAAGTAAGACCATGGTATATACAGAAGGAAATACATAGTGTTAAGGCTCAGGAATCAGTACAAGTCATCAGGGTCAGCATTCTCCCATTTTCAAGTGCACTAACAAGGCTGCTGGGATTTCCACTGGAGTGTAAACAGCAGTATTCCTGTTGCAGGAACTCTCAGAATTTGGGGGTCCATCACAGGTTCAGCCTATGACCCAGGTCCAAAAGTTCCAGCCTTCTCTGCCACCTCCAGAGCTAGCTTCAGGTTCTGGTCAAAGAGCTCACACCTAAGCCGGGCCCAGGGTGAGGAAAAAAAGTATGAGGAAAAAAAGTATGAGGACTGAGGCTTTCTCCCCACTTAAGCCAGGAGAAACTGCTTGAAGAACAACATGTATCATGGAAGGCCGAGGTGGGTGGATCAGCTGAGGTCAGGACTTCGAGACCAGCCTGGCCAACACGGTGAAACCCTGTCTCTACTAAAAATACAAAAATTAGCCGGGCATGGTGGCAGGCGCCTGTAATCCCAGCTACTCCGGAGGCTGAGACCAAAGAATCGCCTGAACCCGGAAGGCAGAGGTTGCAGTGAGCCGTGATCGCACCATTGCACTCTAGCCTGGGTGGTAAGAGTGAAACTCAGTCTCAAAAAAAAAAAAAAAGCCACAAACAAACAGAAATGACATAAACACCAAGGAAAGTCTGTTTTCTCTAAATAGTCACCCAGGCTGGAATGCAGTGGCACAATCTCAGCTCACCGTAACCTCTGCCTCCCAGGTTGAAGTGATTCTCTTGCCTCAACCTTCTGAGTAGCTGGGATCGCAGGTGCACACGACCACACCTGGCTAATTTTTGTATTTTCAGTATTTTTAGTAGAGATGGGGTTTCACCATGTTGACCAGGCTGGTGTTAAACTCCTGACCTCAAGTGATCCGCCCGCCTCAGCCTCCCAAAGTGCTGGGATTACAGGTGTGAGCCACTGCACCCAGCGACTGTTGTCTTATTTATTTAGAGACATGGTCTTGTTCTGTTGCCCAGGCTGGAATGCAGTGGCACGAGCATGGCTCACTGCTGTCTTGACCTTCCAGGTTTAAGCAATCCTCCCACCTCAGCTTCCTTAATAGCTGGCACTACAGGTGTCTGCCACCACACCAGGCTAATTTTTTTTTTTTTTGTAAAGATGGGGTTCTATGTTGTCCAGGCTGATCTCAAACTCCTGGGCTAGTGATCCTACCCCCTCCGTCTTCCAAAGTGCTGAGATCACACACGAGCCACCAGCCTGTCCTTTTGTCTTACTTAAAAGTAATACTCGGCCAGGCGCAGTGGCTCACGCCTGTAATCCTAGCACTGTGGGAGGCCAAGGCAGGTGGATCACCTGAGGCCGGGAGTTTGAGACCAGCCTGACCAATGTGGTGAAACCTTGTCTTTACTAAAAATATGAAATTAGCCAGGTGTGGTGGCACATGCATGTAATCCCAGCTACTCAGGAGGCTGAGCCAGAAGAATCACTTGAACCCGGGAGGCAGAGGTTACGGCGAGCCAAGATCACACCATTGCACTCCAGCCTGGGCAACAAGAGCGAAACTCCGTCTCAAAAACAAACAAAAAAAGTAATACTCTACTATGCTTCAACTAACTTTGGACAGAGCACACAGGGAGGGGCAAGGAGGCTTTAAACACTATCTGGGAAGTGGGGCCACTTACCTGATGGGCATTTCTAAGGAGTAGAATGGATTCTTGAGGGCAAAGTCTGAGTAAATCTCATAAATCTTTCGGAGAAGAGAATCTATTCCAGCTTGCCTAGGATCTGCTAGAACCACAAACTTGATCCCTGGAGAGAGACCAAGAATGGTTACCAAAGAGTAGACACTGGAGCAAATAGTGTCATCCTGTATTTGTACAGCACTTTCAATTTTGCAAAAACACTTTTATAAACCTATTTTAATTTTATTCTTTTTACCACATAATGCAGGAAAGGCAAGACTTTGAATCTACCGATGAGACCAGAGAAGTGAAGTAACTTTATTACATCACCCACCTGATTAAGACCAGGCTTTGAGTTCTAGCTCTGCCACTTACTAACAGTTTTGGAGTCCCTCAGCAGAAACACTGCCAGGCAGGGGACAAACTCAGGCAGTTTTCAATAAATTAAGGGGGTGAAGCAATGACACTCGCAATCCAAAGGTCATATCCATTTGGCTTTCAAATTTCATTTTGGAAGAACACTTAACACCTTCTAAAGTACATGCAACAGGAAATAGCATTAAGGTGAGTTTTATCTGAACACAAGATAACCTGTGCTGAACGTGCTCGGTGGCACGGACAAAATCAGTTTCAGATTAAATATTGGTTTTATATTCACAAAACAAACAGATGTGTCTGTAAAATTGTGCCAGGAAGGCCAGGCGCGGTGGCTCATGCCGGTAATCCCAGCACTTTGGGAGGCAGAGGCAGATGGATCACCTGAGGTCAGGAGTTTGAGACCAGCCTGGCCAACATGGTGAAACCCCATCTCTCCTAAAAAATACAAAAATTAGCTGGGCGTGGTGGCGGACGCCTGTAATCCCAGCTACCCAGGAGGCTGAGGCAGGAGAATTGCTTGAACCGGGGTGGCGGAGGCTGCAGTGAGCCAACATCACGCCACTGCACTCCAGCCTGGGCGACAGAGCAAGACTCCGTCTCAAAACAAGACAAAACAAAAAAAACCCACAAAAAATTAGCTGGGTGTGGTGGTGGGCATCTGTAGTCTCAGCTACTTGGGAGGCTGAGGCAGGAGAATTGCTTGAACCCAGGAGGTGGTGGCTGCAGTGAGCCAAGATCATGCCACTGCACTCCAGCCTGAGTGGCAGAGTGAAACTCCATCTCAAAAAAAAAAAAAAAAGAACTGTGGGCCGGGTGCAGTGGCTCACGCCTGTAATCCCAACACTTTGGGAGGCTGAGGCGGGCAATCACCTGAGGTCGGGAGTTTGAGACCAGCATGACCAATATGGAGAAACACCGTCTCTACTAAAAACAGAAAAATTAGCCGGGTGTGGTGACACATGCCTGTAATCCCAGCTATTTGGGAGCCTGAGGCAGGAGAATTGCTTGAACCCAGGAGGCGGATCACGCCACTGCATTCCAGCCTGGGCAACAAGAGTGAAACATCTCAAAAAAAAAAAACAGAATTGTGCCAGGAAAAGCACACCCCCTCTTCTTGCTTACCAAAGGTGTCTTTGGTCAACCCCCTCCTCCCACCTTCTCCACCACACTCCTCTGGCCCACCTGGAGATGCAAACTTGTCAGTGTCTCTTCCCCACCTTCTCCATCACACTCCTCTGGCCTCCGTGGAGATGCATACCTGTCAGTGTCTGGTAGCAGTGCAGTTTGAATGTGTCTGTCTCCAGCATCTCAATGCCTGAGCTTCCCTGTTCAGGAGACAGCTGGGAGCCGATGGCAAAGAGCCTATATGCAAAGGAGGCAAAGTTGCTCTAAGGAAGGAGTGCTTCTCAGACTTCCACTGAAGTGTCCCTATTTGCTGAGGAGTTCACATTACGGCCTGGGACAGTCAGGAGAAGTAGTGTGAACTGTCTGGCAGTAGTGTCAAAATTTCTAAGTTTATTTGAATTCTGTGAATATTTTACATTCATACTTTGTTACAAGACATTTTACATCTAAAACTTTGGGTAAAATGAATACTCTAGGAATATGTGCCACGCTTGCTAAGCTTGTGTTTAAGCAAAGGCCGGCACATCTGATACCACAATTGAGAGCAGAAAAAGATTTTTTAAGATCATTTAGTTAAACTGGCTTTCTTTAAATATGAAGAAACTAAGGCTCAGAGAAGAGAAGTTGACTTTAAGTAAGATGACACCTCGGCTGGGCGCGGTGGCTCACTCCTGTAATCCCAGCACTTTGGGAAGCCGAGGCAGGTGGATCACCTGAGGTCAGGAGTTTGAGACCAGCCTGGCCAACATGGCAAAACCCCTCTCTACTAAAAATACAAAAATTAGCTGGTCGTGGTGGCACGCGCCTGTAATCCCAGCTACTCGGGAGGCTGAGGCAGGAGAATCGCTTGAACCTGGGAGGCAGAGGCTGCAGTGAGCCGAGAACGAGCCACTGCATTCCAGCCTGGGTAACAACAGCGAGACTCCGCGGCTCCTCTCCACCCAGCAAAAAAAGATGACACCACTGCCATTATTACCTAAAATCTAAATCTGGATCGGTTGCGTTTTTCATACACCAGAACGACGATTTAAGAAAAGGTAGGCAAATTACAAGCGCTGCCGTTCAGGAGACGGGGGACTTACGAGTGGAACATGGAGGCCAGCATGAGCTTCTCATTAGAAGTGAGGCGGGGCCGGCCAAATCGAATGGACACCGGGTAATTAGCAGGGTTACCCAGATACTCCAGCACCTCTTTCCCGTCAGCCGTGTACCTGCCATTCACGTCCATGCCATTGATGGCCAGCACTGCATGACCCACTGCAGAGGTGAAGCTAACGGTCAGCGAGGCTGCAGCCCCGGGATTCTGCCGAGGGGACAAGGGACCCGACACCACCCCTTTTCCCCCAACCCCGCACCTACAACCAGCCCACTTCCACAGCCTAGCCCACCTCGAATGCCGTCCCGCTGGCCGAAAGCAACCAACACACGCTCATCGTGTAGCTTGAGCAGCAGATCCAGCGGGTAACTGAAAGTTTTCTCAGCCTCAGCCCGTGGCGCGTAGCTGTCCAACTGGTAAATCAAGCCGCCAGCTTTGTTCACCACATACACACTAAAGATCGCCATCGCTGCCGCTGCCGCTGGAGCACGAAAACTGGTATTCGGCCTCTACCCGACGGCCCCACCCCGGAACCGCATCACAGCACTTGCCCCCGGCCCCACCCCAGCCTCCTCCTCCTGGGCCCTGCGTGTAGCCACCTGCGGCACCTGCGCACTGGGAGCGACACGCTCGGGCATAAGTAGTGCGGGAAAGTTAGTTGCCGAGACGTGGTGGATTGCTTTTCATTTATTAGTGCAGGAAAACAGTGCTATAGTACTGCGTCACAACTAGCGCAGCCTCCGGCAGTATTTAGGCGGTGCGGCTTGGGAATTGGAATCCACTTCGTGTCTTCCGCTTCAGGCTAGAGGGCGAGCGCTTCGCCGTGGGACTTCCTCCGCCTGGCTCCGCCTCTTGCCCCGGAAGTACTCACCGCGGACGGTGGTTTCTGGGCCTGTTTCTGAGCAGCGCTTCCTTTTTGTCCGACATCTTGGCGAGGCTGTGGTGTCTGCTGCTACTCTCTGAGCTTCGCAATGGTAAGCTTCAGGGGTATGAAGTCGCCGGGGTTCTTGGGTTTGAGGACTCAGTGAAGAGAGCCTTCGACGGGAGCGCTCCTTGGCCTGCCGGCCTCGGTTGCAGGGCGGGCGCGGTTATTGCTTCGCCCATGTGCTCTGGTGGTGGAGTTTGCGGGGGCTGGGGGCGACGTATTAGGGGACTTTGGCGCTATTTGAGGACCTGGTTGCATTCCCGCTGCCCTCCTACAGCCGCCCAAGGACGATAAGAAGAAGAAGGACGCTGGAAAGTCGGCCAAGAAAGACAAAGACCCAGTGAACAAATCCGGGGGCAAGGCCAAAAAAAAGGTAGAAATAAGACCCGTCTGAGAGAGACTAGGGGTAATCCTCTCGTAGCCGTCTACTAATAGGTAACTTGTATAGTAAGTGGTTTTTCAGGTGTAGATTTCTAGAGTCAAAATGTGAGAGTTTATCTTTCCGTCACCACTCGTTCTTTTTCCCATTAGGATCATGAAAATGAATCCATTGTGCAAAGTGCTCCTGTGCCTGCCGTGTTATTTTTAACTGATCTAGTGGGGCTCGGTCCCTGTTCTGAAGCCCAAAAACGTGTCGGTTTTTTTTTTTTAGTAATGTGTAATTTATTTTTGATAACGGTGGAACAGATTTCTCTGACGCAGATTAGTCGAGAGGGAAAGGGTGCTTCTGCCAGAAATACTAACTTGTTTCTGTTTTGTTTTGGTGAGCAGAAGTGGTCGAAAGGCAAAGTTCGGGACAAGCTCAATAACTTAGTCTTGTTTGACAAAGCTACCTATGACAAACTCTGTAAGGAAGTTCCCAACTATAAACTTATAACCCCAGCTGTGGTCTCTGAGAGACTGAAGATTCGAGGCTCCCTGGCCAGGGCAGCCCTTCAGGAGCTCCTTAGTAAAGGTGAGGGGTGTATCCTACATGTGTGCTTTTGTAGGTTAAATTGTCTTGACCATGTTAACCATCTTCAGTGGTTTTGCTGGAAAAGCAGAATTAAAAAAAAAAAAAAAGGCATGGCTTGACCATTGGCTGTTAGTAATGTAATTCTGACGTCTTACGCCTGAGATGAATTCTCAGGGTTCTTAGCCACTTTTGTGCCGTGGACTCTGTGGCAGTTTAGTGAAGCCCAAGGATCTTTTATGTTTGAAGTAAATGGATGCATAGAATTACAGGGACAACAATTTTTGAAATAATTTGATTACTATTTTGAAACAACTTTGAAAATGTTTAAAATCTTTATGGTATTTTGTTGATGTATTAAATTTTAAAACCAGAAATTTAGTACAGTCTACTCAGTAGTATGGTCTGATTACTGTAATTCCACAATAATAAGGCTCAGCTAACTATAGTGACTGAACGTCTGTAATTCTAGCACTTTGGGAGGCCGAGGCGGGTGAATCACCGGAGGTCAGGAGTTAAAGACCAGCCTGGCCAATATGGTGAAAACCTGTCTCTACTGAAAGTTAGCTGGACGTGGAGTAGCCTGTAATCCCAGTTACTCAGGATGCTGAGGCATGAGGATCGCTTGAACCCAGGAGATGGAGATGGCAGTGAGCCGAGATGACACCACTGCACTCCAGCCTTAGTGACAGAGCAAGAGACTGTCTCAAAAAAGGGGGTGGTGGTGGAAGATAATGGGCCCCTAATTTAAAGGAAAAGTAAGGATAGATGATCTTTAAAAACTGTAGGATTCTCTAGCTGTTACCAAACGTCAGATTAAGCAATTCTGGAGCCAGGTGCAGTGGTACCCTTGTATTTCTAGCTACTTGGGAGGCCAAAGCAGGAGGATCATTTGAGCCAAGGAGTTTTGAGACCATTTTGGGCACCTTTGAGAGAACCCTGTCTCTTTTTGTTTTCCTTTTGTTTAAATAGAGATGCGGTTTTGCCATGTTGCCCAGGCTGGTCTCCTGGGCTCAAGAGATCCCCCTGTCCAAAGTGCTGGGATTACAGGCATGAGCCACTGCACCCGGCCAAAACAAACCTTACTAGAGTCTCTGTCGCCCAGGCTGGAGTGCAGAGGGGCAATCTTGGCTCACTGCAACCACCAATTCCTGGGTTCAGGTGGTCCTCACATCTCAGCCTCCCAAGTAGCTGGGATTACAAGCACGTGCCACCATGCCCAGCTAATTTTTGTATTTTTGGTAGAGATGGGGTTTCACCATGTTGGCCAGGCTGGTATGCAACTCCTTGCCTCAAGCGATCTGCCCGCCTCCACCTACCCAAAGCAGTGGGATTACAAGCATGAGCCACTGCACCCAGCCAAAAACCTTACTAGTTTCTATTGTAGCATCTATTAAGCATCTCATCATACTATCCTCTTTCCCTAGGACTTATCAAACTGGTTTCAAAGCACAGAGCTCAAGTAATTTACACCAGAAATACCAAGGGTGGAGATGCTCCAGCTGCTGGTGAAGATGCATGAATAGGTGAGTAGGAATGTGTGGGCTCATACGGTGTAGGAGGTAGATACAAAGCTTTATGGTTCTGATTCTTTTAATTTTTTTTTACAGGTCCAACCAACTGTACATTTGGAAAAATAAAACTTTATTAAATCAAATGAATGAATATGTCTGTTTCCTTTTTTTTAAATTTAATTTAATTTTATTTTTTTGAGACGGAGTCTTGCTCTGTCGCCCAGGCTGGAGTGCAGTGGCGCGATCTCGGCTCACTGCAAAGCTCCGCCTCCCGGGTTCACGCCATTCTCCTGCCTCAGCCTCTCCGAGTAGCTGGGACTACAGGCGCCCGCCACCACGCCTGGCTAATTTTTTGTATTTTTAGTAGAGACGGGGTTTCACCGTGTTCTCGATCTCCTGACCTCGTGATCCGCCCGCCTCGGCCTCCCAAAGTGCTGGGATTACAAGCGTGAGCCACCGCGCCCAGCCGAGTATGTCTGTTCCTAAGAAAGACAATGATGAAGAATTTGGTGGAAGGTATAATAGTAGGGGTTTGTTGACTTTGCTTTTAGCCTCATGGTAGTTGGCAGAGCATGATTAGCTTTTTTCTGTATGTGACTGCTTCATTGCTGCAGCTTCAGTTTTGAATTGATGTCTGAAAGGAAATAAAGGGTTAACACGATGATGAAGGGTGACATCTCCATAAAGGAGGTTGGATGGGTAGGTTGGAGACCCGGCACTGAACACACGTACCTGGACTGCCAGCGGCGTCCATTATTCCAGACGCGGCCAAAAGAGGGCAGCCAGCCTGCACTGGTCCTGGAGCTGTGATCAAAGTTGGCCCCAACTCGGTCTGGGGGGAGTTTTTTCAACTTCTGTTTTTCCTCTGTGCAATGATAGGGAAACTTTTTTAGTTTTCTTTATTAAAGAATATAGAGATGGGGTCTCACTATGTTGTCCAGGCTGTTTTCAGACTTTGGGGCTCAAGTGACCCTCCCACCTCAGCCTCCCAAAGTGCTAGGATTACAGCCATGAGCCACCACACACAGGCAAGGAAACCATTTTTGAGTGTGAAGGTTTAGAAGACCCTCTCTTGAATTAGTTTACTTACTTTCTTTAAGAAATTCTTCATAGGATGGTCCTATTTCTTGGTTCCCAGCAATGTATTCTTCATCTTGGATCATCCAGGGAGGTGTGGCACCTGAAAAAAAAAATTAAGACTTTTTTTTTTTTTTAAGTCTTCAGGCTATTGTGAAACATGTCCTAGCTGTTAGCTTACCTCTCCTAATTAAGAGCTAGAAATGTCTAAAAGCAAAGCCCAGGAATTCTGGAGCCTAAGAAGGTCTTAGGCTAATTTAAAGCAACATACCCCATATGTGATAGTCATTTTAAAATGGCTTTGAGGCATAACTGACATAAACAATACACACTTATATTTGGTGACTTGAGCGAAGCCATTACAATCTAGACCCCAAACATCCCCCTCCATCACTGCCCCCATTAAAATATTTAACTATCCAGGCAATCAGTGATCTTTCAGTTGCTTTATTGGTTTGTATTTTTTAGGATTTTGTGTGTGCGGACATTGAGGTGGGGTCTGGCCTTTGTTTTTTTTGAGAGGAGTCTCGCTCTAGCCCAGGCTAGACACAATCTCAGCTCACTGCAACCTCCACCTCCCAGGTCTTGGTTCAAACAATTCTGCCTCAGCCTCCCAAGTAGCTGGGATTACAGGCGCGCGCCACAACACCCAGCTAATTTTTGAATTTTTAGTAGAGATAGGGTTTCACCATGCTGGCAGACTGGTCTTGAACTCCTGACCTCGTGATCTGCCTGCCTTGGCCTCCCAAAGTGCCAGGATTACAGGCATGAGCCACCACACCGGCCAGGTCTGGACTTCTGACATTCATCTGTATCGTATATGTCAATAATTCTGTCTTCATCCTGGAATACTATTCCATTGTTAATCCATTTGCCTGTTGATAGACATCTGAATTGTTTCCAATTTGGAGCTGCTACAAATGAAGCTGTTCTGAAGATTTGTGTACAAGTCTGTGTAGACAGGCTTTCTTTTATCTAGTTAGGATTGGAATGGTTGGGTCGGGCGCGGTGGCTCACGCTTGTAATCCCAGCACTTTGGGAGGCCGAGGCGGGCGGATCACGAGGTCAGGAGATCGAGACCATGGTGAAACCCCGTCTCTACTAAAAAAAATACAAAAAATTAGCCGGGCGTGGTGGCGGGCGCCTGTAGTCCCAGCTACTCGGAGAGGCTGAGGCAGGAGAATGGCGTGAACCCGGGAGGCAGAACTTGCAGTGAGCCGAGATTGCGCCACTGCACTCCAGCCTAGGTGATACAGCGAGACGCTGTCTCCAAAAAAAAATAAAATAAAATAAGGATTGGAATGGTTGGATAATATGGTATGTGTATCCCGAACTGTTTTCCAAAGCAACTGTACCAGTTTACATTCTAAGCAGCAGTTATGAGGGTTTGGTTTTTCTACATTGCCAAACACTTGGCATGATCAGTCTTTAATTTCTGCCATTCCAATACATATATAGTGGTATTTCACTGTGGTTTTAATTTGCATTTCTCTAATGACTAATGTTGAACATTACTCATATGCTTTTATTGGGTTGTTTCCTTATCAAGTTGACAGTTCTTCATATATTCTGGATATAAGGCTTTTACCAGTTACATATGCTTTATCTTGGCCAACTTTATTTTAAAAAAAAAGGCCGGGCATGGTGGCTCACGCCTGTAATCCCAGCACTTTGGGAGGCCAACATGGTGAAACCCCATCTCTACTAAAAATATAAAAATTAGCTGGGTGTGGTGGTGCACACCTGTAACCCCAGCTACTTGGGAGGCTGAGGAAGAAGAATCACTTGAACCCAGGAGGCAGAGGTTGCAGGGAGCTGAGATTGTGCCACTGCACTCCAGCCTGGTGACAGAACAAGACTCCATCTCAAAAAAAAAAAAAAAAAAAAAATCTCCCAGGGTTTTAAAAACACTGCCCTGGACCTTACCTGAGTGGATGTTACCAACTCCTGGTATATCCTGTAGTTGGAAATGGGAAAAAAAATGCTAGTTAAAGTCTAGGCATGATTAAAAAAAAAAAAAAAATCCTAGAAACGATAGACAAAGCACACTTTAAAAGAGGTGGGTGTGACTGCTGCCACAATGCTAATTCTGCACCCCAGCTGATGTTAAACTTTGAAAGCACAGTAAGTCACTCTAAGACAGCCCTGTCCTCAGGAAGCTCACAGTCGTAACAGTGGAGATGTCTGTAAGTAGAGTGGCTATTACATGCCAGGTGAGCAAAACCTTGCCCTCACAGCATACATATAATTGGGGAAGAGCATTAAGCACAAGTTAAGTAAGTAAATTACATTTGCAACTTTACATGGTGCTACATCCACTTGAAATAGAGATAACCTGTTCAGATAAGCCTTTTATGAAAAAGTGACATTTGAGCTAACAGTTAAAGGAAGGTAAACTTTAGGTGATGAGGGAAGGAAAGCATGTTTTAGGCAATGGCAACTGTAAAAGCCCGAAGCAACACAATACAGCTGAAGTGTACAGTAAGATCATAAATGGTATGATGACTTTCTGTTTGTGAGGCAGGATTGAAGGGGGAGTAGAAATTGTCCAAAGGCTTAATGGAGGCAGACAGGTTAAAACTGACTGCTTGTTGACAGGATGTGCGAGATGGAAAAGAAGGAAAGGATCTGCATCTAGTGATTGGAAATACAGGTGTGGTGGGGGTTAGTTTCAGATGCCTGTGGGATATTTAAATGTAATGTCCTGTGTTGAGTTGGAACTATGAGTTCTACAGAGGGCAAGATTTAGGAGTTGGCACTCCTGAGTGTTAATACATGTGAATAGGATCCCTTTGGAGGGTGAGAAGAGGTCTGAGAACACTACTAGGGAACAGTGAAGGAAGAAGGAAAAGCCTGCAGTGGAGACAGCAGTGGCTAGAATAGATAGAAAATCAGGAGAAAGGAGTCCTGAGAACTGAGGGACCACTGGCCCTCTTCTGGCTTGCTTATCCTTTGTACCTGATGGCCAATGAATGTCAGAGATGGTCCTGTCTCCATCCAGTCAAGCTCTGGAGCTGGTGGCAGGTCCAAGTTTGAGGGCTGCTGTGAGCTGGAAGTTACTTGGCTGAAAAACATGAGCCAGGCTGCCAGATGAGGTCCTTGAGCCATGAGGGTGGTAAAGATTAGATCTGTTTCCATTTCCCGGCCAAAAGGTTGCAGAATGTTCTAAGATGTCAAATTCCCAACAAGAGATTCCCTAACAGTCTTACCTGTTCATCCCTTTCCAGCTTCTAGGTGCTGAAGAGCCCTCTTGTGGGTCTGGCACTGCCTGAGGCTGAGTTTGATTCAGGAAAAATAAATGTGTCTGGGATGCTTAAGAGCCTGCCTAGGCCATGCCTCCACCCTCCAGACCCCAGTATCACAGGAAGGAAACAAATTAGCACATGGAAGGTACTGCCCATCTTTTACAGACTCTTCCCTCCCTCCCTCCCAGTCCTGTCCACATATTCACTGACTAGGCCTGCCCCCTGGTGCACAGGTAAGGGAATTCAAGCCAAGCAGATGAGAATGCAGTCAGAGTTCTCTTAGAAGCACTGGTTCATGGCCGGGCGCAGTGGCTCATGCCTGTAATCCCAGCAGGCTGAGGCGGGTAGATCACCTGAGGTCAGGAGTTCATGACCAGCCTGGCCAACATGGTGAAACACCATCTCTATTAAAAATATAAAAATTAGCCAGGCGTGGTGGTGGCACCTGTAATCCCAGCTACTCGGGAGGCTGAGGCAGGAGAATTGCTTGAACCTGAACCTGGGAGGTGAAGGTTGCAGTGAGCCGAGATCGTGCCACTGCACTCCAGCCTGGGTGACACAGCGAGACTCTGTCTCCAAAAAAAAAAAAAAAAAAAAAAAAAAAAAGCAGCAGCACTAGTTCATGAAATGCTGGACCTGGGAATGCCAGGGATCAGTGGATTTGGATACTGGTCTGGATCCTCCGAGGGAAACCAACCTCTAAGACAGACCGAACCACCTCCTGTCGGCTCTGCTCCACCTCACGGATCTGAGCTGCCATCTGTGGGAGAGAGGCTGCTTAGACAGGTACAGGATCATGGGGGCCAGTTTCTTCACAGGACTTTCCTTTAACTCAGGGGCCCTCCACCCCCAGGCGTGGACCAGTACTGGTCTGTGGCCTGTCAGGAAGCAGGCTGCAACAGCACTGCCGCCTGAGCTCCTGTGAGATCAGTGGCAGCATTACATTCTCACAGGAGTGCAAACACTATTGTGAACTGGGCATGCAAGGTATCTAGGTTGCGTGCTCCTTATGAGAATCTAATGTCTGATGATCTGAGGTGGAGCAGTGTCATTCTGAAACCATCCCCTGCCTGGGGCCATCTGTGGAAAAATCGTCTTCCACGAAACCAGCCCCTGGTGCAAAAAGGGTGAGGGACTGCTACCTTAACTTACCTCCTTGATCACCTCATCCTCCTTTTCTTCATAGGAATCCAGACCTTTCACCATGGATTTCTTGAATCTAAAAAGAAAAGGGGCAAAACCACCCAGAACCCATTCCCCACCAGTTAAAACAAAAAGCTCCTCAGTAGATATTTTTTTAATTTTGAGAATTTTCAAATTAAGAAACAAAACAGTATAGTAAGCACCTATGTACCTCTCACCCAGAGTCTTTGTAAACATTTTGCCATACTGGCTCCATTTCTTTTGTACGGACACATGTCCTTTTTGCCAAAACAAAAATAGGTTTAGACGTCAAACCCTATTTTCAGCACGCATCTCCCAAGAAGAGGAAGATTCTATACAACCATGACACCATTACCACATTAAGAAAATTATTCTTTTTAGTGTTCAAATATTTGGCTGGTTAGTATAGACATGGTTTATATGTCTTCAGACTTGAGTGTAGGCATACAGGCTATATTCACATTTCCCTCGTCTCAAAAATGTGCATTATGCCTTCTCTACTCTCATCCCCAATCCCAAAGTCCAACAAAAGATCACATGGAATCCAGCTATTAGGTCTCTAGTCTTCCCCTAGTCTGGAACAGTCCTACTGCTTCCATTACTTCACATCCTCAGAAGAATCCAGGCCAAATTTTGCATACTGTCCCAAATTTCTTTTTCTTTTTTTTTGAGACGGGCTCGCTCTTGCCTAGGCTGGAGTGCAGTGGCACAATCTAAGCTCGCTGCAACCTCTGCCTCCCAGGCTCAAGAGATCCTCCTGCCTTAGCTTCTTGAGTAGGTGGGACTACAGGCCTGCACCACTATGCCTGGCTAATTTTTGTGTTTTTTGTAGAAACAGGGTTTTGCCATGTCACCCATGCTGGTCTCGAACTCCTGGGCTCAAGCAAATCTCCTGCCTTGGCCTCCCAAAGAACTGGGATTACAGGCATCAGCCACTATGCCTGGCCTTAAATCAGTAATTTGTACTGTCACCTCCCTATTCAAATGCCTCTATTCCTTACTTGTATCTTCCTTTTGCCATAGTGAAAACCCTAGTTCTCAGAACCCTGGTTCTCACCACAAAGTTTCAGTATAATACCAATACCACTATCAACAGTGTTCCATGACAGCCTTGAATATATCCAAGGAGACAATGGCTTGAGCCACACCTTACCAAAGTGTGGCTGAAAGGCTGGTTTAATCCTCCTGGAACACAAGAGGATGGGAGGTCTGCCAGAAGCTGCTATGAGGCCATCTCCCACTTCCCTCCCCATCTCCCCTAGGAAGTTGTCATCAAACGGTTTCTCATCAACTCCCAGGTTCTGAGGAGGCACGGGGCTTTCTGTTCCACCCCTCTCAGATTAAAATTGTGGAATATTAAGCCACTTAGCTTTAAAAAATCATTTAAGCCAGGCGTGGTGGCCCACGCCTGTAATCCCAGCACTTTGGGAGGCTGAGATGGGTGTATCAAGAGGCCAGGAGTTCAAGACCAGCCTGGCCAACATAATGAAACCCCTATCTCTACAAAAATACAAAAAATTAGCCAGATGTGGTGGCAGGTGCCTGTAATCCCAGCTACTCGGGAGGCTGAGACAGGAGAATTGCTTGAACCTCGGAGGTGGAGGTTGCAGTGAGCCGAGATTGGTCCACTGCACTCCAGGCCAGTGACAGAGCAAGACTCTGTCTCAAAAATAATAATAAGTAAAATTTAAAAACAACAAAAAAGCCACTTAGCTACTACAGTCTAGATTTGATTCCCCAGCAACAGAATATCCCACAACTCACACTGGGGTGATCCAGTCCTTTTTGTTTCAGTGTTGTCCTTTTTGGTGTATGAAACAAGGACTTGAGAAGCTGGCTCTTTGGTCTTCCTCTTCTTTTCACTGTATGTAAGAAACCATCTAAATCTAAAAGTGTCTCCTCATATCTTTACCAGTCAAATCAGCCAAGCCTTGGAATTGCCTTGTGTGTGTATGTTTGACAATTTACAAGGTTCAAAAGTAAAAATTAGGCTGGGCACAGTGGCTCATGCCTGTAATCTCAACACTTTGGGATGCCAAAGTGGGAGGACTGCTTGAGCCCAGGAGTTTGAGACCAGCTCAGGCAACATAGTGACCCTGACTCTACAAAAAATACAGAAATAGCCAGGTGTGATGGTGCACACTTATAGCTCTAGCTACTTGGAAGGCTGGGGTGGGAGGATTGCTTGAGCCTGCGAGGTTGAGGCTGTAGTGAGCTGTCATTGTATCATGGCACTCCAGCTTGGACAACAGAGCAAGACTCCATCTCAAAAAAAATAAAAAGGCCAGATTAGGTGGTTCACATCTGTAATCCCAGCAGTTTGGAAGGCCGAGATGGGCGGATCTTGAGGTCAGGAGTTTGAGACCAGCCTGACCAACATGCTGAAACCCCATCTCTATTGAAAGTACAAAAATTAGCCGGGCGTGGTGGCGCGTGCCTGTAATCCCAGCTACTTAGCAGGCTGAGGCAGGAGAATCACTTGAACCTGGGAGGCGGAGGTTGCAGTGAGCCAAGATCATGTCATTGCACTCCAGCCTGGGTGACAGAGCGAGACTCTGTCTCCAAAAAAGAGAAACGAAAAGAAAACTATATTTAGGTTGCCGGTATCTCCTGGCCACTGGCTGCCACTACAGTTCATTTATCTGGAACCTGGGCTCCTGAAGATGCAGCGCTGGAGCAGAGAGATGATGTTGACAGGGTGTATTAGTCCATTTTCACACTGCTGATAAAGATATACCCAAGACTGGGTAATTTACAAAGAAAAAGAGGTTTAATAGACTCACAGTTCCATGTGGCCGGGGAGGCCTTACAATCACAACAGAAGGTGAAAGGCATGTCTCATATGGTGGCCGGCAAGAGAGAATGAAAACCAAGTGAAAGGGGAAACCCCTTATACAATCATCAGATCACGTGAGACTTATTACCATGAGAACAGCATGGGAGAAAACGCCCCCATGATTTAGTTATCTCCCACTGGGTCCCTCCCACAACATGTGGGAATTATGGGAGCTACAGTCAAAAAAATTTGGGTGGGGACACAGCTAAACCATATCACAGAGGTTGATGACTGACCCAGTCACATTAGAAATAGGTGGACCAAGCCAGGCGCAGTGGCTCACGCCTGTAATCCCAGCACTTTGGGAGGCCAAGGCGGGCAGATCATGAGGTCAAGAGATCGAGACCATCCTGGCCAACATGGTGAAACCCCGTCTCTACTAAAAATACAAAAATTAGGCCGGGCGTGGTGGCTCACGCCTGTAATCCCAGACTTTGGGAGGCCGAGGCGGGCGGATCACGAGGTCAGGAGATCAAGACCATCCTGGCTAACACGGTGAAACTCCATCTCTACTAAAAATACAAAAAATTAGCCAGGCATGGTGGCAGGTGCCTGAAGTCCCAACTACTTAGGAGGCTGAAGCAGGAGAATGGCGTGAACCTGGGAGGCGGAGCTTGCAGTGAGCCGAGATCGCACCACTGCACTCCAGCTTGGATGACAGAACAAGACTCCATCTCAAAAAAAAAAAAAAAAAAGTTGGGCGTGGTGGCCTGCGCCTGTAGTCCCAGCTACTTGGCAGAATCGCTTGAACCTGGGAGGCAGAGGTTGCAGTGAACTGAGATCATGCCACTGCACTCCAGCCTGGTGACAGAGCAAGACTCCATCTCAAAAAAAAAGAAAAAAAAAAAAATCCTGCCTACTCTGAAGGCTGAAGCAGGAGGATTGCTTGAGCCCAGGAGTTTGAGGCTGCAGTGAGCCATGATTGTACCGCTGCACTCCAGTCTGGGTGACAAAGCAAGACCCCGTCTCAAAAAAAAAAAAAAAGCATCTCAAATTATTTAACCAAATGGACTAAGCACATAATAATAATGGACTGTACAGACTGCCAGGTTTCTTTCCTATACTTTGTGCGATTATCACCAGGAAGTTTCTCTCTGGGTCTTATAATCCACAACACCTGAGTGTATCACATAAGTGAGCAAGACAATGAAGACACAGTGGAACACAACTAGACTTTCTGTAGACTAACCTGGAAGGCAGGTATCTAATTTCCAAACCAGAAGTTCCTGGAAACTGAGTTCAAGGAAATAGAAGAAACTGATTAAAAAAAAAAATTACAGTGTGGTTGAAGTCCAGAAATTTCTAGGCGGCTGGCTGGGCGCACTGGCTCATCTGTAGTCCCAGCACTTTGGGAGGCTGAGGTGGGAGGATTGCCTGAGACCAGGAGTTTCAGACCAGAGGAAAAGAAAATGACAATGTGGAATTGTAAAAAAAAATAATAATAAATTTTTTTTTTTTTTTTTGAGACGGGGTCTCACTCTGTTGCCAGGCTGGAGTGCAGTGGCACGATCTTGGCTCACTGCAACCTCCGCCTCCTGGGTTCAAGCGTTTCTCCTGCCTCAGCCTCCCGAGTAGCTGGCACTAGAGGCGCCCACCACCACAACGGGCTATTTTTTTTTTTTTTTTTGAGACAGAGTTTCGCTCTGTGGCCCAGGCTGGAGTGCAGTGGCGCGATCTCTGCTCACTGCAAGCTCCGCCTCCTCGGTTCATGCCATTCTCCTGCCTCAGCCTCCGGGGTAGCTGGGACTACAGGCGCCCACCACCACGCCCGGCTAATTTTTTGTATTTTTAGTAGAGACGGGGTTTCACCGTGTTAGCCAGGATGGTCTCGATCTCCTGACCTCGTGATCTGTCCGCCTTGGCCTCCCAAAGTGCTGGGATTACAGGCATAAGCCATTGTGCCCAGCCAAAAATTTTTTTTTATTTGAGGACCAGAGAGAAGTTTTGTGCTTTAGCAGACTCCTCCATGTTTTCTTTTCACCCTGTTCAAAGTCTCCAGGTACTGTTTTTTTTTTTTCTGTTTTTGAGACGGGGTCTTTTGCTCTGTTGCCCAGGCTAGAGTACAGTGGCGTGATCACAGCCCACTGCTGCCTCAAACCTTGTGAGCTTAAGCAATCCTCCTGCCTCAGCCTCCCCAGAAGCTAGCACTACAGGCAAATGTCACCATGCTTGGCTAATATAATTTTTTTTTTTAGAGATGGGGTTTCACTATGTTGTCCAGGCTGGTCTTAAACTCCTGGGCTCAAATGATGCTCTGTCTCGGCCTCCAAAAGTGCTGGAATTACAGTCATGAGCCACTGCAACTGAATTGCCTTTTTTTTTCTTTTTTTTTTTTTTTGAGAGACATTCTTGCTATGTTGCCCAGGCTGGAGTGTAGTGGTGGAATCACAGCTCACTGCAGGTTCAACCTCCTGGGCTCAAGTGATCCCCCAGGCTCAGGTGATCCTCCTGCCTTAGCCTCCACAGTACGTAAGACTATAGGCTAGCCTCCAGAGTAGGTAGGACTATATGCCCAGCTAATCCAGATACCCTTTTTATTAAAAATCTGAAAATCAGGCCGGGCCCGGTGGCTCACACCTGTAATTGCAGCACTTTAGGAGGACAAGGTGGGTGGATCATGAGGTCAGGAGTTCAAGACCAGCGTGGCCAATATGGTGAAACCCTGTCTCTACTAAAAATACAAAAATTAGCTGGGCATGGTGGCACATGCCTATAGTCCCAGCTACTCACGAGGCTGAGGCAGAAGAATCACTTGAACCCAGGAGGCGGAGGTTGCAGTAAGCTGAGATCACGCCACTGCACTCCAGCCTGGGCAACAGAGCAAGACTCTGTCTCAAAAAAAAAAAAAAAAAAAAAAAAAAAGTCTGAAAATCATTATGGTATGTAATCTACCCTTATTATAGTGCTAAAATGATTTCTGATAAAATAGTTCCTAACTCAACTAGAAAACTATAAAGAATGAAAGAATGAGCAGAGTATTCATGATGCCTTTGAGTGAAATCGAAACATCATATAGCGTGATCTAATTTCCAAACCAATAGGCAGTATTTTAACATTAAAGGAAAACTATTCCAATCGCTTAGAAATACTTGCTAAGTACTGCTTTCTACAGTTATGACAACTGTTTCTATGCATATGAACCAAGCAACCAAATATCTATAACCATGGAAATATTGATTAGAAATATTTCTAATTTGGGCCGGGCTCGGTGGCTCACGCCTATAATCCCAGCACTTTGGGAGGCCGAGGCAGGCGGATCACCTGAGGTCGGGAGTTCGAGACCAGCCTGACCAATATGGTAAAACCCCATCTCTACTAAAATTACAAAAATCAGCCGGGCGTGGTGGCGTGCGCCTGTAGTTCCAGCTACTCGGAAGGCGGAGGCAGGAGAATCGCTTGAACTCAGGAGGTGGAGGTTGCAGTGAGCCAAGATCGTGCCACTCCAGCCTGGGCAACAGAGTAAGACTCTGTCTCCCCACCAAAAAAAAAAAAAGAAATATTTCTAATTATTGGCCAGGCGCAGTGGCTCACGCCTATAATCCCAGTACTTTGGGAAGCCAAGGTGGGTGGATCATTTGAGGTCAGGAGTTTGAGACCAGTTTGGCCAACATGGTGAGACCCTGTCTCTATGAAAAATACAAAAATTAGCCCCTTTTCACAAGATGGCACCGAAAGCCAAGAAGGAAGCTCCTGCCCCACCTAAAGCCAAAGCAAAGGCTCTGAAGGCCAAGAAGGCAGTGTTGAAAGGTGTCCACAGCCACAAAAAAAAGAAGATCCGCATATCACCAACCTTCTGGCGGCCCAAGACACTGCGACTCCAGAGGCAGTGCAAATATCCTCGGAAGAGCACCCCCAGGAGAAACAAGCTTGACCACTATGCTATCATCAAGATTCCTCTGACCACAGTCTCCCATGAAGAAGACAAAAGACAGCAACACACTTGTGTTCACTGTGAATGTTAAAGCCAATAAGCACCAGAAGAAGCTCTATGACACTGATGTGGCCAAGGTCAACACCCTGATTCGGCCTGATGGAGAGAAGGAGGAACATGTTTGACTGGCTCCTGATTGCAGTGCTTTGGATGTTGCCAACAAAATAGGGATCATCTCAACTGAGTCCAGTTGGCTAATTCTAAATATATGTATATCTTTTCACCATTAAAAAAAAAATTACCAAGGCATGGTGATGCATGCCTGTTAATACCAGCTACTCAGGAGGCTGAGGCAGGAGAATTGCTTGAACCCGTGAGGCGGAGGTTGCAGTGAGCCAAGATCACGCAGCTGCCCTCTAGCCTGGACAACAGAGCGAGACTCTATCTCAAAAAAAAAAACCTGAAATATTTCTATTGGATTCTGAATACAAAATTTCCCTATGGGAGAAATCTTACTTCTTATGCCTGTTACAGTATAATTCCCAAATGTACTATCAGAAAAAAAAAAAAAAAACATTTTTAAAAGTATACACAGAAATCTTTTTTCTAGGCCGGGTGTGGTGGCTCACGCCTGTAATCGTAGCACTTTGGGAAGCCGAGTCAGGTGGATCACTTGAGGTCAGGAGTTCAAGACCAGCCTGGCCAACATAGTGAAACCCCATCTCTACTAAAATACAAAAATTAGCCAGGCGTAGTGGCGCAAGCCTGTAATCCCACCTACTCTGGAAGCTGAGATGGGAGAACTGCTTGAACCTGGGAGGTGGAGGTTGCAGTGAGCTGAGATTGTGCCACTGCACTCCAGCCTGGGCAACAGAGTGAGAGTCTGTCCAAAAAAAAAAAAAAATCTTTTTTCTATTCCCATCAACTCTAAACATTTTTACTGACCCACAAACTGGGTCACACCAACTGGTTACACTAACTGATATGTGATCAGTTTCTTTTCTTTTTTTTTTTTTTTTTTTGAGACAGAGTTTTGCTCTTGTTGCCCAGGCTGTAGTGCAATGGCATGATCTCGGCTCAGTGCAATCTCTGCCTCCTGGGCTCAAGCGATTTTCCTGCCTCAGCCTCCTGAGTAGCTGGGATTACAGGCACAAACTACCACGCCCAGCTATTTTTTGTATTTTTAGTAGGGATAGGGTTTCACCATGTTGACCAGGCTGGTCTCGAACTCGAACTCCTGACCTCAAGTGATCCTCCCACCTCGGCCTCCCAAAGTGCTGGGATTACAGATGTGAGCCACTGCACCTGGCCATGTGATCAATTTCATTAACTTCTCTAAAAAAAAATTCATATTTCTTTTTAGAGATGGGGTCTTGATACATCGCCCAGGCTGGCCTCAAACTCCTGGGTTCAAGCTTCCTCTTACCTCAGCCTCCTGAGTAGCTACGACTACAGGTGTGCACCACCACATCTAGCAGTTTCATTAGTTTCTTGATTATCCTTTAGGCATTCCTTTTTGAGAAAATAAGCAAATACAGTTGACTCTTGCACAGCACAGGTTTGAACTGCACGAGATCACTTGAAAATTTTTTTGGAGATTTGCAACAATTTGAAAAAACTTGCAGATGAACCACATAGCCTAGAAATATGGAAAAAATTAAAAAGGTATGTCATGAATGCATAAAATATGTGTAGATACTAGTCTTTTATGATTTACTACCATAAAATACACAAATCCAGGCTGAAACGGGAGAATCGCTTGAACCCGGGAGGCAGAGGTTGCAGTGAGTGGAGATCGCACCACTTTACTCCATCCTGGGTGACAAAGCAAAACTCCCTCTCCAAAAAAAAAAAGTTAAAATTTATCAAAACTTACACACAGAAACACAGACTGTACATGGTGACATTCGCAGTCAAGAGAAATGAAAATAAATGTAAAGATGCAATATTACATAACTGCATAAAATTTTAATCCAAACTCCAACTGTCACAATTTTGTAGCCACCTATTGCAGTGAACTTAAGTGTTGTATCTGCTTAAAACACAGTAATGCTGATCATCTTGTAAGCAATTGTCTCACCAGTAAATTGCATATTACAGTAAAAGTGATCACTCATGGTTCCTGCATATTTTTCAGTAATGTCATACCATTAACCTCAAATAGTAACGTGGGACCTATAGGAGGTGCCACTAGTGATGCCTGAAGCGCTCCAAAGAAGCAGAGAAAAGTCATGACATTACAAGAAAAAGCTGAATTGTTTGATATGTACTGTAGATTAGGATCTACAGCTGCAGTTGCCCAGCATTTCAAGATAAATGAATCCATGCACATTGACAAAACCCATGTGGAAAAAAAAGGGTGAGGGGTGAGCATGGTGGCTCACTTTGGAAGGCTGAGGCAGGCGGATTGCTTGAGCCCAGAAGTTCGAGACCAGCCTGGGCAACATAGCAAAACCCCGTCTCAATTTAAAAAAAAGATTTTTTTTTTTTTCCTTTTGAGACAGAGTTTCGATCTTTTACCCAGGCTGGAGTGAAGTGGTGCAATCTCAGCTCACTGCAACCTCTGCCTCGCCAGGTTCAAGCGATTCTCCTGTCTCAACCTCCTGAGTAGCTGGGATTATAGGCACCCACCACCACACCTAGCTAATTTTTGTATTTTTAGTAGAGACAGGGTTTTGCCATCTTGGCCAGGCTGGTCTTAAACTCCTGACTTCACATGAGCCACCATGCCTGGACAAAAAAAATTTTTTTTTAAAGGCAAAGAAAAAAATAACTAAATCCAGCCTAAGGAACACTGTAAAAAACAAAAAGAGGAAATTCATGAAGCTATCACTGCACCTATGCCAGGAGGCATGAAAACCCTGCATGCTTTGCACAATACCTTTTTATCTTCATATTGAAAACACAGCTTTTTTGTGGGTACAGGGTTATTAGAAAGGCCTACCTACAGCTTCTAATAGGATTCAAGAAAAAGCAAAATCATTACATGACAACTTAAAGCAAAAGGAAGGTGAAGGATCTAAAGCTGGATAATTAAATGCCAGCAAAGGATGATTTGATAATTTTAGAAACAAGTTTGGCTTAAAATATGTCAAAAGAGCAGAAGGGGCAGCTTCTGCCAACCAAGAGGCAGCAGATGAATTCCCAGATACCATTAAGAAAATCATTGAGACCAGGCATGGTGGCTGACGTCTGTAATCCCAGCACTTTGGGAGGCCAAGGCGGGTGAATCACCTCAAGTCAGGAGTTAGTGACCAACCAGGCCAACATGGTGAAACCCCATCTCTACTAAAAATACAAAAATTGGCCAGGTGTGGTGGCTCACGCCTGTAATCCCAGCACTTTGGGAGGCCGAGGTGGGCGGATCAGGAGGTCAGGAGATCGAGACCATCCTGGCTAACACGGTGAAACCCCGTTTCCACTAAAAATACAAAAAATCAGCCGGGCGTGGTGGCGGGCACCTGTAGTCCCAGCTACTCAGGAGTCTGAGGCAGGAGAATGGCGCGAACCCGGAAGGCAGAGCTTGCAGTGAGCGGAGATCGTGCCACTGCACTCCAGCCTGGGCAACAGAGCAAAAAAAAAAAAAAAAGGAAAAGAAAAAAACATAAAAATACAAAAATTAGCCAGGTGTGGTGGTGTGTGCCTGTAATCCCAGCTACTTGGGAGGCTGAGGCGGGAGAATCATTTGAATCCAAGAGGCTGAAGTTGCAGTGGGCTGAGATTGTGCCATTGCACTCCAGCCTAGGTGAAAAGAGCAAAACTCTGTCTCAAAAGAAAAGATAAAATAAAATAGAGTCCAAAACTATTAAAAGTAAGTACTGGCTGAGCAGCAGTTTCTTACAAACTATAAACAGCCTCTTCTAACGTTAGTATTCTCTGTGCCTCATATTTAAGTAGTTGATAACAGTCAACTTTTAGTATTGTTCTCTATTTGCTAAATCCCATCCCCCAACTAAACCTCAAGAACTGTCACATTTTTGTGTCCAATATAGTACCTAGAATAAGAAGTGCTATGAAGACAGTAGATACTTCGGAAGTCCCTCCTGAACTTTCCAGTTAATAGAGTAAGCTCCCATACCTGACAAAGATCCAGAGAATTCACTCTGCTACTTCACGTTCAATACCAGTGACTCACCTTGCATAATCCTGGGGAGTGACCAGAAACTTCTCTTTCATCTGGACCTCAGCTTTGTTCTCCCACCAGAATTTGTTGGTTGCCTTCTTGTGCTCTGGGCTGAAAATGGAGAGGATAAGTAATCTCAGCTATAGATTATAAAAGATTACTCAGATATTAAGCATTAGGTTTGTAATGCAAACTGACATCTGGGTTTCTGCCTGGGGCATGGCTGAGAGAGGAACACTGTTACCATCTCTTTAAGATCTCGTGTCTCTTCTTCCCATAAAACTGTGAGAATCTGAGGGGAGGTTAGGGGCGGTAACCAAGCGGGCTCCCGCAGCCAGACCACTAGCACCACTTGGGACCGTGGCAGCATACGACCCCTACCCTAACAAGGCTGGCAAAACCTGTGAAGTGACTCAATCCATCCATCTTGATCAAATCACAAAAGCGTCCTTTTTCTCACCGACCCCAAACCCTCCTCCCGTATATGTATACGTCTGTGCTGGAGCAGGCTCCTAGCTCGGCTCTCACCTGGCCAGATGCTCCAGCAGCCCCCCGTACAGCACCGTCAGGTTTCCATGGCTCAGGTGTTCCCGCACCTCACAGCCGCAGCACAGGCACCAGCAGCATCGCTCGTGTTCGGGCACATAACGCTCCACCTGAGCGGCGCGGATGGCCTTGCGGGCCGCCTCCACCTGCGGCAGAGAGGCCAAGTAGAACCCCGAGAGCGACCCCCAAATCACACCCGCTCTGGCCTTCACTGACCTGCCCCGCACTCCCATCCCATCTCTAGCCTTGCCTCCGCACCTGGGGCAGGAGCCTCTCCAAAGCCTCCTTCAGCTGCCGCTGGTGCTTGCGGCTGTAAACGTGCCCGCGACCACAGAAGAAGGTCTGGCGGCACAGAGGGCAGCGCTGCGCCGGCGCCATAGGCCGGGGACCCGGTATCACCACCACCAGCGGGCGATCCTACGCTATCCGGCGGCCTCTGACCCCTGACCCCTCGGGGCGGGGCTAACCCAGCGGCTCCCGCGGCCCTCAGCTCCCGGCAGGCGCCACCGCAAGCCCTTCTGCGGCTGCGCAGACTCCTCCCAGGCCTCTAGTCCGGCAGAGGCACCAGCATACCGGAGTTGAGCCGGTTAAGGAGGAGGACGGCGCTGTCCTGCAGATGTGCGGGGACGCGCGCCGGCCGCAACGTGAGGCTCATAGGCCACAC
Source organism: Nomascus leucogenys (assembly GCF_006542625.1). Lineage (NCBI taxonomy): Eukaryota > Metazoa > Chordata > Mammalia > Primates > Hylobatidae > Nomascus > Nomascus leucogenys. The sequence goes on from NC_044395.1 coordinate 15,803,970, forward strand.
GCAATTCTGAGAGCATTGGCCAGGACCTGTAGTAGCCAACAGGACATTTAATAACTGATGTATAGGTGCGCACTGTGTGTCCAGAGCTTTACGTTAACCACCTCACTGTGTCATCTCGCTGACGTTGTGTGGTTTACTATTACTGTTATTGCCGCATTTTTAAGCGGGAAACCTGAGGCATGAGGAGGTAAGGAGCTTTGAGGAGGGTTGCACAGGTGTTAAGTAGCGCGGTCAGCACCTGAGCCCCGGCACTCGTCAGTACGGCGGATGGAGGGGAATGCCTGCTGGAGGGGACCAGGAACTAAACTCAATCGTAGTCGCCCCCACAGGGTGTGCTCGCCGCCGCTCCTATAAAGCTGTAAGGGAAGCTACACAGCGTGCAGCGTTGTTGCTGAGGGATCGCACACTTCCCGTAGATTTTGTTGCTAGTTCTGGTGCACTTACCTGGATGGGCTGCTGTCTGTAGGGCTTGCACAGGGTCAGCGCTACTCAATTCATGCCTGGCGTAGCTACTTCCCCCTTCAGATCTTCACTTCCTGTTGGAACTGTCCTCTAGACTCTAGCCTCTGCCAGAAATAATTCATTTTGAATACCCTTGTAACACCCAATTCCTTGATCTCCTATCATTCCCCTGGCAGGGTCAGTCCTCGACCTTGTCCCCCCAAATTGCTTCGTCTCTGAATCCAGACTCTGAAGTTCGGCTCTGCCTACCACCTTAAGTTATCCGATGTGGCCTTACCGTCAGCCTAGTCTTTGACTACAGGGAGACCTCTCTTCCTGAAGAAGACGCCTCTTTTCATCCTTTCACTCTGGAAATGGTTCAACGTCTGCCTGCTACTGATGCTTTGCTGTCCACCAGGGGTTTTCGATGTGTGCTTCCCCGTTCCCCCCGGGCCTATAGCATCAGCATCAGGGAACTTGTCAGTAACGCACATTCTTGGGCCCCAACCCAGAACTACTGAATCAGAAACTTGGGGTGAGGGCCGGTCGCGGTGGCTCACGCCTGTAATCCCAACACTTTGGGAAGCAGAGGAGGGTGGATCACCTGAGGTCAGGAGTTGAGGACCAGCCTGGCTAACATGGTGAAACCCTGCCTCTACTAAAAATAGAAAAATTAGCCAGATGTGGTGACATGCGCCCATAATCCTAGCTACTCGGGAGACTGAGGCAGGAGACTCGCTTGAACCCAAGAGGCGGAGGTTGCAGTGAGCCAAGATTGCACCACCGCACTCTATCCTGGGCGACAGAGTGAGACTCCGTCTCAAAAAAAAAAAGGAACTCAGGGTGAAGCCCAGCCGGCTGTGGTTTTATGAGCTCTTCAGGGGATACTGATGCACGATCAAATTTGAGAAGCACTGGTCTAGGTCTTAGATCCTCTTGGTTCAGTTTCCTCATTGGATCTCAGGAATGTTCAGCTACACTCTCAGGGCAACTTCTTACTTGACTTGACCTTCCAAGACCTCTCCTTCTGTCAAACCCCAATTTTGGATCAACCCAGGCATGCTTCCCTCATGTGTTCCAAAGCTGATCAGAGTAGTCTACACCACTATCTGCTTCAACTTCTAGTAACATCTAAGCCTTCAGCAGTTTTGCTTATGAAACTGCTTCACTGAAGTTCTCCACCACCAAGTAGTCAGCTGGCATCGGAATTCGGCTTGTGTCAAATGGAACTCAACATCTTCCTCTTCAGGACATCCCCTATTTTCATCCTCCCAGTGAATGACACCACCAAGTTAAAGCCTGGAGGCTGGGTGTAGTGGTTCATGCCTGTAATCCCAGTAGTTTAGGAAACCGAGGTGGGCAGATGGCTTGCACACAGGCATTTGAGAGCAGCCTGGCCAACATGGCGAAACCCTGTCTCTACAAAAAAGTACTGCTGGGTGCGGTGGCTTACGCCTGTAATCCCAGCACTTTGGGAGGCTAAGCGGGCAGATCACCTCAGGTCAGGAGTTCAAGACCAGGCTGGCCAACATGGCAAAACCCCATTTCTACTAAAAATAGAAAAATTAGCCTGGTGTGGTGGCACGTGTCTGTAGTCCCAGCTACTCGAGAGGCTGAGGCAGGGGAACCGCTTGAACCCAGGAGGCAGGGGTTGCAGTGAGCCTGTTGCGCCACTACACTCCAGCCTGGGTGGCAGAGCAAGACTCTTAAACAAAAACAAAACAAAAATTAGCTGGGCCTGGTGACATGTGCCTATGGTCCCAGCTACTTGGGGGGCTGAGGCAGGAGGATTGCTTGAGCCTGGGAGGTTGAGGCTGTAGCAATGAGCTGTGTTTGTGCCACTGCACTCTATCCTGGACAACAAAATGAGACCTTGTTTCAAAAAGAAAAAAAAAAGCCGGGTGTGGTGGCTGACGCGTGTAATCCCAGCAAGCACTTTGGGAAGCAGAGGTGGGCAGATCAGAAGGTCAGGAGATCGAGACCATCCTGGCTAACACGGTGAAACCCTGTCTTTGCTAAAAATACAAAAACTTAGTCGGGTGTGGTGGCACGCACCTGTAGTACCAACTACTCAGGAGGCTGAGGCTGGAGAATCACTTGAACCCAGGAGGTGGAGGTTGCAGTGAGCCGAGATTGCGCCACTGCACACTCCAGCCTGCCAGCCTGGGCAACAGAGTGAGATTCTATCTCAAAAAACAAAAACAAAAACAAACCCAGAATAACTCACCCCAAACTTCCAGGCTTTTTTTTTTTTTTTTTGAGACGTAGTCTTGCTCTGTCGCCCAGGCTGGAGTGCAGTGGTTAGATCTGGCTCACTGCAACCTCTGCTTCCTGGGTTCAAGTGATTCTTCTGTCTCAGCCTCCTGAGTAGCTGGGATTACAGGTGTGCGCCACCATGCCTGGCTAAATTTTGTATTTTTAGTAGAGATAGGGTTTCACCATGTTGGTCAGGCTGGTCTCAAACTCCTGACCTCAGGTGATCCACCCGCCTCGGCCTCCCAAAGTGCCAGGATTACAGGCGTAAAACTCCCACGCTGGGCTGGTCAAAGTGCTGGGATTACAGGCATAAGACAATGCACCTGGAACTTGGCTTGTGTCAAATGGAACTCAACATCTTCCCTTTTACTCAACCCCACCCAACATCCACCGCACACAAGTTGTCTTATTCACTGGACTTCTAATATGTTTAAGGGGTCTGTCCCCATTTATTTTTTGAAACAGGGTATTTCTGTGTTGCCCAGGCTGGAGTGCAGTGGTTGTTGACAGGTGCCAACCTACTATTGATCAGCATGGGAGCTTTGGGGTTTTAAAAAAAAATGTTTAAGCCAGTCATATTTAGCAGTGGGGGGTTGTATACCAACTTTAGTGACACTAATGTTATTAAATTCTAATAACCCACTACCATCAGACCAGCCCAGCTTGGGAGTTTTGACCTGCTCCATCTCCGACCTGGGCTGTTTCACCCCTCCATAGACAACCTGGATAGTCCCCTGTCCTGGGAGGTCACCATATTGATGCTGAACTTAGTGTGGACACCCAAACTGCATAATGCATTACAGTCTAGAACTCCTGGGCTCAAGAGATCCTCCCACCTCAGCCTCCTGAGTAGCTAGGACCACAGGGTGTGCCACCATGCCCAGCTGTCTTCCTTTTTTTTTTTTTGAGACGGAGCCTCACTCAGCTGTCCAAGCTAGAGTGCAGTGGTGTGATCTCCGTTCACTGCAACCACTGTCTCTCGGGTTCAAGCAATTCTCCTGTCTCAGCCTCCTGAGTAGCTGGGATTACAGGCACCCACCATCATGCCCGGCTAATTTTTGTATTTTAGTAGAGACGGGGTTTTACTATGTTGGCCAAGCTAGTCTTGAACTCCCGACCTCAGGTGATCTGCCCACCTTGGCCTCCCAAAGTGCTAGGATTACAGGCATGAGCCACCACGCCCAGCCCCCACCCTTAAAAAAAATTATATATATATATATAATATAAAAAATAGAGACAGGGTTGCGCTATGTTGCCCAGGCTGGGCTTGAACTCCTGGGCTCAAGGGATCCTCCTGCCTCGGCCTCTAAAAGTGCTGGGATTACAGGCATGGGCCACCGCACCCAGCCTATCTTACATTTTTTTTAAACTCAGAGCATACCTCATTTCAATTCTCCTCTTTTGCTTGGGTTCACGTAAAATCTTTCTAACTGGTTTCCAAGTGTCTGCTCTATTACGCTCCGTATATCCTCCATACTCTAGTCTGCTCCTACGAACTTCAGCATCTTCAGCCCCTCTGCCTGGAATTTACATCTTTCCAATCCTGCCTCACAAATTTTCTATTATATAAGGCTCTGAAATATGAACTAGAAGTAATTTCCTTGAAGCTGATGACTTTATCTGGCATATGGTAAGCTCTGAATCAATGTTTATTGAAAGAATGAAATGTCACCCCTTTGTGAAGCCTTCCAGAGTTGTCCCTGAAGAATTAATTTCTCAACTCCAAGGTCCTTTGCTCATCCTGTCATCATTTTTGTCTGGTAGTCAGTTGAAAACCAATAATTGAAAAGCTCCTTGGCCGGGCGCAGTGGCTCACGCCTGTAATCCCAGCACTGTGGGAGGCCGAGGCAGGCGGATCACAAGGTCAGGAGATCAAGACCATCCTGGCTAACACGGTGAAACTCCATCTCTACTAAAAATGCAAAAAATTAGCCAGGCATGGTGGTGGGCACCTGTAGTCCCAGCTACTCGGGTGGTGAGGCAGGAGACTGGGGTGAATCCGGGAGGTGGAGTTTGCAGTGAGCCGAGATTGCGCCACTGCACTCCAGCCTGGGTGACAGAGTGAGACTCTGTCTCAAAAAAAAAAGGCTCCTCATGTGCAGGGATTGTGTTCTATTCATGCCTGACAATTAACAGATGGTGGCCCTCTATGTACGCTTGTCAAATTAAGTAAAAACCATCAAAACCCAGGCACCCTGAGGTTAAGATGCCCTTTAGTGGTGGGAGTTAGTGCATGGAAGGAGCCCAGGAAGCACGCACCTAACAGCCTGCTAATTAGTAGTATCAAGCTACCAAATGGGCTCATGGGTAGCTTTCCTTAAAAATTGTAAAAAAATGGGCCGGGCATGGTGGCTCACGCCTGTAATCCCAGGACTTTGGGAGGCCAAGGCGGGTGGATCACGAGGTCCAGAGTTTGAGACCAGCCTGACCAACATGGTGAAACCGTGTCTCTATTAAAAATACAAAAATTAGCCAGGCATGCTGGCACGCACCTGTAATCCCAGCTACTCAGGAAGCTGATGCAAGAGAATCGCTTGAACCCAGAGGCAGAGGTTGCAGTGAGCTGAGATTGCACCATTGCACTCCAGCCTGAGTGACAGAGCGAGACTTCGTCTCAAAAAAAAAATTGTAAAAAATTCCTTTATTAAAAATTGTAGCCCAGGTGCAGTGGTTCATGCCTGTAATCCCAGCACTTTGGGAGGCCAAGGTAGGTGGATCAGTTGAGATCAGGAGTTCAAAACCAGCCTGGCCAACATGTGGCCAAAATAGCAAAACCTGGTCTCTACTAAAAATACAAAAAGCCTGGTGTATTGGTGCTCACATGTAATCCCAGCTACTCAGGAGGTTGAGGCACGAGAATCACTTGAAACCAGGAGGCTGAGGTTGCAGTGAGCTGAGATCATGCTACCGCACTCAAGCCTGGGTGACAGAGCTAGACTGTCTCAAAAAACAAACAGACAAACAAAAACTATAGGCTGGACATGGTGGCTCACGCCTGTAATCCCAGCAGGCAGATTGCTTGAGCTCAGGAGTTTGAGACCAGCCTCGGCAACATGGCAAAACCTCTTCTCTACTAAAAATATAAAAAATTAGCCAGGCAGGATTGTGTGTGTCTGTGGTCCCAGCTACCAGGAAGGCTGAGATAGGACGATTACTTGAGCCCGGGAGGCGGAGGTTGCAGTGAGCTGAGATCTTACCACTGCATTCCAGCCTAGGTAATAGAGCAAGACTCAGTCTCAAAAAAAAAAGAAAAAGAAAAAGAAAAATTGTAAAAAGCAATTTCTTGTAAAAAACAAAAACTGTACAGAGGCTACAAACAATTGCCCCATTTATGTTGCCTACCCACTCCTCAAAGATGGCCATTGCTGTTTGACACCTATATTGATCAAGATGTTTTCTCTGTTTAGACTTTATATATATATGAACATAATTTCTGCCATATTTGGAGTAATTTTGAACACACTGTTCTGCTACTCTTTTTTAATTCCTCAAAATGTATTGTGGTTTTCTTTTTTTTTTCTTTTGAGATGGAGTTTCACTCTTGTTGCCCAGGCTGGAGTGCAATGGTGCCATCTCAGCTCACAACAACCTCCGCCTCCCGGGTTTGAGCGATTCTCCTGCCTCAGCCTCCCAAGTAGCTGGGATTACAGGCATACACCACCACGCCCGGCTAATTTTGTATTTTTAGTAGAGACAGGGTGTCTCCATGTTGGTCAGGCTGGTCTCGAACTCTCGAACTCAAGTGATCCACCTGCCTCAGCCTCCCAAAGTGCTGAGATGACAGGCGTGTGTCACCGTGCCTGGCCTTATGGATATCTTTCGATGTCAGTACATAGAGCTTGATATTAAATGCCATCTATATACTGATGACTCTCAGTGTATTTACATTTTCAGCTCAGACTTCTCTTCTGAACTCCAGACTTATAACTATCTACTTGACATTGACATAACCACCCTGATGTCTCACAGATTCCTTTTTTTTTTTTTTTTTTTTTTTTTGAGATGGAATTTTGCTCTTGTTGCCCAGGCTGGAGTGCAATGGCGCAATCTCAGCTCACCACAACCTCCGCCTCCTGGGTTCAAGCTCAAGCAATTCTCCTGCCTCAGCCTCCCGAGTAGCTGGGATTACAGGCATATGCCACCACACCCAGGTAATTTTGTATTTTTTTTTTTTTGTAGAGACGGGGTTTCTCCATGTTGGTCAGGCTGGTCTCGAACTCCCCACCTCAGGTGATCCACCCACCTTGGCCTCCCAAAGTGCTGGGATTACAGGCGTGAGCCACTGTGCCCGGCCCCACCCCCCGCTTTTTTTTTTTTGAGGCGGAGTCTTGCTCTGTCACCCAGGCTGGAGTGCAGCAGTGCGATCTCAGCTCAGGGCAACTTCTGCCTCCTGGGTTCAAGCAATTCTCTTGTCTCAGTCTCCTGTGTAGCTGGGATTACAGGCCCGTGCCACCACGTCCGGTTAATTTTTTTTTCTTTTTTTTTTTTTTTTGAGACGGTATCTAGCTCTGTCACCCAGGTTGGAGTGCAGTGGCGCGATCTCGGCTGGGCTCACTGCAACCTCTACCTCCCGGGTTCAAGCGATTCTCCTGCCTCAGCCTCCCAAGTATCTGGGATTACAGGCACCCGCCACCATGCCCAGCTAATTTTTGTGTTTTTAGTAGAGACAGGGTTTCACCCTGTTGGCCAGTCTGGTCTCAAACTCCTGACCTCATGATCTGCCCACCTCAGCCTCCCAAAGTGCTGGGATTACAAGCGTGAGCCACCGTACCTGGCTAATTTCTGCATTTTTAGTAGAGACAGTGTTTCACCATGTTGGCCAGGCTGGTCTCAAACTCCTGAACTCAAGTGATCCTCCCACCTCAGCCTCCCAAAGTGCTGGGATTATAGGTGTGAGCCACCGCGCCTGGCCTCACAGATTCCTTTTTTTTTTTTTAAATTGGAGACAGGATCTCACTCTGTCACTACTAAGGCTGGAGTGCAGTGGCACAATTATGACTCACTGCAGCCTTGACCCGCCCCGGGCTCAAGCAATCCTCCCACCTCAAACTCCCAAGTAGCTGGGACCACAGGCACACGCCACCACGCCCAGCTTATTTATTTTTTGTAGAGAGGAGGTCTCACCAGGTTGCCCAGGCTGGTTTCCAACTCCTGGGCTCAAGTGGTCCACCCACCTCTGCCTCCCCAAGTACTGGGATTACAGGAGTGAGCCATCGTGCCCGGCGTTGTCTCACAGATACTAAACACAGAACGTTCAAACCTGCTATTCCTGCAGGCTTCCTCTCCTCACCATTCACCTACTTGCTCAAACCAAAAACCTCAGAGTCATTCTTGCCTTTTCTTTTTTTTTTGAGACGGAGTGCCGCTCTGTCACCCAGGCTGGAGTGCAGTGGCGCGATCTTGGCTCACTGCAGGCTCCACCTCCCGGGTTCACACCATTCTCCTGCCTCAGCCTCCTGAGTAGCTGGGAATACAGGCATCTGCCACCACACCGGCTAATTTTTTGTATTTTTAGTAGAGATGGGGTTTCACTGTGTTAGCCAGGATGGTCTCGATCTCCTGACCTCGTGATCCGCCCGCCTCGGCCTTCCAAAGTGCTAGGATTACAGGTGTGAGCCACCATGCCTGGCCATTCTTGCCTTTTATTCTCCTGTAGTCAATACTATTGACTTGTTTTTTCGACCTCCACGATGCATCATCAAATTGCTCTTCTGCCTGTCTCCATCTCTACTGCCACTACTACTCCAACCAGCCTGATTTACTGCAGTCACCTCCTAATGGGTGTTCCTGCTTCCATGTTGGCTTCCCCCCACAACAAGCCACTTTCAATGAATGGCTAATTGTGATTAACAACAATGACAACAACAAACGGTTACGTAAGTTACTTCAATTACTTTCCACCATACTGGAAAAAAATTCAAATGCCCTGTCATAGCCTAGGAAAGCCTACCCTGCCCCTCTCCCAGTTTTACCTTGGATCTTTCTGCCCTTGTTTAGTGTATTCTGTCTTCCATGGTCTAATCCCCATTTGCTCAAAAGGCCAAGGTATGTCTCTACCTCCAGGGCTTTGTCCATTCTAACGCCTCTATTAGAATGCTTTTCCTCTGGCCTGGGGCGGCGGCTCACGCTTGTAATCCCAACACTTTGGGAAGCCAATGCGGGGAGATCAAGAGGTCAGGAGTTCGAGACCAGCCTGGCCAACATGGTAAAACCCTGTCTCTACTAAAGGTACAAAAAGTTAGCCGGGTGTGGTGGTGTGCCCCTGTAATCCCAGCTACTCGGGAGGCTGAGGCAGGAGAAGCTTGAACCCGGGAGGCAGAGGTTGCAGTGGGCCAAGATCGTGCCATTGCATTCCAGCCTGGGCGATGGCGCAAGACTCTGTCTCAAAAAAAAAAAAAAAGAAAAAAAAAAAAGAATGCTTTTCCTTTCTGTTCTTCAGCCTGGCTAACTTCTCATCATGCTACAGGTCTCAGTTAAAATGTCACTTTCTTAGAAAGGTCCTCTCTGATCTCCCCTCCAATCTAAATTAGATGCCAATATTGCTTTCTCTCAAAATAACCCTGTCTTTTTCTTTTTTTTTTTTTGAGAAGGAGTCTCACTCTGTTGCTCAGGCTGGAGTGCAATGGCACGATCTCTTCTCACTGCAACCTCCGCCTCTCAGGTTCAAGTGATTCTCCCACCTCAGCCTCCCGAGTAGCTGGGATTATAGGCACCCACCATCATGTCCAGCTAATTTTTGTATTTTTGTAGAGACAAGGTTTCACCATGTTGGCCAGGCTGGTCTTGAACTCCTGACCTCAGGTGATCTTGCTTGGGCATCCCAAAGTGCTGGGATTACAGGCATGAGCCACCGTGCTTGGCCAATAACCCAATCTTTACTTAGTATTACCATTGTGCATTATTGCACATAATTAGTGTATTAGTTTGGTATCTTTACATCTAGACTGAAAACTGTGAGGAACCATTTGGGTTTCTTTGCTGTATCCCTAACACCTGGCAAGGGCCTGGTATAGTGAAAATGCTTAACAAATAATTGTTGAAGTCTAGGCACGGTGGCTCACACCTGTAATCCCAACACTTTGAGAGGCTGATGTGGGTGGATCGCTTGACCTCAGGGAGGGTACAAGACCAGCCTGGGCAACATGGTGAAACCCCATCTCTACTAAAAATACAAAAATTAGCAGGACGTGATGGCACGTACCTGTGGTCCCAGCTACTCAGGAGACTGAGGCAGGAGAATTGCTTGAACCTGGGAGGTGGAGGGTGCAGTGAGCCGGGATTGCGATTCTGCCTAAAAAAAGAAAAATAACAAAATAATTGATAAGCGAAAACTAGGTGCGAGTATAGGAGTTGAGAGCAAAGTGGGCAAAGGCAGATTTTTTTCTCAGTAAACGCTGTATTGTTTTGTACTTTCTTTCTGATCTGCTGCATTTTGGGATCCACTTGCAACTTAAACCTGATGTTGGCTAGGTGTGGTGGCTCACGCCCGTAATCTAGTACTGTGGGAGGCCGAGGCGAGTGGATTGCCAGGGCTCAGGAGTTTGAGACCAGCCTGGGCCACATGACGAAACCTCGTCTCTAGTAAAATACAAAAATTAGCCAGATATGGTGGTGCACGCCTACAGTCCCAGCTGCTTGGGAGGCTGAGGCAGGAGAATCGCTTGAACCTGGGAGGCAGAAGTTGCAATGAGCCAAGATTGCTCCATTGCACTCCAGCCTGGGCAACAGAGTGAGACTCCATCTCAAAAAACAAAAACAAAGCAAAAAAACCCCTGATGTTAACATGAATGTGCACAGCGATAAGGCTGTATACGAAGTGCAGATGACGTGGACAAATTGAGGCCAAATCAGATGAAAGCAGAGCTTGGGACTCAGGACCATCTCCTTCCTGGGAGCTGAATAGACTAGGGTGGTAGGAAAGAGGCTCTGGCTGCAGGATAGCTCTGGGTGGGCCCAGAGCAAATGACCTGACCTGGTCCCCCTCACCCACTCCTTCAGTGGCTATCACTTAGAAATCAGCATCCAGGCCGGGTGCAGTGACCACACCTGCAATCCCAGCGCTTTAGGAGGCCGAGGCAGGTGGATCACCTGAGGTCAGGAGTTTTGAGACCAGCCTGAACAATACGGTGAAACCCTATCTCTACTAAAAATACAAAAAATTAGCCAGATGTGGTGTCGAGGGTCTGTAATCCCAGCTACTCGGGAGGCTGAGGCAGGAGAACTGCTTGGAGGCAGGAGAACTGCTTGAACCCAGGAGGTGGAGGATTGCTTGAGCCCAGGAGTTCAAGGCTGCACATGAACTATGATTGTGCCACTGCATGGCCCTATCTCAAAGACAAAAAATAAATAAAAATTTAAATGAGGAGGTGGGAGCTACATCAGATGGGAGTTACCAGCAAGGAAAGCAGGGAGGAAAAATGAAAAAGTGAGACTACCCCAACCCTGGTCAGTTGCAGAGACCTGGGAGCCCTCTGGACAAGGGAGCCACTCTCTCAAGAGTGAAGCACCACTCACTGCCACTTCAAGACATGAGTGATGCCCAGCCCAGGTGGGCAGTGGTGGCCTTGAAGGCAGAGCTTTGTTTCTGTGCAGGCCTGTTGGGCAGGAGGGAAGAGCGGAGAGGGAGTGAGATCTGGCATTGTCCCTAAGCACTGAGTGTGGGATCCCTAAACAGCCCTGAACCTCACTCATTCCTTCCTTGTCCTCAGGCTTCTCCCTATTCCCCACAGATCTAAGGCTACCAGCTGTCCCTCCCCTGAGGCTGTCCCCTGCAACCAGGGAGGCCACAGCCCCCCAGCGGGACCTGCAGCCTCAAGGGCTCTTATTCCACAAGTGGCTTTTCCTGAGGGTGTGCTGGAGACAAACAGCATGGGGAAGGGTAATGAAACTCAGGCCCTGTTTTTCTTGAGACGAAGTCTCCCTCTGTCACTCAGGCTGGAGTGCAGTGGCATGATCTCGGCTCACTGCAACCTCCACCTCCTGGGTTCAAGTGATCTTCCTGCCTCAGTCCCTGAGTAGCTGGGATTACAGGCTTGTGCCACCACACCCAGCTAATGTTTGTATTTTTAGTAGAGACGGGGTTTCGCCATGTTGGCCAGGCTGGTCTCCAACTCCTGACCTCAGGTGATCCGCCTGCCTTGGCTGGGCCAAGATCAAGAGATCTGCCTGCCTTGGCTTCCCAAAGTGCCAGGATGACAGGCATGAGCCACTGTGCCCAGCCTGAGAGAGGAAGATTTTTCTATAGAAGTATTTCAGCTAATAAGCTGAGAAAATAGAAAATTAGGGCCAGGCATAGTGGCTTACACCTGTCATCCCAGCACTTTGGGAGCCCAGGAGTTTAAGACCAGCCTTGGCAACACAGGGAGACCTCATCTCTAAAATAAATAAAAATTTAAAAAGTTAGAAAATTAGGAATATGATTCCTAATACATTTTTTAAAAATTTTAAATGTGATGATTGTATCATGTTCAGAGTCTTTTTAGAGAAAAGAAATGATGTCTACAAATTGCTTCAAAATAATCCAGGGAGGCCAAGGCAGGCGGATCACTTGAGGTCAGGAGTTCAAGACCAGCTTGGGCAACATGGTGAAACTCTCTATTAAAAATACAAAAATTAGCTGGGCGTGGTGGCGCTCACCTGTAATCCCAACTACACGGTAGACTGAGGCAGGAGAATTGCTTGAACCCGGGAGGTGGAGGTTGCAGTGAGCCGAGATCGTGGCACTGCATTCCACTCTGGGCGACACAGCGAGACTCTGTCTCAAACACACACACACACACACACTGATCCAGGAAAGGGGAATGAATGTGTTAATAATATTGCCTGGGGAGATGAAGCTGGATGACAGATATGTGGGGTTCATTAGACCGACTTTGTATGTGTTTGAAATCTTCAATCAACAAAATATCAGTTGGCCAGGCGCTGTGGCTTATGCCTGTAATCCCAGCACTTTGGGAGGCTGAGGCAGGTGGATCACAACGTCAGGGGATCGAGACCAACCTGGCCAACATGGTGAAACCCCGTATCTACTAAAAATACAAAAATTAGCGGGGCCTGGTGGCAGGTGCCTGTAATCTGAGCTACTTGGGAGCCTGAGGTAGGAGAATTGCTTGAACCCGGGAGGCAGAGGTTGCAGTGAGCCGAGATCGTGCCACTGCACTCTAGCCTGGGCAACAGGGCAAGACTCCATCTCAAAAAAAAAAAAAAAATCAAACCAAACCAGGTGGATTGCTTGAGCCTGGCAGTTCAAGACCAACTTGGGAAACAGAGTGAGACTCCATCTCTACAAAAAATTTAAAAAATTAGCTGGGTGTGGCTGGGTGAGGTGGCTCACACCTGTAATGCCAGCACTTTGGGAGGTAGAGGCACATGGATCACCTGAGGTTGGAAGTTTGAGACCAGCCTGACCAACATGGAGAAACCCAAACTCTACTAAAAATACAAAATTAGCCGGGTATGGTGGTGCATGCCTGTAATCCCAGCTACCTTGGAGGCTGCAGCAGAAGAATGGCTTGAACCCAGGAGGTGGAGGTTGCAGTGAGCAGAGATCGTGCTATTGCACTCCAGCCTGGGCAACAAGAGCAAAACTCCGTCTCAAAAAAAAAAAAAAAAATTAGCCAGGTGTGGTGGTACGCACCTGTAGTCCCAGCTCCTTGGGAGGCTGAGGTGGGAGGATTGCCTGAGCCCAAGGAGTTCGAGGCTGTAGTCAGCTCACACCTGTAATCCCAGCACTTTGGGAGGCCAAGGTGGGTGGATCACCTGAGGTTGAAAATTCGAGATCAGCCTGACCAACAAGGAGAAACCCCGTCTCTACTAAAAAATATACAAAATTAGCTGGGCTTTGTGGTACATGCCTGTAATCCCAGCTACTTGGGAGGCTGAGGCAGGAGAATCGCTTGAACCCAGGAGGTGGAGGTTGCGGTGGGCCGAGATTGCACCATTGCATTCCAGCCTGGGCAGCAAGAGTGAAACTGTCACACACACACACACAAAAAAGTCATCTGTAAGCTTTAAAAAAAAAAAAAAAAAAAAAGCATGGCACCTCCCTAAAGCACCTTTCTATGCTTCCTTAGCACATGCCCTCACCGCTATTACAGCTAACACAGTGCAGCACAGTTCTCCCTGGCACCTGTATTCTATCCTGAGCTTGGTACACAGTAGCCACTTAAGGAGTATCAATTGAATGAATGTGTGGTGCTTACAGAATTGGCTGCTACAAACTGGCATCTCCCAGGATAATTTTTACAGATGGAGTCTTGCTGTTGCCCAGGCTGAAGTACAGTGGTGTGATCATGGCCGACTGCAGCCTTGACCTCCTGTGCTCAAGGGATCTTCCTGCCTCAGCCTCCCAAAGTGCTGGATTACAGGTGTGAGCCACTGCATCCAGCCAAGATTATCTTCATAATCCAGAAAAATGGAAATTGCTCCAAGATGCTTTAGAAGGCTGTGCATTTTCCTCCTTTGAGGAAAGAAAATTACAGACTCCCTTTGCTGCACAGCAGGCACCTGGAGCATCTGTAAGCTGAAGGTGTCCCATCTCCAACCTTGGAGATGATCTCCACCTCCACCCTTAACCCCATCCTTAGAGACCCCACCTCCACAGACACACACAGAAGGCTACTGAGGGTAATTTTAATAAAGCATTAGCTGGCTGTTGCTTCTTGGGGTTAAAGATCAAAGAGGAAGGGCATCACATCTGTAAGAAAAGGAGAGAGTTCAGGAGTTTATGCTTCACAATTGCTGTTTCCTAGGCCTGGGATGCTCTCTCATAGCAGGTGATCTGCTTCTTTCACTCAAGGCTCAAATACTGCCTCTTCTCTGAAGCCTCCCTGCACTGCTCCAGGGAAAGTACAAGTACTCTTTGTACATAATCTCTATTACTGTGCTTCTCATGTTGTGTGCTCACTATTGCCTAGGCTGCTGGGCTTGGTAAGGCCAGTTGCCCCTTAGTTGTTTGCCCATGGATTCCTGGGACATCACGTCCCACACTGGTAGGTGAGGTCTCACCTCAGGCAGGCATCACCCGAGGGTCTCAGATCACTGTTAATCTCCCTGTTTCCTATAGAAGATGCATCCCCCCACCCCACGGTGTGACCCAGGCTTCCACACTCGGCCTTGGGTCAGGATCCTCAGGTCTCTTCCCCTTGGGCCCACGCACGACAAGTCTTCACACCTGGCTGGCTCATGCACTGTTGGATACTTTCTAGCCGAGTGGAAGCCAAGGCGCGGGCCTCCTCTGCAAAGCGGCGGTGTCCCTCCTCGGTCAACTTCCAGAGGCAAGATCGAGGCCGTGTGCTGGCCCCGCCCTGCATGCTGACAGGCACTTTCTCAAAGCTGTCTCGAAAACAGAGATTGTGACGGACAGTATTCTTCCAGCCTTCCGGGGCCGTCCGGAAAAAGGGGAAGTGCTTTCTGTGGACAGGGAGGAGAGGTAAGGAAAGGCATGTTATGTCTGAGGAATGCCCTCCTCTGGAGCATGTTCTACCCAGGGGCCAGGGGCTTCAGCCCTTCTCTCCAGGGGGATAGTAGCAAGTTGGCCTGGAGTTGCTCTTTGCTGACTGAGCACGTGGCAAAGCATCCACATGGTGCGTGGCTCACCTGAACCCTCCCTCCCTCTGAGGGCCCAGGGCTTGGACCACAGCATAAACAAAGCAGAATCAGGCCAAGCAGCTCCTGTAAGAGGAATCTTGGTTGAGGACGGACACCACTTGAAAATTCCTGTCCTGAGACATTAGGCACTTCTCCTAACACTGGGAAAGGGCCCGAGAAACTCCCTTCCTCACACTGTGAGCAGGACTATCTGAGCTAAATGGAAAATCCTTCTCAACTGGGTTCCCTCTACCCCTGGGGGTGCAGGGAGCTGTGCCAGACAGTCCCATCCTAGCAGAAGCAGGTGGGAACTATTGGGGAAACCTGACTTTAGACTGGCTGATCTTCAGAGGATGGTGGGGAAACTGTTACCTGACCCAAGTGAATGTATGTTTTAAAGGAGAACTATACCCAAAGAACACTGAAAACTAGTTAAAAAGAAAAAAAAAAGAACTAAAGCCATAAAAAGGTTGGAGGGTTCTTTAGACATGAAAGGGGCTGGGAATGGCTATGTTCCTGTACACATGTGGGCACAAATGCACCTGGGAAAAGGGAACTGGGAACATACTCGTCCTCTCAGACCCAGATAGGGAAACCAGGTCAGCAACACAGGGCCTGGGATGGATTGGAAGGCATCAGCCCAGGGCCCTGGCCCCCACTTCCCCCTCCTCGCAGGGCCCCCGGCACATACCGAGTGAAACTGTAGATCTGTTGCACGTTGAGGCCACAGGGGGAACTGTTTCTTAATGCCAGGGCAATTAGGTGGAAGTAATTGAGAGGGGGCCGGGACCAGAGCCTCCCCGCCTGGCTGCTGGCTTGCCGAAGCCTCCGACTCTGGAGGGGGGGCCTTTTGTGAGGGGATGGGAGAGCCACAGAGGAAGTGTCTTCCTGGTCCTCAGCCTCCTCCTCTTCTGTGAGCTAGAGGAGCACAGAGTAGGAGCTGGTCCTGACTCCTCAGCCTCTACTCCAGGGTGCAGTGGCAGGAAGGGGGGGTGGTCTAAGGCCACCATTTGGGCTTCTCCCCAACCCAAGCATGTAGGTAATTTCTGAACCCATTCACCTTTTGCTATGGCTAAGAGAGCAGAACTGTAATGGCTCTTCCCCATGCCCCTTGCCTACTGCCCAAGTCCCGCTCCCATCCCCAAAAATCCATACCTCCCAGGTGCTGGGGGAAAAGGCAAACCGCTTCCGAGGGGGAGACTGCTTGCTGGAGGACCGGGACAGTGATTCCACCCCTGTGGCCTCTGAGCAGCTGGCATCTTCCTCCTTCTGGGGTGGCTGAGAGAAGGGGAGTGTGCTTGTCAGATCCTCCCTCTTCTTAGGTCCTGGGACCTCCAGCTTTCCGGGAGGATACACGATGTTGGGGTTTACCCACATCCAGAGGTTGGGCTCATAATCTGGACCTGTGCAGAACAAAAGGAGATTGTGTGCCACAGCCCACTGGCTTTGGGTGCCCCTGGTCTCCAGCCCAGGCCACATAAACAGGTCAGAGAACTCAATACTTACCATCCTTATCAGGGTTGGGTTTTTTCTCTAGGGGTAATTTTGGTGGCTTAACAATTCGGAGTTTATACCTGGCAACTGGCAAAAAGAAAGACAGAGAGAGTCAAAACATCCTAGGATATCCCTTTGTGACCCTAGGATCCTAGGCCTTCAGGCTTCTCTGGGAGAAGGTTGTGGGCCCTGCCTGGGGAGTTAACATCACATTCTACTTCTACTGGTTTTGCCTTTACCTCTCTGACCTTCTCATTCTCCTCTGCATTCTTTTCTTCTCACTCTACATATACTATCCCTGAATGATCTCATGCATGCCTGTGGCTTCAGTTAACATCTATAAAAAAATGTAGAGCTCTCAAATCTTCACCTCTAGCCTAGCATTCTGTGCTAGCCCTTAAGGAGAACTACCTACTGGATGTCTTTACTTGGGTAGCCCATAGGCACTTCAAATGCGCTTCTAAAACTGAATTCCATCTTCTTGCTCTTCCTCCTGTATTCTTGTTTTTTTTTTTTTTTTTTTTCTTTTTAAGACAGGGTCTTGCTTTGTTGCACAGGCTGGAGTGCAGTGGTGTGTTCAAGAGATTCTCCCACCTCAGCCTCCCAGGTAGCTGGAACTACAGGTGCACGCCACTACGCCCCACTAATTTTTGTATTTTTTTTTTTTTTTTTCAGATGGAGTCTCACTCTGTCGCCCAGGCTGGAGTGTAGTGGCGTGATCTCGGCTCACTGCAACCTCTGCCTCCCGGGTTCAAGTGATTCTCCTGCCTCAGCCTCCCAAGAAGCTGGGACTACAGGCGCACACCACCACACCCAGCTAATTTTTGTATTTTTTAGTAGAGACGTGGTTTCACCATATTGGCCAGGCTGGTGTCGAACTCCTGACCTCGTGATCCGCCTGCCTCGGCCTCCCAAAGTGCTGGGATTACAGGCATGAGCCACCGCGCCCAACCCAATTTTTGTATTTTTTGTATAGATGAGGGTCTATGTTGCCTGGGCTGGTCTCGAACCCCTGGGTTCAAGCAATCCTCCTGCTTCGAGCTCCCAAAATGTTGGGATTACAGGCATGAGCTACCATGCCTGGCCTTCCTGTATTCTTTGTCTCAGCAAGTGGCACCACCATTAACTGGTTGTTCAGGACAAAAACTATTTTTGCCCCCTCACTGTCCCTATGAGTGTCATTATATTACAGATGAATCTAGGCTTTTGTTTGGGAAATGATATACTTATCGGAGAGCTCAGTAATTAGAGAGGATGCCTATTATGTTGCTAATATTCAACATAGTATTCAAAAATGAAAAAGCAAAAGATATAAAAATTGAGGTTTTTTTTTTGAGACAGGGTCTTGCTTGGTTGCCCACGCTGGAGTGCAGTGGTGTGACACCGTCTCACTGCAATCTCCACCTCCCAACTCAAGCAATCCTCCCATCTCAGCTCTTACATAAAGAACTTAAAAGACTTGAACAAAGACTTATAATACATACTATTAAGATGCCAGTTACCCTCAAAATGAATCTATAAGTTTTATGCACATATTATAGCACAAAAATTAAAGTTTGGCCAGGTGCGGTGGCCCACACCTGTAATCCCATCACTTTGGGAGGCCAAGGTAGGTGGACCACTTGAGGTCAGGAGTTCGAGACCAGCCTGCCCAACATGGCGAAACCCCATCTCTACTAAAAGTACAAAAAATTAGCCAGGTGTGGTGGCGCGTAACTGTAGTCCCAGCTACTTGGGAGGCTGAGGCAGGAGAATCACTTGAACCTGGGAGGCAGAGGTTGCAGTGAGCTGAGATCGTGCCACTGCAGTCCAGCCTAGGTGACACAGCAAGACTCTGTCTCAAAAAAAGTTCTAACATAGTAAAAATCACCATAAGCAAAAAACAAACAGACAAACAAACAAACAAAATAGACAGCAAAACTTCAATCCAAATTTCTCAGTTTTTTTTTTTTTTTTTTTTTTTTTGAGACAGAGTCTCGTTCTGTCACCCAGGCTGGAGTGCAGTGGCGCGATCTCGGCTCACTGCAAGCTCCGCCTCCCGGGTTCACGCCATTCTCCTGCCTCAGCCTCTCCAAGTAGCTGGGACTACAGGCGCCCGCCACCACGCCCAGCTATTTTTTTGTATTTTTAGTAGAGACGGGGTTTCACCGTGGTCTCGATCTCCTGACCTCGCGATCCGCCCGCCTCGGCCTCCCAAAGTGCTGGGATTACAAGCGTGAGCCACCGCGCCTGGCCTCAGTTCTCTGATATATAGAGAGCTCCTACAAATCAATATGTAAAAGGTCAACACAAACTTAGAAATGGACAAATGATACGAATCGCATTCACAAGGAGGGGATACCTGAATAGCTAACAAGATGATCAGCATTATTAATAATAAGAAAAAGTGGCCGGGCGCGGTGGCTCACGCTTGTAATCCCAGCACTTTGGGAGGCCAAGGCGGGCGGATCACGAGGTCAGGAGATCGAGACCACGGTGAAACCCCGTCTCTACTAAAAATACAAAAAAATTAGCCGGGCGTGGTGGCGGGCGCCTGTAGTCCCAGCTACTCGGAGAGGCTGAGGCAGGAGAATGGCGTGAACCCGGGAGGCGGAGTTTGCAGTGAGCCGAGATCGCGCCACTGCACTCCAGCCTGGGTGACAGAGCGAGACTCCGTCTCAAAAAAAAAAATAAAATAAAATAAAAAAAATAATAATAATAAGAAAAACACTGTAAGATAATGAGATAATCAAATTGACTGGAATTATAAAGATAATACCAAGTGTTGAGAAACATGCAAAGAAATAGAATCTCTTCTTATACTGCAGTTCTGTTTATCAACTGGAGCAGCCCTTGTTAAGAGCAATCAGGCAGGACTACAATTTACTCTATCTTACTGTCTGCTCCTGGATGTATATATTCAAGTGAATACAGGAACTTATATACTAATCAATCTCCTGACCTTATATACTAATACTAATCATCTACTGACCTCCTGGTTTAGCTGTCACTTTCCAACACTACTCCTGCCTTAAATCTTGGCTGCTGGCCAGGTGCAGCGGCTCATGCCTGTAATCCCAGCACTTTAAGAGGCTTAGGCAGGTGGATTGCTTGGGCCCAGGAGTTTGAAATCAGCCTGGGCAACACGGTGAAACCCCATCTCTATAAAAAATACAAAGATAATAATCTAGCCGAATGTGGTGGTGTGAGCCTGTAGTCCCAGCTACTCAGGAGGCTGAAGTGGGAGGATGGCTTGAGCGGGAAAAGGGACGTTGCAGTGAGCCAAGCTTACGCTACTGCACTCCAGCTTGGGCAACAAAGCCAGAACTTGTTTCAAAAACAGAAACATGATCTTTGCTATTTATTGAACTCTTCTCCAGCGAGTTTGACTTCTACTCTACTGTGGACACTCCCTCAGGCATAACCTAAATCAACAACTGCAACCTCTCCGTAACCTCATTTATGCACCACATAAAAATGCACCACCTCGTGTCTTTCTGGCTAACTCCCTCAACCCCAACTATGATCCCACTGAGGTCACCAGTCCACTGAATTATGGTTTTGGTGCACTCGTTTGGCAGAGGTGGATTTAGTCAGGGTTGTGGTTTGGCCAACAAAGTGCTCCAAAGCCAGAGATGATCCAGGGAACCTGCATAATATCCGACCATGGGATTCAAGTTAGTTGAATAAGGGTGGACATATCAAGTGATTGAAACAGTGAAAAGGTGATAGGATCAATGGACTGGTGATCTCATTGCAACCCAAGGATAGCACCTCTATATGTCTGTGTCTCACTTTGGCACAGATCCCCCATGCTTTTTTAAGGACATTGTTCCACAAATCTTCCCCTCTCTTTCCTGTGTCACTAATTTTTTGTCTTTGTTGGGTCATTCTCATCAGCATGCAAACATGCTGTTAATTCTCCCATTTTAGGGACCAGGTGCAGTGGCTCATGCTTGTAATCCCAGCCTGCTTTGGAAAGCTGAGGCAGGAGGATCACTTGAGCCCAGGAGTTCAAGGCTGCTCAAGGCTGCAGTGAGCTGTGCTGGTGCCACTGCACTCCAGCCTGGGCACCAGATAGAGACCCTGTCTCTTAAAAAAAAGAAAGAAAAAGAAAAAAATTATCCCATCTTATTTCCTGTTGAGGCATAACACATTGCCTCTACTTCCCCTCCTTCCATTCTTAAACCTCCTTCAGTCAGGTTTTTTATTCTACCACTTACTAAAACCACTAACCAGGGACCTCTGCTTAGTTAAGTCCAATCATCACTTACATTCCACTCATCCAACCCCTCCCTCCTTGAAAGGCTTTTTCCACTTGGTTTCCAGGACACCACAGACCCCCTAGTTTTGATTCTCAATGGTCTTTTTTGCTAGTTATCTCTCTTCTCTCCAATCTCTTTACAATGGACTGCCCCCAGGGCTCATTCTTGTTCCTCCTCTATTCTCACTCCTTAAGTTCCACCCATATACCAAAAGACCCAAAATTTACATCTGCAGTCCCCACTTCTCTCCAGAACTCCAGGCTCATGTATCCAACTGCAGACTCAATGCTTCTACTTGGATGTCTAAGGATCTCCAGCTCAGCATATCCAGAACAGAATTCCTGATCTTCCTTCCTAAACCTGTCTCTCACTCAGTACAAGGCAACTCTATCCTTCCACTAGGTCAAAACACTTTGAAGGCTCATACTCAATTGTCTGTCTTATACTCCATATCCAATCCATTAGCATAGCCAGCTGGTTCTCCCTGCTACTACCCTGGCCCAATCTACCATCATCTCGTCTGGATTACTACTGCAGCCTCCTAGTCTCTGTACATCCACAGTCTACCCTCAACACAACAGGCAGAGTGATCTTTTCAAATATAGATCATGCAGGACTAGCCACATAATTTGTAGGGTCCAGTAAAGAAAACATGAGGCTCCTCGTTGAAAAATTATTAAAAATTTCAAGACAGTGACAGCAGTGTATTAAGCCAAACACAGGCACCTAGGCAACTGCACGGGTCACACACTCATGAAGCAGACCCTGAGAGCATGTCACTCCTCTGCTCAATTTGGGAAGTAGGAGGATTGCTTGAGTCCAGGAGTTCAAGACCAGCCTGGGCAACATAGGGAGATCCCCATCTCTACAAATAGTAAAAAAGTTAGCCAGTGTGGTGGCCTGTGCCTGTGGTTGCAGCTACTTTGGGGACTGAGATGGGAGCATTGCTTGAGCCTGGAGGTAATTGTGCCACCGCACTCCAGCCTGAGCAAGAGCAAGAGCCTATCTCAAACAAAACCTTACAACCAATCCTCATCTGACTCAGAGTCAACCCTAAAGTCCTTAGAGGACAGGCATTCCTGCTCTCAACCACACGCTTTGGAACTCTTTATTTACTGTCATCCAGCCTTACTGACCTCCTTACCACTTTCCCTGCAAGTATCCTCTAGGCTCACTCTTCCCCTCCTATCAAGTCTTTGCTCAAATATTATGTTCCTAATTGAGTTCAACCCCACAATCTTATTTAAAACTGTAGCTGTGGCCGGGCGCGGTGGCTCACACCTGTAATCCCAGCACTTTAGGAGGCTGAGGGAAGCGGATCACTTGAGGCCAGGAGTTTGAGACCAGCCTGGCCAACATGGTGAAACCCTGTTTCTACTAAAAATACAAAAATTAGCTGGGTGTGGTGATGCATGCCTGTAATCTCAGCTACTGGTGAGGCTGAAGCACTAGAATCGCTTGAACCTGGGTGGCAGAGGGTGCAGTGAACTGAGATTGCGCTACTGTACTCCAGCCTGGGTGACAGAGTGAGACTCCACGTCAAAAAAAAAAAAAAAAAAAAAAAGAAGGCCGGGCGCGGTGGCTCACACCTGTAATGCCAGCACTTTGGGAGGCTGAGATGGCGGATCATGGTCAGGAGTTCGAGACTAGCCTGGCCAACATAGTGAAACCCCGTCTCTACTAAAAATACAAAAATTAGCCGGGCATGGTGGCACGTGCCTGTAGTCCCAGCTACTCGGGAGGCTGAGGCAGGAGAATCACTTGAACCCGGGGGGCAGAGGAGATCGCACCACTGAACTCCAGCGTGGGCAACAGAGCCAGACTCCATCTCAAAAAACAAAAAACAAAAACAAACTATAGCTGCCACCACACCCTTCCCCTATTCCTGAGTCTCCTTCTCCTGTTCTTTCCCCATTGCAGATTATCACTTTATAGCATACTATATGATCTACCCATTTATTATACTTCTGTGGATTATCTGTCTGCCCCTAGTAGAATGTAAGTTTCCTTGTCTATTCTGTTCACTGTGTATCATGAGTGTCTAGAACAGTGCCAGGCCAGTTGGAGGTGCTCAATACATATTTCTTGAATGAAGAAACAAGAAAGAATGTTCATTAGCATTAATTATGGTGGCAAAGAGTTGGAAGCAATCTAGGTGTAAAGAAAATTAAAAAGGTGGGACACCGAGCCGATAGAATACTAACAACAATCAGAAATAATGAACCACGTCTGAATTTAGCAACCTAAAACAACAGCTCTCAAAAACAATGAGTGGAGAAAACAGACGTTAAATGGATTAGGGTTGGTAATGGGAGTAGTGGAGGTAATGGAAGGAGGGGTGGAGACTTAAGGGGCAAAAGGAAGAGTTAAGGCCGGGGGCGGTGGCTCAGGCTTGTAATGCCAGCACTTTTGGGAGGCCTACATGGGCAACATGATGAAACTCTGCCTCTACTAAAAATAAAAAAAATTAACAGGGCTTGGTGGCGCACGCCTGCAATCCAGGCTACTCAGGAGGCTGAGGCGGGAGAATGGCTTGAACCCGGGAGGCGGAGGTTGCAGTGAGCCGAGATCGTGCCACTGCACTCCAGCCTGGGCGACAGAGCAAGACCCCCTCTCAAAAAAAATTTTTGAAAAAAAAAAAAGCGTTAATCCAAGGGCCTTGCAGGCAAAAAAGTACCATGAATGTGGGGAGTAATTATCTCAACTCTCCACACTTGAGGTCCAAAGAAGACAAAGAAAACCTAAAAGATCGCGATGGTCAACCAAGCATTTGGCCAAGTACAGAGCACTTCTAGCTGTCAGGCAATATGTTAAGAGGTGAGAACACAGCCATGGATAAAACGATGAGGCCTGTTTTTTTAAGAGACGGAAAAGTAACTGAAATATACAGTATAGCAAATGGCGACCAGCGCCAAGGAGAAGACCCAGAAGAGGCCTTGGAATGTTCTGGGAGCCTGGCGGGTGACGTAAGGTGGAAAGCCTCCGTTTTTAGGTGAGACCAGCTGTCCTCCGGGAGCTTCCAATTGAGTCAGGCGCGAACCCCCCCACCCCCCAAACCACTCCCGAGTAGAGTTCGCAAGTGGGGGTGGAGCGGGGGGCGGCGGAGCTAAGCCCGGGCCGGGGGGGGGGGGGGGCTCGGCCCCCCAAGCCTCCCTGGGAGGCGGGGGCGAAGGCTGGGGAGCCGCCCTGCCCCGGGGTCCCCCGAGCCCCTAGGCCACCCCTCCGCCACGCCCAGCCCCCCACCTCACCCCACCCGCTACTCACGTTTCTGCTCCGCTAAGGGGAGGTGAGATGTGGTGAAGGCCAGAAAAAGCTCGTTCCCCATGTCCCAGTCCAGCAGTCCCGGGACCTGGCCATGGAGGCGGGCCCAGAAGTCGAGGTGTTGGAGCTTCACGTCCACCTTCGGGGCGGGCAGAGGCGCGGCGGCGCAGAGTGGGGGCGCGGAGTGGGAGCGCGGAGTGGGAGCGCGGCGGCTGAGGAGCGACCCTCACAGGCGCCTTCTCAAATGCGCCGGCTCCGATTGAGTTAGCTTGGCGGCAGCTCAGGTGTGGAGCGGTCCATTTGACGCCTTTAATCTCTTCAGGACCGCGCCGAGGAACGCTTAAGAAGACCCTCCTTGACTCTACCCTTACATGCCGGGGATCCAGGATCTGGGGATCCGGAAGGGACCCCAGACCATCTTCCGCATCCTCGTTTGCCCAAGCCCCTCGACGCTTATTTCATTGAAAAGGCGCCATGGTCACGTGATCGTATTTATTTATTTTTATAGTTTTGCTTTAACATTGATCCTTTCTACCATAATAGTATTAGTAGTTACTTTCTAGAAGTTGTGAAAGGTTTATGGTTTATCCACGATCACATCTGTAGTAGATGGTGGAGATGGAATTACACTGGATGGTGATTTGATTAAAAAAATTTTTTTTGTCTTTTGGCTGGACGCAGTGGTTCACGCCTGTAATCCCAGCACTCTGGGAGGCCGAGGTGGACGGATCACCTGAGGTCAGAAGTTTGAGACCAGCCTGACCGATGGTGAGACGCTGTTTCTACTAAAAATACAAAAAAAATTAGCTGTGCGTGGTGGCTCACGCCTGTAATCCCAGCTACTAGGGAGGCTGAGGCAGGAGAATCGCTTAAACCCGGGAGGTGGAGGTTGCAGTGAGCCGAGATGGTGCCACTGCACTCCAACCTGGGGGACAATAAAATTAAAATAAAAATTTTGTTTTTAATAATTTCAGATTTGCAGAAAAATCCCAAGAATGCTACAAAAAATTCCTGTATACTTTTTCACCCAGATTCACCAGTTACACCAATTATTAACATTTTATCACATTTGTATTTTTATTTCCATATATACTACATATATATTATGTTTTGCTTAACAATTTGAGAGTAATTTGCAGACATCCTGTCCCTTTACCCAAAAATATTTCTGTATTTTCTAAAAACAAGGATATTGTTTTATGTATCCAGAAAATCAGAAATCAGAAAATTTAAGATTGATTCAATGTTATATTTAATATACAGTTCTTATTCAAATTTTACCAATTGTCCCAACAATGTCATTTATATAAATTTTCTTTTCTGGCCGTTATCCCTTTTAGCACTATGCAATACATTTAATATCCATGTCTGTTTACTCTCCATTAATCTGGAACAATTTCTTTCTCTTTTTTTTTTAAAGCCAAATTTAGCAATAGGGGGTTGTATACCAACTTTAGTGACACTAATGTTATTAATAATAAGTTCTGATAACCCACTACCGTCAGACAAGCCATCTTTACTTTTTTTTTTTTTTTTTGAGACAGGGTTTCACTTTGTCACCGAGGCTGGAGTGCAGTGGTGCAATCAGCTCACTGCAGCCTCAACTTCCCAGGCTCCAGCAATCTTCCCACCTCAGCCTCCCAGGTAGCTGGGACCACAGTTGTTCGACACCATGCCCAGCTAATTTTTGGTAGAGTCACAGTTTGCCATGTTGCCCAGGCTGGGTCTCAAACTCCTGACCTCAAGTGATCCAACTGCCTCAGCCTCTCAAAGTGCTGTGATTACAGGCATAAGCCACTGCACCTGGGCTCTCTGTCTTTATAATCTTTCATAACATTGACATTTTTGAAGAGCACTGGCCATTTATTTTGTAGAATGGCCCTCAGTTTGGATTTGGCTAATGTCTCCTCTTAATTAGAGTATGCATTTTTGGCAAGAATACCACAGAAGCGATGTTTCTTTTTTTTTTTTTAACTTTTAGGTTCAAGTGTACATGTGCAGGTTTGCTATATATGACTCATGTCACGGGGGTTTGTTGTACAGATTATTTCATCACCTAGGTACTAAACCTAGTACCCAAGAGTTATTTTTTTCTGCTCCTCTCCCTCCTCCCATCCTCCACCCTCAAGTAGGCCCCAGTGTCTGTGTGGTTCCCCTCTTTGAGTTCATGAGTTCTTATCGTTTAGCTTCCACTTACAGGTGAGAACGTGTGGCATTTGGTTTTCTGTTCTTGCATTAGTTTGCTAAGGATAATGGGCTCCAGCTTCATCCAGGTTCCCACAGAAGACATGAGCTCATTCTTTTTTATGGCTGCATAGTATTCCATGATGTATATGTACTGTGTTGTATATGTACCCTTTCTTTCTTTCTTTCTTTCTTTCTTTCTTTCTTTCTTTCTTTCTTTCTTTCTTTCTTTTTCTTTCTTTTTTTTCCTTCCTTCCTTCCTTCCCTCCCTCCCTCCTCCCTTCCCTCCTCCCTTCCTTCCTCCCTTCTCTTCCCTCCCCTCCCCTTCCCTTCCCTTCCCTTCCTTTGCTTTTGTTGCCCAGGCTGGAGTACAATGGTGTGACCTCAGCTCCCGGGTTCAAGCAATTCTCTTGCCTCCACCTCCCTAGTAGCTGGGATTACAGGAGGCCCCAATGATGCACAGCTAATTTTTGTATTTTTAGTAGAGACGAAGTTTCACCATGTTGGCCAGGCTGGTATCGAACTCCTGACCTCAAGTGGTCCTCCTGCCTTGGCCTTCCAAAGTGCTGGGATTACAGGCATGAGCCACCGCGCCTGGCCATGCGTATGTCTTTATGGTAGAATGATTTATATTCCTTTGAGTATACACCCAAAAATGGGATTACTGGGTTGAATGGTAATCACCAAACTGCATTCCACAATGGCTGAACTAATTTACATTCCCAGCAGCAGTGTATAAGGCTTTCCTTTTGTCCACAACTTTGCCAGCATGTGTTATTTTCTGACTTTGAATAATAGCCATTCTTACTGGGCGCGGTGGCTCACGCCTGTAATCCCAACACTTTTGGAAGCCGCGGCGGGTGGATCACCTGAGGTCGGGAGTTCGAGACCAGCATGGCCAACATGGTGAAACCCCATCTTTACTAAAAGTACAAAAATTAGCTGGGCATGGTGATGCGCGTCTGTAATCCCAGCTAATCAGGAGGCTGAGGCAGGAGAATCTCTTGAACCCCGGAGGCAGAGGTTGCAGTGAGCCGAGATCTTGCCACTGCACTCTAGCCTGGGCAACAGAGAGAGAGACTCCGTCTCAAAAAAAAAAAAAAAAAAAAAAAAAAAATAGCCATTCTGACTGGTGTGAGATGGTATCTCATTGTGGTTTTGATCTGCATTTCTCTAATGATTGGTGGTGATGAGCATTTTTTCATGTACGTGTACATCTTCTTTTGAAAAGCATCTGTTGGCTGGTCATAGTGGCTCGTGCCTGTAATCCCAGCACTTTGGGAGGCTGAGGTGGGTGGATCACTTGAGCTCAGGAGTTCAAGACCAACCTGAGCAACATGGCAAAACCCCATCTCTGCAAAAGCTACAAAAATTAGCTGGGCATGGTGGCGTGTACCTGTTGTCCCAGCTACTCGAGAGGCTGAGGTGGGAGGATTACTTGAGCCTGGGAGGCGGGGGCTGCAGTAAGCTGAGATTACACCACTGCACTCAGCCTGGGTGACAGAGTGAGACCCTCATCTAAGAAAAAAAAAGAAAGAAATAAAAGTGTTTCATCCTTTGTCCACTTTTT
The DNA here is from genome assembly GCF_006542625.1 of Nomascus leucogenys. Classification (NCBI taxonomy): domain Eukaryota; kingdom Metazoa; phylum Chordata; class Mammalia; order Primates; family Hylobatidae; genus Nomascus; species Nomascus leucogenys. The sequence continues at coordinate 15,832,008 of NC_044395.1, forward strand.
AATGGGCTTTTTTTCATTGTGAATTTGTTTAAGGTCCTTGTAGATTCTGGATATCAGACCTGTGTCAGATGTGTATTTTCTCCCATTCTTTAGGTTGACTGTTTACTCTTTTGATAGTTTATTTTGCTGTGCAGAAGCTCTTAAATTGAATTAGATCCCATTTGTCAAATTTTGCCTTTGTTGCAATTGCTTTTGGTGTCTTTGTCATGAAATGTTTGCCCAAGGTGGTATTGCCTAGGCTGTCTTCCAGGGTTTTTATAGTTTTGGGTTTTACATTTAAGTTTTTTTTTTTTTTTTTTTTGAGATGGAGTCTCTCTCTGTCACCCAGGCTAGAGTGCAGAGGCACGATCTTGGCTCACGGCAACCTCTGCCTCCCAGGTTCAAGCAATTCTATGCCTCAGCCTCCTGAGTAGCTGGGATTATGGGCACCTGGCTAATCTTTTGTATTTTTAGTAGAGTCAGGGTTTCACCATCTTGGCCAGGCTGGTCTTGAACTCCTGACCTCGTCATCCACCCACCTCGGCCACCCAAAGTGTTGGGATTATAGGCATGAGCCGCTGCGCCCGGCCTGTTTAAGTCTTTAATCCATCTTGAGTTGATTTTTGTATATGGTGTAAGGAAGGGGTCCAGTTTCAATCTTCTGCATATGGTCAGCTGGTTATCTCAGCACCATTTATTGAATAGGGAGTCCTTTCCGCATTGCTTTTGTCTGCTTTGTCGAACATCAGATGGTTGTAGGTTATGAGGCCTTATTTCTGGGCCCTTTATTCTGTTCCACTGGTCTATGTGTCTGTGTTTGTACTAGTACTGTGCTGGGGGTTTTTTTTTGGTTTTTTTTTGTTTTGTTTTGTTTTGTTTTTTGAGATGGAGTCTCGCTCTGTCGCCCAGGCTGGAGTGCAGTGGCATGATCTCGGCTCACTGCAACCTCCACCATGCGATTCTCATGCCTCAGCCTCCTGAGTAGCTGGGATTACAGGTGCCTGCCACTATGCCTGGCTAATTTTTGTAGTTTTAGTAGAGATGAGGTTGTGTCATCCTGTCCAGGCTGGTCTTGAACTCCTGGCCTCAGGTTATCCACCCACCTTCGTCTCCCAAAGTCCTGGGATTACAAGCATGAGCCACTGCCCCCAGCCCATACCATGTTGTTTTGGTTACTGTGGCCCTGTTGTATAGTTTGAAGTCCAGTAATGTGCTGCCTCTAGCTTTGTGGGTTTTTTGTTTTTTTTGTTTTTGAGATGGAGTCTCACTCTGTCACCCAGGCTGGAGTGCAGTGGCACAATCTGGGCTCACTGCAACTTCCACCTCCCAGGTTCAAGCTATTCTCCTGCCTCAGCCTCCTGCGTAGCTTGGATTACAGGTGTGTGCCACCACACCTGGCTAATTTTTGTATTTTTTTATTAGAGACGGGGTTTCACCATGTTGGCCAGGCTGGTCTTGAACTCTTGAGCTTAGGTGATCCGCCTGCCTTGGCCTCCCAAAGTGCAGGGTTTACCGGTGTGAGCCACTGCACCGGCCACTTTGTTCTTTTTGCTTAGGATTGCCTTGGCTATTTGGGAGCTTTTTTGGTTCCATATTAATTTATAAATAGTTTTTTTCTTGTTCTGTGAAGAAAGTCATTGAAAGTTTGATAGAAATAGCATAGAATCTGTAAATTGCTTTTGGCAGTATGGCCATTTTAATTATACTGATCTTACTATCCATGATCATGGGACTCTTCCATTTGTTTGTGTCATCTCTAATTTAATTTTTTTTTTTTTTTTTTTTTTGGAGAAACAGGGTCTCACTATGTTACCCAGAATGGTCTTGAATTACTGGGCTCAAGTGATCCTCCCACCTTGGCCTCCCAAAGTGCTGGGATTACAGGTGTGAGGCACTGTGCCCGGCCTCTCTGATTTCTTTGAGCAGTGTTCTGTAATTCTCATTGTAAAGATCTTTCACCTCCTTGGTTAGCCTGTATTTCTAGGTATTTTATTCTTTTTGTGGCGAGTATGAATGGGATTGCATTCATGATTTGGCTCTTGGCTTGGCTCTTGTTGGTGTATAGGAATGCTAGCGATTTTTTTTTGTTGTTGTTGAGGTGGAGTCTCGCTCTGTCACCCAGGCTGGGGTGCAGTGGTGCGATCTCGGTTCACTGCAACCTCCGCCTCCCGGGTTCACGCCATTCTCCTGCCTCAGCCTTCCGAGTAGCTAGGACTACAGGTGCCCGCCACCACACCTGGCTAATTTTTTTTGTATTTTTAGTAGAGATGGGGTTTCACCATGTTAGCCAGGATGGTCTCGATCTCCTGACCTCGTGATCCACCCGCCTTGGCCTCCCAAAATGCTGGGATTACAGGCGTGAGCCACCGCGCCCGGCCTAGTGATTTTTGTAAATTGATTTTGTATCCTGAAACTTTGCTGAAGTTGTTTACTAGCTGAGGGAGCTGGGCCAAAGAAGTGATGTTTCTTTCTTAGTGCGTGGCATCAAGAAGCAGATGGTGTCAGTTTGTCTCATTATTAGTGATGTTTAACTTCAATCACTTGATTTAGTGGTATCTGTCAGATTTCTCTACTGTAGAGTTATCTTTTTTCCCTTTTGTAATTAGTAAGTAATTTGTGGGGAGATATTCTGAAATTATCTAAAATCCTGTTCCTTATTAAACTTGGACTCACTAACATTCATTTATGATTCTTGACTGAATCAATCATTAGTATGATGGTTATAAAGTGATAATTTTTTTTTTTTTTTTTTTTGAGACGGAGTCTCGCTCTGTCACCCAGGCTGGAGTGCAGTGGCGCGATCTCAGCTCACTGCAAGCTCCGCCTCCCGGGTTCACGCCATCCTCCTGCCTCAGCCTCTCCGAGTAGCTGGGACTACAGGCGCCCGCCACCACGCCCGGCTAATTTTTTGTATTTTTAGTAGAGACGGGGTTTCACCGTGGTCTCGATCTCCTGACCTCGTGATCCGCCCGCCTCGGCCTCCCAAAGTGCTGGGATTACAAGCGTGAGCCACCGCGCCCGGCCTAAAATGATAATTTTTCTAAATCTGTCATTCCTTCTCCATTTATTTAGTTAGCATTCTATTGTAAAGAAGAGCTTTTTCTCCTCTCGTATTTGTTAGAATGTACTCTACAGGCACGGTGGGTCACTCCTGTAATCTCAGCATTTTGGGAGGCTGAGTTGGGAGGATTGCTTAAGCACATGAGTTTTGGACCAGCCTGGGCAACACGACAAGACACTGTCTTGACAAAAAATTTAGAAATTAGCTGGTCATCAAGGCTGCGGTGGGCTGTGATCATGCTACTGCACTCCATCCTGGGCAACAGAGCGAGACTCTGTGTCAAAAAGTAAAAAATAAGAATAGACTCAATGGATTTTTTTTTTTTTTGAGACGGAGTCTCGCTCTTTCGCCAGGCTAGAGGGCACGGGGCGATCTTGGCTCACTGCAAGCTGCGTCTCCCGGGTTCAATGCTGTTCTCCTGCCTCAGCCTCCCAAGTAGCTGGGACTACAGGTGCCCACCATCGTGCCCAGCTAATTTTTTATATTTTTAGTAGAGACGGGGTTTCACCGTGTTAACCAGGATGGTCTTGATCTCCTGACCTCGTGATCCGCCCACCCCAGCCTCCCAAAGTGCTGGGATTACAGGTGTGAGCCACGGCACCAGGCCCTTTTTTTTTTTGAGAAGGAGTTTTTGCCCTTGTTGCCCAGGCTGGAGTGCAATGGACCAATCTCGGCTTACTGCAACCTCCTCCTCCCAGGTTTAAGCAATTCTCCTGCTTCAGCCTCCCAAGTAGCTGGGATTACAGGCATGTGCCACCACGCCCGGCTAATTTTTTTTTTTTCTCATAGAGACAGAGTTTCACCATGTTGGGCAGGCTGGTCTCGAACTCCTGACCTCAAGTGATCCACCTGGCTCAGCCTCCCAAAGTGCTGGGATTGCAGGCATGAGCCATCACGCCTGGCCCGACTCAATGGATTCTTATTTTGTTGAGTAGATTATAATTCATTACTGTTATTCTTTTAGTCCTAAAACTGTCCCGGACTTGCCCAGGGGGTGAGGCATCCTCCTCTGGTTCCTTGGTGTGGCATCCTGGGTTCCCCTAGCAGAGACCATCCACCCTGTACTGTGTTGCTTGTTGCCTGTGTACTAGACCAGAAACTTTGCATAGTATTTTAGGATTTGGTACATAGGAGACCCTCAATAGATGTTGATTTAACTAAAGTGAAATCAGCAGTTTCCTCTCCCACTCCCCAGATGCTTGTGATTGGAAACAGCTTCTTTTTATTTTTTAAAATTTGTTTTATTTTGAGACAGTCATCTCCTTTCTTGCCTAGGCTGGTTTCAAACTCAAACTTGAGCCCTGGTGTTGGATACCAGCCTGAGCAACATAGCAAGACCTCGTCTCTAATAATCATAATAAAAAAAAAAGTTTGGCTAGGCACAGTGGCTCACACCTGTAATCCCAGCACCTTGGGAAGCGGAGGTGGGCAGATCACTTGAGGCCAGGAGTTTAAGACCAGCCTGGCCAACATGGTGAAACCCCGTCTCTACTAAAAATATAAAAATTAATTGGCCGGGAGCGGTGGCTCACGCCTGTAATCCCAACACTTTGGGAGGCTGAGGTGGGTGGATCACGAGGTCAGGAGTTCGAGACCAGCCTGGCCAAGATGGTGAAACCCCCGTCTCTACTAAAAATACAAAAATTAGCCAGGCGCGGTGGCACGTGCCTGTAATCCCAGCTACTCGGGAGGCTTAGGCAGGAGAATTGCTTGAACCCAGGAGGCAGAGGTTGCAGTGAGCTGATATCGCATGACTGCACTCTAGCCTGGGCGACAGAGCAAGACTCCATCTCAAAAAAGAAAAAAAAATTTAGCTAGGTGTGGTGGCACGCATCTGTAGTCCGAACTACTTGGAAGGCTGATGCAGGAGAATCCCTTGAATTCAGGAGGTATAGGTTGCAGTGAGCTGAGATCGCATCATTGCACTCCAGCCTGCACAACAGAGCGAGACTCTGTCTCAACAACAAAAAAGTTTGCTGGGAGTCTACCTTTAATTGCAATAACAATAATTTTTTTTTTTTTTTTGAGGTAGAGTTCCACTCTGTCGCCCAGGTTGGAATGCAGTGATGTGATCTTGGCTCACCACAATCTCTACCTCCTGTATTCAAGCGATTCTCCTGCCTCAGCTTCCTGAGTAGCTGGGATCACAGGCACCCGCCACCATGCATGGCTAATTTTTTTTGTGTATATATATATATATATATATATATATATTTTTGAGACGGAGTCTCGCTCTTTCGCCAAGGCTGGAGTGCAGTGGCGCGATCTTGGCTCACTGCAACCTCCGCCTCCTGGGTTTAAGCGATTCTTCTGCCTCAGACTCCCGAGTAGCTTGGATTACAGGTGCCCGCCACTGTCACGCCCAGCTAATTTTTGTATTTTTATTTTTTATTTATTTTATTTTATTTATTTTTTATTGTTTTAGATGGAGTTTCGCTCTTGTTGCCCAGGCTGGAGTGTGGTGGCACAATCTCAGCTCACTGTAACCTCCGCCTTGTGGGTTCAAGCGATTCTCCTGCCTCAGCCTCCCGAGTAGCTGGGATTGCAGGCGTGTGCTACCACACCCAGCTAATTTTTGTATTTTGGGTAGAGATGGGGTTTCACCACATTGACCAGGCTGGTCTTGAACTCCTGACCTCAGGTGATCTGCCCACCTCGGCCTCCCAAAGTGCTGGGATTACAGGCTTGAGCCACCGTGATTTTTTTGATTTGTATTTTTATTTTTTGAGACGGAGTGTCACTCTTGTTGCTCAGGCTGGAGCGCAATGGTGCGATCTCAGCTCACCACAACTATTTTTTATTTATTTATTTATTTATTATTATTTTTTTGAGTTGGAGTCTCGCTCTGTTGCCCAGGTTGGAGTGCAATGCCATGCTCTTCGGCTTATTGCAACCTCTGCCTCCCGAGTTCAAGTGATTCTCCTGCCTCAGCCTCCCGAGTAGCTGGGATTACAGGGGCCTGCCACCATGCCTGGCTAATTTTTGTATTTTTAGTAGAGACGGGGTTTCATCATGTTGGCCAGGCTGGTCTTGAACTCCTGACCTCAAATTATATGCCCGCCTCGGACTCCCAAAGTGCTAAGATTACAGGTGTGAGCCACTGCGCCCAGCTCATACTATACTTTTTTTTCCTTTCTGCCATAGAAGTTGTTGTATTTTTAGTAGAGACGGAGTTTTACCATGTTGGCCAGGCTGGTCTTGAACTCCTGACCTCAGGTGATCCACCTGCTTCAGCCTCCTAAAGTGCTGGGATTACAGGTGTGAGCTACTACACCTGGCCAACAATAATAAGTTTAATGATAATTTTTCTACCCTAATTATACAAATATATGTTTGGTATGGGTACCATGGCTCAAGCCTGTAATCCCAGCACTTTGGGAGGCTAAGGTAGGAGGATCTCCAGAGCAAGACCTTCTCTCTATGGTTTTATTTTATTTTTTTTGAGATAGTCTTACTCTGTCACCCAGGCTAGAGTGCAGTGGCACAATCATGGCTCACTGCAGCCTCAACCTCCAGGGCTTAAGCAATCCTCCCACCTCAGCCTCCTGAGTAGCCGGGACTACCTGAGCACCACCATGCCTGGCTAAATTTTGATTTTTTTTATTTTTATTTTTATTTTTTGAGACGGAGTGTCACTCTTGTTGCTCAGGCTGGAGCGCAATGGTGCGATCTCAGCTCACCGCTACTTCTGCCTCCCAGGTTCAAGCAATTCTCCTGCCTCAGCCTCCCAAGTAGCTGGGATTACAGGCATGCACCACCATGCCTGGCTAATTTTGTATTTTTAGTAGAGATGGGGTTTCTCCATGTTGAGGCTGGTCTTGAACTCCTGACCTCAGGTGATCCGCCCGCGTTGGCCTCCCAAAGTTCTGGGATGACAGGCGTGAGCCACCACGCCCAGCCAATTTTGATTTATTTTTGTAGAGATGAGCTCTTACTATGTTGCCTAGGCTGGTCTCAAACTCCTGGACTCCTGCATTCCTCCTGCCTCTGCCTCCCAAAGTGCTGGGATTACATGCATGAGCCACCACACATGTACCCTGTCTCTAAAGAAAAAAAATAATGTGCACAGAACTTGAATTGACATTTATCCAAAGAAAATATACAAATAATCAATAAGCGTATGAAAAGATGTATACATTATTAGAGAAATGCAAATCAAAACCACAGTGAGATGCAACTTCATACTTCATAGGATGGCTGTTAGAAAAAACAAACAGGCTGGGTACAGCAGCTCACATCTGTAATCCCAGCACTTTGGGAGGCCAAGGCGGGTGGATCCCTTGAGGTTAGGAGTTCCAGACCAACCTGGCCAACAGAGCAAAACCCTGTCTCTGCTAAAAGTACAAAAATTAGCCGGGAGTTGTGGTGGACACCTGTGATCCCAGCTGAGGCAGGAGAATCACTTGAACCCGAGAGGCAGAGGTTGCAGTGAGCCGAGATCACGCCACTGCACTCCAGCCTGGGTGACAAGAGTGAAAGAACTGAAAGCAGAGACTTGAACCAATATTTGCATACCCATGTTCACAGCAACATTATTCACAATAGCCAATAGCCAAAGAGTAGCAATGACGCAAGTGTTCATCAACAGATGAACAGATAAACCAAATATGGGATATCCATACAATGGAATATTATTCAGCCATAAAAAGGAATAATGCTGCTAGGTGCAGTAGTGGCTCACACCTGTAATCCCAGCACTTTGGGAGGCCGAGGTGGACGGATCACTTGAGGCCAGTTTAGACCAGCTTAGCCAACATAGCGAAACCCCGTCTCTACTAAAAATACAAAAATTAACTGGGCATGGTGGTGCACGCGTGTAATCCCAGCTATTCTGAAATCTGAGCCTTTTTTGAGGCTCTGTCTCGAAAAAAAAAAATGAAATTCTGATACATGCTAGGACATGGATGAACCTTGAAGACATTATCCTTAGTGAAATAAGCCAGACACAACAGGATAAATTTTGTATAATTCCTCTTATATGAGGTACCTACAGTGACCAAAATTCATAGTAAAATGGTAGTTTCCAGGGGCTGAAGGGGTTAGTAGTAGAGGGTTATTGTTTAATGGGTATAGAGTTTCTATTTGGGAGGATGAAAAATTTGGGAATGGACACTGGTGATAGTTGTACAATGTCAATATACTTAATGCCACTGAAATGTCCATTTAAAACCAGTTAAATTAGTAGTACTTTTTTTTTTTTTTTTTTTTTTTTTGAGACAGAGTCTTGCTCTGTCGCCTAGGCTGGAGTGCAGTGGCATGATCTCAGCTCACGTCACTGCAACCTCCACCTCCCAGGCTTAAGCAATTATCATGCCTCAGCCTCGAAAGTAGCTGGGACTACAGGTGCGCACCACCACGCCCAGCTAATTTTTTGTATTTTAGTAGAGATGGAGTTTCACCATGTTGCCCAGGGTGGTCTCAAACTCCTGAGGTGAGGCAATCTGCCCGCCTCACAAAGTGCTAGGATTACAGCTGTGAGCCATTGCATCTGACCAAAGTAGTACATTTTATGTTATGTATATTTTGCCACAATTTTAAATAATGTGTAGGTGGGCGTGGTGGCTCACATCTGTAATCCCAGTGACGGCAGTGACTGCTGGCATCATGCCAGCTGCAGCAGGGAACCTCGGCTGGGGCTGCATACTCCATGGAGCCAGTGGGAGCCCTGCCCCTTCTGAATTGGGAAGGGAGCTCCCCGAGCCGTTGCAGCCACCCAAACGCAGCTGCAGACCCAGGCCTCCTGCTCTATAGAGCAGGCAGGAGCCCTGCCCGGGAGGTTACAGCCACCCAAACCGCAGCTGTGGATCCTTGCCTTCCTGTGCTTCTGGGGGAGCCCGGAACAGGCAGGATCTGCTTTCCCGGGTGCGGCCGCAGACCTGGGCCTCCTGCTCCAGGAAGCAGGCAGGAGCCAGGGAAAAGCAGGAGCCCTGCCCCTTCTGAGTTGGCAGGGTGGGAGGTCCTGGGTACAGCTGCGGCCCCCCTCCCAGGCACAGGACCCTGTCGTCTCTGTACCCTCAGGGGCCCCAGGAAGAACCCCCCACCCTGACCCCCCATCCCTGCAGGCTTATGGGTGTCTGCTCCCACTGCCTGGCCTCTCTCTGCTCCCAGCACCTGCTCCGATCTCAGAAAGGAGTGGGGTTGGGGCCAAGCCCAGGGGTCATGAATGGCAGTGGGAGGCAGACAGTCCTGGGTGGGAAGGGGTGGGGCCCCCAGTAAGGCCCCACCCTCAGGCCAGGGAGGGCCTGAAGGCTGGGGGCTGGGCTGCCAGTCCCACTGACCGGAGTGGGGACTCATGGTGCCTCTTGTGGGCTTGCCCACGCTGCCTATGGGCTTTTCTCCCCTCTGATGTCCATAAAAGCCCTGGGCTCAGCCACAGCAGGGCAGAAGATGGCCAGAGGATGAAGAGGGCAGAAAGACAATGGGACTTGACGACCAGCTGCAGAAAGGAGTACCCTTTCTGCTGATAGCAGGCAACGATGGGACAACCAGCTGCGGAGGGTATACCCTCTCTGCTGAGAGCTGTAGAGACGACTTGCTGGCAGAGAGGAGCTACCCTGTCTTCTGAGAGCTTCAGAGACCTGCAGAGACATTGGAATGACTTGTCTGCAGAGAGGAGCCACCCTCTCCAGGGCCTCCTCTCTGCTAGGAGCTGAGCACCCCTCCAAGCTGTTCTAACTCTAGGTAAAACTCTTTGGCCTGGCGCAGTGGCTCACAACTGAATCCCAGCACTTTGGGAGGCCAAGGTGGGAGGATCACCTGAGGTTGGGAGTTTGAGACCAGCCTGACCAACACGGAGAAACCCTGTTTCTACTAAAAATACAAAATTAGCCGGGCATGATGGCGCATGCCTGTAATCCCACCTACTCAGGAGGCTGAGGCAGGAGAATTGCTTGAACCTGGGAGGCAGAGGTTGCGGTGAGCCGAGATGGCACCATTGCATTCCAGCCTGGGCAAGAAGAGCGAAACTCCGTCTCAAAACAAACAAACAAAAAAACAAAAAAACCCTTTTCTTCCCCCTTCACTTGTCTGCATACTTCATTCTTCCTGGATGCATGACAAGAACTCAGGCAAAGACGTCATGGCCACAGAGGTTTCCAGCCAGAAAAGTTGACACCCCAGAGATCCCGTAACACCAGCACTTTGAGAGGCTAAGGCAAGAGTGTCACTTGAGCCCAGGAGTTTGAGACCAGCCTAGGCAACATAGTGAGATGCCATCTCTACAAAAACATTTAAATGTTAGCTGGGTATGGTGGTACACACCTGTATTTCTAGCTATGCAGAAACCTGAGGCGGAAGGATTGCTTGAGCCCAGGATTTTGAGGCTGCAGTGAGCTAAAATTGAGACACTGCACTCCAGCCTGGGTGTCACAGTGACAGAGCAATGGGGTTTTGCCTTGTTGTCCAGGCTGGTCTCCTGGGCTCAAACAACCCTCCCGCCTCGGCCTCCCAAAGTACTAGGATTACAGGCATGAGCCACTGTGCCCAGCTTGCTTGCTTGCTTGCTTTCTCTCTCTCTCTCTCTCTCTTTCTTTCTCTCTTTATCTCTCTCTCTTTCTCTCTCTCTTTCTTCCTTTCTTCCTTCCTTTCCTTCCTCTTTCTTTTGGGCACTTTCCCAGCTCTGTCCTTCTCTTTAGAGGCTGGTTCATTCATTTGTGCATTTGCTTGTTCACTTATTCAGCAAGCATTTATTGAGTATCTGCTGTGTCCCAGGCACTGTGGAGCAAAGACACTATATGCCCTTGGGAGCAAAGCAACTGCTTACAGTCTGATGGGAGAGACGACCAAATAGTCACACAAACACATGGTTATAAACCATGGTAATGCTATGAAAGACAGGAGAGTGGAACCCAACCAAATAGGAGAAAATGGAGGTCAGAGAAGGCTTCCCTGGAGGAGGGACAGTAAGCTAACTATGCAAACCAGAATGGAGGTGTTGGGGGATGGTGCCAAGATCAGTGTGGGCATATGGAATAGTTGTGCAAAGGCCCTGAGGCAAGAGGAAGCCTGGGAAATTGGAGGGAAGCTGGTAAGAGCTGAGGAACAGTTAGGGGATCAGGCCTGGCCTTGAAGGTCTTTACCCTAAGTACAATGCAAAGATCACTGATCCTTAAAAAGAATATATTATATACTGCAGAGGACAAAAGTAAAGGAAGGTGGCCACTCCTGCCTTTTTCCTCAGTACTAGGCTGTTCCACTCTTGGCCCACTCCAACCAGTGTTCTTCTGCTTTCGTTCTCACCTCCTAGAATACTTTTAGCCTGTTCTTCTCTCCTCCCGACCCCAATGCCCCGTTCTTGGGTCTCAGCCTGGTGGCCTCGTCTTTGTCTTTTTTTTTTTTGAGACAGGGTCTCACTCCGTCACCCCGGCTGGAGTACAGTGGTGTGATCTTGGCTCACTGCAACCTCCACGTCCCGGGTTCAAGCGATTCTCATGCCTCAGCCACTGGGATGAGAGCTGGGATGTAGCTGGAGTTATAGGCACCCGCCAGAACACCTGGCTATTTCATTTTTTTTTTTTTTTTGGTATATTTAGTAGATATGGGGTTTCATCATGTTGGCCAGGCTGGTCTCAAACCCCTGACCTCAAGCCAGCCAACCGCCTTGGCCTCCCAAAGTGGCGGGATTACAGGCATGAGCCACTGCACCTGGCCTGTCTGTTCCCACACAGATCCTCTCCTCTTTTCCCCAGCACTTCCCTTGCTCTGCCTGCCCCCCACCCCTAGGCCTCCAGGCCTCCACATGGGGCACCAGCCCCAGCTTCTGCCCTGACCTGCACCCCGGTTGGGTGGCCCACTGTGTGCTGTGGATGCTGCCAAACCTACAGCCCCGGCATGTCTCTGAGAACTCTGACTCCTGGGCTCTTATCTGGCCTCTGCCTGCCTCATGGGAAAAGCAACTGTGGGCTGTGGGGCAGGGAGGGCACCGGGAGCACCTGCAGCTTGGACATAGATTCCACAGCTTTGAGCCAAGGTAGAGCCCACTAAAGGGAAACACACGTGGCAGATGCAGCCTCAGCCTTTATTATAGGGACTTAGTTCACTGAAGGATGGGGGAATTGTTATGAGGGTGTTTAAAGTGGTAAAATGGGAGGAAAGTCAACTCTGACAGAAGTGGGGTGAGAGGAATAACGGAGTGTTGGAAGGTGAGGCACTGAGGGCAAGGAGAGGGACAGAGGGAGGAGAGGGCTCTAGGGGAGAGGAAGGCAGGAGAAGGAGGCAAGGGCACCAAGGGAGCCACAGGCCTGGGGCCTGGGAGCAGGTGGGCTGGGGAGCTGGACGGTGCCTCGGGCTTCCTGGAGAAGCTGCTGCTCCGGGCAGACCTCCTCACTTGCGGGAGCCCAGTGCCAGGGCAGTGATGAAGCCCAGCAGCAGCAGAAACATGGCGACGGAGAGCAGCACCGTGATGACCACCATGCCCCCTGTGCGGGCCATGCCCAGCCCAATGGATTCCATGTTCCTTCCTGTCAAAAGAGGGAGAGGGGAGGCCACTGTGGGCGAGAGAGGCCCCCAGCCTGCCTGAGGCTCACGGCCTCACACTCATCCAGCCAACAGACTGCCCAACCAGTCAGCCAGACAGCCAACCAACCAACCAACCAACCAACCAACCAACCAACCAACCAGCTGATGGATCCAAACACCCTCACATAGACATTTATGAAGCATCTCCTATGTCAGTCGCTGAGGAAAAGTTACGAGAACACAGTTCCTGCCCACGAGGAACCTTTAGCTGAGTGTGCAGTAGCCATGCCGAAGGCTCCGTGCTAGGATAGAGGTAAGCAGGGGCCCTGTGGGTGCATGGGGAGGCACAGGCAACCCAGACTGGGGATGAGGCAGGAATGGTCAGGGAAGCTTTCGTGGCTGCTGAGATGGGAAAGGAAGGTGGGAGTGTTACTTACGAGGGAGTGTGGACATTGGGATCTCTCTGCTGGACTCAGTGGCTGTCCCCTTCTTTACTAGGTAGGAAATGCTTTTGTGGTGGGTTTTGGAGAGAGTAGAGAACCCTCAGTGAGTATCTGGGACTTACAGAAAGAGGGGCTCCAGCCTGGGCTACCTACCCTCACAGCTGTGTCTCCCCTATGTGCACTCCTCCAAGAGGCCCAGCTTTCACCCCCTTTTGCTGTGCCCTCACCCTCTCCCCATGCCCACCAGATCTCCTCCACACTAGCTTCTCTTCCTGCACCCGCTTCCCTAGGTGCCCCAGGCTGGACCCAGTACCTACTAGTATTTGGTTCCTGGCACGAGGTTTGTCACCTGGTATGCACCGAGCCGAGTGACTGTGAAGCCAGCACCACTGTCCACCACACTCACCAGTTCCCTGCGCCCACGGCACGGAGGCACCACAAAGCTGGACGTCACCACTGGGCAGAAGTGGGGGGAGGAGAAGACTGGGTCAAGTTTCTGGAGGCCCCAAGGAGAAGGGGCAGCTTTTAGAGTGTGGGTGCCCCAGGAGAGGGGTGGACAGGGAGGCATGAATGGGGAAAGGGGTGCAGGGGGTGTCACAGGAAGGGGTCTTTGGGGACTAGAGGGATGCCTTGGGAGAAGGTAGCAGACCTTTGCTGTCGTTGGCTCTCCGGACCATCAGTGTGGCGTTGCCTCCTGTGAGGTGACAGGGGGGCAAGGCAACCAGCAGGCTCTCCGTTAGCGCCGGGGACAGCAGACCAGAGAGGCTTGAGATGTTGAAGTCTGATGGGAGGCAGGAGGGAGCTCCGATGGGGACTGACCCCATCCTGGCCAACAGATCTGGCCCGGTCCCATTGGAGCCATCTCCCTTTCCACTCTGTGAACCCTGGGCAGAATAGCCAGGCCTGTGCCGGTATGACCACCAGGTGGCAGGCTTGGGCTGCAGAAGCTGCACCCTCCACCAAGCGGTCCCTAGAGCCAGATCCTGGATGCCAGGAGTCGGGCAGCGCCCAACCTCACCCCTCCCCGCAGCCTCGGATCCTTCCCACCCCTCTCTGCCTCCTAGGTCTGGAGGAGGAGCAGGAGTGTGCCCTGAGCCCAGTGTCTGATACCCAGTCACTGCCATCACCAGCCCTGACTCCCAACTGTCCAGACCTCTCTTTGAGAGCCCTGGAAGGGACAGTGCTCCCTGTCCAGGCCCCCAGCCCCCTTCCCACCCCTGCCAGAGATGGAAGAGACCTGCAGCCCCTGGGGACAGCACAGCCAGCAGAATCAGGATCAAGGGCAAGATCCGGATGGGCAGCAGGGGTGCCATGCTGGGCTGGGAGGTGGAATAGGTGCTGGCAGGCTGGAGTTCCTGAGGCAAGTGAGGCCCTGCCCCTGGGGTGGCTGATTTTGTCCTGGGGGCGGGAGGGGCTGGAGGGGAATCCAGTCCAACCTGCCCCTTGGGCCCTATAGCCTCAAAGGGGTGGGGAGAGCAGACAGGTTTTTCAGGATGGGGAGCTGGCCCTCAGGCCAGGAGGGGGGATGCCCTGGCTGGGTCCTGATGGCATAGCCAGCTGCTGAGAGCTGGGTAACTAAGGTGGGGAAAGAAATCACCCCTTCTTCTGGGACTCCTGTGCGTAAGGCAGTGTTCCTATGTGCACGGGCATCTGGAGCCTGGCCTGTCCTTGGAGGACTGCTCCCCCAATGTGGTGGGGGTCTTTCCCCCACCCCTCAGAAGGGTGATGAGTTTGGAAGTTGCCCCGGTATGTAGGAAGAGAATACTCCAAGGGGCTACTGAAAGGGCCTTAAGTGGGTAAGAATGGGAGAGAAACATTCTGGTGGGGAGGGGCAGCAGACCGAGCGTTTCAATTCTTGGAGTGCACTGAGGCTTAGGTGCTGCTGCTCTGGGAGAGGCAGGGGCTGTGGGGGCCAGGGAGCACATGCAGTTTCAGATTCCTCTGGAGGGTGGGGACGAAGGTGGCCATGGAAGACTTCTGGAGAGACCAGAGAGACAGACATTGACCCTGGCCAGCAGGGGTTGGGGGTGGGCACAGAGAGCCTTGGGCAGCAACCATTTGTTGAATTGAGAATGAAGAAAAGAGACCTCGTAAGATAACATGAAAAAGAGACAGAACTTCCCTGACTGCCTCCTCCAGCCCTGGGCTACATCAGATAGAAGCAGAGGAGTTCTGAGGAGAGGGAGAGGAGAGGAGTCAGGACTTCTTCTGGGCCCTGGGCTCATTGTAGCCCTACAGCCATCCTAGGTGGTAGATGGTACTAGCTTCCTTTTGTAGTAGAACTGAGGCCAGGCACAGTGGCTCATGCCTGTAATCTCAACACTTTGGGAGGCCAAGGTGGGGGGATCACTCGAGGCTAGGAGTTCAAGACCAGCCTAGGCAACACAGAGAGACTGATCTCTATTAAAATAAGAAAGAGATCGGCCAGGTGTGGTGGCTCATGCCTGTAATCCCAGCACTTTGGGAGGCCGAGGTGGGCGGATCACCTGAGGTCAGGAGTTCGAGATCAGCCTGGCCAATATGGCGAAACCCCGTCTCTACTAAAAATACAAAAACTAACGTGGTGGTGCGTGCCTGTAATCCCAGCTACTCGGGAGGCTGAGGCAGGAGAAACACTTGAACCCAGGAGGTGGAGGTTGCAGTGAGCCGAGATTGTGCCAGTGCACTCCAGCCTGGGCAACTGAGTGAAACTCTGTCTCAGAAAATTGAGAGAGAGAGAGAGAAGTGGAAACTGAGACTCAGACACATAGAGTTACTTGTGGAAAGTGTCGAGAGAGGCTGTAGAACTTCCAGAAGCCTGAGAGCTGGACAGAGACTGTTGCTCCATGAACTATTCTATTGTCCTCAGTCCCAGGGAAGGTTAGGGTCCTGGTAGGAATGTGAGGGAGGTTGTGTCCTTACCGCCAAGGTGGGAAGGGTAGGCTCAAAGTTTGGGGTGAGTGGAGAATGACAGTAAAGGAAGAACTCATGGGCCTAAGCAGAGAGTAGGAGGGTCTTAAGCCAGTGCTTCTCCAAATTTAATATGCATATGAATTACCAGGGATCTTGTTAAGATGCAGCTTCTCATTGCAGGCATGCAGTAGGTCTGGGGTGAAGCCTGAAATTCTGCATGTCTTTTGGTTTTTTTTTTTTTTTTTTTGAGACGGAGTCTTGCTGTGTCACCCAGGCTGGAGTGCAGTGGCGTGATCTCGGCTCACTGCAACCTCCGCCTCCCAGGTTCAAACGATTCTCCTGCCTCAGCCTCCTGAGTAACTGGGATTATAGGCATGTGCCACCACTGCCAGCTAATTTTTGTATTTTTAGTAGAGATGAGGTTTCACCATGTTGGCCAGGCTGGTCTCAAACTCCTGACCACAAGTGATCCACCCGCCTTGGCCTCCCAGAGTGTTGGGATTACAGGTGTGAGCCACCGTGCCCAGTCAATTCTGCATTTCTAGTGACTTCCCAGTAACACTGATGATGCCGGTCTGAAAGCCCACACTTGGAGTTTCCAGCTGCTCTGTATGGGTAAACAGCATCCCCACCTCCAACTGGATCCTCTTCCATGGACATCAGGGATCAGGGCAGGTGCTCCTTCCCAATCTGCCCGAACAGCTGCTTTTGGGTGAAGGATTTGGTTCTGTTTTTCCTGCACCTTGGCTTTTGATTACACCACCACTGCACAAACTGAAAGAGGATCTCTTGCACATTAAGAACTTGGGAGAGAGGGGACAGATTAAATGGTGGAATGCCAGGGTGAGGGGATCTTCCTGGTACTCCTCAAAACCTGTCACCCACCAGTAAGTTGTTTACACTTGAACTTGGGAAGTCTTTCTCCTCATTCACCACAAAGAAGCAGAAAGAAGAGGTTGGGTTTATTGCAGGGTGGGTTGCATTGGGTCCACTCTTAAGCCCCCATCCCCATCTAAAATTATGAGTGGGACAGAGTGGGGTAGGGGAGGGCAGATCGCTGACCAGATTTTAAAGGGATAAGAGGGCCCTGTGCCTTTAAGCTCTCCCTTCTCCCTCCAATCCCACCCCCCCACCTTCCCCACCCCAGCCCTCCCCAGGTTTCTGGAGGAGTGGGGAGTTGCGTCTTCTCCCTGCCCTGCCGAGCTGCTCACTGGCTGCTCTGGAGGCTGTGCTTTGCGGTCTCCATGGAAACCATTAGTTGCTAAGCAACTGGAGCATCATCTGTGCTGAGCTCTCGCATCTAATTATCCCATCACAGCGGCCGAGAAGGGTTTGGGGAGCTGAGAGGAGGGGGAGGCCAAGCACAGGAGCAAGAGGATAACTGTTTTAGCAGAGCAGATTCATTGACAATGCTGAAGTCATTTAAAGCCACAGCACCATGTTCCTCTGGAGGATTTCCCAATGGCTTGGAGTAAGGGAACCAGGGCCACATGCCTGAAGTCTCTGTCTTGGACCCACTCTTTCTAGGCTGTCTCCTCCTTGGATTCTTGATTCTAAACTCTCTTGAGTTCCCTCCCCTGCTTCCTTTCTTCCAAATCTCCTGTTCAAGCACTCCTATTGCCAACTATGTCCTTGGAACTGCACTAGCCACCAGGAATATAATGGTAAGATAAGTTTCTGCCCTCAGGGAGCTCTTAATAGCTCTAGTCTGCTCAGCCTAGAAGACTATCTTCTAAAACAAACTTCTTTCTGGACTGTGGTATCTTTTTTTTTTTTTTTCACTTGAACTATGGCAGTTCTTCAACCAGGAGAGCTGGGATCAGAACCCAGGTATGTCTGACATGCCCAGGGTTCTCCTTCCAGAGTGCCACTCTCTGCCTCCCAGTCAATTAGAAAAACATGTCTACTTGGCTGCATGGCCATGTCAGCCTCTCATGGCAGCTACTGTCCTCTTGTTGATGAGATACCATATAACTTCAGGTGGACTTCAATGTTCTCACATTTAAAATGGAAGACTTGGCCAGGCGCGGTGGCTCACGCCTGTAATCCCAGCAGTTTGAGAGGCCGAGGTGGGTGGATCACCTGAGTGAGGTCAGGAGTTTGAGACCAGCCTGGCTGACATGGTGAAACCCTGTCTCTACTAAAAATACAAAAATCAGCCAGGTGTGGTGATGCACACCTGTAATCCCAGCTAGTTGGGAGGCTGAGGCAGGAGAATCACTTGAATCCAGGAAGTGGAGCTTGCAGTCAGCTGAAATCACGCCACTGCACTCCAGCCTATAGGCAACAGAGCAAGATTCCATCTCAATAAAATGAAATGAAATAAAATAAAATAAAATAAAAAATGGAAGACTCACCAGGCACAGTGACACATGCCTGTCATCTCAGCACTTTGGGAGGCTGAAGTAGGAGGATCACTTGGGACCTGGAGTTTGAGACCAGCCTTGTGACACAGCAAGGCTCCATCTCTACAAAATTAAAAAAAAAAAAATTATGGCCAGGCTCTGTGGCTCACAGCCTGTAATCCCAGCACTTTGGGAAGCCAAGGTGGGAAGATTGCTTGAGCCCAGGAGTTCAAGACCAGCCTGGGTGATATAGTGACATCTCTTCTCTATTAAAAAAAAAAAGGCCTGGGCATGGTGGCTCACGCCTGTAATCCCAGCACTTTGGGAGGCTGAGGCAGGTGGATCACAGAGTCAGGAGTTAGAGACCAGTCTGGCCAACATAGTGAAACCCCATCTCTACTAAAAATACAAAATATTAGCGGGTGTGGTGGTGTGCGCCTGTAATCCCAGCTACTTGGGAGGCTGACGCAGGAGAATTGTGTGAACCCTAGAGGCGGAGGTTGCAGTGAGCCGAGGTCGCACCATTGCACTTCAGCCTGGGTGACCGTGCGAGACTCTGTCTCAAAAACAAAAACAAAAACAAACAAAACAGGCCAGGGCGGTGGCTCACACCTGTAATCCTAGCACTTTGGGAGGCCGAGTTGGGTGGATCACCTGAGGTCAGGAGTTCAAGACCAGCCTGACCAACATGGTGAAATCCCCTCTCTACTAAATACAAAAAAGAATCACTTGAACCCGGGAGATGGAGGTTGCAGTGAGCTGAGATCACGCCATTACACTCCAGCCTGGGCAGCAAGAGCGAAACTCCATCTCAAAAAACAAACAAACAAACAACAACAACAAAAAAACAATGAACTGGGCATGGTGGCACATGCCTCCAGTCCCAGCTACTTGGGAGGCTATGGTGGGAGGATGGTTTGAGCCCAGGAGTCTGAGGCTTTGGTGAGCCATGATTGTACCACTGCACTCCAGCCTGGGTGACAGAGCTGGAAATAAAATAAAGTATATAAAGAGAAGACTCACTCCTTCCTTACTCAGGAGATCAAACTATGTGACAGGTGTAAAAATGGTTTAAAATAAAGGTGTGGAAGAAATGCTGGAGACCATTGTCATAATCCTAGGAACAGCCAGAGATGGGGGAGTCCTGGAGGATTGGATTTGGAGGTAAGATGCGGTGCTCACCAAATGTTGGTCCATTGGGAAGTGGTGGCGCCTCTATCCTTGAGAGCTGAGGCTGGAAAATGCTGTGAGGATGAGAAAATACCAGTCATTCAGGGTTGGAGGAGACCTGGATGCTCCATTTAAAAAAATGTAGCTGCCCTGCGCGGTGGCTCACGCCTGTAACCCCAACACTTTGGGAGGCTGAGGACGGTGGATCACCTGAGGTTGGGGGTTCGAGACCAGCCTGACCAACATGGAGAAACCCTGTCTCTACTAAAAATACAAAATTAGCCAGGCGTGGTGGCACATGCCTGTAATCCCAGCTACTTGGAAGGCTGAAGCAGGAGAATCGCTTGAACCTGGGAGGCGGAGGTTGCAGTGAGCCGAGATTGCGCCATTGCACTCCAATCTGGGCAACAAGAGTGAAACTGTCTCAAAAAAAAAAAAAAGTAGCCTATGATACAACCACTTACCCCAAATCTTCTTCCAGCTTTGTGACTTTTGCCAAGTTACATACCTCACTAACTGCTCTGAGCTTCAGCTTCCTCTGCTGTAAAAAGGGTATAATACCAGGCTGGGCATGATGGCTCATGCCTATAACCCCAGCACTTTGGGAGGCTGAGGTGGGCAGATCACGAGGTTAGGAATTCGAGATCAGCCTGGCCAACATGGTGAAATGCCGTCTCTACTAAAAATACAAAAAATTAGCTGGGCATGGTGGCAGGTGCCTGTAATCCCAGCTACTTGGGAGGCTGAGGCAGGAGAATTGCTTGAACCTGGGAGGCAGTGGTTGCAGTGAGCCGAGACCACGCCACTGCACTGCAGCCTGGGCAACAGAGCCAGACTCCATCTCAAAAAAAAAAAATTAAAGGGTATAAAACCCATCTCACAACCATCTGGTCTTTGACAAACCTGACAAAAACAAGAAATGGGGAAAGGATTCCCTATTTGATAAATGGTGCTGGGAAAACTGGCTAGCCGTATGTAGAAAGCTGAAACTGGATCCCTTCCTTACACCTTATACAAAAATTAATTCAAGATGGATTAAAGACTTAAATGTTAGATCTAAAACTATAAAAACCCTAGAAGAAAACCTAGACAATACCATTCAGGACATAGGCATGGGCAAGGACTTCATGACTAAAACACCAAAAGCAATGGCAACAAAAGCCAAAATAGGCAAATGGGATCTAATTAAACTAAAGAGCTTCTGCACAGCAAAAGAAACTACCATCAGAGTGAACAGGCAACCTACAGAGTGGGAGGAAATTTTTGCAATCTACACATCTGACAAAGGGCTAATATCCAGAATCTACAAAGAACTTAAACAAATTTACAAGAAAAAAAACCATCAAAAAGTGGGCAAAGGATATGAACAGACACTTCTCAAAAGAAGACATTTATGCAGCCAACAGACACATGAAAAAATGCTCATCATCACTGGTCATCAGAGAAATGCAAATCAAAACCACAATGAGATACCGTCTCACACCAGTTAGAATGGCCATCATTAAAAAGTCAGGAAACAACAGATGCTGGAGGGGATGTGGTGGGAGTGTAAACTAGTTCAACCATTGTGGAAGACAGTGTGGCAATTCCTCAAGGATCTAGAACTAGAAATACCATTTGACCCAGCGATCCCATTACTGGGTCTATACCGAAAGGATTATAAATCATGCTACTATAAAGACACATGCACACATACGTTTATTGTGGCACTATTCATAATAGCAAAAACTTGGAACCAACCCAAATGTCCATCAATTATAGACTGGATTAAGAAAATGTGGCACATATACACTATGGAATACTGTGCAGCCGTAAAAAGGGATGAGTTCACGTCCTTTGCAGGGACATGGATGAAACTAGAAACCATCATTCTGAGCAAACTATCGCAAGGACAGAAAACCAAACACCGCATGTTCTCACTCATAGGTGGGAATTGAACAATGAGAACACTTGGACACAGGGTGGGGAACATCACATATAGGGGCCTGTCATGGGGTGGGGGGCAGGGGGAGGGATAGCATTAGGAGAAATACCTAATGTAAATGACGAGTTAATGGGTGCAGCAAACCAACATGGCACATGGATACCTATGTATCAAACCTGCACGTTGTGCACATGTACCCTAGAACTTAAAGTATAATAATAACATTAAATAAAATAAAGAAACCTGTCTCATTTGGATATTGTGACTCTCCCTAAGGCAATTTTTTTTTTTTTTTTTTTTGGGACAGAGTTTTGCTCTGACGCCCAGGCTGGAATGCACTGGCATGACTCGGCTCACTGCAGCCTCTGCCTCCTGGGTTCAAGCAATTCTCCCGCCTCAGCCTTTTGAGTAGCTGGGATTACAGGCACATGCCACCATGTCCAGCTAGTTTTTTGTATTTTTAGTAGAGACGGGGTTTCGCCACGTTGGCCAGGCTGGTTTCGAACTCCTGGCCTCAAGTGATCTGCCTGCCTCAGCCTCCCAAAGTACTAGGATTACAGGCGTGAGACAACGTGCCCGGCCCCTCAAGCGAATTTATATATGAGTGCCTAGCACAGTATCTGGCTCAATAAATATTAATATAAGTAATTCATTTCATCTTTTTATTAACCTTCATTGCAGAAGAAGACTAGAGACAATAAGTCACTTTCCCAAGGTCACAGGGAATGAAGTTGGATATGATTCACAATTTGTTTTTCCAGCTGTGTTACTGATGCAGAGGGAGCTATTTGGACAGGGAAAGGTAGTCCAAGGGGGAAAGTGACTGAGCTGTGGACCTGCTGTTCCTGTGTGCCAAGCATGCCACAGGAGTACCAGGCACACAAGAACTGCCCGGTCATTTGTTCACTCATCACACATTGGTTGAGCAATTCCTCTATGGTGGGTACTGTATTAGGGGCTGAGATACAGAGAGGACAAGACACAGTTCCTGCTCTCAAAACTTGCTGGGCTTTGAAGAATGAATCAGAGTTAGCCTGGTTGAGATAAGTGGAAGGGCATATTCCAAAAAGAGGGAGCAGCCTATGAAAAGGCTCGGGGATGTGAATTATGCTGACACCTTCTGGGAACGGCAAATGATACATCTTGGCTGGAGAGAAGTATTCAAAGATGGGCATGGTGGGAGCTATAGCCACTGGCTTTGTATCCCACGCTAAGGAGCGTGTTTCTTAGCAAGCCTTAGAGGAGTTTAAAATGTGTAAAGATCATTCTGGCAACAGTGTGGAGAATGGATTGGCAGCAGGTAAGACATAAAACAGGGAAACTAAGTGAGAAACAAAAGGATCCAGGTGAAAAAGTTCATGGCCAAGCAATGAACATGGGAGTGGAGAGAAGCAGACAGACTGCAGTGATTTTAGGGAAAGATTGACTGGAATCAGTGACTGACTGCAGAGTAATTTTAGGAAGGAAGAATCAAGAACAATTTCCAGATGTATGGCTTGGAGCAGATTTGAAGAGAGGACTGGGGAGAAGAAAGTTCACTTGTGGGCTGGGCACAGTGGCTCACACCTGTAATCCCAGCACTTTGGGAGGCAGAGGCGGGTGGATCACTTGAGGCCAAGGGTTCCAGACCAGCCTGACCAACATGGTGAAACCTCGTCTCTACTAAAAATACAAAAATTAGCCGGGCATGCTGGCACGTGCCTGTAATCCCAACTACTTGGGAGGCTGAGGCAGGAGAATCACTTGAACCCAGGAGGCGGAGGTTGCAGTGAGCAGAGATTGCACCATTGCACTCCAACCTGGGCAAAGAAGTGAGACTCCATCTCAAAAAAAAAAATAATAATAATAAATAAATAAAAAGAAAAAGAAAAAAAGAAAAAATACAGTTCACTTGTGGATCTGTTGAGTCTGAGGTGTTGTGGCTGCCAGCCTCCCACATGGCTCTGAATGATCCCTGCTTCCTTGTATTCGTGTCCTTATATGGTCCCCTCCCACATCACATCAGGATTGGTTTATGTGGCCAATAAATACAACAGAAGTGATGACGCGTCACTTCTGAGGCTAGGTAGGGTGCCTTCCTCCTCATCCTCTCTTGGGGTGCTCACTCTGGAGGATGTTGAAGCTCCTCTGTGGGGAGGTCTGTGTGGCAAGGGATTGAGACCTCCTGCCAATGACCTATGAGGTTGTGAGACTTCCAGGCAGTAGGTATGAGAATGAGCAAGATTGGAGACAGATCCTCCAGCCTAGTCAAGCCTTCAGATGACTGTGGCCCAGGTCGATATCTTCACTGCAGCTTCCCAAGACACTCTGAGCCCAAACCACCCAGGTAGGTCTCTCCCAAACTCCTGACTCTCAGGATAAATTTTTTTTTTGTTTTTTTTGAGACAGAATCTCGCTCTGTTGCCCAGGCTGGAGTGCAGTGGTATAGTCTTGGCTCACTGCAACCTCCACCTCCTGGGTTCAAGTGATTCTCCTGCCTCAGCCTCCCAAGTAGCTGGGATTACAGGCACCCACCAACACACCTGGCTAATTTTTGTGTTTTTCATAGAGACAGGGTTTCACCATGTTGGTCAGGCTGGTCTCAAACTCCTGACCTCAAGTGATCTGCCTGCCTCAGCCTCCCAAAGTGCTGGGATTACAGGCATGAGCCACCGCACCTGGCCAAATGTTTATTTTTATAAGCCACTAGATTTGGGGGATAATTTGCTATACAGTAAAAAATAATGAATACAAATATCTTGGGCAACTCCACATTGAGCATAGGATTCTGGGACATGGAGGAGAGGTGTGGGATGCAGACAGGGGAGGTGGCACTGGTTAAAATCATGCCTGTGGAAGAGAGTCCTTGAGGGGAGCAGTGGAAGGAGAGTGGGAGAAGGCAGCCAAGGACAGAATTCTGGGAAATAAAGCATTTAAAGGACAGATACAGCAAGAGGAGCCGATGAAGGAGGAATGAAAATTATGAGGTATCCAGATGTAGTGGCACAGGTCTGTACGCCCAGCTTCTCAGGAGTCTGAGGCAGGAGAAACACTTGAGCTCAGGAGTTCAAGGCTGCGGTGAGCTCTGATCATGCCATCATACTCCAGCCTGGATGACAGAAAGAGACCCTGTCTCCAAAAAAGAAAAAGATAAGAGGAAAATCAGGAGGGAGTGGATGGAGAGTTTAAAAAAAGAGGTGTCAAATAGTATGAAGATCAGGATTGAAGGTAAGGACTATTAAAATGTCCACTGGGCCTAGTATCTTGGGGGTTATGCATATAGAGCAGCTGCCTACGGGTGAGGAGGCAGAAGCTGCCTGTAAGAGTGCAGAGGTAACTGGGAGTTGAGGCACTAGAGAGTGCAGACATCTCTTTGAAGAAGCTTGGCTAGGAAAGGAAAGAGACAGATAACTTGAGGGGAAATTGGAATACAGGAAAGGCTTATCTTTTTAAAAATATATATATTTTATAACTCTTTTCCAGATTTTATTTTCATTGATTTTCTCTATTGATTTCCTGGGTTTTGTTCTGTTTTTTAGAGATGGGAGTCTCACTATGTTGCCCAGGCTGGACTCAAACTCCTAGGCTCAAGTGATCCTCCTGCCCTAGCCGTCCAAATGTCTGGGACTACCAGCACACCACTGCGTGTTTTATTTTTAAAGATGCAGGAGAGAGATGAGTAAAATTGATTGAGAGACTTCTGAAAGAGGAGGAAATTGGGGTTCAGGTTAGCCTTTGGCCAAAACGGTGACATTTCCAAGCAGACAAAAGAATGGGGGCAATGATGCAGAAAAATGCTATGCTTTTTGGGGGGTTGGGGTGGAAAAGTCAGGCAGATGGGAGAAATAAAGGAGCTCCCTTCTGGAGGCCTCTGCTTTTTCCGTGAAATAGGAAACTCAGTGGGGAGAAGGGTTTGGAGGCCAGAGAGGAGCAAGAGCTTGAAATAGTTGTTGTTAGGAGGGGGTGCAGCTACAAAGAGCCTCGAGTAAGGCTGTATTTGGTGGTGATGGCCCAGCTGAGCTTGGGGACTACTGGGGCACCAACTGTGTTAGGGTTCTCCAGAGAAACAGAGCCAACAGGATGTGTGTGTGCGTGTGTTTGTGTGTGTGTGTGTATACATATATATGGAGAGAGAGAGGGAGAGACAGAGAGAAAGAGAGAGAGAGAGATTTTAAGGAATTAGCTCACGTGATTGTGGAGGCTTGGCAAGTCCAAAAATGTGATGGGGAGGGCAGCAGGCTAGAGACTCAGGAAAGAGTTGCAGTTTAAGTCCAAAGGCAGTCTGCTGTCAAAATTCCTTGTTTCAGACAGGTGCAGTGGTTCACGCATGTAATCCCAGCACTTTGGGTGGCCGAGACAGGCGGATTACCTGAGATCAGGAGTTCGAGACCAGCCATGGCCAACATGGTGAAAACCTGTCTCTATTAAAAGTACAAAAATTAACCGGGTGTAGCGGCATGTGCCTGTAATCCCAGCTACTTGGGAGGCTGAGACATAAGAATCACTTGAACCTGGGAGGTGGAGGTTGCAGTGAGCTGAGATTGGGCCACTGTACTCCAGCCTAGGTGACAGAGCAAAGACTATCTCAGAAAAAAAAAAAAATTCCTGGCCGGGTGCAGTGGCTCACGCCTATAATCCCAGCACTTTGGGAGGTCGAGGCAGGCAGATCACAAGGTCAAAAGATTGAGACCATCCTGGCCAACATGGTGAAACTCCATCTCTACTAAAAATACAAAAAAAATTAGCTGGGCATGGTGGCGTGCACCTGTAGTCCCAGTTACTCAGGAGGCTGAGGCAGGAGGATCTCTTGAACCTGGGAGGTGGAGGTTGCAGTGAGCCGAGATCGCACCACCGCACTTCAGCCTGGTGACAGAATGAGACTGTCTCTAAAAAAACAAAACAAAACAGTAGCAGTAGAAACCCCGTCTCTACTAAAAATACAAAAATTAGCCAGGTGTGGTGGTGGGGCACCTGTAATCCCAGCTACTCAGGGGGCTGAGGCAGGAGAATTGCTTGAACTCAGGAGGCAGAGGTTGCAGTGAGTGGAGATCGTACCACTGCACTCCAGCCTGGGTGACCCAGCGAGACTCCGTCTCAAAACAAAAAAAATGGAAAAAAATTAGTCGGGTGTGATGGCATGCTTCTGTAGTCCCAGCTACTTGGAAGGCTGAGGCGGGAGGATTTCTGGAGCCCAGGAGGTCAAGGCTGCAGTAAGCCATGATCGCACTACTGCACTCCAGCCTGGGTGACAGAACGAGACCCCCCGCAAAAAAAAAAAAAAAAAAAAAAAAATATATATATATATATATATATATATTTTCGAGATGGAGTCTCGCTCTGTCACCCAAGCTGGAGTGCAGTGGTGTGATCTTGGCTCACTGCAACCTCTGCCTCCCGGGTTCAAGTGATTCTCCTGCCTCAACCTCCCGAGCAGCTGGCAGCTGGAATTACAGGCATGCACCACCACGCCCAGCTAACTTTTGTATTTTTAGTAGAGATGGGGTTTCACCATGTTGTCCAGGCTGGTCTTGAATTCTTGACCTCATGATCTGCCCTCCTTGGCCTCCCAAAGTGTTGGGATTATAGGGGTGAGTGACCGTGCCTGGTGCTAAATAAATATTACAAATTAAAATTACGGATCACTTGAGGCCAGGAGTTTGAGGTCAGCCTGGCCAACATGGCAAAACCCTGTCTCTACTAAAAATACAAAAAAATTAGCTGGACATGGTGGCGTGTGCCTGTAATCCCAGCTACTGGGGAGGCTGAGGCACAAGAATCGCTTGAACCCTGGAAGCGGAGGTTGCAGTGAGCTAAGATTGCGCCACTGAACTCCAGCATGGGCAACAGAGCACAACTCTCTAAATTTATTCATTAAATAAATTTAATGAAATTTATTCATTTTTATTTTTTGAGACAGTCTTACTCCAACACCCAGGCTGGAGTGCAGTGACGTGATCTCGGCTCATTACAACCTCTGCCTTCCTGGTTCAAGCGATTCTCCTGCCTCAGCCTCCCGAGTAGCTGGGATTACAAGCATGTGCCACCATGCCCCACTAATTTTTGTATTTTTTGGTAGAGACAGGGTGTCACCATGTTGGCTAGGCTGGTCTCAAACTCCAAACCTAAAGTGATGCTCTGGCCTCAGCCTCCCAAAGTGCTGGGATTACAGGCGTGAGCCACTGCACCTGGCCACATTTAATAAAAATTTTAAAATCCATCAATTTAAATGTTGATCTTATCCAAAAATATGCCATCACAGAAAGATCTGGAATAATGTTTGACTCGATCCCTGGCACCATGGTCCACCTAAATTGACATGTAAAATTAACCATCGTATCTACCTTGACATATTCAGAGTTTTTCAAATTACCCAACAGCTGAGTGAAGAAATGACAAAGCCATCAGGTCGTATTGGCTCAGGATTGGGGTTTTCAAGGCAGGGAAATGTGGAGGTATTGGCAAGAGTGAAGAAATGGAGAACAAGGTCCAGGCTAGTGATGGACAGGAGTGATAGAGGGGAAAGCATTGAGAGATGGGGGTTTTTGGTGAGCTCAGGGCAGAAAGAAGGTGTGGGAGAGGTGGAAGAGCAGGAGAGTGTAGATGGGGACAGGACATAGAATAGCAGCCAGTTAGGTGGCTGCACGGGAGAGGAAGCCGAGGTCCTCACTGCAGTCGGATGCATCAAAATATTGTGAGTCCAGGACAGGGGCCGCAGACCCAGTTGCCTCCAGGGGCCAGGCAGATAACAAAAATAGTACAAGGAGCGGCCAACTGAAGAGAGTGTAGCAGCATGAGCTCTGTCTAAAGGGGTCGCCTTACACAGCTCTGTGAGAGTTGCCTTGCAGAAAGAGGGACTGTATTAGTTCATTTTCACACTGCTATAAAGGACTGCCCGAGACTGGGTAATTTATAAAGGAAAGAGGTGTAATTGACTCCCAGTTCCACATGGCTCGGGAAGGCCATCATGGTGGAAGGCACCTCTTCACAGGGAAGCAGGAGAGAGAATGAGTGCTGAGCAAAGGAGGAAGCCCCTTATAAAACCATCAGGTCCTGGCCAGGTGCAGTGGCTCACGCCTGAAATCCCAGCACTCTGGGAGACTGAGGCGGGCGGATCACAAGGTCAAGAGATCAACACCAGCCTGGCCAACATGGTGAAACCCTATCTCTACTAGAAACTATAAAACTTAGCTGGGCATGGTGGCGGGGGCCTGTAGTCCCAGCTACTTGGGAGGCTAAGGCAGGAGAATCACTTGAAACCGGGAGGTGGAGGTTACAGTGAGCTGAGATCGTGCCACTGCATTCCAGCCTGGTGACAGAGTGATACTCCGTTTCAAAAAAGGAAAAAAAAAAAAAAAAGAGGAGACAAAAATCTGGATTTTTAGGCAAAACACCCTTATTTTAAAATTTGGAATGAATAAATACCCATTATGAAAATGCATTTTGTGAGCCAAATCACATACATCTTCAAGGCTAGCCTTGTCATCAGGGCCCCCAACATTGTGCCATTTAGGACAGGGTATTGGGAGGAGAGTAGGTTTTTTGTTAGGTGAGCAAGAAGGAGGAATATTTGGAGTTGGTGGGAAATTGGCTGGAGGATTCTAGAAGCAGCAATGTGCTCAGGGCAGCCAGCAAGCAGAGCCCTGGGAAGGAGGAATGCAATGGAATGGGGTGGTAGTGGAGGAGGTGGCAGAGCAATTGCCCTGGAAAAGACCCGGTCCACATGTATTCTGCAGACATGAGGAGTCTCTCACAGGTTTTAAGCAGGGAAAGGATGTAATTAAGTTTGGTTATAGAAAGATTTCTCTAAGAGTAGGTGGAGGTTTCACTGTGGGGTAATCAATCCTTTCCTCAGGCCCGAAGGAGAGCTAATCCACACAAGACATAATGATGAACCAAATTAACATG
This sequence comes from Nomascus leucogenys, assembly GCF_006542625.1. Classification (NCBI taxonomy): domain Eukaryota; kingdom Metazoa; phylum Chordata; class Mammalia; order Primates; family Hylobatidae; genus Nomascus; species Nomascus leucogenys. Next base: position 15,861,162 of record NC_044395.1, read on the forward strand.
AATTAGTTTATTCAATAAATGTCTTATTAAATGCTTTTGTGTCGGGAGGGCGTGGTGGCTCACGCCTGTAATCCCAGCACTTTGGGAGGCCGAGGCAGGTGGATCACCTGAGGTCAGGAGTTTGAGACCAACCTGGCTAACATGGTGAAACCCCATCTCTACTAAAAATACAAAAATTAGCTGGGTGTGGTGGCAGGCACCTGTAATTCTAGCTACTCAAGAGGCTGAGGAAGGAGAATCGTTTGAACTCAGGAGTTGAAAGTTGCAGTGAGCTGAGATCGTGCCATTGTGCTCCAACCTGGGTGACAAGAGCGAAACTCCATCTCAAATAAATAAATGCTTTAGTGTCAGTCACTATGCTGAGCTATGGACATTCAGGGGTGAATAGGACACTGCTCTTACTGAAATAAGGTCTAGTGAGAGGTACTGAGAAGAGTTCACTACTACACTGCATCAGGATTTTAGTGGAAGATATAATAGTAACAGCTATTGCTTACTAAGTGTTTCCCATGGCTGGGTGTGGTGGCTCATGCCTGTAATCTCAGCACTTTGGGAGGCTGAGGCAGGAGGACTGCTTGAGCCCAAGAGTTTGAGACCAGCCTCGACAACATCATGAGACTCTACAGAAAATACAAAAATTAGTTGGGCGTGGTGGTGCACACCTGTAATCCCAGCTACTCAGGAGGCTGAGGTGGGAGAATTGCTTGAGTCCAGAAGGCAGAGGTTGCAGTGAGCTGAGATCGTGTCACTGTACTCCAGCCTGGGCAATACAGCAAGACCCTGTTTCAAAACAATAATAATAATAATAATAATAATAATAATAATAATAATGTGTTTACCACATGCCAGGCATGTTAACTCCTTTACATATATATTTTCCATTAACTCCTTTACATATATTTTTTTTTTCTGAGATAAGAGTTTCACTCAGGCTGGAGTGCAATGGTGTGATCTCAGCTCACTGCAACCTCTGCCTCCTGGGTTCAAGTAATTCTCCTGCCTCAGCCTTCCGAGTAGCTGGGATTACTGGCACCCACCACCACGCCAGGCTAATTTTTTGTATTTTTAGTAGAGACGGGGCTTTATCATGTTGGCCAGGCTGGTCTTGAACTCCTGACCTCAGGTGATCCAGCCATCTCGGCCTCCCAAAGTGCTGGGATTATAGGCATGAGCCACTGCACCGTCCTTTTTTTTCTTTGAGACGGAGTTTCGCTCTTGTTGCCCAGGCTGGAGTGCAATGGCACGATCTCGGCTCACAGCAACCTCCGCCTCCTGGGTTCAAGCCATTCTTCTGCCTCAGCCTCCAGAGTAGCTGGGATTACAGGCATGTGCCACCATGCCCAGCTAATTTTGTATTTTTAGTAGAGACAGGGTTTCTCAATGTTGATCAGGCTGGTCTTGAACTCCAGACCTCAGGTGATCTGCTTGCCTCGGCCTCCCAAAGTGCTGGTATTACAAGCTGAGCCACCGTGCCTGGCCTTTTTTTTTTTAAGACGGAGTCTTGCTCTGTTGCCCAGGCTGGACCAGGCTGGAGTACAGTGGCGTGATCTCAGCTCACCGCAACCTCCACCTCCCGGGTTCAAGAGATTCTTCTGCCTCAGCCTCCCGAGTAGCTGGGACTACAGGTGTGTGCCACCACACCCAGCTAATTTTTTATTTTTAGTAGAGATGGGGTTTCACCATATTGGACAGGCTGGTCTTGAACTCCTGACCTCGTGATCCGCCCGCCTTGGCCTCTCAAGGTGCTAGGATTACAGGCGTGAGCCACTGTGCCTGGCCCCTTTACATATATTTTCTTGCTTGATCCTTATAACAACCTCTGTGAGGCAGGCAATATTATTATCCTCATTTTATTAATGAGGAAGTTAAGGCACAAAGAAGTTAAATAGCTTGCTAAAGAGGCTTCTCACCAAAGGGCAACTTACATGAGCTTGAGTAGTGTAGAAGAGCTACCTGGAGGAAGTGGTAACTAAGTGGAGACCTAAAATTTAAGTCCGAGTTAGGAAGGTGAAGATGGAGAGAGGGGAGGAAGAGGGAAGATTGTTCTAGGCTGAGAGACCTGCAAAGGCACAAGGTCAGAGAATGGGTCTGCTGGAGGGTCAGAGTAGAATTTGGAGAAGTCACTGGAGAAGTAGCTGGGAAAAGATGGAAGGCTTTTACAGTCTCTTTAAGGAATTTTAATTTTGATCCTAAGGATAAAAGGAAGCCCTTGAAGCATTTTAAACTGGAGAGTGTGCTGATCACATTGTATTGAATACAGATGGCTCTTGCTGCAATGTAGAGATTGTGTTGGACGGATAGCTGGGAGACATTTTACAGGCTGTTAAAATCAGATTCTAAGGCCAGGCACGGTGGCTCACGCCTGTAATCCCAGCAATTTGGGAGGCTGAGGCGGGTGGATCACGAGGTCAGGAGTTCGAGACCAGCCTGACTAACATAGTGAAACTCCTATCTCTACTAAAAAACTTAAAAAATTAGCTGGGTGTGGTGGTACGCGCCTGTAATCCCAGCTACTCAGGAGGCTGAGGCAGGAGAATTGCTTGAACCTGGGAGGCAGAGGTTGCAGTGAGTGGAGATTGCACCATTGCACTCCAGCCTGGGTGGTGACAGAGCGAGACTCCATCTCAAAAAAAAAAAAAAAAAAAAAAAATCAGATTCTAGGCTGGCGCGGTGGCTCGTGCCTGTAATCCCAGCACTTTGGGCGGATCCCTTGAGGTCAAGAGTTTGAGACCAGCCTGGCCAATATGGCAAAACCCTGTCTCTACTAAAAATAACAAATGTGTCAGGCGCGGTGGCTCACGCCTGTAATCCCAGCACTTTGGGAGGCCGAGGCGGGTGGATCACAAGGTCAGGAGATCGAGACCATCCTGGCTAACACGGTGAAACCTCGTCTCTACTAAAAATACAAAAAATTAGCTGGGCGCAGTGGCGGGCGCCTGTAGTCCCAGCTACTCGGGAGGCTGAGGCAGGAGAATGGCGTCAACCCGGGAGGCGGAGCTTGCAGTGAGCCGAGATAGTGCCACTGCAGTCCAGCCTGGGCGAAAGAGCGAGACTCCGTCTCTAAAAAAAAAAAAAAAAAAAAAAAACGTTAGCCAGGCATGGTGGCACATGCCTGTAATCCCAGCTACTCGGGAAGCTGAGGCAGGAGAATTGCTTGAACCTGGGAGGCAGAGGTTGCAGTGAGCTGAGATCATGTCCCTGCAGCCAGGGTGACAGAGTGAGACTTTGTTTCCAAAAAAAAAAACAAAAAACAAAAAGAAATCAGATCCCAGGCAAAAGACGATAGAAGAGGAGATTTGGGGAGAGGGCTTTTTTTTTTTTTTTTTGAGACAGTGTCTTCTACTGTCGCCCACAATGGAGTTTAGTGACATGATCATAGCTCACTGCAGCTCAGGCTTGGGCTCAAGTGACCCTCCTGTGTCAGCCTCCCAAGTTAGCTGGGACTATAGGTGTGCACCGTCATGCCTGGCTAATTTTTTAAACTTTTTTTTTTTTGAGACAGAGTCTTGCTTTGTCACCCAGGCTAGAGTGCAGTGGCATGATCTCGGCTCACTGCAACCTCCACCTCCCAGGTTCAAGCAATTCTCCTGCCTCAGCCTCCCAAGTAGCTGGGACTACAGGCACACACCACCACGCCTAGCTAATTTTTTTTTTTTTTTTTTTTTAAGTAGAGACGGAGTTTCACCATGTTGGCCAGGCTGGTCTTGAACTCCTGACCTCGTGATCCACCCGCATTTGCCTCCCAAAGTGCTGGGATTACAGGCATGAGCCACCGTGCCCGGCTATTTTTTTAAACTTTTTATTTGTAGAGACGGGGTGTCAATATGTTTCCCAGGCTGGTCTTGAACTCCTGAGCTCAAGAGATCCTTCCGCCTCAGCCTTCCAAAGTGCTGAGATTATAGGCATAGGCTACTGCTCTAGGCAGAGGGCAAAATTGACAGGGTCTAGTGATGGTTTGACAGGGACAGTTGTGTGTGGTTTGGGGAGCAGAGTTAAGGAGGATGCTCCCAGGTCCTGGTTTGGGCAGCAGGGTGGATGACAGAACTGTCAGAAGCTAGAGAACACAGTGGGGGGTGGGAGGGGCAGGCTGTGGCGAGGGGCTGGGTGGAGATATTTGGGTCTTGAACTTGCCAGTTTACGTGCCTGAAGGACACCCAAATGGAGGTATGTTGAAGGTGGTTGGATGTGTGGTCTGGAGCACAGGAAAGGTTGTCAGCACAGGCGCGGCAGCTGAAGCCTTGGAGAGGAGCAAGTGGCTGCTGAATGAGAAGACAAGGTCAAGGACAGAGCCTGGGGAGCCCCAACATTTATGCGCAAAGGAAAAGAGGAGACTGCAAAGGAAACCGAGAAACTTCCCTAAAAGAAAAAAGAATAGCCAGGAAGGAGCAGTATCCCAGGTGCCCAAGGCAGATGCACAGCCAGCAGCATCAGCACCACGGGGAACTGAAGAGATGTGCTGAAATGTGCTCCTTGGATTTGGTGAGTCGGAGGAGTCACTGGAAATCTCTTCAAACTGGAGGGCACGCGAATGAGAGGGACTAAGCTGGGCAAGAGGATGCTGAAGGACTAAATGGCTGTGTGGAGGGTCTAGGACTTGGTGAAAGGCTAAGAGACCAGAAGGCCTCGGGAGGGCAGGAGAAGGAAAGGGAAGGATCCCCCACCCTGCCCCCTCCATGCACTTCCTTAGATCTTTTTGGCTTCTGCTGGGCCCCCTTCTTAGTTGTCTGAAAGAACCTCTGATGGACACAGGGAAATAGGGTTAGGAGGGCCTCCCTGGGATGCTGGTGGAGGGCGGAGGGTGGAGGAGAAGGTATGAATGAAGCACCAAAGCAAGCCGATCCCGGGACGCCCTTCCCTCCAGGCCTTCGGAGGAAGGAGCCCTGTCCTCCTTTGGAGAGGTGGGGCAGAGACCTGGACTCTCCAGCCCAGTGACCAAGGGACCCAACAGAATTGTGACCTTTAACCCCTCTTGGAGTCCAGGCATTTCTGACCCCGCTCCCACCCCAACAAGGACTTCCAAGTTGGAGTGTGGCTCAGGTTGGTCCCCTGAGAGAACAGTGGAGGATGTCTCATGGTCACCGGAAGGAACAGCCAGGTATGATGGGAAGGGGTGGGAAGGCTTTGGAATCCTATCCCATCCTCCTGGGGTTGGGGGGTGGTCTTGGCACAGCTGCCCAGGCCACAGCTCTGAAATTGGACTTCTCTCGCCTCCCCAGGCCCTGTTTGATATGCACATCAGATACCGGTGCCCTTTGCAAAACTGTTATTTGTACAGAAACCTGAGGGAAGACGAAGGAGGGAAACTTCTCCCCTCTCTTTCCTCCCTCCAGCCACTTCCACTTGCAGGGACCTGCAGGAAAACGCCCACCCCCAGCGCTCTCCCTCACCACTCGGAGACTTGCAGCTTCCCCAGCTCCCCACGTGGCCCATGCTGGGAGTTTCTGCTCTGCCGGAAATGGCTGGGCCTTGGAGCTTCCCCCCACCCGCCCGGGGCCTCTCAACCTCAGCCCTTCCTCCCCATTTCCCCAGCCCTGAGCTCAGCGCTGCCCTGCACCTCCTCCCCAGCCTGGAGTCTCGCTGGCTGTGGCATATTTGCCTCAAGCCTCCCCAGTTCCCTTCATCTCCAAGAATGGAGTTAGAGCCTCACCCTAGTCTATCCCCTGAGCAGCTCCCAAGATGCCCACCGTGCCCTAAGGGTACAGGGGTTGGCAGCAGGGGATGGGAAGCAGGCCATGTGAGGCAGGCCAGGACTAGGAGAAAAAGAATGGGCTTTGGAGCGGATGGGCCAGGACTACACGCCCTCTGCCTGTGGCCTTCCAGCTTGTGTCCTGGACCCGCTTCCTGTCTATGAATGGAGGTGATAATACCACCCCACAGAGCCCTGGTGGGGACCAAATGAACAAGGAATGAAGTGCCCCACACACTGCTTGCCACATAGTAAGTAGGTGCTTAAGACAACATCCTCCTCTCCTCCTTGGGGCGCTGATGAAGAGGGTCCGTGCAGAGGACTCTCCAAGAGGCTAGGGGCACCTGGTGTGGGGGTGCAGGGCTCTTCTGTATCACTGAGGGGCCTTTGGGGGAGGAGGGGAGGGAATGCTGAGCCCTGGGCCACTCCAGTGCCTCTGCTGACTGCATTCCTTGGCCTGGCCTGGGGAGGACTTCTGGGAAAGGCTCCTTGCAGTGGAAGGTCTCGTGGGGAGGGCCTGGTGTGGGGGGACAGCATCTGGGTTTTGAACACCCCCGGCACATACAGACTCCCCCAACTCATAATCCGATTTATATTCCTACTCCCTCCTCTGGACCCATCACCATGGCAACAGTTTTCTCAGTTGCACTTCATCAGCTTCCCAGCAAATCTTTTCTCCTGCCCCCTCCTTACATCTCTTTTTTTCCTCCTCTGTCAGTCGGCCTTTCGAGGTACTCACAGCGCTCCCCTCCCCTCTGTCCCTCAGCTTCTGTTTCTCTCCTGCTCTTCATGAAGGTGTCCCTGCCTGCCTCTGTCCACATCCCTCTCTATGGCATCCCTCCTGCCTCTCCCTTTTCAAGTGCACGATTGCAGCAACAAGCTGGGGTCTGTTGATTAGACAAGAACTTGTGTCCTTTCTGATATCAGGACAGAAAAGCAGAGTCCTGGAGGGTTTCGATTCCAGTGGGCTCTGCACAGATTTCTGTCTGCAGTGATGCAGTGGGTGGGTGGTTGTCAGCTTGGGTTGATCTTTGCAACTCTGACCAGGAGGCAGAGAATGCTGGTGAGGGAAAGCAGTGTTGGGCAGTTTCTTCTCCAGCCCTAAGTCATGGCTCTGGATGTGTTCACTTCCCAGCTCACCCTCAGAAACCTCACCCAATGCCTGCAGTTACCACTGGCATGCGGTGCTTCCCAGGAACCTAACTTTGGCTCTGACTTCCCTTTCTCTGAAGTTCTAATCAAATCTCTTCACCTCCTCACTGGTCATGTCCACTTGGTATGCTACTGCCATGCCTAATGCAGTGACTAAACATGAACCATCTTCCCCAAGCCATCACCCCCTTCGTACTTCCCTGTCACTACCCACAGTAAAAACCTTGGTGCTACCTGTGACTCCTCTGTCATCCTCCACACCTCACTCGAGTCCAAGGTGGATCAATTCTCCTTTGGAAATGTCATTCGGATCTGCTTCCTTCCCTTTGCCATTCTCATACATATTATCCTAGACCAAGCCCCAGCCCCAGTGAGTCATCTTAGGCCCTCACAGTAGCCTCAGAGGTGGACTTCCCACTTGGGTTTACTACAAATGTAGTCCTTCTTCAGAAACCAGACCTGGCCAGGCGCCATGGCTCATGCCTGTAATCCTAGCACTTTGGGAGGCCAAGGCGGGTGGATCACCTCAGGTCAGAAGTTCAAGACCAGCCTGGCCAACATGGTGAAACCCCACTAAAAATACAAAATTACCTGGACATGGTGGCACATGCCTGTAATCCCTGCTATTCAGGAGGCTGAGGCAGGAGAATCACTTGAACCCAGGAGGTGGAGGTTCCAGTGAGCTGAGATCATGCCACTGCACTCTAGCCTGGGCAATAGAGGGAGACACTACTAGACCTGGGCCTGTCCTGAGCATGACTTTCTTCTCCTCCTCCTCACCCTCTCATTTTTCTTCTTCATTTATTGAGCACCTGTTATGTACTAGGCTCGTCATATATGCTATCTCTTAATCTTCACAATAAATCCTAAGGTAGTTGTTATCGCATTTTACAGGAGAAGAAACAGATGCTCAGAGCGGTTAATTTGCCCCAAGTTCTACAGCTAATAAGCAATAGAGCTGGAATTGTAGATCAGATCCAATTTGCCCCAAGTTCTACAGCTAATAAGCAATAGAGCTGGAATTGTAGATCAGATCCAGATCTGTTGAGTTCCAGGGTTAGTGTTTTGTTTTTTTTTGCTATACCAGATTGTTCCTCGTATCACTCTTCACTCAAAAACCTTCTGAGCCTTTCTATTTTCTTCTTTTGAGGCTCATTTTGATCTGACTCCATCCCACCTACAAAACCATTTATTCTTGCTACTTCTTAGTGTGACATGGATTGGTACCAACCGGAAGAACATTTGCATACTTTAGGGTTTTGTCTCCATCTCTTTCCTGTTAAATATTTTTATTAACAGCTTATACAAAAATATAGTATCACATTTCACAGATATAACCCTTGAGGGATAGTAAACATTGAAAGATAAAGATCCAAGAATCATCTCCAGGCAAACCTAACAGAATAAAGTGATCAGAGATCCATGTAAGACCTCAGCAATACAGAGTGGGCCAGACATGGCTTAGAAGAAGTTTAGGTGAAAAAGAATCAGGGGTTTAGTAAGTTCAGTCCGAGACATCAGCACTGGTGGGGGAGAGGGGATAGGGAGAAAGAAAAAGGGACATCAAGCTGGGTGCGGTGGCTCATGCCTGTAATCCCAACACTTTGGGAAGCTGAGGCGAGCAGATAACTTGAGGTCAGGAGTTCCAGACCAGCCTGGCCAACATAGTGAAACCCCATCTCTACTAAAAATATAAAAATTAGCTGAGCACGGTGGCAGACGCCTGTAATCCCAGCTACTTGGGAGGCTGAGGCAGGAGGATCACTTGAACCTGGGAGGCTGAGGTTGTGGTGAGCTGAGACTGACCGCGCCATTGCACTCCAGCCTGGGCAACAAAAGTGAAACTCTGTCTCAAAAAAAGAAAAGAAAAAGGGACATCCGGCCGGGCGCGGTGTCTCACGCCCGTAATCCCAGCACTTTGGGAGGCTGAGGCGGGCGGATCACCTGAGATCAGGAGTTCAAGACCAGCCTGGCTAACATGGTGAAACCCTGTTCCTACTAAAAATACAAAAAATCAGCCAGGCGTGGTGGCGTGCACCTGCAATCCCAGCTACTCGGGAGGCTGAGGTAGAAGAATCGCTTGAACCTGGGAGGCAGAGGTTGCAGTGGAGCCAAGTTTGCGCCATTGCACTCCAGCTTGGGGAACAAGAGCAAAACTCTGTCTCAAAAAAAAAAAAAAAGAAAATAAAAAAAAAGAAAAAGGGACATCAGCATAGCATGGCTGCCAGGAGCAAATCCAATGTTAAGTCATGTTACTGGAGATACAGTATTTGGAATAAAGGAGAAGACAGATAATCTTGCTTTATTGTAAGTTGGCCAGGTGTTATAATGGGAGCCATTGTTTTGTGACCTGGGAATGTTTAGGCAAAAGAAAAGAGTGGATCATGAGGTCAGGAGTTCGAGACCAACCTGGCCAACATGCCAAAACCCTGTCTCTACTATAAATATAAAAATTAGCTGGGCGTGGTGGCAGGCGCCTGTAATCCCAGCTACTTGGGAGGGTGAGGCAGGAGAATCCCTTGAACCCAGGAAGTGGAGATTGCAGTGAGCTGAGATTGCGCCACAGCACTCCAGCCTGGGTGACAAGAGCAAGACTCTGTCTCAGAAAAAAAAAAAAAAAAAAAGAAGGAGTAGGGACCACTAAAGCTCAAATACCTGAAGGGCTATCATGGGGAAGAAGAATTAGATTTACAGTGTGCACCCCCAAAAGGTAGTGCACGGACCACCAGGAGATAAGAGATCAGCTCAAAATGAAGTTCAGTTCCATGGAGACCACTGGGAGATGAAGTTCAGCTTTGAGGAAGGAAAAACAGATGTCCATAAACGGAGTGAGCTGTCTTGGGAGTAACAGTAAGCTCCCTGTTACTGAAGGTGTTCAAGAAGATGCTGATGGCCAGGGGCCGTGGCTCACGCCTGTAATCTCAGCACTTTGGAGGCCCAGGCGGGTGGATCACGAGATCAAGAGATCAAGACAATCCTGGCCAACATGGTGAAACCTCGTCTCTACTAAAAGTACAAAAATTAGCTGGGCATGGTGGCACACGCCTGTAGTCCCAGCTACTAGGGAGGCTGAGGCAAGGAATCGCTTGAACCCAGGAGGTCGAGGTTGCAGTGAGCTGAGACCACCCCTCTGCAATCCAGCCTGGTGACAGAGCAAAACTCCATCTCAAGAAAAAAAAAAAAAAGAAGATGCTAATACACTGCTGGCCAGAGATGTTGGCAGGGAGGTAACCATCAGAAAGAGTTTGAAGGCTGGGTACAGTGGCTCACACCTATAAGCCCAGCACTTTCGGAGGCTGAGGAGGGAGGGTTGCTTGAGCCCAGCAGTTAGAGACAAGCCTGGGCAACATGGCAAAACCCCAGCTCTACAAAAAATACAAAAATTAGCCAGGTGTCGTGGTACGTGCCAGTAGTCCCAGCTACGCAGGAGGCTGAGGTGAGAGGACCACCCAAGCCCAGGGAGGCTGAGGCTGCAGTGAGCCGTGATCATGCAACTGCACTCTAGCCTGGGCAATGAAGTGAGACCCCGCTTCAGGGAAAAAAAAAAAAAAAAAAAAAAAGACAACTTGAACCAGGTAGTTGGTCTTTGAGATTTACTCCCTTCCCATTGACATTGGTCCTGCTTTTGCTCTTTCCCTGCCCCTTGCCGAGCCCTCTGTGTGCCTCTGTACCTGGCCTGTCTTTCCAGCTTCAGGTCAGTTTTCTCTTTCTCCACCAGGTCTACCTGAGGATGCAATTTGCACTGACTGCATAAACTTCATATCATTTAATTACTCAGCATCTTTTTTTTTTTTTTTTTTTTTTTGAGATGGAGTCTTGCTCTGTTTCCCAGGCTGGAGTGCAGTGGCATGGTCTCGGCTCACTGCAGTCTTCGCCTCCCTGGTTCAAGTGATTCTCCTGCCTCAGCCTCGCAAGTAGCTGGGATTACAGACGTGCATCACCACGCCAGGCTAATTTTTTTGTATTTTAAGTAGAGATGGGGTTTCACCATGTTGGCCAGGCTGGCCTCGAACTCCTGACCTCAGGTGATTTGCCTGCCTAGGGTTCCCAGAGTGCTGGGATTACAGGTGTGAGCCACCGCGCCCGGCCTATTCAGCATCTTTTATTGTTCTCTCACTGTCCCCATCTTAAAAGCCCCTTGAAGGCAGGTACCTGTATTATTTGTACAATGACTAGTGAGAATAAGAACTTGGGGCTGGGCAATATAGTGAGACAACCACCTCTGGGGGAAAAAAAAAAAAAAAAGCAGCACCCTAGTCCCTGCAGATAAAGCAGATGTATTCCTGAGGTTGTGAGATCCTGCAGGAAGACAGAAGCACTGGGCTTATTCCCTTACCTCAGAGCTATGTCTTTTTTTTTTTTTTTTTTTTTTTTTGAGACGGAGTCTCGCTCTGTAACTCAGGCTGGAGTGCAATGGTGCGATCTTGGCTCACTGCAACCTCTGCCTCCGAGGTTCAAGCAATTCTCCTGCCTCAGCCTCCCAGGTGCATGCCACCATGCCTGGCTACTTTTTGTATTTTTAGTAGAGACAGGGTTTCACCATAGTGGCCAGGCTGGTCTCAAACTCCTGACCTCGTGATCCACCCGCCTAGGCCTCCCAAAGTGCTGGGATTACAGGCATGAGCCACCACACCCGGCAGAACTATGTGTTTTAAAAACACTTCCTGATTTGGGATTTCAGAGCTGAGATTACAAATGCCTTAGGAGTTAGAATAGGTTGGCCTATTTTTGAGATGGAGTCTCATTCTGTAGCCCAGGTTGGAGTGCAGTGGCACGATCTTGGTTCACTGCAACCTCTGCCTCCCGGGTTCAAGTGATTCTCCTGCCTCAGCCTCCCAAGTAGCTGGGTCCCACCCAGCTAATTTTTTTTTGGTATTTTTAGTAGAGACAGGGTTTCGCCATGTTGGCCAGAATGGTCTCAATCTCCTGACCTCATGATCTGCCTGCCTCAGCCTCCCAAAGTGCTGAGATTACAGGCATGAGCCACCACGCCTGGCCTAATTTTTGTATTTTTAGTAGAGACGGGGTTTCATCATATTGGCCAGACTGGGCTCAAACTCCTGACTTCAAGTGATCCACCCACCTCGGCCTCCTAAAGTGTTGGGATTACAGGCGTGAGCCACTGTGCCCCGCCAGGTTATAGGTCTTGACAGATGGAGAGCACAAGGCCCAGGGAAGTGAATCAGTTTGTTTTAAGTCACAGGGCAGGTTTTAGGTCTGGCTGGCATTGGGACAATGCCTGGCCCAGGGCTTTGTCCACAATCCAGGGAAGCCTTTTTAGAATGAGTAAGAGAGCTACATAAATATAAACAGGGTCATGATGAGAGAGAAAAGGGGGGCCTGGGAGATGGCAGGTTCTGAGCACCCCTCCAGGCTCTGGGGGATGTCCAGATAAGGAGGCCAAGCCTGCCTTCCCAGATCACATGGCCTCACAGGGAAATGAGCCAGACACAGGAAGAAGTCCAGTGGAAAGTTGGATCAAGTGCTGCCGTGGTGTCGTGGAAAGAGTCTGGACACGGAATCAGGAGGCCTGGGTACCTGTTCCAGCTATCAGCACCAGCCCTATGCTTTTAGGCGAGTCGTTTCACCACTCTGGACCTTCACCAAGCAGTTTCCTCACCTGAGAACATTCCCTCTCTCAACAATAACAGTCCTATAGTGCTACATATTAGAGCAGATTAATGCAGTAACTAAATATATTGTGGGCATGCTCTCCCCTCCAGCACAATCTCGGAAAGCCTGTTGCCTTCCATTAGCAGAAAGAATGAAATGTTCCCAGGACACAGAACTGCCAGACCAAGGGGGCAGTGGGCGAGACACAGGTGACTGACTGACTGGCTTTCTCTGAGGTCCTGCCTCTGACAGCTTCTCCTGGTTTTATGAGCTCTGGTAGCCCCATGCAAATGAGAGCTAAGTGAGTGTTTTTCTCTCAACAAGCCAACTATTTAATCGCTATCTATAGGATAAAGAAGGGCATGAATATAAAGGCACCTAAGCCTCTTGTTTTATATCTGAAGAAGCTGCAACCCAGAGACAGGAAGTGACTAGGCCAAGGTCTTGTACTTTGGACTCTCAGACCAAAGTTGTTTTGGGACTTGGAGAATTAGAAATGGGTTGTTTGGGGCTGGGTGTGGTGGCTCACGCCTGTAATCCCAGCTCGTTGGGAGGCCAAGGCGGGCGGATCACAAGGTCAGGAGTTTGAGACCATCCTGCCTAAAACGGTGAAACCCCATCTCTACTAAAAATACAAAAAAAAATTAGCTGGGCATGGTGGTGGGCGCTTGTAATCCCAGCTACTCGGGAGGCTGAGGCAGGCGAATGGCGTGAACCCAGGAGGCAGAGCTTGCAGTGAGCCGAGACCACGCCACTGCACTCCAACCTGGGCGACAGAGTGAGACTCTATCTCAAAAAAAAAAAAACAAAAAACAAACAAACAAAAAACAGAAATGGGTTGTTTGGGTCAGACGTGGTGGCTCATGCCTGTAATCCCAGCACTTTGGGAGGCTGAGGTGGGCAGATCACAAGGTCAAAAGTTTGAGACTAGCCTGGCCAACATGGTGAAACCCCGTCACTACTAGTAATACAAAAATTAGCCAGGTGTAGTGGCGCATGCCTGTAATCCCAGCTACCAGCTACCAGCTACTTGGGAGGCTGAGGCAGGAGAATTGCTTGAACCTGGGAGGCAGGGGTTGCAGTGAGAAGAGATCACGCCACTGCACTCCAGCCTGGACAATAAAGCAAGACTCTGTCTTGGAAAAAAACAACAAAAAAAGCGTTGTTTGGGAACGCCGCCTTAAAGGCCTCTCATAACAACTGGTGGAGAGCCTTTGGTGGGATGCTATTTTTTTTTTTTTTTTTTTTTTTTTTGAGACAGGGTCTAACTCCGATTGCCCAGGCTGGAGTGCAGTGGCACGATCTCGGCTCACTGCAGCCTCAACCACCCCGGACTCAGGTGATTCTCCCACCTCAGCCTCCCGAGTAGCTGGGACTACAGGAATGCACCACCATGCCTGGCCAATTTTTTTTTTTTTTTTTTTGTACTTTCAGTAGAGACAGAGTTTTGCCATGTTGCCCAGGCTGATTTTGAACTCCCAGACTCAAGCAATCCACCCACTCCAGCCTCTCAAAGTGCTAGGATTACAGGCATGAGCCTCCACACCCAGCCTCCTATTCTATCTTTAGAGCTCTAGTGAGATGTACTGTTTGCCTGGACAGAACCATACCTGATGCTGGAAGTTCCAGCTCAGACAGTTGGTCCTTGCAGGAAGCTTCCCCAAACTCTCAAGTCTGGGATTGGTGTCCACTTCCCCTAAGTGTGACCACACTGAATTGAAATCACCTGCTCACTTGTTGTCTGACCCCCACTAGGCTGCAGGCTGTGTGAGGACAAGGACAAACATCTATGTCACCAACATGTACCAACCTAGTGTCTAGTCAAGTGCCAGGCACCTAGCAGGTCCTCAATAAATATCTGTTGGATGAATAAGTAGGTGGGGTTGGTCAGAGAAGGATTCCTGAAGGAAAAGACTTTTTTTTTTTTAAGAGACAAGGTCTCATCTGGTTTGAGTTGGTGTTTGAAAAAAAATAAAAATAAAGAGACAGGGTGTCCTGGTGTTGTCAGGCTTGTGTGCCCAATCCCACCATGATCAGCACCAGAGTTTCAGTCTGTTCCATTCTGACCTGGGCCAGTTCACCCCTCCTTAGTCAACCTGGCGGTCTCCCACTCCTAGGAGGTCACCATATCAATGCTGAACTTGGTGTGGACACCCATCAGCATAATGCATTACAGCCCAGAACTCCTGGGGTCAAGTGATCCTCCTGCCTGCTAGCTGAGACTACAGGGCTTGCCACCGAGCTAGGAGAAAAGGCAAATATTGAGGTATCACAGCGTTCAAGGAGGACAGAATTGTCTCCAATTGGGTGAACTGCCCATGCAGAAAGAAGTCTTGAAAGGAAAGTAGTGGGAAATAAGGAGAGGGAGAAAAGTAAGGCAATTGAAAGGGGGAGGGGAAGGAGCCCTTCAAGATGATTGGCTTTGCCAATCAGGGAGGGCTTTGGGTAGATGGGAGGAAGGGTCTCAGCCATGCTGGGGATAAGAACACCTAGAATCCCTCAAGTGGAGTCTTTTTACAGGGAGGGACCTAGAAAGCAGCTTGGCTGGAGGGGAGGGAAGCTGAAGGGGGTTGGGGTGGCTGGTAGGAGCTTTGAAGCCTGGCTGGTTTGTATTTGATGCTGGGGTCTGGAGGGAATGGGTGCTCTGGGAAGGCCTGAGGCACAGAAAGAAAAGGTAGGAGCAACTTCCTCCTACAGACCCTCTCTATTAGATGGAGACCCTGGGAGGACAGGGCCTATATCTTCTCTTTTTTTCCTACCCTCCTCCAGGTGTTTGGGACCCACAAGTATAGCCCCTAGGGCAAGGATCTGGAAGTGGCTGAGGCAGCCTACTGAGCGGGATGGTGTGGCAGGGACTGTGGGAGCTCCCTCCTTCCATCAGCCTTCCCAGAACGATCTCTTTCCCTAGGAAGGTGCTGTTCCCGCAAGAGGAGCACTCTACTGTGGTCGCCAATGTTCTTCCGCGAATCCCCATGTGAGCGTATTTTTTCCAGCGGCTGCTAAGACAGATTTAGCCACCAGGGGGCAAAAAAGCAGCCCTTAAGGTCAGTGTCCCTCCTCTTTCCCCACCCACACACCTGAAGGCCAAGATGGGTGGTGCCTCACCTGGCGCTCCAGTCGAGCGTAGTAGCTGCGTTAACCCCTTCCTGCCTAGTCTGCGGTATTCCCTCGGCAGAGGCATCCACATCAGAGTTGAGGGGCACAGAGGACGGGGGAGGGGCTGTTCGCTAGGGGAGGGGCTGGGGTAGAGGTGAAGTCAGGTTTCCAGCTACTCAGGTCCTTAGTCGTCGCTGGAGCTAGGGGAGGCTAGCGTTACCTGCCTCCGTTGGGTAGTTAGCCCCCCAGATGGGTGAAGCAGCCCCTCTGGGGGCAAGAGAGGCATGGGCTGCGGTCACCTGCAGAGGTGGGATGTAGAGGAGAGCGCTGAGGCAGCTACAGAACCCAGACTTCCGGGCTCCCCTGCTTCCATCTGGCAGGGACCTCGGCTGTCGGCCGCAACTTGGAGATGGGGGTGGGGTGGGGGAAGGGTAGCCAAAAAGTGGAGGGAGAGTCCCAGAGGGCGGCGGTGGGGAGGGGAGGCAGGGAAGATTAGGCAAGAGAGCGGGCGATTCTGCAACTCTCAGGTGCCTTGTTTTGCGTGTGGCGACTCCAGAACCAAGCAGCCTTTCAGGGCACTGGAACCCGACCAGTTCCGGGATTGCGTTCCGGGGCACAAGGCGTTAAACTGTGGGTGGGAGTGGGGTCCGGAGTCCCTCCTTCTTCCCTCCCTCACAGCGTCACCACCACCGAGTCCACCAGGCTGGCACTCAAGGAGTTAAGTCTGCCCGCAATCTGCAAGACTGGAGCCGCGGAGGGGGAGGAGGGGGAAGCGGAGGGGGTAGAGGAGAAGGGGGAAGCAGACTGCAGGGAGACAGCGCCAGGAACCCCCTCCCCAGGGTCCTGGCCCCTGGGCCCCTAGCCCCAAAAGAGGCCCTGTCCTCCCCGGGGTCGTGCTCTCTCCCCCCGCCCTGCCCCCGCCCTCCAGCTTTGTGTCCCCAGGAGGGTGGGCTGCAGGATTTCCAGCCAAGCCTTGGCTGCCTGCTCAGTTTTTCCAAACCCTCCAGTCGGGGAAGGCGGGAGCCCTGTCAGGATAAGAGTCCCTCCCCCCTGCCCCAGCCGGCCCCCTCTCTCAGTCTCTCTTTCCTGCCCCCACACCTTTTCCAAACTCCTTGCCGTTCCCACCCTGGCCCCTGCGCCCCCTAGCACCTCCTCTATTGGCTCCCAAGTTGCAAACTCTGGTTGGAAGGGGCCAGGCGGGTCCCACCATCCTGAGAGGCGCTTGTGAAGCCACACTCCTCAGGCCGACCCTGAGACCCGCGGGGCACCCGCCCTGTTTCTCTCCGCTTGGCGCCCGCCCCATCCCAGGACCTGGTCCTGGGGTCTCCCACTCCGAAATGGAGGCGTTGCTGGGGGGCGCCGGCAGAACCCGGCAGCAGGCTCTGTGTGGCAGGTGCCAGGCCCTGGGGCAGGCTTCGAGGAGGGGGCAAAGTGTTCCGAGCGCTGGCACGGTTCTGTCCAGCAAGTCTATTATATAATAATCACCATCTATCAGGAAGCCAGGCAGCTGGAGTGAGTGGGGAAGCCAGGATGCCCGGATCAGCTCTTCCTCCAGGGCCCAGGACGGTGTCGCCACCAAGATGGGGGTGCGGGCGCAGCCCAGCAGTGAGATGATGTGGGGGTCGAGGGGCAAGTGAGGGGCGCTGGGCAGTCAGACGGAGGCCCCACAAACCCCGCCCCCAGACATCTGACTGACAGTGTCCCGAGCCAATGATTGAAGTCACTGTGGGGCTCTGCGTTAACTCTTTCTTGGGTCCCTATTTGCTTTAGGGGATAGAGTCCTTTCCAGGAACTCTTTGGTCTGGACTCCTCCCACCTTCTCGGGCTAGTGCTCCAGCCGGTGCAGAGTACCAGCTGGAGAATCCTTTTGTCCTAGTAACCCCGGCAACGGGATGCCTAATCTCAGATCATCAGCAGCCCTCGCGCCGACCCCCGGCAGCCCCAAAGTAAATTGTATTACAAGATACGGTTGTGTGTACACACTGTGCTTCCAGAAACAGCCCCTCGTGGCGCTGGCACACCCACACTGCGTCACGAACGGGCACCCTCACGCACCCATACCCATGCGGGCACTTCCACCAACGAACGCCAACGCTGACACACCTGTGACACCCCTCGTGACACAGTGACACACAGATACACGGAAAGACAGAGGTTCCTCAAGTTGGCCAGTAGAGGGAGCCGCTCGATTCCAGCAAGGGCCCCCTGCCTCTCTCCTTTCCTCCTGGCTCTCTCCAGGGTTCCACCCAGAACTTGTGGCTCAGAGCTCAGCTCCGAATCCCAACCTGGAACCTCCGCTGGGGGAATGAGTCACAGCCCCACCCAGGGGAGCGCTCCGCATGGCTGCTCCATAGGACATGTATTGTGCACCATTTAAGAGACCCCTGGCAACACAGACTCACTTGCCCCTGCAAACACTGTTTTGGACCTACCATGAACCAGGAATTGTGCCAAAGGGATCATAACAAGCCCCTTTGGCTTGTCATATATGTAAGGGGAGACTGATCCACATAAATGCAGTGGTCCCCTCTAAGAAGCACCCTGTTCGAGAAGTGGGGGCCTATATTATGTCTTTCTGGAGAGGAGATAAGAAATTAAACCTTATTTCCATGGGTCAGGTATTAGCCTAGGTGCTGGAATCTTTCACATTAGAAGCCTCTCTGGGCTTTGGTTTTCTTTTCTTTTAAGTGGGGATAAAATCGACTTCTCAGGACTGTGGTGATTCAACCCCCTAACCCAGGACAGTGCTTGGCACAGCAGGCTGGCACTTGGAAAAGTGTTGGTTATTGGATCAAAGCATCATCATGAGACAACGTGCATGAAAATGCTTTGTAAGCAGTGATGGGACACATGGGGGGGTTACTATGTTATCTTCTTTCAGGTTTTTGCTTCCTTCCACCGTGCCTCCCTAAACCTTGTCCAGTGCCCAGCTGTTGGCACCGTCAACCCCTCAAGTCAGTATTTACTGAAGTCCTACTACAAACCCAGCCAGCGCTTGAGTATTGTGGGGAATGGAGAGGCTAGGAGGCATGGTCTGGGCCCTTAGGAATCTTTTGGGGGAAATCAGACACACACACACACACACATATATATATATATATATATATACACACACATATATATGTGTGTGTGTGCATACACCTATACATATATAGGTGTGTGTGTATATATATATATGTGACAAATAAGATAAAACACATCAGGAAGTACTCAGATGCTATGATGGGATAGGTGGTCAGAAGAGAGGGAGGTCAGTGAGGCTAGAACTATCTGGGGACCATCTGTGAGGAGGGGCAGGGGAGAGGGCCAAGGAAACAGCAGGAGCAAGCGGGCTGGCTAGTGTTCTTCCTATCAGACACAGCCAATGCTTGTCACTTGGTATTAATTCTGGGTGGGTGGGGACAGTAGGAAACAGGGAAAGTGCCCTGGGATAAGGAGACCCAAATTCTAGTCCTGGGCTTACCACTTTCTAGCTGGGTAGCTCTGGGTAAGTCCTTAGGTAATGCAAACCTCAATTTCCTCACCTCACTAATGGGACCATAACATCTTTCTTGCAGGTTTGTGGTGAACATTGAAACATGTGAAATGTTTTTAAAAAGTGCTTTGGGCCGGGCGCGGTGGCTCACGCCTGTAATCCCAGCACTTTGGGAGGCCAAGGCAGGCCGATCACCTGAGGTCAGTAGTTCGAGACCAGCCTGGGGGACATGGTGAATCTCTGTCTCAACTAAAAATACAAAATTAGCTGGGCATGGTGGCAGGTGCCTGTAATCCCAGCTACTTGGGAGGCTCAGGCAGGAGAATCGCTTGAACCCAGGAGGGAGAGGCTGCAGTGAGCTGAGACCGCGCCATTGCACTCCAGCCTGGGCAACAGGAGCAAAACTCCATCTCAAAAAAAAAAGGGCTTTACAATTTCTTTTTCATTGCCTCGTCCTATAGGGTGGTGAGAGTGTGTGTGCGTGTGTGTGTGCATGTGTGTGTGTGTGTGTGAGAGAGAGAGAGAGAAGCACTTTGAGGTTAGGTTAGGAGAGTTCTTTTGAGAAGACAAAGGTTTCACTTCCACAAACATTTTCTTACCATCCACTTTGTGCTGCTGAGGATTGAAATGAAAAAACTCAGTCTGTGTCCTCAAGGACCTCATGGTCTACTAGGAGAGACATGAATAAAGAGATGCTCAGTGCATTATGGATGTGGGTGGGTACAACGAAGAGGGGACCCAGTGGTGTGTGTGTGTGTGTGTGTGTGTGTGTGTGTCTGTGTGTCCAGGCAACTTCCACTCCTTCCAATCAGTGCAGATAGGAAGGTAGGTTTGTCAAACCTTTCCCTAGCCTGGGATGTTGTTGGCGCGTCTCCTCCCCAATCCTCAGGAGCGAGGAGGAGAGAAGAAACCCCCCTCCCCGCCCCCGGGCCAACCTGCCTCCCGCTAGCCGGCCGGGCGCCTTACCGAGTCAGACCACTGGGAGGCTGGGGGAGCCGGGTTGGGCGAGGAGGCAAGCGAGATGGGGGAGCTCTTATTTTGACAGGGGCCTCTCCGGGCTCTGGTATGAAGGCAGAAGGAGGCAGCCAGAGAGCCCCGATGCTTATTCAGGCTGGGGAGTGGAGCCGAGTGGAGGGGCAAGCGAGGCTCCGGCAGCGCAGGGGAGCCCGGGGAGGCGGCGGCGCGCGGCGGAGCCAGTGGCTGGACATGCCCCGGACCCGGGGCCGCTGCACCACCGCCGCCGCCCGGAGCCAGCCGGCCGGACGCCCGCACGCCTGGGTCCCCCGGCGCCGCGCCGCCCGGGGGCTGCGACCCGGACCCTCGGCGTCCGACCAACAATAAGCGCCCAGACAGCCCCCTCCCCACCCAGTGCCCGCCATCCCCGCGGGCTTTGGGGAAAGTGAAAGGAGGAGGCGAAGGAAGGAAGGAAGGAAGCAAGCAAGCAAGCAAGGGAGGAGGAGCAGGAGCAGGAGCCGGAGCCCTGAGGTTCGGGGCCGAGACCCCAGCCCCGCGCCCCGGCCCCGGCGGGTGTGCGCGCTCTCCCGCCGCTGCCCGGCGCCCACGACCATGCTCCGCGGTTGGGAGTCAGGAACCCAGGCACCCAGCGATTCCCGGATAGCCTCTCTCGGGCCGGGCTGGTATTGAGATCAAGGCGTCCAGGATCAAAAGATCACCGCCTGCCCGCCCTCTCTGCATCTCCAACTGGCGAGCAGGAGGACCCCCATCCACACAACGACCCTGACCTGGTCATGGCGTCCAGCTCCGGCCTGGCGTGAGGACCCCCCAATCCGCGTGAGGTGAGGGGTGGGCTGGGGGCAAGGCGAAAGTCATGCCAGGCCAGCAGAGGCGCGAGGAGGGAGATCCAGTTTGAATCGGGGAGGGGAAACACAGTCTGATTGTCTCTTGCTCTCTGGCACGTACCCCCAGGCTGTTTAAGGTGTGGGGGACTCCCCCAGGGTCAGTGGAGGCTACTCTTAAGCCCCCAGTCAGGTTGGCAGCTCCAGAACACCGTGGGGAGGGCTTAGGGGCAGCCAGGGGACCCTGCCACCCTAGCGCAGAGAACAAGGCCGGCCTTGGGCCAGCTGGAGCAGCGAACCTTGCCCTGGGGGCTTCTGGGAGATGTAGTCCCCCTCCCAGGCTCACCAACCCCGTGGGTCTCAGCACCCCAGCCCTCCTCCTCTGGCTGATAGGAGTCTCCAGAATGAGGTGGGTTGGGACTGGGGAGAGCTGGGGGTCACCCTTTTCTCCCAGGCACTGCCTGTGAGTAGCGGGGGCTGTGACCGAGGAGTCTCTTCTTCCAAGGCTTCTGAGTGATGTGGGCTTGGCTGGGGGGTGGGGCAGTCATACAGTTCCTTGGAGGTGTCCCTGCGCTGCTAAGGGGAGGTGGCCCCTGTCTTGATCCAAAGGAACCCTCGGGGAAGAATGTAGGAAGAAGAGTGAGCTTAGGCTTCTTGTTGCGCTGGGGTAGGTCCTATTCCAGGGCTGCTGGAATTTGGTTTCAGAAGAGACAGAGGGCTGCTCTCTCCTGAGAAGGAGAGTGTCCCTTGAAGTCTAGGAGTCTGGAGGGTGTCTCTCTGCAGCAATGAAGCTAGGATCAGCTTCTGTCTGTCTGTCCAGCTTCCTTCCTTCCGGGTTTTTCTGACACCCCCTCCCTCCCTCCTCTTTCTGTCTACTGCTTGGGGTGTGTGTCTGTGTCTGTGTCTGGGGGGACCTCTGCTTCGAGGAGAAAAAGTGTTGCTCTGAGAGAGGTGACCTGGGCGTGTGTTTGAGCCCTCAGAAAGGGGTTCCAAGGCTCCCTGGATCTTTTGCCCTCACTCCCAGCCTTGGTTTAGTGTGAAAGCTGACTGTGCACTGTATCTGCTCCAACTCTGCCGCTGCCTCTGAACAGCTCTCTGGATGAGACCGCCACAGTGAGTGGGCTTCCACTGTCTTCTCCCTCTCTTCTCAGCCTCTCCAGGGAGCAGCCACTTCCGGGCAGGGGCTGCCTTGCTCTTCTGCTGCCTCTCAGCATGGGCCTGGCTACCTTCTCCGGGTCAGGACCACAATTTCATGACCCCAGAGGAAGAGCATGCTCAGGCCCTGTCTTCCTGGTGTCAGCTCTGAGGCCCAGCTGATAGAGGCCTCAGGAGAGGACAGGGAGAGAATGGGTGAGGCAGGTGAGGAGCAGGGAGAGAGACTGGGAGGCTGGTGCCAGGGAGGAAGGTGCCGCCTCCCCAGGTGATTTGCCTCCTTGGCCTTGGAGAGCCAGGTCTGGAAGGCCAGCCTTCTGGCCACCTCCCTCTAGGGGTTCCCTGCTTACCCATGTTGCTCCTGAGTGGGATGGGGTGATGCTTCACAGCAGGAAGGGTGCTGAGGGGCAGGTAGAATACCTAAAATCTTGGATCCAGAGTGACTCTTGTGCCTGGAGTAGAAGGGGTCCTATGACTGGTGATGGGTTCTGGAGGCCCATATGGAGGTTCAGAATGAGTCTCTACTAGGATGCGGAGTCATGGGACTGAAGAGATACTACAGGGTCCTAGAGAGGAATTGGCAGTCCACAGTAATCTAGCGCCTCAGTGGCAATTTGGGTCCTATTGATCTTGCCTGTTGAATCTGTGTTGGGTACCCATGACCCTGCTTAGCTAGTTCCTGCCTTTGGAGTCCTGGTACCTGGGTTAAGCGGGAGCCCTAGGCTGGGGTCTCAAATTCCAGACCAGGCAGGACAGTAGCCTCTGGGCAGAGGCCTAGGGGGTGGCAGTGTCGGCTCAGCAAGGGCTGGAATGCCTGGCACCTGCTTTAGATTAAAGGAGATGCCGAGCAAAGGGGAGCTACCTGCCTGTCAGGGGAGTGACTGGGATGGAGCTCCGTGGAGCCCAGGAGTGGAGTGGGAGGAAAGGACCAGGGTTGCAGCAGCAGCAGCCCGGGCAGGAGTGGAGGGAGCCACTGTCACCCAGCTCTGCAGCCCTCCTCCAGGGAGTCTGAGAGCCACTGTCACCCAGCTCTGCAGCCCTCCTCCAGGGAGTCTGAGAGCCACTGTCACCCAGCTCTGCAGCCCCTCCTCCAGGGAGTCCAATAGGAGGAGCTGGGGGCACCCCCATACTGCCTCTGGCACCACACGCTGAAGTTCTGTCCCAGGACCCTGGGACAGCTCTGGAGAGCTGGGGTGTTCAAGTGTCCAGTCTTCCCATGATCAGAAGAGGCCCACAAGGAGGTGCCTGTGAGGTCCTTTGGGGTTCTTGTGGTCCTGCTGCCATGCTGGCTGTTTCTGGGGCTCCTTGGGTGCTGACACTGAGGTAGCTCAAGAGCCTGGGCACCCAGGGGTGACGGGAATGGCATCCCTTCCTTCCTTGTGCCAGAGCCCTGGGCACTGCCCGGGTGCTGACCTCTGATGGAGGGAGGGGGCAGAAGGGGGATGGCACCGTGGGAAAGTGGGCAGCCGTGGGAGCCAAGCGGGTACAGGCTGGGTGCCGCGGGCAGGGAGCCTCTGCCAGGCCTGCTCTCCCTGGGGTGGGGCGGTTGTTCCATGGACTGGCTCAACCTGTTGAGCGCCTGGCTGCTCTAACTCCACATGTGTGCCCCTGCCTGCCAGCCCCGACAGCTGCCCACCCATAGCCACACCGTGGGGGCTGCCCTCAGGGAACTGAGGAAGGGAGGCTCTAACTGGCCAGAGGAGCCGGGATGGGGCTGGTGGGAGCTCCTGCCAGGGCTGAGGAGCCCATCTGAGTCCCAGAGCTGGGGCTGGAGCCAGTTGGAGGGCTGGAAGGCCAGGGCTAGGAGAGGAAGGCCAGAGCACTGCAGCTCCTGAGCTGGTGCATGTCACTTGGCTCGGCGGCCCTGAAGGCTGCCTGGACTTACAGCCTGGAATTTCCTCTGCCTGGTGCCAGGGCCAGGCCTCTGAGCCCCACCCCCAGCCTGGCCTGACCTCCCCTCCCTCCCCTCCTGGGAGAACTCAGCCTGACTT